>NC_140780.1:73108864-74358864 GCF_044657685.1 Stegodyphus dumicola
TAATTCCTCCTAATCCTATTTTCTCTTTCTAAAGTATTATTTATTATTATTATGTGAGCATTGGGCGCAGTCAAGTGAGCACGGAGGGTACTTGAAAGGCAGCTCTGCTTTAGGGGTCGGGCACCTTAAAATAATTTTTTAAAATCCAATTTTTTATGTTTTTATACTAAAATAGGATTTTATATAAGCACTTTAAAGCAAACCCGATGTCAAAATTATCTCTAGAATTAAAGTTATGGTAAAAAATAATTCTGAGCTTTTACAATTTACAGTGTTGGACGGTTTGTTTACATTTGCATTTTAGAAAATTCATTGCATTAAATCCTTAAGATTGTACATAAAATGTTTCTGCATGCAATTTTATACAAATATCTCGTTACACGTGATATATAAACTGATAAGTTAACTTATTAGCATATCTTTAAGTCTGTTAATTTAAAAAGAAATAATGTGCTTACACTATTCCAAAAAATTTTTAGTTTCAATTAAGATTTCATGAAAGCGTGGATTTTCTTATTTGCGTGCATGATTTTTCTGAGCTGGATGGTTAGAATTTCAAATTTTGTTTAATTGCACGTGTTTAAACACTAAACCTTCCCTGAAGAATCATAACTGCCATGTGTACTTTCCAAAAATAAGAACTTTTGTAAATTAAACTGAATATTGAAAAATGGGACTCTAACAGTTGCATTTATTCTAAAAAATATAGTGCTCAAAATATACATTCTTCATTACTTTAAAATTTATTATTTACTTCAAACTTTTACGATACATGTTATGCATATTACATTTCTTTTGTTTTTCTGCTCTAATGCTCTTTTCTGAAAGGCTTTTCTACTTTCCAGACAGTTTTCTCTTTAAAAGGGGAAAATATGTAAGCTAAAAATATGAAAGCAAACTTCTGAGTTCAAATGGCAATAGCCCCTTTTATTCTTCATTTTAATTGGGCATTGCCCCTTTCTGTGTTAAAAATAATAACCATTTATAATATATCAGCTTAAGACTGCGTCTATATATTGTTTTACGTTAATAATATGACAGAAGAAGTAGAATTTAATTCTGTCCGTGAAATTCGATGAAGGCAAGGGACGTAACAGTTTCAGCCAAAAATATCATGAAGAATCACCACAAATAAACTAAGAATAAACATATTTTATATGCTGTGTTAGCATTTATATGCTATTTTAGATAATGCATGCACTTCGTTACCTATCCATTTTGAGCAACTAAAAATAGACAGCTATATTTCTTTTATTTTTACGTATTCTGTTAAAAACATGTAATAAAGATTTGGAAAAAAAAACTGTTACGCTCTCGAAAACCATTTGCGCGACTGTAACAGAAAACATACTTGTACTGAAGCCTACGAAGAGATATGAGATCAAAAACTACACAAAGAGTAAATTAAAACTTGAAACGATAGGGATAAACCTACCTGTTTCTCCTAATTGATATCGTAAGGGTAAAACTTTTGACATTAGTATCTAGTCGAAGGTATTTCATAATTTAATATTTTATGACTTGACGATTTTTTAAGATCTTTTTGATTTTGTCTGTTGATGTTGCAAGAAAAGACTAACCATTCTGGAAACTAAAATCCATTACCAGACGTCAATTTATATGAATGAAATTTCACAAATTAACTTGAAAATGTTGCATGATTAGAAAATGAAAGTTCTCTACATGATTTAATAGATATAAAAATAATAATAAATGCACAAAAAGTTTTGCTTTAAACATAATTTTATAGCTTGAATAATCCCTCAAAATCTCTTGTAACGTGGAAAGAAAGCAAAACATTATGAATTACTTAAAGGCTTCTTTTTTGAATTCATAGTTTGGCGCCGAAAACCCTAACCTTGGACCTGATCTGCGGTATTATCAGTGTTCCTCATCAGTGTAAGAAACTGTATTATTTAAAAACGAATTTATCTGCACTTTTGAATAAAATTTTGTAACAAGTATATTTTATAGCATAAATATGAGAAATGAAATATATTTTAATGCCTTAAGCAAATAATTCTTATGCACATGCAAAAGTCTTTATTTATCGATTATAAAATTTCGAATGGTATAGTAAATTGTAGTTTCTTTCTATCCTGCCTCACCAGTGACCGAATGTCTAAGACCGTTGAAGTAGTTTGGCTGTGATTCCAGCCGAGACGGAGACTCGTTTCCGTTGTCTTTCTCATGTGTAAGGCGAATACGAGCTAGATTTTCTTAGAAATCCTTCCACGAAGGCGTCTGTCCCCCATAGACAGATAGCCTTTGTGTGCTTTCTCATGTTCATTAACCTTTAATATATAGCTTGTAACCGAAATTAAATCTAAAGGGGATAATAAACTTTTGTGGCAACGTAGCAATATACACGATAACAAGTCGCATATTTCACGCCGTTTCATCGTGCTTTTTCCATTTACTTCTGCTTTTAGTTTTGTTCATACGGTAATATACATTTTAAGGATGTTTTGATTTCTTTTGTTCCCACTATTCTACGATCAAAAATGAAATGTGGATGTACAATCGAAAACTCTTAAAATTGAAATTTTTTTCCCCTGTAACTTAAATTTTAAGGATTTACAAGATTAGACATTATTTTTACTTAACAAAAGAACATAACGTATTTGTATGATTTAATTACATTTTTAAATTTAAAACAACTTTAAATGTTTAACCTTTTTCGAACTGTTAAGCTGAAATTCTCAGAAAGCGAGTTAATTTATTTTTAATTATTTTCTGATAAATAGTGGTCTCTTTCAGAGGTGGTCACCTTAGAGAGATAATAATATAAGTAAAATATAAGTATATTCACCCTGGCTTTTGTTATATATAGTTTAGCATTTCTTTAAATAATACATAAGATCTGTATTGATAATTATGAATTCCCCAAAATAACAAACATATTTTTCAAAAATTTCAGTGAACTGTGGAAGCTATAGTAATTCGTTTAAAAACTACTTTTTACCCATACTTACATTTTTCACGCATATTAGCGCATTTTAATCATACATTAATTTGTAATTCTTTGATATGACAGACGAACGTAAGTATCGAATTTTGTTCACCAATGAAAGAAATTTTAATGGATATTTTTCTCTAAATAGTAAATTTATGACGCTTTGTCTAAAATACGCATTTAAAAAAAATTTCCATTTTTTGAAAATTATAAAAAATTTATGCTTAAAGCAGAAATTATTGGCCCAAGTTTTAGTTCCGAAACATTTTAGCACGTAATCCTTAATTTTAAAAAATTCAAGAAAATGCCAGAATTAGCGTAAGTTAGATGTTCGTCAAGTGAATTTTCCCCCACCAGGTTGTAAATTAGAACCAAGAAAAGAACCAAGTATATTCTTGAAATATACGCTATGACTGCGTATATTTCAAGAATACTTTGCATGATCTTTACGGAATCTGGTATTTATGTATAATTTGAAGCAATGGAATTATAGGAAAAAATAGGCATGTCATTTCAGAAAAGCTCGATGCTTTTTCAAAACATGTATATTAGAACAAGGTTATGTATAAAATTAGGCAAAGCAACAACCTTGTATTTAGCGTACATTTTAGTCAAGACTCTATTGATTTCAAGGGCAAACAAGTAAAGGTCCTTCTGCATCATGAGCAAAGAAATCCACAGATTTCTTTCTATTAACTGACTTTAAGTAGCATCAATTTTACTAATTTTCATGTTTTGAATGCTTCAGTTCTCTTTTTTTTTTTCCTTTTTCAATAAAAACTTATTAGTCAAAAAAGATAAAATATATAGGTAAATATATGACTTACTTCTTTTTATTTTTACCAAATCATTATGCGAAAATTACTTGTAATCTATATATAGAGAGAAAACTCATGTCTGTGATGGTATTATCATGCGATGATTTGCAAGAACTCTATTCCTTTACAATGATGTATTGTAGGGCGATGTTTTAAAAATGCAAAGTTTTTTTTTCCCCCTACCACGATGTTTTTTTACAAACGACGTTTTCTCCTTGCGCTGTTTTCCCCGCGATGTTTTCGGTGGCAATGTTTTTGATGCGATATTTTTAGCCGACACCTTGCTCTTTTAATCTGTTAACTTTTTTGCTGGGAAAGATAAAACGGAAAATCTCATATGTATTTGAATTAAATTGAAATACTCGATAACAATATACGACAATATTTGATCGTTATTTACATTTTAGTTTGCAAATAATTCTTCCACATTAGAGTTACATAATCTGGGACAATTTTTTCTTTCTGGGAGATAGAAACTATTGTTAAAAGTTAATCATACGAAAGCTTCAAAATAGTGTGGATAATCTACAGCAACAGCCCATAATAGCGTCAAACAATTTTTGCCATCTTTTTAATATATATATGTAATAATAAAATTCCATAGTCAAGAATACACTTAAAATTCTAACTGTATGTTCCTTTCATTTTTAATGGCGACGTTCTCTTATTTGAAAGTACGTGGAATTAAATCCACAGCCCCGAAGTCAAGTTGTTTTTCCCGCCTTTTCTACACGTACAGTTATAGAATGTTCTGGAAATATTTAAAGCGAACTGGATTGGCTGACGAGGCTGACGTCATTTCTTTGAAGCTCCGCCTTTCCAGAGGCTATAAAAGGACTCGAAAAGGAATATCGGGGGCTTTTTCTTAAATGTCACGATGCAGTAAACCTTCATACAAAATATTATTAGTAGTTCTTTTTTATTTACTCCGGATATTTGAATTTGTAACTGCTATTTCTCCTGACCAATAATAAATGGATCCTGTTTTTTAAAACTTATCGTCTGATAATTTAAGCTACAACTACATTTATGATTCTTCAACAAACTATTTATTCCTAACAAAAGCTGGTTCATCACATATATATGTAAGATAAAAATATATGAATCAAAATTATAGACGGTGAAACCATAAATTCCGAAAATCTTAATCCTATTATTTATCATGTTAAATTATAATTTATCAGTATAGAAATAAGTATCATAAATATTTATGTGCATTACATTAAATTATAAGTAATGATTATGTAAAAGTTTATTTTGTGATATTCTGCGATAACAAGAACCTTCCCTGAAGAATTATGATTATGTGAACTCTCAAACAAAAAGACTTTTGGACTGAAATGTTGAAAAATTCAATAGGACTCTAAAAATTAAGAATTTATTCAAAAAAAAATTGATATTTATAAATAATACTTTACAGGCTCAAAATTTTATTATTTATTTATATTTTTTTTTAATTTGCTAGTGTTTTAACTCTTTCTCTTTAAAAAGGCTTCTCTGTCGCTACGCCTTTTTCTTTTTGAAGGGGGGAATATGTAAGATAAAAATATATGAATCAAAATTATAAATTAAACTATAAACATTAATTCTTCCTCTCTATTCTAAAATCGCAATAACTTCTTTGCATTGCGTCATTTCTACATCACTCTATGATCGGCGCAGCTCTGATGACGTAATCATTGGGAACTGAAACTGTCCTTGTAAACCAAAACTTTTCTCTTCGCGTGCCTCCATCTTGCATAACTACGCACTTCACCTCTTGCTCTCTACTGTGCTAAGATGTAATTTCGCTGGCTTGCTTTCTATCCCAACAATATCAAAAATGTAAATCTTCTGTGGAAAGGCACGACTAGAGTGCCAAGTGATTGTGGCCACAAATATCAATTGGAAATAAAAATGGAATTAAAACTGCCTCGACTGCCAAGTTCTTTAAATACTACGCAATCAAAATTCTTCTTCAGTATGGATCTTTAGATCACCGATCTACAGTGTTCCGTCATTTCCTTTGCTTTTATTATGACATATATATGTATATACAATTCTTTGTTATCAAACCTTGCATTCTGTGATTTTATATCAATATGTTTTCCTACTGATTTTTCTTTCTCTTCCTTCATTCTCATTTATTTCATCCAAGTCTCTGAATTTGCTTGAAAACTTGGATAACAGATCTTTAGCTGTGCTTCCGATAAAAATTTATCAACGCAGTAATACAGTACAGCAATAATTATATTTTGTAAAACAATCGTATCGTTAAGTAATACGTAATTAAATATAAATATTATGTTGCTGCTATCTAAAAGATTTAAAAGTTTTATATGGAACATTTAGATCGTAATACACTTCTAGAATGAAGATTAATAATTAGTTCATAAACAATCAGTTTCCTAACTCATCATAAACTCGGTTAGATCTTATGTGTTTTCAGAAAATAAATTTCTTATTTGTTTTAGAATTTCAGCTGTTAGTGGTCTGTAAGTATGAGAATCTTTCTATGCCTAAATAGTCGCCCTAAGTTCCTATGCGAGTAAGGGAATTTTCATAAATGTTCGTATAAAATTAGTATTTCCTCAGAAATGGGTCTTCGATTCTCTTCCCCCTTAGGAATAGTTCTTCCAGTATGCTTAGGGAATTAATTGAAATTCTTCGAAGGCTTTTCACGTAGGTGTTAAGAGTATGGAATTATTTGATGAAAAACCTCTCTGATCCCAAACCTTTTTTTTTTTTTCAGAACTTTTTTGCCTGCGGAAAAAAAAAATGATGCCAAAAATTTTGTTTGGAACTCTTTTAATTCATATTCTTTATTTTAATCATTTAAATATCTCGTTTTGAGAATATAGTTTTGAAATATTTAAGCATTCTTTGCAAACAGCAGAAAGAAAATTAAATTTATCTATGTCTACTCATTTTATAAAATACATATTTTATTGATGTTATTATTATTAAGGAAGGAGTAAATGTTCTTAAACTTTATCACTTAGTTTCGAATAAAATTACTAAAATATTTTCAAAATTCTTCTCAATCTTCACTATACTTAGCTGTCTGATATACGTGTATCCTTCAGAATCTAATTTAACACGTCAAAGGTGTCACATGTTATCAGTGTAGTTTAAAAAAAAATTCAAATCCACATTTTGTGTGTGATAACAGCTACGAATGAGCTCGTACATACGAATGTTATATGAACTAATAGGAACTACAGGTTTCTAGTTCTACGATTGAACTATGCTGAAATACAAATAACAGCAAAATTGTCAAACGTTTTTCTGTACCATCTGAATAAAAATAATCCTTGTTGTTATCCTTTGTTAAAAGATTTCCCAATGATAGCTGAATTTTTGTATTGATTTTTTATGTTGTACTTTCTGGAGTTGAGTTTTGCTAAAATAAATTTTAAGATAAAACTCAAAAATATTTCAGATTTTAAAGCTTCAGTAATTGTTTCAGTCTTCTTTAGTTTATGTGAAAGGATTTAAAAAGAAAAGTATCAAAATGTTATAAAAAATAAATTACATCTTAACAAAACTTCTTAAGAAAAGAAGCTTATAATAGATTTAAATTTTAGCTCCACTCTAACGATTTTTATTAACATAGTTTTTTTGCATTTGAGGAAGGCTATAATGCAAAGTTAGAAATTCTGTTATCTAAATGCATAATACATGGCGTTAGAAACGCTTTTAATTAATTATATTTATGCTGTAAACATTTATAATTCCTACTGAGAAAAATAGAGATTTTGTTTTTAAAAACAAATTTAAACATTTTGTATTTGCTCTGGCAAGGCATATTTCACAGAGAGGCTCATAAAGAGCTCGCTTTTGAATATCAAAACCTCTTTCGAATTTAATTTGCTTTTCTTCATTAATGTGCTTATGAATGTAAAAGTACTGAGTGTTTCCTCGATAATTTAAAGACTAATTTTACTCATTTCCGTGCTTATATTTTTGATAAAATTTCCTCATTTAATGTTACGGCATGACGTTCCCAATCGACGTACTCCAAAAGAAAACTGAGTTCTTAACATGAATAATATAAAGGAATACATTAAAATTTTCATCTTAATTATGAAGAACCTCTATACTTCACTACTGTTAACTGATTGTTTTGTCGCTTTTTATCATATCATGAATTTTCGAGCCCGTAAATGAAGGGGCAGGGGGAATTCGCTTCTAATGTTAGTAATACGCATAACGCCTACGACATTTAGTACCATCAAAAAACAGTACTGAGAATCTTGTAAACAGACGACATAAACAGAGTAGAGTATTATTATAAACGCTGAATACAATATAGTGTTATAAATATGGTTGTGACCTTGAATCTTTTGCGGCAATTAGGTTAGGTTTGGTGTGGTTTACTTAATTATGGCAAAGCATTCAAGGGCTATCTGCGTAAGGGGAGGAATGCCTTAGTGGAAGACTTTCTAAGAGAAACTGACTCGTATACACGTTACGCAAGGGTGAAAACACGAAAACGCCCATGCAGCCAGCCTGTTCGCCGGTATTCCAACCCCGAACGGAACTACCAGGATTTCGCGACTTTACCGTTCGGCCGCTGGTGGGCCTCCGTGGCAATTAGGTGCACCAGTGTTAGTGGAAGTTAGTAAATTAATTATAAATCTATGAGGAGTTTTATCTCTCCTAAAATATAGCTAACAATAGCCTGTTGTTAATCAGAACTGATATTAGTCACTTAAAGAGTAGATTAAGATATATTTCTGCATGTTGTATGTATTACATACTCATTTTTTTCTATGAAGTTTCATAAAGGTTTAAGGAATGACAACGAAGCAGCGACCCAAGTAGCACAGCAACGTCGTAACGACTTTGCAAACTCGTGGCGGATGCCGTTGCAAAATGTCGTCTTTAAGATGCCCAGATGTACGCGAACATCCACTGTTTTGCAACCGTTGCAAAGACGTCTTTATTACGTCTTTGCAGATGAGGTTTTTGTCACTTAGACATCGTTATTGCATCTTTCGCAGGTGATATTTTGGTTGTGAAAGCATCGTATCACGACGTCTTAAAGACGCCTAAATGTTCGCCAAATTCCACCTTTTTGCAACAGTTGTGAAAATGTCGTTATTATGTCCTTGTGTTACATATTGATTTATGCAGAAATATAAGCTTAATAATTAATATATTTTTCTTCTTTTTTAAAATTTTGTATTTCTTGTATTTATCTAAAGTTTAAATATTTTATCATTTCCTGAAAAACAGAAGATAATACAATTTTTTCTCTTTAGACTAAATATGCATAATTAATAATAGCTTTAATTATTTTCAGTACTTTAAACTATATTTTTTACATAACTTAAATTCTAAGTTACGATTATTTAAGATTTCATCATTTTTTCCCCTTAAGTGAGATTAATTATGAAAGTGGTTATTATGAATATACAACATTAATAGTAGGTTTTAAGGAAATAAAACTCAATTAGACATAAATAAAGGTAAAGCTATATATGCGGGTAAAAAAACGAGCGTTTCTGATTATAACAGCATTATCACATTTATTTCTGTTAAATCTCAGAGACATTGAAAATTACCTCTGTCATGATAAATTAGGAGGCGGTTCTTAAGGTAACTTAATCAGTATTTTACCTGAACTCAAGTATAAATTTATTCGCCTTTCATAGCAAAAAATATAACCATTAACTTCTATATCTTCAAGATATGCAAATGAAAGACTGTATAAAGCAGTTAATAAATGTGATAAAAATATTTCATACAAAAATATACCTAAATCTAATAACCAAAACACATTTCCCATATTCATATCTAAAATGAAATAATAACCTATCAAACAACATACATGACAGCACTATTTAAGAAAAAACATAAACTAGCAGTGTTTGAAAGTATAAATAAGCAGAAGGAAGGTAACAGAACTAGAATTTCCAATTAATAAAAAATTGTTCGTGTTTTTTAACTAGTAAGCAATTAAAAGTGCAATAATTATGGATTGCAGTATTTACTAATAATGCTGATATTTTTAACACCATTTCTTTCGATCATATGTTAATGTATTTATTTACTTTTAGCTTCTACATTTTAGAATAGTGGTAGATTACAATGATTATTTCATGAACTTTATATAATCAATAACTTTTCCTTTTGTTACTGTACAGAAATAATTTTAATATAATATAGTATACGATAGTAAGCTAAGTACGTTAAATAGCACACGATGAAACTTTTTATTTCTATTTATTATGAATTTCTTTGTTATCACAAGCGCATAAAAAGTAAGTGAAGAAAATAGAATATACTTAAATTTAATAAAAAATAAAACCTAATTTCCAACATTTCATTTATTGAGATAAACTAATAAACATGCATAACGGCAATAGAAAATACTTAAATTTAATGAAAATAAAACCTAATTTCCAACATTCATTTATTGAGATAATCTAATAAACATACTATAACAGCAATATTGTAAAAAAACGCGAATAACACAGTGTTTGGAAGAATACATACCAAACGAAAAGTAATAAAACTGTAATTCGCAATCAATAAGAAATATTTAGTGTTTTTTAATATTACACAATTAAATATCACCTAATTATAGATTACAATATTTCATAGAAATGCTAATGTTTCTTTAACACTATTTTTTCGATCATACATTTCATACACTATTTAAAATCATTAACCTTGTAGGGTTTATATTTATTATAATTAACATTTATTTTAAGTTATCTTTCCTGTCTAGCCTTTACTTTCCCCTAGAATTGCCAATGCTAGAGTATGTAAATTGTAGTAGCGCGCGCAGTATATTCAAATTTAGCGGAAGTAAGTTGAGTTTAAGTAGAAAGGAAATGAGATTGTAGGTGTGCTACTTGAATCGCGAACGTGAATATTGCTCGGTAAAAATTTAGAACAGCGCGTGTCGGTCTGTGTGCCCAGTTCGGCAGATTTTGCTAGATCTCTCAACTGCTTAATCAGTAAGCTTGCTGAATCTCAGCGGTAATTTAGAAAACGGTTAGGTTGGTTTAAGATCTCAGAGCCTCGTCGATAGTGATTTCGCTATTTATTCATCCAGTCATTATTTTTCAGTTCTACTTTCTGTTTCAGTTAAACCGCCGGGTCGGCGTAGTTTGTGAGCGTCAAGTGGACGCATCTGTTATTTTAAAAGTTGAATAAAAAGGGCTTTAAACCCTTCTTACGTTTCTGTGTAAATTCACACTTAGTAGCAGCTATACAAAAGACAACATAGTATAGAATGTGCATTATTAATTTTAATATACTGCTTCTTGCTGTTACATATATCTAATTCATCTTCAGCATATTAAGTACTGGTACCAGTCCAAAATTTCTTTGTATTTTGAACATAATAGACATACCATAACAGCTTGAACTGTTGTTGCTTCTGCACTGATTGCACTTGCAGCAAACCAGAAAGTGCCTTACCGTTGTATGTTATTTTTGGTTTTATATGAATTAATTCTGAGAACAAACCTTTCAATATGAACACAATAATCCATTAATATGCATGATATACGATATAAGACTTAGGACGTTATAACCGAGGCACAAATCATCGTATAATTTTTGGCTACAGTGCATAATCGCCCACTTATTTGTTTGGCGTTTGTTTGGTACTTTTTACAAGAGTAAGAAGAATTGGATTTTTGTCAATTTTCTTTGACTTTTTAAGTGAAAATAGGTTGATGTGTACATGGATTAAGTCAAGGGAGTGCGCAATGCCATTTTTGTGCAATTCTGGGATTTTTATCTAAGTGAAAATAGGTCGATGTGTACATGGATACCGAGTTATGTGCAATTCTTAAAAGCGTGACAAGCAGTGGGCGATTTTTCGCTTTCCCCTAACTTTTTAATCACCCGCAACACATAAAACACCAAATCAGAACACAGTTTCACGAACACTATATTCACCATTAGCATTGTAACTCGTTGCATTCAATATTTTTTAAATGATATGTCCAAAATTTTATCACCCGCAACACATAAAACACCAAAACAGAACACAATTTCACGAACACTATATTCACAATTTAGCATTGTAACTTGTTGCATTCAATATTTTTTAAATGATGTATCCAAAATTTTTGCGTCTTCTTGTAGAGCACATATTCACAAACAAAATAAGCAAAAATTCCACATTCTCACCATGATTTTTCCTTAATTCAGAGGCTTTCAAACAGAAGCTCACAGCAATGCAAATTCACTTGCTAAAGGCAGTTGAAGTAAGTAGATAGGGACAGAACAATGAGAAGATTCAGAGTGCCTTTTTTGATTAACAGTGATATTGATATTTACTTTTAATATAAGCAATATTATTTATATCAGTCATTGCTTGATTCAATTTCACACATGAAGCCAGTCTTTTCAAATGCCTTACAGACTGCATCTTTACCAAATTACTTGAAAGAACTGCTGGAATCTTTTCGTTCCGTTTACCGCTGTTCACGACTCAGCTAGAAAGTCTAGCTTTCAAGTAACTGCGTAGAACTTGGAACTTCGAACTTGGACTAGCCAAAGCGAGCAAAACCTCGAGATGTGTTCGTTTATTAAGCATCCAGTAAAGTAAATAATGTACATGGAATGTGACCGGTTGAAGAGCAATGTACAGTTTCTCTAATTTTTATGCCAACATTTATTAGTAATTTATCAAATTCATTAATTTTGTTGTTTTCCATGAAGAGTTTCTTTCTCTTTTTCCATTAAGTTTCTCGTTCTTACCATATTAATTCAAATAAATTCGTCCTTACTTTAAAAATTATACATAAAGTCATATTTCAGTAGTGAAGTAATTGCTAACATGTGATTTGCATTGATTTCGGAAACATGATTTTTTAAAATATATATAATGCATAACTTAATAACTTACTTTATAGATTAGTTTCATTTTAAAATATTTTGCTATAATATTTATAAAAAATATTTTAAGTATTAATTATTTTAACAAAATTTTAATTAATAATTTAGCACGTATTTTTAGTACTAATTAAATTTAATAATTCAAAAGTATTTATATTAAATTTATATTTCATTAGATGAATCTGTCTTAGATTAAAATATTTAGATGAAATAAAGTAATGAAACATTGCAAGGTAAATCTTATGCGGACTTCAGATTCTTGGAATGGCAGATTTAGTCTTTTTTCGTTCTAAAAATAACGCTGATGAATTATGAGAAAATTGCTAAAACGACCACGTCTAAAAGCGATCATATCATGACGTTTCACCGACGTCGTCAAATGCCAAGATGCAGCGGCAAATATTTTGCGTCGTCTCAACGTTGTAAAGTCGTCGAAGTTACCACGACCAGTTTGCAACGTCTTTGCAACGTCGTGTGCTACTTGGGGACAGTATGATTTATAATGACGATGCAAGTATTATCGATACGGTTCTTTTTCTGGAAACTGACCTATACGCTAATGAATCATCCCAATTATGATAAAAATTTTATAGCATGTAATGTTTCATTCATATTCAACATACATAGTACACGAATTCCTGGATACAATGTTGTCTTAAAAATGTTGGGAAGAACATATCAAGGAATCAGCAAATCCATCAGAATTCTTTTAAATTTTTTCTTCCATTCCTTTTTAGAACTCTGGCAGTGTTATCGACGAAGCTTCTGATTGATAATGGGTTATTAATAGTTAAGTTACTGTGAGTCAAAAATTACACACGAATTTTTTAATGCTTTGGCTGTTGGAGCTCATAACTGCGCATACTTCTAGGGTCAATTATACTTTACAGTAGTAAAGAATGAAAACGACTAAATGCTTGACCATTACATTTTTTTCAGTATTAGAAGTTTAGTTAGATAGAAGCTAAAATTAAAGAAAGAAGTTAAAAATGATCTCATGCTTACCTAGTCACTCACTACTGCTTTTAAAATACTCACTACTGCTTTTTAAAGCTGTGGCATTAATGTTTAAGTTTTAGTAACGAAATGATTATTTAATTTAATTTTCCTTTTTGCCACTTTTCGCCACAAGGCTCGCTCATTCAACAATTTAAGTAGATACTGGGTGGCAAGCAGTTTTACTTATAAAACGTTGATTTTTATAAATAGGAGTATGAGAGTTTTGGCCTGTCTTCGCTGTCCTACCGGAAGGAGAAAAGACCGTTCTTCCTGAAGTTACTTTAGATCCTGCTCGGTAAGTTGTATTCAAAATTCTCTCGTGGCCTACGTAATCTTCTAATCTCTGCATAGGTTACAATTAAATCGCTCTATTCAAATCCTTCGTGAAAGGAAGCTTCATATTGAAACCAGGTCCAAGTTGGCTCGTAAATTTATTTTAATTTAGTCACTCATAAATGGGGAGACAGAATAAACGTAAAGCATTAAATTCTTTCTGTTTGTTAAATGGTAAATTATTCTGATGTTGATAATTCATCGCTAAGGCTAAAATATGAATAGATAATTCTTGTTGTACAGTTTTCTTGCCATAATAAACTGTGAAAAGTTTTTAAGTATATATCCCCCTGAAAAAGATTCCATTCTTATTCTTTCGTTTTAACTTTGTTTTTAGTCTCTCTTTCAAAAATTCTCTCCTTCTGTCTAAAATAAGTTTGATTACTTTATTTCTAGATGATTTATCTTGGCACAAAACAGAGTTTTCTTATAATTGCTGTCAAATGTTTTTTAAAAATAAATGGGAATTCTAACAGAATGCATTTTCCTACTTCCGTTTTGTATCCAAGGAAGAGGAAGTCACAGAGGAATTAATTAAATAGAAGCAGCACATTTGCACTGCAAGCCACCACTCATTGCTTATCGAAAAGGGGATTTCTTTGAACTTAGAACAAAATTTCTTTAATACCGGAGCATTAATTAGCAGAGTGCTTGAGTACAGTGAAGGAAAGACTGGGTTGGGATTGAATGATGGCTTCATTGGCAGGGACCAAGTGATAGATTTTTTGAAATAGGGATTATTTTCTTTCAGTGTCCTTGATTTAGATTTTCTATTTCTTTATGATTAGTGACTTTCCAAAATCAGATTTTCTTGTGATAAAAATTTTTACTTTTTGCTTTCATACTAGCTTTTTAACGTTCATACATTTTGTTCCAAGCCATTTTTTCTTAATCCTTACTCTCACGGAAAAAAAATAATTTAATGCAATTAATTAACCCATCGACTAATGCCCACCGAGAGAAATTAGACTGACCAAATGTGTTAAATAGTAGAACCAACTACAATTCATGCATAAATGACATTAACTCTGAAAAGTAAGCCTCGTAAAGCTATAATAGAAGATAAATTCAATGAAATTCAATTGTTTAAATATTTGCTAAATATCTAAACATTTAACTGAGCTGCTTTTAGAGGGAAAGGGGAAACAAGATGTTTAAATAGTGATTAACTTTTGCACCTTGTTATGCAATCAACGATGACTACCAATTATTTTCTCAATATTTCGCTCAACAATAAAGTTTATTCCATTCTCTGATCAGCATCACGCAAAATTCCTTAAGTACGTTCGGTGCAATTGAAAAACTAGCTCAGGTTCTTTCGTAGTTAGTATCGTTATATAGTTCCAAATTTCAAACTAGACCAGAGTTGCTTTTATGTATACTACAAGTTTTATTAAAATTTTTTTAATACTATTGCCGAATTCAAAAAACTCTGATGTGAAAACCACATGACTTCCTTGCACGGCCAATTATGCATATTTTTTTGTTGAACTTTATTTGAACTTATTTACTCAAATTGTTCTAATTTAACTGATCTCTCAAGGTAAGTTGAAAATAACGTCAAAAATTGCAAATTTTGAAATTAAGTATCCGGTTAATTTTTGTAGTAAGGGAATCAAACCTTCAATTTTTTTTCATAGCGAGTATGAAACTTTCCCAAATATAAGTATAGGAACGGGGAGACGGTACTAAAAGTTAAATTTCGTCATTTGTGGAAAATTAGCTTTTTCTAATTTGCTTTACCAAAACTTGAATATTTTCGTCATTTAAAACACTTCCGTAAGTGAACATTTATGGATACGACTAAAGATTGGGAAAATAAAGGTGATAAGGATTCTTAAGCCGGGTAAAGTGTATGAGTGTTTGTATATAGTATACACATTTGGTTCTACCGTCTGCAGTTAAAAAGATAGATGTTATAGCAGTCCCACACACAAAATTTCAACGTTTTATGGGTAATTTTTGAGTTATGGAAGATATATATAAAAGAGTCTCTTTTGAATTCACTTTAAATCCGTTTTGCCAGCCGTTTTGGAAAAACAGTTCTTTATTCTGTCCGTACGTACAGACATCTCTAAAAGAATCTCTAAAAGAATGGATTCGAGAACGGTCAGAATGGATATTTCTGTTAAAAAAAGAAAATTCGAATTTTTTCCCGATTACAATGCTTCCTTTACTTCGTACATTGAAATAAAAACCTATTTGTCTTTGCAGATTAGAATTATTCGCAAAACGGGAAGAAATCGCCTTAAACTGATAAATTCCTTAGTTATTGCCGGAAATGGTATCATTTTACTAAATATTGCGTATATCGAATTTGCGTAAAGCAAAGTTCTCCTGTATATATAATTATAACGTTTTATTTTAACGTCAAATTGGGGTTTAAGTTAAGAGTTTTACTTATGTTTGTAGTGATATTAGGAGTTTTTGGAAGTAAGAGAGATTGAAAAATGAGCAACATCTTCTCCGGAAATCGAGCCGCGGACCTCTGGAATACGCGCCCAGCGTGCAGACCACCACACCATGAAGGCGTGCTAGGAAGGCGGGAGAAATACCTTATATACTGCCCCTTTTAAAGGAGGACTGAGGTTTTTAGGGGACCCAATCGCCAAATCCTGCGTGTGGATAATCATCATCCATAACCCTTTTCGTTCGGGAGTACATTAGTATTTTTTTGGAAGCAAGAGAGATTGAAAATTGAACATTCGCAGGGCATCGAACCACGGACCTCTGGAATACGCGCCCAGCGCGCAGAGCACCACACCAAGAAGGCATGCTAGGAAGGCGGGAGAAATACCTTATATGTTATCCTAAGAACTTCCTCGTTATGTTAAGATATTTTTCTCTGAACGATACGAATTAGCTTAGCATAAAGATTTTTAATAAATGCCTGAGAGCTGTGTTTATTATTATTTAGTATGAGCTTATTGTAAAAAAGTATTTTTGTAATTTGTTACTACCATATTTTGAAGTGGAATTTATAGAGAGAGACATCTGATTTGAAGTTATTCAGTTATCATTCAGTTTGATATAATGCGCTTGTCGTTAGGAAGGGTAAACTTAGATATCTACCCAGTATGCAGAAAACTACTACTGAATTGCATTCTGCTTGCAAATAGTTACCATTTACCATTTCAGAGTCAATTTGCGCGACTACAGAAGCCTGCGAAAGCTTTTAGTTTCTAATCCTTTAAAATTTAGTAAACATCCATTTTTATAACCAATAAATTTGAGTTAGATTTTTTTTCTGTGTTTGTGCAAGCTCAGCTTCATTCCAGTACCTTGAGCTACTGTTCCACTTTTTTATTTTTATAAAATAATAACTCCTTGAGCGAAAGATATTTTGTTGAGTGTTTTAATAACAATTAACCAGATAACTCGAATTTGAATTTGTATGGATCTTCTTCTTCCTCAAAAGTATCTTATCCTCTCTCTGTTTTTTAAGATAATCTTCCTCTACCTTATTTCAACAAATACATTTCATGCTCTGTTGCTATTATTAATTCACGCTCTGTTGCTAAAATTAATTTCTTTGCATGATTATTCAACTCTTAGCATTTGATAAAACGAGAGTCATGATAATTTTTAGATACGCCATATCCTTTCATCACTTTTGATAAATTTTGCACTGTCGAGATGTTAGCCCACTGATCAATTTTTCTTATTGTTCCTCCCACCGTTATTTGTAGTAAAGGCCTTTTTCTGTACATGCGTAACTTTACTTCCTGATTACCCATGTTCCCAAATGGAAATATTTATAAAAGGAAATTTTTTCAAATTTTGAGTAACGCATTTATTTCTATTACTACTTGATTTTAAACTAATTTCTTTCAACAACAAAATTTTAATGATAATAATATATCATTATCCATCATTTAATATAGCTAAATGGTTTAGGATACCCCGAATTCCTTAATTTTTTATTTGGGAATCACTGAAATAAAAAATTAAAAGCAGTGATTAAATGACCTTCTAAATAATTACTAAATTATACGTTAGAGATAAGTTTTGCTAATGTTCATCGCAATGAATTCGTTAATAAAATTGCTTGCATGAACTTTAAATAACTGTTCCTACATAGAAATATGCCACAAAAACATATGAATAATTTCCCTTTTATAACAGATTGTTGTTAATACAATATAAAATAAAACCAGTA
This sequence comes from Stegodyphus dumicola, assembly GCF_044657685.1. Taxonomy (NCBI): domain Eukaryota; kingdom Metazoa; phylum Arthropoda; class Arachnida; order Araneae; family Eresidae; genus Stegodyphus; species Stegodyphus dumicola. Next base: position 73,126,977 of record NC_140780.1, read on the forward strand.
ATTAAAAAATTTAATGTAATTAAATTCCGCAGGTTAATTACGGTTGGAAAATCCAAAATTTAGTTAGAGAACTGATTGCAATGTTATAACTTAACCATTACATCACTAACCCTATCATGTCATCTTTTACAAAAATTAGTATTTGCAAACTTCGGTAATGAACTGCTCCAGACAACGGGTGGGGGCAAGCTTTATATGTGGGCAACGGATTATATGTGAACAACGAGAAGTTTAAACTGTTAGTTTAAATTAATTTTATTTAAATTTAATTTTGTTTTATTGCTCTTATCATTTACAGTACATTGGGACCGTAAGATACGAACGTACTAGTTTCTGTAAGAGGTTAAATTACTAACATGGAAACTGGAATGTGAATCCGTTTTAATCTTTTTTACCCTTGCATTTTTCTGACAAGTATTTTCTTAGTTGGCAAAATAGTATGCCAGTTATAATTCAGTAATACTATCTAAATAAATTAGTGATATACACGGTGTTTATAATAGTCTTTATGCGGCCTTTATTCTCGTAACTTTCTTTTATTTTCGCCTTTTCGTAGACATGTACTTCCAATCACAAAAATGCTTTAAGTAAAAAAAAAAACATTAATTTAATAGCATTTTTTAAATAATAAAAAATTTAGTGTAATTGTAAAAACACATAGCTTAACTTCAAATAAATTATAGTAGAACTTTGATTAAAATAAATTAATGAAAACTACGCCTACTTAAGCAGCAGCTTTCACGTAAAACATAAATGGTCCGAGAACCAAAAAAGCAAAGTACGAAATAAAGAACTGATGAAGAAAAGGAAAGCAACATAGAATGCTCTTATTTATACTTGACTTTCATATAAAATTGATGTTTGGACTGCAGTGAAGTTTGAAATTAGACTTAATTTGAAGAACCTTTACAGAAGTACCCAATCTATTAGAAGTATAAAGAAATTACGTAAGAAAGAAAAACGAACTTGGCAGCTTATTTAACATTGCACTTGTCATTATTGGAATTAGGAATTTAAGAGATCTGAGTTCTACATCGGTTTTATGGTAGGCATTACAATTTCTTTATGAATTCGTGTATACGGATTTCAATCTGTAGATGTCTGGTCATTTTCATTTCGCTTTAGCAGGAAGAATTCATGAAACCGAATAAAACTTTTAAATGTAGTGTAAGAAAGTTCTAGTCTATAAATGAGCATTTGTATTTAAAGAAAAATTAAATATAATAATTACTAAATGGTTATAAATTTTTAAATCAAAATTTCTAGTTTTCTGAAAACCCTTTATAAGCACTTTTGAGTTATAACAGTCACTTTTTTTGTTATTTATTTGGCAACTATTCATACTGTTTTACATATGAATGGCTAGATAAAAAGTAGAAAATAAATCTGGTAAATTTGCGTCTGTGTATATTACTATACATCATAAGAAAGCTTTTGGAACTCTCTCGGAAAAGAAACCGAAAATTTGAAAAATTATTTTTGAAGTTAAATTTCTGAATAAAAATTGAAACAGAAAGGAAAATAATTACTCAAAAGATAAAAATTTTAAATTAATAAAAAGTGTTTGTTTAAAGTTTTCCTAACATTTAATTTTATTCAATCAGGAAAAAGAACTCGGTTTATATCCTCTAGTCATTGGTATCTGCTTACCTTTTAGCATAACATTATGAATCTTTGAAACTAATTTTGAAGGCATTTAAAGTCGAAATAATTCATTGTTATCTTGACTTGTATAAAAGGACTAATCAATTATTGCTTTTACAGCAAAATCAGAAAGCCTTTCTCCGAAAATAAAATACGATACGCAAATGCATATGTAAGGGCAAATGCATATGCTTGCATATACGAAATACACCAGAGATATTTTAATTTGCAGCTTTTCCATTCCTTTGCAATCAAATAATTATCTTAAAAGTCTCAGTCTCTTCTTTTGGGATGAAATTAAATTTTAAATTGATAATTGGGAATTTCTTAATTGACTAATAGAAGATTTGCCAGGGCGTTTTGTTTAGCTATAAAACTTTAAGTCAAATTTTATATACTAAACTAAATATTTCGGCACATTTTAAGCAAAGTAAAAAAGGCTTTCTTCTAATCTCGAAATTTGATAAGACGGTATTTGTGATCAATTATGCAGATATTATTTCGAGTATTCTCTTGTTTTGCTTCTTCATTTGTTTCTCGGGATCTGAAAGCAGCTCTTAGAAATAAACTTCAAAACAATTTAAATGAATTCATAATGATGTCATGTAATGTTTTTATATGTAAGTGCAGTCGTTCTTAAAGCTTAATAAAATGGATTTCTGAGCTAAACAATCTTCGAAATTATTCATGGATAGAAATTTCTTTTACAGATGTATTTTTACCGAAGAAATATTTGTGTGCAATAATAACTAAACAGTCGATTCTCTAACATAAAGCATAGCAAAATGCTTGAGCTGAAGACGACCTGAAGCAGATTTCTTAAAAATTGCAAGTTAATAACTCAAAGCATAAAAATGGGGATATTTTCTTGCACAAAGAAGGGTTCTTGAATGATTTTAGGGAGAGTTTTCCGTTAAAACATTAATTTTGATGCTTGACTTCAATTCCAGATCTTCTAATGTTAATTATAAAAAGAAAGCATCGCGTATCCAATACAAAGAAATCAGCATTCTGCAAAATAATCACATTGCTTTCATAGAAGAAACTCATCCGTCGTAACGTCTGATCTGAAGCTTGGATGAAAAAAAAAACTATTGGAACTTATTTCTAACACTAAATGCGTGATTTCGATATTTTTAATGCTTCGGTTGCCGAATTAAGGCACGCTCCTCGCAAGTGTGTCGCGCCTCGAGACGGTCCCAAGAGTACTGCAGTACTTTACTCGAAATTCCCATTTAAGGTTGCTTCGCTCAAGTGAAACAAAGTGGGTAGAAAAGTAAAAAAAAAAGGGGGGAAGGAAACAAATAAACGGGGTGTCTTGTAAAGAGGAACGCGACCTCTCTGGAGTAAAAGAGGATGAAACGAAGGAATTAAAAAAAGATAGAAAGAGAGAGAGAGCCTTTGGTTATATGCGTCCGCATTTTGGCTTTATTTCAAGCTTTCTAATTTGTGTAGTTCGTTGAGCGTCTTAGCAGAAGGAAAACAACGGTCTATGCTAATTACAGTAGTTCGTTGCCTTCCATTCCATTTGTAAGGCTTTCCGTTTATCTCTCGGTCTTGCTTTCATTTCGTGTTTATTGTGGCAATTAGTGCTAAAAAGGTATGGGAGCTCTCTTCCCACCCACTTGCCCGATTAGTAGAAATTCCTCTGCGCAAAACAAAATCTTCTGCTGCCCGCCATCTTGTTTTTTTCCCCAAGACCTTGATAATGCTTTTATGCTCGGTGTCTGTCTGATGGGCCCTAATTCCTGTTTGTTCTCCAAATTAAAAGTTTTATCGCAAGACGGCTCCGCCTGCTGTTTTTTCTCGGGCGTTTCTTCTCCCAAAGATTGAAAGCTGGATGCTCTGCAGACAATTAGCGAGTACCGGCCTAAATTTAAGAAATTTTAGAAAGCCACTTCTTGACAGTATTTTGCTCATTCCGAAATACGGCTCGTTCATATACATTCTTAACGTTAAGACTGGATGGCTCGTTTCCTAAATTGGAGAGAATCCTAGAATCTAGGGGATTCTTCTTTTTAACATGTTTCTTGATGAATATCTTTCCCCTCCCCTTCTCCGTGTTCTCCATTTTCTTAAAAGGATGCCTTGAGTAAATATAAGCACAAGCAACTCTTCGACTCATAACAGAAGGAAGGACATGTTGCAAGAAAAGTGGTTATTGAAATAGTGCGGTTTATCATTTAACCGGTACTTAAAACTTTCACAATAAGAGCATTCGAGTGTTATTATTAAAATAACTATCGCGTAAATTGCATTTTAATTACTTTGAAAGAGGATGGTTTTATGCGCAAGAGAAAAAATAAATGTTAAGTGTTTCTATGCATAATGAGTATGCCCCTCAAGCTACGCTCAGTATTATATTCAGTAATATTGGTTACATTTTGAAGTGCTTTTAGTTCTCCAACCGTTTTAGCTTGCATTTTTTTTTTTTTTATTTATTTATTTTATTTATTACGTGCTCCGCCCTTAGGCACTACACGGAAAGGGAGGGATGCCCAGTGGAGTCTCTTTAAGGGAAACTGGCTCGTATCCACGTTACACATGGGGAAAACCACGAAAACGCCCATGCAGCCAGCCCGTTCGCCGGGACTCGAACCCCGGAACAAACTACCAGTGTTCAGCGGCTTTTACCGCTCGGCCGCTGGTGGGCCTTTAGCTTGCATTTAGACTAGGTTTTATATCGCATATCCATTGTAGCCTTTGTGCTAAGATGGCCAACTATGAATGTCAGCTAATTATTTAGTTCCGTGCTTGTGCATATGTATGTACGTGCTCGATACTCTATTGTTTTTCAAACAGTGCACTGTTAAGCTTAACCGTACAGTTGTTATTATTTGGTCCATATCGTATTTCAGGTAATATTTTCGTCACAAATGGTTGATCAAACACTTTTAGGAATTTAATGCCAAATACGAGGTAAAGTTCTTCAATTTGTTATAGAAGAAAGAAAATTTCATTTCAAGAATCTAAAAAAAAAAAAAAAATGTTAGCTCAATTTTTGTTCAAAATTCGTATTTTATGTCGGATCATATTTATAGAAGAATTTAAAATGAAAAATGTTAAATAATATAACAAAAAATTCTTACTACGTATCAAATATTTAGAATAAATTATGCAGTCGTTAGAATTATGAGTTAAATGAGAAAATTTACGATTACATAAGCCCATTTCAAAAATTTATATTTCTGAAGTAAAAGACAAGATTTTTTATCACATTTTATAGATAACAAATGATAGTGTTTTCTAATAAATTAAATCTGACTGCAGTTTCAAAATAGCCACCATCAACTGTATATTTAAGCAGTCTCTCAGTTAATTTACAACCGAAACATAAAACAAATTATTTTTTTCCTATGGTATTATTAGGCATATCTTTTTCCAACAATAATGACATGAAACATCAGAAAAGGTATCTTTAACACCCACTTACAAAAGAAAAAAAGAAGTCGAAGGAATAATATCGGAAAGCTGATAAACAACGTATTCCGAGATCAGAAACATTCCTGTTGGAATAATAATGCACTCTAATGTAAATTTAAATTGGTGTTATATTAAAAAAATAAATTTTAAATAATGAAATCAGTGAAATTGGAACTATTCTATAGTAGACCTTTCATCTTAACTATCAGCTGCGGAAAAATACCATTTATGCATTTATGTTAATGTCAGCCATTCAGAATTTCTAAATCAAATTTGCATTATTATGAAAATATAGCCTAGATCTTAGTTTAAATCGTAATAAAGAAGATAAAAAACTGAGCAGTAATTTAAATAATACAAATTCGTAATCGTGTACAGAAACTTCAAAATAATTTTTATACTTACCAAATATGTATGACGTCTTCGATGTTAAACATTATTTGTAAGTGCGTATAAAATGGGGCAGAGTCATCTCTCAATTGATTATTGCTGATTTCTTTAATTAGGTTTAAATTGGAGATTTAAATAAACCATTTTCGATAGATGAATAAGTATGGCGCACAATTAATCGTATAAAAAGTTGAATAAAACTATAATTATCAATATTAAGTATTTTCAGCTTCAGTTTCCTTATCACATAAATGCGAAATTTAGTGCAAGTGAAGCAAAATTATTTTTCTGAAATTAAATAACAGCTGTAAAGTTTGGATACGGAGAGTCTTCCGATGAATAAATGATCCCCGTTTAATAGAATAAGCTATCAGTCATTCTATTCAGAACTTTTTTGTTAACTGTAAGCTAATTTTTAATCAAGAAACAGCTTTTAAACTACAGGTATTTCTTTTTTCTTTTTCGCTTGTTTGCTTTGATTTATAAAGATTTAGTCGATAATCTATGAAGAAGCAATTAATGGTGTAATCATGTCACATATATCCTGAATTACGTAATTTCTTTGGAAATAATCTTATGAGCTAAATAGCATGAACTCTAGACAGGAAAAGAACAGCGAACTATGTACCAATGAAAAGAATGTAACTACTAAATATTCCGAAAGCAGTGCACTAAGTAGCTCCAGAAACAATGCGCTAAGTAACACTGAAGACTGTGCAAATAAATAACATTCGAAGCAATGTTGAAATTAAGTAGCCTTGAAAAACAATGTCTTGATCCAAGCAATTTTCTTTTTTAATTCTATTCGTATCTTCCTAAGCCACTGTTTTGCAAATTTCTAAAAAATGCGATGCCGTCCCACATGCATTCAAATTTCCTACTCTCAACTGGTGTCAAAGGGGACATCTCTTCCTTTAATATGGTGAAGTAAAATTTACTTCGTGGGCCGATTAAACATCTAAACTATTTTTGTTTTCGTTTTCTTTGTCGAGACATTAAGTTAATTCGAAGCAGGAGAAATGAAAAATGAGCAATGCCCTCGTCGGGACTCGAACTATGGACCTCTCGAATACGTGCCGAGCGTGCTGACCACTACATCATGAAGACATGCTAAGAAGGTGGGAGAAAAGGTGGACCTTATATACTCCCCCTTTTAAAAGGCGACTGGGGCTTAGGGTACCCAATCGCTAAATCCTGGTGGTGGAGAATCATCATCCGTCACCTTTTTTAGTTCAGGCGCTACTGTAGAGACTTAAGGATTTTTGAAAGCAGGAGATGGGAAAAATGAGCAATGCTCTCGCCGGGACTCGAACCACGGACCTTTCGAATTCGCGTCGAGCATGCTGACCACTACACCAAGAGGGCATGCTAAGAAGGCGGGAGAAATACCTTATATCTTAATTATTTCAAAAGAATAAATTGAATTTAAATACAAATTTAATTACTTCTTTGCGCCATTGCTTCGAGGAATGAAATTTAAATTTAAACAAACATGTATATATGTAAAAAGCAAATTTAAAGTTAAAATAATTTAAAAAATGTGCAAACATATAAAAGTTTTAATTTTCGAACTAATCTATAATATCATTTAAATTCAGATAGCATAAGTAAATCAAGTGCAAAACCAAACCATGAAAATAAATTCACCAATTTAGCAAATTAAAATAATCTAAAATTTTTTTTTTTTTTTAATGCATAAGTGAATGACTGTTGAGCAGGTAGGAGACAGACTTATCAAGGGGAAGTTGCCTCCAAACCTAACTCTACAATCATTCAATTCGTGTTTCGTCATTCATGCAGGCAAGGGTAAAAGTCAAAACCAAAAGTAAATACATAGTGAAGAATGTCCAAAAAGAAATACCAATAAAGTGGTACCTTGAGAAATTAGCAATTAAAAATTAAAGTTCTAAACGGAAAATCTTATGCATTTAAAAAAAAAAATTAGATTATTTTAATTTGCTAAATTGGTGAATTTATTTTCATGGTTTGTTTTTGCACTTGATTTACTTATGCTATCTGAATTTAAATGATATTATAGATTAGTTCAAAAATTAAATCTTTTATATGTTCGCACATTTTTTTAATTATTTTAACTTTAAATTTGCTTTTTACATATATACATGTTTGTTTAAATTTATATCTTAATTATAAATATCTCCGCTATTTTGTGGTTAATTGTAATACATATAAACACTTAATTGCTCTTATTCGGGACTTATGAATAAATCACACAAGCTAGATAGCTAGACTGGATTTCATATCTCTCGTTTACGTCTCCCTTCGTAGGTTACGACTTAACCGCAAATGGGCAATAATCAGAAATGAACCCACACGCATATACAGGGTAGGCTAGAATTTACTCCCAAATGAAAACTGTTGTTACTTTTTAAATAATTAACAAAATCTCAAAAGAATAAAAACATTTGGTTCTTTACAACGATAGAAATCATTACATGATATCTCATTTATATGGCTCCAGTGGCTGACCATGGCTTAACATCTAACCTTGCGTGGGCGGTCCCAGCTGGCATCCTAGTACGATCCCGGTTCGGATTTTATGTCAGGTTAAACCACTTTTGCGAGATGCCGGTCTTCGATTCATGAGGACTTCGAGTGAACATTTCCTGAACCACCTGTATATTTTCCTCCGTCCTGGACGTTGAGGGACTGTAGTATACAGAAACCTGTGTCCACTAGCTTCGAGTGGCAATTCCCTATGGTTTTTGTATGTTGCCTATGGTTTTGTAAGTCCTTTTATAGTTCGCTACCATCTCTGTATTTATACTATATCACCATATTTCGTGGTGAAATGCCATCAGAGACGGCTCACGCAAGGTTAGACGTTGTGCCATGATCAGGTACTGATACCTATAATGAAATAAATGAGATATCATGTAATAATGTCTACCATTGTAACGAACAAAATGATTTTTGTTTAAGGAAAATTCTTTGAGCATTTAAAAAGTTACAATTTTTAATAAGGAGTTAATTCTCGCCTACTCTGCAGATGTGAGGCTGGGGTCTCCATAAGCATGTAATTGCTCTAAAACAGAAAGAGAGAGAGAGAGAAGAGACCTGTGTCGTAAATAATAAGTAAATAAATGCGTAAATGAATAGATAAATATTACTAATTAATTAACATTACTAATGAGCTATAAACAGCTAAATAAAAATAAAAGCTTCAAAAATTTTGGGACCCAGAATTTGATAATTCTTACAGCAGTGTACATCAAGAGTTCTAAGAATTTCTGCATGAACTCAATTCTTAACTGACGCTGGCAAAAAGCAGATGAGCCAATACAGCACTCAAAAATTGGCATTTGAAACACTGAAGTAAACAGCTGCTGGTTTTAAGGAAGCATCAAATGTAGCATTACGAACATTATCTCTCATATTTAGCCAAATTCTTCCATTCTCTCCTTACTGAGCGATTTAGTTTCTGTAACCAGAGTAAATTATTAACATGGCACAATTTTTGAAAAGTCGTAGAAATATGAATTTCAGAGCTTATAGTATCATTGCAAAATAGAAGGCTAGTATCTTTAGCCTGGGACTGTGAGAAAAAGTTAAAGAATTATATTAATCCCTTATGTTTGCATTCACCAATAAACAAAGTATACCAATAAACAAATATACGACTGTATGTAAGGTTTGATTTTGGGAAAATGTGTGTAAGTCTGATTCTAATATAAAACTGAGTGCAAGATTTAAAACAATTTTTAATTTGTTTTTGAGCGCATAATATTTTGAAATTGAAATTAGTGACGTAAAATAAAAAATTAATAATATAAAATAATGAGATAGCTATTTCAAGATATAAAACACTAGTTAACTCTACCGAAAGCAAACTATTGTATGCCATGCTAAAGGTTAGACAGAAGAGTTTCGAAAAACAGGCAAAATTATCTCATGGATGCCATTTAAATACAAAAATTTCTTTTCAAAAATTGCATAAATGAATAAGCTTACCATAAATGTTCTTTGAAACTAGCAAAAACTTCCTGCCAAATATAGGAGGAATTGTTGTTTATGACTAGAAAAGTCTTTCAAGTATAGGAAAGTAATCTTGACAAATGAAATAAATCAAAATGCAATTTCATGACTTCTCTTTTTAATGAAAAATCATATAAGTTACTTAATGAAGAAACAGAGGGAGTATTTAGTGTTAACTGCCGATATCTTCTTTAAAGACTCCAAAAATCTACTTTCAGTCTTTTCTTAGTTAATTCATAAGAATATTTCAAGAGTATACACATTTTATTCTCTAGTTTATGTGCGAATGTATTCAACAGGACAATAAACAGATTCGCGAGCTTGTGGAGTAATTTGTGCACGAAAGCATAACTGAATAGTTTAAAAGCTTCTTTCTTTCTTACTTTTCTCTCCAGATATTTTCTTAGACTATTGACACATTTACAAGAGAGTAGAATTTCTTATCTGAGATAATTAAACTAATAATATTCATTAATAAGTAGATGAATTTTGTTCAAGTAAAATTACTGTAAAAATAAGAGCTTGAATCAAATATATATATATATATATATATATATCCAATATAATTTGAATTATTCGTACAAACTGGTACCGCAGCTAAATCGTATATTCAAAATATCTGGATAGTTGAGCTGTCTGCATTCTAGAAAGTAACCAGATACTTATTTAGTATAATACTAAATTTATTTTTTACTTTATGATATTTTATTTCATCAGAGACAGTACAGTTAAAAAACTATGCTTATTTCTTTAATACAAACACGTAATACAGTTTTCGACAATATCAAATAAGAAATTATAGGTTGTATTTCTTAAATCTGGAAATCTTGAGACCTGACCATTATACCAAACTACAGAAAAAGACGGAAAACCGAAATCGAATAATTTTTTGTATCTGTAAGCATATGCCTGATTCCAAAACTTCCTCGTTTCGATCTTTATGGACGTTGCTACACTGTTGCAAGTAGAACTAAACTTAAAACAAGAAAAAATGGTTTCATTAACACTTCCAAACTAGGTTTCTGCTAATTTAAACTAAATCATATACAGTTGACGATCCGTTCCACAATCCTCACTTAATATCCTACAATGCGGTCACTTTTTTAACCTCTAGTTAATTATTTAAACTAGGTTTTGCTTTAACTAGTACAACCGTCATCCCGTAGTGGATATCGTAAATATTTATAACAATTAACAATTAAAGAAATTAACAGGACCGCAAAGTTAAAACTCTCAACTAGAATTTGAATAAGTTTTTTGGTGCTACAACAGAGATTTTCTTGTGGAATATCCGCAAACTAATTTTGCTGGATTATGGGAGATGTTACATTAGAGAGCACCGGATTAAAAAGTAATCCCGACTTTTTATTTCTCTCTGTATACAATCTATACCTATTTCAACTGAAATAAAACAATGGAATTAATTTTTAGTAGGCAATAAATTTAAATATGTTTTCATTTTGGTATATTGACCTACAGAGTGAGCATGGAGAGGTAAATGACAAAGCATCATCAAGTTTGTTTAATCTATTTTTTAAAGAAAAACACTCATTATTTTTAAGAAATGATTCACGGAATAAGCAGAATCCAGGATACCTGTACAAAGGAATGATTTTCTTTCCCACAACAGGCTACATATTTGCCCTTTTGCCTGTGCCTGTCTAAAGATCAAATAAATTAATCTAATTTTACTTCTTCTAAAGATATATATATCGTAGATCACTTGCTTTTTATATGACTTAAATTCACTTTTCAGTATTACGTAATTACATTTCCTTTCAATATAACAAATTACTCAATTGTTAATAAATGGATCCCAAGGTTAATTGTACTTGGCCTAGAAAAGACAATAAGCGATCCAAATATCTAGAGTTCGGTTAAATGGAATTATACTGTAAATAATTTATCCCTTAAATATGTAAAAATGAACTAAGAAGAGCTTTCAAAGAATTTTAAGGATAATTTCAAGTGGCATACATAAGGAAACAATTCATAGGTTATTGTATTCATCTGAGTGTATGCAATTGTTAAGACTTGTAGATGTAATAATCGGAAAACTTTACCACCGCATTAAGAATAATCGGAAAAATAAAGCTTTTATTTAAGAGAACGTGAAAAACAATTGAAAAATCAATGCATTTTGTATGGAACCTGAGGAAATGCTTGGCAAAAGTTGTAGACTATCCAAAATGCTTGAGAATTGTTCAAATAGAAAGGAAATATTAAACAATGATAATCAAATCGATTCATTATTTCTCAATAATCATCCGAGCTCACAAATGCAAACAATGTGATACATAAAAATCACTCGATATGATTTTGCAAACGTAGCAGTGCTTTCTTCTTCCCCCTCTGGTATTCAAAGGAGTGACGGAAATAAACGTTTAAACGCATTTTACTAAAATTACTCTTTTTCTCCTTCCTCATATTCACAATGCTAATAACGATCCAATAGTCCTGTACGAGATGGTTTTCAATCGGAGACTCAGTCCTTTTGTCTGCTAGCAGCGAAACAATGTAAGAGGATATCAAATTGATTTTTTTCTTTCTTCTCATGCAAATTAGACTTGTCGGATTTCGTACCTTTTTGAATTAATCGAGGAAAACAGCTCTCATTTCGCTTTCATAACGTGTTTTTTTCACTTAGAGGTAAACCTGAAAAAAAAAAAAAACTCTCAGAATTTGGTCAATTAATGCAAGACGTCGATTTAGTATTAGCAATAACTACACTTTTATTTTAAATTCATGAAGAAATTTTACTTTTTTTATACAATTGTATTTTTCTTAAAAATGGAAATAGAAAAATACATGAGGATTAAGTAAACCGGAAGCTTCCGATACGGTACTACAAAATAGTACGCATTACTTATTATTAAAATGGTGAGGATGTAATGTAATGAATTTATTCAAACGTAAGCCAAATGGCAGCTGAATTCATGTTGCTGAAATACTTAAGTTCTCTCCTTACCTTCACAAATAACAAACTTATTATCTATGTAAAGTACTCCAGAGGAAAATGAAATATTTTTAAGCGAAGTTCAAAATAATGCATTAAAACAGAGTATGAAAATATTTTCTCAAGGCTCCTTCGGTTTAAAAATAACTATTTTGAAGCAAAATGATAATTAAGTTAAAATGAATGTGATATAACTAACAGAAGATTAAAATTATGAATTTTAATTTGATATTCACTTAAAATATTTCTCTAAGTAAGTGTTAAATTAATTTAATTAAGTCTTCGAAATTTCAATTCATACCTCATACTACATATTCAATTTATACCACATATTTAAATGACGTATGTGATATGAAACACGCTAACAAGACAAATGCAAGAGAAGATATATAATTCTTCAATACACATGAGAAGCACAATTGTTTAAACCTAGGTTTAGACCATTTTGCTGAAAACTTCTAACAGAACATCTGGAAAAATTTTCGGAAAGAAAAGAAAATACTACGTAATTGTCGGAAGAAGTTTCGAATTCGTCAAAGAAATGGAAAGTTTTCATAGAATAAATACTGTTGGAGAATAAGGAAAAGTTCCGCTGACGATTGGACTTAGATATTGCTAAGAGAATTTCTAATTTTCTAAAATGTCGTTAAAGAAAATGTCTGTTTGGTGAAAGTTACTAATTTTGTACAGACCAGGAAAATCAATAGAAAAGAAACAGAAATATCAAATTTTAAAACTTAAATGAAAAAAATTGAATATTTAGCAAAAGGGCTTTAGTTTTAGAAGACCAGATGACTTTTTAGCATCAAAAACATATTCTGACATTAAAAAATATGTGACTTCTGATAAACCTTTTAATCTCTTTTATTAGTTTTAGGGATATCAGGATTCGAATGAATTTCTCATAAAGCTATTTTTTATTTTAGGTTACAGTGAGTGATTTGATACTTAAATGGATATTATGAATTATAAATAGCAAACTGTTTCTTTGGTTAGTTAGTAACCTTTAGTTTTAACCTTTTTTATTAAGGTAAAAAATAATAACATTTTTAATTTCAATTCTCCTTAATGATCTATTTTTAAACACTTCATTTCCTGATCCTGCTATCTGTCTTTTCACCTGTTTAAACTAAGGTTCCAAGTATTCTTTTCATCAGCTAGATTTTGAACTGATCAGACACGTAGATTGATCAATATTTCAAACATCAACTTTCTTAATTTGGTTTTATATACAGAAAATGAGGGATACATATTCTCTTCTACGTTGAGATCGTTGCCATTGTATCTTTGTTTTATAAAGGTTTTGTTTCACGTGTTTTTTGACAGAGCATTTGTTTATTTCGTAGAATTATACACAGTACACAGTACGTTTAAGTACAATCCAATATATATTACGTCTAAGCTCACGCAAAATAGAATAACTTTACAGAAATTAATTCTGTAAATTATGCAAATTTGTAATTTCCTTCTAAAAAGAAAAGAAAAATCAATTATAAGTGTTGTAGGATTCTCCAGTGTGTACTTCTAAGTTACAGATGAAGTGAATAATCGTGAGTGGTAAGGGAATAATCGCTTGAGTTCGTGTGACAGGAAACAACAAAATAGAAGAGTGAAATAACCCTTTATTATTCAAAATAAGATTTAACAGAACTCCGTCTTGGAGTTGTACAATAAAGCCGACACTTTGGCTTGAACTTAAGAGATTAAGAATTAAACTAAACTAAAGAAATATAGCCGAAGCTATCAAAATTCTAACAGAGTTGGTCCCTTAACGCTAATTGACCTCGAAGCTATCAAGGGCCTAAAATACGGCCGAGCGTAATAATAGCTTACGAGGGAGTAGCCTAAAAAGGCGGACGCGTGCAGCCAGAATGTCTGGTATCTCTCTCACTAAAACTGTAGAACTCCGAGGTTAAATACCGCTCTTCCTCATTAGCATGCAGACGTGATTCTAAAACTACGTTCTGGCAGGAAGTGGTAAGTTGAAATTAAGAATCGATAGGAAAGGAAGTTTAACTCAAAATTTAACTGTTAATAAAATTAACATAATCCTTACAGTATAACAATAATATTTTCATGATATTTTAACGAATTTTTTGTATATTCTTTCATTCATATAAAATTTCAATACCATCAATTTCATTCAGTTGTTTCAAAGCTATAGTAATTAACTATAAATTTCAATATAAACATTAGCGATGTTTACCTTGATATATGATCCAAAAGTTACCAACTAGGTAAGGCCAACGAACCATGATACTCGAGCCGGGTTTGAAAATCGGTGAACGGGCTTGCTTCATGGCGTTTCCGTGATTTTTCCCATATATAACATTAATATAAGACATTTTATCTAAAAAGCTTTTCACGAAGAAATCTCTCCCAAAGGCAAAGCTTTAGTGTCTTTCACTGTAATCAAATAATTCATTCAAATTCTTGGTTCTTTTGGCTACTAGCTTCAGACTTTCGAAGAACTTAATAATCGATTATTTTTCTTTCATGTTCTGTTGAGTATACGGAAACAAGAACTTTCCTGTTTAAGGTCAGAAATTATGACGGGAAAAGCAAGCAAAATTGATCATTTACTTTCTCTTCTACTTTATATGAACTGTACCCGAATCAAATCCCCCTTCGCAAAGTTTCAGCTTACATTTGTCTGGTTCGTAACTGCCGCTCAGTATGATATCACGAGGGAGAATGTCTCTAGAAATTTAAGTTTTGTACGTGATCCAAAAGAGTTTTTCTGCAATGCTCAAGTTTTCCCATCTGCCTTGGCTAAAGGAGGGGAAAAAAAGGAAGTATCGACGATAAAAATTTGTATGCGAATATATTTCGAATACTTCCTCATTATTAATTGCAGTCACCATGGTCGATGGAAAGAGTCTTTAATTAAAAATTATACTAATACGTTTGTTAAGATAAATCGATATATAGAAATTTAATTTCAGAAGAAAAATCCTTTTTTAATTGATTTGAAGGTAACTTCTTACTTTTTAATCAATATTTGCCTCTGTGAACCTTCTATAAAGCAAAATAAAGGATTTCACCTTCTGCCAAGAACGGAGCTAAGAACGAAATGACTGGTAAGCTAAAAATATTAATTTTTATTTTAATCTAAGCGGAAGAAATTCCCTGTTTTCTATCGATGCCTTTGGGATGGGCATCCTCATCAGCACAAGAAAAACTCACCCCACGTTTACTCACACTGAAGCTGCTGCTCAAGGGTAAACGAACTCGCCTAGTGGTCTAATAAAGCTTTTAATTTGCTGAAGGTGCTCTCGCGAATCGTGACTCTGCCTTGTAGAGCTTTTACTAATGTAGATGTTCAGACACGTATTTTATAATATGACATATATATTAGAATTTGAAAAGGTTCAGTACGAACTAGATTTCTTAGGAGAGGAATGTGAAAGTTTTTCTTTTTATATTTTGGTGAACCTTTCTTCAATAATATTTAAAAGTATTGTAAGAAGTTCTAGTTTACAAACTTTAGTTAAAATGTACGTATAAAGATAAAAGCTTCCGAAATAGAGGATATTTGTATCAACTTTTACAATTTACCCTGTTTTCGCGTAAATTCATGCGCTTTTCTTTTCGCTAGGTGTGGCGTAAGGTATTATGCAGTCGTTTTAGGATTTAAAGCATCGTTACTATTTTATTCCTATAGGTCCTAGTCAGCAGTAAACACTTCTTAGCTTACAGTCAATATCTTCTTCTCTCCTAGTAAAGGGCAAATAAATCCATAAAATTATAATTTCATAGTACATGTTGTGCTTTAAAATAAAATGCCAGGAATAGATAAAATACAACAATTAAGAACACATTATTTCTGTCTAATTATTCTATATCTATTAACATTATTTCTATCTGATTATTCTCTACTATTTATTCTATGTTTTCGAAAAATGTAATAAATTTCTCGAAAACATTGATATAAGGGCAGTTAGAAATTGTAATCAAGTATAAATTGCTCATAGTTTAATGAAAATGAAAATATGCATTTGAATAAAAAATGCAGGAATGAACAAAAATGTTCGTATGCAAAGATTTCCCTTTTGAAAGAAAAATATCCTTATCGTTCGCCAAGCAGAAATTCCTAAAAGTTATCTACCCACTTCAGCACAATTTTACGTAGGTTGCATATATATTTTTTAATTCTATTTAACATGCATAGGGAATTATACATTGAGTGACATATCTAATGAAATAATTTTACGTATGTTATAAATGCACTGGTATTCAAAATTAGGATCCCTGAGTCACGGTCCGTAGCAACGTCAACGTAATCTTCCTTTTCCGATTTCTGCTTAGAAACAAGTTCAGAACTGGGGTTCTTAATTAAAATAATTTTATCATTTGATCAATTTGCAGGTAAATTTATATTAATTAACCATTTATTTATAATTTCAGCCTTTACTATAACTTCTCTTTTCCGTATTCCTCACCAGCATGCAAATCAATAGCGAGGATTTAAACTGAAGTTTTTAGATTTTAAGACAGAAGTATTCAACCGCGTCTGTCACTAGCGGTTTATAGGTTACCGTGAAAGACCGAAACTGGAGAATGCCAACTTTCACCGGAGAATGTCAACATTCACCAAATACGTCGGTGAAAGATCGAAAATTGCACTACATTCTTGTATATTCGGACTCTCACCGGTGTATGTCGACAATCACAGATATGCTCTGGTGAAAGTTGAAAAGAGAGGTTATAAAGTGCCATAATAGTTTAAGTTGTAGCAATAAATAAGATTTGAATCACATAATTTAGTAAGTTTTTTATTACTGTTATTTTATTTTCTCATTTAGAACGTACTGTATACTTAAGTAAGTTTTTAACTTCTATTATTTTCCTTTCCCATTTTGAATGTATTGTGTGTTTTAGGTTCTCATGGTCTTAAGTTCTTATTTCAAGTCTCAAGTGCGCTTATTCGCGACTGAATTACGGAGAAGAAAATATAATATTGTTATATGTTCAACATTCACCATTAGTACATGGTGAATGTCGACATTGACCGGTGTAAGTCAGAAATAAGAGTATTTGGAAAATATTTCGGGCATACACCAAGAGACTATGTGAATATTGACATTCACCTATGAAAGTCG
Organism: Stegodyphus dumicola; assembly: GCF_044657685.1. Taxonomy (NCBI): domain Eukaryota; kingdom Metazoa; phylum Arthropoda; class Arachnida; order Araneae; family Eresidae; genus Stegodyphus; species Stegodyphus dumicola. Next base: position 73,144,485 of record NC_140780.1, read on the forward strand.
ACATTCTCCAGATTTCGGGGTTTCACCGTAACAGATATACAAACTAATAAAGGTGAAGTTTTGTCGGGAAATTATTCTTTTCTTCAATTTCTTCCTTACCGACCTAACGTTTAGTGTCAGTCGAGGAAATGTGTATTCATCCTTCAAAAACATCGTTGCAGGAGTGCCCCAGGGCTTCTGTCTTGCTCTCATTCCCTACCTTTTCTGTGTAATCGATTTTCTCAAAGATAAACTGGATCATAACTTTGTGTTAGCTGGCTACGCCGATGAAACGGTGGCCATGAACTGTATCTATCCCAATAATGCCAACTCCAGGATTGTTTTAGATATTCAGGATTGATGCAAGAAATGAAGAATCAGCATAAACCCCTCAAAGCCTTAGCTTTCACTGGTAAGAAGACACAAGATTTAGAAAATAGCATATTAAACAACCTCTACGTATTTGAGGAAACTGTGAACCGTGTAAATAATGTAAGTTATACAGCCGTTATTATTAAATGAAGGCTCACATTGATTTGTCACGTTAAGCACATCATACGAAAAACCTGTGGTATTATCAAAAAAAATTATCTACTCTTAGGAAATTACTCTGAACTATCTCTCAACAAAAAAAGAAGGATGTACCTATGCCAATTGTATGCTACGGCCAATTCTATACTACGCATCTGCAGCATGGGCGTCAGCCTCAAAGGCAGACTTCCACAAGCTTCAGGTAGTTTAGAATAAGATTCTGAGAAGAATTGTAAATGCTCATTACCTGATTAGAAATAAACTGATCCATGGTGACTTGAAAATCGACCCTCTAGTGAACCCCATATTCCCCCCTTCAAAGCTGGACTTAGCTGTTGTACTGGAAAATTTTCAGACATTCTTAGTTACCAAATCATTCTAGAAGGTAATCTGATCAGACCATTTGCTACTCACATGCTTAAAGACCACAACTTCGTAACCTAGTTTTGACTGACGACGTGTACTTGTTTTCTTAAGCGGCGTGAATTTTCTCTCTCATCGCTTTCCATCTGATTCGCAAAGAGACAATGATCTCCCACATTTACCTCACTTTCTTGACCGTTCTTGGAGTTTCACCTGCTAGCTAAGTCGTGTGCCCTCAGAGGCTTAATTTTGTTATTTAGCTTATTAAGGCCCCTTTGGGAGGGAAAACTTCATAATCCGTATCCATATTTTAAGACAGAACATGTCTCTAGCATAACGTGTGCGCCACGTTGTTAATTTCCTGGCAGCTCGAATAGTTGTAATTATACTATTGAAACTGTTGTGGAGCTGTGGAAATTGTAGCACGAGAGAGGGTCCCTGTGTTCTGAATTTTGTTTAAATAAAAAGGTAGTTCCAAATCCTGTAACTTTTGTCAGTTAGATAAAGATAATTAGATCCGGTACAGAAATAATCAGGCCGGGTAGCTAAATAGCATAAAAGTTACTTTCACAGATGGAGTAACAGCAATTGATATATTAGGTTCCCACCCACTAAGTGGAAAAAAAAATATTAGATATTTCATCGTGCTTGTTGATCATTTCTCAAAATGGGTAGAAATAATTGCCCTCAAAAGAGCTTTTGCTGAAGTTGTTGCAGATTCATTTTTAAACAACTTTATGTTAAAATATAGGGCTCCGCTTAAAATAATATCAGACAACGGAAAGCAATTTGTTAGTAAAATTTTTGAGGATATATGTGCACGTGTTGGCATACAACCTTTTAAGAAGTGTTCATTATTGACCACAGTCGAAGACTGCAGAGCGGCTGAATAGAAATACAGTTAAAATTATCCTTAGTTATGTAAACATAATCAGTAACATTAGGATGAATATGTCAACGAACTCTCATTTGTACCGGGGACGACCAAACATAATACAACCGGAAAGACGCCGGCTGAATTATTTCTTTGTAGAAAGTTAATTACACTCCTAGATAAACTATTCTTTGTTCAAAAGAAATGTTCGGAATATAAGATGGCAGAAATTCAGAAATCAGTGGAAGAGGCAGTTAAAAATTCGGGTACGACCAGGGCGAAACAAAACTTTTATTATGACATGAAAAGGCCGGAGGTTGATTTTGAGTTGAAAGATAAAGTGTTAAAAATTAAATATTCTCTTTCGTATGCACCAGAAGGAAAGATTGCAAAGTTTTACAGTAAGTTTGACAGCCCAATTTTAATAAGAGAAACAGTGAAAGGTCAAAATGGTAAAAGCACCAAAGCCGGCATCGTCCAGATCAAGCGCTATTATGAGTTTGCTGATATTCCGTGTGATACTACGAGTGTTTTGCGGGAATCGCCAAGTGTGAACAAAGGAGGGCCATCTAGAAATGCGATGAATACAGCTTCAACAACATCCGGAGTACAAAGTCCGCAAATGAAAAGAAAGGATGCCGGAAATAGTGAAAATGAGAAGGGAAAAAATCTAAAAAAAGCTATGGAGGTGGGAAAAAAAGAGATAGAGAGAGAGAAAGAGATGTTAAAAGGGCAGAAAAGAAGCTTATCCAAAAGAGGCAAGGAAAGGTACAAAGATCCCCCTCAAATGCGGCACCAACCGAGTGATTATCAACGCCTGTTGGGAAGTCAACGAATAAGAAGCTCACTTCAGAAAGACACTTACGACAGGAAAAGGTCAGGACAACCAAGCCAGAATTTGCGACAAGAGGCCGATGGATGACGAGCCAGGCCAACGGGGAAGGTTCCAGAGGAGATCTTCGACTGCACATTAAGTAGTAAAAAAGCGACCCGGTTGCACCAGTATTCCTACAGTCTCAGAGGAAATCCAAACGATAAGGGACAGGGCCGAATCAGTTGACGAGCCAGGTGACAGGTGACGGAGGACAGGACACCTAGTGCCTAACAAAAATAAAAAGGTTATAAGGTATTTCTCCCGCCTTCTTAGCATGCCTTTGTGGTGTAATGGTCAGCACACTCGACGCGTATCGAGAGGTCCGTGGTTCGAGTCCCGGCGAGGGCATTGCTCATTTTTAATCTCACCTGCTTCCAAAAAAATCCTAATGTCTCTACAAGTTATATGTCTTACGCCCTCCACTATCTAGAACCAGCAGCTCCCTCGGGTCACAGGAAGCCTGCCTCGAGAATTTATTTGCTTCTCTAGAAAATCACATGAACAAACAGGGACCTGAATAATAAGATGACGATCCAGGAAATCAACGGCCGAGAAGTAAACTATATATTCATCACACTTTCCCGTCTTGGCAAGAATATCTGCGAAAACGAATGGGCGACTTCCAACGAAATAAAAATAAGCGAAAATTTAAATAATTTTCTTCGAATATTCAGTTGATTTTGTGACTTAGTTCTACAGCTGTTACATGTGTTGAGTTTTGCCTGAAGCGAGGACGTTCTAGATTTTATTCAGAAAGAAACTTTTCAATTTGGTTATGCATTTATAGCGAAGAATTGGTAGTTTCTAGTATAGATATGATACTGTGATCTTAGTCCAAAAGATTGAATTGAGAAAATTTTGGCATATTTGCAGAACTGATATTAGTAACTTATGTACATTTTATGTAAAGCGTAAACTGAGTAATTTTTTAACTGCAAATGAATTTTAAATGTTTTTTTAGGACGTATGTTTGCTAACTGTTTTGTAAAAGTTAAGAGTACAGATGTTGTGTATGATAAATTTAAAGTACAAGCTAGCAATGATAATGATTTGAAGTAAAGAGAAAGCTAACATAGTGAATTTAAGTTGTTAAAAGGTAAGGTTATTAAGATTTAATTAAAATTAAGTTTAGGACGTTATGTACAGTCTTGGAGGTCTAGTGTGCCTAAGTTATTAGAATGTAGGATTTCGATTAGCAGATAGTTGTTGAAAACTCTGCACGTTTTCACACGCACTTGCTTACGTTACAATGCTGGATAGCAGGGAGGAAGAAATTGAGTTTAAAGGGAAAAAAGTTAGAAAGGTGGTGAAGTTTTAAATGGCAGGTTGAAAAGTATGAAATGTGAAATATTTGCGTGCTAAACTATTTTTCTTTCCAGATGCCTGGAAGGAGATGAGATTGAACTAAATTAAGATGGCACGAAAATCTGTCCAACGAAATTAAACCTCTGTAAAAATTTTAATTTAGTTTTAGACATTTAACTTAATGATTGTAAAAGTTGGCTCATTTTGTAGGTTAAGAGTTTAAAATCTTAATAAGGTCGTTAAAGACCATCGCTGCGATTACTTATTCTGGTGGGGGAGGGAATTTTATGTTAATTGACCAGTTATTTATATTTCAATATTTACTATATTTTCTCCTTTCTATAGTCCTCACCAGAATTCAAATTAATAGTGAGTATTTAAACTAAGGTTTATGGATTTGAGATAGAGAGAGATTCTGGCATCGCGTGCGCATTACGTGGTTAGTTTCCTGCTAGCTTTAATAGTTGTCATCGTTCGGCTTTGTGGTTCCTCGCTTCCTCCCCATTTTAATTATAACGCTTCATTAGAGTTAATGAGCCAACTTTTAGTAGTATTTAATTGTGTAGTCCTTGAATACTGTTCAACGTTCTCGATTTTATTTGGACCGTTCTATTTTATATTGCATCGCTACGAGTTATGGAATTGTGGCACAGGGGACGGGTGACAGCAGGGCCGGACACCCGAACGGCTTTCAAAGGCTAATCGGGTATAGTCCGGGATCCGCTCCATCTAGAGCATAACATATTTACAACATAAAATACCTAGCGTTGCATTACCTGCACGACAGGGGGGCATTGCATGGCGACATAACATAGCTCAACATAGACATGACATGGCATAGCATTTCGACGTGACATAGTATAGAATATAGTCATTGCATAGCGACAAAACATATTTAAAACATTAAATACACAACGTAATGTAACTTACACGACAGGTGGACATGGTATAGCGACATACCATAGTTAAGCATAGATAAGACATAGCCACATAACATATTGAGGTTACATATTTACAACATACAATTCGCAGTGTGGCATGACCTATGCAACTGATGGACATTGCATGGTGACATATAATAGCGTAGCGTAGACATAACATGGCACAGTATTGCAACATGATATGACATAGCATAGCATAAGGATTACATATTGAGCAAGGAATTGTGACACAAGAGAATGCTCTTATATTCTAAATTTTGTTTAAATAAAATGGTTAATTTAACCTTCTCAAGACTCTACCTTTGCTCTGAGACGCAGCGATAACTCGCTTCACGTCTGTTAGGGTTATTAGACTAAAGTAGCATTATCAGATTAAATGTAGCACTATAAATTATCTCCAGAACTAAGAACAAATTTTAATGAACAGAACTTAATGAGCAGATGTTAATGAAAATGAATTTTAATGAACAAATTTAATGATTTAACGATTCAGACAATTTTGGTACTGTCACAGGTTGATATAATTTTAAAAAAGTACACTATGCAGCTTTTATAGTACACACTCATGCTCGTGCGCAAAACTCATTTATCTGCACACGAAGGTCTAAACCAGGTGTTAAAAGATTGAACAAACAAACAAACTAAAAAAATCTGGTAAGGAGTATGGCCCCTATCTAAAACCCAACCAGGACTCACAATATTATTTTCATACTGAAAAGGAGGCAGTGCAAGGATACTGGAAAAGAGGCATAGCAAAAACTTTTGACGCCTCTCTTGATATACAAACAAATAACTATAAAAAATATCTAAACGACATATAGGGAAACAAATTAAAACTCTACGTTTATTTCTGAAGAAAATCTTCAAATTCAAATTCAAATCAATTCAAATTTTAAAAATTATACTATTATTTTGCTTGTTTTTGTGTTCACAAAACAATAAGTGATATCGTAAAGGTCTTTTTGATTGCTCCTGCTATTATACAGGCGGTAGGAAAGGATTTCTTAAATGTAGAATATAAATAAATATAAAATAATAATATTGTAATTCTTAAATACTTCTCGCAGTTAGCACAGTAACAGAAATGACACTGAAAGGAAAGTTCGTAACGGTATTAGAATATCTGGAATTTTGTACTGGAGATTTTATTTTAGAATAAACTGCAAAAATTCAATTGGACTGCTCTTCCGCGTTCATGTTTCAATTTTCCTAGCAATAGCGGAAATAAAATCCCGAAATACTTCTTCCTTAAACTGGAATTCATTCATTATTAAAGTCACCGCGATCATAATTTTATTGATATTCATGATTTGCATTAGAAAGCTTCGACAGAATTAAAAAGGTATAACAAAAGGATACAACTGGTTTATATCAAGCAATAATATTTTTGAATAATTTGAGCAAAAACTCTTTTTCTTCTTAATTTAATTCCGTATGGCAATTTAGAATCTCGTTATTCTTACTTGCCTCGACGGTCCTCTTGGCTAACTTCCATAAAATAATGTTTCACGCAAAAAATGCCGCCCGGGGCGGATCACCTCCTCTAGCTACGCCACTGAAATAAGGCGGTCAAAAATCCATTCATCGGACTAAGAAATCGGTTTGGAAAAAATAATCTGTAAAATTTCATTCTTTCACAATAACTGGTGTAAAAATTATTTTACTATTTACTGTAGAGCTTCAGTTCATTAGTCAGTATCGAAATCCAAAACGATATGTACTTATAAATAGTACTTATGCATATGTGTACTTATAAGATATAGTTATAAAAACTGAAACTAAAATTTCAGTATTTATGCGATTCCAAAATAACTTTTTCTACCACGTAATTTAATTTTTAAACCTGGATGAATTAATATTTGTTTGCTTTAACGAATTTTTGTTGTCATTCTGAAGGCTTTTAAAGACAAACGTATTTTACCAATCAAAATGCAGTAAAACTTCCCTGAGACGACCATGTACAGTTCCGACTAACCAGTTGCCGAGTAGATAAGACCGTTGAAAGTTGGTAATTGAAAACTGTGTTAAATATCTATTATAACCCTCTTTTTAAAGGGACGGTTTCATCAAAATATTGCCTAGAACAGATAGACTGTCGTAAAGAGGTTCAGTGCACTATACTATATCGCATATTTACGATTCAATCTGCGTATAGGACGAGGCTTAAGATTATGTATAAAAAATTCAAAAAAAAAACTGGAAATACGTGCATACGTCGAATTTAAAATCATCTTATAAAGCCAACTAAATCTTGCGAAAAGTACAAATAATTGGTCATCTAACTCAAACCTGTTAGAAGAGTTGAAAGTGAGTGCTATTTCCTCATTTATAAAATAAGACAGAAACAATTATTCAAAAAATGTTGCATCAGCAATGCTACGGATGGACCTGAAAGTGGTATTATTTAAAACTATGGATGAAAACGCTGTTTATAGAGAAATGAAGGACAATGACATTCGTGTGTATTTGCCTGTAGCGGAGAGACTTCTAAGAAGTGCTAGAAAATTCCGAATTGGATACCAATGTTAAGAAATTTGATTAACGTTTATTAAAATAAAAGATAATAAAAATATTTTTTAATTATTTAACTTAAAATATTTCTTTTAAGATTGACGTATTTGTTATTTGTAAATTCGAAGTATCCGGTTATTACGTAAGTATCCGGTTATTATACTTTTAACAGAAAAAGGGCCTGGTCTGGATTATTAATTCCAACTTAAATAATGATATACTTGGAAAATAAATGAAAAATAGGCGAACAATTTAGAGAGAATACTAAGAAAAGAAATAAATATTATTTCGATTTGCTTATAAATTTGTACTATTAACATAGAACTGACAAATGGTTTCAATGGCAACTCTCTCTTTCTCTTTGCTAGAAACTGGCGCATGTTAATCACTGGTAGTTTCGAACGTTACCGATGGAAATTAGCGTACATAAAAACACGAACGACGCATTGATGATTATACGATCGAATTTAGCTTCCTTTCACGTTAAATAACATGTCTTTTGTATTTTTCAGACAGCAATGAAAACTGGGGAAAAAACATTGAATCTAAGATAGCGATCTAAAACTTGTTTTATCATAGATAAATTCCATTCATCCTCATCAATATTTTAATTGAGTTGCGTAACAAATATAAAATAAAGTAAGCACCTCCTGAAAAACATTCAAGAATTTATGTGTAGAAAAATTAGGGGCTTATTTGAGTTCTTTCAACAAGTAGCTGTTCAATTTATCAACACTCCAAGGTGAAAGATATTTGGTATTTTCAAATGCTATCTTTTTGCATAAAAGCGCCTGAAAGATTTAGTAACATGTTGATAATTACTTACTATTTTCCATAGTTATTGAAGAAACGTTCTTAAAACATGTATGGCATTCCAGAGGAGCGATTTAAAAAGTCTCCATTAGAATCGCTACTGAAATGAATAATTACTGGAGAAATAGCTTCAGCCTTTAGATTAATATGCACGACATAAAGCGCCAAAAGCTCAGAAAATAGCGTACCTCGAAAGCATTTTTAAATATTTAACTTACAATTGAGGAAGGGATTTTGTTAAAAGGATGCATCGATTGACAAGCGTCGCATGAACTCATCCACTTCTTACTAAAATGTAAGTAGTTGAGGAAAGGATTAATGCGCAAGGCACGTTATGCTACACGTTTGCTCATCTTTGGAGAACATTATATTTTATCTGAATCTCTAAAAAAATTCACAGTAACGTCAATACCGTTAGAAAACCGAGAAGATGTGAATTTTGTGTTCCAACTAGACCTTTAACCAGATGTTTAAGGATTCCATTTAATGACACATACGCAGGAAAGGGGAAAAATTATTTAAGTTTTTAGATGCATAAATAATATCAATCACCTGATACATTAAAATTACTAGATCTGTATCAGATGGCACAGAAAATGGTAGCTTAGAGTTTTAGGTGGAACAAGTCAAATCACTTAACTTGGTTAATTTTTACTGACAAGTATATTCGGAAATTGTTCTCATAGCTCTACATTGATTAGACATTTTTTCGTTTTTCTCAGCAAATCACGTACTTTGTTTGAATTAATAAATCGCTCCAATTAATCTTTTGTGTAATGTTTTATATAGTTTGATATCTCTAGCTACTTGATTGTCTAGATAAAATTTTGCAGTTTTCAGCTTACTTCTACTGAGCTGATTTTCTTGAAATTTTGTATTTTCGATGATAGTACTATATCTGATGAAATTTGAATGATCGCTCTACTTTCTATTCACATGGATTCTTGTATTTGGAAGCCATGCCAGTATTAATGATACCTGTGAAAAGGTTAAAGATTAGGTAGTTATCTCACATGTCGCATAACGTGATGTATTGAATTAAAATTTTACCAAAGCTTTCAAAGAAAATTTAATGCATCGTGTTTCGTAAAGTTAAAAACTATGTGTATCATGTAAAAAAATATATGAAAATGTTGTCACTTGCTTAAATCAGTTTCATTTCGTAAGATTCTCAGTATCATCCTTTGTAAAATAATGTACTGTTGCAACCAATACTGCTCTCTTTAATGAGGCCGTAAGATTTTTTGTCATTCATGATTACGAATGTTGCATTAATTTGTGAGTACGAATACTCCGTTAGACAAATATTTGCTTTTATTTTATAAAGTTTGGTTTTTCTTTGGTAACATAAACTAGGTTCAAACTTCTAACAAACTTGGAGAAAAAAATCGCTTCGTTTGAAAAGAACTACAAACTCTTAAGAAGGTTTTAAAAGAAACCTTTTTATTAATCAGAAGTGGAACATAAATGCACGTCTTATGCTTGACAAATCAGCCAACCACTTGTGGTGATGTAACTTAAAGTAACAGTTAGTTTCAAGATTTAAAACTTAGTAGCCAAAGTAATTTAGTAACAATTGATTTAATGCGAAGTTTCCTCAAACTTCTCACCAGCTTAAAAATTTAAACTTCAACAACTATAATGCAAAGCCGACAAAATAAATCTTATCAGTTAGATGGCTAAACCTAATGACGTGACATCATAAGTCAGAAATATGCTCTGATTTACAATCCGAATGTCCTCAGCTTAAATACTCTAAAACTACATCTGCATTCTGGTAGAAAAACTGTCATAATAGCTGCTTAGATTAACTTAGAAGAAACTTACAACTTTAAGCGAATTTTACTAAAACCATGCAACTTCAAATTCCTTTTTATGCGTATTTTAAATTAATTAAATGAAAGCACATTTTAGAGTGATTTCCTTCTTTTGAACGATTTCAGACTATAATTTTCACTTCAGGAATAGATTGATTAAATAATGTTAATAAGGTTTGTTTTTGTTCATTCCAATGAGAAAATGAATCAGACTGTTTGGTACGGCACGAAATATCATTATGTTTATGAATGCATAGAAAATTTCTGGCGCCGTGTATATAACAATATTAAGTGCATCAACAGGATATTATTTCTAAAATAAACTTTAGATGCATTTAGAATTTCTATATCTTATTATCTATCTAATTATTTATATTATTATTTTATCTCTATTATTACTGTTATCTTATCTTTATCTTATTATCTATTATTATTATTATCTTATTTATTAAGACGTAACTTAACAGCTACGACTTTATAAGGTATTTCTCCCGCCTTCTTGGCATGCCTTCGTGGTGTGGTGGTCTGCACGCTGGGCGCGTATTCCAGAGGTCCGTGGTTCGATTCTCGGCGAGGGCGTTGCTCATTTTTCATCTTGCTTGCTTCCAAAAATACCTAATGTCTCTACAACTTAATAAATCGGATATTTTATTTTTCAAATTGTAGAAAAATAACTGAAAATGGCAATGCAATAGCTTTACAGGCATCTTAAAATATTGTTGATGAAGAAAAAATTCTGCTCTTGAATGGAAGTCTGTTGCTAATTGGTAGTCGACTAAGTATTAATTATTCTTGGTTAAATATATTAAAGTAAATTATGAATTTAACACTTCATCAAAAAATTTTATTCCATTATATAACAAATACCTTGAAGTGAATAAGAGATTGATAATAATCTTTCCTTGTTTATTAGCTTTGCAGCTGCTTTATGCTTTCTAATTCTGTTCGAAACAAATTTGTTTTCACCTTCCAGCTCATGCTATTTTCTCTAAAATACGAGATATAGCTATCATTATTTGCGTTTCATGTGCGGATTTTTAGAGAAAGTTTATTAGAACAATCCCAATGATTTGTAGCTTAATTTAGATAAAATGAATTTACTTAGATAAAAGGAAGTATCAAATTTCCCTTATTTCTAGTCTTAATAAGGAGAGTCCGCATCATTCTAATTTAACTCAGTCTTCTTAAAGTAAACTTATATTTTAATGATTAAAGCTAAGTGAGTATTATATTAATCGAAAGACAATGGTTATAAAAAGTAATAACCAATATTTTAAAAGACTTTCATTTAACGTTAAGACCCTAAAAATACCAATGTCTACCAATTACAGAAATTACAGAAAAATAACAGGAAGTAAAATGATACGCCAGACTAAAAGGACTAATTTTTTTTAAGACTAAAGCTGTATCAAAGGTAAGTAAAATTAATTTATTAAATTCCCTCAAATTTAATTCTGCCTAAAAGTATCAATTAAAGCCTTAAAACATAAACAATGTAACGAAAAATTCTGCTCATTACTTCAGAATTCTGTAAGCTTAAACCTGAAGGTAACATTTTGGAAAAGATCCAGTTAAAGCGGTAAAGGTTTGAAAAATGGCAAGTCACAAGCTGGATTTATTTGTTTCTTTGTTAGCTGGCATTAATTTCTAATAATATTGTCATTTGCAATTGATAGTGAATGTTATATTATAACATAGGGGTAAAATGTAACACAATTATTGATGTATGCTTGCAGTGTGGAATATTCCAGTCCCCACTCGCATAAAAATTGAAACTTGCACATTAGGATTGTGAAATTTAAATGTAAAAATGTACTTCAAAATGTTTTTATACTCAAAAAATTATTTATCAGGTACATACTATACCATGTTAGAAATATATTTTATTATTTAAATAATGTTTTAAATAATCATAAAATAAATGTAATTTAATTTATATCAAAGAGAAACGGCATTTAAATTTAAAATGAAATTTAAATCAGTAAGAAGCACATTTTTTCCATATCACGTCGCTCAGATTTTAAAACAAATATAGACTGATTAAAGTTGAATGATAAATTATCCTTTACCAAATTGCAACGCCGTGATAACTAGATGTGCGTAAGGCTGAGTTAAAATAAATTAAGTATTTCATGTTTCCCAAAGTGGCAACATTTATCAAGACAAATGCACACACATATTCGTCGTTTTAATGCCAGAGTGGCCAAGGTGCTATTAAGAAAGTTCTTTTTATACAAATAAGGTTTAACTATAAAATTTAATTTCCAGTTCTTGATATCTCTTAAACCCATTTTGAATATTTAAAAGGATATTGTGTCTGCGTTCTTGATCATTAACCTATTTAATTCAAGTTTGGGTCTCTTTTACAATAATTTTTATTTACACCTGAAGCAGCAATTAACAAAATTTTCTTTTTTTAATTTAATTCGAAACAAAGCTAAATTTATTTTAAAATCTACTTATAACCACAATTCTGACACAAACTCTAAATCACTGGGTAATTTCTATTCAAATTCAAAGTTCCTCAATGAATTCGTTAACTCAAATATTCTACGACTATTTGTACAAATATTGATCAAACTATCCAGTCATCCGCACCAAATCAAACTTTAAACTATCTTAAAATTTGTTTGAAATTAAGCTTTTAAAGTTCAGTATGTGAATGAAGTTGAGCATTTCCCCGAAGAGTAGAAACAAATTCATCGCTTTCCTGCATTTTCTAGTACGATGCGCAGATTAAACACCGAAAACATAAATATTATGACGCGTAAGAAATCTTATTAAGGGGTTTGGAAGAACATAGTGAATAAAATATTCTTTGCTAAATAAAAAGAAAGACATTTTCATGTTTTATTACTAATGAACAGATAAGTATTTAATAAGCTCTGTTTCGGTCTTTATTTCAATCCCGGAATCATTTGTACTCACTAGAGCAAATTGTTTTATCCAGTTTTTAATCGATAATTCCGAATATTCATAAAGGAGCTGAATCAAATGCTTTGCGTAAAATGAAAAGTACGTATAATTCGTATTTTTTATGATAATATTTGCCTGCGAGGGCATAGCAATAGATATTTAACAGCAAGTAGATCTTAAATTACTCAGCTCCATGCTCTTAGGACTTTTAGTTTCATTGTTCACGGTTATATAAGCGTAAACAAATATTATATTTGATTCATTCAGTATTGATCTGGACTAAGAAGATTTAAGTCGGAGAACATACTTCAGTTGGTGAAATACGTACATTAATATTGCAGTTAATCTTTATCCAATCGAATACACCCTTCATATTTTCCACGAAGTATTCGGATAGCTGCAACAAACCATTCTTTAGGAGTATTGCAGACCAGCTGATGGACAGCCTGTTGCTGTTCCCCGTTGCTGTAGATTCGAAAAGTCCAATAATCTTATCGAAATGTGCATAAAGAAGGGGCTAAATCAGGGAAATATTATGAATGCGGCAGAGCTTGGAATTCAGTTGAAGCTAAAGCGTCATATAGCTGCTTGCAGATGTGCGATTTGGTGTTGTCGTGCTATATAAGTAGTACAGCCAACGTGCTATAGAAATGCTTTTCTTTTTTCCGTGTGTCACTGTTCACTTTTGCGTTTCAGTGAAGCCATAACATCACAGTAAATTTTGTTGTTAATTATCTGTCCGTTGTGAAGCCAATGGATCAAAAGTGTTCCCGAAACAAAACTTCGGTTAAGACTGGGTAATGGTGTTTTTGGAGGAGGGCTATCCGTGTGTTTCCAAACCTCTGATTGTTTTTCCTTCCAATGGATCTGAACAGGAATACAGATTCATCACCAACCACTAGTAGCCGGAGAAACAGCTCACGGTCTCTATTGTGTAGACGCAAATATGTCTGACACAATGCGCAGATTGTGCCAGAAAGAACATATTATTGTTTCTATGGGTTAGGTTGTTTGATTATGGTCAAGTACACAAGAACACCTCTCGTATGGTGTGGTGTGGTGGTTTGGACAACCTCGTGTGGTTTGAAGGAAGACCCGTCGTCCCCCCCGGGGTGCTCTCCATTAAAATTGGGGGCGAAACTGAGCTAAATCGCATCGTCACCTGAATGGTGCTCAAGGCTGGTGCCAACGGCAAGCGTAATCTAGCGCTCCTTGCCAAGAGGAATTTCGTGGGCTGACAACTTCAGATAAGTTAGCATAAGCAACAAGAACACAAGGACTATCTACGTAAAAAGAGGTAGGCCTTCATGGAGGACTTTCTCAGGAAAACAGGCTCTTATTCCTGTTACATATTGGGGAAAACTCGGAAACCGACAGGGTAATCAACCCGTTCGCTTCGGATCGAACTACCAGTGTTCAGCGGCCTTTAAATGCTCAGCCGTAGGTGGCGCTTTTTGCTTCTACAGATCATTGAGCCTCTGTGGCACTTACTGAATACAAGCTTAATGCATTTTCATGTAAAACACTGTAAAAGAGTATGGGGATATCATTACGCATTAACGAAATTTTATTCAACTTTCTTGAAAAGATTTCGTAAATTTGTACAAGTTTCGAATGTTCTTTTGTAGATTAAAACGTATTATTTTGCAGCTGTTTAACTGGCTAATGAGTAGATGGCAGTAATAAAATCTCCATTTAAATCTTGCTTAAATTGCACATAGTTTATTTACATATATATTTCTTTTTTGATAAAAGAGACTGTTTATTTGCACACTAAATTGAAAGAAATGGTTATTAGTTTCTAGCATACAGAGTGAGGATGGTATGGCATTTACTACGAAGAAGGTTTGAAACTTTTAATAAATTCCTACTCGCCACATGTTGCATACAACTACTGAAAGTTCTGCGTTACTATTCACTTTTATTTTCCTTTTTATTAAATGATAAAAGATATTAAATTATTTTTCAGTTGCATCGGATTGCTATTTTTCTAAAAGGCGTTCGGAAAACTCTTTCACATTCACGAAGATGACTTCACACTTCTTCAATATGCGTGATACGCACCATTACATCTTTGATAAAGTGGAACATGCTTTAAGAAAGTATTAGAGAAAGCATTTGATTTCGGAAGTTTTATTTCCCTTTCTGCTGTGTCTTTCATCGGCTAAAGAAGTCCTTTTGGGCCATTTGGACCACAATTCAGTTTGCCTTCTGCGATGTTGACACGGAATAATCGGATTCTCTTATACTTGAATATTACAAAAGTTTTAGTGGCTTGGGTAAGTCATTTCCATGCCAAATAGTTTTGCATTTTTCAGACCCTTTCCTTGGTAATACTTTACTTTATAATGTCCATATCCGACTGACACATTTTCTTTGCCAGCCAGGTACTCTTAGAGGAGTGGCATGCAGTGTTTACTAACTAATGATTTTCAAACTCTGTGTTCCTCCCCTCTAAGAGTTCTGCAAGTGAAAATCAGAATTCAAACTAGCTTCTGTATACCACGTAGACGATAAACATCTAAAATAATTAATTTAAATAATATTTTTTACCTCTGTTGTTATTTAAATAATGGTATATATCATTTTTCACATAGAATGCAACGCACCATTGATAGATTTTTTTTGCATATATAGCATTTATTTTTCAATGATTGTAGATGTTCCACAGAAACAATGCTATAATTTAATGGATTCTATCAGTAGGCTGAGTTTGATGAGCCCTGTTCATAAAGCATAAATTCGAAGACGATGACTGAGTTATGAAAACAAAGTGTTCTTTTTTTTCATACAGTTTCAAAAATCACATGCAAATACTGAACAAAAGGAAATTAATTACGAAATTAAATGCTAACGAAATCATTCAATGAAATCTTCTGTTATTTCCTGAAATGAAATCTTTTTTATAGTACTCATGTAATGAAACAAAATACCTTAGACTTATCTCCTTTTAATCAGAAGGTAACTAAGAATGTATTTGCGGAATAATTAAAGAATGTTTTTTGGGATAAAAAATGAAGCTAAAATGAAGCTAAATGTTTCCCGTTAACTTGAATTTTCCAATAAGCATTTCAAGTTTATAAAAAATAAATCTGCTTTCTCTAATCCTAGGAATGTACAATTCTTTTGTCTGCCTCTTTTTTAGAGTACACTTTATTAAAAGGTGAATGTTAACTTTTTCATTTTAAATTTCAACTAATGCCTTTCCAGAACTAATTTCTCCTCTACTTAATAAACAAAAAAGATGTAATTAAAATATAAATGTGAAATAGAAATTTCCTTTAATTCTGCTATTTTTTGAAAATATATGGAGATATGAAATCTTTTTATTAAGATATGAGAAATTTTATTCCAGATTTCTGAATTACATAAAATGCATATAAAAAGTTTCGAATTTTTATTTTTTGAAAGAGAGGAATATGAGTTTTTTAAATTTTATCTGCCAATAAAAAAGATACCGTCATCTTTTAGTCTATGTATGTTGTTTAAAACAATGTTAAGCATCGTCTCATCAAGAAACATTCGGCCGCAACCTGAAGAATAATTCTTTTAATGTTTCTAAATTTTAACTAATTCTTGCATTTCTGAAGAAGTTAAATACTTATAAAAGCATCAATTGCACAAATATTTACGTTTGTTTATATAATGAATCTCAATTCGTTTTCGTACTTAAGAATTCTGTTTTAGTTTATTGAAGCAGTACAATGGAATTTCAAGTTTTCTTATTTCTCTGATTTACATCACTATTTTACTGATTTCTTATCACAGAACGATTCCTTAATCACGGCTAGTTTAATATTAAAATTCAAAGAATTATTATGTAAATTACTCCAATATTACTTTAGCACAATTTGACGACAAGAAAATTATATCTCAAGAAAGTCCTATGTGTTTTCAAACAGTAGCACATGCAAAAATGAAAAATCAAATCGATGTATTTGCAGTTATTTACGTGGTACTGAGTGATTACAAAAACTGTGAATTGATGATTTTTTTCTCTTTTTACATTTAAAAATGCCTTTTATTTCTTAGGAGCTGAAACAAAAATGTATAGGATTCTTTCATTTTCTAGGTGTATTCATAAATGTAAACACATAAATTTAAAAGAATAAATTGAAGAAAATCCTTTTAAGATATCACATAAGAGACAGTACTCATAATGCATTCATTATCTGACTACGCAGGTCAATTTAGACAGTTGTGGGAGTCTACCATTGATTTTTGACCTACGAAACAGGTACCGATCGCTGAATAGCTGCAAATTATATCAAATCTATTTTACCTTATTCCATGTAAAATGACTGGTGTCTCAGATAAAAAAGGTCAATGAATAATGATCACATCTAATGAAAAATACTTTCTTCTATAATTCAGATATTGAAACTTACAAGTGCTAACTAGAAGTATCTTACTGAAGATGTTATGATTAGGTCCTTACTAGGAGTATCTTATTCCAATATTTAACTTTATAATAAATATTGAGAATTTTTCAGAAAGAAGCAACGGCATTTGGCATAAGTATGATCATCCTCGTTCTTCCAAATAGAACTGATACGAATGAAGTTATCTTCAGGCCTTCCTTTTATATAGTATTCTCACCTGTATTCAGGAAAATTAATGAATTTCTTTGTGCTGATGATTAAGAGGTCTTTCTGCCAAACTTGACCCGAAATTTGTATTTCTTCTGGAGCAACCTTATATTAAGATCAAGTTTTTTCCAGGGGAAAGGCGAATCTGGGTCAATTTGTAACAAGGAAAGAGGAATAAGGAATTACCTTTCAATTTATATTTTAAAACAACGAGTTTTATCGCCGTTCAACCGGGATAGCTGTTAGTGACTCTGACTACCGTACTGAAGGGCCAGGTTCGAATCCCGGAGATGTACTGCTTGAAAATGCTTGAAAATGCTGCTGAATGTTTGAAAATGTACTGTATCTTTGAGGTATGGGGACACTCAAAATATGAGGCGAGCTGAATGTCCTCTCCAGAGGTTATGGGTAGGGAAAGAGAGGGTGGAGGACCGTCGAACCCGTCCCTTCGAGATGCCCTCCTTCAAAATTGGGGACGGAACTGAGCAAAGTCTACTCTCACCTGTACGATACCCAAGACTCTTGCTGACGACAGACGCAATCTTGCCTCGTTGCCATAAGGAATTTCCTGGGCTTGTTCTGATTTCAGATGAACGGGGTTAGTCACAATAATAACGACAAAACGATTTTATCTCTGTAAGATTTCCTTAAGCGTTACGGGATGTAATTGCGCTGAAGAAGCCATCATATGAAAAGTCGTTGCAGAACTTATTTAGTTATATTTTAGAGACATTATGATTTTTTTAGAGGCCGGAAAGATGAAAAATTAGCAATCGCCTTCGCCGGGAATCGAACCACGGACCTCTGGAATACCGGCCCAGCGTGCAGAACCACTACACCAAGAAGGACGCTAGGAAAGTGGGAGAAATACCTTATAATATTTCCTGCGTAAAAGTTGCTGTGCAGCATATACGTTTGCAAAGAGTTTCTATGCATGATTTAATTTACTTTCTAACCAAAGATTTAAATATAAATAACTAAAAGAGATAAAATGATTTGCTTGAAGTCCAATGTTTTATCAGAAGCTACCAATTTCTGTCAGAGGCAAGGTTTAAGAGAAACAGACATCAACGAAAGAAAGCGATTTAATATTCTGTTGAGGAAAATGTCAGCAATAAATGAAGCGCCGCTTTCAAAATTGAATATGGGACTTCTATTTTCAGATAGTCTATTTCCCTATTCGAAAGTTCGAAAGTTATGTGAATATCGAATTAAAGAAAAAATTCTAGCCTAGACGGTTTTGGATTAAATTTTTTTTTATTTCATTTAGAGGCTGCATTATATATATATATATATAAATTCGAAATAGAAATTGAAAAGCTAACAAGTAATGTGACGTAAGACCTATTTGATCTTAAAAATGTTTTGCGCAAAATGCTGCAAAAATATGAAATAATAGGAAGAAATATTGTAGTGAGCTTGCTAAAACGTTACCAGGAGCTGTGGCTCCATGAAATAGTTCAACGCAGTATTTTTTAAAATATTAACATAGAAGTAATTTAAAAAAAATATATTAACATGGAAAAGTGAAAAAACAGCCTACACGCGAAATAAAACTGTTAAAATTAATGTTGGAAAACATGTGAATGCACAAAAAAACTAATCTGATCGTTGTGATATGTGAAAAGTTAGTACATATAAAAACAGATCGACGGAACAAGTTAAAACAAAATTAAAATATAATAATTAAAACATAAATTGCAAAAATTATAAAAATTATAATTAAAACATAAATTGCAAAAATTATAAAAATTATAA
Organism: Stegodyphus dumicola; assembly: GCF_044657685.1. Lineage (NCBI taxonomy): Eukaryota > Metazoa > Arthropoda > Arachnida > Araneae > Eresidae > Stegodyphus > Stegodyphus dumicola. The sequence goes on from NC_140780.1 coordinate 73,163,756, forward strand.
TTAAAACATAAATTGCAAAAATTATAAAAATTACAAAGCGGAAAATGGTAAAATAGCCCAATTGGACTTACAACCAGAAGGGAAATTAATTATTATATTTTTATTATCTTGTATATATTTTCCCTTTTTGTATTTTTAGTTTTCGAGTTCCTACAACTGTGGTCATTTTTATTTTGAAATGTTTTGATAAAAATAATCACAGTTGTACGAACTCGAAAACTAAACATACAAAAAGGGAAAATATATACAATATAATAAAAATATAATAATTAATTTCCCTTTACTATATTATGAAGCTATGATCATTTTTATTTTGAAATGTTTTGATTTTATGTTTAACCCCTTTACAAGGATACAAATATTATTATTGTTGAGGAATCGTCTTGCTTTGACTTCAATTTATTTTTAATTTAAGATTCTTTAACTTTTTTTTTACTTCAATACTGCAGTTATAGCGCAGGACGGGTTTAAAAAAAATTGTTTTTATTTTTGCCTCTTATTAAGTTTCTTTATGTATTTGTATATATATGAATGAATGAATTTATTTACTAAAGAAATATTAATTATATTATCTCTTAATATAAATTTAGCAGAAGTATATAAAAAAGGAAACCTATATGTAAGAAGTTTAATTTCGAAAATTGTGTTTTAAAGTAACTCGAATTTAAATTATGAAAACAAAAACGTATTAAGGAGACTTGAATTTAAATCATGATTGCTAATTGCAGCTTCATTGGAATTTAAATTAAAATATATTAAAGCGTTATTATTGTCCCTGATATATGTAGTGCTGAGCTTGCAAATTGGAGTGCCTCCTCGAAAGAATAGAAATGAGGGTTCATAAAGGTGGTTTCTAAGGTCTACCACAGGAACGGAGTAGAAACTACGGGAAGTTGCTATGGAGAAAATTTTGGAGATTTCTAAGAAATCCAAATTCAGGGATGAACTGGTAAGAGTTATAATTTAACTTTCTAAAATTGAAAGGTACGATTTATATCTCAACAATGGAATAGAATGCTATGGTGGAATTTTTAATTCCATCTGTGTTTACTAAGTGTGAATTTTTTAAAGAAATATGGATTTGCCCTATGACTTCAAAACCTCATTCCCGTGATATTTTACAAACTCTACATAAATGAAGATAGGATATTCCAAGTATGGCAATTCATACTGTTGTTTCATTTACATGCTAGCAGGAAAAATTTATTATTTGATAAATTCAGAAAGAAGAAAGCTGAATTTAAGGATTAAGAGGAAAAAAAAAGTACAAAGTGTCTTTAGTGAAACGACTTAAAGTAATTGCGGTAAGCAAAATAACAATACCTGTGAGCATATTAAGCCGTTTCCTAAAATTGGAAGCAATTGATCATTAATTAATTTTTTATGAACAAAAATGTAAAAGATAACAGTTCTGTGTATGAATAAGAAGGAAGACCGTATAGTGGCAATCAGGCAGTAAATAGTTCATGAAAATGAAAAACTCCATTGCCAGAATTTGAAACCAGTATAATCAGGAATGGAAGACGGAGTTCAACTTTGAAGGTATCAGCATATTTTTCAGTTGAAGTATTCATTGCGGAAAAAACTTCGGGAGGTACTCAGCTGTATGTAACAAAGAGCGAACCCATCACGATGTACCAAACAAAACATGCAAATTAAACTTTCATAAAATTTTACACTCAAGATTCTGTATTTAACAGTCATAAAGGTTTAAAAAGAGAGTGGATACCAATTCCAAGATCTTCATTTTGCTGGAAAAACTTTCCATTGAAAACGAAACAATTTCACGAATGAGATGACAGTATTTCTTTATGAGTTTTATGGCGAAGTTGCGATTAAAAAAAAGCCCAGGAAAAAAAGAAAGGCACAACTACTCTAAAAGCGGTAAATCAAAATCAAAACGAATCATAGTCACTACTAACCCAGATAAATTTCGTACCCTGTTTTCAAAGAACAAAATAGAGGAGGGAAAAAAATAAGCGGAGAGAAAAAAAAAATTAGCGTCGATAAATATTCATAGTCCTTCCGCCATTTACGCGATTAAATAAATTTCCCTTCTTCAAACTCCGTAATGTTTTTCACACTCTCACCCATCTTCAGAAGTAACAAAAACAGTCCTTAGGTGAAGCCTGAGTGAAAAACTTCATTAATCGACGTCGCGCTCTGAGACCGACCGACAGGTCTGCCTGCCAGAGCTGTCTGTTTTTCTGGATGAGATGGTTTAGTTCCTATTTGTGTTACAGTGTCTCATCGGTAGCCTTAAGGTCACGTCGTAATCGGCGGGCAGAAGAAAACACTTCAGCCCCGATATCATAAATCTTCGACCGCTCCCTCTTCAAAAGTAAAGACTCGAGCTATTTTGTTTTCTGATGCCACGTAGAATGGGTTTGGAAAAACTTCGTGGGCGTCGTGCGCTGGACTTGAGTTGTTAATTCGAACAGGTTGCTAAGTCTATTTATTTATGAAGTAAACTATAGAACAGCGGCTAGAATACTGAGAGCTCATTTCTGAAATTATAGTTTAAATTTATGAAGTTAGTTATACTGAATCGCAGCTGCCCTCAATAATTTTCGATGTTTCTAAGCTAAGTTGTTTCTATGAAAGATGTAATTTTATGATCTTTTTGTAAATCGACTGCTTTCTGGAGGCTGTTGTCGTATGCAGAAGGTTTATTTAAAAGCTGAAATGACAATCTGTAGATTACTGTCAAACTTGATTGCAAACTTTTATGTCTAATTCTCAGTGTAAAAGGTTCCTTTTTGACAGAAAAAAGTAACGAGCTGTTAGCTGAAATATATAATGGACTTCCTTTATTACTAATGGAACATTTGTTGATATTTGTAGTATGACAGATTTCTTTCCATCTGAGCCGGCAAGGTAAATAGGTAATACTGTACTGCATATCATTTGGTAGGCGATTTGCATTGAAAGAGCTACCTTACTTCCTTCTTTGATAGCTCTTTTAATAAATTCACAACTAATTGATAACAGATAAAAAGAAATAATTACTGATGTAGATTATTTAAACAGAAGTGGCAATTATTTATGTTACGTATGATTATATCATGAAGAAGTCCATGCAGCTGGCTAAATCTATTGGGAATTCAGTTCAAAGCGGAGCTTTTTCAGTGATTTAATTTAATCAACCTCTGATAAGAATGACCCTTAATAAATGTACCGAAAAAGATATTTCTGAATTACAAGGTTTACTGGAAATAGTTACAGGTTTTAGCTGTTGCACAGTTCAGGGGGATAATGAATGAATTATCAGCAACATGAGTACTGATTGTAAGCTAATTCAACTCAGTGTATATTGAAATAACTGACTTCACTGGATAGAGGGAATCACGGGATTTAGCAGACTGGAGGATTTGGCCTTTTCTGCAGCAGTTATGGTTACGATGCATGGTTCAGGGATGGGGGATGGCCTTGAACTGCCTACTCTAAAGCAACAGACTATAGAAGAGTTCATTACATTATTTTAAGAGAAAAAAAACTAAAACTTTTTTTGTTTCATTTATACTAATTGCAAGTTCTTACTGCGCAGTGATGAAATTACTCGTAAACTGACATCATTAAGTGGCCTGACACTAATTAGCGCTTACTATAAGAACTCATATATGCCATTCGTTTAGTAAAAAATATTAGACAGAGGAAAATTATGAATATAAAGACTTGAAGAGTTTGAATAATTAAATAATTTACACCTTCTCTTTATAGGATCAGTACATAAGATTAAGAATGGAAGACTGTTTCATTATTTCAAATTCGATTTAATAGCTTCTAAGATAACGTTCGAGTTTAATTTCCAGTGACAAAAAATTAGCTGAGAATTCCTCGTTAGAAAACAAAGGAGCTACAGTCTAATCCGGATTTAAAGAAGCATCTAGTAGCGGCGAAGAAATGTATTAGATTATCCGTTAAATCAAAAACTACTAAATTAAACATACATATGCACAATGAAATATAGTGTACTCTTTTCACTTCAGAAAGAAAATCTCAGTAAAATACACAATTGAAAATGTTTTATATATAAAGCACAACAATGAGAATTAAAAATTTTCTGAACTACTTGTTATTAAAGTCTGCATTTGTTTCAAAGCATTCAGTGTCCTGATTTCGTCATATTTGGAAAGCATTAAACACTCTACCTTCTATTTCATTATAATATTTGTTTCAGTCTCTAAGCTAGAAAGAGCACCTGCTAGCGTGATTTGTTTTATGTAATTCTCAAGGTTATGGTAGCAGCTTTGTGCTTGTATCACTGCCATCACATCGCACTTCAAATCATCAACGTCGATAAGTATATTATCTGAAAACTGGTGTTTGAAATTTTAACCTTCGGCAGTATCGAAGTTACATTCTGTCGATTAGTGTGTAGATCGCATTCAATTGCCTTTTGTAATAAAAATTCACTTCTTTTAAACAGATAATGTTTAAAGTCGCTAAAGCAGAAGTGGAAAGATTTGTAACTTTTCTTATATGCGTTATTTTATTTCGTTCGTGAATAAAATATATTAATTAAATCAATTTTTTTTGCGCAACTGTTGTCGGAAAATTGAAAAAAAAAAAAAAAAAAGAGAGAGAGAAAGAATGAAACTGAACAGGATATAAACTTAAATCTGGATTTTACTGTGCAGGATATTTTTCTCCGAATTCTAGTTGCTATTGCGATTTTTTGTCAATCGAATGAACATAAAGAGTAATATTCCCGCCGTACGCAGTCTCGCAAAATTTAACAGTTTCACCAAAACATCCGTTAAGCCAGTTTCATTCCTATTCTCTCATAAAATTGAAAGCTGGTTCTAAAATATCAAATATGAATTTGTTACGCATTTGCAACTGTTTCATATTTCGGATTAATTTAATTTATATCACTGATTTATTAATCCCAGTGCATTTTCATATATTTTGGCATATCGATTCAGGATAGGAATACTAATGAGTTATATTATAGTTTTTATTAGTTAAGTGTTGATGTCAATTTTGACAACCAATCAATTAGAATAATTGTTTCCGTGATATTTATACTTAAAATAGGAACGTATATTTTAAGAGAACGTTATAATATATTTAAATACATTAAATGTTATTTTAATGCGTTCATTCAAGATATTATCACTGATAAACTGAATAAAAGCCTGAGTTATCTTCATTTCATTTCGACTCTTTTAGGCGGGTTTAAAAAAGTCGAACCCAAAATGTCTCCAAAAGACGCGTCGATTGGGTAAACAAATACTTTCGCGCTTGTCCCTAATGTAACGCAAACTGTTATCCTACAAACCCAGTTACTCCTCTAATGAAGTAACCTCAGGATTGAATGTAGCCAAATGTCAAAAGCCTTAGCATGCTTTGCTATAAACTGTCATTTTATTTGCTTTTGTTAAAAGTGTATTATTAAGTTGCTTAATGAGTAATTACATTTTTAGTCCATCATCTTTAGCAGGTACAGCATTATTTTAGTTATTCTTAATACTGATAAAAGAAAAGCAACATTTCATGTCCACTTTATAATATATGAATTTTTAAGTACAAAAAAAATTACGCTCATTTTATTTTATTATTAATTCCTCAAATTTCACTCTGTTAATCTAGGAAAATTCTAGAAAATGGTTATGATTAAAGATTTGCTCTCAATGAAGCATTTTTCATCCGTATTTAATTGTTCTATATTTATTTGCAGATGCAAAACTTAACTGTCTTTAATCACTGTTTTGAGACCTTGCCATTCTACTTGGACTTATAGTATTTATAATCAATTATTTACACGAAGATTTTAAAACTAATCAAAGTAAATTTTAATATCTGTCTTCCTTTATGTGACTCAAGGGACTCTGTTTTCAGTTTTTCCTAAGACTAAAGGGAAAAGGTGTGCTATAGGTCAAACATGAAAACGGTAAAACTGATCCAAATTATTACTTTTAGATGTGAAGGGGAAAATGCGTACTATTTTACATTTTATCTTAAACTATTTTACATTTTGAATGACATTGTGTGTGTAAAATTGTCGTCAGAAGATTAAAATTTTGTAACTAAAAGATTTGTAGAAAAAAACTTCTATTTTGAAACAACGCCTTTTGAAAATAAATTGGATTTTCTCTGAAAATAAGTTGCGTTTTTGATCAAATAATTAAAATCCTCTAATTCGGTTAAGAAAGAATTGAATGCTCCTATTTAAAAGTATTCATGTAAAATACTTGTAAAACGTAGTTCACAATGGTTTCTGCTATTTATTCCAAATGAACACTGAACATCACAGATGTACATTTTTTCAGCTTACTGAGTTTCGTTTTTGAACTCCAATCACTTTAATTTTTTAACGCCACTGGTATGTGGCTGATAAGATCAACTAAATACAAGAACTTCACCGTGCTCTTCATAACATTCTAAAGAAACGGCGAAATTCCACTTTGCAAAAAGCTTAAAGAAAACGCTGCTAAACATTAACTTCTATTAGTATTCCATTAAAACAAAATTTCATTCATCCGTTGTATTCTATTTCTTTGTGGGAAATAAATAAAATTTTAATTTCAACCCTCAGTTTAATATATAATTAAATTAAGGTGTATACTAGCCAGTTTCCCTTAGAAAGTCCTCCACGAAGGCATCCCTCCCCTTAGGCAGATAGCCTCGAGGCTTTGCCATAATCACACACACACACACATAATTAAATTAAGCATCTTCTCTCTCCTTTTTTTTTACAAACTCTTTTTTTAACGCTGAAACCTCGTGCTCTTTTTTAACCTCGTGCGTAATTGTATACAAATATCTCATAATATTTCCCAAAGAAGCACTCATACTTTTACATATATATGATATATGTCAAAAAAGACATATTTTTTCGTATCATAAAAGATATATTTTTTCCTCATTCCAGATAAACCATTCCTAGCAGCTTTATATTTTGGCACGTGATTTGTTGATGATTCAAAAATCAAAACTAAATATCCAACGAATATGAAATCGGTACTATAATAAACGTTTAAAATCCAAGCATAAAAAAATCAACACAGAAAAAAAGCAACTCTTTTTATGTCTGCACACTAGATATATATATAAATCTTAACGGAACTTTTTTTTTTAACTTTTTCCCCTTAACAGGAGCCAACTGTGTTCAGAGAAGCATCGCTTTCTTTATGAGCTTTGAATAATGGATGAAGTTGACTGATTCTACTTTATGACGCTAATTTACGTAAGTGTTGCACGGAAGACTTTTCAGTGCTGCGCTTAACTCGGTCTGCAAAAAATAAAAATAAAAATAGAGGAAGAAGGTGGGAAGAGGGGAAACTGAAGTAAATAAAAGAATAAATCAAGTAAATTTAGAATTAAAGTTGAAAAATTTTCCGAATTACTCCTGCGATTGGTATGATTAAAAATCTAGTGAACTACTTATGTTATCGAGGTAATTTAAATATGAAAGTATCACTTGTTACATCGATAAAAGTTTTTCTTGATCAAAGAGCTTCCATTTTTGACCCATCTTTCTCCATCTTGACCTTTCTAGAAAGGGCTGATGTTCCTAAGAAAAACTTTCAGGCGAAAATTTCTGCTCAATATAATTCGTTTTTAGAATGTATTTAAAGTGCGTTTTTAGAAGATCATTAATAATATTGAGCTAAAACTTATCTTTAATCTTCTTCATGGTGGGCCGCTGAAGAGAGAGTCTTCTGATTTACTCCAAGAAAAGAAGTCATTTATTCAGTAAGCAACAGAACACGTTCTTTAACAGAACAAATAACGCATGATTATTTACAAACTAATTTAAATGATAGATGAAGGCTAACTACAAATACGGTAAGCAGCGTTCATTTCTGCTTTCGTTCATTAGTGACTCTACTGTCTCTCTGGTTTCCTTCAGTCACTTCAGTTCGCAATGGTCTCCAGATCACTTCAATTCGCAATGGATGAAAACTGCAGAGAGGCTCGCTCAGTAGCAACATTCTCCCACTCCACGTTCTGGAGGCACATAACCTACTGTCGCATACGTCACAATTGCAGTCTATGACCAGGTTTCACAGTTAGTCCACTCCGAATGAAGTGAGGTGAAGATTCTAATTGTCCTTTAACGAAACATAACTATAGGAGTCATAAATTTTAGTCTTTGCATTACAATCACCTTGCGCTTTGCATCTCAAAACAGGACCCTTAGGCTCATATGACAATTCTAAAGAATAAACACGTTATGTACGTCTTACGTCGATGCCGGATATTGTTTTTAATTTTACAATTCTGAGAGTACTAACTTTTCCACGTAGGATTCGACAACTCGTCCTGTTGGCCATTGCAGACGCATCACGTTATTAGGTTGTAGAGACATTAGGTATTTTGGAAGCAGACAAGACGAAAACTTAGCAATGCCTTCGTCGGGAATGGAACCACGGACCTCTGGATACGTGCCCAGCGTGCAGACCACCTCACCACGAAGGCATGCCAAGAAGGCGGGAGAAATACCTTATATACTCCCCCCTTTTAAAGGGCGACTGGGGTTTTAGGGGATCCAGTCGCCAAACCCTGGGGTTTGGAGAATCCTCATCCAACACCCTTTTAGTTCGGGCGCCACTGTAGAGACTTTAGGTATTTTTGGAAGCTGACAAGATGAAAATTTAGCAATGCCTTCGCTGGGAATCGAACCACCGACCTCTGGATACGCGCCCAGCATGCAGACCACCACACCCCGAAGGCATGCCAGAAGGTGGGAGAAAACTTATAAGGTTATCGATGAGTACTATATCACTAATACAAATCGATTTGGAAACCTTTTTAGAAAGATAAACGTGTTTTAGATGTCCAAGATAATCTAGCTGAAATCTTTTCTGTAAATCTCCACGTATCCTGATATCTTTACAGATATCTTTCAGGCACATATAAAAAGCATCAAGGTTATCAATAGCCGGTATTCTACTTTCTTTGTTATCGTGCAGGAATATGAAAGGAGACAAAGCAATTTAGTCGTTAACATCTTCAGACAAGCAGATCAAAGTTCCTGAGTTTATCAGATTTTCAGTATCACACAAAAGTGCATTCAGTTCTTCATAATTAAGAGTAGTTTAACCTAATCCACTGCTCAAAATCTGTTTGACCAAGCCGATCAATCGCTTCCATTATCCGCCCTACCAAGGAGCTGATGGAGGAATGAATTCCCATGTTATCTTCTTCAGTGTAGATTCCGCCTCTGTTTTCTTCCAGTCAATTCCGCAGAGTTCATTATGAGATTTCACAAACTTGCTTCCATTATCGGAATAAATAACACTCTCTATCTCTGCGTGCTAAAATTCTTCTCAATGAGAGCATGAAGGCTTCCGCTGTTAAAGATGTTATTAGCTCCATATGCACTGCACGATATCTGACACAAGTGAAATCCAGGCCTTTATTTTAATTCTTAAATACAGTGGTCCTGCGAGTTCGACACTTGTGACTTCGAATATTGTAGCGTCTTTTAGCGTCGTTCTTCAGGCAAGAAAGTAGCCTTCGGTTCTGAATAATACCCGATGAAACGTCTACATCGAACATATTTAAACATACTTGTCGAATCGATTTGCAACTTTGTAAAATACAATAATCTTCTCGAAGGTGATTCATTAATATTTGAACCCCTAGATGTCCAAGTTCTTTATCTTTGTATGCGATGAGCATATGCAGAACTCTATGCTTCGATGGCAGCATTATTGGTAATAAAAAATTCTCTTTCTACTAAATTTCGCAATCTCAATAATCCCTTTTCGTCAAGTACTGGACAAAGAGGTTTTATTCGCTGATCGCTTATTCCCCCAGAAAATTCTTCTTGCTGCATAATTTTTAAAACGATAAGTTCAGCTTGGTTGATTTATTTCATAGTTCATCAGAGTATGATGATACTTTAGATTTCAAATTCAACTAACCTCATAACACAACCTCATATTCTAATGAGTTTTCCGTATGATGAAATTCTGTGGAATATTTCTTCAGTTTCTGCATTTATATGAGTTCCCATTACTCTTTTCTCATTTCTTGAATTATGTATTCATGATTATAGACTAATTCCAGTTTTGGCTACTCTTTTTGATTTTTCCTCAGCCAGTTTGAGCCCTCCGACCATCTAACTGCCAAAAGTTGGTTTGGGAATGCAACGTGTTGATGGAAGGTCAGCTGGGTTTTCTATTCTAGGAATACATTCATTCAGATCTAGCAATTTTCTAATTTCCTTGACTTTGTTTTCCGCAAAGACAATCCAGATCTCTTTCTTTTGGATCCACGTTAAAACTGTTATAGAATCCGTCTAAAAGTGCATTTTAACTCTTTGCTGTCTGGCTTCTATCGTGGCAACTATTAATATTTAAGACGAGGACTTGTAGTAGATATAACGGGAGATACTCTAGACTTCGATGCCAATAGATGAACTTCAACTCCAGAAGAAGTGTCAGTTCTCAAGAAAACTACTGCAGCATGCGCGTTACTACGGGTATCACAGAAAGTGTGAATGCTAGAGAACTTTCTATTGTCTTTGCAGGAACATATCCGTAGTAGCATGTAGATATCTTTCAAGAGAAAAAAATATTCCGCACGACAAATGTATTATTTTTCCATCAAAGAGCTTACTCGCTACATCAGTTATTATTAACAGATCGATTCCTAACGATTTATCACTTTCAAGGATTCCTTCATCTGCCGTAACAATATCATTGTCAGGAAGTTCTTTAACATATGATTCTAACTTTGGAACAGGAATGTTAGAACAAATTTCTTGCTGGTCATGGACTTCAAAATTGAAGTGATAATCACCATTTACACTGCTTAAATATCCACTAATGAAATAAGGTATCACAAATACTAAATGCTATAAGGTACTAAATGATATAAGGTATCGAAAATGTCTCTCGGAATGTTCTTTACCGCCAAATAAATTATGAATAACATTTCCCTCCTTAATTTTCTGGTATTAAATTTCCATTGCTACTCGTTTGCTTAAATAAGTTGGGAACTTGAATCGATGCGTGCACGAATTATTTTGCTTCCATTTTTACCCCGTAATCTCACATATAACGTTTGCTAAAGCACTTGTTCGATTACGTAATGCTATATCACTAATTACACTCTGTTTCATTTCTGACGTGTTTTCTGTTTATGTTACTTTAATTTTCCTTTATTGCACATAACAGTACAATATCTGTCTCGACAGTTTTCGCAAATAATTTTACATGTCCAGTATCGATCCCTATGGTCGATTTTACAATACACACACACAAAATAATAATAATAATAAAACATGATTTCTTAGATGATAATTTTCTCTTATCATCTAATGCTATTTTAATGCAACTCTATATGCTTCTGAATTGTGTCCCTTCCAGCAGAAAAAGTAGACAGTTTGTTTATTTCACACAGTTTCTGTGAAATTTCAACGATTAGTAGGAATGTTTTGCGTTTCCTTTTGCAGAAGGTGAGTTAGGAGGTTTGACTTTAGCTTCGAAATCGAAACCTTGCTTTACTAGAGATAATCTCTCTTCGCACTCTACTACAGATTTTAGAAAGTCCATTAAAGCAGTAAGTTTATTTGATGCATTATTAGTTTAACTTTAATCTACGCTTCTTTCCCATACCCTTCAGGAAAATAAAATTCAACGAAAGAGTATAACATACACCCTTCTACTTATCAGACATGACGTGCAATGTCTCGAGTACTGTGAGAGATGAGTGTCAGTTTTATCGTACAGCTTCGCTAGTCGTGTCGCTTTGTTTCGGCTCATTGAATTGTTAAGAATTAAGCTCAACAGTTCTCTCACATGTACTTCTATGAGGAGATCATCTTTGCTGAATCGAGCTTTAAGACATTCAGTTACTTGATAATAGTTATCATCTGACGGTAGGGGCGGAGATTCAACTCTTGTGTGCGATCCTTCAGCAGCGGCTTAAAATAAATATTGCATTTTATCTTCAAGTGGAATATCTAGATTATCGTGAATTTCCTTTACTGACCCTAGAAGCCCAGCAATTCCTTAACAACACTAATAATTTTTTAAATTCAATTTTTGGCAGTTGGTTTGGATGTGTGACATTAAAAATACTGTTATCTCCGGAATTAGTATTATTCAATTAGTATGTTTCGTACCTTAGTTCTAAGTTGTAAATACTTTTCACTATATATTGTACTTCCCTCATATTCTGTACCAAAATCACCTTGAGAACATTCAGAGTCATCAGATAACAATTTTATAATTTTTTTTTCTTTCAAATCAAGCTCTGATCATTTTTCTTTTAACTGCGTCATTAGGATTTCAATTTCTTCTTTACCACGTACTTCTTTTCCTAAACACTCCAGTTTATCAGATATTCTTGTAAAGACACTTCTTAAAGGAATACGTAATTTCTTTATTAGAATTAATAAATGATCATATAATAATACGATAAATAAATCCCTGAAGCACCCACTTGTGGGCACCAATAAATTTTAGAAGATCAGTAATAATACTCAAAAGACAAAACTTACCTTTATCCTTCTTCACAGTGGGTCGCTGAAGAAGGACTCTTCTGATTTATTGCAGGAAGAGAAGTCATTTATGCAGTCAACAACAAAGGGCTTTCTTTAACAGAACAACATATTTTGTTATCATTTACAAACGAATTTAAATGATAGAAGGAGATTAATTATAATACGGTAAACAGCGCTCATTTCTGCTTCCGTTCATTAGTGACTCTACTGTCTGGTTTATTTCAGTCTCCCGTTCACTTCAGTTCGTAATGGATGAAAAATGCCGTAAGGCTTGCCCAGCAGCGACAGTGTAATGTTAAATGTTTCAGTTTTCTAAGTCTGAGGAGCGTGTAAGAAGATCAAACAACAAAGAAAGAAGAAAATCAGCATCTGTAGTTAAAATATTTAAACTCGAAGAAACATTAATTGTTTCTTCAACTAGAATGCCTCTCCAGATACTTTCTGTTTTTATTTCTTCTGCTATAAGACTACCATATTCATACAGCTGCAGTGTATGTTATAACAGTAATTTCTGGGTGAAATTAAAGGCTATAGATGAAAAATATTTAATAAAAATATTCATTTTAATTAAAAAAATTGCAGTTGTACCTCAAATTATAAATATCTAAGCGCTCCATCTAAGCTTAGAAATTAAAATACCGACAGTATGTTCAGAAAACAAGAAAACATTACTTTAAGGAGTACACAAATTCTTCCCAAATGTCCTTGTGCTCAGTCAGGACATCAAGCCTTTGTTAAAAAATAATGTGTTTATCTCCGGCCCAAAAAAACTGTTTATTTTTCAATGATTCCTCGCTCTGCAAACAGTTCCTTCTAATTACTTGACACCCGAACTAAAATAGCGGATGATAATACGTTAGACTTCTAGTGGTCAGTTCAGGATAGTTGCGGTCCAGTGGCCTTAAGTTCAGACTCCAGTGCTCTCCGTTGCGCTTTAAGTGGAGAAATACAAGACATTAATATATTCTTCTTATGTTTCGTTGAGGTATAATGATTAGTTGAGCCGATTTTTAGAAGGACCCGTAATCGACTCCTTGGAATAGCGCGGTAAATTTTTCAATTAAATCTTCTCTGCTTTTCAAAATGTAACATAAAGCCATAAACTTATTCCCACCATAAAACCGATACAGCAATAAAACATTCACTCGGGAAATTTTTGCATAATTTATAAATTTTTATTTTATTTGCTATTGCTATTTTTTATTTTTATTTGTTTATTTGTTTACTTTTGTAGTAACAATACATCTCTTCGCTGTTATGTACATCCGGATTCTATTTTTCTGATAGATATTGATTCGTATAGTTTTTCATAATTCAAATAGATAGGACAAGATATTGTAGCACAGTTTTATTTTTTATTTACTTCATTCTTTAAAAACCTTTAAGAGTATAAAACAAAAGGTTTATGTGAGGAATTAGACTAATGTTTGCTTCGATAAAAAAAATTACTAAACATAAAGCTTTGCATTGAAGAAATGTGTCTGAAATTAAAATTTGTATCCCTGATTTTCGTTTATCGTATTTTCTTGCGATTCTGCGTCGAAAAAAATTACAGAACTTTATTTCTTGAGATTCTATCTTTAACTCCAGAAAGTAAAAAGTTCTTCATAGCTTTTCTTCCCTTTTCAACATAAAAGCCCAAAAATATGTGAAGAAGGTATGAATCTGATTTTATATTTTAATTGCTGCTTCAGTTAGTAGTAAAAAAAGGTCAGTTAGTATTGAAAAATTAATTATATTCATTCGATTTGGTTCAGTAACAATAAAACCAGTAAATATAAATAAATAAAAAGTTTCGTTTAAAAAGATGAAGACTGAGGTTTTTTTTCAGCTTTTTCCTTTCAAATCAGAAAACAATTATGTATTAATGTAGGAAGACAAAATTATCTTTCCTGTGATGGTAAAATATCAGTAATTCTTTTTTGTCTTTTTTGTGAACATGTTACAAATAAATTACATGGAGAAGGAATATCTTCTGGAAATTAGTACATGTTAACCTTTTTTCTAACTGGACTCAGAATTTTCTTTTAATTAGCTTATATATTAACTTAAGTACTTTGATAACTTTCAGATCTTCTGTGCTGTTTGAACGCAGATCAAGTTGTAAAATTTTGGCAAAAGAAGTCTGAAAAGAATTTTCCTTCAAGGATATATCTGTTTATATGGAAGGAACGCCCGTCGTTGTTAGATGCGCAAATTTAAGTAAAGGCAAGCTTTGAATAACGATGGTTTCACAGCAGATTCTACTGTTTTTGAAGAAAAGAAAATATTTTGCTGCTTCAGGATATTTTTTCTTCTATACTAACTCCATTAAAATCTTTAATTTTGTGTAAAACCAACATCAGCCTCATCGTTTTGCCTATTCTTATACATATTTGTTTATTATCATTGTGTTTCAGAATGCTTGTTCGATGCATGTGAGAAGGAATTAAAATTGTTTCATCAGTGTCCTTGTAATTTTTAATATTCCAGAATAAAAAATAGTTTTGCTATTTTTAACTTGTTTTTGGTATTTTTAAGCAGATAAAAATATATCTACTCTAGTATTCTGAATTTAGCATAAGGAAACTGAATGATTAACGAAGTATCCATTAACGATTAGCGTGAATCCATTAACGAAGTATTTGAACCAAGAAGTTGACGAAGCAATTCATGATTAACATTAGATTCATCGTTTAGGTGATTACTTTCTCTCTTATTCATTTTTACCTGGTCAAACAGATGGGGAGAAGGCAGAAGCAGACAGAATAAGGAAGGAAAGTAGAAGCTCACAATTTTAAGCGTTTAGTTTTTAAAATAACTAGAAAGATAAAGTATTAAATATCGCCCCTAAATTGATATTATTAGCTTTCACTAATTTCTACTTGAAGCTTTCTGCTGATACTTTATTTGTCAATTTTGCCATTAAATTTAAAATAATTTTGTTTAACTTATTTCAGTATTACAGCTAAGAACACTGTAAAAACAATATTTTATCTTTTTATACTTCAACCCGTACAGCAGCAAAATTCGAGTGATTAAAATGTTAATTATGCATTAAAAATCTAAAACAAAACATTCCATACCTTAAGTGAAAATTCACAAACGTATTCAAGAACGAGTTTACTGAATGAGCTCATTTCTCCGTGCGCATTATCGACGTAATGAGCAACTTCTGAAAATAAATTTAGGGAACAACTGAAAAATAAAACCTGCTGTGTTGGTAATTAATGATTTCGTCTCAACTAAAATAGTTTTCATTGTTAATTTCTAACTAGCTTCTTATCAAGTCTACCTAAGCGAATTTTGTGAGTAAATTTATGGAAAGTTTCAGACAGTGTTCAGACAGCCAAGTTATAGTGCTTAAAACTGCAATCTTATATTCAAGGAATAGTCCGTTGGTTCATGATGTCCAGAGCCGGTTGGAAGCAAACCTGCAAGACCTGCCGACAGGGTTGTTCTGACAGTAATCAACCACATGAATTTTTTTTATAATACGTTTATAAGTAGTATTCGAAAAATAATAAAAATAAGAAAAATATTTAATTCTAGAAATTACTTCAAATATATAATGTAAAATACCTTTATAATGAAATTAAGTAATAGAACTTGCGTAAATAATGTAAAATACCTTCATAATGAAATTAAGTAATAGAACTTGCGTATATTTTAGAGAAGACATACGAGTCGCTGCGGCGTTACAGGCACGGAAAATTTAGGGGCAGAAAAGATCTATATGTCCTGGAGCGTAGCGCCGGCCCGACGTATACTTTCAATATTTCTTTGTAAAGCGTCTATTATATTATTTCCTTTAGATTCATGCTGTTGAACAATTCAGCAACTCTGTGGAAAGCTATAACGGCATTAAATTCAAGCTCAATTTATTCATCAGAGTAGTCTAAGAACTCGTATGCAAATTTTAATGCCTCGTCACCGTTATCCTTGTTATTTCCTCCTTATTTCACTCTGCATTTTCTTCTTCTGTAATCTTACGTTGAGACTTTACTACTAGACTGCCTTGATCTTATAAAGTCTTATAGAATTTACCGTTTGTACTTCTCCATCTGCATTTCTGTTTCCTTAATTTATATATTCAAACTCTTGAATACCAGTAGTAAATTCAAAGGCTCGATAATTTTGCTTCAATGTCGGCAGGTTACTCCTATTGTACGTTAGCAAGTGGCCATAAATTAGCGATGAATTCAGTTCATTGCAAGCACTGAAATGAGATTCACCGTGCCAAAACTGTAAGTTTTTTCCAAAAAGTAAAAGTTCAAAATTCATTTGCTTTTCTTCTCTCCCCCCTATGAAAAGGTGTAGAAATATCCGTGCAAAGATGCTTGGATAGACTACAATAGAGATAATTTAGATTATATAATTGAAAATTCAGTACATTGTCAATTTCAAAGCCTGTCAGCGACTGAGTGGTAAAGTTGCTGAATACTGGTAATTCCCGATGGATTCGATACTAGGCGGACGGGCTGACTGCTTGGGCATTTTCAGGGTTTTCTCCATGTGTAACTTGGATACGAGTCAATATTCCATAGAAGGTTCTTCCCGAAGGCAGACATCCCTGTCCTTAAGCATATATACTTTGGGTAAGTTTTTCGTAATCAAATAAACCAAACCATTGTCAACTTCAGTGATTCACCACTAACAATTTTTTTCATAAAATATCAAAGTCCATTTAAGATGTGTAAAATATTATTAAATATAACTAGAGAATAAATTCGAGTTTTTGATTTAATAGCTTAGCAATTTTTACCTTGTTTAATACAGCTAACAATCGTGTTGACAAAATCTGTCAAAGACATTTAGAAGTATCCTCTAAAAGATTTATTTCACAGTTTACTGTTTACGCGTATACAACCAAGGTTTCCGGGGACGATTGTTGGATACTGTTGTTAGTCACTGCTAATTTTACCAACATCCCTATTAAGGTGGGTATCGATTATGCGGATTTTGCTGTAATTCCTGACGTATGATGAGTAATTACCTAAATATAATAAGTGACTACGATGTAAATTATTTATGAAGCTACTTATATATGAATAATTTATATAAATTGAAATTCAAGCTATGTAATTAAATTCTTGACAGAAATCTTGGGAAAACTGGACAAAGAGTCTGTCTTACCACCTAGTGCCAAATATTTGGAAAATAGAACTGTCGGGTGGAAAGCCGTCCAGATTGCAGTACTCTTCGTATTATTGAACCTGACTTCAATTATAAATCAATCAATAAAAAATTACGTTCTAATTTTAATCCAAAATTGAAAGCGGCCTTGTATGAAATTTATTATCACTGAAATACTATTATTGTTACCAAATTTGATAGTAATTAAATCTTTATGAACAAAACTGCTCGCACTCTTAGAATAGCAAGAGTTGCAACAAAACACTCGTACTATTATACCCTCAAGGATTCTTTAGCTTCTAAAATTAAAGCTATTGGTAAAGCAATTAATATGCTCTCCATTCATTAAAAAGTTTCTAATTTCACCTATATGTACCTGTGTTGGATTTTACTCCCTTCGCGAATTTCACAAAACTGTCATTTCATTTCGCTCTGCCGTTTCCAGTTTAAGAACTTTTCGTTCATACTTTTAACCAAATATTCATTCTTGCTTCTTCACTAAATAACTGATCAACTCATTTAGTCCAATTTAATGTTGAAGCGGCCATCACATACCCTGTGGTAAAGCAAATTTGAAGCAATTCGACCTCTACGATATCAATTGCGAGAAATTTGCGCTGCGTGCTATGAAATAAATAATTTTTTATAAAGCAGAACACGAAGTAAAAACATGAAGTGCAAAAGTTAAAGGCTTTATTTTTTCCCTTTATCATAAATCGGCAGAATGTTCTTAACAGAATGAATTCTGTCATCTAACAGATTCACAGCTTCAAGATAAAAGTATGAATATTAAACATTTTTTAGAATTCACTGAAAGGAAATAAACAATTTTATTACAGCACACATGAGATTCTAATCACAGCAATTTGATTAAAACTGCCAAAAATCTTCGTGAATATATAGATGGGGAATTTGAGTTTAAATTTATATTTAAATCCGACGAAGGCAAAAAGCACGTCAATTTCAATATGAACATCAAGATAAATCACTGCAAATGCCTGAAAATAAATTTAGAATTATGTAATTTATATGAACATCCTTAAATCAACTTCTTGATCTACTAATAATTCCCAATGGTAATTTTAGTTTCCTATACAGATTATCAGAAAATGATAAACATCTATGAAAAAACTGTAACAGTTTAGAATAAAGATACCCGATTTTAAAGATATTTACAAAATTTTTTGACATTCTGCAATTAATTAATTACATCTCTCAATTATTTTTCTAGCTCGCCCTTTTCATTAAGAATAATATTGTCATGACCTGTGGGTGTTGCAAGCAGTGAAAGATCATTTTCCAAACTTAAATTAATCAAAACTTTACATTACAAGCTAGATCTTCGAAACTTGCATAACTATCAGTTGAAAATTACGTATGTACCGAATCAGACATAAAATAAATAATTTTTGTTTTCACTCATCTAAAACATAGAAAAATAAAAATTCAGACGTAAAACATTAAATTATTTTTAATTAATGAAATTTCTTACACATAAACCTTTGATTAATTTTAAAATTTTGTATTTTTGACTAAAATATAATTTAATTATTTCAGACATGATTTTGTTATCTTATTTCTTTTTGTAAATACTCTTATATCATTGAAAGAAAATAAAAATTGAAAAAAGCTATATTGAAAGGCCCTTTTTTTCAATTCGCCGGCAGACGCTGAACAATCTAGTGTTGGCCCTGATGATGACAAAACACTTGAAGAATAGCTATTTAGAAGAAAGGTCTTCTTTGTAAGCTGCATAAGGGAAGAGTTCCGTATTTAAGTTACTTCTCAAAGAAGCTACAAGAACACACAATCACGCATCACTTTTTGCCTCAGTGACATGTACAACATGAATTTACATTTTTTGAACTGTTTTAGTAAACTGCGTACATATGGTCTGATGTTTAAAAAAAATTTAAATGATTAGCTATTGCCAACAATACTGCGAGGATGCATGAATGAAACTGCAACTTATAGTAATTTACAATAAATGTCATCATTCGCAATAACAGAAAATATCAAAGGAAGTTTATGCTTTTGCGGTCATCGAGAAGACTAATTCATACTCTTATTAATTTGTAGACTAGTAGCGCGACTTCATGTATATTCAGTTCCATATTCAGTTTCTTCTGTAACATAATTTATTAAACTTTAATTGGGTTTATACCTTAATCTATGTTTTTTAGACTCATTTTCATATACTACCAAATTTAGCATAGTCAGAAATAGTGTATTTAAGTTAACTTGCTGCCATTTAGAACTTGGTTGTTATTGCCAACTTAAATATATGTTAGATCTCTATCGCATTTATAAATTTAAAGAATTCTGTGAATAAAGTACTAAAAACATTTTTAAATAAATTGCAACCCAAACTTCGCATTTTAATTATAGAAATTTTATGTATAACCAAGCATTTTTGTAGAAAATAAAACAATGAATTAATTTGCTAGGAATGAAAATTGTTTTAGATTACTTAAAAAGGAAAATAGAAGTAAATTTTATTGAACGGCACGTAAATAAAAACATTTATTTTTTCCTCTAGAAAAGACAAACTAATCATTCCCCCCCCTGAAATAGCTAACACATTTTGTATGTGCTTAAGAATGATTTTAATGAATCTTAATCTTTTAAAAATGCGTCACAAATTTTAAGGTTTACTTAAATCTACAAAATTTGAAGCCCAAATTTAAGAAAAAGTTACAAAAAGTATCTTCTATTTTTCTCTTTTCATCTTTTCATTTGTAGCAGAAATTTTAAAAATAATTTCGATATATGAATTCTTTTAAATGAATTCTAAGTTAATTATATTTCATATTTGTATTCCAAAGTCTGGCCACCTAATTTAATACGAAATTTCATGCTCAAAAATACAATAATTCAAAGAAAAGGTTGAAGTTTTAATTTGAAGTTCAGTTTTATGTCTGAAAAACAAAGCAAGATGTTTTGGAGTATTGTGTGGAACTAAATATATATGATAACAAATACAATTTATCCTCAATCGCTCACATCGCAACTGTAACCAGAGAATATTACATGGCGAAAACTAATTAATTACTTTCTGAAACGTAACATCTCAGGTGATGAAACGTTTTTAATTATGTCCTCAGAAGTTCAAGAACCTCAGCTATCCACCTGGTGCCCAAAAAAACGGAAGGAAAAATTATTATGCGACTTCTTTTATGCAACTGAAGCATTTTTTTTTATGTTATCATAACCGTAGATTTTTCGTGAACAACTTCAATTGAAAACATAATAAAGCTAATTAATTTCATAGGAGTGGGAACAAAATAAGTTTTGTGCACATCGGTTTTAAAGCTAGCTTTTAATTAACACATAAATATATACCTTGTTTCAGCATTTCGTAATTTTTTGCCGAATGTGGAATTTCCTTATCTGGGAATTAAGTTTTGCTTATTTCTTGTAGAGAGCTACATTTGTATTATATTATTCTAGTTGGTCTGAACTGGTTATAATTTATATATATATATAGTCAAGACAGTAGACACTTCCGTGGCTTCGGAACAAAACTTCGGAACAAAATTTGAATTTACTTTTAGGTTTCTGACCTAATATTTATTATGAAATTAAGATTACTCAGCTTTTATATTCCCTATTTTTAGTAAATTAAAATCTGCACTTACACAGTGCAGTTTACACAGTTAGACAAATCAGTTTTCTAAAACTGCCGTTGTAATAATCTAAGAAGTTACTACCATAACAATCATTTCAGGGGATCTTACTTTTGAAGATGCTTTGTTCACTATGATTAGAAATCACGTTGGAGG
Source organism: Stegodyphus dumicola (assembly GCF_044657685.1). Taxonomy (NCBI): domain Eukaryota; kingdom Metazoa; phylum Arthropoda; class Arachnida; order Araneae; family Eresidae; genus Stegodyphus; species Stegodyphus dumicola. Next base: position 73,185,119 of record NC_140780.1, read on the forward strand.
AAAACCTACCTAATTTCGTCATACGGGACATAATAATAGGATTATATATGATAAACTTCTAATTATTCATAAGTGACAAATACAGTAATAGCAAGTTTGATATAATCACATCAATGAGTAATTACACTTCAAAATATGCCTGAGATCTGAAACTTTAGTTTTTTAGTTTTAAGAGCAAAAAACGATAAATGTTTAAGTTACTATGCACTATTTATAATGAGATGTCCCTCATTATGGTTTTAAAATAAATTCCATTCTTAAAATTTTATATTTTTTTGATACTGAAATATATTTTACAGCGCAAATTTGTAAGAAGGTTTGCAACTAACTATGTTTACTTAGAGCTACTTTTCTGTAGCTAATTTTAGTTATTACGGGTAACTTACAGTAATTAAACGCTTATAGTACTCAAATATAAATTAGCGATAACTAAAATATTTATTAGTAGCTTACTACTCATTCAAGCTTAATATAATAACAAACGTAACATTTCGCTATTTACAAGTAATAAATGCTTATGTACAAACTTATTAATTACCAACAACAATGGCAAAGGTACATCTATGGGCAATATCTGGTCAAGTTTTGTATTGAAAAGTTAATTTGTCAGATTAACTCTCAGTAAATTATCCCTTACAATATATACACATAATTCAAATATTTCTTAACGAAATTGTTGAGATTTCTCTTACAAAATTTTGCTAACGCCTATATTTGACTCCTTACAGCACAGCTTGGCAAAGTGCCTACGTACCGGTACGCATCTGCTGTATCTTAACTATGTGCGTCTTCGTCTTTTATGCTAGTTTAATTCGCGCACTCTTAGAATATTAGAATAATTATTGCTGAAATACAAAAAAAAAAAAAAAAAAAAAAAAAGAGAGAGAGAGAGAGAGAGATAGAGAGAACTGATTAGACCGAGGGGCTTAATCTGCAGTTTAAACTGCTCTGTTCAGATTGCGTAAGATTGAGTACTAAACTCAAACTGGCTATTTAAACTCAAATTAAATCCTTATAGTTCGATAAGAGCATCTTATATAAAACTGCATTTATATAACAGGGCAAATGCCTCAAAAAATTATCTTTCGTAAATGAATAACATTCAAGTTCTTTTCAGTTTGAAAAATAAAAGTTTTAATTTGTTCATGTTTTATACGTGAGAAATAGACGAGAAGGTATTTTAATTTGCATTAAAATTGGCTTCAGATCCTACCTTTATTGCTAGAAGTAATGAAAATCAGCTTTCGTAATTCACTCATCATGAGAAACGGTCCCTAAAAGATATTTCAACACCCACTCAAAAGAGCATCGGACAGCCATTCATGGAAAACGTGTTTGCTTCAGAGTAATAAATTTAAACTTTACGAATCATTGGAGTTTTATAGCAGCGGTTTTCATAAAACGCTCGACAGCGTAAGAATCGATTTGTTAGGATTAAGACAGTTCCCCTTCCCTCCAACCTCCTTGTCATCTCAATTCGGTTGTCTGGAGCTCAATATGTTATTAAAGGACGAATGAAGAATAAGTCGCAAAGTTTCCTAAGAAGCGGCAAAATTAAGGAATAATATTGATTTAAAGTATGTTTTATTGGTGTTCGGGATGTAACTGCATAATTGAAGGCTCTAATGAACAAAAACTTGTCAACTCTTGTCAGGCAACTGATTTCGACGCGAGTTCGAGTTTTTCTTTTCGTCGAGGAAAAGTCCGAAATGAGATTGCGCTTCAAAGAGGCCCATTTTTCTCATCTCGTTTAATATCTTGCCGTGGCAGGCAGCGGAGTGCAACCAAGTTTTTCATCCGCGGAATGTCCAACGAAGTACTTCTCCCATTAAGCATCTATTTGCAGGAGCAGTCTTCGTCAAATAATTACGCTACTAGTAGCTTATTCTTAATTTCTAAAAAGACTCGCCTCGTCAGGGCTCTAAAAAATAAAGAAGAAAGCTTTCTGCGCGCTGGCGTCTTTGTCCTCATTCAATCCCGCTTTTCTCCTTGTTTAAGAATTAGTAATTTTATTTTTCTTCATTTATTTATCCTTGCTTTTTTTTCCACTACTTCCTACCTTCCTTTTCGGCAGAATTAGTAATTTAAATTACGAAGTAAAACTTAGTAAAAGAGGGCGAGGTGCCGTTGTTAACAGGATTTGGACAGCTTATCAAGGCTTGTTTACAAATATTGCCCCTGCCTGCAGACGCGAGTCCGGGGAGAGAAGGCATAACCTGATTGTGCCTTCATTAGCAAAGCTGTCCTCCGCTCCCGGATTACCTGACTTAAATGAGTCGAAGAAAAAGCTGCAAATAATCCAATTTTTAACTCTTCGAAAATGACTGCTATAGAGAGACCATCAAAAGGCCCGCATTCGGGTGGAGGAAGGAGCCATTGGGGAAACTAGGCCGTCTTACATCACCTTGGCTTTGGTCAGCCTGAGGAGAGGCTTACGAAAGGTTGCTTACGTAAAAGGGAACTTCCGGAAAGACTCGCCCGTCTGTTTTATTCGAACTATCTAGAGAATAGAAGTCTGTATAGACGTTGGTATTGTGCTTCTGCTGAGTTTCTGAGAACAGATGCCTTTAAAAATGTTTTGAAATTGCTCACAAATATAAATTCTGAATTGTAAGATTCAGAATTTATTGATTGCAATATTGGTCTGCAATATTGATTGATCTTTTTGATGCAAAATTGTTTGATTCGTTTTGATTTTCGCAATTGCGGGATATTAAAAATTCACATTTAAATATCGGAAATTCATATTTCTGTTTTAAAATTAAAAAGTTTTAGAAGTGGAATTTCTGCGGAAATATATAATGAAGTCATGTTTTTATGAACTATTCATTTAGGGATGTAAATTGAATTTACCAAAAATTTACGTTTTCACGAACACCAAGCTGGTTCCCAATAGTTTGGTTTTTTTAATGCCATTTAAGAGGCTTACGCTTTTGCGAATTATTTTTGTTACCCTTCAGACATCGTAAAATTGAATTCACTTTGTGAATTCGAAAGCATTATGTTTTTGATACGATTATACATATTCAAAATAATTCAATATAATTTCTACATATGTTGTAATTGATTGAAATTTAAAATAAATTTTACGCAAGATTTATCTTCATATAATACGTAGATAATAAAATGGAAACAAAATATTTTCGGGTCATTTTAAAGGAAAGAGTAGTGAAGTGGGGGACTGATGAGTATCTCGAATACTTTAAATTCGGCTTGTTTCGAGGCATGAGAAAAGAAGGCTTTGCATTTATTGTTTTTCCAGATAACAAATTCATTTGTATCGACTCATTTTACTCAATAGCTCCAAAATCTGGTGCTTCGCTCTCCAAAAAATTAAATGCGCAAGTGATATAATATTTTCAAAGATTTTTGCGTCGTAAATCGGTTTTTTCTTTTTATTTACGTAAGTAATCTTTTTCAGATTATAAATTGATATCTGAACAGGAAAAAAAACAGACTATACGCTTTTTTAAGTATTATACTTCTAAAATACTAATTCTCGTTTTCTTTTTTCTCTTTTAATTTTATTTCCAGTCATACATATATAACTATAAAAAAACGCTTTAAAAATGGCGATCAATTTTTAAAATAGATGAAAAAGAAACTAATCACTGATAAGACTGTATTCTCTTTCAGTGTAATTTTAACTGTCATTAAGGTCTTTCTTCTTTTATTTTTACTTTTATTTTATTTTTTCCTGAAGAGAATTTTCACGAATAAAAGAAATCTTAGTGAATTCCAATAAACTTGGCATGCTAAGAGTCGTTTTTCTTATTAGTTAATTTTAATTTAAAATGCAATTGGTGAAAAATTCTAAAATATTAATATTTATAAATCAATCTGTAAGGTTAAATTTAATTAATTATCTAATTACATCGCATAATCTTTGCTCTGACGGGTTTTCTTCTTCCTACTCAACAAATGCCTGACAAAATTTCTGTAACACATACAAGAATTAAAACCCAACCGAAAGGTTTATTGAAACTACGTCTTGCAGTCTTAAAAATTAACGGTTACTACCCACCGCTAATTAACAAGTGTATACCGCAGTCTCTCGTGTATAAGTCGCACTTTTTTTCATCAAAAAGCAGATAAAAATCATTGGAGTGGCTTATATACGCGAATGATTAGAATTAGGTTCACACAAGCACGTAGCAACCCAGCAGCGCGTATTTAACGATTGAATATAAAATCTGTTGTTGTGCACCTCCGAAAAGAAAAACATACTGGACGTGGTAGACAAGTCATCCGCGCCTAATACTCGAGAATATATTATTTTAAATTAAAGGTAAAAATTAAGAATGGTCTTATACACGAAGGAATACGGTAACATGCTCCCACCAGATACGTAGGTCGGCTAAGTGAGCATCTTAGGCTAAATAGTTGTACTGACTGATTGTCATAGCATTCTCTTAAATTATGAATTAGCTCGCTAATTTAATTCAACTTTATTTTCATTCCGATACGGCAGAACAAAGAAATAAAAGGTATAGAAAAGAAATAACATAAAAATAATGCTTTTCTAAAATAAATTTTATTTCTATGCCTTCATTTTTAGAGAAATCAGAGAAATTCAGTCTGAAGTTTAAAATTTTGAAATTAGCACAAAGCCTACTATTTAACTATCGTAACTGGTGTCCCTTCCCTTTTCCTGTTCATACTAAGTAATACGAAACAGTACAAAAAAGCTATAAAATAAAAAACTGGTAAAAAGCCTAAATTTCATTGCCGCAAATTTAAAGACATTTAGCATAATTTTCAACCAGAACTCTATCTAGCTAGTTACTTTTTTCAAAGAAAAAATTCGTATTAACTGTCACTTTAATATTAATAAAGTCAACTCAAAATGAAGATGACTATAATTAGTTCTGTGATTAATTCAGTAGGTACTGAACCTTTTTTCTGCATATTTTTTTTTTCAGTTTCCAAGCCAGGTTTAATTCATCATTAATTAATGAGAATTCATAATTACCAGTACAGATGAAGTAAGAGAAATAAGAGTAAAACTTTCCTCCAATTAAGGTTGCAATTTCAAATCTCCTTCCCTATTTGCATTATCTTCGAAGTGTTTTGTAAAATCCTATATAAAATTCTAACTCTTGCAGGAAAAGAATGTCTGTCTTACAGTTATCAAATCTGACGTTGATGTTTAATATAAACTTCGATTCTGTAGTATTGATTTCCACGAAATGAATGAATTTCATAATATAAAAAAGAAGGTTTTAGCAGATTTAAAGTTGCACTGTTAAAATAACCTTTTCAGTACGCTTGTCCGACAAGTTATCAGCAAACGCATACCTTTCTCCAAATTTTTTTTATATGTTCTAAAATACTCATTTCTTTCCTATAAGCTTTTGTAATCGGATGCAGAATTTTAAGCGTAATCTCCAGAATTTTCTTAAAATGTTAATTCATTTCATATGCTATGAGTATGTATTCTTTTTACCTGCTTTGTTAACACAAAGATATCATTCCATCGCAGTATAGCATCCGAAGACATGCATATGCTAACGCTAAGCACAGTATGAAAGTCCTTTGGCTTCGAATGGGAGGGAAACTTTATAATATTTTACCCAATTTATAGCGATGTTTAAGTTATAGCAAAAGTATAGACCAAACGTATAAATCATACGGAGCGTTTAAATCAGGCAAGAAGTCGTTTCAATAATCTCATAAGTATTAAGGCAACAGAAAGAAGACAGAAGATTAAAAAAAATTAATAAGATTTAAGAGAAGTATTATAAAGTGGTTAATAAAAGGAAGAAAACCTGAATTTTTATTCAATTTCTTAAGAAATCCTTGAAAACATGGCATGGAACTCACTTTGAATATTACCGTTATAAGTGCCAATACTCCATTTATTCCCATTCCTGACCTCCGCTCAATCGCGATAATGGTTAGCGACGCTGACTGCCGTACCGGAGGGCCCGTGTTTGAATCTCGAAGAAGGCATGGATGTTTGTAAATGTATAGTGTCTTTGCGGCATGGGGAACTCTAAATATGCATCTAGTCAAAATTCCTCTCGAGAGATTGATGGTAAAGAAAGAGAAGTGGGAAATTCTACGGCCCGTCACTCAGGGGCAGTCTCCATCGAAATTGGGGGCGAAACCGAGCTAAGTCGTACTGTCACTAGTATGCTGCTCAAGGCTCTTGCCAACGACAGACGCTGTCTTTCACTAGTTGCCACAATGAAGTCCCTAGGCTTGTTCTGATGCTACTGTTAGACAAGTGAGATAAGTCACAACAACAACAATACTTCATTTATTCACAATTCCCAACTTCTACATTTTTTAACTTAGGAAGTCTTAGTCCAGTTTTTCAGTACATGAATAGGTTTGTGCATTCAGTGTGTATAATTAAAAACACCTTTATGCGATTACGTGGCGAATTAGAATAATGAATTTTTATAGTACTTCCTCTGCACTTGGAGGTATTTCTATCTAAATCTAGTCTAGTTCAGTTTGTGCTTGAAGTATGTATGTCTAAATATAAATAGCAAAAGATGTCAGGTTGAATTTACCCTCTCATAAACAATTATCAGTATACAGATATGTCTATCCAAAAAGGTATGTTCACACTATTTTTCTTTGTAAATATGCTCTTAGAGCATTCTAACTTTTAAGGTAAAAACTTTGTTGTCTAATCTTGCACTACAAAAGTTTATGTTTTTCTACTTTAAAATAAAATTTTGAAAAAGTATGCTTGAGATCTAAAAATCTTCAAATTCCAGACCAACACCACAAAAAAATTGACGATTAAAATCTCTTAAATATTTTTTAAAAAATTTGTATACAAAAATTAAAACGTATAAAAGGACAAAAATATAACTTTTTTAATAAAGAAATATCTGGTTTTGCTTATTAATAAAACTAAATTTTTGCTGTTGAATAAGATTAAAACTCAACTCAAAAAGAATTTCTATTTTAAAAGCTGAGGCGCATTTTTGTTCAATTCTTTTGTTGTAATTTAAAGCTGTAAATAGAAAAATATCAAAATATTAAAATAATATTTACCATTTGAATGAAATTTAAAAAAAAGGGGAGAGAGAGAGAGAGAAAAGGAGGAGGAGATCCAGTGGATTGCAATCTGTTCGTTAGTACAGAATTTCATCATAACTATTAAACTAAATTTCGCGTACAAAGAAATAAATTTAAAATTTTGCAAAATACTTAGTTCTCTTTATGTGGCTCATCTGTTTGTAAACTTGCGATTTCATTTAAAAGGTTTCATGAATGTTTGATATCTATTGAGAAAGTAGTAGCAAATACTGAAATGGGCTAATTGTTTTCTGAAAATTTGCTTAATTCTGTTTATAAAGTGTGTCTTGGTAATTAGCGATAAATGATGCATATTTTTCACTGTTTTACAGGATTTACTTAGGCAGAGCTTCTGAGTAAACTAAGTTACTGTGCAGATGGGTGCAATTTCAATTTAATTTTAAATGTTCTCATTTTTTTTTAAATATTGCGTTAGTTTTTTCGCTATCTGCAACGTAAAAATATATCCCCCCCTAAAAAAATAAAAATTACTTTAATAGTTACACATTTTCTCCTAAACTCCTTAAATAGTTTTTGGAAAACAAACTGAAATGCTGCACATAATATTTTTCTCTTGAAATAAAATCAGGAATTTTTTTTAAAAAGTTAACAAATTTTGAGATTTTTCAAAAGTTTTTCAGTGTTTGGTCTAAAGAGGCAGAAATTCTCTCATTGCAATTTACTCGATAAAAAGCATCAATAATTACAATAATTAAGCATCATAAAAATAGCTTCTGAGAAGAATAATTGTTTGTGGTCTAGTATGCCGTTTATAAATTGGCTTTTAATTCGTCAAACGATTTGCTAAAATACTCATTTTAGAAAATTTTTAAAAAATATAATTTTTCAATTTCTTCATCAGGGAATAAATGGGTACTTTAAAATCAGTGACAAGTTGTTGAAGCAATAACTTATTGTTTTATCACAAATTTACATATCGTCAAGGGCAGAAGTAAAAAAAATATCTATAAAAAATAAATATTCTCTAAGATCTGTTACTAGAAGATACAATGAGGAAGGCCCTCTTTGCCATGAATTTATGCCCCATGTAGCAACGTAGCAGTCCGGAATGCTCCGCCGTGACATTTGTTATAAGAAAAAGAACAAATACAGAATAAATAGTAAATAACATGTTCAGTAAACACAAACGTATCACGAAAGTTCCCGACGGTCCCTTACTATCGAATAAAGCTTCCTATCAATTCAGTTTCATTTTAAATTTGCGGTTTAAAAGATATTTTATTGTTCTATTTCTCTGCTTTATGATGTTTAATGCTATTAAATTTTCCTTCTATGAATTTGTTTTAGCATTATTAATACATATATGATATTGCAGTTTATAAATTGGCTTTCAAGTAACGTCAAAGAAGTAAAAATTAACTATTTTTATAAGAACCACATTCAATGATTAATTAGCATTTATTACCACTTCAAAGCAAGTGTTACTTTTTTCAACAAGCTGCTATGCCTATTTCTGCAAAAAATCGCGATTTGTCTAGATGGAAAATAGTATTTGCTGTTCCTCGAAGTTCCATTAATATTTTCCATTTATCTTAAGTAGCTATCGTGTCATGGGGCTACTATAATTGTTTACTCGAATGGTCGAATCCATATCCTAGATCCGATGGGAGACCTATGTTGCAAGCGAAGACAATTCGCATAATGATCCAAATTACGAACTGCTCCACCATTTTCAACTGTTATGCTGAATTCGAAGAAACAGAATTCAAGTTTTTAAATTTTTTATTGTATTGTTCCCCTTTAAAATATTTATTACACTTTCCTGTATTTTAAATTTTAGTTCTCCGTTTGTAATGTTGTTTTAAGTTTATTACATAAATTTAATAATTTCTTTGCATATAGTATATTATTTTGATATTGCATTATTAATGGCATACAATGATATTCAACGCATTTGTTTTTTTTACATTTCTTACCTTATAAGGTATTTTCCCCCCCCCCCCACCTTCTTGGCGTGCCTTCGTGGTGTGGTGGTCTGCACACTGGGCCGGTATTCCAGAGGTCCGCGGTTCGATTCCCGGCGAAGGCGTTGTTTCATCTTGCCTGCTTCCAAAAAAATCCTAATTTCTCTACAACCTAACAAAGGGAATCCTGTATCTTTGTAGAAACAATAACCAGTTAACAATTAAGAAAGACTAATTAAACAAGACTAATTAAGAAAAATCTGAATGCAGTAACAATCTATTGAAAAGTAAAAAAATTATCCATTTGAAGGCCAAAATAAATATGTGGGTATAAATCCCTTTAATAAATTTCAAAGTACATCAGTTTTATTGTGGCACTTGAGAGATAAGTAATATTTCATGAACAGTACACAACAGATTTTTCTTCTTAACTTCCTTACATATATACATTTTAAAATTCAAACGTAAGCATATCGTTACGAAAAATTATTAAAAAAATTGTCATTAGTGAACGAGTTTCAGTAAGTTAGAAATAAATAAACTTTTGACTTTTATTTCCCTAATATTTTTTATATAAAGACGTAAATGAAATTCTGGAGATAAATGGTGTCTGTTTATAAAAATTTGAGTATGGCTGAAAAAAACCTTACTTTTAGTTTAAAAGAAGCTCTCCTCTATAATCTTCAGGCAATTAAAAATGATACTCATTTAACACCTTCAGATGTTCGCAGAACATTCAGATGATTTATTCAATATGCAGGACTTTCTCATCAATCGAAGCAAGCATAAAATAGAAATTGTTAAGGCAATAATATGCAGGTTGGAAAATCTAAGCATATCTTCTTGATGTGCAACTACAGATTATTAAAATATTATAATTTCCTAAATGGAACTTTATTTACAAATTATGAAACACAGAACGCTAGTTAATGTAGATCTACACTTTTCTACCTTTCGCTTTATATTTTGTAGGGGTTTATTTTAGTTTCCTAACACTTATTTTTAATATTAAACAGCTTTTCTGTATGTTCTTGTTTCTCACCTACAACTCCTTGCCAGAATGAGTTTTCAGAATCGCGTTTTATGTAAATGAGGTAGAATCAGTATTTTATGGGAAGTCTCGGTCACTTCCGTAGAAGAGCTTAGTACAGCGTGTTCTGGCTTCTGGCCACGTTGTTGTTTTAAGCCAAATCTTACTATGTTCGGCCGTATTGTCACGTGTCTATTAGTATTCGCCGGTGAGGTTTAATTAAGGGCCAACTCTGTTATTTATTTCTGTACAGTTTCGGTTAGTCTTAGTTAGTTAGCACTTAGTTTCTTATTTTCTATTTTAAGTTAAAGCCCAAGCGGAGCTTTACTGTAAGCCCAAGAGGGGCCAAATGCAAATATTCTCGTGTAAAATAAAAAGGGTAATTTAACCCTTCTTTGGACTTGCAGATTTAAGAAGCAAGCAAATAGTTATTATACGCTTCTCAAGTATTCTAGTTACCAAGGACAATCAATTTAACTAGAATCTTATAATTTCTTCGCGTTGAGCATTGTTTCGAACACCAGTACATGGATATTGCTATTTTATCTGCTCAGCGTAAAACTTCCAATCCGTGCACTCCAAATGCCATACTCTTAATTTTTACATTTTCTTTCGCTTCGAAGGAACAAACTACTGCTCACATTACCGTTTATGAGTACAAATTTCCAATGATTAAAATTAAAATTTGTGCTAATGGAGGGGGCGTAAGCGAATTAGCCGGTGAAATAATCAATTAAAGTTCATCTGTGGACTCTCTTCTAATGTAAGAATGAGAGTGAATAAAGCAGCTGTATAGAACGGAATAGATGAAAGAGTTAATGGTACATTTACCTTATGCTTTCGTCTGTTAATGCAATGTGCAACACTTGCAGATTTTCCTGTGCTTTTGGACTAGCCTTCCTTGAGTTTTACCATAGTGATATATATATATTACATCACTGTAAACATTCGACTATTTCTATAAGGGATGAATCAGCAAGTTTTATATATTTTTAGAAAGCATTTCCTTTTCATGAAAAATAATTTTTGCTTATTAAACTGATACAACTGAAGTATTTTTATTTTTTAACTAATTTCTTTGCTTAATTCTTTAATTATAACTGCTTAGAAAATAATTCACGAAGGCATCGCTCATCTTAGACAGATAGCCCCTTATGTGCTTTACCATATTCAAAAAATATTCTTTAACTGTATCTGCCACGTGCATTAGATCATCGAAATGAATATAAAAATACCAATCAGAAATATTTTTAAAAAAAGCTGAAAAATTTCTGTCTGTATCATATAATAATATAATTCTAATTCCGTTACTTCTGGGAGTCTTATTGCACGGAATAATAATCAATGAATACCGAAGCAAAATATTTAAGGAAATTCTTGAATCGTTTTTTAGCTAGAGTTCGTGGGGAGTTGTACCCTCAGAAAATCTAATTTTGAGTAAATCGAAACAGAAAATCGTGTTTCTTTATAAGCAATGTCCTTTGCTTGATGAAATAGCACAGGAAAATAACTTTGGGAAGTTAAATAATGAGTCAATAAAGCTCAAAGTAAAACAGGTACAAGATAAGCGAGAATACGAGCGAGATGAAGCTCTTGTTCGAAACGAAAGGTAGAGTTCGCAATATGTTTTTTCACACCACTGACAGCAACGTAGTAGATATTACGTCATTCATGAAACTGAACTACGTTGCAGGAAAATTTCAGAATCTTCGAAGAAATCCGGTTTGTGGAATGTAGTGAGAACCATAATACTGACTTCTAAAAAACTGTTATTTTTATCCGAACTGTTTATTGCTGTTGGTTATTTTTATCCCAACTGTTTATTGCTGTTGGTTATTTTTATTCCAACAATGAAGTACTATTGAGGACCTTTTCATTTCATTCTGCTAAACATATTTACGATCCAAATTTTAAAAATTTGCTGGATTATGCTAAGCTTTCTGGTGAATTTCTTCATTTGTTTAATATTATCCCCTTTCGTTAAGTCAATTTCTTAATGTTTGTCTCTATTCTTCTTCCTGAAAACTCTTAGAATTTTTGTTTGGTTTTCTATAATAAATGCCGGAGTTGATATTTCCTCATTCTGGATACAAAAATGCTCTCAAACAGCTATAATAAAACTTTATATCCAAAGTAAAATCTGATAACATTGGCAGAGTTAAAATCGCATTACGTGGAAATTTACAATAAAATCAAGCAGTGTGACTACAATTACGATGTGGATGAAAAATTTTAAAGGTCACGGAAATGTTCTTGGTAATACATGAAATATATAGAAACATCTGCTAACGTATTTCATATAGTACATCTAACATTTGTAACATATTCATATTCAAAGGTATCAGATATATTAAATAGATATAGGTGTAAATATAGATGCATACAGAGGTTACGTAGAGATATTATATAGACGTAGGGGTATCTGAATAGACACATTAACGTTGTATGCTATTATAACTCTGTGTCTAAAAACCACTTTCCAGACTCCATTTCACTCTCTCGCGCGCGCGCTTTTCTTTTCTCTTTCTATTTCTCTAAAAACAGGTTAGAAATAAAAATTATACAATCTGATTCAAATTTTTATTGCTTATTCTGATATTTAAGAATATGTATACTGCGGGTTTTCCGTTTCAAAATATGGATTGAGTTGGCTGGAAGTTGATAGATTAATATGTGATCATGGATCGTAAAGTATGAAAAGTTTGAGAAAATTCAAAGAAACATTTTTAAAAGAAATATTTTCTCAAATAAATCCCCCTCTTTCCTCTCTTTTATTTGAGATATATTTTGTTTGCAATTTGTACCAAACAGCAAGAGTTCAAAAGTGCCAGTTGTGCACACTTTTCTAGAAAGTATATGAGTATTCGGTAATAGGATGTCTGAAGAGTAAAATTTTCAGATAATCTTCGAAGTGATTTGTCATTTACAAGTTCCCTTTTTTTAAAGTTTCTGTCTAAAACTGATCTTTCTTGAAGACTGCTAGCTTTAAAACTAACTTAATTTCTTATTTTATAAGTTGCTGTAAAAAAATGAATTAAAAAAAATTTTAAAAATTCTCACACAGAAGAGATTTTTAATTGCTAGCTTTAAAACTAACTTAATTTCTTATTTTATACGTTGCTGTAAAAAAAATCACACAGAAGAGATTTTTTATATGTTATTGAAACTAATTCAACGATATTTCTTAGCAACCTAAAGATAAACTCTAAACGTTGCGAGATTTTGGAAAATCCTGCTTAATCAAGCACTTTTTCCTGAACTATCGAAAATAATCCACGCTGGTCTTTTACGTTTAATCTTCAGTTTAAGTTTAGATATTTCTATGTGAAATATTTCTGTGAATATTCTATGTGAAATATTTCTTCTAATATATATATATCTAATATATATATATTAGAAGACTTATGAAAAGAACTGCCAAGAGAAAGATCGAAAAGTAGTATGGGGTGGTAATCACTCTGTAATCCTTCAAAACAAGACTTACAACATAACGACACGAACCTAAAACTGAACTGCACTATTTTTTATTTAAAGAAAACGGATTTCGTAAAACTTAATGATTTTCTCTTGAAGTAAATATTTATATTTAATTATGTACTAAAGACATTTATTTAAAAATTTATAAATTATTGCGTAAAGAATTATTTCAAATAATAACGTTTTGTAGAACTAGGGACTTAATACTAAATTTTCTCATTTCCACTTTAGTTCAAAAAGCATATTTTTAAGACTTTAATTCTAAGAAAATAATAGACTTTATTTATATTATAATATAAGTATTTTTCGTTATAGAAATTAAAGTAAATTTAAGATTCATGCTTTTTTGCTTTTGAGTATAAATCAATTCAGAAATGGTAAAATACTAAAATCTAGTGCATTGGGAGTAAAGTGGTAAAGTACTGATATCTAGTGCATTAAGACTACATGCATTAGGAGAAATTTTCTTGCATTTGAGAAAAATACCGTTCGATATTAACGTCAGGATAAAGGTGTATTTCTTAATTGAAAACATGAATTTTAAAAGAAATATTCCCCTTTTATTTTTTATTTTTTAATACAACGCAGTGAGAAGTATGAATTTCAGTAAAGAAATAAAGTAGGATAATATGAGAAACTTAAACAATAAATAAGTAAATAAAAAGAGAGAGGCATCTCAAAAAAAGCTTTAACAAATTATGAGAGAAGAAAATAAAGGAAATTTTGTGCCTTTAAATAAAGCCACATAACAATAAATTTTAAAATATAAAATTAAGTTTAAATTGCAAATAAATCTAAATGATAGGATATATGAAAAATGTTGGTATTTATTTAAACACTAATAGTTAATTATTAGTATTTAAATAAATTATTATATTAATTTTTAGAGTTTAACTAAGTAAAGAACTTAATCAAAATGCTGAAGAATAAAAAATAAAGAAATCAAGATGTAAGGAATTTTCATATTCTCCAATAAATGCTATCTTGTAAGCGGCTAGCACATCAAGGTAGAAAACTGGAGGACCGTGGTTTGAATCCCGAAAGGGAGACGATTTATTTCTAATGTTCTTTGCTCCGAAGTTAATAAGTCTCCTCCAAGACGAAAAGGAATTGGTAGTGTACCATCTGCACGAAATTTAGTAAGGGGTGCCTTAACAATGTGCCAACTGCCCAAGACCAACGAACATTTTCCAGGCCGCCAACTTAATAGATGAAGGGTAAACGCAACAAAGGAAATGCTAGAAAAGCGCAAACTGCATGTCTTTGCTTTTGACTTTCCCTTTTCTCTAAGAACTTCAGTTGCCCAGAAGAACATGATTGCTCAAAAAAAAAAAAAAAAAAAAAAAAAAAAGATGGTCCTTATAAATGGAACATTTAATTCACACTACAAATCTATTTTTGTCTTCCAGATATTTTGAAAATTCCGCTTAATTAAAACTTGCTGTGCACTTAAAAAAATTATTCCTATATTATACCTTTGTAATGCTTAAAAGAATCAAAAATCAGAATTTGTTAATGCTGTCCAGGGATTTAAATCTTTCCTACAAAATCTTTCAAATCTCAGCTTTCAGATGCTGATATTTGCAATTTTGACATACATAAAACCGATAATATACATACATACATACATATATTATATATAAAATTCAGAATTTTTACATTTTATATAGATATGTGTATTATAACATATATATAACTGGCCAATGAATTAGAAACCTTTAAACATTTCATTTGAATCCGTGCTAGGCATAAAAGTATTCAAGTTATTGTTTTGACGTGGATTATACATGGTTAGAATGCTAGTATAAGTAAGGGTCATGTGGAGTGCTTTTCACGAAGAATGAAGTAAAATGGGAAAAGCGACAGGTCTTTCACTATTTGAAAAAGGGTTTATTGTTGGTGCCCGTTTAGTAGGGGCTTCGATTTCGAAGACAGCGAATCTCATTGGATTCTCAAAAGCAGCCATATCAGAGGTTTTCAAAAGTTGGAATCAGAACCCACAGTCCTTCTCTAGAAGTCGTAACTGTGGTTCGAGCATAATTTTCAAAGAAAGTGATCGGCGTCGTCTCCGACGAATTGTACAGCAGAACAGGGACTCTACTGTGCTTCAACTGACATAGATCGTCAACCAAGGCTCTTCCTAACAGATTTCAGCTCGAACTGTGCACCGAGAATTGCAGAGGGTAAGAATGAGTAGTCGGGTGCCTGTGAGAAAAACCACTCTTTTCTGCCCCACATGCAAGAATTCGTTTGCAGTGGTATCAGGATAGAAGACACTGGATATCTGAGAATTGGAAAAGGGCAATGTGGTCGGATGAATCACGTTACATTTTAATTTGCACTGATGGGAGACGTCGAATTTGGCGAGAACCCCATGAAGCCATCTTGCCTTACTCGCACTGTGCAAAGGTCTGATGAGAGTATCAGGATATAGGGCATGTTCTGCTGGCATGAAAGTGGTGCCCTGGTGTTCCTCGAGGATAGACAACCAGCCGTAAAATACCTAGATATACTGGCAGATCAAGTGCACTCTGCATTGTTGTATTTTTACCCTGATGGCGACGGATATTTCATGAACAATAATGCAACTATACATCGTTCTAGAAGTATTGAAAAAGTGTTCGCTGAACATCTGTCTCACTTCCAACACCTTCCCTAGTCACCGCATGGCCCGGATCTTAGCCCCATAGAAAATAGTGGGATATGGTGAAAAGACGCATCCGACAATACTCTCCTCTTCCATCTAATTTACAAGATCTAAAAAGTTGCGTAGCCAGTGCATGGACGTAAATGCCCTCTAGAAGCATGCAGACTTTATGCTCAAACGAATCAGAGCAGTTATCTGTGCAAAATGTGGTCCAATAAAATATTGATTTTGGGTTTCTAATTCATTGCCCAGTGTGTGTGTGTATGATATATAATGTAAGTATATAACAATCCTATCAGTTAGGGGATTGAAAGAAAATAGTAATGTTAATTTTTAGCCGTGTTTATGGTTTACTTTTCTAGATAAATTTTAATAAATCTTCTTAGACAGTATAATGACTTTTCTAACTTATTCCAAATTTACCATTTTAATGCAAACAGTTCTAATTTCATTAAAAAAATTAACTTTATTAAATCTAAAAATTTCATTAAGCGTTTCAAATTTCACACCAATTTATTGCAACAGATCTCTTATTAAGCTATTATTTACTTTTCAATTTTCGTTCATTGAGATTATTTTCAAATTCAACTTTCTTTCAGACTTCATATTTGTTATAAGATATGTTTAAATAATTACCTTTTTTTTCAGTGACTTCCCTAATTGATATAACTTGAAACAAGTTTAATTTGCAATGCATTCAATTTGTAATTATGAGCATCTGCAGTCTTTCTATAATTCATAAAAATTTTTCTAATGCCATGTATACGTATTTTTAATTTCCTAACATACATTTCTTTTTGAACTCATGTATTAGTTTTATTGCAGATCTAGCATTAATCTAAATACATACGCATTGGTCAAAATACAGATGCAGAAGTCAAATCAAAATACAGAAGTCAGCTAACCAAAAACTCGGATAAGGATATTCAAACAAGAATACTTCTCAAATTTAAGAAAACTAGAAATACAATGAACGTAATTGATAATAAAGGAGAAGCAGGTAAAGGACTAAGAAAAAGACGTATTCGTGGAAGACTTTCGAACGCATATTTGCTTTATCTTATGCATGAACTGCATCTTTCATTTTAGTTTATTCAGTTTCAAGTAAAAATTTTAAATAATTGCTATATATCTAAGGATTTTGCCCACACTAGTTAACAATGCAAATTATTAGAAACAGTTCCAGACACATAAGAGAAGCATGCAATATCCACGGAAGAATCGAAATATAAAATGGATGAAGAAAATGTCACGTTTTCAACAAAATCAGCTTCTGAGTATACAGAACAAAAGCAAGAACTGAGTATTTTACCGAAAATGTTCCGATTGAGGGAAGTCTGGACCATGCCAGTTTCACGAATAGCGCATGAAAAATAAA
The DNA here is from genome assembly GCF_044657685.1 of Stegodyphus dumicola. Taxonomy (NCBI): domain Eukaryota; kingdom Metazoa; phylum Arthropoda; class Arachnida; order Araneae; family Eresidae; genus Stegodyphus; species Stegodyphus dumicola. The sequence goes on from NC_140780.1 coordinate 73,202,614, forward strand.
GAAGTATTTTTAATCATATTCTTGTCTATAACAAATTGTTTATTTTAAAATCTTCCGCTTTGATGATTACAATATACTCTTAGGCGCAAGTTGATAAATCAGCGTGATTCCGTTTTCCAGATATTTCAGGTTCAGAAATATTATAATTCAAAACCAAAAAGGTTTTGAACGAACCTTAACCAAGCGAATGTGATAAATCATTTTTCAGTGTTTTCATGAATTCACAGATTATCAAAATTAAAATGTACTACGTATTTTTAAAATTTATTACGATCATAGTTTTCGATTATTCGTGTACGCGTGATTATAAATATTGTGTGTTCGTATTTTGTAAGAGATATCCATTTATTTATTTAATTTTAGCATATTTTCATCTATGGTATTAAAAGAAAATATGAAATATATTTGAAAAAAAAATGTCCCTGTTTTGACTCAAACATTTCTTCTTTAGTACCTTTGAAGTAACCACTTGAAAAAAGTTTCCTTAATTTTTATTACATATCATTTAACTGTCTGAGGAAATCATTTAACTGCATGTTTAAATCCAGCTAGAGTATTTAAATAATATTTTACCAGCAAATTAAAATTCTTCATTGTATTTTTAATTAAACTGGTCGAATTTCATGCTTTATTGTTAATTTAAGTTTCTATTTGAAACAAGCACATTCAAACATTATAACTGAGGCATTCTATTTCGATATTTTTTTACTTTTCGGTCATTTTCAAACCATTTCGTTTCTAGTGCAATTTTATTCCTCGCCAGATAGGGAAAATTTTCTAGTGTAATTTTATTCTTCGCCAGATAAGGAAAATTTTCCAGTGAAATTTTGTTCTTTGGTAGACAGTGAAACCTTTTGCTAGTTTTCTCTTCCGAATGCACTTTTGTATCTTACATATGATCATACAATGAATTACCAAAATATCAAACAAGTTAGAAAATACGTTAATATTTCCTGACCAAAATATCAAACAAGTTAGAAAATACGTTAATATTTCCTGAAATCTCTATACGTTTCCTTTTGGAAAGTTTCTAAGAGTCCCTTCTTTTTAAATCCGTTGATGCTTCTTTTCCTACATCACAGCTAAATTTTCAAGTAAAAACATCTTAAAATTTTCAGTTGAGAAATTTATCTGCGAATAACTGCAACATCATTACGTTTTCAATTTAAATTTCTTTTAGGAAATTCCTTATTGATAACCTTTTGGACACTTGGAATGTTATCTCTTTTTCTGTTGCTACCTCTGCTAATCATCAAATTTTCAGTTACTTTTAACTCCTTACTTTTTTAACATTGCCTTCTAAGGATTCGGGAACAAATTTAACTAATATGTTACTTTGGTGTATTTAATAATTTTTTACGTGTTTGGAAGATTCAACTTGAATGGAATTTATCTTAGCATACTAATGTGATTGATTAAATTTCTCTGGCACTGATGGATTCGTATGTATGTAACGGAGATTTTAACCCACTTCATATGGGTTTTGGATCTTTTCTCTAAGTTGTCACGATCACTGACTTGCATTAGCATAGACTTTAAGAAACATTTTTTCCTAATTTCGTAAGGAACATCTCTAAGGAAATATCAATATCTTATTCGCAAGAAATATCAAATTTATTTTAGTTTAAATTACTATGAAAATAAGAAGCATTATTCTGTAAATTGTTTCTCTCTGATTCAAAAATTATTTCTTTATCACATTCGAAACGAGCTATTAACCATACATAAACACTGTCTTGCATTAATGAACCAGGTTATATTTTAACTTATTTTATTACATATCAAACGAATTAAGTTTGATATGTAATAAAAATTAAGAAACAACACCAGCGGCTGTTTGATTAATAAAATTCAACCACTTTTCAATTGGTACTAATGATTACATCAAAGTTATCCAAAAAGTAATGTTTGAATTAAAATATGGATATTTTTCCTAAATCTTTTCTCTTTTCTTTTTCTTTCATTATTGCAAATGAAAAAATATACTAAAATTAAGTAAATGAATTGATATTTCTTATGAAAGACGGTAAATTGTATTATTATATTATTTATAAAATTAACACGAAATGTTTCCTTAAAGTCTATGTAATGGAAAACAATCATCGTAATAATTAAAAAAAAGTTCGTATGAAGTGCATTTGTTTTTTGCTACCTATCTACGAATTCATAAAAAACAGCGAAAAATAATTAATCACGTTCGCTTGGTTACGGTACCTTCCGTTGTCGTTCAAAATCTTTTTGGTTTTGAGGTGTAACATTTTCAAACCCGAATGTGTTTTTTTTAGCTGACTTCAAAATACATGTATATTTTGATCTATGCGTGTGAATTGAGGAACACTAGCAACTGGGTGGTTCCCCTCATTCATACTGCATCTCTTCTTCCTTTTTTCTCATACAGACAGTTAATTTCATACTTTATGAAATGCATTTATTTATTTATTATGTGTGCTAGTCATAATAAATTAAATAGTATATATGTTCGAAGAATTGTTGGTTCCAGTGTTTAAATAAAATAATGCTTCCTTAAAAATATGGCATTTTTTAGATTAATTCATACTAAAATTCTTTGAAATTTAGTATGAAATTAGTGAACAGGGCCACCTGAACGGCCTAATTTCGAATTTGTTTTGATCCATTTTATATTTTGTAACTTTAACGAAGTTTTGATGAACAAACTCAACTAGTTCAAAGAGAGCAATGGCAACCCTGTACCGAAAATAACATTTTTATCTCCAGCGCGGAAATTCTAAAGATATGCCATTTTCAAATATTTTGAGATATTGCTCTTGAATTGAATTTTATGTGGTATACTTGCGAAGAACATGATATTTAATAAATAAAGGTAACACACAAACGGTACAAAAAACATCACTTACACAAAACGGTACAAAAAACGCTCCTTTGGGCGTAATATAAAATCAAATCTGAGTGCTTCCAGAGTTTATCTTTTTTTCCCCTCATTACACTCAGAAAAGTTTATGCTCCGGATTTTATGAACTTCTAAAATAAATAATCATCTTGTAATGTTAATAATTAATGATCATGTAATCAAATAAATGATCGTCTTGTTATGTTATAATAATTTTAAAAACTACTGTCTGAAAATACTCATAAAATCAAAGAAGACTATCAGATCTTGTTTACGTAGACAATTGTTTAATTTTTACCTTATTTGTTTCAAAGCATCAGGTGCTATCAATATTATTTAATTTTGCTTTATTTGTACACAGAAATAAGTATATAAGTTTTGCGTTTAGAATTTTTACTATTTTACCAAAGTAAAGATGTTTGTACAAGAATTACGCGTGAAAAAAATGCGCAAAATGCAGTAAAAAATGCTTTAGTGACATATATTAAATCTTACTTGCAAAAACTGTGACTTTCATAATCTCATCACTTATACAACGTATCACATTTAATAATTAAAAACAGTTATGTGATACAAACACCATAGGTTTCCGTGTTAAAGTAAGCCAGATCGTCCCTACTCTTTCTTGCGACATGTGGGTGACGCACGCTTCGCCTACTGAGTTAGTCTATCTCTTATAAGGTTCATGTCCCCAAAACAGTGACGTCATGGTTGTTTTTGTGCTCAACACGATAATCTAGATTTGTCTGAAAATCCTTGCTGGCGTAATGGTTTGCTCGTTTTCTTGCCATGTGAGAGGATGCAGGTTTGATCCCAGCTTTTTTAAAATTCATGGAATAGGTACTGATGAAAGATTAAATAATTAAAAATGATTGTGAATTAAATAGTTAAAAATAATTGTAGATTGAATGATTAAAATTAATTAGAAAAAGAATTAAAACTGATGTCATTTTTAGGCTTGGTTCAAGACGTCTTTGCCACAAGAATAAAACTTTAAAAAATATTGAGTTGCTACAAAATAAAAGCGAAACTGAAAACAAACAAATAAAACATTACATTATTTAAACATGTCAATGTCATTTCCGGTTGCACGTGATCCAAAATGGCTACGGCCGTGCCCCTTTTCTCTGACGTCACTTCCACCGGACAAAGACGTCCGGTTACTACTACTACTGAAAATTGAAAAAAAAAAAATTAGCACAAAATGCAAAAGGTATTAAAACAAACTAATGCAGTAATGAAAAAAAAAATTATGCACTAGCTAAATATGTAAAAGAAAGTTTCATATTAGAGAGCATTATTTGTAAAACAATAGGAAACAATCACATGTTAAAGGCCATTTAGGAAACAAAAAAAGATAAATTAAGTCGAAAAATTTAATCAAAATATTTAAACAAAAAATGTAAGTTCATAGGATATTTTCTCCTTCCATTCCGTATACTTCCGTATACTGTAAGCACATTCGACGCGTATTTGAGAGGTCCAGGGTTTGAGTCCCAGTGAGGGCACTGCACACTTTTCACATCTCCTGCTTCAAAATAAACGAATGGCGTCCGAACTAAAAGGTGGTGGACGATAATTCATCGCCACCAGGATTCGGCGATTGAGTCTCTCATCCCGAGTCGCCCTTTCAAAGGAGTAGTAAATATATAAGATATTTTGCCCGTCTTTTTTTGCATGCCTTCGTGGAATATGTGGAAGCCCACTTGGCACGTATTCGAGAGGTCCAGGGTTCGAGTCCCTACGAAGACACTGGTTCATTTCTCCTGCTTCAAAACAACCGAATGACTCTACAAGTACAATAGAGTTTTTCTGCCTTTTTCAGAAGAAGAGAGTACAAATGAGCATCTTGTGGAGAAAGTATATTTAAAAAAAATAAGCGAATTCAAAATATCAATTAAAAATTTACATGAACCCAAATCAAAAATTTAGAAAATATATCATGAAAGGAGGATACCAAATTATTTCTTAATGAGAAACTTGTTAGAAAAAGGAATTAAAAAAATGCATCTACTAAAACACACTCATATTGTGAAAAAAATGAAAATGCTATTTCCTGTAACACAAAAACAATCTTTGGTACTCTTACACAGCTTCAACCTAACGCTTTTCCTCTGCAGTGTTGCCACCGGATAAAAGAAAATGTGGTGCTATGTAGTGCCGTTTTCTCCCTTCGTTCACGTCCACAAAAATGCTAAATTAAGTGAACGAATAGTTGCTGTAACATGCACCTATGCAAAAGAATTAATTTTCCGTAATGCTTTTCCCCTTCATCTGCATAATTTTGTTCTTTATATATGTATATATAAGCACACACAAACACACACATATATACGTACATATGCGTGCACGACTCTTTTCGTCTCCGCCAAAGGTGCGTGTCTACATAATATTCTTTTAATGAAAACATCATTAATTTCTGCAGTAGGTTATACCATGTATGTATAAATTATTTCGTTATAGCTTATGTCTTTGTATGGGTATTCCCATAGTGCTACAGACATGATTAAATATATGTTTGATGTCACATTAAAAATTTCATTTTAAAATAAAGTATATGTAATCTCGGCTAACATTAACAGAAAGGACTACACAATAAAATGATAGTTATGAGTGCGTTCATCCGGGAAGATCAAAATGGGAATAAAATTTGTTTAAGTCATAAAAGCACAAAACAATTACATAATGGTTACAGTCGCCTTAAGAAATTATAAATTTGCGTTATGCCATTTGGTAACTGACAGTCCTTGGCATCTTCAAGTCACGCTTGCTAACGACACGAAAGGTTAATGCAGAAATATTAGTTGCAAGTGGAAGGCACGACAAAGAGCAATTAAGCAGAAGAAAAGACAAAGTATCTTATATATTTCCAATTCTGAGCATAAACAGAATCCTCTTATTTTGTTATGTTATGTTGTAATTGTTATGTTATGTTCACTTATTTCTTTGCCTCATTGTATTCGAAACCATAAAGTAATTTATCATCATGCATAACATTTGCACGTTGAGGAGCTATTCCTAAAGAATCATTAAACGAGTTTATGTAAAAATAGCAACTTTTAATGCCAAACTCTCTTCAATCAATAAAAAATTTTAATGTGCTAACATTAACTTTAGAAAAGTTTCTGAACAACGACAAACCTGTTTAACTTATTTCAGAAAACAAGAATAAATATCTAATTTTAAAATACAGAATAATCAGATAAAATTTGCACATTGTCCAGTCGAAATAAGTATTTATATGTAAGTAAATTACCAGTATGATTTTGTTATTATATTTTAATTTTTACTTTTCTTCCTTTTTAATCGCAACCAAATCATTTTCATTTCTTACGCAGAGCAAATCTTCAGAAATAACTGAAATCTTCTATATTGGTGTAACGTGAATATTATGAAAGTCTAAATTTGAAACTAACTAAATTTGAAAAGAAATAAAAATCTCTGCAAGATTTCATCCAATTTTAATTTACCTGCACGGCTTTATAATGCAAAAATTTTAACTGAAATTAGACAAAATTCTGGGGGCCAAAGCTTTAAATCCATTTTATACTTAAGATTTGCTGTTGTAATTTAATAATTATGGTTTTTGTTATGCTTACATGTGAGCGCTGTATTCTTGAATGTCTTGCTGTTGAATTGTATAATATCATTTTGATCAACAATAACATTCATTTTAGCTTTTTTACATATTTTTGCTCAAAGTTTGCACTTCAGTAATTACACCATGACTGTTCCTATTATTAATTATAAAGCAGTTTCTTCTTTTGCAAATATTAATTACTATACAACTTCGATATATAATTCTATGAGATTGTATTGCCTAGCATAAAATATAAATACATTTTTAAAAAGTTGCAGTGGAGTTCTTTAGAGTTTGGATACATTTTCTCGAATCCATCACTGCAAAGTTTCCTAGATGAAATAAATGCCAGGCAGTATAAAGCACAGATGTGTTTTGTTGATACTGACCTGTGGACCGTCTTAAGCGAGAAACCGCCAATTGTAGACAGCCTAATGTTCGACGGAGGGTAGAGTACCTGAATACCTCCAGGCGGGGGGTGAGCATGTAATAAGTACAGGGGGGGTCGCGTCAAAGGGGAGGGGTCGTCCTTGGCGCCATGGCCTTTGTGGACGGTCAGGTAATAGCTCCCATCATTAGGCCTTATCTCCCAACCCTTTGGCTACGAATTGCGTGTAAGGGATGAGTGCCCGTAGGGCAAAGGATCCTGCCACGCATCTGGCCTCTTATCTGGCCACAGGAGGAGGAAAAGAGCCGGGAGCCAACCTTAAGACACGGCTATTTCCAAAAGGCTCGACTTTAACTTCGCTAGCTAACGCTCAAGATGGTATTTGGAGGGTGCGTTCCACAAGCGAACGCCTATAATAAGCGTTCGCTCTCCTGCAAAGAGAACTCCGCTAATACCCTTCATAATACGATTTCTTCTTTATTATTTTTCCGATCGCACTCGATATTTAGGGAGGAAGAATTCAGTCGTTTTCTCTTACTTTCTATTAATACGTTCTTTTACGCAAATGGAAAACAAAAGCAACTTGATTTCAACCAACGTGTCATCTGTCGCTGTGTTCATCTTTAAAAGGGTTATTGGAATTACCTTTCAAAATTCTCGTGAAAGATTTCAGTAAACTATATTGCATTACACTTTTAATGCTTTTGCTTGTTATAATTATAAAATTTTTAGATGAATTTGATGTCTTTTTAAGCACAGATGTATTCTCTTCCGAATCTAAACTTATTATTTCAAACAGAAATATCTTTTAGCATGTTAAAAATGTTGGGAAATAATAGATGAAACAGTAATTTTTTTATTAGACCTAAAAAAAAAAAATGCGTGCAAAATTCCAAATAAAGTTCTTTTTCTTTACTTCAAAAAGGTCCTCTAATGTGTAGTGCTTCTTAGTATGTTCAGAAAATGTCTTTAGATTTACAAGCTGATTGAATATCCGTCGTAATACCCTCTTTTTGTTGTAAATTAAATAATCTATAAATTTATATATGTAAATATGCCTTTTTCTTTCTTTCCTTTTCTTTTATTTCTTTCTGTCATTTTTTGATAGCTATTATTCTCAGCGACTCATTATGACTGAATATTATACCTGTGAATATGGAATACATTTTCTCCTTAGAAAGTATGCATTTAGGAAGTTTCCATTACTTATTCATTTTTTATTCAGCTGGTGATTTTTATTAAGTGGTGGTTGGTGATTTTTCTTAGACATATATATATTGTTACTCTTAATACAACTTTAGTTCATCAAATTTCTACAGATTAATAATAACATTTTTATAACTGAAACACTAAAGAACAAAAAATTTTAAAGTAATTGTCGGAAGTTCAAATGGTGAAAGATCTACCAGTCTAATTACGAAGTTTGTCCGATTTAATCTATTATAAACTGATCCTGTGAAGGTTTTAAGTTTTGTACATTAATTTAATAAGAAGAGAAGCTATGACATGGCACTACTTTCTTATTTTATTTTCATAGAAGCTGAAATTGTGATATGAAATTCTTCTCTTAGCTATTTTTTCTGACGGATTATTGATGCTAAATGATTGAAAGAAAAGGCAAAATATATGGAACAAATAGCCTCCCAGACGGTATAGTGGTTAGGGGAGCCTGAATGCGATACCGAAGGGCTCGGGCTCGAATCCTGGAGAAGGCATGGATGTAAAAATTGTTTATCCCTTCAATAAGAGGTAACGGTGGTCACCTATTATGAGCCTCCACAATAAAATGGCCACCACGTCTGGCCTTAGCAGTTGCCAATGCCGTTATAGACAAGTACCTGTCATTGGGGGCGTATGGAACAAATAGGAAAATATAGCGAATTAAAGATGGGATAAAAGTTACAATATGAAGGGAAGAAATAATCAAGAATTATAGATGAAAGAATCAGAGATGAAAAAAATTAAATTATTTCCAAAATATCAACTTTAAAACATACTTAACTCATTTCCACCGCAAATTGAATGCTAAAGAATACGTAAAATGAAGAATTGCGAATGAAAGTTTTAAATTCATTCTAAAATATCAAGTTAAGAATATGCTAGGCTCGTTTCCTCAGCAAATGAGGAATTGCACTAGAAGGTGGGGAAAAATATAATATAATAAATGTTTGGAGAAAGATTATTAAATAAAAGCGAACAATTAGAAAATTGAAACATTTTGTGCTAAGAATTCAAAATTGTACATGAAATTATGTAAGTTAATGAAATAATCAAGAAAATGTCTGGTTGATGACAGAAGATTCTCATATGGATGACGGAGGATGACTGATAGCTGAATGGTTGTTGAAAACGAACTTAAAATTTTTTTTTTTTTTTTTTTTTTTTTTTTTTTTTTGTGAAACAAAGGAAATAATCGTGCGTCTTTCTTTCAATATCAAAGCAGGTACTGTTCGTCTGACATATATGGATGTGTAATACCAGCCTTATTAGGCTAGAAATACAGTAGAACCTAGATTATCCGAAGTAACTGGCACCGCAATCAGCTCAGATAATCCAAAACTCGAAAAACATATGTCTAAAATTAAAAATAATTAAGCGTAAAATTATGTGAACGAAAAAAATAATTACCTTACGAAAACATTATTTCAAAATTATAAGTATGATAGAATTGAATTGATAGAACAAGTACGGGGATCGACAAATGCGGATAAAAAGTGCTATGTAAGTTTAAAAAGTTAAGTCGAAAACAGCAGGAAAATTATAATTATATATTAAATTGAACGAAAACAAGTTAAAAATAAATGTGAAAATATGAATAAATGTTTCGAAATGATGTTAAAACGTGAGAACAAGGACAGTGGACACTGGAATAACATATAGGTTTAGAAAAAGAAATTACATTGAACATAAAGTAGTACTAATAAATCAAAAATAACGACTCTCAGTCCACAGTATGTTTGCCTAATTACCTATCATTTCGTTATCTAACCTTGTCCTCCACCTCTTATTTCTCTTCACTCCGCTCACCTATTAACACGCATTATTGCTGCGACTAAGAGTATATTCTACTCCCCTTCCCGGCGCAGAACCGGCATTTTAATCCTACTTACTTCTCTGTAGTAGACACACTATAAGAAAACTTACTTCTCTGTAGTAGACACACTATTAAGAAAAAGTTGATCTTTACAGGCAAAATTTATGTAAAGTTACAAAAATGGAAAAGATACACAGGAATTTCCTGCAACCTAAACAGTAGTAAGGAAAGTAGTATCTAATACATTAGATTTGCCACAGCTTTTCTTTTGCAAAGAGCATATGTGAATCATGTGACTGAGAAGAGAGGTGGATATCGCAGCCAGTCAGAAGAAGATAAGTGTCTGAAAGACAGTAACAGTAAAAATGGCTGGTATGGTTTTCGTCATGTTACTGGGGCTAAAAAAAAAAAAAAAAAAAAAAACCTTTAAAGCTAGCATTTGAAATGCATTTCGTTTATGTTAATTATGCCCTTTAATCTATTACATATTTAAAAAGTTTAATGTTTATCTTTTGTTACTAATAAATATCAATGCACCTAATGTTTAACAGCAATGAACTTCAGTATGATTTGGAGTCAAAAGGTTCCATTCCATATAAGCAGGGAAAATGATACAAAATATTTGTTCTAAATTTTGATGATGTTTTAAATCAATTATGCCATAAGTTGACTATATTATTTATAATTAAGCGTTCCCAAATTTAATCATTGTTGAATTTTTTTGATTGGAACAATGTTCTTTTAGTAGTCTGTTAATTTTTGATGAAAATATTATAATTCTAAGATGAAATATTTACATTTGATTTTAAATATATCGCGTAATTTTCGTAACGTTCAGTGTTCAGCTTTTCTTAAAGTTAGGCGTAACATTATTTTTCCATATATTTTGGAGGAGACAGGAGAAAATGGAAGTAACTAATAAAATATTTTTCTAAAATAATTCGTAAAAATATTTTTAAACTGAAACTGACAAATTGAAAATTTTTCTCAAGATTATCATTTCATTAATATTTTACTTATGAAAAATGTTATTATGTTATATATTTATAACTGCAACTGCCCATTTTATTAATATTTTACTTATTTTAGTTTAGATTTTTTATTGTATTTTATTCTTATATTGAGTATTTAGTTTTATTACATTGCATGTTTGTATTTGGAACTGCAATTTATGATTGAAGCATGAATTGAATATTTATAATTTTTAAAACATTAATTGGGGATTATTCGAGGTGCTAAGGCAACAAGAACCAGCCGTATATTTGTACTTCCGCAGAAGAAGAAGGCTGTAAAATTAAAGTTTTGAAACTGGTCCTGCAAATTTAGAAATTCACTGATTCTTGTTGCCTTAGCGCCTCTAATAATCATTATTCGGAGTGTTATTCTAACTCAGACTAAATGTGGAATTTATTTTTATGTTCAGTTTATTTTGCACAGCTTTAATAAAGTTTTGGGAGTTTGTTTGTTTTTTTTTAGTCAATTTTTAAGATAGCTGTGAAAGTGCTAATGTAAATTTAATACAGTTCTTGAATAATGTTTATATATATCATATAATATGATATGTAAATTTTAAGAACCACTCGTCTATCTTCTAAGTGACAACTGTACGTGTAGTAAGTACGTGTAGGAACTACGCAGGGGAAGGTACGCAGGGAAAGGCTTTATTAAACTCTTTAAAACAAGTGGTAGAAATCACGTTACAGGGCTCAAAAAACTCCTGTTACTTAAAATCGCGTCGAAATCTAGTGGCAGCAAAGTAATAGCTGTTATACCGCGTAAACCAGCAATAATTGCAGAAATAAAAGCTCACGCTACAGAGGTAGGGGCGATTGCCCAAAACTCTTTCATTTTCCTCTAGAACTCAGTATTTAAATCTTTTCTCCTCAAGGTAGAATTTGCATTACTTCACGGGCGCTACTAAATTTAAATATTATGGCATTGACAATTAGGGGAGTGAAGGCTTATAGGAAAGAACGTAAAATTAACTTAAACTGGTTATTTAAAATAAATATAAATCCCTACAAAAAATAAATTAAGTGCTTATACGTCAAGATTTATAAAACAAAAAAATTAGCATTCATTCTAGGATTAATCATGCAAACATATGTACAAAAAAAACAGTGTGAATTCCAGCTAATAGGGGGATCGGAAAGTAATGTCGCTTTCTTATATTAAATTCAAACGAATAAATTTTTAACAAGTTTTTATTTTTAATCAATAATATAATTACTCTCGTTATCAACAACCTTTTGCCATCTAATATGCAGATTTTCAATCCCGGACCGATAAAAATCAATTGGTTTTTGAGTAAAATATCTCGAGAGGACATTTTGGACATCATTCAAATTTTTTACCACTAAGAAAATTTTGTGGGGATCCGAATAAATGGAAATCCAATTCTGCGATATCGGCTGAGTATGGTGGGTGAGTATGGCAGTACCTCCCAATTCATTAATTTTTTCCAGTGTTCGTCTTGCATAGTGCGGTCTTGCATTGTCGTGTTCCAGAATGACGCCTTTTCTGTTGAGAATTGATATTTTTCATTTAAAGATTGGTTCACTCCATCCAGTTGTTCACAATAAAGGTCTGCATTAACAGTTTGTTCAGGTTTCAGCAATTCAAAATGAACAATTCCGCGAATACTCCATCAAACACCCAGAAGCGCCTTTTCGGGATGTAAACACTTTGTAACCCCTATTAAAACTGACTTTTGAGTTTTTGATTATCATATATGACTTATTTTTTTGTCTCCACTAATCAAACGATCAAAAAACGGTTCTGTATGGTGCCGTTGAATCAATACGTTGCATGAGATGGATAGGTTGGCTTTGTTCTTTTCGGACAGATTATGGGGGACTCAAACACCTGCTTTGCTTATTTTTCCATTCTGCTTTAAATGTTCTTGGATGGTTGACTAAGGTTGGCTAAGTGTTTGACATGGATTTGCTTTCCCTTCTGCTCTTAGAATGTTGTTGTCGACATGCGCAGAAACGACATTACTTTCCGGTCCCCCCTATTAGTTTTACTTGTAAAGCTCTCCCTCCACAAATACATTCTGTTTAGCCAGATAGCCTTTGCGCCCTTTGTCATATCAAACCAAACAATACAAATACAGGGTGTTCCAAAACGACCGCATAAACTCTGCACAGCTAGATTCCTCGTTGGGAGTACATAAAAACTGCCCAAAGAAGCGTTCCTGTACGATCCATAGAGAAAAATACGAAAAACAAAGTATGACGTCACTGCCGGTGCAAGGGAAAAAAAAACACTTTATTGGACATATCAACAACAGTATTGGCATATCGTTTTCTAGACGATAATGTTTAAAACGTTCTCCGCGCATATCGCGTCATGCATGCGCGCGCGCCGTGTATTCAGACGTAGTGACAACACCAATGGACTTAGTTGCTCGTCTGCATGCTGCTTGTACTTTGGTGGACCCCACGATGTTGCAACGTGTGATGACAACCATTCCACGGCGGGCTCAAGCCTGCCTCGACATGCACGGTGGTCACTTTAAAGATCTGCTTTAAATTGTGCATATACTGCTGTTGATATGTTCAATAAAGTGTTTTTTCTTGCACCCGGCAGTGACGTCATACTTTGCTTTTCGTATTTTTCTCGTAAACTATGGATCGTACAGGAACGTTTCTTTGGGCAATTTTTATGTACTCTCAACGAGGAATCTAGCTGTGCAAAGTTTATGCGATCGTTTTGGGACATCCGGTATGTAAAGAATTTTACTCTCTTTAAGCAAATATGAAGATCTGACTTTTAGACATATATCCGAAGACTGATTTTTAAAAATTATTTAAGATGGCCAAATTAATTTCATACATAAGTAAGTATTTAAGATTTTAAATAGCAGCTTTATTAGAAGTCTTAAATTCAGCAACTGAAATTAACATTTGTTATCAGTAAAAAGAAAAGCACTGTCATGAAAGACCGAGAGCAGATTTATAAATTAAAACGAGTTGCAGAGTCGAAAAGTCTCATGCTCAAAGAGGCCTTTAAAAAAAAACATAATTTCTAAAAAAAAAAAGCTTTTTATAACCATGCGTCTTAGCTTCAGTCGAGCTAAACCTCCCACTTCATAAATCTGGCATTGTAAAAGGTATTAAAAGTGAATTATTATTACTGAATCATGTTAAATGAAATAACAGTTTAATAAAAACTTGCTATAGTGTGTTAATTTCAATATTTATACTGGTGTACGATTTCTGCAACATTCATAGTCACTTAAATAAGTCTTTTTGTTTTATGTTTTAATGTAAAACAGTGTAATAGCATAAGTTTTGAGTTGTAAAATTATCTCTATAATTATGTCTGGCTTATTATGTTTGAAAATGGCATTACTTTTAAAATTGGGTTCAAAAGTAAAACTACAACTATTTATTGCAGAGCTTTCACAGCAAGTTGCACTTTCAGTTTTAACACTATAAGTATTGTTTTGCCTTACAAAAATTTTTAATTAAACTGTTACCTGAAAACAATTATCTGAAAAACTTCCAAATTTCATTATAATTTCGATCACTCCTCAGTTTTATAAATGAGTAAAAATTAAGAATTCACTTTCTAAAAGTTAGCTGGAGTAGTAAGGCATTTTTAAAGGAAAGAAATGTATCAGTTTTTAATACTGATCTAAAAATATCATAATTCACTTCTAAATATTTTTCGATGCTTTAGGACAAAAAGCATCTTAAATTTAATAAACCTAAAGATCAATCTAAATTCAGATTCTGAATTTCATAATTCATACTTATATCTCCATGAAAAATAAATTTTTGTCTTTGAACCAGCTTTAAAACGTAACGGTAATACATATGTAATGAATGGTATGTATTGAAGACAACTTGTAGAATATTTGAAATTTTTAATTTGCAAAAAGAATGGCTTGATAATGGCACTGGACTTACTGGACTTTAGTGGCATATTGTCGGAGAAGCGGCTGGGGATACGTTTCGGGGAAAAGGATGACTTTCTTAAATAACATAAACGAATAATTAAAAAAAATAGATTTTTAACTGCTGTGAATCCTTTAATGGCGACTAATTCTGAAAGTGAATAGTAAATCCAAGGCAAATAAGCAGTGATACTAAATGTGAATAATAGTAATATTCTCTAAAGCTATTACTGTATCAAGCAAAAGTTACGTAAACTTAGAATCAACTACTATATGTTTAGGAGTTCTACCGAGAATTTAGATACGAATTAGGCTGTCTTCAGTTTCCAGCTGGACTCTTGCATTGTAAAAGGAGACATCCTCTACCTTAGTCACTTTTCATTCTGTCTGTATGCTTCTAATAGGTTGAGTTACCTGTAATACCAATGCTGCAGGCAGCTTTCGGATTTCGCTATAAAACGGAAATCTCTTTCAAACTGTTTGAAAGATCGCATGTTTCTAAAAAAACGCAGTTCTTTTTAACTCTGATATTCTACAGTACACTTCCAAAATAACAACCAGTCCTATATCGAGCCATGCGGAAATGAATGTCACCTGAGTGGGAAATTTTATTGGGGAGAAAGAGTAGATAAGAAAAGTATAAGAACAACAATAATAAAACAGATACATATAAGAGCATAAAAAATTACATGCGTAAATTTTGCAGTATTTCACAATAATGGTATTAGAAATTGAACGAAATTATCGTTATCAATCAAATTTCAGTTGTCTAGATTTACAACACGGACACATACCATTACGCATATTTTTAAGTAGAATATTATCACGCTTGTTTTACATATTTACCTAGCATCGAGATATATAAAAACGCATTAGAAATCAACATAAAAAGAGTACTTAAGGACAATTTTGAACATGTGTAAGAACTGTTATACAATGCACTCAAAGCAAAGGAAAAAAATTAACAAATTACATAATAATAAATATACAAAATAAAATAACATAAAATATACAAATTACGTAAAGTACATAATAATACATATTAAAAAACAATGGTGCAAAATACATAAAATTAGATAAATGGTGCGAGAATAAATGTACTTTTCTTAAAGGTCCACAGTTTTTACTATCGATGAGAAATTCTGGCATATGTGGAAGCACAGTAATTAATAGCTTTTTCAATACCAAGCTGTATAAATTTATTAGAGAGTGTATTCTCTGTCCAAGTCGTCTAGTGTTCAGGAGCCGCTAATATGAGATGATGGTCTCGAGTAAAAAGAATTTCACATATGTAAGTTATCAGAGTTGCTAAATCCTCAACAGTCACAGACGTCCGTGTCACTACATTCAAATTGTCTTACATAGGACAGACGCGGGCCGTAACCTGTTCGAAACTGAGTGAACGTTATTTATCAATTTGAAGTTCTGTCCCAACTTTTGGCATCAGCAGATGGATATGCTTGCCTGTAACAGTTGAATCCCAGCATTCCTACCACTGGGCAAGAAGATACTTGCGAGTGGACTGTTTCAGAAATGTGGCTGGAAGTGAAACTGCTCCAGAATGATGGCCGCATTCTTTGCAAAGACATCTGTCTGTTCATTTCTCAGTATACCAGTGTGAGCTGGCAAGCAAATACAGAGTAGGAACCCTATTGGCTGGACACTTAAGCAGTAATATACATATTTGGATAGCTAAAGAACTTCGGCTTCGCCCTGCTGAGATTCTGGCAAGACTAGAAACTGAGTCTCTGCATATCGCCGTTGCATTCTAGGGACTGCGCTGAGAATAGGCGATTAAGGCTCTTATTGCTTGGTACACTGAAATATTGCGCTCCAATCTTCGCTTCCAAGTGTATGTAGTTTTATCTCTGTCTAAATGACAAACCACAACCTATACTGAATCTGTCTTAGAGCCATCTGTATACAGAAAGCTGGAGAGTACCTTGTTGGAGATCTGTTGGTTGAGCAAAGAAGATATGCTGCTGTAAGTTGCGATGGTCAGATGGGATGGGCTGCTGGATTATATTTTTCATAGTCAGGAGGAAAATAAGTCTGTCCTTACAGACTAGTTGCGAAATTAATTTTTGTAATTCTCAGACCGCAGTTTCTGATTCAGCCACCAGCTCAATTACAGGAAGACCAGCAATGACTTGGAGGACAGATGTTGGAGTAGTACGATATGCTTTGGATATGAGTAACAGCTGCTGTCTTGGTACTGTGAGCAGTTTTTACCTCATATTCGAAGTCATTTTAGCTTCCCAGCTAGAAGCTACATAAAGAATTATTCCCTCTGTAACTGTCTAATACCATGCCCTCAGCAACGTGATGGAATGCCCCAATTTAATGTTGTAGTACATTGCGTAATATTGGTAAGCTTATTAATTTTACATTTTAAATAATGCAGATGTGGCATCCATGATAAACGGTTGTTAAAAATGAGACCCAAGTATCCGAATTAAGCAACAAATTTAATTGGCAAACCTAAAAGTTTTAGACTAGGATTCTGTCTTAAAACGCCCTTGCGACTTGTCACCATCATCTTTTTTATAATACGGATAATTTATTTTCCCTTTATTTCTTATTGGAAAAGTTCGTTTGGTATATTTCCCAAGGCTCTGAATCGTGAATCGTATTAATAATGTATTTTTTTTTCGCTTGAGAAGTGAGTTTGACCGTTTTGAAACACGGAATATAACTTTTTTGAGTTCTTCAGAGAAATATTTCACAAAATGTCTTTTACAGTAATAATGTAATATTTGCTCACACATTTTAAATCTAAAGCAATGTCTGTCAGTTTTCAGGCAAGATATTTGAAATGAAAAGAAGTTCTAAAACATTTTATTTTAATTGCCTTTAAAACTTCTAAGTAAGTCCTACAGATTTTTCTTACGGGGAAATTAATTTATGGGGCAAATTTAATTTTCATATACTTCTCGTTATTTAATGCAATGTATACCTTGACACAGCTATACATGTATAAGAAACATTCTTAAATTAATCAAAATTCAGCTTCATGTCGGTGATAATTAAAATATAAACTTACAATAACATGCGTTGCAAATTTCTTTTCATAAACAAAAATACTCGGCACCAGAGTAGTCTTGCTATCTGAGAGAGAAATTTGCATTGAATGCTGTTGAAAAGTACATATAATTTATTTCAAATTAACATTATTCTAAGGTCGAATTAACTAATTTATGTGTCCAAACTATTATGCTTCTCTTCCATAAATATTCTTTTCTCTTTATGCAAATGTATTGAATTCAGCTCATTTTATTATATTAATAAGCATCACTACACACATAATACCTATTATATTTACAAGTATGTTGTTTGGTATTTCGTTATGACAAATATGTTTTGCATAGATAATTATTTGTGGTAGCATTACAGGCAAACACTTTATAAGCTTTTACAGATATATTATTTGGAGTTTTACATAAGTAAATTATGTTCTACATGCGCAATTATTTACTGTAATATCACAAAAGAAACATCTGTAAACTTTACCCGTTTTAAGGTTATAAAGAATACGCCTGTTATTGTTACTTAAATAACCCACAGTGTCCCACATTCTATGAGTTTTTTAGTAACCTTACAGAATTCTTTTACAGTGTAAGTTGTTGATGCCCAATAAATACTGCATCCGCCCCACACCTCAGCTACTGAGCAAAGTTCTACATACTAACATAAAGTTAAGAGTGTATTAAAAACTTCAGATCTTTCTTTTCTTTCATTATTTATATTAGAAAACCTTTGAAATTAGAAATGTAGGTCATCTTGTAAAATTTTAGCTTAACTAAAACGTTGTGCCTAAGATTTTTTTTTCCGTCTTTCTTAGCAACCCTATTTAGATGATGCAAAATAGTTGAGTACCACCTCAAACGAAGAATTAGGTAGGATATTATAAGCTAACGCCCAATGTGGTTAGTTTGTGGCTTTCTCCCTTAAAGAGTTGCTGCTATTTCAGTGTGAAGAGAATCTAGTTTATTCTGGCAGTAGCTTGCTTGGTAAGTTCTGCTGGTGAGGAGATTAATTCTTTTGAGAGCCTTAGGCGCAGATAGACCTTGACACAGATAGCCTTTCTCTAAAGTTTCCTGTCACAGTACTGATAACTGTGAAAACTTTCTGCTTCAGGAATATCTTTGTCATAATTCGATAGCCAGCTTCTGAAACTGGACAATTTCCAGTTTATTAGATACGTCCTATTTGGTTTCAGAAAACAGGTGTAACGCTAATTAATGATCAGAAGGTTCTCAAAATCACAGCCACTATAAGCAATCATTTCTGTTCATAAATAACCATGATAGCCTCTAAGACATTTATACAACTACTGTATTTGAATGTAGAAGGGTTTCGTACAATGGAAACACCCAGGACTGCATGTTTATTGCAAATGTAGAATTGTAGCATGTACGTTGTTGGCCGAGATCAAAGATTTTAAGTCAGCGGTTATCACAAGTAATAAAAATCTCTCAATTGAATTACTGTCACTAAATTTAACCAAAGAATTTGCTGCTTGAACTAAATTTGAAAAGATACCATTTTTTTTATAACGACAAAAGATGGATTATTTTTTAAGCTCATTCAGTGAGCTGAAATATATCTTTTCCTCTAAGCAACCAGATTTCTGATCTGTTAAAAGATATGATTTAATTTTTTTTCACTTAATTTGGCTTTCTGCAATAGGGTTCGTTAAACATTAGATATTACATTTTATGTCATATACCTGGCGCTAGATATGTAGAACGCATGTGTAAAACTGACATAGGTACAGGCTGTCCTGTAGATATCAAAAGTCCTGCATATAAGTCATCTAAAAGCTTTTAAATGAAAACAGCTAGAGATATAAAAGTGAGGTGTTGTAAATGTGAGTAAAATTATCAAGAGCTACGAGACAAAAGTAGTCACAGCACCTGTAGCAACAAAGGTTTTACATTAGTATAAATATAACGGAAATTATGAGAGATGTTGTACAAATGTAACTTTTAAAATTCTAAAACATCGCTAAATCAGTAGGAAAGAATATTTTTCTGAAACGTAAAAATAGTAGTGTAGAGTCATTAGGATTTTTGAAATAGGAAACATGAAAAATGAGCAATGCTATCGCCGGGACTCGAACCTGGATCTCTCAAATATGCGCCAAGTGGGCTGCCGTTATACCACGAAAGCATGCATATAGGAGGGAGAAAATACCTTATATATTTCCCCTTTTAACAGACGACTCAGGATTAGGGGATCCAGTTGCCAAATCCTGGTGGTGAAGAATCATTATCCACCATCTTTTAGTTCGGGTGTCGTTGTAGAGTTATTAGGTTTTCTTGAACCAGGAGACGACAGGGTATAGGAAATTGGCTATACGCGACTAGACGAGACCTCTTACAACGCCACCTGGTGGAAAATGGGGGAGTAAGCGTTCTTATCTCGAAACCAGCACAAGATGAGAGGAAGAAGAGAATTACAAAGTTGTGATGCATCATCGATTTAGCCCAAAAAGACACCTCGTGGATATGAATGTTAAAAAGAGAATGTTTTAAATGCGCATTTGTTTGTTGGCGGTTTCCTACACTGTGACTTGACGAAACAATCTTAAAAAAAAAAACCTTTGTTTTCTAAGTTCAAACTTCACTCCATCAGCTGAAATTCACATCTGGACCCTTGTTAGATCGTCATGTTATAGCATAGCGGATGGCACATTTGCACAAACATTTGAAATTTACGTCGTTGAAGGTCCTGCAATGTTGTGCGGAGGGTTCGCATACACCTGCTATTTGAAGTAACCCTACAGGAAAAATTCCATTGGAGTCAGATCAGGGGAACGTGGAGGCTACTCCTCGAAACCACCATACCCGATTATTCGTTCTCCGATCTCCTCCATCAGGTACTGCTACAATGGTGATGTCTTGTGCTCAGGTGTCATGTTGGAACCATCCATTCCGGAGTTGGAGCAACGCCAGGTTTTCAACAAAATCGGGTATTTCGTCTCACAGACGTTCTAAATAGCGTGCGGTTGTTAACATACTCAGATAAAATATTAGGCCGAATTACCAGTTATTGTAAATTCCACACCAAACATTAATAGCAGAACGTGATAGATTTCCAGCGCTCAATAAGGGGTGTTCTGCCTATTATACATTTCATTCCGCGAAAAGCATGCCTTATCCTACTACACTATACTTGCCAAAAATGTTGGCTGGATATCTATCTAGTCATGACGAAAATGCACCGTGCAAAACGTCTCTCGGCATTCCCTCCAGTAATACCTGATGAGATGTTGGCCGGTATGGATGAGCATCTAATTTGTTTACAACTTTCCAAAAGCGACTTTTTGAGAGGCTACAGTTTTCACTTATCTTTCTTGTGTTGTTGTTAGGATATGTGAAGGCGTATGCTAAATCATCTTCCGGTTGTACCTTTTGCCCTACCTTAGCTGGTCTGCATGATCGAAGTCGGCTAATCACGCAGCCTGTCTTCCTTAAACTTTCACTACCTGTAGGATGGCTTTTGCATGAAAGATGCAGACCTGCAGAAAAAAAAGTTACCAATACAACCGAGGTACCAATCGTGCCTTGTGCCCGTATTCCCCGTAAAGTAGAATCATCTCACAATAATAATTTTTTGGAAATCGCTCCATGACCATGAGCTTCAACATACAACCCTGAGGAGATACTTTTTTTTTGTAGCTGCGTCAAGTAAACACGTGTGACGTGTTCCTACACTATTTGCATCATGCTCAAATTATGCTCACCAAGCTCAAGTTGCGTTGAGTTGATCCACCAAAGTGGATCCACTACCTGGCTGCTTCATTGAGCTGCCTTACATAGTTATACAATCCAGCCTTCAGAGGCTGTCCGGAAGGGCGTCACTCCGTCTGATAAATTCACGGTGTTTGTTAAGACAATCAGTACAAGGATGCACCCTGCGAAGTTTGAACCACAGTCCTCGCGAATATGAATTACAAGCGATACCACTGTGCCTCGATGCGAGCTCGTTTTTCGTCCGAAAGATAATCTTTTCACCTTTCGTTCAAGTTTCTTGACGTCACAGTTTTGCAAATCACGAAGAAAAAAATGTGCATTTTCAGCGTTTTGTTTTCAGCATTCTTATCCACAAGGTACCTTTTCTACTAAATCGGTGATGCTCTACAACTTTCACTGTTGCCTTCTATTTCGTACCGTTTTCGAGACAGAAATGCTAACTTCGCCGCTTCCCACCAGGTGGCGCTGTGAGCGGTCTCATCTAATAGCGCATAGCCACTATTACTGTACCTTGATACCACTTTTATGAATATAGTTGCACCTGTTCAGCAGTTAAAGGCTGGTACCGGATTTTAGTGGGCACCGTGTATATGACCTTGTTATTTACTGTATGTTGTATATGTTATATATTAACTTGAAAGTCATGTAAATGCTACTTTTACATTAAATGAGATTTTCAAAAGTTTGCGTTTGCAACTTCTTATTCCTTTAACTCATTTTCTTTTACTCCTTTTTGTTCGTTTGTTCTAAGGAATGACTGCATTCTGTCGTGCGCGTTCTCGTGGTGCAAATATTAGCAGATCCAGCTTCAACAGGAAGACCCATGGTTCGATTTCCAGCTTAAACACAAGTGATTTTTTATGTTTCTTCTACAAAAGTGTAATGAATATCTACATTAGATTTTCCGAGGTACTTCCGCTAAAAGCCTTCTCCTCAGTCTCACTTGATATAGTACGATCTATCAAATATACCAGTACCTCACTTCCAGAGTTTAAACTACTTTCATTAAAAAAATCATTTAAGTGACTTAAAATTCTATTGAGCACGCTGTAATTTATTCATAAATATGAGATAGTTATCGGAAAGTTGCCTTACTAAGAGCAGTTCAAAGCTCTCCATATAAAATTCTGATCTCATGATGTCTAGGTTCTGGTGAATTAATGTTTTTGTTAAAAATTGTAATTCATTGTCATTTTGTGAAAGGTCAGAGTATTATTTAAAAAACAGAGTTCGGAGGAAAATTATTTAAGCATTTTACTGTTATTAGGAGCGTGTAATTAAGCACTCGTCTAATAATGAATGGAAATGTATTCTTTATATTATTTTCAGTTACTATTAGCCCACCAGCGGCCGAGCGGTAAAGTCGCTGAACACTGGCAGTTCGGTCCGAGGTTCGAATCCCGCGAACGGGCTGGCTGCATGGGTGTTTTCGTGGTTTTGCCCATGTGTAACGTGTATACGAGCCAGTTTCCCTTAGAAAGTCCTCCACGAAGGCATCCCTCCCCTTAGGCAGATAGCCCTAGTGTGCTTTGCCATAATTAAATACACCAAACACACCAGTTACTATTCTTGAATCTAGTCGACAATTAATGTCCTATGTGAATATAAGAAGTAATCTTGCCACTTTAGAAAATATCACAGTATTAAGTACTTTAGAAAATATCACAGTACCAACGCTATATCGGCATTAATCGGCATAAAGCAGTTTAGATGTATCTTAGAGAAAAGCGCTTTCCACCTTCTTTGATAGCACGGAGTATCCTCTTTTTCTGCAATTCACTTCAGTGGGTGTATAAAATTTAAAGATCATCATGGATGGCTCATAATATTTTCAGATTTTTATATAAATGCAGAAGTGCAAATGTTTCAGGAAAACATTTGTACCCCTAGAAAAGGGAACCCATATTTTCCATTAAACCGCTTCTAGGTATTTTTCTATGAAAATTACTTTGCTTGAAGTCGGATATCGCTATTTACCAAAGACTGCATACACTACTAACATTTGTCATACACTTGATTTGCTTATAAGTTAGTTACCTCTTTCATAAAGTCGGTTAAACAGATAACACATTAGTCAAGAGACTTAGTAAATTAACTTCGTAAATCAGAAGATTCTCAGTAAGAAATTCTTATTGCAAATTCAAAATTATGTTAATTACTTTAGATTTTTTTAATTTGATTTAATTTTTAGTTTATGTTTTTTATTTATTCATTATCAGACTTGGGAATTTACAACTTGTATTAAGAAGAGTTTTAAAATGTATTAAAATTGCATTAATATTGACTAAACTTTGGTACTTTATTTTTAAGCTTGAACCAGTATTGGTAGCTTTTAGTTGGTACAATGTTTCAACTGACTTCTTAAGATGAAACATTTTTCATACTCAAAATCATATTAGCTTGTGTAACATAATATTATTTTTTTCATTAATTCAACGTAAAATATCGATTGTTTCTGTGATATTTAAATTAAATAACACGTAAAACTAAACCCCCTAAAAATATATCACAGGAACAATATATCACTTAAACAAAGCTAAGAAATATGGAAAGAGAGAAAAAACTTCAGTAGACTCATTAGGTTATAGACTGAAAGATTATTTCTCTTCTCACAATCTTAACTTGCTTTAATCCAACGTTTCTCAAAATTTTCGAATGGAGCCCACCACTTTGATGAATTAGAATGTTCCGCACTTTTGTCTTGATTCCTTCGAAAGCAATTGTTTTAGCATATTAAAGCATAATATTTTTTAGCATATGAAAATAAAAATTTTATACTTAATACTCTATAACGCAGTCTTTAAAAAATATATGAAGGTATTTCGAAACCAACCCTTGAAGCGGCAAGTAAGTGTCAGGGGGGTAAAGAACTCTAGAAGATTCAGATTATTAGCTGAAAGCTAATTACAGCAAATTTAAATTATAATTAAAATTAGCTTCTAAATTTAATTATATAATTTATTGCCAATCCTAAATCTTTGGCTTAAGCTACAGATTGAAGTTCTAGCTAGAAGTTTATATTCTTTCCAAGATTGCTAATTTTCCTCTAAATAGAAATTTTTTGGCGCATTAGAAATAAAAATCAAGTCGACATAATTATATATCACCGGTTTCTGCTTCTTGTAAAATTACAAAAACTATAAGTTCTCAATATGACAGCTCGCTACTGCTTGTAAGGCAAAGAATCAGGATACAATATTATTAACTCAGGAATCGAAGCAATAAAATCGAGCAGACTTGTGTATGAGAGATTGATTGTATCAGATAATTTTGTTACTAGCTACCAGTCCTAAATACAGAATACCAGCTCTAAAGTACCAGCTCTAAATACAGATCTTAATCAAAAGTAATTTAAATGAACTTAAGCATGTTAGGCTCTGACTCACTATGATAAATATTCTACTTTTTCTACTTACGGGAAAGCAACGGAATCGTTGTCAAGCAGAGATTTTGCAACAGCAGATGTATTGGCTTCTTTCTAGCTAGACTAGTAAGCAATTAAAGACATCCCTGCCATATGCTTTTGTAGAGTAGTAGCCAGTATATCATTCGGGTAGTCTGAAGGTCAGAGCTCGATTCTAAGGATTGGCATAGGGACTGTGTCTCAACTTCTTTAAATTGTCCGCACTGTCTCTAAATTTTATGACGTCAGCCGCATCTTTTTAAATATACAAAAAAAGAAATTGCTTCTTAGGGTTCGAGTTGAGATGAAGAGAGAAAAGAAAAATTTAAACGAATGCTTGCTGGTTATACTAAAACCTCGTAACGAAACTCAATAGATTAAGTGCATAAAAAGCACGGCCAAAATGATAAATGAAATTATAACGTATCGTTCAAAGTTTTATCAAGCTAAATTTTAATTCAGTTTGATAAATGCTGTTTATGAAAAACTTATAGATTGTGTAAGAGTTTTATGAAATGCAAAGTGTACCTATTACCTATGAGAATTGAAAAATAATGTTCTAAGTTGAATGCTTATACTTTACACCTGCTCTTGGTAGTTTATTTTATTTTCATTTCAAAATTTAAAGTCGTTACTAATTGTGAAAAATTTGGTCATTCTTTAAAATTAATTTACTTTATGTTCAAAATCGTAAAAACAACCTTGTATTTAGCGTAGGTACAATGAAACACTCAATCGATTTCGAGGGCAGCTAAAGGTCCCTCCTCATCGGAAGAAAGAAATACCTAGAAAGAAGAAAATAAAGGAGTCACAGAAACACGTGGTCCTTATCAGCACTGCACGTGGTTATAACTAGATTTTTAATCAGAGTTGCACTGGCCGCCTACTTTTACTGAGCCAGGCTATCTGATCGAGCATGAAAAATTTGAAGTTCAGATTTTGAGCGTAAGGTGCATTTGCCCCTCGCTCCCTATTTTAACTTCGCTAATTTTTCATGCTCGATCAGATAGCCTGGCTCAGTAAAAGTAGGTATTTCTAGGTATTTCTTTCTCCTGATGAGGAGGGACCTTTAGCTGCCCTCGAAATCGATTGAGTGTTTCATTATACCTACGCTAAATACAAGGTTGTTTTTACGATTTTGATTATCACATTAGCGTGTTTCTCTTCTAGTCTAGTTTACTTTATGTTGTTAAAAACGTTATTCAAGATAAATATTACGTGTTCAAAGTGAATTTAATGGTCAAATTTTACGTTTAATAAATGTATTTTATCTTAAATTTAGAGAACTAAAAGAGGGAATTTACTCACCTTCATATTTAAGTTTGCAGTAGTTAAGAGAGGTTTATTCAAGAAAGAAAGATTCAACTAGTTCTTTATTCTCAGTAAAATCAGCGCTTATAAAAACTAGTCAAAGTTCAACTATATCTTTACCACATTTAGTAAGAGAACTTTTCAAGTTCTGGGAATGATTTCCTCATATTAATAAGCTAATTTACCCCATTTGGCTGTTATTCATAGGTTCAGCGCTAGGTATAATCAACACTGCACGCGATCGGTACAGCGCAAAATCGACGTGGTGTAGAGTCGGCACAGAATCGTCATCAGCTTACAATCGACACAATAAAAAAGACATTTTGACAGTAATGTTAATGGATAGCGATGTTAATTATTGTGTTTACGAGTAGCTAATTAATGCACATTTATCACCTGAGCATAAGAATACATTCGACTCTGTATATGGTCAACACCAACACAACGCCATAAGGTTCGACGGCGGCATACAGTCGACATCTTCATAGCATGCATTAAAATTAGCAAAGATGCATAGTTAAGAGATTAACAATTTGATATTATTATCATTTTTATGGTACCTATATAATATTGACATCGGCATAAAATCTACAGCTTTATAGGATCGAAACAGGCTTTTAAGTTGTCGTGTCGATCCTATAATGGTAGAGGAGCTGTAGATTTTGTATCCGGTTACTGAAAATTCGGAAGACTTTTTTGTTGCTAATTACAATAAATATCACATTTGGACATAAATAATTTTACTTGAAATATAATGAATTTACTACTGAACAGATTTTTAAATATGTTATTTGAAGCACTGCATTTTTCACATGAACCAAATTGCAAGAGTGTAAGGGATATGCCTTAAAAGACAATCCTTTTCGCCCACAATAACAGCTCGAAAGGAAAAAACCATTATATTCAATTAAAGATGAGTAACTAACAGTTTGAAGTTCGCTGTAAGGAAGCTAATTATTTAGAGAAAATAGAGAGTAAATTAGTTTAAATGATCTTAATGCAGCTGAATTTTGCTTCTCAAAAGAGTGAAATGTACTTAACAAGATATTGGAATGCTTTATCAAACTTAATCACGTCCTAATAAAATTAATATATTGAAAATTTTAATAAAATTCTTATAACAATAGTTACATTAAACATATTTTATATAAAGAAGCTTGTATTTTGTTAAACACTTATTCCTAGTGACTCACTGTGAGGGGGTGGCAATCTGTTGAAGAACAAAGAAATTGTTCAAGATGGCGTCTTGCTCAACGCGTTTTAAGTAAGTTGGGATGCGGTGAAAGACAAAATGGCTAATTCTACAA
The DNA here is from genome assembly GCF_044657685.1 of Stegodyphus dumicola. Taxonomy (NCBI): domain Eukaryota; kingdom Metazoa; phylum Arthropoda; class Arachnida; order Araneae; family Eresidae; genus Stegodyphus; species Stegodyphus dumicola. The sequence continues at coordinate 73,230,167 of NC_140780.1, forward strand.
AATGTTAAAAATTGGCCAAAAAGGAAGTAGAAATTGAAAAATACAATAAATTGTTAATTAAAGTCGGAACTCTTCAAGCTAGAGGGCTATCAAGCTTCATGAAACGAAAAAGGCCCATAAAATCAATAACAGGATAAAAATGGCCAGAAAAAGCTTAAACATCTATTCAAGAATAAAATTAGAAGTACTTAGCCAAATTTGTAGAGTAAAATTGAAGCTGTGAGAAGAATTAATTTACATTTTTACATTAGATCATTTGAATCAGCCATCTACTTAACACCTTCCCGAAGGGATTTAAGTAAAAAATTTCACTATCTGACTCAAAAAATCTAAAAGAATAGGTAAATGCAAGCTTTTTATAATGAATTTTTAATGACTGTTGTTGGAATAAGGTTTTTCTGTAAGATAGTAACAAAGTAGAGCACTTCTTCTTGGAGATGTTTTGTATTATTACAGATTCTTTTAATTCTAAGAAGTTGTGCATTAATTGTATTGACAATGACCCTTTTAGAAATATTAGAATTCCAGTTAGTTAATTTAAGTGTTGGAAAGTTGAAATCTGTGCGTTTATCGTAGATTTTTAAAAGATTGTAATCTAGAATATGCAAAGCAAGGTAAACTATATCATTTTGAACAGTATTAGTAGTATTAAGCTTGAAACAAGAAGGGTAGATATTAGCTTTTTCAATTTTGTTGAAGTCGTTGAAGGCAATTACATCATCAATATAATGACAGATGTGTTGGTAATATTTTTGGTCTTCAGGTTTTAGTGAACGTATAAAAGTAAATTCTTGTGTGAATAGGAATAGTTCACAGATTGCGGTTGAAAAGTTGCCGCCCATAGATATTCCCTGTATTTGTTTAAAGATGTTGTTATTAAATTGAATATAATTGTTAAAAACAACAGTTTGAAAGAAAAAGTTGCCAATCTTCAGTAGATAATATTATTGTAATCTTAGGAAATAAATTAGGGAGAGTAAGCAAGCTACTATGAATTTCTTCAAGTGGTAAAGTAGTATAAAGGTTCTCAAAGCCGTAGCATTGGATATGTTCTATTATAAGGGAATTTAAGGTCTTAAGAATTTCCTCTTTGCTTGAAATCATCCAGTTGCAATGTTAATCTTTAAAATCAAAATTATTGATAACATCTCGAATGAGATGAAGTTTTTCCGCAAAGAGATAATCTATTTCCTTTAAATAACTTCTGGTACTGTTGGCTATGAATCTGAATTTAACAGGAGTCTTATGAAACTTTGGAAGTGCATAGAGATTTGCAAACTTATTATTAAATTTGTTGGGACGGATTTTAAGTTTTTTATGAAGTGCTTTAAATTTATTGAAAAGTATTTTAGTGCTGGTAGAGACTTTTTGATAGGCGCAAGTGGTATGTAATTCCTTATGCATATATATATATTAGTTTTTTGACGAAACGCGTTATGGAGTTAGGTGGATTCGAAACTCATTGTGCATTTCCCTTGATAAGTCCGTAATGAGATTAGAATTAGGCTAATTTACTATTTACCGCTTCTTAGTAATTTTATTTGTGTTGTAATAATTTTTGTTGTAATTTTAAATTTTTTTAGGATTGCTTAAACTTTCATCAACATTTCTTAACTTTTAAATTTGAATTGATTTTTACATTCACTTTTTATTTGTCAGTTTTTCTTGTTTAGTATTTCATATTTCTTGTATTTTAACATTTTGTATTACTATTCATTTTTACAATAATGTTAAAAAATTTTACACAGAAACTACAGTATCACATTTGCTTTTAAGTAATAGCTTGAAGAATTTCCTTTTTACTTTGTTTTCAAATTTTGCAGCTCAATGCGCAAAATTCTTGACCACACAGGTCTTTTTTAGTTATATATATATATATATAATATACCCCTTCTTAGTATATATATGCAGCCAGCCCGTGCAGCCAGCCCGTTCGCGGGATTCGAACCTCGGACCGAACTACCAGTGTTCAGCGACTTTACCGCTCGGCCGCTGGTGGGCAAATTATAACTCGAGTAAAGACGAAACACTTTCATATTTACATATTTTTATCAATTATTGTTCATTGAACGGGAGTTGGTTTGTTCCCCTTGAAAAGTCAACTAATTTCCGATCAATGACAATGATTACATGTTTTAATTTTTCCTTTTACAATTGAAATATTATTCTTTGTGATGATTTAACTACAGTCCCCGTTAAAACATTATTAACATTTTGCTTTCAAATTACTTCAAAACATCTTTCAAAATATAACTTACCAGTATGGATGCACACTTTTAAAATAATTCTACTTTAATTAAACTTAGGAGATAATATAATCAATTAATCAATACTGTTTAGGAAATAAATTATATACATATATGTAAGGCAAAAATTATGTAACTCAAAATTCTAAATTAAATTAGCTATAGCCCCTTAATTCCTCATTTTAGTTTGGGTAAACCCCTCTCTGAACTAAAAACAGTAATAATTTTTTCTTAACTGAGTTCTTTCTGTATTAATCCTATTATATCACATAACGATGGTGACATAGCTAATTCGGAACTTAAACTGAAGTATTTTCTCTTAATAATCTGCGATATTAGATAACTGTGCATTTGCTTCCCGTTTTCCGCTTATTTATACTCCAACTGCGCTGCTCGCGTTTTATTGCAAACAGTATAGAAAATGTAACTGTTCTTAAGCAGGCACGATTAATGTATCAAGTATTTGTGGCCTCAAATGTCAGTTTAAATAAAAATGAATATTTCATTTGCCTCGGGTGCTAAGTTTGCTGTCTTTTATGAATCAACGTCTTCTACGAAATGCAATATTTCTACATCGACGGCATCAACTTATCTGCAACATCATTATACACATGTAAACATTTTTAAGGGTAACCGAAAAGTATCCAATAAAAGTTCCATATATCTAAGTTGTTTTAAACTCGCTATATGTGAATGAAAATATTAAATGGAGGGGAAAAGACATGCCACAACCTGATATAATTTTTTAAAACCTGGTTTTTGGGTAAATTTCGGTATACTGGATCATTTATTTCGTCAAAATAATTTGCTGTAACAATTCAATATAGTTGTATTTCAGATGAACTCATTAGTTTTTCGAGAAGCGTAATTACTTCCAAACTGATACAGTCTGTTTTTAATTTCCGTTTGTGGTGAGTCCCCAAAGAAGTCGATGATATCGAGGGAGGAAGTGGACAAAATCCAATGCTAGGAAATGGCGTCTGTTTAAGATTCGAGAGAACGAAAAAGTGGTATAGAGAAGGATAGCTTAAGAGGCGCAAAACCGTTCAAGATGTAAAAATTCGCTTCACCCAAACGCGCCACTTCCTTTTTTTCCCCTACTCAGAGTTCCCGAGTTCCTCCTTTTTAGATGTTGTGTTATTTATGGACTTTCTGTATCACGCCCAAAAGGCAAGCCATTGACAATTGACCAACATCTAAAGTGCTTGCGAGGGTCGTTCCAAAGTAAGTCTCCTGGTCATGCTGCGAGTGCATAATGGCACTTTTTTCAAGCAAGTGTCCAAAAGCAAACTCCAGGTGAGGCTATAGAGCCTCCAGGATTTTCTGCTGTGACCTTTCTTCGTTTATTCTGCAAAGTACATTTAAAAACTCAAGTTTAAAGCCCCGAGACTGATCTGAAATTTCTAACGGTATGATGTCTTTTATTGTTAAATCGCAACTGATTTTATTTAAATGACCAGCATATATAAAGTTGCAAAACATACTTACGGAAATCATTTTGTATTCGCTTTTAGAGAAATCAGTCCAAGACTTTCATTCCTCCCCCTTTTTTTTTCTTTGATCGAAATCGAATTCTTAAGAAAATGGTGAAACAGATTTTCCCTCTGGCCCATATACGAGTATATATATATAAATATATGCATGTATGTGTGTGTGTGTAGAAATAGAAGTGACATCTTGAATTGCAGCCAAACTGAAGTGATTAATCATTGTTGTTTAAAGTCCCAGAAAGCATTTTCTCTTACGAGATACAGATCTACCATCTCTACCCTTCAATAAAACGGCTGAACCAAACGTCTTATTAATCATTCTATCTAATAGAAATTTGATTTCAAATAAATTTTGAAATGAAATTTTCTCCTGTTTCAAGATTTCGCTTGTCTTGTACTTTATGTTCAAGAAAATTTTAAAAAAAGTATTGCAATAACAACTAAAAAAAGACCAACGTTTAAACCTTGTGCAAACCAGTTTTCATTCTTTGTAATTACCTTTTGAATATTAAAGATAAATTCCTCAATTATCAATCAAAAAACAACTTACGTTTGTTGATTATTCTGAATACAGTAGAACCTCTGTTAATTGGGCCTCTATCAATTGAGGTCTTTGCTAACCCAGGCAATCAACTTAAATAAATCATTGGAAAATATAGTAACATTAGAAAAGCAGTAATATTCACGAATTTTCTTATCAGTTACTGATTTTGGCCCTTTTTTATCAGTGGTAGCTTCCTATTATGCAATTCGATTAAAAAATATGGTTTACATGTGTCATAGTAACACTAATTGACAATGAATTCGTAGACATGTTTCATGGGATAACAAGATGGCGTTCGGAATGAATAAATATAGAACCAACTAAATATAAAACAGCAAAAAGTTTTGAGCGACAAAGAAATCACTCGTGATGTAGAATCGCAGAAAATAAAGAAAATGGAGTGATGGCTGAGGATAACGATGAAACGGAAAAAGTGAAAAATCAGACATACTAAAGCCTTAGTATTTTTGATTAGGTCAAAACATACAAGGGCTTTGCTTAATATGATCAATACTTTCGTAAAACCATGAAAACTCGTATGCAGCAGACTTCCCCGGGATATGAACCCGGGTCCCACGGGTATGAATACAAACAGTAGACACTAAAGTTTCTTAGTATTTAGAGCAACATCCTGATGCTTCTTCTGTGAATTTTCAATTGATCCAGAACTGACATGTTCGTGCGGAGTTACAGAATTATCGGAAAAAGAATGGTAACAGACATTTCCAAAATAATAATGATAATAACGTCTCCTAAACTTGCACGTAAAAAGTTGACAAAATTTCATAATTTGAGTAAATGTTAAGGGAGTTTATTTTATTCCAGTTTTTTATGAATATTTTTGTCACGAAATAAAATCTTCTATGGATTATTTGTTCAGTTGAATAAAATAATCTTTTCTACTAATAATAGAGTTTGTTAAAGTATTAGTAGTAGTCCTTACGCAGTAAATTTTAGAATCTCAAGTAAACAATTTCCGTAAATCTTGTCCGAGGCAAATTGGCATATTTAAAATTTAGTCTCTGTCAACCAAGGTTTTGATTATCCCAGGTGGTTAAGATCTTAATTACCTTGGATAATCAAGGTTCTTCTATATTGCACATGTAACCAGGGTGTTTCAAAAAGATTGCATTACTAAATGTAATATTTTAAGATGATAGTCGCTAACCGACAGTTATTTAAACAACTAATCAAGAAAGTTCTCTTTAACACTTTAGTCAGTTCTGCCGGCATAACCTATTTTAACAAAAAAATATGCAAAATTTAATATTTTAATATTAGACTTTTTTGGAGAAAGCTCCCACCATGAATTTTTTGCTCATATTATAAATATTAAGAAAGAAGTCTGTATTCTTGAAAAATTGCTCCGCACAAATTATCATTGTTTGTCGAAATTGGCCAATAGTTGCTTATAACAATGCTTACAGTTACGAGACAATTATGTAGCAGTTTTAGATTTTAAACATACATTCACAACAAAAATATAACTTCAAAAACACCTTTAACACAGCTTTGATTCATTTGTTGTTTTTAAACCAGTATTGGCTTTTTCTTTCTTAAACAGCAACAAAAGTGATAAAAATAATTTCGTTCTTGTGAAATCATTTTTACACGTTGTTGAGACTTCAGATGTGCTTTTCATTATGAACCTGATTCACAAACTCCTTTTTTCGTTTTTGAAATCGGATGATTCCGTGTCCACTTACTGTTCCTTGGAACCCTTTTCAGTGATGATCCCTTTCACTGATGAGAGGTGAAAACCTCTCCCCTCAAAAAGGTAGTTAGCGGTTTTCTTACAACATTGCAGTTCCTGTGAACAGGTTCCATAGATACTGAACACTATGTTTTAGCTTTGCTAGAAACTTTTCCAGTTGATCAAAGTATTAACAAATCTTTTTGTATTAAAAGTCGTTGATAAATCAACGTTAAAAGGTCTAACTGATAACAGCCCACCAGCGGCCGAGTGGTAAAGTCGCTAAACACTGGTAGTTCGGTGCGAGGTTCGAATCCTGCGAACGGGCTGGCTCATGGAGGTAGGAAAGGAAGGAGGGGCCATTCCGCGCTAGAAGTGAAGCACTGCTTTGAAGCTTGGGTTACCAGACGGAGCGTTCTTTGTTTACATTCAGAAGCTCGCTTGACAAGATTCTGATATTATTTCGACACACGACAGTTCCATAGAAATCGAAAAAGGGACACTCTCGCATGAAAGAAATATTCATAGTGTGATGGATAATAGCAATTTGTATAGTTTACTGACATTTACGCAAAAATCACATCTTGGTTATTTTTCGATAACTAACAACAGCGATTTTGATTATGAATTTGTTTTATAAAATTCTAAGCTGTTGCACTACAAAAATATAGATTTTAAGAAAATTGCTAAAAGAGATCTGCCAAAATTTATTTTCTAGAAGATTTGAAAAGTTTGAAACTTGATGGCTAAATGTAAATATAAAATTATGTATGTTAAAATATTTGTAATTAGGCACATAGGTCAGATTAAGTTTTTATTAAATAGAGTAACGCATGCAAGGGCTATCTGCCTAAAGAGAGAGATGCCATCGTGGAGGAATTTTGAAGAAAAACTGACCTTTGAGTGGGTATTAAAAATAATACTTATAATTTTCATTCAAATTATATTCATATATATTTTTTATGTAAAACTTTCGGGTGTATGCTAAATTAGTGTAAATTACTTTACACGAAAAATATAGTGAATGCACAGAAATTAAAGATTTGCGCATGCCTGAAATGATAAATAGGAAATATGTATGGGTATTTATGCATGTGCTTGCAAAAAGCATGTATCTGCCTTTGACAAAATACTTAAATATTCATTAAATTATTTATAAATGTATTTGAAATGAAGAATTTATTCACTTATAAACAACTGTGAAAGTACTGTGAAGAAATCTAATGATTAAATGTATCTAATTTATAATGATTATAAATGTTATCTAAATATATAATAACCTTAATATTGAATTGTAAACATAAATTGAAATCCTGTTGACAAATACGTTATAAAACTATTTAAGCAAGAATTGTTCGTATTGGAAAGCAATCTGTTAAAAGGTATTGTAAAGCAAATGCTATGAGATGCGCACTTAAGAACGTAATAAAGAGTTTTAGAATATGTATTGTTGAAATGAAGGGTAAAAAAAAATCTGATAAGTATAACTAAAAGAATTATTCCCTTTACATTTTATAATAACTCAGTTACAAGTTTTAAATAATACTTAAAAAAAAAAAAAAAACTTATTTTATTCCCTTTCAGAAATGTTCAGAGAAAGTCAAATACTATTTAATACCTATTTAATTATTAGGAATTAACGAAATACTTATTTAAAGTATTTCGCTAATTCCTAATAATTCTCTAATTTAAAATGAACCGAATAGAGCATTAATTATAAATTGACTTACATTTTTCGATTTAAAAGAAGCCAAAAAATCATGTCGTATTTAAGAAAGTATTTTAGGAAGAAGCTCTATAAATAGAAAAGAAATAATGCATAATTTTAATATTAATAATACAATAAACTTTGATCTTAATTTTTGTACCTTAACCGAATAAAATCGAATTACCTTAATTTTTTTGTCTAATGTAATTAACGAAAACTTGTGAAAATATTTCATTCAAATTAAACCATTCTGAGAAAACTGTCCTGTGAAAAGTATAGCATTTAATTCCGTTCAGAATGAAATGTTGTTTAAAAATATGTTGTTTTCACATACTTAGGACTCTGAAGTGTTGTAGAAAAAGAAAATATATACATTTATATGTATATTTGCGACGTAATTACAAAATATTTACACCCGAACGCGTCAAATCCCATAGAACTCAATGGTAAATGACCCAATGTTTTGGTCACCACGTAGGGATCGCCGGTGCTTCAGAGCAGGGTACGGAGAAACTTGTTTAGGGCGACTCCTTCTTACTTCCTACCTCCATGGGCTGGCTGCATGGGTGTTTTTGTCGTTTTCCCCCATGTGTAACGTGCATACGAGCCAGTTTAAGTCCTCCACGATGGCATCCCTCCCCTTAGGCAGATAACCCTCGAGGCTTTGCCGTAATTAAATAACCTAACTGCTAACAAGAAGCTTTAAATTATCTATACTTTTGAACAGTAAGACACAGTCTTAGAAAAATCCACTGAGAATTCAGTGCATCATACTAGTTAGATGTTACTTATTCCCCAATTGTAAATAATCCTCTCGCCACGCTATTTTTTTCGTAGATTTTAATATATCTTATTTTCCAAAAAAAGGCTTTAAAAAATGACATGCCTAATTATCATCAATTTTTTCAATTATTTCCCTTGAAAACATATCAAGGTAGCAAGGGGTTAAAAACTACTGAACTAGAATAAAATACTACGTACCTTAAATACGAATTCATGAAATCTGTAAGGTTGTTAAGAAACTACATGGAAACTGGGATGCCATGAACTATTTGAATAATCATAACTGAGATATTATTAGTAATTTTACAGGGATTATACTTGTAAAGGTTACAGATGTATAACATGTAGTGTTACAGGAAATAATTCTGTAGGCATAACATAGTTTTCAGATGTGGAGTATCAACGGACACATCTGCAAAGGTTACAGACATATTTAATCTGTAATGTTACAGGAAATAATAATGCAAGCGGAATATATTTCTTTTATGTGGATTACCAAAGAGAATATCTGTAGATTACTGACGCTTAGTTTGTAAGGTTATTATGCAAACAGGACGTGTATTTTGTGTATGAAATATCAAAGAATATATATTTAAAAGTTTCAGATAATTTACTTAAAGTTCTTCCAAGTAATTACACATATAGAACATATTTGTCTTATATAAAACCCATTGATTGTGCTATACATGTAGAAAATATCTGCTTTATGTGAAATGTCTGCTGATGTTTTGTTTGTATAATGTAATGCTACTGATTGTAATAAAACTAGCTGTAGTGTTATTTTTTTTAAAAAAAAAGAATGGTAAGTAACTTTGGCTATCATTCTGTTGTTTTAAAAGGAAATAATTATTTTCTTTCAAAATATTTCCAATGTTATATTTTAAAAAGAAGCTCGAATTGCTTTGCTTCTGTTACATCTACATTACTTTTTTTTATTGAATTTTGGTTTTATGGCAATAAATGAGTAATGTTCTAGAATTCCTTTCCCCCAACAGTATAATTTAAGTTGAAACTGCCATTTGATATGATTACAATAACAGATATTTTAATGAAACTGTGTTTCAATAAATATTCAAAATAAATATTCCTCAAATTTTAGAAAATATTTTACAACAAGAATACAAATATAACTCCTCAGCCATTTTTCTTGCTGACGCTTCATTTAAGACAAATCCTCCTTTTCACAAGTCCCGCTGAAACTCTTAAAACCTTCTTCCTGATTGGTTGAAACCGCTAAGCACACATGGCTGTGTCACAGGAAAATTTGAACTAAATCATCGTGCGAATCCTACGTCGTAATTACAAATTTTAGCGACTTTGTACTCTTTACAGTTATTTTCCTCGTAACTGTTCACGTTTCTGTTATTAAAAAAGACCTTAGCCATAAACTTCTAGCTTTTCTTTACAGTACACTTGAAAATCACGTTTCATGAAGTCTGTTCATAAAAACAGTTTGTTATTGCTTTCAGTGTTTCTCGTCATGCTTTTTATATTTCACGTAAACAATCCAAAGCAAATTTATCAAGTATTTTCCTTTATTCAAAGCTGCTGCCTGTAATCGATTTTAAAATTGTACTTGATGGCTCGGTTCAGTGGATGAACTTAAATGTCCCATTGGGAAGGGAAAAGCTTCCCTTATGGAGCTGAAATTATCTGTAATTATTTCACAATAAGAGTAAAAAAATTTTGAAATTAAAAAATAAGTAAAGAAAGAACAATCTTTCAGCTGCGAAAACTCAGTTTTCCAAGTTTTATTTTTTTGTTTATAAGAAGCATGTGATAAATAACTTTAGATGTCTAAAGCGCTGTGGACTTCTATATTTATGGGGCTAAGAAAGGCAGTTTCAGATATTTATTTTCCAATCATAATGCCTTATTTATTGCTCTTTTTGTCTTTGCACGAATTACCTATAATTACGAAAGTTTTCGTTGGGAAGAAGGTTGGGGAAGACCTATTTTATTAATGTTAGATTTCAGTTTACTCTGCATTCTGTTAAGATACGTTGCGAAACCCTTTTCCCCACATCTTGCAAATACTTTGATTAACTGAAGCCCTTTTGAAAACAGTTTGATAAATAAATATTTTTCACATTACAATCCATCTAGGGATTTAAGAATCAGCTATGCCAAGTCTTTTCGCTGAAACTGGTAAAAAAGTATTTTAATTATGAACATTCTGAGCTTGACAAGTGTTTCCTCGAAGTCAGAAATCTTTGTCATTTTCATCCTCTTCAATCAATCAAGCAACATTTTTCAGGTGCTCATCTTTGTTTTCGAAATAACATGTAAGGTCGTAGGGTATCTGATGTTAATTAACCAGTTATTATAATTTCAGACTTTACTATATCTTTTCCTTTCCGTATTCCTCACAAGAATGGAAATTACTTGTTAATATTTAAGCTGATGTTTTTGGATTTGAGGTAGAGAATGTTTCTGGCATATCGAACGAGCTACGTTATGAGCCAGCTCTAACAGTTGCAATTATTCGGCTTTGCGGTCTCTCTCTGCCAACACTTTAAATTTGACGCTCCGGGAAAGTTACTGAGCCAGTTTCTAGATGAGTATTTAATTGCGTAGTTTCTGATGTTAATTAATTGCGTAGTTTTTGACTACTGTTAAACGTTTAATTTAAATTTGACTGTTATATTTATTTGCATCACAATTAGTTGCGGTTACTGTAACACAAGAGATGTTCCTAACTCTGTTTAAATAAAAGTGTTATTATAACCTTCTTTAGACTTTGTCATTGTTCTCCTATATAGCCATAAGTCTTCAAGTCTGTTATAGGACTTAAGTAACATTACCAGATCAAGTGTAACGCTCTAAGTTAAAGCTTAGTGAACTTTGAACCAACATTTGTTTTCTTCATGCTATCTGTTTCAACTTCTCTAATTAAAGAAATTCTAAAGTAGCAATTTTTACCTTTAATCCTTTTCCTGTCGCCTTTACTATTTAAAAGCAGGCAAATGGAGACTAAAAGAAAGACCATTCTTAAGGAAACATCCTTTCTGAATCAATGGTCCTTGTCAGCAACATACAAAAGGAAGAGGCGACTGCTAGAAATAACAGACTTCTTTACCCCTTAAATTAGACAGACGTTTCATCTGCATATTTGGGTTGGTGATTAATGTTTGTTGATACGAAAGCAAGAGTGTGGCATTCTGCGGAATGACTAAATGACCCAGAAAACCGCAGACTGCAAATTACTTAGCAAAATACAAAATAAACTACTTAAGCGCTGACAGTCTGCTGTTCATCACCTATTCAGACAATAAAGTATTTTACCGCCCATTTGTACTGTCAGCTAGTGACCATAAACACAAAAGCACGAATGCAGTGGCTTGTGAGGGTGACCGAGACAATCACAGGAGTGTAAATTACTTCTCTATTAAGGGCTCTACAAAGGAAGTTTGAAAAAAAGTATCTAGCTTCAGTTTTATTGAGAACAAAATGAAAAGAAAAAAAAAAAGAAAAAAAATTTCACCTATTTGAAAAAATTTCGAAAGAAAGAAAAAAATTTTAATTATTTTCACTCATTTGAAAAAAATTCAAGAGAAAGAGAAAAAGTTGAAGAACATTTTGATTAATATATTGATTTTTTTCTTTCTCATTAGTTGATCTTCTAGGAAGATCTATGCCGAACGATGAATTTTGAAAAACCTTTTTCGTACGGTTTGAGAGTAAATTTTTTAAAAAGTTTTTTTCATTTAACTATAGTCTCGCTAAATCTAAAATAGGTTGTACAGTCAAAAAGCTGTTCTTGTCACAGGAATATTGTTTATCGAGTCTAGAGGTCGTTCAGACTAACATTCAAAGCTCAGTGAATAACATGTGTTTTTCTTTGAATAAATAAACTAGCAAATAAAAAGAACAAAGGTTCTTTTTATTTAATTTGAAGTAAATTTAACAAAGGGATAGCACGAGCACCCCTTTTCCTGTAGCTTACTCCTGTGTGTAAGCCTTCTTGTGGTTTTCATTAGGTCTAATGTAAATATCAGCCAGTTTTCCTTAGAAAATTCTCCCCGAAAACATGGCTTCCTTTTGTCAGCTAGCCCTCATATGCTTTGCCGTATTCAACTAAATAAACACACAAACACTTCTTGTACTTAACATGAGTAAATAATTAATTTCACATTATATGGTACGAAGCGTTTTATAAACTAGCATAGATGGCATAATTCTCCGTTTAAAATACTTTTCTTAAACAATTACAGTGATAATTAGCGCTGTTCAGCTGGACTTGGATAGGATTATTTGTTTACAACGGGGCTTCCTATCTGTATGTATATATTGCTCGGGGGGGGGGGAAGAAAGCTCTAGACGAAAATAATGTAATAGTGAAATGCTAATAAATAATTATTTATAATCAATAAAATCATTTAATAATTATTATTTAATGCGCAACGATAAGTAGACATATGTTATTAATAATCCAAAAAGTGCATACTAATATTCTTTAACTGTGTAATAATGCATAAAAGAAAAAGAACACTCCAAAATTTTTCGCGGCCTATATAATTTGTCTCCATTTTGGTACCATGTACACATTTTGTTAACTACGGACTTACATAAAGAACAGCTGAGAGCTTTCTCTGAAGCTCCATTCTAGTTTTATTGACAGCAGCTCTGGTGCTAAGAATTCTGCGAAATTAAGAAGAAAAATATCAGGCAAGATTTTTTTTCATTTCTTTACTGATATATTGATATCCAACGAGACCTAAAAAAACTTACTTTTAAAAATTATCTCCCCTTATGACCTCTAGCGTATCCGCTTTACTTCGCAATTATCGTCAATCTTCCCTTCTTGACCTAAGAATCTAAGATGACACTAGTTCTACGGCTTTAAGTCCGATCTTTAGCTTCTGCTTCCAGGAAATGGCACGATTGCGCTGATCCATTAACTTCATTCCAGCTAGCACTGGAAGAACCATGGTTCGAGTCCCTTCGCTGGATAACGACGTTTTATATTTACTGCTTATAATGGTTCGTATACAGGAACTCAAACTAAAATGGATGTGGCTGATAATTCCATGACTCTTCCCAGTCGCCCTTTCATTTGGAAGCATTCGAAAGTATTGTATCTCCTAGGTGCACGCTTTCTTGATATAAACACGTACAATTAGCATTCGTTAGATTTCAGGTGAAAACACAGTACATTTTCCTGTTTATTCTGAAAAACTTAAGTATTAGCGAGGAGATTTCTAGATTGACATATTGATCAGAGCGGATGTAGGTCTGTCCATTAGGTGACGTTAAAGGGAATTTTCTTCTTCCTCACCAACTGCCTTTGGATGTAATTGGAAGCACATCTGCCTAGCATAGGAAAGCCCGAAGTATGAATTCCGGCGAGGGCATTGCTGATTTTTCCTGTTTCTTGCTCCGATAAATATATAATTACTCTACAACATAACATCCTTAACTTTTCCAGCTGATTATTTTTCCTTAGACCATTTGGAAGCTTTTCTTGAAGAGGATTTTTTTTTTAACTTTATCATCAGTCTTCTTATCCTTGTAAATTTGAAACTTTCTTCGCCTTCTAATTTGTTGTTTTGAGAACTTAGGATGTCCTTGAAAATTCACGTAATGCTCCCAAAGTTTCTCCCAGAGCAGGTGTACACTGGATGTTCTGAGATACATTTCATACATCGCGTTGTGTTAGTACACCCAAGCTAATGGCTAAGAAGTTAAAATTGGTTTGATATTCTATGAAAGATGCCCACCCCCTTTTTAGTGCGTAGTAGTTCTACAAAAAAGGTTGGCAATTTCTCCTTTTGGGAATCTTTTGACTCTGTAAGTTATTTGACTTTCTTGACTGATATTTTCATGTCCGGAATTCCATTTAGGATGTGTTTCTTCTTTCTTTGATACGAGGCTTCTAGTAACTGCTTTAATTAGAGTGGCTTTTTTCTTGTCGGAATGTATTGAATTACATCTCCACCTTGGATAATATAGTAACAGTGTTGCTCCAAACGGTGTAGACTTTAAAAACTAACCTAGAAGGAATTTTTTCCCTAAATTCATCTTGGTTGTTCCTTTTTATTCTGCGTCTTAGTTTATCCAACTGGTGTTAGGCAGACGATCGTAGGATTTGCCTTACGAATAGATTTTCCCATTCAGCATAAGTTTGCATACCATTGCTTTAGACGCCCTACACATTTGAACTTTTTGACTTAGAGTATTTCAGGCCTTTCCTCGTCTCAAACATCATTTTTCTCATATCTGGTTGGGAACATCCATTCATCTTTTTCCACTACCGTTCAGTTTTTTGCTAGAATTAACGATCGAAAAACTTTTTTTTTTGGCAATGAATTCCCTTTTCTATTGCGTTGCAATTAAATTAGTGCTCTTCTTCGGGATACAGTATCCTGAACACTTCTGAATGGAATTGTTAAATTAATAGCTTATTCCATAACTCCATAATGTCAGGGCCTTCTGGAGAACACAAAAACGCAATGCTTATGAAAATACAGTATCACCCTGAGCTGATACAGAAGTTTCGAAAGTCCACTGCTCGGCTGCAGAGGGTAGCACACCAGATCATTTTAATTCTGCAGGCATGACTTCCCCACACCGTTTATACAGAATTATGTAAAACATGCTACTTAATAAAAATGAATTGTATTACTTTCGGTATATTGATACTGTTGTGACGTTCAGACATATGCACCCCTCGGACTTTCAGGTGCTTAATGAGAGATATCAGTTTGTCAGAGACAGAATAGACAGCAGACCTTTGGGAAGAAAGGTGCAGCGGATTAACAAAGATGCTAGCAAACTGCATGCGTTATTGGAATTTCCCGACTATTTTATGTTTAATGCATAAAATTTTACTACTCTAGGTAGGATATTCATCATTTACTGCATTTCAAACACTCAAATGTCTTAACTTTACTTTATCTTTATTGGTGGAAGCGAAAATAGCACACGATTTGATTATTCTGTTCATAATGCATTTAATTTTTAAAAAAATTATTAAAATATACTCATATTTAAAAGACAGATTAATATTCCTTAACTCAGAATCTATAAGCATTCGTATTTTTTTTGGGGGGGTGTTTGCTGGTTTAATATAATACGTCAAAGTTTACAATGAAAAGGCATACTTTTGTGTAGGACTTGTTTACGGAAACTGATTATACGTTGGTTCGAAAATTTAAATTTAAATTTTCGAAAATTAATTTTAGTTGAAAGTTAATTTGTTTGCAATATAAAAGCTATATTAGTAAGGCTGCGTTGTTTGATTTCAGTAAAATATTTATTAAGAAATCCTAAACATCAATACTCTAGAGTAGATCTAGCAAAAGCACAGGTTTCAGCTCAAAGAACTAGAATTATGATAATCAAAAGCAGAAGTAGTATAAAAGTGGTTTGCCGTATGGCAGGCGAATAGATCTCAAGGCAAGTCTGGCATTCAGCAAAAACTGGAACGGTAAGTGGCTATAAACTGACTTAACATATTTAATGCGGTAGCTTAACTAAAAATTCTCATCTTTGTAGCCAAGCTCAGTATATGAGCACCAAAAGTCTCTTGGTAAGGAAGCATGTCCTACTTTAAAATCCCAAGGCACTTACAAAACATTCATTATTCTTAATTTCTACCTCAAACTATTTATATTGATCTAGAGCTTCCAGGTGGACAGCTGCGTGTTAATGAGCAACTAAACTTAATTTAGGAGAAGATCCTTAAGAGGAATCGTGACGAAAAAACAAATGAAAGTGCCAGGATATAAACTCCTCGCTGTTTTTCAGCATCACAGTAATCAACAGAACCTGCCCCAAACAGGCAAAAATCTCTGTTCCGCACGCAACCAGCTTAAGTATAATAAATTTCTTCCAACAGATTGTTCAGCCAGTTCTACCGAAACGATCAGCAACGGGTCGGCCTATGAATTTGAATTACGCATAACAAATGCTGATTGTCTGTTTTAAGGTGCATATTAGACCGAATACTTTGAATGGAGATAGTTCCGTTCTCACTGCGCATTACAGTAATCGGGTTGGCTCGACTTTCCGTCTTTTTTGGCACTTTCTGAAAAGTGAATTTTTCCCCTTCAGATCTTTAACAAAGATACGGGAGAGACGAAATTGATTGCGGCTTTGTTTGCAGATTTCGCTATAAATCATAGTTTGGAAGGGAATCCCTCTGGAATTCTTTTCGAGCGTAGACTAAATGCGTTTTGTGTGTTGATGAAAGGCGGGAGTTTATCCCTAATCGCCTTAATGCGGACCGCGAAGGGATTTTTTGGACCCTAAAAAACTTCGCTGAATAGGAACGAGTACAAAAAAGTATCTAAAAACTGAGGATGACAACAAAACGCACTTCAGGTAAAGTAATTTAGAATAGCCATCGCGCACCTTTCCTACGAGATAACTCTTCGGCCTAAGTCCCCCTTTTTTATTATTTATTTATAATTTTTTCTATTTTCTGTTATCACTTGAAACATAAAAATGAGTCTTCTAGCCTAGTTTTAAGGCTACTTTTTTCAAATATAGCCACAAGAAAATGTGTCTCATTAAAAACAAATGAATGAAAAGTGCAATACTTTTCAGCTCTTAAACTTGACTTATTTTTCAATCAATATGGCGTATTAATTACTTAATAACCACGCATTAAATATATATGAATAAGCGGAGTACTTATTTTAGACTAATCATCTTAAAAACATACTTTAAGAATAGGAACTATTAAAGCTTCGTTGCTATAGATCATGAATAATGAGAAAAATTAGGTATAAAACGTATACAAATAGTAATTACAATTGTAATACAAAGCTTAGGACGCATTTACCTTTAAAATAATTAGTATTTAAATACATGAATTAAATAACAATAATTATTTTAAAGTGTTTATTAGTCACACATGTACCAGTGTGACTAATATACCAGAGATATATACACCAGAGATTTGAATATTGCATCATATCATAGTATAAAATAAATAATCCGAAACAAATGTATATCTATGAACAATTTTTTATTACAGCTTTTTTTGAATCAAATGTGGATTTTACGCGAAGGCGATGGAAGACTTTACTGTAATACTTTAAAATGTATCAATATAAAAATGTGCATGTAAAATTGAATATAAAGGTGCTACACATTTTTTTAGCCAAGCAGATTTAAAGTAGATTCCATGCACGGTTTCTAACTTCTAGTTTCTTCTGATTTTCTCTCTCTTTTGCACAGGGAGGAAAATCGGAAATTTCTAGGGATTGGATTGAATTGGATTATTTAATTGGCAAAGCACATGAGGGCTATCTGCCTAAAGGGAGGGAGGCCTTCGTGGAGGACTTTCTAAGGGAAACTGGCTCGTATACACGTTACACATGGGGTAAACCACGAAAACGCCCATGCAGCCAGCCCGTTTGCGGGATTTGAACCTCGGACGGAACTACCAGTGTTCAGCGTCTTTACCGCTCGGCCGCTGGTGGGCCGGAAATTTCTCGGGAGTTTGATATGATGGAATTGGAAAAATGATACAAGAGGGAATAGTGATATGTATTTTTTTTAATTTAGTGTCTAAGTTAAAATGTTTACTTCCATTTAAGATAATTTTAGCTTACTCTCATTTTTAGCTTTTAATCGATAGAAATAAATGGATATTTTATTTTAATTTCATAATAGTACGATGTTAAATTCATTCTGTAAGCTGTTTCTCATGCAAAACAAATAAACAGCAAACGGGCCTTTTTTAGTTAAATTAAAGAAAGTAGAGATGCTTTTATATGTACGTAGAAAGTTCTATAATGTTTCTTATTTTATTTTCTATAGGCAGCTACTTTTTTAAAAAAATTTATAGGAAAATACATATAAGAAGTTCAAACAATTTATCTGCATACATGCAACATGCATCAGATATAAGACTTAAAACTAATAAATAACAAGATTTCGTTACTAATGTACAATTTGAATGTTTTCTACTACACGAAGATGCCGCTTTACATATCTGATTTTAGAGATTTGATGTGCCGCTAACTGCAGAATTTTAAAAAAATTGCTTGAAGAGTAAAGTATTTTTGCATAACATTTAAAGGTGAAATTTTATATGTTTAACTTAGAAAGGTTGTTAATAACTTGTAACAATATTTATTATTTTATTCTAAGCCAATAAGAAAAATCTAGTACTTGTAGTAATAAGACTCTCAGGCTTCGAGTAGTCATATTTTGCTACATTATTTAAAATAAAAATTAAGCAAAATGCTTCGTTCTTCTGCTTCCATATACGATCAAAACTGCTATCCCAATGCCAAATTTTCTTGATTTTTATTCTGAGATTTTATATATCCCTTTTTCCCCTTTTTTTATTATCTAGCGTTTCCCAAAAAATTATCTTTCTTATCGCATTTTTTACCTGATTTCTTAATATGAGACCGATATATAATTTGAGTGAATAAATAGACTGTTTCTGGGTTTTATGTAATAAAAACATCTTGGCATGCATTATGGCAGACTAATGATATGTTTTAGCTCCCTAAAATAGCGGCGTTTGTAGCTAAGAAATTTGCACAGATGTTATAGCTGTTGGTTAAGCACATATAAGCATGATTTATTTCCTTTAACTAGCATATTAAAATAATAAATACTTTTAGAAACGAATTGTTTAAGCTTCCTGACTTTTTAAGCACTATGAAAATTCATTTATTTTTGACTTGTGCTTGTCACATACACTAAACGAAAATATTTGGTATTAGCAGAACATTCTGGGAAGTTTAGAAAGCTCGTTAATAGTGAAGAATAAGATATTGTTGAATCATAAAATTTCAAAGCTCATATTTTTAACAATTGCTGTTAATTACATAGCATTTATTTAAGAAGTACATTTATTTCAGTTGGGTTTAGTCAATATTTTTGGCAGTTTTAACACTCTTCTTAAGCAAACGTAATGTAAGATTTCTATGAGTAAAATGAAATTTATCCACATAGATGGATGTAAATTGTGTAGGACGTTTCTAACATTCCTTCTATTTAAAAGCAAAGCGTTATTAGACATACCGTATTTGCCGGAGTATAAGACGCACTTTTTTCCTTTGAAAATATGGTCTGAAAAACGGGGTGCGTCTTATACGTCGATACGCAGTGTATTCTGAGTTATGCGATGTTTTTCTTGTTGTGGGAATATTACAGTTACAATTCAGTGAATGCGCATGCGCTGTCATCGACGATCATAGCTGGGTTTGTTAACTTTCCATTTTTTGTGAACGACTTTTAAGTGTGTGAAATTTCTCCTGTTCAGTTTTCTTAAATTTGTTGGAATGTTATGGCTCAAAAACAAGTCGGCATTGCTATAACGTAGCATTCAAGCTACGTGTCATTGCGTATGATAAAGAACATGAAAACAGGACTGCAGGGAGACATTTCGGGCCAACCCCCTAACTGAGAAGATGACAAGAACTTGGCGGAATCAGGAAGAGGTAGTAATACACTGGATGGTACAGAGGACAATTTGTTGTATGAGGACTTAGATGGTGATTTTAGAAGCGCTTTCAAACTATCCTTCATTCAGCTCTGGAGGTGAGTGTCTGGGTTTTGATGAAGAAGAATAAAAGGTGTTCTTTCCCAGCTCAGAAAGTATTACTTTGTACTTCATATTTAAAATACTTAAAATTCATTATAATGATCAGTAATAAAGTTTATCCTTCCATAAAGTGTGTAAAAAAGAAGGTGCGTCTTATACGCCTCCAAATACGGAATCTATTATTGTCATCAATTTAATTGTATCAAGTGTAAATTACAGCTCTTTTACATAGGGTTATACTGTATTTCTCATTTTAAAGACAAGAAAAAAATTTATTTTCAAATTTTTTTTTTTTTTTTTTGTGTGTGTGTGTGTGTGTGTATGTGTAGGGCGATGAAATAGCAACTTAAGGAACCTTGTAAGTTTTGAAAATTAAATAGTTTACTTACTTACATTCAATAGTAGTCATTTTCTTATGAAGGAATCTTTGAAAAAGGTGTAACCGGAAACTTTATTTCCTTAAATATTGCTCCTAAATGTACATTATCAATTATAAAATTTCTAAGAATAAGATAAGAAAATAGTCTCAATATTTTGGATAGAAGGTATCTATAAATATAAAATCTACCGTTTTATATAACCTAGTAGAGCAAAAATTACTATTAGCAAAATATTTATTATGCTTTAAGCGATAAGCAATTAATAAAATGTCCAAAACATCCGCGCCCAAAATTTGTGAAGACATTTGAGACAGAATTTATTGACTCAGATCTCTTTTCAGTGACTATTACCTACAGAAATTGTAGCTTTTCGACCAAACCTGGAAAGCAACTACAAATCTAAAGTTGCTGTGCCCATGAAAATATTAGTTACATATACCTTTACGAATTTCAAACTTGCATGTGTTAAATATAAATATATTAAGACATTAAATGTGAACGCTTGTACTTAACTCCTGAAAGCATATTGAATATTTGCTAAAAGGAATTTTTTTTGTCTACCAGGACCATATAGAAATTTAACTTTAATCTGATAATTTAACTTAATCTGAATAATTCTGCACTGGAAAGTGCATGCCTGAGATCAATAGTAAATAAAAGCCTATATTTACCTTTATCCAACATTCTGCGTACCGAATAACAGAAAGGAATCAAAATATATTTCATTGATGAAAGATTTTTTACCTGGTTCAGTCATTTTTGCGTCTGTGAAGGTTCTAGAACTAACTGCGTATAAAAGAAATAAAAAGCTTAACCAATAACTTTCCTTTAGAATTTTTTGCATGGTGTTTTGCGAAGATTTCCATAAAAAGATAATACCTTGTAAGGTTTTTCTTGATTTGCATAACAAATTTGTTTTAAGTTTTCCTGTTCTCAACTTCTCAAACTTCCCCTCACATTCTCTCGCCAGGATGTAAATTTAAAGTTAAGTGAAGTGCTATTTAAACGAGTGGTTATCTCAGTTTATTCAGAGCGTGTTTCGCTAGCCTAGCGCACGTTTCGTTGTTATTTTCGCGGTCACTCGAGTAGGCCCTTTGGCCTTATCAGTTTAGTATCACGCCGGTTAGATTTCTGTGAGTCCATCTCGTAGGAGTAATTTTGAAGTGCGTTCTTGCACTCATTTATTTTTCAGATTTGATTTTGTATTCTCGTCTACGTTTAAGTTATCGCCGCAAGTGAACGGTGTTTTTGTAACGCACGAAGCCCGTGCTGTCTGTTATTTTAGTTTGAGTTAATAAAGAGTTATTTTGCACCTTTCTTCTGTGCTGGTATTTATTTCACGCCTGTGCGAGAATTCGCCAGGTTCATTGTAGGATCTAAGTCAGTGGATGTGGAAAAGTAGAGATAGATCTTACAATCTGTACTTCTCTTCGTAAGAAGTGAAACTAAAATGTGTGAAAGGAAAGCTATATTTACATCGTATTACCTTATTAATCTTAGTATTCTGCACTTCAGTTTTATTAAAGTAAGTATAATTTGTAAATAAAAACCTTTGGTTTCCAGCTCTAGCAGAAGGGGACAGTGAAGAATTATTCGCTTAAATAAGAAGTGAAACTAAAATGTGTGAAAGGAAAGCTATATTTACATCGTATTACCTTATTAATCTTAGTATTCTGCACTTCAGTTTTATTAAAGTAAGTATAATTTGTAAATAAAAACCTTTGGTTTCCAGCTCTAGCAGAAGGGGACAGTGAAGAATTATTCGCTTAATAAATTATTTATATGAGATGATAAATTAGCGCTAGACTAGGTTAATATAAAAGTTTGGCATCCGAAACAGCATCCAAAAGTGTCAAATTTATAAAAAAAAATATTAAACTAACACAGAAGGCTTAAAAATAGGTAATTGCGGACTACATTTAATTAACTATTTGATTCTAGATAACTTCTGATTACAAAATTTCTTTAAATAAAATAAAGAATTTTAGGAGAACAGTTTTAACAATGGGGGTGAAATTGGTTTTAAAAAAGCAAAACTTGTGCTTTTTCTTTATGTCTTCGAGGAATAAAACCCCAAGTACTGAGACATTCACAATGCACAGTATGTTAAATACAAAACAAGTTATATTCAAAGTTATAGTTTATTAACACTAGCCTCACTGTTAATAATCAGTTCTGCTTTACAGAATAAGGTATCGTTAATCACCAGAACTAGCTGCTGCTTTTTTAATATCAGTTGCTTCCTAAATTAAGGATTATTTAATTTTAGCCGAAAATAGATTCTTTAACTACTAGTTACGCATTCTGTTTATACCCATCTTAATTTGCATTCTGTTAAAGACCGACTGAAAAAAAATGACAAAAATAAATTGACGTAAAAACAACATCGTTATTTAAATAAAATTTCACGCACTAGATAATCTGAAGTTTCAGCAATTAGATTTGGCAGCACACAAAGCAACAAAGATTACAAATTCATTTTTAATAAAATAGGAGAAGAGTAGTAGTTCGACACGGGTTCAAATAACGGAGAACGGGCTAACTGCATGACAGTTTCAATCATCTGTAAGGTAAATGCTAGCCAAGCTTCCTTAGGAAATTCTCCATGAAGGCTCTCTTAGGCAAACGATCTTCGTGTGTTTTGCTGTAATCCAAACAATCCAATGCAATCCTTTTTGGCAGAAATGAAGCTCCAAAGGTTATTTCGTAATCTATGTGTGCTCATTTATTAAAAAATTAAATAAATTTTTTTGCACACACACACACACACACACACACACACACACAAAAAAAAAAAAAAGAAAAAAAAAAGAAAGAAAGAAACAGGTTAAATAGTTGTAAACGGAAAGAGTCTGCTACTTCACTGGAATACAAAAGTTATTTACTTAGTTTTAGAATGATTCTGAAGAATAAAAAATTCTAAAAGGTTTTAAAAGAATTATTTTGCAGCTTGTCATTTTGTAACTTGTTTATTATCAAAGCTAGTTAAATATTGCTTGCTTTTCATGTGAACATGATTTGAATCGAAAATTATGTTTGTTTTTGCGGGGTATCTTATTTTGTATTTGAAATATACGTTATAAATATTACGAAATTACAAGCAAAGAAAAACAGCTATGGGTTGTCTTTATACCGGATTTAAGAAAAAAAAAAAAAAAAAAAAAAAAGAGAGAGAGTACTTTAAGAAATAATTTACTTTTGCATCTAGTGTAAATGTAAAGGTAAAATATAAAGTCTCTAGCCTCAAAAGAAACTTTACTAATTCAAAAACTTTCGCAGTGTCTTTAAATGCCTCTCTGTCAACAGTAAAGGGAGTAATAAATCAGTATTATAAAAACGAAAGCAGAATGGTTATCACATTTTGTTCAAAATTGTGGCTGAGAGCAAAGCACGATGCAGAACTCTTTTTTGACAGGATACACTTCAAAATATTTTATAATTTTAGATGAAACATGGGTTTACCTTAACAACTGTAAAAAGTAAAAAAAAAAAAAAAAATTATAAAATAATCTTATATTTAAAGCTGATAAAATAATTAATGAACAAAAAAAATGAGGAAAATAATTTATCATATAGTTTAATGGGACCAAGAGATTAAATAATTCAATTTACAAAAATCCTCTGTAATTTTATATCAGGAATACTAAAATCGGGCGGCACACACAATAAATTTATAAAAGCTTTTAAAGCTTATGCAGTTGACAATGCAATTAAATCAATAGATTTCGTTATTTAGGCGCCCACACTTTATTTTTCGTGATATAAAACTATAGGTCAATTTTGTAATTATAATTATTTAATTTCCTGTTCCCATTAAACAATACAATCAATTATTTTCTTCTTTTAGTTCATTAATTATGTTGTGAGTTTTAAATAGAAATTTATTTTACAAATTAAATTAATTTTTTTTCTTTTTAATTTTAGTGACGCGTTATAAGTCAAATATATATAAAATATATCAAATGTGCAAAAAATCGTTTCAATATTATATCTTAAAAAATCTGAATCAAATTTAAAAAACAAAAATTCCTTCACCACTTTGTATTGTTCAACCGCAATGAATGTGTGAGCAAAATTTGATCTCCATAGCTTATCAGGAAATAGTTTAAAAAATCGATGTTTGGGTCATAGTGACAAAACAATGAGCGAGTTAAATAAAAATATATAAAACGCGGCTAGTTTTAAAAACGCTCGAGAAAGGCGCCTAATTAATATTCTCTTATCATTCTTGTTTTAAAACAGAGTGAAGAGTTTGTTTTATAACCGTTGAAAATTAAAATTTTTATAACATACATTTTTGAATGTTAAAATTTTGTTGTCTCATAAAAGAATAATTTTCGTAAATATTACGTAGGCAATATTTAAGAAAATCAACTTTTAACATGAAACGCTGAGAAAAATTTTACATAATTTTTTCAATAGAAAAAAGTAAAATGACGCGATAAATTTCATTGCAAATACTTTCAAATGCTAATCAACCCTTAAACATTATTGTTTTTTAGTTTGAAAAAATGAAATGAATTGTGAATACTAAATCTATCTATAAAAAAGTGAAGAAAAACAGCATCTAGAAAGTGACTGAAGACTTCTATAATAAGCTTAAATATCTTTACAAGTAACTCTTTGCAGAAAAGGGAGAGAAGCAAGAGAAATACGAGTACTATGTATGATGACATTATAACCTTAAAAATATGTTCGGAAGTGATGCAGAGGAAAGAGCTAATATTGCTCTAATTCTGCTTCATACTCCTGCATATTTTTTAAATGTAGAAATTTGCATTTATCATTCTTTATTATTCTTGTTTTAAAAGAGGGTGAAGAGTTTGATTTACAATCTGCGAAAATTTCAGAATTTTATAATTGATACATTATTAGATGTTGAAGTTTTAAAAAATAGTCCAAAAAATAGAGCAATTTTCGGGGATATAGGTCTTTCAGTAGCATTATTTCAAAGTCCCTAGTGTTGTAAACTATTGTGCCCCAGGAGCGATGAAATGAGCCCTTTCTAAACTCACGGTTCTTTCTAAACGCAGAAGCAGATAGTCCTAGTGTGCTTTGCCATAATTAACTAAAACTAAAAAAAAATCTTTCTAAACCCAGACCTAAAATACTGAATGCAGAGTTAGAATGCAAGTATTCGACCATATCAAGATAGTGAGTTATCTCTTTTTGCGGAAGTTATTACCGAAAGATAATATTCTTAAACTTAAAAGAAGTTTGTTTTTATTTATTTAAGAGGTATCAGCAACACTTATACCGACAATGTTAAACTGGCCAATTTCGATGTACCTTTTCTCAAAATCTGCTGTAGATAAACACTTGAAATTTTTTGTGTAATTAAAATATACCTATCTGATTATACTGAAATGAGCTTTTGAAACATTTTGAATTAATTTACAGAATATTTTGCTAGGCATAGTAAAATTTAGCACTTTTCTCACACAAAAAAATTTTTAAATTTTTTTTCTTAGTTTATCACAAAAAGCTCATTTCAGTAAATATTAGGAAATTTAATAAATAAGCCATACAAATTTTAGATACCTGTGAGCAGTAGCTCCTGAGAAAAGGTACATCGAGTATAAAAAAATCACGTTTTTAGGAAAACGCGTTTTTATGTAAAAATCCTCATTTATCAAAGCATTCGATGACGATGACAAATAAAAACTAGATTTTTTTACAGATCTAATTTTAATAGAGATTTAGGAATGGTATTTTTAGAAAGATAAAAGTGTAGAGAATTTTAAAATGCAAATATCCAAAATCTCCATTTTTTGAAGATTTTGGTGTTCCAACACCTCTTAAATTATGATCCATTGGTCTGGTTTAATGGCAGCTAACAAACTATGAGTGGTCAGTCGAGATCAACAGCCTGGGATCTATTTCAGTGCAACGTTTACTTGCTTTTGTGTTTTCACTCCCATGCCTTGCGAGAGAAATATCAGTCGCCTTCTGTGGTGCACTTTAGTCAATATTTTTGGTGATGACACTGTGAAATGGTCGATGGCTTCAGTAATAAACTCGAAGAATGCCTTTTCATCAAAGTCCTGGCGATTGTATAAAAAGTGTTATTAATAGTCATGTATTTAATGTCTGTTTGCTGACGGAAAAAAGGTTCTTTATTGATATACGTATTAATATAGAACTTAACTTTAGTTATTTAAATAGACCTAATATTTAATTTAGAAAGACAGTTATAGATATGCAATTAGCTGCTCATTCTTAGGAAGTGAATCTGGAACAAATTTACCAGTAGTTGTTAAATCTCTTTCATCAAATACTAGCAAACACTATACCGTGCTTTATCATAGTCAAGTATCTACTAAGCTGTTCGGCTGCAAATATTGGAACGTATCGATAAACATATATTGTGAGTAATTTTTATACCTTGTCTTTATGCGCTTTGAGGTTTCTGAAAGTGAGTTATACCCGGGATCGTGCTTTTATTAAATAAGAGAACATGTCTACGGCAAATACACCTGCTAGCTTAAAGATCATGTAATACCGATATTAATTCCTATATGTTATGATTGAAGCAACGTTTGATTTAGTAGATTTCGAAAAGGCAGATTTTTTAGAATATTTCATTTAAAAGGAACTGCGAATGTGAAAATAATTTCTTCAAAAAGATTTCAAAGGTTGCCTTCCTTAAATGTAAAGCATAAATCGTAACTGAGATTTCTTTTTAAAAGTTTTTATTCAATTTCGAAACATTAATATATTTTAATAACTGTAATAACAGTTCTAGTCTAAAAGGAAATGGATGGTCATTGAAAAATAGATTTTAAGTTATAATTTCAGTTTTTTTGAAAATTAAACCAAATTTAAAATACCGGTAAAATTCCTCTGCATAAATTAAGTTCTTTTATATTGCAAGCAAAACAATTAGCACAGCAATCTTTATGCCGTCTACTTTGAGAGCTGTAAACGCTTAGAATGCTACAGTAATATTGTTAATGAAAAGAAATTTGTAATATGAATGGCGCATACCAAAAGGTACATCAGGTTCTGACTCGAAAAGTCTTTTTAGCCCAGAAGGGGCAATTTGTCCTGAATTGAGTTTGTCTTATTATAATTTATTTTTCTTCTTACAGAATATAAAGACACATTTTTGTAGTAGCATTTAAGAAAACCCTAAAATGATCAGACTTATATATATATAATTTATTTACTAAAGAAATATTGATTATATTATCTCCTAACATAAATTTAGTAGAAGTATAAAAAAAGAGGGAACCCATATGTAGGAAGTTTAATTCCGAAAATTGTGTTTTCAAGGTAACTTGAATGTAAATTATGAAAAATACGTTTTACGGGGACTTGAATTTAAAACATGAATAACAAAGTTTTAAATTTTGAAAAAGAAATTAAAAATAAAAAACAAGTAATTCTCGCTATTGATCGGAAATAAGTTCACTTTTCAAGGGGAACAAACCAACTCCCGTTCAATGAACAATAATAAATGCGAAGGTGTTTCATCTTTTACTCAAGTAAGAATGATGATGCCAGACTGGCAAATTAAGTTAGGCCAAAATTGTAGTTCCGTGAAGTGATGGGATTTATAACCTAAGTAGAGTACCAAAGAACTCATTCTGAATGAAGCATTTTCGCTAATACAAGATTCTTTATAAATTTTGAGTGAAAAGCATTGTTATGTTTCTTAATTTTCTCATGTTTATTTCAATTATTTTGAGTTCTATTTCACAATTTCAATCAAGGTTACTAAACTAATCTAAACTCAGTGGCGTCACAGCCCTAAAGGGCCAAAGTCTGCAGTGCCCGAAAATCTGCTTTCTTGATCGTGGGCAGCGGGTTGCGTAAGCATATGCCCTGAACAAGTGGTTAGCTTGTCGCAGAACCCCAGTGTTTAGTCCCCAAGTAAACTTTGTACTCATTTTATCGACCCAAGTGATGGAAATCAAGGAATGAAAGGCTGAGTCGACCTTGCCCAGCCCGGGGATCGAACACTGGACCTGTGGTGCTGCTGCGCGATGCGCTAGCCACTGCGCCACCGGGCCTAATTAAAGTTACTACTGTTTATTTTTATACAAAACAAACAGTAGTAATCTTGAATTAACATACATAAAAGCGAAGGTGTCAGGGGGAGGACATTTGCTCGAGTATTTGTAAATTTTACTACATAAATTGCTTTTCACTCAAAATTTATATAGAATCTTGTATTAGCGAAAATGTTTCATTCAGAATGAGTTCTTTGGTACTCTACTTTGGTTATAAATCCCATCACTTCACGGAACTACAATTTTGGCCTAACTTAATTTGCCAATTTGGTATCATCATTCTTACTTGAGTAAAAGACGAAACACCTTCGTATTTACTAATTGGTGTTTATTGAACGGGAGTTGGTTTGTTCTCCTTGAAAAGTCAACTAATTTCCGATCAATAGCGATAATTACTTGTTTTTTATTTTTAATTTATTTTTCAAAATTTGAAAATTTGTTATTCATGTTTTAAATTTAAGTCCCCATAAAACGTTTTTTTTTTCATAATTTCCATTTAAGTTACTTTAAAACACAATTTTCATAATTAAACTTCCTACATATGGGTTCCCTCTTTTCTGATACGTTTACTAAATTTATATTAGAAGATAATATAATAAATATTTCTTTAGTAAATAAATTATTATTATCTTACTTTGCATCTATTGCGCAAGTATTAGAAAAACTTGTTTTCGAACTATGTGAATTTTATATCATTCAACATATATATATATATATATATGTTTAAGTAGCATTGTTCAGGTATAACGGACCTAAGGTTGTCTTCAACAGAAAATGTAAAGCACAGCAGCAAAACAAACCATTTCTTGGCTGAGCAAGGAGAGTAGCAGAAGTCAGGCTGTAGATGAAACTTCTGATCCATGAAAGAGAAACCATCAACTGGAGTCATGCCAAAAAAAGATCTATTCCCGCTATAGGATAAGCATTGTTACTGCGATTTTCCTTTCAGTATAAACGCAGAGGCATTTCCCCCTTCATGAAGTGGCGGATATGTTATATTCATTATAGATTAATTGCTTCGCACATGCTCAGAAGCGTCATAGGATTCTTTTTTTCCGTCAGTGGACTATACTCAGTTGACAGCACAATTATAAGCTGAATACAAATAAACGAATTATTGAATGCTTTTCAAGGTCTAACTTAGACTAAATTAAAGAATAGCAAATTCAAAAATAACAGTTTAAATACTTGATAGTTATAGCGAGCTTCTAATTCACCATTATGGATCAAGCTTCAATTAGTCTGAAACGACATTTTATGTGATCTCTATTAAAGTATCAACTGCAATACAGCCAAACTGGAGGAAAACAAAATTCTTGGGTAATTTCACGGCATGAGGAAAAGGAATTTGCGAACGCTCCCTTTGCATACAATCTTGCGTTCCGGGGCCAAATTGTAAGTATTTGAGGTATCACGTGCGTATTCGATACTCCGTGTTAGGTGTATGCTAATGAGGGGGTTTAAATGCATTGAAAAATTTAAATACCGGTATTAGATTGATTTTACCTCCTTACTTTTTATTTCCCGGATTTTGAACGGAAAGTTTCTTCCACATTGCGTGGAAATTAATAAGTGAAGAGGAAAGAATAGAGGGCTTTTTACCCAAAGAATAGAAAAAGGTTGAAGAGTTAACACTATTGCCTCAAGCTTTTACGCTCCCAATATAAATGGAAATTGGCGGCGCACCATTGCCGAGTGATCTTTGTTGATATTTCTTGGAGCAATTCAAATATGAAAGCATTTATGTTTAACGGCATAATATTTTTTTCTCCCCCACGCTCCAAGCAGATAAAAGGAAAGTTCCTAAACAGAACTATCTGATCCCGAAACAAACTTTTCTCGTTTCGTTGAGTTGTGCTTTAAATTATTCTGTCGTTAATTACACAGCAACCGCTGTTAACCCCTTTAGTCACTCTCTGATCAATTATTCACTGAAGACCGCGACAATAGCTTCATATTTTGGAACCATTGCTGGAAATGAAAGGGATTGAGTTTCTTGGAGTATCATTACCTACGTTTTACTTAATAAGATTGGTGGAGAGTTTTCTTTTTTTAACCAACGAGTTTAAGACGATCTGAGGCAAGATCTTTCAGAATTATTAATGAATTTTCCATTCAGTTGTAGAAGCTTGTGATTTCAAGTTTTCCGTGTCGATGCCAATATTACCAACTGTAATTCGCAAATTCAGAAAGATAAGGTAAAACCATTGCCTTAATCTTCAATAGGCAACAACAGTAGATGGAATTAAGGATTTTATTAATTTAGAGAATTCAGATCTTTATGAGAGGAGGATGTGTTTAAGAATATTTAACCTCAGCTGACAACAAAGTTAAGGCGGTAAACTAGCTTCTAATGAACTACATATCTCATTGGGTTTATTTATTCACATTTTAAGTACCTGACCTATTTGCGTGTTCATTCAGAATTTCTGCTTCTCACGCAAATCAATAGTAATTGTCTGTTAGCAGTTCTTCAAGATTAAGTAAATTCCAATCGCTTTACGGAACCAGGAAATACTTAATCATTGAAATAATGGAAGGAAGGGAAAGGTTCATGAATTGCAGGTCACATGGAGTAAGAAAATGATATTAAACAGAGGAGAAAACATTAAACACGCTTCGCATGCTGTGACAATTTTAAAAAATTCAAGACTTAACCGATAAAAACGGACTCGAAGAAAGTCATTAGCTCAAGATTTTATTGTTTTACTATTTTATTCTTTTCCACTTTATACTCCCTTTTCTCACTTTATATTCACTTTTCGTTTTTTAATATATTTTAATTAATTATTTTTTGTTAATTTATTGCATTCATATCACTATTTTTACATTTTAGGTGAAATGACTATGCTAATTTTGCCTTAATATTTTTCTCCTGCATTACTTGCGGATATATCTGCCTTCATGGACAACGTTCTGAGAAAAAAAGTATTTATTTATATTACATATATAACGAAATAATTAAACACTAATACATTCAGAATTATCAGTTTGCTATGGAAAAACTACTAGATACTGTTAAATTCGTAAATATTTTAGAGAAAATAAGAATTTTAGGAGTGGCATTTTCACTTATGCATAGGACTTTATAAAAGTCAGCATTCGTTATGTTATTACATGTATTATCAGTTATTTATATAAATCTGAGTTAATTTTTTCGCTAGTTTATTATTCATAATATATTTGTTAATTATTTAAATAAAGCCGAGTCTTGTAATTTACGCGTGATCAGTGTTCGTGCTTATATAAAATTAAAAGTTTAATTTATATAACCGAAGTCACTTAATACATTTTTCAGTAATATGCCAGTTTGTTTTCAATAATAGATTTTGTAAGAACTCACATTATTATTACAAATACATATTTTTTCATGCCAGTACATAAAATAATTCTTGCTGCCTAAATTTATTCTAATTTTCATGTAGATAACTCACTTTTCATTGACCTTAAACAATAGATTTCAGCATGTGTACCCAATATCCGAAAGCCTGACTATAAGTAAAGAATTATTACATCTTGGAAAACAACAAGATGACCAACGTATCTTAAAAAATAATTAATAACCGCCATATAATTAAGAAGCAAAGAATTATTCATTTTCCCAAGGATATGTGTCTAGGCTAAAAGGTTGTGGGCATAAAACATTACTTTTTGATTATCTCTCAGACTAGGTATCCTTTCAATAAATCTGCGGGAGGTCAACGCTAAGGAAAAAGTAATAAACAGATCTCTTCCAGTGACAGAAAATACCTAATGTAGTGGAAATAGAAGGGCACAACTTTACAGGAAGCTGGAATAACATACAACTAAACAACTTCATCTTTTCGTAGACAAGGACAAATGGGCCTTACCATGTTATTTACTTCGAGCGGTGGTGGAGGCGGAAGGTAGCCAACATAGTAACACTGTCCTTAGAAGGAAATATCTCCCGTATTGAAGCTTGAAGGCCAACAACTTAACAAGTATCCCATTGGGCTTCCTGAAGCTACAACATAAAAGTCTTTGATTGCACATGATTTATTAAGGTCAAAAACGAACTGCGTACTGTATTTGTGCATTTCAGTATTTCAGAATTGCAACAATAGTTGAAGAAATGCAGCAATATTTAATCCCATTGTAAATCAGGAGGGACGTACGTATTTAGCGTTTATGTTCGGTTTATTTTTAAGATGCAAACGTAGATGTTTTCCACAGTTAATGTCATATTTTATGGCTAGTTATTTTATTCTGAAGTGAATGCATAATGAACAGGTTAATGACAAAAAATGATTTCTAAAATTTCTGAAAATTAACATAGAGCCTTCCTGGCTAATGATGGTAGCAACAATGCATCACAATACGCGAAACTGATTATTTCATGTTAAAAATCAGGAATTCATAGGCTAGCTAATAATGGTAGCAACAGTGCATCACAATACTGCGAAATCGATGATTTCATGTTAAAATCAAGAAGCCATGCGCTACAATTAACTACTTGGTTTTGCTATTCATTATATTCAAGAGTTGAAAGGAACCCCACAGTGGCCGAGTGAATAAGAACACTTAACATTGGTAGTTCAACCCGCATTAAAAATCACTGCGAAACTCTTGGCCGCATGGGTGTTTCCACGGGTTTTTTCCTATGTGTAGGGTTATGTGTGAGTCACTTTTTCTCAGGAAGACCTTGACAAAGTATTTTCTCCCCTGAGTGGCAGATTTAACGATTTTATTATTGGAAATAGGGAATTGGATTCTTAGCCGCAAATTTTCTTCGTGACGTATATCTCTGTGTTAGAGATTTTATTAACATAAAAACGACTTTTTGAAAGATTGACTATGATACTGAATTTCTCAGGTATATGTGATATATGCATTAGATCAAATACAGATATTCGGTGTATTAGATCAAATACAGATATTCGGTGTATTAGATTAAATACAGATAATTACGCACACAAAAAGTAACAGAAATGAATTATTAAAAATTTCTCAAGTTAAACAGACTCGAGCAGTGTCAAATGAAATTACTGCAGCTTTTCCCAACTGTTTCAGTTTTATAGCAAAGCTTGGGCAGGTTATATGCCTAAGAAGAGGGGTGCCTTTGTGGAGACTTTCTCAGGCAACTGGCTTGCATTCACGTAAAACATGGATTAAACCAAAACTGCTACTATACCCATTCTCCAGCAGGCAAAAGAGCTTAAATTTATTTTGATGTTGCTTTCAAGTATTGACAGATATTACCCTGAAATCCGGTTAAGTTGTGCATAATGACGCGCAAGAGTTTTACTTCTTTCCTTCTTTTCTTTTTACATGCAGTGAAACGTAAATTTCAAGCAGAAAACCAGAACTCAAAAACGTTATTGTTTGACACATTATCATGTTATCAATATCTCAATTAAAATGGATTGTAAAACAAAAATTATTCAGGAGGAAAAAAATAGGTGCACACTCCTAAAACATTTAATTGATTAAACTAAATAAACAAGGTAATATTTTAATACAACTTTCTTTATTTGCAGTAAATTTTATGCTCATGAATTGGTTTAAGGCGTAAACATTCGTTAATTACGGAATACATGCGCAAATGATTTTCGAAGCAAAATGTTCGATATCCTTTCACCTGCTTCCCTCATCAGAGTATTACGTTCCAGCTCTCTAGAAGTCTATTTTATGTTTTTATTTTTAAATGCAGTTTGTTTCGTGTTCAAGTGTTTTAGGCTTAGACCGTAGGGAAACTTTAAGGAGAACAAAAGGACAGAAAAATAAATTATTACAGGCGAATGTTGTCGAGTTTTAACTATGGTGAGAAACCAATGAACCTATTAGTTAACTTCAATAAAAATGTTTCAAATTTATCGCGAAGTTAATATGCATGTTTTGATGTACATTCAAAAACACATACACACATGTCATAAATATTAGCAAATCAGTTTCATGAATTACTATGAAAACGAGCTCTTCTCTAAATTCTCGCAATCGAAAACGTGCACGATTGTTAATATTTTCCCATCTAAACAGGTTAAGAAAGTAATAAATCGCTTTCTTAAATGAGGTTTTTATTTTTATATTTTGCTTTCGTGTTTCTTCTGAACAGGTTCTTAAACGCATAAAATTGAGCCATACCTCCAGCGATATTGTGGTCCAAGATTAAGCCACTATCGCTCGAATGACCTTGCGAACTCATCTGTCGCGACAGCGGGGAGCAGGAGTAAAAAAATAGTGACCCATTTTTTACCATTAGAAATTCGCACCACGGAAGTGGACCTGCGGGCACGTTCTTTGTCTTTCTCTGCTTATCGCAAGCACCTGATGCTCATAGAACTACAAGAGTGTGGTTAAGATTTTAGTTTCTGTGAACAAAGAATTTATTAAAATACTTAAAATTTTTAATGGCAATATTATTTTATCAACAAATTTTCATGTTTTTATTTATCCTTGTTTTACATTTTTGTATGTTAACGTTATTTATTTACTGGTTTTTGTAAAGAGATTTAGTGACCAAGCTGAACTGAAGTTTCTCTAAACTAAAATAACTAACTAAAGTAAGTACTAAGAACTAAAGAAGTAAAGTAAGTCTGTTTCTTCACGTAAGTAGTTTTAGCTGATTTGGATATATGGGCAGATTTGGATAACAGAGCCCAGTATTTCAAAACAATTAATTTTCCTTCGGAAGCCATACTTACAGCTGAGGAAACAATTTGCCATTTTCTTATTTCGTTTGTTTTTCTGCTTTATGATTAAGAAGCATCGTTGATTTTGAGAACTGGTGAAATCGTGTTATTTGTTTTCATCTCAAATGAAATTTCATTAGAATGAAGGAAAGAAATATACTAGTTACAATAGTATGTAATAAGGAAATTACCTCCTTACCAGACTTATAAATACAAATTAATATAATTAAATGGCATTAAATAGTGGCACCATAATTAATAAGGCTGAAAGCAGATTGCTAATTTTCTTTAAAGTTTTAGTTTCGTGATAATTTGTCAGCTTTAAAATTCACATCGAGAATGGGATGACTGAGAAATGTTTCAAACATATTTCCTTCCTCAACAGAGTAATTTTACTTGTAAACATATATCTTCTAAAAATATATGTATGAAAGTTAGCCAGTAAAGACTGAACTGCCACCTGAAAATCACCATTTAAAATACCAAAAATCGTGATTTGTATATTTTTCCATAAAGTATTCAAAACATTGCTAAAGCCAGTTGTAGCAGATTTTCTTCAGTTTCCGGAAAACTGACGTAATATTATACACCTCTTAGAATCGTTTTTGCAGATTTGATTGCTGTAAATTTTGAAAACAATGTCTTCAAATTCATCTTTAACCCGGCAAAATAGAAAAAAAGTCATATCGGGCCATATCAGAATTATATTGAGCGCTTGGGATGCAAAAAACATTTAGGATTTCAAATGACAATAGCAATATGCAGCGATACCATGAAGTTTCTATAGGGAACTCAGATTATTTACTATACATATGAGCCTAGAATTTGCGCGGAACTGACTCAGCATTGATGGCAGTTTCTTGAGGCATTATATACTGTTACGAAATTTGTATATATGTAAATAAATTTAGTGAATTTTAATGCAGTATATTTTTTCAATAATTTAACAGGAAATCTAAAGAAACGAAGCTTTGCGGGAAAAGTTACAATACAGGGGCAAGTCTATTTAATATTGAGTAAATGATTATCTCGCTAATTTGGCGAGATATCGCCAAGTTGGCGATAATTTTGTGGAAGATCGTCGCCAATTTTGGCAAAAAAATTTGGTGACCTTTTGGTTTGGTACCTGTATAACTGTAATGGGTTTTGCAATTGAATAACTTTAATTGAAGCTATAAGTAGTTGTAACCGTATATACCTTTTAGTAATTTCGAGAAGTGGAAGGTGTCGGTGGTCGGGAGAAAACTATGTAAGACGGGTAAAAGCATCAGTTTCTCAGTAGTTGTTAGTTCAGAGCGACTTCAGAATATGGTGTGTGTGGGAAATTTGGAAAAGCCTCGAGGACTATCTGCCTACTGGACGGGATGCCTTCGTGGAGGACTTTCTAAGGGAAACTGGCTCATATACACGTTACACATGGGAAAAACCACGAAAACGCCCATGCAGCCAGCCCGTTCGTGGGATTCGAACCTCGGACCGAAGTACCAGTGTTCAGCGACTTTACCGCTCGGTCGCTGGTGGGCTCGGGATATTGAGATATCCGTGAGAGATTTGAATTGCATTGTGTTTAACGTTCCTCGTAGTTTGTATAGAAACTACTGATTTTACTCTGTGGTACTGTGAAGAGCTCCATGAGTATTTTTTGTCAAAAGTTCCAGAACTGTTAAGTGTTTCTTTTCATTAAATAAATTTTTCAAACTATCATGGGCTCTGCGTGCATTCAGTGCATTACCATCTCGTAAGCATACAACAATACTGATTCATTCTATCACGCGGACAGAAAAGGAAATCATGATCAATATCTGCTGATGGAATCGAAAACAACATCTACTCAAAAGTTTGGAGGCTGTCCAACATGCTTTCAGAAGACTTGTCTCAATACTTTGATTTCATATACGAAAGTCAAAACTGTTATGAAGATATTTCCTGTTTTTTTCCTTTGTCTTTGATGATGCAGCCATGTTTCGTTGCGATAGCTGCAAGATGTTTTTAAAACTCAATCAAAATTTCAACTAAAAAAAAATATTTTCTGAACAAGGGTATTTCATGGTAAAGTATGATAAATTAGAAGATTCCTACTCTTAAACTTCTACATTTGGAACAAAGATTCTTACTCTTAACTGGATATGCCCAAACGTTTACATCACATTTCTACTTTTTGATCAATATGAAGCAAATTACAGCTAGTTTAAAACATTATTATATTTGATCATTCTTCATTCATTTCTCATAAAGCTGCTGTTTCAATTTTCAATGAATACCCTACGTACTTTATTCGCAAAACTTATATTTTCATGGGGGAAGGTGTAGAATTTCATCTTCTCGAGGAGCTAAATCATGACCTGAAACGAATCACAATTTCGTTCTAATTTTCTAATGAAAGCTTTGGCTTTTCTTTTCTTGCCTCCTTTCAAGTGGTTTTAAAACTATTAAAGCCTTATCTGCCTTTTTCATGTCATTTTTGACTCACTTTAGGAGGTTATTTGAATAAATTGTAGTAATAAATTCCTTATAGTCCATTTAAACATAAAAAAAAAGACGCCACATATTGTAAACGTTGCAGCAATGCGCCAGTTAACGGCAGTCAAAGAATTTTAGCCTAAATATATGTTTTACCAGAGCTTAAACTCTTTTTTAGCATAATATTACATTAATTTTCAAGAAAACATTTTTTTAATTTATTTTTCAAAAATTAAATTAACTTCTTTATGCTCCAGAAGTAGGTATATTAATTTCTGATGTATCTATAGCTGGCTCACCTCAAGTTTTCTTCTCAAATATATAAGATTGAAAAGGAAAAACTTACATTTTGATACATATGTATTTTCATTAATGCAGTTGCTAAAATACACGAAAATAATATAAAGCAGAACTGGTTCCACAGCGAAATACGTTATGAAAAATTTTTAAAGCTGAATTAGTTAGTATATTTTGATTCTTGTTTCACAGCCAAACTTTTACTAAATGTGTACATTAATTAGAGGTATCTTATTCTGAAATGAAGTTGCAGTATATCTGCAGCAATATTTCAAATCATTATATGGAAAAAATTGTTTCTCATTATAATAAATTCATTACTATTCGTTGATTTCAGTCCTTCAACCCTTACTATAGTGTCTTTCATTTCTTGAATTACACAGTTCCTTTTTGCGCATTTTTTCTTTTTTCCTAAGAATGATGCCCACCAGCGGCCAAAAGGTAAAGTTGCTAAATGCTGGTAGTCGAAATGGGTTCGATTCCAGGCCGACGGGCTGGCGGCTGCATGGGCGTTTTCGTGGTTTTCCTCGTTTGTAACGTGGATACAAGCAAGATTCCCTAAGAAAGTTCTCCACGAAGATATCCTTTTCCTTAGGCAGATAGCCCTCGAGAGCTCTGCCATAATCAAATTGACCAAACCTAAGAATGGCACAAACACAAATTGTAATTCATGCACTTCAAGATTTCAGAGCCTAACCAGTTTCATCACAAAATGAAAAGATTCGTCATAAATAGTAGCTTCGAATAAAAGAGAAACAGAAAACTCTGACGAAACTTCTCATTCGCCGTTTGCTCTCTTTTCATTTGTCATTCTCCGCCTTTCTTTTAATTTTCTAATTTTGTTCTTTCTTTTTCAGTTTCTCTTTCCTCTTTTACATTAGGTTTAGTATTTTAACTCATTATAAT
Organism: Stegodyphus dumicola; assembly: GCF_044657685.1. Taxonomy (NCBI): domain Eukaryota; kingdom Metazoa; phylum Arthropoda; class Arachnida; order Araneae; family Eresidae; genus Stegodyphus; species Stegodyphus dumicola. The sequence continues at coordinate 73,268,854 of NC_140780.1, forward strand.
CTTAACTCATCTATAATTTTTAACTCATAATAATCTTAACTCATCTATAATTTTTAACTCATCTTATAATATTGAAGCGTTTTAGGAAAAGTCGCAACTATAGAAAGTTTCTCTGCAATTCCCCATCCCCTTACTTTCTTTATCATCCATTTACGCACAGAAAAGAGCTTTCTTCAAATGATAGGTTAACATTTTTGAATAACAAAAGCATCGTGTGTCCTGCTGGTCCGTCTTGAATACTAAAATCTGCCTCAACAAAATCAGTAGCATTTTCATTGAGTTCCCACTAAACAGATTCAGCTGACTCTTTATTACAAAAATGTGGAATAAGGACATTATTAATTTAAGTTTATTAATCTAGATCTGTACAGTTTAAGCCTACATAACTATAATCGTAAAAGTGGGCCTCGTGATTTTTGTATGATTATTTTAGCTACATTTTAGAGACTGAAAGTTTCAATTTTAAATTGTGGCTTATAAAACTTATTTGATAGTGACGAAAAGTGAGCGACTTGACTGAGTTCCAAAAAAGTCAATTTTTTGGTGCCCGGCTAGTTAGTGCATTTGAAATCTTTTATAAAATTATTGAGGATATCGAGAAATATTGTTTCTAAAGTCACGACAGAGGACATTATTTACGTAAAAACATAGTCTACGAGAAAAATCTGAAAGAAAAATCTAGTATAACTAACAGAACCAGAAGAAAGTTAAAGAGGTTGGTTACGTCTAAAAATGTTGCAAAGAAGATGATTGTTGAGCTTACTATGCATCTACAGAAACCAATTTCGTCATCTACAATATGAAGGGAACTACATAAGTAGAATATATAGGGCGAAGCTACTATCTCTAAGCCTCCTGTTTCTCAAATATATGTAAAATGGAAACTACCGTAGTACCAGGAACACAAATCGTATTATAGAATGCTGATCAATGGAAACATGTGCTATTTTCCTGATGAGTCAAACTTCATCTTAATCTCCACTTCTCTTCTTACCCCAAACTGAATTTTAAACAATCATATCCATTCAGTGGTTCAGATAGAATTTCCTATGGTAACCGCATCTTTAAGAGAGGATTATGCCTCCACACTCTGAAGTCCAAATGGTTAAGTTATGGTTTGGTAATATGAAGTTACACATCTTCTCTGACAAGCACAATCACCAGACTTAAATATCATTGAACCACAAATACTAAACTTAGTTGCTGAAATTAATGAATTTAAAGGGACATGGCAATTATTTAGCTCCAGAACGTTTACAAATGCTAAAAAAAATCGTAGCAATTGAAAGCTTCTACTCGTATTGTGGTCCGTGCTGGGAAACAGAATAAATCGATTATCTTCTTCAGTATCTGTCAAGGAAGTGAAGCAGTTTCTGATGGAAAAATAATATAAAATACCTATTACAGCATTCAGAAATTCTATGCCTCCATTCGAAGAAGAATGGAAGTAGCTTTGCTTACCAAAGGGGGGTCTTGTACCATATTAGGCACCCAGTTGTTTACTTTTTGGCTTTTCCATTATTCTAGAGAATTCCAGTACTTTTTTTTAATGATATTTAACGCAGTTTTGATGAGATCGTTCGTAGTGCACTATTTTGCATGTGGGCTTTGAATCTATCTAACGCGTATTAAAAACTAATCGTATTTATATATGCATCTTTAAACTTTTTTTAGCAATATAAATAGATTTGCTTTCATAATTCTTAAACATATATTTTAATAATGCAACTGATAGCAGGCATTTTTAAATTTATTTATTAAAAATAAAAAATAGCGTATTAATCGTGAATGTATTTTAGAAAAGAAGGGAAAAAAGAAATTAGAATGTATTTGCTTATTGACATTAAGCTCTGAGAATTTAAAGTGAATTTATTCATTGGTATTAGTATTGTTTTACACACAATAATGTCAATAATATAATTCAGCAATTTTTTCCAAATGTAGGATTTTAACATTAACAGATTTCAAGAGAAATATAAATTGCCTACTTCTAAGAAAGTTGCAAATGAAGTAAATCATTACATTACATAAAATACCCTTAAATTTGTTCAATAAAAAACGTGTGTAAAATTTACAGAGAAATCGGCGTTGAGTTTTTATTTAAACACAAGGGTACATTGAATACTGTGAAAAATATTTCCCATTTCCCTTTCTCATGTCAACTTATGTCAAGTCTTAATATTATTTGTAATAAATTTCTCATTGAAAGAAAGTTTTCAGTAAAAAAAAAAAAAAAAACATTGTCAGTATTTTGAGTTTTTATAGGTTAAGTCACGACATCTGAGAATTTGACGTATTTTTTTCTTTTTTTTTTCTTTCTTCTTCTAAAGTAATTTAAGGAATGTCTTTTAGTAGCTTAACAATTTTTCTATTCGTACCTTGAAATTTTTTTTCTTTGTTTCACTGACAAAGGTAGGAGATATAATCGAATGAGATATAAGAGTATCAAATAACTCCATATTTTGGAATATTGAAATATGTTCAAACTTTTTTATCTCTAAAAACATAGTTTCTTTTTTAAGGATTAAACCATTTTTGGGATTTTCAGGTATAACTGAAGCTTCGAAAAAATTACGTATTAAGTATTTTCCGAGATGACTATTGGTTTCAAATCCCATTAGTCTTTAATGACTACTTTCAAGAGTCATCGATATTTATGACACTTCCCCAAAGTATGACCCTTCTGAGAAATTATTTTAAAGCAACGTATTTTATGATTGCACAAAAGTAATATGGTTAAAAATTTAATTTTTGATTTGAATATTTCGTATTGAAATTTAGAATACTAGACTCAAAAGTTCTGAAAAATTTCTACTTACTTCTTCGTGACAAAGATTTAGATTTTTTGTTTTCCTGTGTTAGCTGTAACTATCTTACACGTTTGACTTATCAACTGTCCCCACCATGTCTTTTGTAGAACTCAAAGTGAATGGCATTTTTAAAACAACGCAAGGAGAAAAACTTTGTCACACAAAACATCGTGGAAGAAAACAAACCAAGGACAACGTATCGCTGTTTTAAAACAACGTAGTACAAAACGTCATCGTCGAAAATAAAGCTACTAAAAAACCTAGCAGTTTAAAAACATCATTGTCGAAAATACTATGGAACAAAAATAAAGCACCTATAAATCATCACATGACGATAATATCGCAGACATGCGTTTTGCAGGCTTTAAGAGTTGCGTAAATGCGTATTTGCATAATGATTTGTGAGCGCAAGAAAGAATGAAGAATATTTTTGTGCTCATTTTTTGAATTAATAAATTTTTTCTGAAAAAGTAAGAAAGAAACTTAAGCATTCAGAAACTGAAAAGAAGTAGGAAAGTAATGCTACTTATAACAGTTGACAGCAATTTATAATTTGATAATTAATTAAGCAATTTTAATACAGATTAATATGCAGTTACTCATCTTCTTTTTCCTAATTTTTAAACTATGTTTTTCTAAAAATTACCAATAAAACTTTATAAAAGAAACTAATTATTAAACTGTTATTATTTTTCTACTCCTTTTAAGATTTGTGAAATGCAGAGTGAATTTCATTTCTGATTTAAAGAAGACTGAGTGGTGTAATTCTCCAAAAGTCAACCTTTCTGTGCAATCCCACGATAAAGTACATTTTTCTCTTCGCTGGAAAAACTGACTCATTTCTGAACACTAAGAAAACTGGCTTGTTACTCAAAATGAAAATCAATTGTGGTGAATGTATTCTACCATTCGACAGAGCTTTCCGCCACTTTCATGGGAATCAGCAAATGCTTATGTGGGATTGGGAATGCTGCAGATGACCCAAGCTGTACGTATTGAAAGAATTCTTTCGTGTATGTTCACGCTAAGGTATTTCATAATAAGATTTGATTCATTTTATTTCCTTTTACAAAGTAAAGTAAAGGGAGTATTGTAATCGCGGAAAATTTTGGGTAACATATTCAACGGAAATGTTCATTTTGACCGTTCTCGAATCCATCTAGACGAGTTTTTGCGAGACGTCTGTACGTGCAGACAGAATAAAGGACTCTTTACTGCAAAACGGATTATAAAATGGATTTAAAACAGAATTAGAAGAGATTTTTATCGTGACGTATGTACGTACGAATATATGTATGTATGTATGTATGTATGCATGCATGTATGCATCTTGCATGACTCAAAAACGATTAGCCGTGAAACGTGTAAATTTTGTGTATGAGACTGCTATCACATCTCATTGTGAACCTCCCTTTTATATTGCAATCGACAGTACCAAACATATACAAGTATATATATATATACACTCACACTCCCGCCAGAAAAGTCCTTACCGGCCTTTATTTTCACAATCGTTGCTCGTAACCATAAACGTCCCAATACAGAATTGTTTTAAATGACGAAAATATTCATAATCTGATGATGTCAAATTAAAAATAAATTATTTTCGACAAATAACGAAATCTAACTTTTAATACGATGTCCTGTTCCTATACTTATGTTTGAAAAATTTTTATACTCACAATGAAGAAAAAATGTAATAAATTTGGAATGACAAAAATTCACCGGTTTATTTAATTTGAAAATTTGCAATTTTTTATAACTTTGCTTGAGGGATCGGCTAATTTAGTTAGGATAGTTATAGAAAATAAGTTTAAAAAAGTGCAGCAAAAAATGCATTTAATTTATAGGCCGTACAAGACAGTCATGTGGTATGGACATCAAATTGTTTAATCAAATGGCCAGACACTTGCAGTTTAATGCATTTTGTCGGAATTATTCAGATTGATTTTTTCCCCCTAAACAATATCAAATTTAAATTTTCTGAATACTTTGACTTTTATTAGCATTTATTATAACACTTTGCTATTTTCCTCCATTACTGATATTTTTTTCGCGTACCCCTGACTATGCGATTACGTACCCCCAGGGGCGTGTGTGCCAAAGCCTGAGAAACGCTTCACTAGACCATCCAATGCGACGGATTATGCGATTCTTCTAAGCTTGAATATTGCATTTCTTCTTGGGGGGTAATCAAGTTATTTTGGATTTTGATTTTCACATGTTGGTTTAATTCATTTAATTCCTCTGTCGGCGAAAGTAACAATTGAAGCTTAATAGAAAATAAACAGAAAATTGTGGGAAATGAGAAAAAGAAATATTGATAACTGGTTCTGCATCTTCAGCAGAAAAAAAAAAAAAAAAAAAGCAAAGACTTGAATCAAAATGAATAAGATAAAACCAAAATTTAAAAGCTAATAACATACGTTAATTTCAAAACAAACTCTCTCTCTTTTTTCTTTTTTTTTTTTTTTTTTTTTTTTTTTGGTTTTGTTCTTAAGAATTCGAATGGGAAAACTTTTACTTTATATTGAAATAAAATTTAACTTCTTTTGTAAGTGCTAGAAGTTTTAGTTCTCAACATTTTCACAGAAAGCAGCATAGAGTTCTGTATAAATACTTTCAAATATGAACTGAGTTTGACGGATATGACGTAATATAATTTTACAAAATTTTTCTAACTGGAAATTTAAGTTTTCTATTTTGGGAAATCAGTTTCAGAATATGTTTAACTTTTTAAGTTTAACTTTTTAGAAGCATCTCATTTATATGCTGCTTTTTAATAAAAATAATTTACGTAACGGAAATAAGTTAAACGTTTCATTAAAAAAACAAATGCAGTTACATTAAGTTACCTTTGGGACATCTGAACGCACTCTTTCAGAGCAGAAATTTTAAAAACCGCCATTTGAAATAATATGATTTCTGCAACGTATCTTTTATCTTTTTCCATTAGAAATTAATTCCATAGTGTATGATTTCCTCGTAAGGCAAAGTATTCATGAAGCACAAAGACCTGAAAATGTTTTCTTAAATTTTGTGCAGAAATCCATTGTATTATCTTGTAAAATTATATCTTTTAGGAAAGAAAATCTCTCGCATATTTTATAAAACTTTTGAAATAAGTGTGAGAGACTATTCAGATATTTCGTAGACTTCAATTTCTGTGATTTAAAGTGTTTGAAAACATTCTGCAATGAATAAATCTTAAAGAAATGTTTCTAAATTTGCAGTATTTGTAAACTGTACCAAGCATAGAACCCTTTTAATGTATTCTCTCTAATATTTTTATAGTTTTATAGTTTAAGGTTTTATTAGATTTTCTAAAGAGAATCATGAAGGCGAATATGGATTAGCATGTAACGCGGAAAAGTAAAGAATATTTTTTACGAATGCATGACTCTCTTGCGTTATATTTCAGTTTAGAAATGCATAGATATATATAAAGTCATACTGAAATTATTTTAAAAGCGTATAATAGTATAAAAGTTCATTAACATACTTTCATTTGCCCAAAGATGCAATTTGCCCAGAAGGGCTATTAATTTCGTTTTGCCATTTTGCGTTGATTCACTATAAACGGCGAATCACTTTTTAAATTGTTGCCACCAAATATTAGGGCCCTGTATTATATTGAAAGAAATTAAATAAATGAAAAATCTGCAGAAATGTATGTATGTTTCTCGCATTAGGCTAAAACAACGACACCTACAGACATCAAATTTTGAATAACGTAATCCTCTACCGAATATGGGCATCTGGAAGCCCAATTTTCGAATTTGTTTTATAAGCTATTTCATATTTTGTAAAACTTTAACGAATTTTGATTAACAAACTCAAGGATTTCAAAGCGAGCAATGGCAATGTTGTACAGAAAAAATATTTTTATCTCCAGCGCGTGAGACTGTATATCGGAAATTCTAAAGATATGCTGCTGAAAATATTTTATGATATTGCTGTTGAATTGAATTTCATGGTTTAAGTGAGAAGAACATGATATCTAATAAATAAAGGTAACACGCAAAACGTTAAAAAAAACACTCCTTCGGGCGTAATATAAAATCTGAAAGATTTCTGTTTTTTTTTTTTTTTATTATTTAGAATATTTTTGTTCAGAGTATTTTGCCGATTAATTTCGTGGCCTTGTTCTGATGTTACTGTGTTGCTGTCAGACAAGGGAGATAAGTAACAACAACAGCTCAATAGTAGACAACAGTATGTTTTTCAGTACTATAACTCATCAAACGAAAATGAAAAATTTCACTACATTGGAAAGATGCAGATCTTCCACATGAAATATGTAAATTAATCAGACACACGACATTCTATTGCAAGTGCTTACCATACGAGAAGCTTTAAATTAAAAATTCATAGCTTTTAGGAACGGTATTGTGCTTCGGAATATTAGGAGTTGGGTATTAAAATCGGAGGGACAATAAAATTAAATTTTTAATATATCTTTTTAACATTTTATTTTATTTTTTCAAATGCTGGTCTGTTGTTCTTTATCTAGAGCTTACAATATCGGAAGCAAACACCTGTTACAGTTATTATACAGAAATCCTTATTATTAATGGGTTTTGCTCCTTCATAAAATGTGTAATGTTAAAGTTACTCATATTGTACACTGGATCATACTTTGTATATACTCAAGTAATATCCTGTTATACTCTCTCGCCTGTTCCTAGTATCATTCTCATCCGGTATGAGTGAAAGTCAGGATTTGACAACTTCTACATAGTTCGACTGTAGAGACATTAGGATTTTTTGGAAGCCAGAGAGATGAAAAATATGCAACCGCATTCGCCGGGAATCGAACCACGGACCTCTGGAATACCGGCCCAGTGTGCTACCGTTACACCACGAAGAACGCTGGGAAAGTGCGAGAAATACCTTATACGACTTTTTTTCTTGAAAATATGTCTTTATCTACTTACTAAATTCTTGACATTAAACACACTGAAACTTGCGTCTTGCGTGTACTGATAAGTGACAATGGGGGAGGAAATATTAAACAAACACAGTATTATATAAAAAAATTATTAACTGAAAATTATCCTCGGGAAAACGCAGATTAATTTTGATTTTACTATCTTATCATTATAGGAAGTGTGCGTCTGCATGCCTCCAGCCTAACGTTCATAATTTGGTGTGTATCCAGACAAAGATAATGATAATAAATTTTCAGTATGATTCCAATCAGCAAGTGGGGTACAATGTTTAGTCACCGTGAACTTAATATATACCGTGAGTAAATATGGAAAATCTGATTCACATAAGTAAATAAGTCGCTCAGACGAGAAGGTAGTTAGTGACTCTGACTGCCCGAAAGGTCCGGGTTCGAATACCGGAGAAGGCGTGGATGTAAATTTTATGTCCTTCCATAGGAGGCAACGGTAGCCCACCTATTAGGTGCCTCAATAATAAAATGATCACCGCTTCCGACCTTAACAGTGACCAACGCTTATAATGGCTAGTGCCCGCCATTAGGGGACGAAATATAAGTAAGTAGATTCAAAAAATGAATAGATGTATTCACTAAATTTTGATGATATTAGGATGCTTTTCTCGACTGACATATTTCGAAAAATCTTTCTCATGTGCTCTGACTTGTAAGATTATATCAGAGTATAAAACTACAATTTCATTTTCTAATGCGTTTAATTTTTTTTCTTTCTTTTTTTTTTCCAGTATTAACTGTGTCAGAAATTTTTGCCTCAGCATGTTTTATATTTAAATCCTTTTTAAAAGGAAAAGGCAGATACTGAACAATAAATTTAACTTTTTCAGAATCATGAGATCAGACCTCAAAGACTTCAATCACCTATTTAATTTCTACATAATTTTTAATTTCTTCTACTTTTCAATGTTATGATTAAAATTTCGATGTTTTTGTAGGTGAATAGAGATATTTGGAAACTGATTCAAATTGTTTTGGTGGATATCTTCGATGGAAAATATGTAGTCAGAATTAATTTATTAGAAGAAATCTTCAAAAAAGAAACAAACGACCAAATTTTAAAATGTATGTCTTTCGAAACAACGAATGCTTTGTATTGTTACAAATTTCGTGAATATATAAATGATTTTAGTAAAATTATATGTAAAACTCTAGTTTTTTTGTTTCATAAAGTAACATCGAAATATGAGCTGCTGAATTCGGTCTTTCATCAACTTAGGAATTCAACATTGTATGACCCAGACCCATGGAGTGACGAAGAAGTCACCAGTGGAAAGACAGTGACATTAAACAATAATTTTCTTAATGGAATCTATGAATACGAAACCTACCTGGCAGGACACTTCGATCTATAGTCCTACGACAAAACAATACTAGTTCCTCTGAGACTCATTCAATATTAGAAACTGCGTCCTATACCGGAAGTTCGAATCGGATGATGGAAAGGCATTACGATGGCAGCTGATACTTTCAAGATCGCTGATCTCGAGCTTCATTTTAAAAAATTGTATAGCAGTCCGACTAGAGGCCACTTCGCAATAACGAAGACTTTGCGTAGAGTTCGAGAGTGTTACTGGAGTAATGCAAAGGCTAACGTGCAAAGTGGTGCCAATCATGCGATGCTTTGTGGGTCGGAAAAGACCGAAGAAATACAGCTGAGGGAAGCAGCAACTTTACAACGTAGGACGTTTTTAACATATCGCCTTTGACATCCTGGAACCTCTCCCACAAACTGCTGATGGTAAAAAATACCTTCTCATTGTTACTTCACAAAGTGGCCTGAAGCCTATCGTATTCCTGATCAGGAGGTTGTCAGTGTAGCAACGATAATGATACAGCTTTGGATTTCCAGGTTCGGAGTGCCTCTTTAGTTACATTCCGATTAAGGAAGGGATTTCATCTCGGCTGTAATTAAAGAACTCTGGAAACTACTTGGCATAGACAAAACTCAAACGACACATTTACATCTGCAATGACGCCATGGTAGGGAGTTTAATCGAACCGTCTTTAACAACCTCTCGCTGATGGTTTTCATTAATCAACAGGACTAAGACCAGAAGTTACCTATGTTCTTACTCGTCTATCGCACTACTGTCCACGAGACTGCCAGCTATTCTCCATCCCAGATGCTCTTCTGTCATGACCTTCGTCTACCTTGTGAGCTGTTATTTGGTCGCTCTCCAGAACGCCTTCATCTCCTGAGGAGTACATAAGACCTCTAGGCACTGTTTGAAAAGATGCACAATTTTGCACAAGATCACGGTCCTTGGGAAGGCTTCAATGTTACGAATTTTATGCATATACAAACAATTTTCGTAAAAAATTATACGTGAAATTATAGTTTTTTCTAAATTTTATTTTTAAATAATGTAACATAAAAACTAAAGAAGCGATGTTCTGCCGGAAAAATAAGAATACAAGGGCACATTTATTTAACTTTGATTAAATGTCTATCTCGCTAAATTGGCGATGGTTTTGGAAACTAATTTTTGTCACAAAATTTGGTGAGAAATTGCCGAAAGTCACTAAGCTTAGAGAGCATTCGGCGACATTTTGGCCCTGTCTCTGAATAACTGTAATGGGTGTTGTAACTGAGTAAATGTAATTGATCACTGTATGCAACTTTAACCATGTATGTCTTCCAGTAATTTCGAGAAATGGAATTTACTAGTGATTTCTCGGCGGCTGTGTGAAAACTATATAAGACCGGAGAAAGTTTCTACTCTCAATTGTTAGTTCAGCGCGGAATTTGGAATATTGAGATATCCGGGTTAGCTTCGCTCTTTAAATGAGCAATGCATTCCACTGTGTTTAAAGTTCTTAGTAATTTGAAGTGTAATTATTGAGTGTACTCTGTGTTACTACAAAGAGCTGTACGATTATTTTTGTGGAATGTTCCAGAACTGGGAAGTGTTCCCTTTGGTAAAATAAATTTTATCAAGCTATCATCAGTTCTGTCTGCATTCAGTTCACGCTGGTCTCCAAATTTAAAGGATAATGACAGAAATAAACCGTAACTGATCCTTAATGAAAAAACATTAATAAAAATTTGTACAAAAGCATTACTTAACACAAGTTACAATGTTTGGTATTTCATTATTCGCAAATTATTGAAATTAAAACAAATTTATGGAAATTGGAAAATATTGAAAAATTAAGTCATCTGTTGTGAAAAATATTTTTCTTTAATATAATGTATTGTCACCTCGGACAGCCATGCATGTCTTACATCTTGATTTCATAGACTTTACCAAACAGTTGGTCAAGTCTTGTGAAATTGCATGCCACTCTCCTAAAAATGCACTTTTCAGCTCCTGGAGGGTCCGGGAAGGAATTTTGTGCTCTGAAATTCGGAGCCCTAAGGCATCTCACACATGCTCAATCAGGTTCGAGTGAGTAAGATGGCCAATCCATCCGAGTGATATCTTCTGTTTTTAGGTATTCTGACACCATTTATGCTCAATGAGGCGGAGCATTGTCATTCATTAGCAAAACACTCTGGGCCAACAGCACCCTTGAACAACTTGGGATTCCAATACCTCATCCACATGTCCTCTAGGGGATAACTTCTTCAAAAGATATGTATCTCGGTGCGGCCATTTGTCATGATTCCTCCCTAAACCATTAAACCGCAGTTCGGAAACGGAATATTTCACGGACAAAGGAAGGCAAGTTTCGTGTTCCTTCCTCTGTCCAGATGAAAACACGTCAAGAATCCCTCTTTAGACTATATCTGGACTCGTCAGGAAACAATACTCGAGCCCTGTCGTCTTGGCTTCCTTGAACATGACGACGGCACCAGTTTAAACGGGCTCCTCTGAAAGCCGGAGTGAGTGTGACACATACTGTTGGTTTTTTCGCATACAGTCAAACTTCAATAAGCCGTCGTGCTACAGAAGAATGGCTAATTCAAGCTCCTGTGGCATCCTGAAGGTCTAAAAACATATCTCTTGTAGTCGCTTCGCGGTTTCTTCAAGCTGACAACAACAGAAACCAGTCTTCTGGTGCAGTTGTTGCTCTTGTCACCCTTAACCAGACGTTTGTCAACTGATCCAGTGCTTAAAAAGCGGGTCCAAACACTTGATATTGTACTTTGAAGGATATTCAAATCTTGCGCGACCTCCATTTGTGTTTGACCTCCCTCGATTCTACCAATTATTTGCCACTTTTGAGCTTCACTTAAATGATGCCATAACTACTGAATTCTGATCCCTCTCAGAAACCACGGTCATTTTAAATCACACTACAGACAGGAATTCCAACATACGGCGATTGCGCACCATATTGTCAATCACCGAATTTGCATATTTCCGGTGCTAACGTACGCGCAGTAGTGCAATTTTGGGTTCAGCTGTCTTTAATTAACATAAATAATTACAGCAACTGGCATTGATTGCAACGTTAATTTAGTGAGCATATTTTTTCTCATTATCCTTTAATTTTGATGACCAGTGTATTACGAACTTACGGGTGGCTTTGTGTTGAGTGACAGCATTAATGCAAGCGCTGTCATCTTTGCAAGCTTTTTTTCATTTTACAATTGAATAACAGGGCTGCTTTTGATGCTGAGATCCCAACCAAACTCATAGACTTATCCCTACTCCAATGTCAACTTGAATATTTTTCAGAGGTTGCCATATTCTATGATTCTAAACCTGCTCTTCTAGCCATTTCTTATTTTGAATCACCAATGCCTGCTTACGTTTTAAAATGTCAGAAGTTGCTAAATAACTTAGATCAGGAGGGCAAAGGAGTCGCCATTCAATGGATACCATCACACTGTGGCCTTCATTGAAATGAAAACGAGATTTAAGGGTAAGGAAAGGGGCCAATTCTCTAAATAACTGACAACCACATTCCTTTTAACACTGCCCAAAGTCTGCCCTGTTAAAGTCTGCAACATATTTAAAAAAATATATAGAAATCTGCTAGTTAATGTCTGTTTATCTTGTTTGCTTTAAACGAGGAGAAAATTTTGTTTTAAAACCTGTAAAAATTTCAAAACTTTACAGCAGATGGATTTTTACTTTATATGTTAAAACATATATGTAGGCAAAAAAACGTCTCACTATTAAATTTAAAAAAAAATTAAATCGAATTTTAAAAAGAATCGCTTGTTTACCTTGTATTACTTCCTACAAACAATGCGTATACAAAATTTCAGTAAGATAGCTATTTAAGAAAGAGTTTAAGAATTGGTGACAAACTTCTGATCATAGCGACAAACACCATGGTTGAGCTATAGAAAAGCTTACAATAATGTAGTTCAATAATTAAATATATTATAAAGTAAATAAAAAATTTAGTTTCATTAACTTCTATACAAAAATAGGGTAGGTAATATTAACTTTTATCTCAAACAGTAAATTAATATTTAAGGAGCAAATTTCTAGTTTATACATATTCTAGCCTTTTTAATTTTTAAAATCTTATTAATGAATACCAATCCTAATTTATTGCAGTGAAAAAGCGGAAAAATTAACAACCACCCTCGAAAATTATTCTCGCGATCAAAATAAAAATAAAATGATGTTTTATGTTAGCTTATTCGGGAATTTGAGGCATTTAAATTTCTTAAGATTTTCCTTTCATGTTATATATATATTTATATGTGGTGTTTGGGAGGAGAAAATTATTGAAGAGCATCAATTCTGCAAGCATAACGCTTTTCCTGCGGGAATGCGTTTCAACTACGAACATTTGATTTATGACCCAAAGAGTAATCGTGATTAAATTTTAATCAATTGAATCTAATTTAATTTTGAAATAGAATTTCGGAAAAGTTAATTTACTCCCTTTTGCTCCATTTTTAATATTTATTTGTAAACGCAGTCTTATTAATATCCAGTTTTATTGCGTCTGCATTATTTTAGGATGAAGCTAAGCTTCTGTGAAGACCGTCAGTCTTCCTATCACCACTTAAAAAAATCATATAAAATATTTCTCTCATCAGCCCACAGCGCAATTACTGATCAGTTTTGTTTCTTAGGTAGCATTCACATGCATATATTTGATGATTTATTTCATTCCATAGATTTTCAATAGGATTCAGGTAAGAATTTTGGATGGTCAATATCAGTGCTCCGCAACCTTTTCTCACCTGCGACGCACAAAAAAATCTTTCTGGAATTTCGTGGCACACCAAAAGCTAATGTATATATGTATTGATTTATACACAAAATTTACAATAAATTTTTGTTTTTAATTTGAAAAATATACTATTATAAAACCATAACATATTTATTTATATGCAATCATAATAATTATCAATGAAGAAAATGATACCTGCGCTTAAAAAAGTTATATATTTTTTAGTTCCGAGTTATCAAGGAAGTGCCGAAAAAATTCAAATGCTGACACACTTACAATCACACACACAACCACACAACAGTGAAATATATAAAAACATTTAAAATAGACATTATTAAGGAAAAAATTGTCATTGTGTATTAAATACATGATAAAAAATTGCAAAATGTCAAATACATGTATTTGATTGCGGCACACTTATATCCTACTCATGGCACACCAGTGTGCCGCGGCACACCGGTTGCGGAACACTGGTCAATATAACACTTTAGCATTTACGCTCTCAAAGCATTCTGCCGTGAATCTGAAGCAGGTGTCTGCTTTTAGAACATGAAAATGAGAAAGCCTATCTTTACCCAAGAGAGAGGTATGACTGATAATATAAATCAATGGTCACCAAAGTGAGGTACGCAAAATGATACTTGGAGGCACGCCAAAGAAGTAACCTCACGATCACAAAGTTTCAGTGGGTCATGAACCTGTATGCTAAAATAGATCATCCCTCGATTGCAGCTCAAGAATAGTAATTTGAGTTTGAGACTACTGCTTTACACCGTAGGCCTTGTGAGATATTTCCGAAGACACAAGGTGCCAAACCTTTAAATCTTTAGTTGGCTGGTTTTCCTTTCAGTTTGGTTGATTGAAACTACGCTGCGCGTGCTTTCTGTTTATAGTATATACATATTATTTTAGATTCTAAGAGCAATACGCTATGATTCGATGAATTTCTCTAAAAGCCTGCAGCTTTTTGTGTATAACTTAATGGCAATTGCTTCTTCGTTTCACTTCATTACCTTACTGTTGTAAGGCAGAGGAAACCTATAATTGCAAACATGCGAAAATGTGCTGCCTCTTGGTATTATTCGGTAAAGTTTTCATAAGTTATGCATTTCTATATCGCCATTGCATCACCAAGATACGAGTAATGATTACGTAACTGCTTCTTTTCTGTTGCTTCAGACTTAGCGATAGTTTCTGTACCAAGTATGAAATAACCCTGAAGATAAAAGTAATCTTAGAAATTAATTATCTTAGAAAGAGTGAGTCTGTTTCAGCTTGTTAGAAAGCTCCAGATTTACCGATTCTGAAGGAATTCTATTTTGAGATTTAAACATTTCGCAGCTTTTAACAACTGAAAACGTGGAGCTCCAGTATAAATCTGTAAATTTTACCCGCGACTACAAAGAAGTCTAATTACTTTCCTATATCATTGTTGTTCCTGGCTCTTACTTATTAGTACGAAAGCTCAGAAATAAGATGACAAAGGAAACGTTTCATTCCTAAGCTTGAAAGGAAAAATCTACTATGTATATTATTAAAAGTCAGATTCTTGTAAAACCTAGTAGACTTAAGCTTTCTCACCTTGTCAAGTATAGTTAGACCGTCTCAAACGCAACCTTGGCCGGCATTCTGCCAAAACACATAGACTCGTGCAAAAGGGGCGTTATTATTTGCTGCGACGTGAAGACCTCCGGAAAGAGAGAATTTATATGCTCCAGAGAAAGAAAGTCCCCAATCATACCTATATTGAAAATAATTCGCTGAGAATGGCACATGCGTGTTTGCGCTCATGGTCGCGGATAAGACGGTCAAACTATAGTATTGTTTTTAGTTATATACTGGCTGAAGCGAGGCCAGAACCTGCACATTTCCGTTGGTGCATATTAGTTATCGCCGAACCTTGTTAACTATTAAACTTCCGCCCCAGTTTTGAAGAAAAACACCCAAGGGGACGCTTTGAGGTTTTCACCCGATTCCCGAGCTCATCGGTACAGTACTATTAACCACTATACTGGTCGGGCTGTCTTTAGTTATAAAGAAAAGTTCCGTCTTCTAACCATTACGAAGTCTGTAGTGGTAGATGAACTTCAGTTGCCCTGACTGTAAAAAGCAAAGAATGGCCAAAAATTTCATAGATTTTAATTTATTGGAACATGAAAATCAAGTTTCTAAAGAAGAGGTCTGAGTTCTTTCAGCAAGTGCTCTAAAAAGTAAATGTTAGCTTAGTTTCAAATGTAAAAACATTTCTAGTTTGGAGCAAATGTAAATGAAATCATAAAGTCCCTGAACACTGGTAGTTCGGTCCGAGGTTCGAATCCTGTAAACGGGCTGGCTGCATGGACGTTTCCGTGTTTTTCCCCATGTATAACGTGTTAATACGAGTCAATTACCCTTAGAAAGTCCTCCACAAAGGCATCCCTCCCTTCCGTGTAATGCCTTAGAGCGGAGCAAGTAAATAATAACAATAATTGAATGTCAGCGAAATAAATTGGAGTGTTTGTAAATGAGTAATTCGTATAACAAGAGTACATTATTAATATCACAAGCATATATTCATTTTACCCTGTACCACAAATGTAATCCTTATAGCGTTTAAATGAATAAATTAACACAGTGTTAATATGTAAGGATTACATTTCCATCAAATGATAAAATTAACGGCATATGAACCTTATACAGTTTCTTTTTTTTTCTTCTTTTTTTTAATAGAATGCGAAATCATAATAAATACATAAAAGCTATCATAATTAAGTAATCATTTAAAAGCAAAATTTTGGGAATATTTTAGATATTCTTCAACACGTTAAAAGTCAGTTTTATAGTAGGTCTCAGTAATGAAAATAAATTTAAAACGCCATTTTAACAATACACTTAACTATAAAATGGTGCACGGAAATCTGTCTTACATAAGTGCAACTATGACAGTTTCTGAAATAAAACTTCAGAAGTTTAGAAATAATATGCATACTTTATAAGAATGCAACAGAAGAAAGCTGAGGGAGAGATTACTCACGACGTCGAATGCCCTCCCCCAACTACCACCTCCAGCTTTGAGATTAAGCCCACCCCCCAAATTTGAACAATAGTATTATGAGGATAAAAATTAAAATTAAAATGAGCAAAGTTAAAATTAATGACGAAGCTTTCATTCGTAAAAAAACAGTTAAGAATATTAAAGAAGTGAAGTATTCTAAAAAAGAATAAATTTACGATAAAACAAGAACGGAAATTTATCGAAGAACAATGTAATCGAACAACTATGAATCGAGGAATTGTGTAAGATAAGAATATAATGGATGCAAAACAAAATATGAGGAAAAGGAACATGGCATCAAGAGGAATTACAATTAAACATAAGGAATAAGGATATTTAAAGAAAGTTTATACAAAGAATAAGGACCAACTGTTCGGTTTCCTTAAGCAGGGCCTCTAAATGATAGCGAAAATCCTCACTCATATCGTTGTACTCAATACGGGTCTTGAGCCTCAGACCCTGCTGAGAATCAGTTAGAACTTCTCGACCATAAAAAGAAGACAGAAAGGAAAATCTAGCACTCTGATCTTTTTTACTTTTCTTTCTTTTTTCCCCTTCAAAAAAGCTTTGAGTGTCGTATGACATGTGGAATAAGAGGAAAGCTGTCCTGTGCAGAAAGACACGTGTTAACCTCTAGTATCACCCAGGAGACGCAGTGTCGCCATGATGCGTGACACGCCCAGATTCTTATTTCGAAGAGCTAGCATCCTTAGCGATAAAAAACTTAGGGAATCGTCTTCCAGATATTCACTTGAGAAATAGGTTTAATTTAAAATTTGTGCTTAGTTTTTGTTACTCAAAATTTCAATAGTTATTACTGTTCGCCTATTCCGTACAAAAGTCTAACGATCATTGTTGATTTAAGTGGGCGGATTAAGTTTTCATCTTGGATTTATGTCGCAGTTTCTGCCTGATATACGTAGAACCAGTACACATACAACTTTGTAGTTGTTTGTTCATATTTCCTTTTGAACTATTCTGTAAGCATAAGAGAGAGACTTGTCAGGCTCCTAGTAGATTGCTTTAATAATCACAAACTAAATATCCTTTCTAAATTCATTTCTCCAACTGATGAATTTTAACAGAATGCAATAAAGCGAACCTTAGTCTGCATGCACAGATTGTTTGTTTTCAAAAATTCAAAATATCAGTTGTTATTTTGCATATTTCTTGAGAATTAATATAGAAGAAAATTGTATAGGTATTAAGTTAATTTCGAAGCAGGAAATAAGAAAATCAATAACGTATGTAAATTATATTATAAATTCAGTTGACTCGCTACTTAACGAATGATGATTTAAGGACTCTCCTATTTAAATTTTTTTTTTCTTCCAAAACTCTAGATATAATGAATTGGGAAAAAGTACCATATTTTTACAGTATCGAATTTTGAAGAAAGTGACCTCTTTTTAAACTACACATAGGACGACAGCTGTTAAATTATATGTGCCTTAGTAACTTTTATTTCATTCGGAGAAAGGAAATCATTTATGTGTTAAAGTTGAGAAACCTTCCCTTTGTAAATAAGAGAGCGGCATATTGATCTTCATTATAGATACAATCATCATACGTAATACAAGTTTACGTAATGCGAGTTGTTAGCAATAAGTTTGCTAAAACTGTAATTAATTATTTTACTCGAAGTCTTTTTGATTGCTTGTCGAGGTAATTAACTGATAACTTATCTGCGCTGCAATAATTCTCCAAATCCAATTATACAGTTCTAATAAAAATAAAAAAATGGAGGGTGAAAACTTGAATTAAATTTTTAACTTTATAAACTCTTTATGGTTTGCTAAATATTTATATATTGCAAAATATGCCTCAGGAACATCATTTAAACCAATGTTAACGGTAGCGATGGGTTAGTAAGCTAGGAGCTAGTTGATCGCAGTCAAACGTCATCACAGACTTAAACCATGAAATGTGAAATCAAGAATACAGAGTGGGATTTCGTACCACTGGAAATGTTAGTCATTGGAGAAATAAAGGTTGCCCTTCTACTAATAGATTCGAAGACCGCTCTTGCATCTTTATTAATGCGAGGCAACTTCTATTTGACTTAATAGTAACCTCTAATAAAAGAATAAGTTCCGCTTATTCGAAATCAGCAAAAATGTGAGCCGTAGGCAAGATGAGCATTTTAAATTATGTCCCACTTTTTCTCTTTTCCACTCTTTCTCTTTTTCGCATGGTTTCTTCTCCATCATTATTGCAGATCATATGACCGAGATCGCATTCTCTATCTAGTTTAAATACTGATTCTTATCTTATGTTTTTCTGAAAAGAAGATGAAATATTCAATTTGATTCTTCCCATTGATCGAAAGACCCAATTTTATTAGCGATAAGTCATGAAAAGTTGCAGCATAAATCAATATTTTTGCAGCAGAGGATCTGTAACCAATCAGTGGTACATAGATGAAGTTCTGTAGCTCCACATAAAGCCTTTAGAGATACTCGCAGCCTAGCGTTTATTTTTATAAAGGCTAATTTCCGAGCTCACTGATCCTCTTTGAAGGGTGACTAACTTGAAAATGCTCAGAATATATTCAGCAGTTCAATCCTATTGAACATAGCTTGGAAATCTTAAGATGCCTAACTGCAGAACTCTTTCCTCTTTCTAGATACATGCGTGTAAATGGTAAATTTTAGGTTACTTGAATATGCCAAAGCACACTAGGGCTATCTGCCCGAGGGGAGGAATGTCTTCCTGCAGGACTTTCTGAGGCAAAGTAGCTCGTATTCACTTTGCACATAGCGAAACTCAACCATGCAGCCAATCTTTTCGCCGGGATCTAAACCAGGTCGAACTCCCAGCATTCCAGCGGTCTGGACCACTCGGCTACTAAACTATGAGATTTAAATCGTAAAAGATTTAATCCGTAATCTAAGTAATTACACGGAAATACAATGTGATGCTTGTATAGGAGGTCATGGTGATCATATACCATTCTGTTTCTGTACGGGATAATGGAGATATCATTTTTTTATTATCGTGAAAGCATTTCCTCCACAGATTTTTAGTGCTTAACTTTGCAACACGCAAAGAGTGCATTATTTTTCTATTAAAGTTTACGCAAAAATACAGAAGGTTTCTTTCCAGACATTATGTGTAATTTAATTTTCTAAGTTATTCGTTAATTTGGGGCACCTGTATGTGAATTATTTTTTTCAAATAAATTCACAGCATAACTTTTAAAAGTCTTATCACTTCATAAATTGATTATCAATGCACACTTTAAGCCTGTTCAGTGATTTACCACTTGAGACTAAAATAAAATCAAGCAAACACAAAATTTCAGCCTAAGTAAAATTCATTTAATTGTATTTTATTATAAACAAAATATTTTTAATCCTGTAAATAACAAAAGTTGATTATGCATGTGTGAAAATACTGCTTTAATACAATCTAGTCAACGAAAGTACCTTGAAAAGTCTATTGTTACAGCCTTCTTTAAAATGTACAACTTAATACATTCAAGTGGATCAACACACTAGATTGTACTTAATTTAAGTCTTAGTAATCCAAATTATAGTCCTCGCAGAGACACACAGCATTATTAATCAACTTGTACGAGTACTGCCAGGTTACGCTGACTTGTAGGAAATGAAAGACTTATAGGATCTAATCATTCTAACACCTTTCTCTGAATCGTATCATTTTGCAGACTCATGATCCCAGGCGTGTTTCTGTAGAAAGAAAGAAAAGGCTTATCTAAAATCACAGCTGAATAGTCATAGATAGTCAAAGTTTTACAGTTTAGTCACAGTTTATACACAACTGAATAAACACATAATTAAATAATATTTATAATCTAATTGAATAAAATTTGGAAAATCACCTAAAAAATATACATTGAGATCTTTTCAAAATATTTTTATGTTTGTTCAAATTAAAGAAATCTGAATGAGAGCCAAACGGAATCCAGTTCGGACTTTTCAGTTTTCACTTCGATCTTTAACTTTTTCCGTTGTTCATTATTTGAACTAGATTGCTCTGACTCATTCCGAAACTGATGTCAAAAGTATTCCAGCTGTTAATATTGTATACGAACTTTCAAAAGTTCATTTTGGGTATTCTACGTAATTAACTTATTCATTTAAATTATTAAATCGGACATACTCAAGAGATTAATACTGGACATACTCATCGACTTCCAATGCTGAAATTAAGACACCTTGAAAAATATAATGCATCATTCATTTCGTTGATTAAGTCACTTAAATTTAGTAAATGTTTGTTAGAAAATGCATTTTATAAAAATAGTAAATACTGAAAATTATGTAGAGAAACTGATAGCGCAGCTCATTGTTTGTTATAATAAAGCTCATAATCGCATGCATTTAGAATTTTCTCTTAAAGTGACAGCCAGGCTTTCCCCAGTCGACTTCTTTTTAGCAAATGAAATTAATTTATCTATTGATTTTAACTTTCTTTAAGGATTTACATTAAAATTTAATGAGTTTTTGGAGGTATTCATTCAGCTTCAAGACTTATTACTTTTTTTATAAATTAACATAAGACTTTTAATATTATTAAAGAAGAAAGGCTTGGTATATCATTGAACTCTCTTTACAATTTATGGCTAAATATCGATGATCATCTTGTAACTTTCGCTGTGAAATTAATCTAAAACTGGCCTTACAACCTAATGGCTGACAGCAAATTTTAACAAATTGGTTTGACCAGTTCTCATAACACAACACACAGTTCCAATTTTTTTTTAAAAAAAGGCAGATATTGATTGACTACTCCTGGAGGTTTTACAGAATAAAAAATGATAATGTAAACTAATATATCTCTCGTAACACAAAATATGCAAAATGAAGTGAATTACCCTGGTTGATAAGTTTCAATGAATTTGCACATCAAAAGTCCTATTTTCAAAGTGACACGGCCGTAAGGGGTTTATTGAGTCAAAGCGACAACTTGGAGGCGCAAGCTCCAATAAGTCCACAGTTAAGATTAATCATCTATTTTTAAAATGTGCCGCTTGCAGTTAAATTTGCATAATTCTCTGGTCTGAGCAAAAAAAAGTGTAGAGACATTAGATTATTTTTAAAGCAGAAGTGATGAAAAATGAGCAACGCCTTCGCCGAGAATCGAACCACGGACCTCTGGAATACGCACCCAGCGTGCAGACCACTACACTACGAAGGCACGCTAAGAAAGCTGGAGAAATACCTTATAAACGTACCTGCAGTTTCGGGTCTGAGAGTGTTGCGACAAGAAGCTTAAAGAGAAGAGAATAGGATCTAACTCCAGTATAACTGTTAAGCATTATTACCACTGTATAAATTTCATTTAATTTTATACACTGTATTTTAGTGATATCCTTCCAATTAGTAGACTACTGTAATTTTATTAACACAAACTTTAATACACAAAATTATCTACAATTACAATTATACAGTTTCAAGAACTAAACAAAACATTTTCTCTTCATGGCTGCCAGGACGGTCTGAACTGACGCGAGTGCAGTTGTCACAAAAGTTCAAAGAAATAAATGCAGGGAAGAACTTCAAATTCGTAATAACCACAATCGATTATATTTCAAAATGCTAACTTAGGCCATTATTTCCATAAATCAAAAATTTTTAAATTGCCTAGTTTAATTAATTTTTTGCATGATTTTAGATTAGGCTTCTAAAGTAATAAAACTGTATGTGAATATCAATAGTGTACTTTTAAAGTATCCAAACTTATAAATTATTTGTGTGAAACTTCTTTCGGCATATCAGCTGTAACAAAAACATAAATCAAAGAAAATTTCGCACAAGAAATCATAAAAGAATATAACTGAATGGTATTTAAGGAAATAAAAATCAACCTCGAATTATTCTAATTTATTTATTAACCGAGCCTCGAAGCAAGTTGAAAATGACGCCAAAAACCACAAATTTTGAAATTAAATATCGCGTTCAACTTTTTGCCGCTCTGAATTAAAACTTTTTATGTTTTATTATTTGTTATTTAATGCACAGGAAGGCGAGTGGATATGTGTTACACCCCACATATAAAAAGTAAATTATCTCCAAATTATGAAACCAAAATTTCTTAATGTATTGATCCAATCGCCAGATCCTCGCGGTGATGAATTATTGTCCGCAACCTTTCAGCTCGGGTGCCACTTGTAAAGCCATTAGGAATTTTTGAAGCAAGAGACGTGAAAAATGTGCATTGCCCTCACCGGAATTTGAACCCTGGACCTCTCGTATACACGTCGAGTATGCTTCCAATTACACCACGGAGGCAAGCGGAAAGACGGTAGAAAATACCTTATACGTTTAGAAAAGTATTTATTGGTATTTTGTTGAAACGGAGGTACGACCCATACCATGCACCTGTCCGTGCAAGTATTTTTCCGACAGAATATTTCATTGAGAAACTGACTTCTATCGTGTAACAGAGTCCATCAACGGCTGACCCGTAAAAGCCGCTGAATACTGATAGTTTGATCCGAGGTTCAAGTCCCGGTGAACGGGCTAGCTGCCTGGGTGTTTTCGTGTTTTTCCCCATGTGTAACGTGTATACGAGCAAGTTTCCCTGAAAAGGTCCTCTGCAGGCATCCTTCCCTTGCCATGCAGTGCTTAACGTTGAAGCAAGTAATAAATAAACAAAACATCGTGTAACAGAAAACTCTTTTCGTTCCTTTTGTAAGATTTAATGGGTTAGAACCTCGGTATAACCCAACTGCGTAAATCAACCCCCCATCCCGTTTTTCTGCCCAATTGCGCGAATCAAGGTTTTCCTCTTCGCCTGCCGGGGAATTTAACAATTCACTCTTATGCATTGTGGCAAAGAACGTTAGTCCATATGAATTGGAGACATAACGTTTGCGAGACTTATTAGAATCAGTGGAAACTCAGATGAAGATTCCATTTCGGAAAGGGAAGATCAGACTCACAGTGAAATATTTAGCGAAAATAACACAGACATAGAAGAAGTTGACGAAATATTCGAAAATAATGTTTATGTGCTGAAGGACTTTGTAGAAAAAGATGAAAAACGGTGGAAGGGAGAAGAAAAAAAAAGAATAGAAAGGAAATTTAGACAAAATTTAATAAATTATTAAAATTTTGTTTCTCATAATATTGCAACTCATCTTCCAGAACCTGTAAGAGAAGCAAGAAGTATTACTGATTTACTAAGTAGTTGAAATATTCTTTTTGATAAAACCACTTCACGTTACAAACGCGAAAGAAGTGCAAAAATTATGAAAAGACAGATATAGTCAAGATGAAATCTCTTGACTATATCTGATGACTTTTGTCCTGACGTACTGACGCGGCTTTAACAAGTCGCCGCAACTCAACGTTAAGATTTTTTGTGCCGCTTAAAGAAATGAGCAAACGCCTTGGCCAAGAATCGAACCACGGACCTCTGGAATACCGGCCCAGCGTGCAGACCACTACACCACGATGGCAGGCTACGAAAGCGGGAGAAATACCTTATACACTGAAGGTACACGCATTTAAATTTTTCACAGAAGTTATGTGGCATAAGCGGTTTTTATTTCTTTTACTTTGCACGCGTTTTTGATAATTTGGTAGACAGGTCGCAGAGAAAAAACTTTGGTAGAATAGTTGCAATTAGAGATTTCTTTGCTTCATGATAACGGGTTGCATCATGATTTTGGAAAGAACACAAATTCTCAAGAAACCAGTCTTGAAAGTGTTACAGAGACGCAACGTCATTCTGAAAGAGATTTTTTTCAATTCTTATAGTGACCCCTATGAGTTTCTCATGGAACTTTCACTATTCAGATATCTTAGAACGAAGTTTCTGCGCAATAATCAAACGTTATACAATTGCAGATTGGCAATTTTCTTTTAATGTAATACTTTACATGATATATTTAGTAACTCGATTTTTTGATAAAAAATATATTGATTCATGAGCAAACTACTGGCCAATTCCATCACTAGGTCTCGACTTTATAGAGCAGACAATCTAGAAGATATTTGGCAGCCCTCTATCTGCCCCAAAACAAACCTAACTAGAACAAGAGTTAAAAGATGCATGATTTTTGCTTTTTTTTTAAAGTACCATGGTACCTGCGTATACGTCCACTTTGAAATACATTTTAATTTGGCATACGTCCTGTTTGGAATTGAAAACTATATTTGGTATAAGATATATAAGATATTTCTTTGAAATGCGCCAAGAGTTCAATGAGTCACGACTGAGCGTACTACACTTGTTTATTTGGTATAAGATATTTCTTCGAAATACGACTCGAATTCGATGCGTCGCGACTGAGGGCACTACATTTGTTTACCTCTTTCGAAACAGTGGTTGCCTATGAATATCAGTACGCCTGTCACCACTATTCAGTAAACAGCCCGCTTCATTAACTCTGAATTTTCAAGTGAATTTGTGCTTTATCGCGTTTTTTTAATTCATTTATAATGACTTTTAGGAAAAATAATGGCAAGATTCAAGCAACGAAACAAATTATTAGGATCAATCACCATGGAGGTGGAAAAGGGACAGTTGAAAAGTATGAAGATGACAAATGTATCTAGGCTTTTCTTGTTGCATACCGTATATACGATGGTGTCTACGACTGTGGGAAAAGCAAATACGCTTTAAAATCGGCTAACGTTGCGAAGGGGATATAATCGATTGCCAAGCAAAAACAAAAGACGTTAGAGCATGTTGACAAAATTCCTTTGGTATGGATAGAAGAAATAGATTTATGTACAGTATCATGTACAATGCTTCATCTATATACAGTATATATTTCAACCCCCTGCGTTTGTATCTTAGTATTCAACAGTGTTACAATAATAACAAAAAAAAACCTTTTTTATACGAACGGATTAATTAGTTTCCTTTTATTTTTTATTCGAAAAGTTCGTCTGGTATACGTCGAATGACCTGGAATTGATTAATGACGTATGCCTAGGTATACCACTGTATATCACAATCTAGGTTAGAATATAGAGAAGAGATAATAGCATATAATAAGCAAGAAAAGCAAAAAAGAAAATATTTCACTATTAAATTACATTCCTCCAATCATTTTTAACCAAACCATTAACGGAAGTCTTACTAAGGAGTATTCTACTATCGCAATATGCAGGAAACTTGTAATAAAATAAAATAATTAGAGTATAAAAATTAATTAATGATATTTATGGTAGTTACAAAAGAAAAATGTAAAATATAAAATTAATATTGAAAATAAATAAACAACTTCGTGTTTGCGAATTAGAAGTTCATCCGTAAAAACTAATGATCACCGTAAAAACTAAAGATCATTTAAAACTGTTCAAACTCTATGCAAGGATCGATACAGAGGCTGTTCACACATTTTTTAGACGATGTATATTGTATTCGCAAAACTAAATTACATAAAATTCTTGGGTTTTAAATGTTCTATTTGACATCCCTTATTCTGAACTATCTTTCGATACCCCAATTTCCAGGATAATAATGCCTTTTGAAGTGGCAGAAGAGGTATTCTATCCCATTCCTTCCGAACAGCTTTCCAGAGTCCTGTTAGGGTTCTGGGACAACGTTTGGATAATACAGTTTTTAAAAGTCCGAAAGCACAAAATCCATAGGTGACACATCGGGAGATTTAGTAGGGATATCAGTGAAGGGTATGGCCTTGATACCAGTTTTTTGTTCCATTTCTTTTAGGAAATTTACGGTGGATTTTGATGTGTGACTGCTAGCTTTGTCCTGATGGAGTCTCACAGATTGATGGCACTGTGGGTAAAGCGATGGTATTTCATTCAGAAAAATTGGCAATAAAATATGTTCCTGATAGTATTTGGAGTTAATCTTGACATTTTTTTGCACTCTCTTTATTTTTAACTTGCCATTATAAGAAAAACTAGCAACAATCATGAATCCCTTAGAAAAACTTTCTTTCGATTCTTTGAACTACGTACTTAAATTTTTTCCTCCCCTTTTATGGTAATAAATGGCTCTTTTTTTGTCACAGTCATTTAAATACACCCATGCTTCATCTATTGTGACAATTGTTTTCCATTTTTCTTTGGATAAGTGTTTCTCATATAGAATTCTGCAGCGTGTCCTACGTTGAGCGATATGCTTTGGAAGAAGACGATGCACATTGCGTTTTTTCGCTTTCTTAAGATTTAAATCAACGACGTTTATCATTTTGTTTACAGTGAACACCGAGAATTTTAATGATTTTACAACTGTCCTTTGACTAGGGGAATTTTCTTTTAACATTAAACAACGTACCTTTCCAATAGTCGAAGATGTCCGTTTTTTCCTTGGATACTTCTTTGGAATTTTTGTCCCACTTGAGGCCCACTTGATGATATTACCTATCTACACTTTAGATGTCACAAAACCATGACTCTCACATCGTTTTTGGATAACGGAGTATTCATATTTCTCTTCGGAAAGAGCGTAAATGTAGCCTTCGAACCACTGCTTTGTTAAATTCGCCATTTTGAATAAAAACAAAACTTTCAAGCTACAGACGATAATTTTGACTTTTAAAAACATAGTACAACTGCAATTACTTCTTTTGCAGCAAACGATTTTTTATTTTTTTATTACCGCTTGCCAAAATCGTCTAAAAAATGTGCGAACAGCCTCTGTATTTGCATACTTCCGAACTTACTTCACCTACTTTACTACGCGTATTAAGAATTTAAATTTTTTGTGTTCATGCAGTGAAACAGAGAACAAACAATTTATCTACAGTTAGTACAGCTTCCGACTGAAGAGTAAGTGATAATTGTGGTGCACTTCAAAAAAGTATTTCAACTTTTCATATAAAAAATTTACTTATTTCAGCATACGATATTCAATGAGTTTCTTGTTAAGCTCTCTTTGTTACAAGATATTAAATAAAAATTGTTCTAGAGTTTATGAATCATAAATACTAACTAAAAATATAAGATTATCTTTAATACTGATTTTCAGAATCGATTCTTATCCTCGCTGCTTCGTTTCAAAAAATAATTAAATGATAAATATAAAATAATAAAATAGACCATTACCATTTCAAATTTCATTTTTAATTGCACTTACAGGAAGAATAATTTTCCTAAAGTTTTAATCTTAAAGTCGAAGAGGTAAGAAAACTTACTGGACAACAGAAAAAAAAATAATTGACAAGGCTAATTTAATGAGACAGAATATTAGTTCCAATCCGTGTACAAATAGCGCGTATGAATATCATATTTCAAGAGATATACGTGTATAATAAAGAATTTTTTTCCCTAAAATACTGAGAAAAATTTTTCAGAAAACTGAATTTCTTCCCAATTTTCTAAAATAATTAATTATCGCTTTCCTCTAACCAATCAAGGAATTTTTATTTTCCGAACACTTGTTTAGGGATGTTTGACGTCAAGAGAAAACACAAATGCTGCATAAGCAACGCGAAGTTTTAAACGCAATTGCCGGTAATTACTTTCTGATATTTTTATACATCGCTGAAATTCATTATTAAAGGAACTTCTGTGTTGAAATGTTATTGTACCTTGAATCTAATTTAATGCTAGAGCTAAATTAAATTTTAGGTGAGTCAAAACGGATTCAGATAAAATTGTTTTGTTGTAAGATGTATGAGTTCTTTTACGAGTGTAAAATTTATTTAGTGACCACCAAGTAAAATCATCTCGAAGACAACAGCAATATTTCATATAATTGAAAAGAAATGATATTTACGTATAGAAAAAATTATTTGGCACAAGAAAATTTTAATTTATTGCTTTCTAAAAGAACATGAAAAAGTGTGTATGCGTATAATGTAGAAATATTTATTGTCTTTCTAAACTGCATAAATTATTTGGAGACGTAAGAATTTAATTTTTTCGATGCTTCTGAATTAACCTTCTGGGTTTTAATATCAGGCATAAGGCTATTTTTATCTTCCTTCAGTCACAACTGCGTATTTTATCCTAAGTAAAAATACAACTAATTAAAATTTATGTATCAATCAAATTGGAAAAACCTTTTCCTCGTGAATATCGAGATATGGAGAGAAATAAAACAAGAAAAGTTAATTATGCATTGAGGAAAAATTCCTAATTTTTTTCATACGAATATTGCAACTTTTAATGTAACCTCAACTCAATGCGAACAATTTACGTCGCCAAAATGGCAACAGTACTAGGTCAAGTATGCGGAATTGAATTTCATTTTAATTAAAAATTCTGTTGAATAAAGAAGTTTAGAGACATTAGGTTATTTCAAAGCAAGAGTAATGAAAATTGAGCAATGCCCTCGCCGGAACTGGAACCACTGACCTCTCGAATACGCGCCGAGTGTGCTGATCAGTACACCACGAAGGCATGCTAAGAAAGTGGGAGAAATACCTAAGAGAAGTACATGAAAGTTCTTAAATGGATGCGACATCGTAATGATATTATGCAAGTAAAAGTTAACTATACTAGTCAGCATTGCTAATTGCGTAAGAAACAGCTATTCGTACGATTTAGATGAATAAGATTCTGTTAGTCTAAAATATTCTATGCAAGTCATAGCTATACAGAACTGTTGTTAGCTCTTAATTCCATATTATTTCAATACTTTTCAGTAAGTATCATTTATAGCTTATTATTACCAGCCTTAGCCTATGAGTCCTCAGTAAATTCAAAGCACCTAAATACAATCACAGTTATGTGGAATTCCTGATGCATAAGTACTTAAGAATACAGAAATACAGAATATTGCGCGTAAACGTAAGCACAGCATTGTAATACTTTCTATAAGTAAATTTTCAATACCAACATACATACAAAATAAACACAAAATATAAAATACGCATTAAAAAATGTAACAAAATTAGGACTATGTGAAATGAATGAACATGTAATACTTTATTCTGTGATGAATAATATTCCTGTGTTTAGGCATGTTATAAAGACATTTTACCAGTAAATTTTTCCAACCTATGTAGGAATTTAAACTATGCGCTAAGCAGCATGTACGCTTCCAACCTAACGTTAAGCAGCATATAAAAACACACAATACCAGATTAAACATGCAAATAAGGCATTTAATGCTACTATGATACATTACACATGAGAACAAGCTTACTTGTGGCCAAGTGGTAGGACAACGGAGCTCATAATTAGAACTGGGTTGTAATCTCGGCTGTAAAAGCGTTTTCAAGATTTTATGCATCCATAACATGAATATGAGCCTTTTTTCCTTAGAAAGGTCTTCCACGAAGTTATTCTTTCTCTTAAGCAGATAACCTAGAGCGCTGCCTAAGAAGCCATTAAACTTCATTGCCATAATCCAAACAGTCCAATCCAGTTCAGCAATACCCCCGTTACCATAGTCAATCCACTTCACAATGAGAATTAAGTAAAGTCTTCTTGGCCTTTTTAGTGTAGAGATGACAAAATCATTTTCTTACGAATCTTCCCAAATATGGCTACTCTATATTGCCAACATATAGCCAACAATTGTATACGAACACTCCACGTTAAAATTTTTAAATAGGAACAAACAGAAATATTAAGATATCTCAGTGTGTAAAATGCACATAGTAGTAAATCATTCCTTAAATCAAAGGAATTCGAACTATGGTAGGTTAACAGCACAGTGGTAAGCTGATGAGACTCTTTGACCAGTCTCTGCTGCTTGTAAACATCCGCTCCAGTGCTCTTTCAGAAGGACAACGCTTGTCTTCGTACTGCTGCCATCTCAAAGGTTTGTCTTGAGCCATGGACATTCTTTCGAAGCCAGTCACGTTGCCGGACCTGTCCCAAATCGAAAATCTCTGAAATGCTATACGGTAGTTTGTGAAGACTCCGCTGCTGTCATCAAGTCTACAAAAGCAAAAAGATAAAGTCAAATAATTGAAAAGAAATAATATTTAAGCAAATAAAATAAACCTCCAGGCCATGAGCTAATGCAGAACTTCCGTTAGGAATCTGTACAACTTCATGCTCCTTTTTTTCGTATTAAGGGTAAATTTGCGGATTTCATTGCTGAACTAGGCAATTTTGCCACCAGGTGTAATCTCTGCCTAGTCCTAGTTTCTGCTGCTCTGCACCTTCCTAAATTCTAAAATTTTCGCTGCCCGTAAATTTTGCTGCCTAGTGTCTCCCTTAAATTAAAAAAAGTTTGCTCTCTCTAAATTTTGCTGCTCGTTGCTTCTCTCAGTCTTAGAAATTGTGCCACCTCTTAATTCTGCCGATTGGTTGATTCAGGGTCTGGCATCAGCCCTGTTCCTTTTTTTTTATTATTATTGGCATTCGCACATCTACAATTTTGTCTGAAATTATTCCGATTTGTCACGAATTTTACTTTTATAATTATCAACTGGCTATGGAGGAGAAAACGCACATTTTTAAATATTTCCTTGTAGCTTATAAAAGCAAATTCAATTCTTTAAATCTTTATATGTGTATGAAACTTCATATTATATTCCACGTTCCTTTACATACGTATTTGTCAAGTGATTTAAGAATGGGTGCACAATCTTTAACTATATTCTCACTTTTCATTGTATATTTTATATATAAATGAATTTATATATAATTTATAAATATGAATAAATATGAATTTATATATAAATATATATAATATAAATATAAATTTATATTTCTTTCCCCTAATTTTGCAAAAATTACATGAGATTCAAGCTATACACTTAGATAGAAACGTGATTTGCAATGGTCGACTGTACGTTATACAATACATCTTCCGATGAGATGTCATTTGCAGAAATTTCTATTATCAATGGACTTTATTGCTCTATATTTGACCTTTTTTTCTCTTCTTTTAACATCTCCAAATTTAATCACTTCTTTCATATTATGATAATTATTTTACTGCGAGCCTGAGCCCGGAAAAGGATGAAGTAAATGAGGCAGTTACGTCAGGTGAATAACTAAAAAGGGAGCCAATTTGGTTACGGAAAGTATAAAATTCATTTCAAAAATGAAATTATGATAGTTAACATTAAACTCTGAAGAACCTCAAAAAACATCGCTTTAAAATACACTAATGTCCATAAATTATGAATAATTCAGAATCACATGGAAATCGAACTGTAAAGTAAAAATTTCACGTGTAGAATAATCGCACACATCTTCAAGAATAAAATGCAAATGGCAGGAAGCCATCAAATGACACCGATAGTACATCACAATGACGAGAGTGTAAGAGAAGTGTATATAATTAATGGTAGCATAGCGTAAAAATTTTCACAAGCTTTTTGCAAGCCGCTTAGTGCCACAACTGAATACTTATGACACATAGGACGTATGTGGATGATTTTTTTCTTGGTAGAAATATCGGCCACCTGGATTATTTGAGTAGTTAGATGGAAGTATCCGAGGAAATTGGAATAGCCCAAAGTATCATCTCTAGGCTTTGGCAACGATTCCAAAATAATGGAAATGTCAGTAGACGTTCCAGTACAAGTCGCCTCCGTGTTACAATGCCAAATGAAAACCGCTAGTTGGTAATAACTGTCAACAAAAGCAGACAGAGCATAGCATCAGACCTGTCTCGTCAGCTAACTTCAGCCATTGGTACGACAGTTTCAATGCAAATTGTGAAGAGACTTTGGGGACAGATTGGTCTATATGCTCGCAGGCCTGTCAGATGTGTTCCGCTCACGGCAACTTACTATCGCCAGCGGTTTGCCCGGAGTAGAGAACATGCGATGTGGACATCGTTATAATGGTCTCGTGTGATGTTTTCCGACGAGTCCAGGTTTAGCTTGCAGTCTGATTCACGTTGGACTTTCATATGGTGAACTCCAGGTACCCGTTACCACCAAGATAATATCATTGAATGACACTGTTACGGTGGTGCAGGATTGCTCGTTTGGGGTAGACTTATACTGGGCTCCAGAATAGATCTGCATGTTCAGATTGGAACCATGATAGGCAGATTTATCTGGACATCATTCTGGAGCAGCATGTCCGTTTGC
Organism: Stegodyphus dumicola; assembly: GCF_044657685.1. NCBI lineage: Eukaryota > Metazoa > Arthropoda > Arachnida > Araneae > Eresidae > Stegodyphus > Stegodyphus dumicola. The sequence goes on from NC_140780.1 coordinate 73,301,649, forward strand.
TTATGGGTGCCATGGCCACAGAATTTAATGGATGACATTGCCCGTCCTCACCATGCAAGCATTGTAAAGAATGCCTCCAATCTGAGCATATCACCCGTATGAAATGGCCAGCATTCTCACCTGACTTGAATCCGATAAAGCATCTATGGGACATGCTTGGTCGACCAATTGCAGCTCGTTAAGCATCTCGTGATGTGTACCGAAACTTCGGAGAGCTTTGTTTGCTAACTAGAGTAATCTTCCTCAAGATCAGCTCGATAATTTGATACTCGGCATGCCTAGACGTTGTACGGACTGTATTTCACCGTCTGGAAGACATATCACGTGCTAACCGTCATACTAGCCATGTAACGTTCAGTTTTTGTAAGGGAGATATTTTTTGTAGTTGCTCCCGGGAGCAAAAATCGCAGTTTCTACGAATGGTATCATACATACGTTATCTTTTCTGTTCTTTATCTTTTGTTTAATAAATAGCTTTATGAATAAGTCACATTTGTTTTGTTTCTGAATCTATATTTGCCGGAGCTGACATTATCCTTAATCTATGGACATGAGTGTATTACGTTTGGTGAGTATAAAAGTGTGCAGCTATAGATATTTCACTGTATAATAGGGGACACGCATTTGCTTCTTTGCCTCAGGTAAAGAATACCTAATCGTGGCTCTGTTATCTAACAACATTTGTATGTTTCTAGCTGCTTAAAAATCTTATGTTGTATGAATTATTTTATTTATATTCTTTTACGTCAGTTTTGATCTATATTAAAGTTTGTATGTATATATATATACTATATATGTAGGTATGTATATATGTATATGATGGAAGAAAGGCAAACTAACTAAACTTAAAAGGACCTGTGAGGTCAAGAATTTTGCGCATGGAGCTGCAAAATTAAAATAATATTAAAAAGTAAATTCTTCAATCTATTGCCTATGAGCTAAAGTGATACTGCGGTTCCTTTGCAAAGTAGTTTAAACACAAAGTAAAGATCCAATTGTTATTTATAATGTAAAAACACAATACGTATGAAATACTAATAAAGGAAAAAGGTGAAAGCCTAACTTGATTCAAACTTAAAGTTAATACGCATGTAGAATAAAGTTAAAACTATCCCAAAACATATTTGAAAAAATACTACAAAAACATTTTGTTAAAAAATAATAACAAAGCAGCGCTGATAAAAAAACACACAAAATTCTAACTTTAATTGCAGTAGTTTCTTAAACTTTCTTATATAATTTAATTACTTCCCTTTTCCATCCCCAAAATTTAACTGCTTATAATAAATCGCTCTAAACTTTGTCATTTCAAACTTAATCCATACTATACAATTCTTACGTAACAATGATGACACAAGTAACATACATTATGCTTCAATCGTAATAATTTTAGATTTTGCAACCTGAAACTCAAACAAACAATCAAAATGAAGTGAAAATCATAATTGAATATGTATTATATTTACAGATAAAATATTAAATTTAATTTGCAGTTAGACTTGTGATTGCTCTTTTTTCAATTTGATTATTTCCTCTTTCCATCCAAAAAAAAGTAATAACTGCTTATAATATAATTTTATATAATATATATATGTAATTAAAATGAGTTATTTGAAGTTTAATCCTTCCCAGATCGGTCTTACATAATGAGTAATTTGCATAATGCTTCAACCAATCATCATATTTATATCTATGAACTGAAACTTGAATTAACTAATCAAAACGAAGATGAAGTGAAACTGATTTATTCTAGATTGAATTTTCATCCATTAAAGCTTTTTTTAGCTTCTCTCTTCCTTGCTGATTTGCTGTTGAGCTGCCTTTCCAATAACTGAATACTGCAAAAATATGAAGTATTTATTTTAAATTATCGAGCATCGGGTGTTCCCTTCTTAGTGATAATATTATTTCAGTATGTGAATCATACTTGAATAAAGAGAATCATCTACAAGTCCAAGTTTGCGTATTTTACCTAATGAAAAAGCACTAAACATTCAGCTTCTTCTTCTATACAACAGTTCTTTCTGTTATTTCATACCTACAAACACTTAATAATTATGTTAAAAATAAATGAACCACATTTATATAATACAATTTTTGGGGTGCTAAAAGGACTTTTAATATAAATTAATTCTTTAAGAAGACAATGAGACGCGGAGACCCTTAAAGGCCAAAGCTCTTAAATACATTTAACTTACCCACAAATCCCGGTCTGGGTTTACACCCTGCTAAAAGAACGTGAGAATGAGCTCGATTTATAAAAGGTACCCTAAACTTAACTAAGTACCTACTAAAATATAATTTACTTGTCGTCAAACAAGATAGAAGAGAGTCAAATAAAAATTTAGAACAATGGAGCATGCTTCAAAATAAATCGACTCCCGTCTCTCCTGTCTTCGGCAAGGAAAGAAGAGACACTAATCAATCTCTTTCAGTGTGAGATCAAAATAAGGGACTCGGGTTTCTGCATAATAATAGATTGCTGGATCTGAGCTAAAGAACAAACATTAAAGAAGCAATTAAAAATAAAGCCTATTAAAAACTTCCAGCGGCTTAATTAATTAAAAACCTTGTATAATTTTATCTTAGAATAACTAAACGAAAAGGAAAGTAATCGGTAGTTATAAAATGGGTACCTAATAGAAGTACAGCAAAACTGATGTAATGCTGTGCATTATCACTTTAATTTCACGAATAAAACGTGTGTAGTAGTACGGTAGGGTTTCGATTATCTGAAATGAGGGTCACTAGGATAGGTTCATATTACTGCTTTTTCTTTTTTTTTTTTTTAATAATTATTTAAGAAAAGAGGTATATTTCAGCATTACATTCTTTATTTTAACAAATAGAAATTTATTTTCAGACATTAAGTATTTTATAAATTATATTTTAAAGGCTAAAGTGTAAAACTGTTATATCCCTAATAAATACTTGTAAACCTATACCTGTAATAAATGCAACTTAAAATGGGAAAAGCAGTTGATTTTTCCATTTTAAAATCCAAAACTAAAAACGTGGTTTTTGCGAGTTTGTCACTATTCAAAATGGGCTGTCTGTCTGGATGCTTCTGCGATCATACTGATTTTTAACATCAACACGAACTCGGTGGTGTTTCGATTATCCGGAAATTCATTTTTTTCTGCATACCAAGGAAACCTAATTTATAGTAGAAAATAATATACTAATATTGTTATTGCATTGTACGTTTCATTAAATATATTTTTAATATCGATCACACTTTGTTTTTTACTGTGCGATTTTCCTACATCGAGCAACAGAAAAATTGTGTATTGGTTTGGCATAGTGTGTTAAACTCATTTTTATTTTCTAATGCAATAATTTTGCGTTTATAGGAAGAAAAGGATTAAATTACACCTTTATTTCAAAATATTGTAATTATGCCTTTTATTGAGTCAAGTTTGTAATCAGTTTTGTTTTCTTTGCTCAATAAATCTAATTTAATAGTTGAACTACTGAGATTCTGTGTTATCCGATAGTTGCTTAGTCTTATTTATATCAGATAAGGGACCTTTCTGTATACTTTGTTTCTATATACTTTCTGTATACTTTACTCTCCATTTAATACTTTGTTGCTTTCCCATCTAATATAAATAATCATATAACAAATCATATAACAAATGCGTTTATGTGTTACTTTTTGAGAAAATCTAGTTCTCGCAGATAATATCTGAAACTCCACTAGTTGTGACATGGAAAGGGAAATGTGTATTTAACAAAATATTTTTTGAAACTTGGAAAAACGAAACAGTTTTTTTTTAATTTCTTTTAATCTTCAGCACTTTTATCTCGAGATATATTACTCTGTGATAGCCTTCAAAAGCAGATGGATGCCAAGTTATTATGGTTTCATATATAATGAAAATATGCTAATAATATTTTGGAACTAGACAAGGTATTTTTAGAACTAAGTTAGTTTTCAGGCTGCATTTTGGTATCTGCCAGATGAAAAAATATTCGGTACAACGCAAATGCAGCAGCAGGTACAATTCTCGCATGATTTGGCCTATTTGACCAACAAACGTTGTCGACATACGAGCAATGCCGTTGCATACAAGCAATGACGTTGATCGGCAGATACAGAATTCTTTAGCTTGCCGTTAGTTTACAAATAATGAGGCAAAGAAACTAACGATAAACGTATTTTCCTCAAAATCGACATCTTGATAATTACTCAAGAGACCTCGATTTTCTAAGACCTTTTATCAGCTACTCCCGAGCTTCATTAGAAGGGAGAAACCGATGACATCTTTATCGTAACAACTCAACAATCCAGTAGTTTATTTAAGTTCATTGGCAAATGTCCTTAAACTCAATGAGCTTTCAGCTGTGTTGATTACCGGCTAGTAACCATGAACCTATGCAACCTTTATAGTTTTCAGGTCAAGTGTAATATTCAATAAGTTACATGTAACAATCAGTATTTTGTTATAATATACTGTGTTTGTGCTGAAGGATTGTGCCAAGGTTAACATAAATCTTCTGAGCGCGATATCGTTAAGCTAAGCAGTGACGTGCGGTAGGTTAACATTTGCATAAAAATTTTCGACTTGGAATATTTCATGTTGCAATGGATATATCATCATTGTAATCTAGAAGAGTTTGAGAAAACAACTTCATAAGAGATCAAACTTTTTATGGTGAAATAAAATCATTAAATAGCAGTAAAAAAGTAAACTGTTAAGAAGGTTGGGAAAGTAAAGTGTTAGAAGGAATAAAAGTAAATAACAAATAAACGTAAACTGTTAATAAGGGGGGAATTTATATTCAGCTAAGAATTACTGAATTAGCAATACGAATGCTTTATACTAGTTGATTAAACGACTATGGCAAAGCAAACTAAGGCTACCTGCCTTGCTCTAACTGATCCAACAAATTATACGAAAGTTAACTTAAGCAATATGGCATCCTGGAAGACTTTCTGAAGGAAGGTAGTTAGTATTCACAGTATACATAGAGAAAACCGTAAGTCCTCTAAACCATTCACAAGAAAGGACAAGGACAACCCAGGATAAAGTACCAGGTTCAACCTTGCTCCGGTTATCAGGTTGTCCAGCTGGTCAATGGTACCATCTGCCTTAAGATGGCTGCTTTTTCGCAGGATGTTCTAATAACAAATTCTTTGTATTCACGTTATGGAAGCCGCCACTGAGCACGCTGCCCAGACTGTATAATGGTTAAAGGAGCCGATTGCGATGCCAAAGAGCCCGGGCTCGAATTCCGGAGAAAGCATGGTTGTAAATATCCGTTCCTTCATAGGAGGCAAAGGTGGCCTACCTATTAGGTGCCTCCATAATAAAGTGACCACCACTTAGTAGTGGCCAACCTGAAGTAAGCTGAGGGTCCGCCAGTGGGGAAAAAAGAAAGGTCATTGAACACTGATAATTCTTACCGAATTCTGTTCTCTTATTTGAGTGGGTAGTTATTCTATATGCTGTCCAGTACTAGATACAAAATCCAGTATATTGAACTAGTGGAAAAAAGTATACAATGATGGTCTTAATAGACTAATATATAATGGATTGCGATATATACCGTTGCTGTTACTGCTGCAGGTGGTAGGCCAAAAATGCTCATTTCTAAATTTAGGTATCATTCAATAACCACACCTGACTTCTTTGCAATATGTCATACGTGGCCAAAAGAGTGTTGAATGAGTGAATGCATGGGCTAGTATTTCTCACATAGCTAGAACTTGTACTCCTTTATTTTACATACGACTTAGAAACAGCGATATATTATGTCATCAAAGTTAGATTGCTTTTAATGTATGTTCGTCCCTCAGCGCTGGAGTTAAGCTTCAATTGACTTACCTTCGGTTAATTTTAGACTGCATTTCTTTTATAAGCATTTGATTATTCTTACCACAAACCTCTGAAGACGTAAGATGTAATGCCTTCTTTCGTATTCCGAAAAGTCCGGGGGAAAAGCTTCTTGTGTGTAAAATATAAATGACATAAACAGAAATTTAATACACACTTTTATCGCACAAGAGAAGTCATTTGCAGTCATAGTGTACCATTTGTAGTCGCCATTGCATTCTCTTGATGCCTTGCGTTGCTACACGGCAACAGAATGTCAGCAAGTTTCGAAGGATTAGCTTCCACACAGCCATATTTTATCACATCTGAAAGCGGACGTTCAAAAATACAGAGGGTGCTTACTCTTTTTTAGAGTGATTTCGGGGCTGTTTAGTTAAGGTTTAAAATGTAAAGAGCATTTTTTTAAATGCTTGACCTGATAGCCTTTTTTTCCTGGTAGCAGACGAATCTGCATTGTAATTTCCACGACAGAAGGGCTTTTCGTAGAATTTCCCAGGGGTACTGATTTCCATTCCTCTTCCACTACTTCCCAGAGTCCATCAATCGTGGTGTGTTTGCGCTTAGAAATAGCTCTTTTCAAGACACCAAAGGCATAATAGTTCTTAAATGAAACGTCAGGAGACTTACGTTCAAAAGGTAATCATAAATCCCTGACTGAAACTTTGCATTGGCGAAACCAGATTTGTACGATTTAATAAATATAAGCTCTTTTTTGTTGCAGTCATTTAAATAAACCCCTACTTCATGAAGGGTCACAATGTACCTCCATTTATGTCCTGCTAAATACTTTTCATACAGGGTTCTACAAACAGTTCTGCGTTGAGGAACTTTCCTCTGTAAAAGCTGGTGAGCATTATATTTTTTTAGCTTTTGTAAGATGTAACTATTGGTTTATTATTTTTATTTTCTGTTGCTAAAAATATAAACAAAGACGTTGTCATTGATTCCTGCGTCGGCGGATTTTCTCTTGTTATTAATGATTTAAGTTTAGAAACATTAGAAACAGTATGTACCTTTTTCGGGCATTCGTCTGATGTCTTCGTTACATGCAGAAGTAATGATTGACGATTTTTCCCTTTACAGTTAATAATGTTACTTATTTTGCACTTAGGAAAGTTTAATAGCATGCATTTTGAAACGCTTTTGAATTATATAATAGGAATATTTCTCTTCGAAAAGCACAAAGACTTCAGTCCACAGCTTGTTTAAATGCAACATTTTGAAAGAGAAGAATAAATTTAAAGGTAGCGGATGATGCTATCGCTTTTCAAACAATAAGCTGTTGCCAGATATTTTGATTTTAAAACATTTACCTTTTTTTGCTTTGAAACCATATTGAAAATGTTCGTTGGCAACAGCCTTGAGCACCATTCAGGTGACAGTGCGATTTGGCTCACTTCCACCCCCAATTTTGATGGAGAGAACCCAGCAGGGGACGAGTCTAAGGGCCTTCCATCCTTCTGTCTTTCAACCAAACCACACGAGAGGACTTTCGGCTCGTGGCATATTTAGATTGCCTCCATGCCGTACCGACACTATACATTTACAAACATCCATGCCTTCTCCGGGATTCGAGCCCGGGCCCTTCGGCACGGCAGTCAGCTGCTTCAACCACTATACCGGCTGGGCCCGAGGGTAATTATTTATCAGACTACCCTTCTCTTATATGTCTGTCTGCCAATGTAATCTTTCTTGTATTTTACTTTCTTTTTTTTTTTTTTCCTCATAATAATACTTAGACTCTGTAGCTACTGCTCCCTTCTTAATTCACATACAGCTATATTTTATGGGATGTGAAACTTTTATGTTTCCTAACCACTGTTGATTAATTAGCGCACCCATGTTTTCAGAGTTGTGCTTAAATTATCTTTGCTGTTAATGTTTGTACGAAGCTGGAAGGATCTTTTAGGATGCTATGAATGCTTTGCTGAGGTCGACAACATGACCTATTCGTCCATAAGTCCCTCTCTATATGTATCAGATTTAACGTTTGGATGACGTCTGTTTTTATTTTCTCTAAAGTACCTTTTGCCCTTGATAAGATAATGATTATAACATAATCAATACCAGGAAATTTTCGCGTTCTCAGTAAGTTTTTTAGCCCGCTTGTTTCTGTGTTTCCTGCACATTCCAATCTGTTGCGTTGATTGAGAAGTGAAGAGGGCCTAAAATATTTTAAGGGGCTTATTTTATCATCAATGCCTTATTTTATCATTTTGATGATTCCTTTTTCATCAGAAATATTCTTTCCTCGTTTAACTTAGATATTGATAAATAAAATGTTGAGTCACTCCAAACTCTTTTTTTTTTTTTTTTTTTTTTTTTTTTATTCTTTCTCTTTTTTTTTTTTTTTTAACCTTCTAGTTTCTAAGAGGTTTAAGAAGAATTTGAAAGCAATATATCCTATGGACTGAAGTCGAGCAGAGAAAAAAGCGAAAACAAGATAATGTTTTCATTATATATAAACAAAGAGCAAAATCCTGATAAATTGTCTAATGTAGTTAAAATTAATCTTAGGCCCGCATTATTGGATAAATAGATGAGACCACTGAACAAGATTCTGGGTCCGAATCCTGGCGAATAAGCTGATTGCATTAGTTTTTCCGTAGTTTTTCCCAAGTGTAACGCAAACTCTAGCTAGTTTCTCGCATAAAGTCCTCCATAACGACAAACAGTCCTCGTTTACTTTATTAAGCTGATAGTACTTGTGTGCTTTGCCATAATCAATTGAACAAACAAGCATGTTCATTTTAAAGGATGTTTTTTTTTTGACACTTGATAAAAACATTTGTCTTAAATAAGCATTTATAGTATTCCAAATAATGCTACTTAAAGAATACTGGAAATCCTGCGAAAAATCAAGATTCTGATGTTTTTCTTAACAAAATGTTTGATGCGAAATATATTTGAAAAAAAATGAAATATTGTGGTAGTAATATCTCAAAATCCCAGTTTAGGCCTATTATAGTATATATTAATTTTAGGCCTCTACGCACTTATTAAAAGCTGTTTTAATTGTAGTACGTTTAAAAATACTCTCAATTCTTGTTCTTTATGCTCTGAAAGTCATTACTTAAATTAATACAAATCATAAGTGAATTAAAATGCTTAAGTTACCTATATACGAGTTTACAGAATATCAGTGAAAATAAATCAAGCTGCTTTTGATAAGAATCGGCCTGTATGCATTGTGTAATTGGAGAAGAAAAGGCAAAATACTGATTGTAGACATGAATGTGTCTATTCGTTGTTTGCAAATAGATTTAGTTTTATAAAGCAACATTAAATTTAATGTCTTAATGGAAGAAAGCAATATCAGTTTTATTCTTATACAACAGCCTTTTTGTATTAAGAATAGTCTGATATGCCTTGTATGTCTTTTAGAATTTTCCAAGGCTGTGATAAAGGGAAAATATCGTAATAAACTAGAAATAACTATCATGCTATTAAGCTGATCGTCATACGAAGTTATCAAAAAACGTTATCTTTAATAACGCATATTTATGCTTCTAAGCATTTATATGTACTTTTACCGAGACATCAATATTGGGATATCAAGTACTATTGCTTTTGCAAATTCATTGAACCAAACGAATTACAAATATCTCGTTTGATATGAATACGTTATAAATTCTTGCCGAAAAACATTGCAGCGATCTCGTTCTTCCAAATGTCAATAGATTCTTCATCATAATGCAGACAGTCCTTCAATTAATTGAAAACACTGCCGAAATCATATTAATTTCAGTGTTACAGGCACACCAAATTTTTTTAAAATGTCCTACCAATGACGGACGGGATCGCTAGGTAACCGTGCTCCGTCATAAAGTCGTTGGCACCTTTATGTAAGTCCGGCACTTTTCGGCAAAGGTGGTTACAATCTTACGAATATTTGTTTTCAAGAAAGTAACTTGCTCACTTTTATGCCGTAATTCTGGTACTCTAATGGATAAAGCAAATGTTCCCTTTATTAAGGTTCTTCAAGTTGAGAACTAATCTTCATCAAGGTACGGACGTTCTTATGCCAAAAACCCTCATGAAGTATCGGTCTTGAAACTGATAGTGGTTGACTTGTATAATGCGAATCCGCACTTGTGTAAAAGAGTACCATTTTGAAGGCATCTGGTTTACTCATGCGTCACGTAACTACAGGCCATTTTTCCTCAGAAATATCTTCAGAAAGTCTTTGTTCCTCTTAAGCACATATCTGTATATATTATAATCAAATAATCTATTCCGAACCAATTTTTTTTTTTTTTTTTTTTTTTTTTTTGTTAAAAGTTAGTAGTTCGCAGCGAAGGGAAGTAATTCTGCTCACAGGTTTGTAAGGTATTTCTCCCGTCTTCTTAGCATGCCTTCTTGGTGTAGTGGTTAGCACACTCGGCGCGTATTCGAGAGGTCCTTGATTCGAGTCCTAGCGAGGGCATTGCTCAGTTTTCATCTCTTCTGCAAATATCTAATGTCTCTACAGGTTAATTAAATGTGTTTCTTCTTTCAAGCGGATTTCCTTTGTTAAATTCTGAGGAGATATTTGGTTTGATCTTGAGAAGATAAACTGGGTTGTATTTATGATAATAATCTAACGATTTGCGAATCTTTTCCATTTACATACGTTTCTACAGAATAATGCTGGAACACTTAATTTAGTTCAGGAGTTTCGGCTTAACTTTAAAGAAGTAAAAGATTTAAATGAATTTTTTCCTCTTTATGTTAAATGTATTCAGAGCTTCTGTTTAGAATCCGTGCTAAGCAGTAAATCTATGACTTCAAATCCAAAAAGCTAAGAATAGTTTCTTATCAGAGTAATAAACTTGGTGAGCTTAAATAATTATCACTTCTAAGCGTAGACCGTTTCAAAGAAATTACAACATGAATCTTAGCGAAACAAAGAGACTTTATTATTGCGAATACAAATTTTCGGAGAGTAGAAAACTTAAAATCATAGAAGTAATATTTATAAATGATGGTGAAATATGTTCTATGATTTTGCTATATTTTGCAATGAATTAACAGCAGTAGGAAGCGAGTTTAAATTGTATTCAAACTAAAGTATTTGAAACTGAAAAATAAGTCCTAGTTTCAAATATTACAGTTCATACCAGGAGCCAAATAGCTTTCAGACACACGTAAAAACACGTAAATATTTACGTATACACGTAAATTAACAAATACACGTAAGTTTTTATTTTTCCGCATCAGTCCACCTTTAACGTATTTGTTGTTTCATTATTATTTATATTGTTTACTTTTTTCCCTTCCCAGTTAAAACGCGAGCAAAACAACAATAGATAAAACTTAAAACGAAAAAATATCGTGATATTATGAAGAAAATATATAATATACAGATTAAAGTATTTTTTGAAAATTGCAAAATAAATATTAAATGGGACTCTGTGGAAGTTCTGGAAATGACAGAGTAGGCTAAATAAGTAAAGAGGCAACCTTATTTCTGTCTGCCGTATAGTGCTTGGAAAAAAACCACAAAACTTAGTTAAAAATAAGACAACAAAGAGAAATATTTCACAAGTGGCATGAACATCGATCCGTTAACAGTAGAATTAAGATGGTTTTCTACTGCTGCAGACAAGAAAATACGATCATTCATACAAAATATTCCAAATCTTTTCTAGTCATGCCAGAGTTAAACATGCTGATTCTCCTTTGTGTCCTACTGATTCCACACAAAACCAAGTTTTGGTACTTATTTTATTTTTTTACTGTCTTTTACCATTTAATAGCACTGGCGTTTAAGAATATGTGATAACTATTGATGATTTGTGACCATCGATTGATTTCTACGGAATAATTTAAGTAATTCTCTCTTCTATTGATTATGTGTCATTTTTTTTTTTGGAGATACATTTTTTATTACCTCCGGCCAAGTTATATACATAGGTAAATGAGGCAATGTTTTCGATCCAAAAATTAGATGGAGAGTTTTCAGTGAATAAGCCCAAATTACGGTCTCTACAATGAATTTTTACTGTTTTTTAAATAATGTTATGTGTGCATATATGTGACAATTTTTTCGTTCACTATAACTCTTCTGTTAGGCTTCCCAAATTTCTGTTTTCTGTATTTAAACTTTCTGCATTCATGTCAATAGTTAATTCGATTTTGGGTGAATCTGGAAGTGGTATTTTACAGGAAGCCCGTAACAGTCTTTAATGGAAAGCAAGAAGTGGAACTTTACTTGAAGCCCCCAAAAATTTTTAATATTAAAAAACAATATTAAAATATAACCCAAATCTTTTCAGTTTTGTGTTGTATTTATTCTAAGTTAGCCTCAGAGTTAACTTTTATATTATGTGTTGTATCTTAGATCCACAGTCACAATTTAGCAAAGGCGATAATTCGCTGATACATACAAGTAACCTGTAAAGATGTGAGGAAAGCAGAAGTAGTAGTTAAATAGTTTAACTAGTAGTAGTTAACTTTTTTGGGGGGCGTTTTAATGCATTAGTTTAATTTATTATTCGTATAATTATCATTAATCCACTTAATTTATACATAATTGTATTTACTTCTTATTTTATTTAATTTTAATGATTAATCATTTACTGTATAACTTCTTTATTATGTTATAAATTTATATTATTTAGCCTGTTGTTATTTTATTAGTTTATTTGTAGCGTTTGTTATATTAGGACCTTATTGTGCATTTATTTTAATTACCTTTCAGACACACGTAAAAACACGTAAATTAACAAATACGCGTTAGTTTTTATTTTTCCGCATCTGTCCACCTCTAACGTATTTGTTGTTTCATTATTATTTAAATAATATATAATTGTTAACTTTTCTCTAATTTAAAACACGATTATTTAGCCTTAAGATCCCGTAATTATAAACAAAGTACTTATAAATTTGCCTTTTTTCTCTTTTCCCACCCCAGGAACGCTGAAGCAGAATGATTACAAGAAAGAAGTATGTTGTAAAAAGAGGCTGAAGCAGATTATGTTGCCTAGTATAGGAACAGGAGTTTTATGAAATAAATTTTATTATCTTTCCGATGAATTTTATAAGGAATAAATCACATAAAGTCTAAATTATCGAGCATTAAGGGGAAAATAATGGGAAGATTTTGAAGAAAAGCCATTTGTTCAAAGCATTTGCGTCTTATTTGCAAATATTTTCCTGTACTGCCGGCTTCTATCCTAGCTACTTCGGATAATCGAATTTTCGTTTGTACCAAGAAAAATGAAAAAGGCGTTCGATACTATTTAATATTAACATAGATTCGGATACAGTTTACTTAAAAATAAGGGGGAGACAGATTGCTCTACTTCTAACTCTTTCCAAAGGCTTTTAATAACTGACTAAAGTCTAAATGTTCTAAAAATTGTTACTGAACTGTTCATTGTAAATTAATATTTGTAAAATATATGCTGATTAATCAGCAACTGAAAATTTTCCTTTCCATTGTTTTTGCCAACTGAGAATAAATGTTAGAGAAATCTTAATCAAGTTATCTTGCTCATTGAGACGATCTCAAAATACTTTCTTTTCTTGCAAAAGAGCATTTCGTGGATGCGCACCAGAGATAAAACAGAATGCATCTTGGGAATAGCTCTAATTCTTAAATAAATGCGTGAAATGTTATTCTGCCGTTCTTCTCATTAGACCACCTGAATATTTATTGGCGCTGTTTTTCGGAGCACACTAATCTGTTGCACGATTCAGTTGCCAAATGGAGGAAAATAAGGAAAGTTTTCTTTTTTCGTTCAGTTTGATGTGTACGTTGGGTCTCTTAGCCACCGCAGCAAGGGAGGCAGCTATGGTGAGGACAAACCTGCTTGTTTAATATCTCCGTTAATTAGTTACTCAGGACAGACTGACTAATCAAAAATAAAGAGGCTGGTTTTTAATCCTTCCGAGGCATTCGAGCCGAATCTTTAAGGCGGGGAACAATGCTCGCAAGAACCGCACATACGTTAGAATTTTAATGAACTCAATCCACCAACACCCTTTGTTTCTGAATGAAACGGGTGCACAATTATTTCGACAACACAAAGAAATTCGCTTTCCTTTTTCTTTCCGGAGCTCGACGTTTTCGTTCGCCGAGCGAAAACGAAGCTCGCCAATACCGATTTTTTGGCGACTACTTCTAGAAAGAAAGAATAAGAATAAAAGAGAAAAAAAAGAGTAAATAGCGATGTGCTATTCGTAAAGAGATTAACAATGCACGCGGGAGCTATAACTACAGCCACAATTTATTTCCAGGCATTCTTGGTTGTTTATACAACATTAGGTCTAACATGAGACCGAAGTAGATGTGTTTTATGTTCCTCCTTCATCTTTTTTGCTGTTCTTAAAACCAGTGAGCAGTAACCCGGCTAATATTTTTGAAATTTAATTTGTTCGATCATTTTCTTCAATATATTTGAGTAGGGCTCCGAGTACGAAATTCCTGAAATCGAGCTGGGCATAACAAAAAGTTAAATAAATATCTACTTCCGCGAATCGATATTAAAAACAAACTTACCTGGGATTAGCTATTTCTCCACTGGTTTAGTTTCGACTGTATATATTTTATTTCTGTATTAAAATTTTCCTGATGCTTTGCTCTTCAGTTTTCTTTTTAAATTGTCTAACAAATAACTAAGACGTTTCTAGTCATTTTATTTAGCTATGTTTTGGTTTGGTTTATCTGATTATGACAAAGCTATCCGCCTAAGAGGAGGGATGCTTTCGTAGAGGACTTTCCAAGGGAAACTGCCTCATAGTCACGTTACACTACAAGATATTTTATACTAATTAACCCATTTTTAAAATTTAGAACTACACTGTAACCTCTCCCTTCGTTAGCACTCATAAGGATGCAAATGATTTACGTCTATTTAAGGCGAGAGTTTTGAATGTTTTAGATACAGAGCTATTGGCAGCGAAGCTCACAGCTTGACTTTCTGTCGCTAAGCTCTATCACTTATTATTCAAGCATTAGCCATTTGTTAGTCGAAGTTAGAACGCGCAATTAAAGCAACTCGCTTGGAAGTTCTAATAGGGTCTGAAGGACTTAAATGGGTTAAAATTATGCAATTGGCCTTGTAACACATACGTCGAAAACTACGAAAACGACCATCAGGTAGTCCTTTGACCAGAATCTGAATCTGGCTCCAACTACCAGTAGGTTCACCAGCGGCCAGGCGATAAGTCGCTGAACACTGGTGGTTCGACCGGGATTCAATTCCCGGCGAAAAGGGTTGGCTGCGCGGAAGTTTTCATAGTTTTCCCCATGTGTAACATGGATACGAGCGAGTTTCCCTCAGAAGAGAGCCATCACTCCGCTTAGGAAGCTAGCCCTAGCGTGATTTGTCGTAATTAAACAAACCAAATCAGCCATTTACCAGAGTTTAGTAGTCTCATTCACCCGCCTACTGGTAGGCCTTTAGTTAGCTACACTGACTACCAATAAGTATTTGGACACCTGTGATAAGAAAGAAAAACTAACTTTATTCAAAATCAATAGCTGGTAGAACCTCCACGAGAGGTAATTACAGCGTGGACCCTCCGGGGCATACTTTCCACAAGTCTTTGTATGACAGTTAGTGGTATTTTCTTCCACTCGGCTTGGAGAAGACATAGAAGTACCTTCACCAATTTTGCACGGGCAGTGCACCCTTGAATTCGACGATGCAACTCGTCCCAGAGGTTCTCGATAGGGTTCAGGTCTGGACTCTGGGCAGGCCAGTCCATTCGATGAACTCCATTGGTACCATACCAAGCCTTGGTTAACGTCGAAACATGACAACTGGCATTGTCGTCCTGAAAGTAACAAGGGTCCGACCCGTAAAACTGCCACAACGTAGGACGCACATTCTCATTCAAAATAGTGCAGTAGGCATCGGAGTTGAGATTACCATGAATGGGGACCAAGGGTCCAGCCCATACCAGGAGAAACACCCCCAGACCATAATTCCACCTCCGCCAAGCTTGACTGTTGACACAATGCATTCTGGCAGGAGATGTTCTCCAGGTAAACGTCAGACCTAGACCCTGCCATCCGAACGGTAAAGGGTGAACCTTGATTCGCCACTCCAAAGAACCCGTTTCCACTGATCTACGGTCGAATTTCGATGTGCTTTGCACCACATTAACCGAGCAGCGCTGTTGGACTTTGTGATCAAAGGCTTATGGGCAGCAGCACGACCATGAAAACCAAGCAGATGTGCTTCCTTACGGATGGTATTCATTGAAACAATACTCCCGGATGCCTGTTGAAACTCCTCACGGATGAGGGCCATCGGGTGGGTGCGGTTCTTCCGAATTTCTCTGGACAGCACTCGTCGGTCTGTATCTCCCAGTGTCGTTGGTGTGCCGACTCGGGGAACATTCCGACAATCACCGCTCACCTTCCACTTCCTAATCACATAGTCCACTGTCGATTTTGGGGTACTTCAGATCGCTAGATATGTCCCTTAAGGATCGGCCACATTTGTGTTACCCGATAATTATACCTTTCTCGAAATCAGAGAGCTCCGAACTGCGAGGCATCTTGCATGCGACCAAAGCCGATGCTGTTTCCTACACGATATATACCGGCGGAGTCCGTGACGTACCTTAGGACCGCAGATATCGTCATTTGCATAGGTGTCCAAATACCTATTGGTAGTCAGTGTATGTGATATTTGAATGCAGTCGAGAGACAATGTTAAGTCAACAGGTTATCTTACAGTAAATCACTTCAAGGCCATCTACCTTAAGATTAATGCTTTCGTTTGGGACTTAACTCTCTCGTGCCTTTTACTCTCGAGGAAAGAATCTGAGACAAACTGCTTGGGATCAGTGATCTTACTATCTGGTCACTTCTGGAAGGGGGATGCATTCAGTTCATATAACAACTTAAAGCAAATAGTTCTTAATTTCTTTCGATTTAGAGATTCAAGCAATAACATATGTTATCTTTAAACTCTCATTTTAAGAATGCTTTTTTTTCAGTCTCATTATCCATGATTAATTGGATTTATTACAATTGCTTACATAAAAAGATTTGGAATAAGTTTCAAAATTTGAAGAAAAATGTAAATTGAAGTTTGCAGCAAATTTCTTTGGGCCTGTCATTTTATTCCTATATATCTGACATTTTTTTCGTCAGAAAGAGGCAAGAACTTAATTTGTTTGTTTTGTACTTGAAAAAATGAAATAAAATTTGGTGTTATTTTAGTTACTTAATGCTAGGTGTGGATTATGTTCTACGAATTCAATTTTTTTTTTTTTTTTTTTGTTTTTGTCGGTCAAAATACTTAGAGTGAATTAATGCTTATATATTTTTTTGAATTTAAGCTAATGGAAATCCACAAACTAATACACAGTAAAAAAGAATAAATCGTTTTAATTGTATAAAAGAAATCATTCCCTGCAAATTCAAATTTAAACTTCCCAAATCTGATTGGTTATAGAAAACTCAAACTTCTTTTTGACGTGACGCTTTAAAATAATGATCTAAATTAAAATGACAGAGGATACCAATAATGTGTTGTTGTGAATTATCTCATTTCTCTGACAGTAACATTAGAACAAGTCCAAGAGTTTTATCGTGGCGAGAAAAACAAAACTGTGTTCATATTTGGCATGGGCATTCGGCACCTTACAGGTGATAGCACAACTTTTCCTAATATCATTCCAATTTTGAATGAGAATCCCCCAGTGAGGTGATCCAAGAAGCTTTCATCCCTTTCTTCCACCATCAAACCACTCGAGAGTCTTTCATCTCGCCGGGTATTATAAGTGTCCCCCGCCGCAAAGATACTATACAGTGGTACTTCGGTATACGACCTTCTTTACCTTTTTCGAAACAATGCTACGACTGCTCATGAGCGCCAGTACGTCTGTTGCTATTATTTAATAAATAACTCGCACTACAAATTTGAATTTTCATGGTTTTGTGTTTTTTCGATAGTAGAGATAATGATGAAGGTGTTGTACGACTTTAACCATGGCGAGAAAGTCTCTCCTTCTGACACAGTAATTCCTCTCCAGTTTAGAGAGACGCTTACTCCAATAGGCTAAGACACGTTCTTGGCTATTTACTTCTTGGGACATAAACAGCACCAGTAGAGTCATTGCTCGCATCTGTGTCAAGAATAAATGGTTTGTCCAACTGAGGATACCTCAAGGCTTCCTCAAGGTTGTTAAATGCATCCTCACGCTCCACAAGAATGCAAGAACTTATTCACAAGAAATTTTGCGTGCTCTCTGTCAGCGTGAAGAGGTCTTGCGATAGACGAAACGTCCTTCACAAATATCCTATAGTAGATGCAAAGCCCCAGGAAACTTCTCAGCTGATGGATATTTTCGAGGCGTCTGCTATCTTTAACTGCTGACACTTTTTCTGGACCTGTAGACACAC
Organism: Stegodyphus dumicola; assembly: GCF_044657685.1. Lineage (NCBI taxonomy): Eukaryota > Metazoa > Arthropoda > Arachnida > Araneae > Eresidae > Stegodyphus > Stegodyphus dumicola. The sequence continues at coordinate 73,319,838 of NC_140780.1, forward strand.
CTTCGGCAGAGATGTCGTGTCTAAGTTATGTTACTTCCTGTCTAAACAATTTACATTTCGTGGGACTTAATTTTAGATTGCCTTACTTCAGTTTCCGAGCTACCTTCCTAATGTTTTATAAAGGTTTTCCAAAACATTCCCTGACGATGTAGATGTCATCCAGGTACATCAGGCAGGCATAATAAGACAATTCTTTCAACATTGTCTCCACCAGGCGTTCGAATATTTCCGGCTCGTTACGTAATCCAAACGGCATCACCGTGAACTGCCAAAATCCCTGTCCGGTAGTAAATGCCGTCTTTTCTCGGTCATCAGGGTGTATCTCTACCTGCCAATATCCAATCTTGTTTCAATCACTTGTTTTCAGAAAAATTCGAAAACCACTTGTTTTCAGAAATAATATCCAGTATGTAGTCAATTCTAGGAAGAGGGTAGCTGTTTTTCTTTGTGATGGCGTTCAGCGACGAGAGTCAAACCAAAATTTAGTTGAACCATCTTTCTATCCGACCTGGACGATGGAATAAGCCCAAGGATTTTCTGAAGCTTAATAACATCACTTCCTTGCATGACCTTTCGAAGCTTTCCTGCCGCTTCCTGTTCAGAATTTAGAAGACGTCTTGGATATTGCTTAATAAGTGGATGATCCCCAGTATCAATTTTCTGCTGTGCCAAACTAGTTCGACCTACATCAGAACATGATCGGGAGATAACATCTTGAAATGCTTATAGGGCACGCTCTGCAGCAGTCCTCTCTTCATCGGTTATTTGTGCATTCTGCGATGTTAGTCTGTCCGAAGATATAGACTGAGGAGGATTACTGGTTCGCGGAACACAGGTCACTGGAGCACATGCTGTAACCACTTCACCGTTCCTAATGACTTTTTACTTGCGATTTACATTGGAAATTCTCACCGGCATAACGGTCGACGAGTGCTGAGGTTACTAATATTCTATTCGGGTTTTTACAGATCTTAGGATTTTCCGTTATGACGTACTCGAAATTTCTACTTTCAGCTATGGATCCAGGTAGTAAAAATTCTGTTCTTGTTAGTAGTGTGGTATAGTCTTGAGGTATTATTTGGTGTATGGATTTAAGTTTTTTATCTTTGATTCCGAATGAGGCAGACGCAATTTGTTTTGAAAGTCCAAAAAATTGTATTTCCTCACAAAGTCTAATCTGAGTATGCAAGAGTAAGTAATCTGCCACATATTCGGTGTTATGGTAGGCGGCATTTCAAACACGATGTTAACGTTTAACTTTCCATCGATGTCAATATTCTTAACGGGCACAGTTTGGAGAGTATCGCAGAGCCGCGTCTTGATAAGTGTACCTTTACCAGTCGTTCCGCCTCAAGTCATTGACTTGCTTGATGAAATCGTCTAGACGGACTAACCAGTTGATCAACTGGCTCTTGGACATGAGCATCTCTGACTGGATGGTGGTTTCTTATGGTTGCTTGCTATTCTGTCCCGAACTTCATGGCGTATACCAAAGCGCTTTTTAGATCATTGACATCCGCCATTCGCAGGGCTTACTGTATCTTTAGGATCCCGAATGCAATCGACGTAGTACTGCACTGACAGGATTTCACTTGTTTCGATTGAGCAATCTGGAAAAGCAAGATGAGACAGCCTTTCAACATCCTTGGCAAGCTCCTGGGGTGTTTTCGTGGGCTTTGTTGGCAAGATTTAACTGAAGCCTGCTATAATCTCTTAAACAACTCTCGCCAATGCACAGCTCCTACGCGCTGGGTAAAGCTTTGAAATCTAGCCTCTGGTTTTCGAGCAGATATGAAGTATGTCCGCTGCGTCTGCTCTCAGAGAAGATGCGAGATGCCAGGCTTTACTTACGGAATCCGACCCATTTACGTACGACACTATAGAAAACTGAGTATTGTACATTTGCCAGAAGGTCTTTCCACCACACTTGTATAGCTGTAGAGAAGATCGAAAAGACATATGTACGAATTTAAAGCTATTAGTTTCTTTTTCAGCTGACACTATGGATTTCTTCAAGCTGTCATCTACTTTGGCGATAGCAGCAGAAATTCTGTCATCATTTCCATTCAATTTATTCATTGTGTTATCGATATTTCAATTTGTTGTTGGACAGCAGAAACTCTTTCTTCGATTCCTTTAACTTTATTTTCAACTGGGTCTATCTGCCTTCCATAGCCTTGATTTTTTTGCTTTTGTGACAGTAATTTCTCTTTTCTTTTCATTTTGACTAGTTTCAATCTTCCCTTGAACTAGCTTTCATCTTTTCGCTTACATCTTTTCTTCGTCCGCTTTCATCTCCTTTTTAACGGTCTTGATGGCCTCTTCCATAATTTCTTGGGCGCTGCCATCTCTTCTTTAACGGACTTGACGGTCACTTCCACCTTTCTTGGAGTGCAGCAAAGGCTATCACCAGCTGCATTTATTGCTCATCCATAACTCTTCTCACTGGCATTCAGCTCGACTTCTTATACCAAAGACTTTTACGTCCGTAGGGATTCGTAACGGATTGAAGGCACACAGAACCGATGATAGCTTAATGAATTTAGTTTTTCTCCAAAAGCACTTTGCTCTGAAACTCTTCACACAAAAGTACTCATACAGCTCTTCTTGGTATAACAGAGCACAACCAGTAGTTACCACACGTTGGAGAACGCAATTAATAACGATGAATACAAAGCAATAGAAAATGCCTCAAATGCATAGCCTAACGCATTGATTTCCCAGTTCTTTCACTGTGAACTAAATTTTCAACTCAACTTTGAACTAAACCGAAAACTGTTGCTCTGTCCGATCTTTTATAGTATTCCCGCTTCCGCCGAGAAATTTCAAGTATCTTCGGATTTTCGAAATTGCAGGAAGGCATCAATAGTTACAGTTACATAGGACCGAATGCATTTACAGCCACACAGGGATTGAACCAAAATGTCGCCAAATGGTAGTAAAGTGCGGCGATTTTTGACGATTTTCCGCCAAATTTTCTGACAAAAATAAGTCTCCAAAACCATCGTCAGTTTGGCGCTATCCATTTACCTCAATGTTAAACGGACTTACCCCCCAGAATCCCTGATTTTCCATCTATATTTCGCCGTTTGAGCTTTTCATGTTATATTAGACAAGATGTACTACAATTTACATATAATTTCACTGAAATTATTTACATATATACAAAATTCATAACAATATATTTCACCCACTGCATTTGTATTTCAGTATTAACCTGGGTTTTAATAACTACAGAAAATTTTTTTAAGAACAGAGTAATTATGTTCCTTTTTTTTTTTTTTTTTTTTTTTTAAATATATATATATATATATATATATTGGAAAACTTCGTTTGATGTATGTCCAAGGATCTGGAACGGCTTAATGACTTCTACCGAGGTACCACTATAGGCATATAAAGAGTGAAATCTTCCGGAATTAGAGGTTGGGCCCAACAATAAGCAGACAGCACCCCCTTTACCGTTATATCTATCAGGACGGCCAAGTAACGTGCAAAATACAGCAGAATTCTGAATTTCCGGACTAAAACAACCTGGATATTAGAGAAACTTCAAGTTTTTTTTTTTTTTTTTCTTTTTAATGTAGGTTTTTATTTTAAAAAATACGCAATCAGGCAAAGTGTTTTAATTTGAGACAAAATGCAAAACATGCTTTGATAAAATTAAGCAGTGGAATTATTTTTTACTTACTTAAATGCACAGCTCACTGTACCTTAAATCTAAAAGAATAATCTTTTTATTTATACGTTATTAAAAAGTTTTATTTTTATGGTACTAAAATCAAAGAAAGAAATTAATTTTTTTCACATAAAAAACGCATAATCTATTTCTATTAAATTCAAACTAAACTAGACATAATTATTAATAATCGCGTAATAGCATTAGTTCGACATCCATAGTTTAATATATAGAAATATATTTGCATAAATAAAAAAACATCACGTATTTCTCTTAAACTGATATTAATGTAAGACAAAGCTATTAACAATCACATAATAAGATTAAATTAACTAAGTAAAAAATATTGCACCATGTACTTCAAAGGAAAAAAAAGGCTCTTTAAACTTTATGGAAAAAAAACTCTCTCTCTTTTTCACGCTCAAACACACACGCACACACACACAAAGAGAAAGGGAAAAAAAGATTTGACGTTGATAGATTAGGAAAGCTGGTAGAAAGTAACTAACAGACTTTAGTTTCGCTGCATATTTTGAGACAAAAACTCTTTATTTGGAGATAGAATTAACATTACGTCACCACATGTTCTACTTCCACTAGAATAGCTTTTGTTATGACTGCGCGACAAATCGAGATGTAAACAAAGAACAAGAAACCTATAAACAGCAGGTAACTGCTTTTCAGTTACTGTTTATAAGGTTTATCCTAAGCAGCACCAGAATGAAAACAGAAGAGAAACACGCCAAGCGAAATATAAAATTAGCAACGCAACAACCTTGAGTTTGGCGTAGATTTAGTCAAGATCTCAATCGCTTTCGAGGGCAAACAGGTACAGATCCCTCTTCGTCAGGAGCAAAGAAATCTGCAAGCCTGGAAAGTGGTGGCCACAATGGCTGTATTTATGCTCCGCAGTTCTCGTTCGCTTTACTGCTGAGTATTAGGACCGTTGTGCCCACTGCTTTCCAGGCTTGCAGAATTCTTTGCTCCTGACGAAGTGGGATCTGTAACTGTTTGTCCTTCAAATCAATTGAGATCTAATTTTATACTGCACCAGAATGTTCATAGCTGTTCAGAGAGTGCTCCATCTATTCCATCATATTTCTAAATACACGGTGTTACGTGTAACGTAATACTGTGTTAGTGTTCTAAACGGCGTGCTAATGTGGTGCGTGTTTCAAACGTTTTCTTAGGATGTACGTTTCTTCGTCCAAAGCTGACACTTCTCAAAGCGTTCCTAGCATGTGCTATAATGTACGTTTTACATGACATGCTAACGTGTTGCGCATTACAACGATGTTCTTAGGATATATATTTAAACGTACAACACTTTGGAAACGTTTCCAGCATGTGCTGTAAAGTATTTATTGTTCCGATTATATTTAGAGAAGTTCCGATTGTATTAGATATTTAGTTCCGATTATATTAGAATTTATCTGCCTTACAGGTAACCATCAATTAATTAATTTTGGACAAATATTTTATTCAATAAATTTTATTTGCTACGGTATTGGTTATAGAAAACAATTATTAAGCATTATATAATAAAAATGTTTCTCAGCGGTTAGTGGCATCGCGCGGCAGCACTACAGGTCCAGAATTCAAAGCTGGGCAAGGTTGACTCAGCATGTCATCTCTTGAGTGGGTCAATAAAATGAGTACTAAGCTCGTTTGGGAACTAAACAGCGGAGGCCTGCGACAAGCTGACCATTTCTCCAGGTTAAATAAATGTTCATGCACCCCGGAGCCCACGGCCTAGAAAACAGATATAAGGGCACTGCAGAGCATGGCTCACTGAGGGCTCTTGCGCCATTGAGTTTTGTTTTATATATGTATAAAAATGTTTCAGATTTTTTAAGAATAAAATTTTAAAGTTCCTCATTAAAAGGAAGTTGTAGCAAAAATATTCAGTTAAAAGTACGGAAGATTTTAGAGGAAAAATTAGCATATGTAGCATAACTATTTATCAAGATACATTCAAAAATTGGTAATTTAAATATTTCTTGTAAGTAAAAGAACTTTTATGAAATTCAAGCGGAAACTACTTTTCAATGTCGTACACTGTTACTATTAATGAATTAGGCATGAGATAATTTTGCAGCTATAGGAACGGTGCTCTCTATAACGACTGCCCTTGGTTCCAGGCTGTTTGGTTTTCCGTACAGATGTTCACCTTAGAGAAGTTATGTCTAATACCAATATGTATTTACAGTCTCAGAAATAATGCTTATTTTCAGAAGTGATCGTCGTAAGTGGTTCCCAAGTCAGTGTCTATTCACTTAAGCTATAAGGTATTTTCTGCCTCCTTTCTGCATGCGTTCATGGTGTAACCGTAGCACACTTGACGCGTATTCGAGAGGTCCAGGTTCGAGTCCCAGCAAGGGCATTGCTCATTTTTCATCACTCCCGCATCAAAAAATCCTAATGACTCTACAGTGGCGCCCAAACTAAAAAGGTTATGGATAATGATTCTTCACCACTAGGATTTGGCTAATAGGTCCCCTAATCCCTAGTCGCCATTTAAAAAGGGGAGTATATAAGGTATCAGTAATGGGCGCAGCCCGACCCACCTAACCAAAAAAAAAACTGGTCTCATGGTCATGACAGGCCACGCCCATTTCAACAAAAGAAAAAAAGGAAAGGAGTATATAAGGTATTTCTCTCTCCTTTCTGCATACCTTCATGGCGTAACGGAAGCACACTCGGCGCATATATGAGAGGTCCAGGCTCGAGTCCTAGCGAAGACATTGCTCATTTTTCATGTCTTCCACATCAAAAAATCCTAATGACTCTACAAAGTCACATCTGCAACATTTGCACCTTATAATAAAAATGAATTCATCTTTAATAAAAATCAACTATTTTTTTAATATAAATGTAAACTATTGAACATGTTCATTAAGTAAGAGGTTTGCCTATTCATTGATCATTTGAAATATCAGCATACTTTACGTAGCATTCTTTATGTAACAAATAAAGGTTTCATTTTAATATTTTGTAACGCAACGGAGAAAGGAAACTAAAAATAGAATTGTAATATATCATTAGACAATCAAATTTCCAAAAAAAATCTAAGAAAAGGCAGCTAAATCTTTCCATAAAAGTGGTTTTTATGAGTTTTTTCCCGCTCATGCATGGAGTAAATGGATGATTTCAAGAAATGAAATTTTATACTTCAAATATTTCAAAATATGAGTCCTTTTTCAGCCCCTTTTGGTTAGTAGTCAAGAAGAATATATTACATTGTATTGTATGCTACTTTCTTTATTATGCTTTAAAAAATGCTTTCTTCTTTTAAAAGGAAAGGAGAAGGTAGCATACACAGGAATCAGATATTTTTATTAACTAGTAAAGAAAAGTTGCTGAAAAAAGAATTATTTGAAATATTTGGATAATATGGATGAATAAATTCTGGAATTTAATAATGATAATAATCATTATCTTTCTTCATGTACGTGAAAGAATGAGAAAAATTCTCTGAAACAATTATTTTTAGTTTCCTTTCTTCATGACATTATGAAATATTTAAAACAAACATCAAAATACTATTTATAACAAGATTAATATTTTAGACAATGTATAAACACACGTTACATGTTTGTTTTATAATGTGTTAAAAATTTGCATTATTTTTTTAAATGCTGCCGAGAGATATTTGCGGAAATCGTATATAAATATATAAAAAAGGAAAACATACTCCGTGATACGTTTCAGGCTCACTTTTAATAGTACGTTCTTTATATGTTCCGCGAAAATACCACCAGTATATTAAATTTATTTTTCACATATGTTACAGAGCTGTAACATAGAGGGGTAATGTAGAAAGTTCTCGCAGAACGCTGTACAAGGGTTTTTTATAGAACATTCCTTGTAAAGTACATGAGAATGCCTTTGCTTTTTTTTTTTTTTTTTTTTTTTTTTTTTTTTTTTGTGTGTGTGTGTGTGTGTGTGTGTGTGTGTGTTACAAAACTGTAACATACAGATGTGATTTAAAAGGTTTTGGTAGGAACCGTAAAGAACCGTAAAGAACCTTTGTAAAACGTTCTTTACACGTTACATGAGGGTCGCACTAACACAGGTGCTGGACGGACTGTTGTCCATTTTAGAACTGAACGTTTCTGAGACGCTCCTGAATGCTTTCTGAACGTTTTGGTGCTAGTTAGGATATTTGCCGAACACTGTAGGCCAAGTTAGAAGTCTTACACAAGCAGCTAAATTAATTTCATAGCATCTTAACCATAGAAAGACGACTATCATCATTATGACGTAGTTTCAGAGTTACTTTTGAGCATCACTTTTTATTTGTGTTCATGGTGCTGAAGTTTTATCACTTTCCCTAGTGATGCGCATCGTATTCACCGCAGTCCTTTAAAGCGTTGATCTCGAAAGCGTTGATAGTACACATAAACTTCAACTTACAAAAATGGCTTAAATGAAGCTGCGATTCATGTTTTGGCATTTTTTAAATTAAAGAAATCTATTATGCAAATAATACGAAATCTGACTTGTTTCTCCAGTCTCTATAGTTATGTTTACGAAAATTTTGTACTCGTTATTAAAAATAAAACACGAAAGGTTTGACTCCAGTACGGTAAAAATTGACCGAGATATTTAATTTCACAATCTACAGTTTTCGACGTCTTATTCAATTTGCTTTGAGACTTGGATTAGTAAATAAATTTGAATAACTACATTTCCTTTTTCTCCATAAATACCATTAGATGATACCTTTCTGGATCAGAATCTAGTAATCTGGAGAAAATGATAATCCGGTAATAAAACATTGAGCTACCAACATTTCTTATTAGTTTTAATTAATGCAAATGATATTATGAGTTGGCTGCCATGCCAATACTGAAGTTCGCCGGTGTTTCTTAGAACGCGAATTCTGTAAGATCCCGTGAATAAAATGTCCATTTTGAAAATATTCTTACTGATCAATACTTTTCACAGTAGCCTGCATAGAAATTCTCGTCAGTTAATCTGTTAACATCAGAAACCTTTTACTAAATTGCTACTTCATTTTGTATACACCTATGCAAACATTTCTCTCTTGAATTAGTGTATGACCCTTAAATATGATCTCCGACTTTAATACCAAATTTCTTGATCAAATTTGTCTTACGGGAGCCAATCCCGTAACACACTTTGTTTTTATTTTGTATAACAAGTATAAAACTTTCCTAAGTATAAATATAGGAAGGGACCCGGAGGGAGCGTATAAAAAGATGGATTTCTTAAAAGTTATATTGGAAGTATAGCTCGATGACACACAGTTCCAAAATTAAATTCCAGGTGAAGACTTTTGTGCACACGTGCACAGATACATATCTATATGTACATTTTTTTTCAAAATATTCTTCAGTTATGAAAAGAAGAAAAAATGTTTTGTATTTCTGTTGTAATATTTTTTGGGGGGTAACGTAATTTTTTTTAAACAAAAAATCATTCGAATAATTTTTATATTTGTCCAAGATTTCTTTTAATGTCGGGTTAATTCCTTATATTTTTCGCATTCTCGTAAGCAATTTAAGGAAAGATCTCCGATTTCTAGTTTTTAAGAAAGAATCTCTTGATTATGATAATGCGTGCTATGTTTATACGCTAGTGGCAATGAATGGCTCCGTGAAAGCATTTCTAAACCCGCATTTGTTACACATGATGAAAATGAAATTTTAATTAGGCAGCTCGTTCAGTTGCCGTAAACAGAATTCGGAAAAAGATACATGCTTTATGGCTGTTAACCACAAATCGTTAAGTATTAAATCCTATTATATTTGGGAATTTTTAAATTTATGGTTATTTTCGAAAATTTCGTGATTTTACATTCCAAGTACCATTTTCACAAATTTTTCTTATAGAAAACATATAGTTAATTTTTCATTTGAATAAATTGATGTCTCAATTATCATGGCATCATGAATGCATAAATTCTAAAATTTGTTAAAACAAATGTTGATACGTTCATGTTTTCTCCAGATTTATCACAGTAGGTTAAAAATTCAATAAGCTGAAAAATTACATAAGATTTCAATTAAAATTTTAAATGTAATTTGAATCATTGCAAATTGTTAGTTTAGGATTTGGTAAAATATTAAACATAAATATATAATTTTGACACACAAGGCCATAAAGAAAAGATAACCGTGTTTGCATTTAAGATAACAAATTTAGTGGTAAATGATGCATCCGTTTGATTTAATAAGCAAATAAATTCTATTTGAAGTATAAAATAAATTTAACAAAATATTTTATATATTTAATACCTATTTAAGCCGGGGTAAAATCTAGATATTTTGTCTGAAGTACTGAGAGCTGTATTTTTCTTTGAAGGCAAAATATTTCATCGTGAAGCATAGCTTAGGTTTAGTGATTTTAACGTTGAGTTTATTAGAAAATGTTCCAGTTATATATATCTCGAAAAACGAAGAGAGAAAGAAAAGAGAAATTTGGCCTACGCAACTTCATTTTCTTAGTTTAGATTTGTTGTCAATGCAACTCTTACTTATGCTGTACAATATCGTATCTTAAATTTAGTCGTCATCACTTCTTTATTTAATGGACAGTTTCTTCGTTTGTTCTTTGTAACATAGTGTTAAAGCTAAATATGCAAGCATTGTTGACCTTTGAAATATCTGCTTACATAAATTTTTCCTTGATTTTTCCTTAATATTGCTGTTTTCATCTGTCATGCATCATCATTTGAATAATTCAGCCGTTTTGTAAACTTGAATTTATTGTGATAACTCCTTTCAATAAAGTAGATGAGTGTGCATTTAAATTTTAGTGTTTGCCAAATGCAAAAGCAAGTTTAATTACGTTAATTTAATTCAAAAACAAGAAATTCTTTGAAAGCAAAAATTTTTTATAACAACTTAAATGCAGATTATGGTTTGAATCTTGCTAATAAATGTTGTATAAATTATAAAATTCCGCAAAATATATTTAATAAAATCTTAACAACATATTTTTATTGTTTGTATAAATTATAAAATTCCACAAAATATATTTAATAAAATATGATCAACATGCTTTTGTTGTTTCGAAAGAAAAGATTACGACATTAATTTTTTTATTTGTTCAAAGATTAAATATTTATTTTCTTTTCATAACTTAAATTCATGAATAAATTATAATGTTCGAGCAATTGTAGGGAATACATTTTTGATGTTTTTAATGATATTTGTTACTTTTGGTAAACAATAAATACCTGTTACTTTTAGCAAATATAGTCAAATTTTAGTAGCGTTATTAAAATCTGAATTTTAATACAATAAAAATATTTTGTATGACGTATAATAAAAATTTGTTTAAATCAGTAAATTATCAAAGTTCGCTTACATTTTTGATTTTATAGGCTATTATTGCATGAGTTACTTTATTAGCTATTGCAGGAGCAATTTATCTAAATGATATAATTTTTACTCTTTTTAAACTGATTATTATAGTTTTATTTCTTTTAGTCGAGGTTGATTTCCTGATAGTCGTTTTATTTTAACTGAAATCATTACTTTTATTTGCAGTATCAACGAATCTTTTAATTAATTTAGTAATATCCCTAAAATAATATAAAACTCTACTCGCCCCATTTTCTGGGAACTCCATGCTACCCTGCATTGTTATGCCGCAGTTACATTGTTGCACAAACCAACGTTGTTGTGTGCAAACAATATAACAAATGACCCTACCAATTCTTTACTTGTATGTAATAAACTAGTAATGTGAGCCAAAGCTTGCGTATGCAATCTTTTACGTATTTTTCGAACTGTATTTATAATTTACTTTCACAGTTTGTTGCCTTCAGGTTCTATTTTCCAAAAAAGTAAATTAAATAATTGGAAGTTATTTGTATCTTATTATCGAATATCTTCATTTAATACAAAAATAACTATTTTTTAGTAATTGCTTCCAGCTGATACCAGCAACACGGAATAAAGCTGGATTATTTGTAAAGAATTTATAATTTCTTTACAGACTTTATATTATTACGTGTTTGTTTTTTCTAATGCATCATTGGAGCATGATTTTCTATTTCTACACTTTAACGTCAATAGTATTAATAAATTCCAGGCACATAAATCACAACTGTTGTTGGAACATAATATGACTGAAAGAGCAAAGCTAACGCCCAACTTAATCACAGTGCTGTGTTTGTATTTTAAAAATTATATTAGAAATAAGCAAGGTAATGAGATGTCGTTATATTTTATATTCAAATAATCCTAATGAAGATTTTGTATTTAAAAATTATACATATTAGACTTTAAGAGGAAAAACATTCCACAAAATGTTTATAACAACGTTATTAAAGGAATAAAATTTATTTCACAATCTTATTTTCCTTGTCAAAATTGTCACAACATTTAAAATATTACTCTCTTTAACCCAAAACTTTAAAATCCTATGAAACACATGCTAACAAATTTTATTTGACCATTCTCTTATTAGCGGTTTGCATTGAAAATATTTTAAAGACTCTAATATTTAAACTTTCTAAGTATTTAAATAAAACTGGTATTTTATCTAATATTTTAGATAAAATAATTAGATAAAAATGGTTTCAACTAAGTGTAGATAATAGAACTCGCGAATAACAGTGAATCTTTCAGTTCATTAAACGAAAAGTTAATCACTATAAATTTTCTTGAATAATTTAAGCTCTAAAAGCTCTTTAGCCACTTTTTAGAGATATCGCTGAAAGAATACAAAGAGTATCGCTGAAGGAGTCCAAACAGTAACATCTAACAGGAAAAAATGACAAAGAAGAATGATGAGAAAAAAAATGGCTGAGCAAAAAAAATATAAAAGAAGCTACCCGCACCTACAGCTGAGTAAACGCGAGAAGCTCTTAATTCTACTTGAGCAGGAAAAAAAGAGGAGGCTGTGATAAGGAGCTTTGGTCTTTTTATGAACGTTGGGACAAGGAAGTAATAGAAATTCGTCTGGCAAAACTGTGCGTTTATTGCTGAAAAATAAAAGGTTTTTCAATTAGGCTACAATATGTTACCGATATTTTATAAAATAAGTTTTCCTTAATCATTTTTTCAATGAATGAATTTTATTGCCATATAATTCAGTGATTTTAAATCTACTTTAAAGCTTATGTGAGTATCTTTTAAAAGTACTTAAAGCTAAGAGGTGCGTATATGTGTGTGGAACGTAATAATTTTATTGTTTTGCTAATTTTTTACATTGTTGAATTTTCGTATTAGATGTAATTGTGATGAAACTAGATAAACTTGAAATGCTTTGTATTATTAATTGAGGAAATTGCGGCAACGTTTATTGATTATCCATTAGTTCAACCTTTATTGGATTTCCTAAGGACAACTGAATTGTAAAATATTTTCCTTACAGAATTTTACATATTTTATATGTCTATTCGAGGTAAATTACAGCACTAATATAAAGTAAAAGATTAAGCTCGTGTTAAAATTCAAAACTTTAAAGTTTTATATTTTGAAAAAGATTACAGCTCGAAATCTTAACTTTTGAATTGTTCTAAGACATTGCCCTGTATGGTGATACTGTCGTATCAGTATTGTTTATCATTAAAAACTTTCTTCCCCTCTTTTTTTTTCTGGTAGATACTTTGTATATTATTTAAATAACTATAAATGAACAATCGTCACCATGATTGATCTATTTAATATTAAACGACGCATTAAAAAATGCAAATTCTTCTATAGTTAAAAATGATGACAGCAGTGTTGTGTTTTTGAAATATAATGACAGAATTTCGTGAATCAAAAGCTTATTAACATATTTCTAAAAACGAAACGTTATTGAATTAGTATATTATAGACATACATATGATAGTTAGACATTGAAATAAATTAGCCTCCAAGACATATATTTATAGATTTGTATTGGCTGCAAAAATTGAATTAATCAAAATAATGAAATGAAGGTAACTTCTATCAATAGTGCAAATTTAGCAAAAACTAAGAATTTCAATGGGTAGTCAACTGTTATACCAAATCAACTATAGAGTTTAAATACCAATTCCAAAAAGGTCAAAAGAATAAATTTCAAAAAAATTTTTAAAAAGAAAAATTAATAAAAATGTCTGAAAGCTTTCAGATTTTACATTACGCCTAAAAGAATTTTTTTAACGTTTTGGGTGTAACCTTTATTAAATATTATGTTCTTTGCACTTAAACCATAAAATTTAATTCAACAGCATTATCGCAAAATAATTTTAAAATGAGTATATATTTTTAGAATTTCTGATACACACTCTCGTGCGCTGGAGATAATTTTTCCCCCCGTATAGTGTTGCTCGCGTTAAAATCGTTGAGTTTATTAATCAAAAATAGTTTATTAATCAAAAATTCGTTGAAGTTTTACAAAATATGAAATCGATAATAAAACAAATTCCAACAAGACTTCCAGATGCCAATTTTCTGTGGAAGATTACATTATTCAAAATTTGGTGGCTCTAGGTACCTTTATTTTATCACAGTGCGAGAAACATACATACATTCATACAGATGCTTCATTATTTAATTTCTTTAAATATAACGCGGAACAATAATAGTTGGTAGCAACAATTAGAAAAAGTGAACCGCCATTTCAATGCAAAATGTGAAAACGAAATTAATAGCCCTTCTGGGCCAACGCCCTTTGGGCTAAAAATGAAGAAAGGAAGTAAATAGGTAAAGGAAAATTGTCTGTCAAGCAACTGCTAGTACAAACAGTAGTAAAGCAAGTACAACTTAAATGCAAAATTAAATAAAAGTTTAAAAAAAATGAACAATTGAAAAGTCAGTCAGACAATATCGACTCATCAGGGGGGATTATAATCAGGAGAATTGTAATATGGAGTCATCAGGTGGAATTATAATAGAGTCTTTTTCTCTTTTTGTAAACATATTTGTATATCTTGAATTTATTACTGGATATTTGCGTAGTTTTTCTTGTGATTTTTGGCATTTATTAAATTTAACTGAATTAGAATAGAATTTAACTGCAGTTTAACTGAATTGGAATTAACATTGTGTAGGGGAATTCTTGACATGCATATGGGTTTACTAATTTTTGGTAAATTGTTATATAAAGTTTTTAAAAAAAAATTAAGATTACATATGCATGGCACGGATGAAACACGATATCTGAACAATTGGGGAGAGGGTGAGATAAGATAATTATCCCTAATGAGTCAGGCATTTACTCACTGACCTTTCAGTTGATCGTTTTCCTAAAATTTTGATTTAATTTTGCATTTAAATTGTATTTGCTTTACTACAACTCTACTACTAGCAGCTGCTTGGAGAGAATTTTCTTTTACATGATTACTTCCTTTCTTCATTTTATTAATGTCTCCTTTAATTTTTTTTTGATTTATTCTGATGATCTTTTTGGAATTGGTTCTTAAATTACATAGTTGATTTGGTATGACAGTTGACGACATATTGAAATTCTTAATTTTGGCTAAATTAGCACTATTAATAGGAGTTATATTCATTTCATTATTTTGATTATGTATATGTGTGTGTGTGTGCAATAGGATGTCAGTTACCCAAACTTCAGTAATCCGAACAAATTCAAATTCAAACCACAAATCAGAACGATTTAGAAGGAGCTCATAAACGTTGGATGGCTTTTAAGTTTTTATTGGCTGACTTGATACAAATTTCATTCCTAATGTTAACCATCTTAAAAATAAATCCGGAAAATCCGGCTAAGTTGTTATTAATTCAAGTACTAAATACGGCAAATTTCTGTTATTGCAATAATGTCGTGCTTTTAATGAAATACACGTAATAAAAAAATTCCAGAAGTCTTTAAACTAGCATATTTTAAGAAAACTCTGTTTGGCAAGAGTAAAATAGTCTGATTTGTGCCTTAACAACGCAGTTAAAAGACCAACCATCATGTAGCAGACTTTTAGATGCAGCAGATCCATAGGGCCATCACGGCAAGGGGCTTTAAGAATTTAAGGACAGCTATAAAGAATCTGGAGAGCAAAAATGACTCCAATACAACTTCTATGCCTAAAATGAATTCTAAATATGCCGCTTGTATAAAGTTATCTTCTTTAAACCGTTCCAAACTAAAGTTTTTTTTAATAGATACGTTTTAAAAACAGATCTATGTTGTGTTTATTTTTATGAAACGAATTTTCGAAAGGAGTAGAATACGAGAATGCCATGATTGTCCTGCGTTGATGACTGAAAATGAGCAGAGTCACTTTCCAATAAAATATATATCGTCCTTTCTTGCTGTCTGAACGTTTTTGGTTGTCTGAAAATTGGATAGATTCCAACAAGTTTAGACATAATGTTTAGTGTATTAAATATATCATAAAATAAAATATCTTCTCCGATATATGAACCTCCAGCAGCCTATCCACTCAACCAATCGAAATAAAATTTCAGATATTGTTATTTGAAGGTATGCGCTCCAGAGTGTGATGATTTTAAGCATTTTTCCTGCGCAAATTGATCAGCACGTTGAAAAATCATAAATGACGTTGGAACGATGCACGTATGACAAAAAATTACGCTTTAAAAACATTTGAAAAGAAGAGAATAGTAAAGGACTAATGACAACACAAGATAGGAAGGGAGAAAACTTTTTTGGCGTTTCAAGACAGTGTACAACGTTTCAAGATAGTTCAAGAGTGTAAAGTTTCGAGATATAAAAACGTAAAACATTTCAAGATAGATTTATCTACCGTCACTTTGCAGTTTTGTGGTCACCGAGATTTCCCCCCGATCCACTCATCCACACTGCTAGTCCCTCCGATGGATTTCTGGTTCGGAGATTAACTGAAATTTCAGGTGTACACTTCAGATCCACGAGGTTTGTAAGAATTGAGAGATGCCACAAAACGTGAAGTTTTGCAGATTTCTTCTGCGATGATACTTTCGTCATTAATCTCCCACATGCAATGCATTATCATCTGCGAAGGTAGGCACGTTGAAAACTTGTAATTCCAATAAAAGGTTTTTTTTTCCTCTCCTCTCTTGTGTTGTCATTGGTCTTTTACAATCTCATCTTTGTAAATGTTTTAAGCCAGCAATTTTAGTCATACATGTATCGTTTCCAACGGCATTTATGGTTTTTTAATGCTCTGATCAGTTTGCGTAGGGAAAAAGTGACAGTTGCCATTCCAAAATTTTGAAATTTTTTCACTCTAACCATAATTGTGATAATTGTGTATTGTTTTAAATCATCACAGTCTCAAGCACATACTTCAGATAACAATATCTGAAGGTTTCTTTATACTGATTGAGCGGATAGGCCGCTAGGGGTTCATATAACGGAAAAGTTTTTTACGACCCTTCCCCGTATATAATAGTGTAGAAACATTAATTGCGTACATGTTGAACCTTTAAGAAAAAAGGAATTTCTCAATAGTCGTGTAGACGTTTCGCGCAAAACAGTTGTTTAGACGCAATCGTGGCGGATTTAAATATACAATTTAAGTTCCTTGTACAAAGTAAAGGAAGTATTGTAATAGCAAAAAATGTTTGGTATCGTATTTCAGCGGAAATATCCATATTGACCGCTCTCGAATCCATTTTGACTTTTATTATTATTATTTTTTTTTTTTTTTTTTTTTTGCTTGACATTTATACATACGAACAGAATAAGCCTTTTTTTTCCAAAACAGATTGTAAAATGGATTAAACTAGATTCAAAAGTGATTTATTTAGTGACATCTGTACGTACGTATGCATGTATGTATGTACGTATGTATCTCGCATAACTCAAAAAGAATTAGCCGTAGAACGTTGAAATTTTGTATATGGGATTGCTATAACATCTAGCTGAGCACCTTCCATTTTATTGTAATAAAGGTAGTACTAAAAGTCCACTCCCGTTACCCGGCCTTTATTTTTCGCAGTTGTTGGTCATAGTGCTTCCAGTTATAAGAAGTGCTCTCAATGTCGAAAATATTCGTGCTTTGGATTCACAAGATGAAAGCTTTAAGAAGCACCTAGAAAGATACAAAAGGGAAAAAAGGTTTTATATATGCAATATATTTTAGTAATTGTGAAGTTTTCAACCAACGAAACTCAGCCTTAGCTCGATATTGATTTCATATGAATGCAAAAAGCTAACACCAATCTTTGAAATACCATTTGATGTGCTCTCTTTTCGAGTGTATATTATTCCACCTATAAACTCTAGTTCAGTTGCCTTAAAAGACTAGAATATAAAGTCACCTAATAAGAAAATTCGATGATGTGATATGTAAACTAGCTAAAAAGTACAAATTTATAAACTTACATAAAGAAGAATAAGATGTGCTTGGAGAGAGGCATCCAAATACAGAATAAGCTTTCCAGGATTCGAACTCTGGACATTTATATGGCAGACTGAATTATCGATTGCACCAAAATAGCACATGACAAGGAATATGTCATGCAAAGTTTATAATTACAATTTACATAAGCTAAGAGGGAAGGTTTTGGGTTAACGTAGTTAAATCGGAAATTAAAGACATTTTTGTAAAATTTTATATAAAATAATATGCAAAATTGTTGAAAGAGAAACAATAATTAGCAATGGAAGATTACTAAATTTTAAAAAAAAACTTCCTGGATACTGAAGTACTTTTCATCCATTCTTCGCCTATACAAAACTCCTATATTCAGCCTTTCATCGAAACACTTAACTTCATTCTTTAATATTTCTAACAAGTATATTTCCTATAAGGTACAGGAAAACAAATATCTTGTTAAGCTTTGTCTCCATTCATGTACTGTTTTCTCTCGAAATAGTATACTAAAATCCGTGAATCTTCGCGTTTTTTCCCATCATTCGAATCCTTCGAATCCTAACCTAAAGAATATTAAACATTCTTCATCAAATTAGTTTAAATAAACTTGGGGAAAACTAGTTTTATTGAATGTCTAGCAGAATCGTTTATTATACGGTAAAATCACGATTAATGCAATTTCATTTATCTAAATAACCATTACAGTCTTATGGCAGTCATGAGCCGAACAGTCTTAATTTCTTAGAAATAATTTAATGTTTGAAGGGTTCCTCACTCCTTTTGTCTAAGACGAACGCCGAGGAACCTAGTGAACTACGTAGCGACCTATTGTTAACTTCCAACAACTAAAGACGTAGACTCGAGAAGGGTTAAAATACACTTTTTTTTTTTCACTCAAATAAGAATAACAGTCGCCCCTTCTCGGGCTTACAGGAAGCCTCTACTCGGGTTTTCACTTAAAATAAGAAATAAGAAACTAAACTGTTAATTAACTAAACGAAACTTAGTCGAAGTTAAACAAATTAATCTAACGTAGTTGGCCTTTAAATTAAACTAGCCGGCGAATATCATTAGGCAGGTATAATATGGCGGAGAGTAACAGCTTCAAGAGTGACTTAGCCCGAAGGCAAGCACACTCTGCTAAGGATTCCTAGCACTCTCTACTTAAGTTAGTTAAACCTTCCTTAAAGAGTTTTTCTAACTCACTTGCATTCAACGCGATTCTAAAAATTATGTAAACTCATTCTAGTATGGAGTTGTAAAAGGAAACAAGAGTTAAAATACCTTACGTGTTCATGTTTAGAATTTATTTATGTTAATTCTTGAAATAATACTCTTATATGTGCTTTGATTTAAAAAAAAAAAAAGTTACAAAAAGTGTAAAATTTTGAATTTTTATTAAAATGTTTTATGTGAAGTTATATTGAAGCACCTCAATTTTTACATTTTATTTCTATCTCCTTAATAAACATAGATGCACTTTTAAAAGATGTATACTTAAATTTGTTTATCATTAAACGCAGATTTGAAGTTTTGCTTTAATTAGAAATTTATAACATTAAGTAAAAGTCTATCATCATCATTATTATTATTACTGTTGTTGTTATTTTCATTATCATTATTGTTATTATATGATGACGGTTTCGAGAGATTCGAAAATATTTCAGGCCTCACCATTTGAGAGATTTTAAGATTTATCCTTGAAATCTCAGTTTTCTCAATAATATCATTTATGCTTAAATTTTGGATATGCAGTCGCTAAGGTGTTAAAAAACAACCACATTTAACTGCTTGGGACATGCGATGAGCGTGCCAATAGAGATTAATTTCATACAGTCGAATGTTAACTTTCTGTAGCTGTCTATGTATAGATTAAAAATAAAGAGGTTAAAAAGGCACTCCGAATCAGTCGCATGCTTGCTTTCATAAAGAATGGATATCTTAGGTTCGTCTACTTTTGTTTCATTTCCCTCTTTCATGGAAACCTTTAAATGACTTTCCTAGAACCAGAATATTTTGCTTTGGTTAAAAAAAAAAGTACTCATACCAATTCATGGAAAATCGCATAATTATTTTGCGTGAATCGTAAAATATATTTGAGATGTTTCCTTTTCTTTTCAGCTCTCTACCCTACAAGGTGAAATATTTTTAACTTGCCGTCCCATAATTCAGGTTTAAATAAGAGCGCTCTAAACAATACAGCTTAAATGTTAAAAGCATGCTGTATTTAAACTGCTATTTTTTCCCTTCCGCATAGCAAACAACATAATAGAGAAGAAAAGGTAGAAAACTGACATATTTATTATAGAGTGCCTCTTAAACTAATTACGACACATACGGATGCTGTTGAGGAAATTTATTAGATTGCTTTAACTTTCCTATATCCTCTTAAAATATTTCTCTAGCGAAATGAATTTTATTTCATTTGTAAAATTTTAACTGCTTATAAAAGGATTTAGGTTGTTGCAATTAAATTTCAAAACATTAACCATTCAGTAAAATTGATATCTATTTTATACACTTTTTTTTTGTCTTTTTGTACTAGACAGCAAAACACGTTGTTAGTCCAGGATTCGCATTTTAGCGTAATATTTTGATATATTTCAATTGAAAGAATCATTTAAATAGCGCTATTGAAAAATTAAATATGTAAAAGCAATACTGTAATTTTAGACAGAATTTCATTTAATGCAATCACTTTTGTATGCAAAGAATGGATATTCCCTAAATGGTAAAATCTGAATGTGAGGATTGAAAGAATTCATTTAACTTTACACATTCTTTTGTAAATTCTAGAATTTATGAAACAGATTCGCGTTAGAGATTTTGCTTGGAAATATTTTGGTAAAATTTTCAATGTTATCGCGTTTTCCTTATTTATAATCTAATACTAAAAGCAGCATATTCGAAAGCTGAAAGTTTGACTTGCAGTAAATACAGCTTCATTTAAAGTCCCGGCTAACTTTTGCTTAAGTCATTTAGAAGAAAATATCAATCTCTTTTACCAGCAAAAAATCTTACACGCAGAAATTAATTTGCTGCTTGGAGTTCAGTTTAAAAAAAATCAGATGCATACCTGTAAAAGAAGGCTTTTAAAGGAAGGACTGCTTGTTTTCACTCAAACTGTTTTCTGATTTTTTAAAATGTGCCTAAATGTAAGGAAATAATTATTATCTTATTGCATTAACCAAGCAATTTGAAAGTAAAGTAATCACAGGGAGATAAAATGCTAGCGTGAAAGAAATTAACTTAAAAACTTTTTTTTAATGAAAATTTATTCCTTCTCTCTGGTATCTTTTGTTATTCATAATCGATGTTATATAGCTTCATTTACTTTCTAAAAACTCTTCATTTGGGTGGATCAAATACTCATCCTGATGATACTAAATAACAACTTCCCAATATTAACTGCATTATTATTCATCATCTTTTGATTCTTTTTTTTTTTTTTTTTTTTTTCTTTCTTTTCTTTTCCAACGATAGTTTCTGCTAAATATAGAAGAGAAAATAAAATATAAATATTTCACTCGAAATATTCAAATATAGTTCTTTAGCCTAAAATATTTATAAATTTATACGGGTATATCTTTCGTAAATTTATATTATCTCTCATCAGATTACAGAGAAAAAATTCAATGATCAAGAAAGCATATTACCTAAGTATTTTTAAAAGTAATAACTGTTTAATGATAATGTATAAATTAGATATAGACTTGTTTTTATGTGTGTAACTAAAAATGGTCATTTCAATACATTTATTTTTGTAACTGTTTTTGTACAATCAAAAAGCGTTGATATAATAATTTTTTAATGCTTACATTTGTAAAATCTCTTTCTTGTAAAGGAGAGCAATTTGAAAAGCCTTATTTGCTTCTGCATTTTATGGATCATAAAAATCTCGATAACCTAACATTGCTTTAGTTTCTGTTATCTAAAATGTTAATAATTTTTACAAGAAATTAAGGTTTAGACACTTAATATTTCACAATACTGAATACGTGTGTGTGTGTGATTATGGCAAAGCCTCGAGGGCTATCTGCCTAAGAGGAGGGATGCCTTCGTGGAGGACTTTCTAAGGGAAACTGGCTCGTATACACGTTACACATGGGGAAAACCATTCACACAATACTGAATACAGCTTATGTATATAGTTTGTTTAAATAACACTGAGCTGCATTTTCATGCAGTAAAAGATTCGTACTTAATAACTGAAGAAATCATTTTTAAATATATGTTAGTAATAAGGATAATTATATAAGAGTATATAATGTTCATTATATAAGCATATTATTTAATAATGTTTATTACTGTGTCCGTTTCCGTAAAAGTCTTTACCCGCTCTTTATTTTTGCAGCCGCCAGCTGTAGACATACACAGGGGGTCGAGTTGACGTACGACCACGTTTGATTCTGATTGACGGGTCGTATTTCGATCTCAATAAAAATAAAAAAAAAATAATATAAACAATTTACTGCATAGGTACAAAGTACATTTACAACAGAAAATTGTCTTCTTAAAATTGCTTGTACTGCTGCTAATAGAAACCTGACTGCTATCACTTGCGATTGTTGCTGCGGTGAAATTTCGGATTTGTTGCTGTGGCTTTTTCATACACATTGTTAGTTTTGTCTAAATTTTTTTCTTTTATTCATAAATTTCGCGATAGATATATAAAACTTCATTTGCATTTTTCGTTTTCTCGACTCTTGTAAATCTCTCAAAGTTCGGATCTGTGGCTTCGAATTTAACAAGATGAAGATGATTTAGCACTGCAAGGCATTCAGATAAATCCTTTACGGTATTTTTTTTTTTTTCTGATTCAGTTTCTTTAATCTTTTTCCTATTCTTTCTCCTTGTTCAATTCTCTCAGTTCTCACTAATTAGTTCACTAGACTCTTTGGTCTGGCAATAGTTCAACATCTTCAGCTTCTTTTATCTTCATCAATGGAAAGCTGTTTAGAGAGTGCAACAATATGTTCACGAAGTGTTTGGTGATTGTTCTCGCTGTCGAAAAATTCGAATTTATTTATAAAATGCTTAACAATTTTGTTCCAAATTCTACTCAAGCATTTAACTAAACGCTTTTCCAAGCAATTGTGGGAGTTTTAATGCCATTTAAGATGTCATATTGTTATTTGCAGTGTAGGTTGAGAGTTTGTATTAATTGCTGCAACAGCCTGGGCAAATGTAACACACAGGTAATTTGCCTTAAATTATGCAACCCAACTTTGATCCATAGGCTCGATCAACGATGTGCATTTGAGGCCAAGAAAACAACATTCATATCCGGATTTAAATCTGCTAAATGTGAAGGATGCCAGAGTACACTATCCAGAAGTAACAAAATTTTGAAAGGTATCTCTTTTGTCTAGGCAGTACTCTTGTGTTTGTGAAATGAAACGCTTTAAAAACTAGTCTTCGAATAGAGGTATTATTATCGACGCTTTGGTCCCTGGAGCGAAAATAAACTAGCAGTTATATGCTAATTAACATTCCGGGAAAAGACTTTGAGGAAATTTACTATACTTGATTAATTTAAATATTACTGCGCAATTATTATCTCAGCAATAGAAACTTGTCTCACTACTTGTCTTGATTTTTATATATTGCTCGTATACGAGCATGCTTGCATATGCGAATAATGTTTCCTGAGATTTAACGCGGTTAACACCGAATGCTAAACATTTTGAGACACTCATAATAATGCAAAATAATAATAATAAAAAAAGTTTTAAGAAGTTTTATTAAAATGAGCTTTTATTTGAAATTCGTAAAATATTTAAAAGCGCTAAAAGGAGAAAATTAATTTTTCATATAGTTTCATGAAAACAAGCATGCGCTCTTATGCTCTTGGTTGGGATTGCAGAGAGAATATGGCAATTAAGAGCGTTTGGACTACTAGATTTACTATATTACTTCCACTGTAATATTTCTTATATTGCATCCTTTGCCGGCATTTTGTAACTTATGAACCTTTATTTCTTTAATTTTAGTTTGTTTTTGTTTTGTTTTGGCTAATTACTGAAACAACGAATACTGAGTCAGCAGATATGAGGACACATAATATGTAACGAAATTGTATGTGTCTAAACCTTAGTTCTACTTCTTAAACTTAACTGCTACACCTCTAAATCTGTTTTGAGTAACATATCGCCATGACAGAAATTGACTTGAATTTCCCAATTAAGCACATTAGGTTTATAAGGTATTTCTCTCACTTTCCTAGCGTGCTTTCGTGGTGTAGTGGTTCTGCACGCTGGGCCGGTATTCCAGAGGTCCGTGGTTCGATTTCCGGCAAAGGCGTTTGCTCATTTTTCATCTCTCCGGCTTTTCCAATTAACCTAATGTCTCTACAGTGGCGCCCGAACTAAAAAGGTTGTGGAGGATGACTTTCCACACCCAGGATTTGGCGGTTGGGTCCCCTAAAAACCCCACTCGCCTTTTAAAAGGGGGTGTATGTAAGGTATTTCCCCCGCCTTCCCAGCGTGCAATCGTGGTGTAGTGGCTCTGCACGCTGGGAAGGTATTCCAGAGGTCCGTAGTTCGATTCCCGGCGAAGGCGTCTCCTCATTTTTCACTTTGTCTGCTTCCAAAAATCCTAATGTCTCTACAGTAGTGCTGAACTAAAAGGATGTTGGATGAGGATTCTCCACACCCAGGATTTGGCGATTGGGTCCCCTAAAAACCCCAATCGCCCTTTAAAAAGGGAAGTATATAATGTATTTCTGCCACTTTCCTAGCGTGCCTTCGTGGTGTAGTGGTTCTGCAAGTTGGGCCGGTATTCCAGAGGTCCGTGGTTCGGTTCCCGGCGAAGGTGGTTACTATTTTTCATCTCTCCGTCCTCCAAAAAACTCCTAATGTCTCTACAGGTTAATAGCAATAATCAGAAGCATTTATTGACCACTGTATTCTATCGGTTGTACAGACTTAAAATAAACTAGAACTTCTGTTTATTTCCAGGGTAAAATACATATTACCAGCAAACTTAGTAATTAGTAACTATGCACTATTGAAGAAGTCTCCAGATTCTCTACACTGAAAGGAGAATTACGTGATTTAAAACGAAATGCTAACCTCAGTGAATCCTTACATTAAGCATACTGCGTCATCATATTTCTAGATTACCTCAATTTGCGTATTCCTTTAGTAATTAAAACGATTAAAAAATTAAAACATGGCAACTTGAAACATAAACTGTTGAATGTGACACGAAGCCAGACCTTGAAAATATGAGTATACTGATGATTATAATCCTTATAAAGAGGAAATAATGGATACTTCATCGAATGTAGCTAATTGTCCAAATTCCTTTCAGTGATAGTTGAAAGCTCTTTAAAAATAACGTAACTCCTGTAACTAAAGTATATGTAGAAATCGCGACAAACACCTATTTTTTAAGTATAATTCAACCTTATTTTTTAAGGCAGCTGTAAAATTTGCTCCATTACAGATTTTGCAAAACGATATTTTTAAAATGCAAATCAGAAATGTTGATATATTGAATTTTTTATTGTCATTTTCGCGCTTTTTTTTAATTTGGACATACAATACTTCCAAAATATGTCATAATTTTTACGATTTTAAGAGTATTATTCAGAGATTCAGACAAACATAGAAAGTAAGCCATTAAAACAGTATGAAACGTCAGTGAGAGGGTGTGTCGTTTGCTGGGTCTTAAGCAATAATATAACATAATTATTAAACGATGGATCCTGTCTAGTGAACTTTGATCTCTGACGTGCTTTAGAGTTGTGGTTGTGAAAGTGAAACTCGTTTCGAGATTCGTTGGGAACAATTTATTCACGATAGCAGAGAACAAGTGTACATGGTAACATAGTAAAACTTGCTGCATGCTTCCGGCACGACTTTCTGATGGAAGCATGTGTTTGATTTGATCTTAAGAATATGGGCACTTCTTAGCAAGAATATTTAACAAATTATTCTTTCATTTATATTAAATATTAGATTTTACAGAAGAAATACACGATCGTTTATCTTCGAAGAATAAAGAAGCAGTCAATAGCTTTGGTAGTTTGAATGTAAAAATTGTGGAAGGAGCTGGAATTTATAATCAGTCGAATCCTTAGAACCTTTATTTCTAAAGTCAAAATTTAGCGAAGATGAAAATCTAACTTGTAAATTGTATATATATAATGTAAAACAAATTAAAATAAATAATACGTTTAAAATTTATTGCATATTAATTTCGGAATAAACACATGTAAAAGCCAAAGAACCAGAAGCGCACTGACAAACTGCAAGAAAAAGGGGGTAAAACATGTCAAAACCACAAATGAAATTTACATCTTTAAGCTGCATCTTCATCAGGGTGTTGGTGCAATGAAAGAAATAAATAATTCAGTCTGTTTCTGAACAAACCAGGAAGCAAATTAAAGTTTAAAACTTTAAATATTCTCAGAAAAACAATTGAAATAATCTGTATCTTTATCAGCCCAACTCCTAAAGAAGTAAGCAGAGTAAAAATTTTCAAAATTATAGCATAAAAAACATAAATAAATCTTAAAATATTGTTTTGTGCAGACCGAGTCCAAAAACCAAAGCAAAACATGCAAATATAAGTATTCCAGTACATGAAATAATATAAATATATGTAAATTTTGAATCCGTACAGATCGGGTAAAAATATTTTTTACAGTAACAAAATAACTGATAATGATAATTTTAGTTTAAGTGACACGAATCTAAAAAGCATGAAAGCAGAAGTAAGCTCACATATGAAAATTTGAACTAAAATTATAAAAATAAAAATAAAAAGAGGAGCTAGTTCTTAAAATGTGTAACATCAGAGTAACAAAAGTTTTGAAATGTAAAAGTACATTTTCGCTCTCTGGCAGCAAAATACCGTTGCTATAAACTTATAATGTGCTAAGGTATTTTGCTACCAAAACAGAACGAATGTATAGTTTTTCATTTCAAAACTTTTGTTGGTCTAATGTTAAAGATTTCTCGTCTTTCTATTTTTTTATTTTTATTTTTATAATTGTAGTTCAAATTTTCGTACGTTGGATTACTTCTGTTTTAGATGCTTTTGGATTGGATCTGCTTAAATGATATTATCATTATTAGATTTTTAAGCTTTGTTACTTATTTATGATACTGTTATAGAAAAAAAGCATTTTTTATTTTTTACCCGACCTGTATGGATTCAAAATTTACATGTATTTAAATTTTTTCATGTACTCGATTGCTCACATTTGCATGTTTTGTTTTGTTTTTTGGATTCGGTCTGCTCAAAATAATTATTTTAAAATTGTTTATGTTTTTGATTTTATAATTTTGCAAATTTTTAAGCTGCTTACTTCGGCCTTTAGGGGTTGGGCTGATAAAGACGCAGATTACTTTGCTTCTCTGAGATTAATTTAAGTTTTAAACTTAAATTTGTGGCTTCAGAAACAGGTCAAATTATTTACTTCTTTTTTTTGCACCAACCCTCTGATAATAATGCAGCGAAATAAGTAAATTTCTTTGTTTCACGTTTGGTTTTAACATGTTTTGCACCCTTTTCTTTGCAGTTTGCCAGTGTGCTTCTGGTATTTTGGTTTTTACATACATTTATTCCGAATTGAATTGGGGATGAATTTTAAACGTATAATTTATTTCAATTTACTTTGCATTATTACCATTACTAGTTGCTGCTTTCAGCGCTCAGCTGGGCTAGGTTTTGAACTGGTTTTAATTTATATTCATTCTGTGTATATATTGGCTTCAATTACAATGTAACTGTAACTGCAGTTGGTTCAATTACAACGTAATTGTAATTATAGTTAATTCAATTCAACTATGTAATTGCATTATAAATTCTATAATTGCAGATAATTAAATTACAAGGTAATTGCACGATTTATAATTACAACTTCTAGTTACAGCTACTTAAAAATTATAGCTGCAGTTATGGTTATACTGTATGTACATTAACTTGAATTAAAATATAATTTAATTTATCAGTACTCCCTGTTTATTACACCTTGAGGAAGTATAATTACAGTGTTATTTCAATTAAATTGTAATTGTAATTAGATTATAAAATTATAATTATATTTACAATGTAATTCAATTGTAACTGTAATTAGATTTAACAATTACAATGCAATCATAATTACACTAACAATTGCAGATACATAGTAATTGTAATTAAAGAAGCAATTACTTTGTGATTGTAATTACAAAATAATTGCATGCATTGTAATTTTAATTGTAAAGTAATTGCATAATCTAATTACAATTACACTACAATTGCAATTACAATTGCAGTGTAATTGTAACTGCCATCACATTTTGCCTAACTCTGGTTTCCAGAACATGATTCTAAAACAATAAAACTACATAAGAATATTAATAACGTATTCTTAGGCTCTGAAAATTTCTGAGTTACTTGTGCGAAAGTTCTTTCGACATGGCGAGTGTAATAAAATTATAAATAACGACAGTACTAAATCACAAAATAATATCATTGAATGGCATTTAAGGGGAAAAATCAACCTCGAATAATTATAATTTATTTCTTATCCGACTCTTCGAGCAAATTCAAAGTCTCGTCAGAAATTGCAAAATTTGAAATTAAATATCTTGGTCAATTTTTGTCGAGCTAAGTCAAACTTCATGTGTTTTATTTTTTTATAATGAGAACAAAATTTTCCTAAATATAAGTACAGGGACTGGAGGAACATGTAAAAAATGTGTTTCCGTATATTATACAAAATTACTTTCTTTAAATTTAAAACTACGAAAATGTAACAATATCAAAAGGTGAATTTTTGCGACATTTAAAACATTTTTATAGCTGAAAATACAGGTTGGTGATAAAAAACTTCCTCGATATATGAATCCCTAGTGCTCTATCCTCTTAACCAATCGAAATGAAATTTCTGGTATTGTTATTTGAAGCTATGCACTGATTTTAAACAATGCAACTCTGACGGTTACGGTTACAGTGAAAAAATTCGAAATTTTGTAAAAGGCAACACAAACCTTTTCCTGCGTAAATTGATCAGCGAGTTGAAAAACCATAAAAGGCGTTGGAATTATACACAGATGACGAAAATTACCGGCGTAAAACATTTGCAAAGAAGAATATTGGCCCACGAGCGGTAAAAGCCGCTGAACACTGATAGTTCCGTTCGGGGCTCGAGTCCCGCCGAACGGGCTGGCTGCATGGACGCTTTCGTGGTTTTCCCCATGTGTAATGTGGATACGTGCCAGTTTCCCTTAAAAAGACCTCCACGGGGCATTCCTCCCTTTCCGTGTAGTGCCTAAGGGCGGAGCACGTAGTAAGCAAAAAAAAAAAAAATATTATGAAGGATAAATGACACCTCCAGATAGGAGAGGGGGAAAAAACTTTTATTGGAATTATGAGTTTTTAACGTGCCTACCTTCGCAGATGATAATGCACTGCGTGCGGGAGACTGTTGATAACAATGACGAATGTTAACATCGTAGGAGGAATCTATATAACTTCACGTTTTATGACATGTTTCAATTCTGACAAATCTCGTGGATTTGAAGTGTACAACTGAGATTTCAGATAATCCCAGAACTAGAAATCCATCGGAATGAATCGCGGGAGGAATCGGAGTGGATCGAGGAATCACGATGGCCACGAAACTACAAAGTTATGGGAGATAACTTTATTTTGAAACTTTGTACAGGTTGAAAACTTGTAATCCCCAAAACTTTTTTTTTCCCTTTTGCTTTCTTGTGTTGTCACTGGTTCTTTACAATGCTCTTCTTTGCAAATGTATCGTCCTGGGAATTCTCGTCATATGTGTATCATTCCAACGCCATTTGTGGTTTTTAAAATAGCTGATCAGTTTGCGCAGGGAAAAAACTCTGAGTTGCCTTTCGAAAATTTGGAAATTTTGTCACTGTAACCATAACCGTCAGAGATCTGTTGTTTTAATTCGTCACAATCACGTGCGCATACCTTCAAATAACAGCATCTGAAATTTCATATCATTTGGTTAAGCATATAGACTGCTAGGGATTCATACATTAGTGAAGTTTTTTTATGACCACCCTGTATAATGTCTACGACCAATAGTTACGAAAATTAAGGCGGGATAAGGACTTTTGTGGGCAAGGTATACTAATTAAATTATGTTGAATTAGTAAGTTTCGAAAACCAGGCGTATTTACAGTCAAATTCGATAAGCCGGAGCAGAAAGGAGCAGGAAAGGAAAATTTAAAGTAGCCGAAAAGAATCCGTCTTACTCAGAAAAATTAACATTAATACTGGATTCTTAATTTCGATATTCAGTTCGATGTATCGAAGCTCGAGGAGCAAGTTTTATCATAAATTTTTAAATAAACTCCTTTATATATTTTTTTTTCATTTTATCATTCTTCTGAGCATAATATGTATCTCAGAGTGAAAATAAGGACTCTCTCTACACTTAACGGAAATACAGTGAACATGAAAAAGAATATTGTTGCGAAATGCCCAGCTGTGGTGAGATAACTTTCCCACAAAGCAAGGTTGGGGTTGCCAGAAAGTGGCAGAGAAAGGTGAGGTTGCCTGCTTTGGCGCGAAAACGCCATTTCGGCTACATTTTTCGATATTCTATAGACGGAGCGAGAACATTCCACAACGCATTCTTAGAGATTTTCTCGGGAATATTATCCAAGATAGCTTAAAGCCATATATACCCCGCCTGTCCTGAAAGAGTGGTAATGTAGAAGTAGAAGCTTGAGTTCAAACATTAGCTTGAGAGCGATCGACTGAGTCGGGAGCTGTACTTTAGTGCTTTGCCGTGAAGCAGTCTTCACTCTTATTAGCCTGAAGGTTGTGTTGCTGAGTGTTTCAGCGTGTTTGTCGTAGTTGCAGTTCAGTTTATGCTCTGTGAATAGGATCTTCTTATGCTTTAGGTCTTTTGGAAGGTGTAAGATATTTTTATAAAGCTTATTGAATCTTTGTGTTGTAAGCATATATATATATATATTGGGGGGTGACTCTGTTTATTCCAGTCATTGGGCAACACATAAGTGACAAAATTATCTTCATTTTCCTGAAGCGAAAACTCACATATTATTTGATAGAGCTCTCAATACTTTGTTTGTGTGTCACGGCGGGTGGTAAACGTAAAGCATCTGCACTGAGGATAAGGTAAACATTGTTCGAAAAATATAAAATGGATGCAGCAAAATCGATACCTGTCAGACATGAAAATCAAAATACTGTAATTTCTACGAGTGGAAAAAATTTGAATAGAAGGAAAGAGTGAAAAAAGTAGAGCATAGGAATTTCGAAGCGGCATTGCTGACCACTCAAAAAAACCATAATCTGCCATTATCTGGACAAATGCTTCAGACAAAGGTCAATGAATTTGGCAGGCACTTTGGAAAGACTGGAAAAGAATGAACAACGGGTTTAATAAATGGCTATAATAATAATTGCAATTAAATCTTAATTTATTTTTTTTTCAAATTCGATTTATTATTCATTATTTTGGTAGATGTTGAGATTGTTAAGCAGCGTTTTTCTTTATTCATTATTCAGCTTCTACAAGTTTTGTGGAGATAATTCCTTTTTCTCGTTGGATCGGATGCAGCGCACAAAGCTTCTGACCCCTTGAAGTTCGTTATAGTCAAGTTCGACTAACAGCTTACCGTCTTAAATTTCCAAAAAGTACCTTATTGCCGTGAGGACTATTACACATTTATATTTTTCGTGAGTTGTTTTTGTAAAATATGCAATATCTGAGCACTTTTTCATATTAGATATCTAGAGAGAAAGTGAAAATAGTTGTTTTAAAAGTGTGTAGCTGGGATCTTGACTCTAGTTTTATAATAACTTGATATTTTAGCCACTTACACTTGCAAAGATGAATTCAAAGGTTTGTAGAGACATTAGGTATTTTTGTCACAGAAGACGTGAAAAATGAGCAATGCCCTCGCCGTGACTCGAACCTCGGACCTCTCGATACGCGCCGAGTGTGCTAGCCATTACACCACGAAGACATGCTAAGAAGGCGGGAGAAGTACCTTATAAGTTTTACGTAAAATAGATGGCTGAAGGTAACCACAATGTTATGCCTGAAGTAAAATTCCACTGTGAGTTCGGAAACACATGCAGGAATGGAGCCCTGAGGCACGGCTTATGTGACTACGGGAAAGCCTCAGAGGCTATCTGCCTAAGGGGGGATGCCTTTGTGGAGGTGGAGGACTTTCTAAGAGAAAGTTGCTCGTATACACGTTATACATGGGGAAAACAACGAAAACGTCCATGCAGCCATCGGGCAGCGACTTTATCGCTTGACGACTGGTGTGCTCCTCTGAGACATAGAAATTAATAATTTCAGCGAAAATAATTCGAAAGAATTTTTTTTAAAAAAACCAGGATTTCAAACGCCATAGAGAGTTCCAATTATGATTTTTCTAGCAGGACTTGAAAATGTCAATGAATCCATCGGATAGGGTAGAAGCAGCTGAACGTCACATCAAGAAAACTAAAAATTTATGTTCTTTTTATTTAGTATAATGAACTGCAGTTTTGTTACTTATCCAATGTATGGGGACTACTCTGTTCTTGAAAGTACCAATTAGTAGATATTCATTAAGTACCCCAATAGGTAGACGTTAGTTCAATTGATTTTATTCCTGATTTTCAGAGAGTTCACACTGAGCAAAAGTGGACTATTTGCATGCAGTTTACTGAGAAAAATTTTAAATTGCTTGGAATAGGTATGTTAAATTTTAAAACGTGAAATATGTCTAATAGAATCATGATTTCCTTTTTTTTTCAAAGAATAAAAATAAGTACAATCCTACATTCAGAAAAATTTGGTTTTTTTTTTTTTTTTTTTTTTTTTTAATCACCTTGATTTCGAATAGTAAAACAAGGAGGAAATCGGTGTGAAAAGTTCACTAGGAAATGCAGTAGTTGCCATGGATTATCCGGGGAGCGGGCGAGGGAGGAATGTTTTACAAAATGGCTCTCCAATTATTTCGAATAAAGGAGTTCCTGTCGTATAATTTTATTTTTGCTTTTACAAAACTTTCATGAAAAGATCGCAGTTGCCTTTTCTAATAACGGCGAAAAAAATGGATTTAATCAAGAAATGATTTGCTATAGGAATACTTTTGGTTAAATTTGTATTTGAATTGTATTTTTTCTTCGATAATTTAAATGATTTTACTATGTGTGAAGATTTAAAATTATTATTATTCAAAATAATCTTTCTCACAAAAAATGTAATAAATTTGCATTTCCGTTGTTGCTACTTTGCAGCTATGAATTCTATTTTCACAGCTTTCTGGTATTAATGCTTTTTAGTTCTACACTGAGAAATATTCACTGGTGTTTACTTGTAAACATGTTATACATGTGTTACTTCTAACATGTATGCGCTCATATGTTATTGTTTAACTGATTATAGCGAAACATCTATCTACTATCTTTCAAAGCTTCCTTGATGAAAAACTTTCTAAGGTAAAATAGCAGGCATTCACGTTACTCATAGAAAAGCTTCAAAAACATTTACGCAGCCAGCCCAGCTAGCTGGGCTAAATATCAAGTTATTATAAACCCTGTCGGGTTTTTTGGTGCGTGTGTATTCGGGTGTGCACGTGTGTGTATATATGTGTAATACGTAATGTAAAATGCGATGTCATGTACGTAATGTAAAATGCGATACATGCATCTATTTTTATCCACACACATGTATATACTCGTAATGTAAAATTTTAAAGCTAAGTTGCAATTCCCCTTTTCTTAATTCCGTAAGATCATTCCAGTTGCATTCCAAAGCTAACTTTTTAATTATTTTATTCAACTTCTGGAGCTTTTATTTCTCGCTTAAAGTGCCATTTGATATTCTCCAGGTGACTTTCAAAACATCATCAGGATTAAGTTTTAATTGTATAACAATGCAAATTCTCGTATCTTTACTATTAAATGGCGTTCTTTTTAAATCAATAATATTGCTCAATTCTATATCTGTATGAAAAAGTAAATCAAATTTCTCAAAAAGTGAATATGAACCAGCTTGTAACCATCCCCTCTTTCATTTGATGTCAAAGAGAAAGATGTAATTATTCTTACTCTCAATCTGAGGGCTAAATGAACGTGAAATTTGTTCCCTTTCTGTGCGTATTTAGTATCCAGCAATAATAGCAAAAATTTTATTACAACCGAAAAGTTAATATTTGGTGCTGCTACTGCCGTGGCTACCTTTTTGTAACATAAAAATGAGTAAAATACAAGAACTTTTCAACCAGTAGACAAGCTTCGAATACTGTATATTAAAAAGCAGGTTATGACTGAGGTAAAGGTTTTTTTTCAGTTTTGAACCAAATTCCTAGTTATTTCATCACCAAAGCTCTGCGCTGCGTTTAATAGCAACCTTTTATAAACAAGAATGTTTTTTTTAAAAAGGGGTGTTCTGAAATTTTCAGCCTAACACCTCAAATTAGGAGAGGATTGTCCAAAAAAGTCCTTAAACAGTAATCTGATTTTCGTGTTCAGATGCCAGCCTAAAACTTGACATTCAGCTTTAAACTAAAGGGTAACGACATTCCCACAAACTAAAATATTAATAGCCCAGGAGGAAAGCCCAGCCTTCCAGGAAATAGAAAATAAAATCATATATTTTATAAGGTATTTCTCCCACTTTCCTAGCGTGCCTTCGTGGTGTAGTGGTTCTGCACGCTGGGCCGGTAATCCAGAGGTTCGTGGTTCGAATCCCGGCGAAGGCGGTTGCATATTTTTCATCTTGCCTGCTTCCTAAAAATACCTGATGTCTCTACAGTGGCGCCCGAATTAAAAGGGTGTTGGATGATGATTCTCCTCACTCAGGATTTGGCGAATGCGTCCCCTAAAAACCCGAGTCGCCCTTTAAAAGAGGGATTTCTTTCGCCTTCCTAGCGGCCTTCGTGGTTCTGCACGCTGGGCCGGTATTCCAGAGGTCCGTGGTTCGATTCCCGGAGAAGGCGTTTGCTAATTTTTCATCTATCTTGCGTCCAAAAAATCCTAATGTCTCTACAGTGGCGCCCGAACTAAAAGGGTTGTGGATGATGACTCTCCACACCCAGGATTTGGCGATTGGGTTCACTAAAAAAACCCCAGTCGCCCTTTAAAGAGTAGAGTGCCTTCCTACCGTGCCTTCGTGGTGTAGTGGTTCTGCACGTTGGAACGGTATTCCAGAGGTCCGTGGTTCGATTCCCGGCGAAGGCGGTTGCTCATTTTTCATCTTGTCTGCTTCCAAAACATTACCTAATGTCTCTACAATTTAAAGCGACCTATTGAAAGTAGCAATGCTGAACGACTGTGAGGGGGGAGGTTGAAATATTTCCTGCATGTAAGGGACAAAAATTTTTATTTTGCCAGGATATAAAATGCTCATAGTGAATAACCTTTTATTCGAGGTGTTAAGAACTCTAACTATTCGCATTTAAATTTACATTATTTCTCCCACCGCGAACTTTATTGTAAAATGGAATATGTTAAATATTATTCTTCGAATATTCTGCATATCAAAATATTTTATTCCTCCATACATTATATAAGAAAGGTGAGAAAAGAATTTTTTTTTTTGTTTTTGTGTTTTTTTGTAGTTCATTTAGATCTTATTATCATTTTACTCTGCGAGTTTGTTTAAATATTAGCTAACACTAGTTAATCTAAATG
Source organism: Stegodyphus dumicola (assembly GCF_044657685.1). Taxonomy (NCBI): domain Eukaryota; kingdom Metazoa; phylum Arthropoda; class Arachnida; order Araneae; family Eresidae; genus Stegodyphus; species Stegodyphus dumicola. The sequence goes on from NC_140780.1 coordinate 73,355,387, forward strand.
ATAAATTGCGACTCACTCTTTTCGCGTTCTTTTATGTTTCTTATATTTTCAAACTAGAACTGAGTCATGAACTATGCATGAGCTAACTGAGCGTACTGTGATATGAAGTTACTTTTTAAGCAGAAGCTATTACACTCATTTTCATATACTGCTGTCTGATGTTCCTCGAAAATGATCCCATTATTTTTAAACTTCCTTTGATGGCAAGAAGTAAGGCACGCCAATATGTTTCGCGGTACAATATGCATCTGTTACTCTCCGGCTACTATTACCACCTCCACTGCACCACTGCCCTTTCTTCATTCTTAAGCAACTTATTCTTAACGCCACGATCTCGATGACCCTTTTTTCTTTAACATTTTTTTTTTTTTTTTTTTTTTTTTTTTATTTTCATTTTTACGAAACACGCGGCCAAAAAATTCGACACGTTTTGCGGACCCGTCAATATTAGTAATGGTTTTCGTTGGCGATGACACGAATTGCTCGCGCCTTTTTTGACTCGCTCAGAAGATTCGGTGGGCAAGGGGAGTGGGGTATGGCCCGTTATCCCCCCTTCCCGAGTTCCCTTCCCCTAAAGCTCTGCGCTGGGCTCCTCTGTCTTATCGACTAATTGACGTGTGTGTTTTTAATGACTGGCGAGCGGGGATGTACCGCCATTTGCTTTGCAGCTACTTGCCTATGCGTACCCTCCCCCGCCCTGAAGCCGGGAATTATAATTTTTAATTTATGACGCACTTCAGCTGATTACTAATTAAAGGGAGAGGGAAAAACGAGAGGCGATGCCCAGGAACGAAGAAGAGAGAGAGAGGGTGGCTCTCTGCATTCTGGAACGTTCTCTCGTTCATTCCCCCCCCCAACTTTTTTTTCGGTCCCCTCTTCTTTAGGTCTTTTGGAATAAAAATAAGAGTTGTAAATGTTCCGTGGTGGCTTTACATTTTACTGCCACGATAAGTACGATGTTAAAACACACCTATTTTCCCAATTTCGGTAGTGTTGTTCTTTTCCGCTCAGAAGAATAGGGTGATAATGGGAAAGCACTCGAAATATCGGACACTCGGTGGCGAAAAAACGAATATGGATCAGTGCTTCACCAAATTAGACGAAGAGGCCATAAAAAATGCAAGGCGCTGGCTGCAACCTGAGTATGAGGTCAGATGAATATGACTGTTTTAATATTATAAAGAAAGAAATAATAATCTTTAATGGAAAATTTGATACTCATAATGAGTTTTTACCAAACTCTTTTGGCTTTTAATTCAAGAAAAATAAATAAGGATAACTGGAGACAAAGTTTACCTAAAAAATTGTCATTCACAGTTCATTAGACGATCATAAGAAATTTGAGAATACGGATCTTATTAACTCTGATTCTTTAATTAAAAAGTGTGCTGAACTCATCATGTTTATCGAATGAAACACTTAAACTCACTTGCTTTTAGAACGTTTTATAAATAAAGAATATGCTCCGTTAAAATTTATTTCAACCAATAAACTTCTGTTTCAAAAAACCGTTATATACCATGTGCATTCGTAACTAAAGAATATTTTCGCTTAGTTTGGAAATTTGACATAAATTATTTCTACTTTCACAACAAACTTGTAAATATTTTACGCACGGATTTGTAGAAAAATGCATCAGTTTAATAGTTACAAATGTGTTCTTAATAAAAATAAAATTTCTCTTATTGGTTGCAAAGAGGATATTTTTTTGTCTCGCATAAATAAACTGAATTATTAGTAACATATAAAAATTGTCTTACTGTTATGTCTTTATAAGCAGTGTTATGACTTTGCATTTAAAATTAAATGCTCCCAATTTTACTATCAATTGAAATTTAAAGACCAAGTGTTGTTTAGCAATATCAATTAATACGCAAAGATAATAATTTAGTTCTACGTAGGAAATTTAAAGGGTTATTTACAACTCCGGACTCTGCAGTACTGTAAAAGACTTGGTGATAATTCACGAAACAGTCTTCAACGTCGCGTATATTTTGTGACAGCTAAACAAACACAATATTACAGCTTCACCAACTATAAATCTGAAATTCCACATAATTGCATTTTAAACAGTTTAATTAGTTTCATTAAAAACTCAGCAATTTACCTGTTATAAAATTGCATTAAATATTGGGGAATACTATCTATAAATTTTACATTCTAATCACCACTGCTGTATATAGATTCCTTTTAGCTTTTTTTAATTTTTTAATTATAATTAGAAACTGAAATCATAATTAATTTAAACTAGAATTCCATTATATTGATTGCAAATAATGTCAGCATTTGATTCTATGTAAGGACCGTCGCCAGAGCTAATGCAACCGGTGTGGCGGCACCAAGCGACAGAATTCAGGAGCGCCAAAATGTTTAGAACTAAGGGACTGGGCGGCAGAATTTAGGCTCTGCAAAATGTGGACCGGGCGGTAAAAAGCTTGCACCTAAACCCTGTTTTTCTATGTACAGTCAATGGCATTCTTCTGCTTTATTGGCATTGGAAAAATGAAATATTTTAATTCCTCCAGCGCGTATAGATTGTTTTCCTGCAAACTATGCTGAAATTCCGGAAGCTTACTTAGACAATTTCTGAAAGCTCAATTTTGAGATTTTTCTCTTGTAATTTAATCCGTAGTGTTTGCAGTTTATTTTAAAACCAAATGATTCAAAGTAATCCTTACTGTGTACTGTATAAATGTAGGTTAGTTTCCAAGTTAGATTAATCTAGGTTTCCAGGTGTCCAAACGTAGGTTATTTTATTTTTCTACAAATTAAGTCCCCAAGCTATGGATTATTTCTTAAAATAAATATGTTAAATATTGGATTTCTAACATATGCAAAACTAGAATAATTCGTATTTTAAAATTAATTAAATTTGTATTCCAACTAATTAAATATTATTTCCACAATAGTGGAAACAATCAAATGCGGTTGCCAAAAAACCCTTTTTACTCGAAATGGTAGAGGGAAACAACATTGAAACAACACGAAGACGGAAAATCAGTTATTTTCATTTTTTTTCCATTGTCTTGTTTATCAAAGGTGGTTTATGCTGGGAATAGATTATCTCCATATTTTGTATAAAAATAATGAACTGTGACATATCTGTTCAGGAATAAATTTTACCCATACATTGCTTATCGAATGATGGCCCCACGTAGCTGCTCATAACCACTGCGAGAAAAAAATCAACGGATCACGCGCGTTGTTTTAAATAACGCAGGTAAGTAAACGTAGTGTAATAAAAAATTCACTTAACGTTGTTGTTCATATTTACATGGGTTTCCAAAAATTAAGAAAAAATAACAAAACTAGAGATAACTCGTCCAAAAATAAGCCAATCGGTATAAAATTTGAATATGTTATTAAATAAGAGTTTAAGAAGAAGGACGGTACTAATTATGTATGCTGAGCTCTATAAAACAGATAAGATGGAAAGGGGGTCTATGGCAAGTGTTCTGCAAAGCGCGCAAACTCACTTCCTCTAAGTGGCGCTGCAATCAGAATGTGTCACCTGCGAGGAGCGTAAAATTCCATATTTGAGAAGAAGTATGTTATTTCGCTGTGATACTGAGATAAGGAATCTGGTATAGCCGTTTCGTAACAATGACCTCCAGGCTTCCTTTGCCCGAAGAACTGCGACTGAGAGCTTTTGGGAGACAGTCAGGCACAGTCAGACAGAAGTAACCAGAAGGCTAAATGTGAGTCCTTCTGTGGTTCAGAGACTTTGACAACAATTTCTAACCACAGATTCGGCATCCAAGAGGTTCAAGTTAAGTACGGCCAACCGCTACGACGAGTGCCGATGACCGATATTTGTTGTTATGAGCACGAAGGAATAAAACCGCATCTCTGACTCAATTCAGATCCTCCCTTGCTGCAGCCACCAAAGGGTTGGTGTCAAAGTCAGCTGTGCATAGAAGGCTTCACGAAGGAGGTCTGTATCCGAGGCGACCAGTCATCTGTGTGCCGCTCACGTCAAGTTACAGAAGGGAACGTTTGAGGTGGGCACGTCAATATATCCACTGGACGGCTGATCAGTGGAGGGTTGTTGCCTTTACGGATGAGTCCAGGTTTAGCATCCAAAGCGATAGTAGCTGTTATTTGGTTTGGAAAGAACATGGAACCCGTTATCATCCACCAAACATCCGTGAAAGAGATTATCGTTAGCAGCAAACAATTCAGCGCATGGAGTGGCCAGCTCTATCAACGGACCTGAAGCCTATCGAGCACGTTTGGGATGCTGTAGGAAGACGTGCAACTGCTCTCAATCCTCCTCTTCAGACCCTTGCCACGCTTGCAACTGCTTTGCAAGAGCAATGGCTCACAGTTCCTACGGAACATGATAAACCGTATAATTGACAGCATCACACATCGCTGTATGGGCTATATTGTTTCTAGGTGAGATCAAACTCCGTACTGAATGTAATTTTTCTATACCAAACTGACACATCCGACTTGTTCATTTTATACATATACTAATTTCTGTAGCACCTTAATTGTTTAGTAATTTCTTATCACGTAATTGTACCTTACTATGTGTTGTATATTATGGTTCAGTGGTTTATCGAAAATAAAGTGTTACTCGAAGCACCTCCTTGACCTGGATTCGAATAAACGTGGCCTTTATTGCATATAGATATTTCTCATTATTAATATTATGAATTATTTTGTAATAGACCTAGACAAGTGGCCTATCAGACTACCAGTCGGGTGCAGATTACGTCGGGTATACTAATTAGGCACTACGTCGGGTATACTAATACCAGTCGGGTATACTGATTAGGCACTGAATTTTCTACTCACAAAAATTACAACTAAAACAACAACAATAAAATTGTTATTAGGCGATTATTTTAAACGAATCATTATAAATGATCATTCTGCATCGTAGCTCCTGACGTACGGTACTAGAATTATCTTTATTAATTATCACACTAATGAGGTAAGTTTTCATGAAAATTATCAGTTGAATATGCTGTTGAATTTAACAATTAAATTAAATACGCTATTTTCAATTTGAGGTGTTATGAAATAAATAAAATGAAAATTTAAATTATTAAGAAGTATGGTTATATCTTTTGAGTCGTTCAGATTAAAGCAACTACTAATATAATTTAAAGATAAATTATAAGCCTTATGTCATGTCGAATGGCAACACTCTAGGAAATAATAACTATATGCCACACCGCTTGGAGAACAAACATGATCATCGTATGGAAACACTTGCTAGGCTGCGTGGATGATTAACTGCCCTCGAAGTGCGAAGTCACAGGAACTGGAAAGACTGAGCTATAGGCGTTTCGAACAATAAAAATATCACAATGGATTCACATAAAAATCGAAATTTTCCCTTTACTTTTATAAATGAAAACTAATATTTAATTTTGCCGAAAGAGATAAATTACAACCTAGCCTTGTTCTTCGTAAAAATTTTCCAGATGCCAGCTTACTGAAATTTTCACACTTTTAAGAAACTTGAATAAATTTTGACGCTACATGAAATGCTCAGATTTATTGATAAGAAACCACCGGAGAGGTCATTGCTATAATGAGCTTTCTTGCTGTTACTAATATATGTATTTATATAAAGGTGAGTGGCAAGGCTGAAGTTCCGGGGTAAGAAGAAGGAAGGTACTAATTATGTATGCTGAGCTCTATAAAACAGATAAGATGGGGAGGGGGTCTATGGCAAGTGTTCTGCAAAGCACGCAAACTCACTTCCTCTAAGTTGGGTCCTTCAGCGCCCTTTCTCCCAACTGCTAGAGGAATTAGTCGCCATGACAACCAAATCTCCTTCTCGGTCCTCTGGGTGGCAGCAAAAGCGACGCTTCACTGCAGGATAAAAAACAGCTTTCGACCCCCCCCTTTCCCTTGGTCCCAGAGACGTGACCTTTGACCCGCGAGGTAGATGTTGTGCCGGGGAGGAAACAGACGTGGATTCGTCTGCGAAATGTCTAATGCTTTCCCCTCCTTCTTTGCTAGTGAAATCAGTAAGATCCCTTTCACCCTCCCTACACTTTCCGCTTCCCCTTTCCACCACCTACTTCAGAAACACCTCCCACTCCCCCTTAGGGAAATTCTCGCCATGGAAAAAACTTGGCCGTAGGTCCTTTCCTCTTTTAAAAGGAGGAACGTAGTATAAATTTAGTCCACCGGGAACTGCAGTTTGATCTCGTGATTTACGGGCTTTTAAAATAACAGATTTCTTTGATCTTTGCACTCAGCAATGCCACATTTTTGGAATGATATTGGGAGATGGGGTTAATCGCAGTGGACAACATATAAAACAAGATGCTGGAGTAAAAATGTAGCTTCACAGTCAGGTTACAGTTTTATTTAAGAGGTTATGCTTCAAAAATTACTCTTTCAAAAGGAAAACATTCTCCCCCTTCCCAGCAACAGAGATGATAGAAGGAAAAAGCGAAACGTAGTCTCAATTTGCTGTTTTAGTTGGGATACCTTCAGGCAAATAAAAAAATGCATTCATATATATTTTGTAGCAATTGCTGTTATACTCCAAACAGTTTTAATTTCTGTAGATTTCGGAAGAATGTGAAGTCCACTGCTAAGAAGGCATTTTCGATGTTCCTCGTATTCGCTTAGTAAGAGTTACATATGGCTGTATAAAGTTACATAATTTTTACTCATGCTCATTAAATAAAATAATCCTTCTGTAGTATGCCGATTATTCACATGATGCTGGATTTAGCGAAATGTTCTGCAGAAGTTGTTATTTTTTAAAGACAGAAATGAAATAAGAGAGCCAAAAATGTTTCGAATGGAATAATTACTCTTGTTAAACAGAGCCAATTGCACTCATTACTAATTCCTTTTACAATTACTTGCCCTTAAATTAAAATTATTTAATTCGTGTAATTAAAGTTACTGAGATGATCTAATCAAGGTACTTAAGTTTGTTCTGAAATTAATGTATTTTGTATAAATAAAGTTATTCATATTTATAATGATGAATATATGAAAACATATATATATATTCACATAATATATGAAGACATATATATATATTCACATAATATATGAAGATCAAAGGTAAACATCATAGTAAATCAAACAAGCTTACAAGTTTCCTCCCTTTTCTGTATAACAAAATTGAACTTCCACTGAAAAATATTGTACCTCTCCTAATCGTAATGACATATTTTCCACGCACAAAGTCGTAGATCTTTTCATAATGTATGTGGGAATAACTGAAGGCAAGATGTGTATAATTGCAACACCGAACAGTTAATATAAAGATTATATATCTAAATTGTTCAGAAATATATAAAAAAAAAATTGCTTTTCTTGCTAAAATGAGGTTTGACCTGTAAGTAAGAATTTTTTAAACATAATTTCCCGAGCATTCATTTTTACTTTAAGTGCCATTAGTTATTAAGTACAATATTTAGCTTCATATTTTGATATTCATATTCAACTTTATGAATGTAATTAAATTCGTAATTTAAAATTCAAAACTGTGTAAGCATTGCAGAGCATAATTTTCTATTTCATAGCGTTTTAAATACCAGCATATACCATATTCAAAGTCAGGATACAGTTATCTTCTTTATTATAGAAAAAGCATTTTCTGTCGCCCTGTACTTGGATGTGATACGCAGCTAAATCTGCGCTCCTTTTAAGATATTCGTGGATTATGACTTGCAGCTACTACGGAAGAGAAATTAACATCGCTTAAAATTTCTCTTTTTTTCTTTTTATCAATTCTCCGTAGGCGCTTATTACTGCTATGTAACGTCATTAAAGTTTTAAAGCAAGATTTTTGAAACAGTATACTTTAGAATTCAGGAAAAATGTCTATCTGACCTCAGAGTTCTCCATAAAGCTTTTTTTCTTTTTCTCTCATAGCAGTTTGCAGAGCTAGGGCCATCATTAACTCCTTGTTCTGTTAAATCCGCATTTCTCCAAAGACTTGGTCTTTGCTTGCAATTTCCTTTCTTCCGTAAGCTTGTGTTCCATAAGACGCTTGAAAAATAAGAAGAGTAAACAAAAGGCTGCTTCTGCTACGGAGAAGGAACTCCGTGTTAACCTAAGCCGCTTTTGCCTTTATGTTCTTCAGCTTACAAGTCCCACAAGGTATTCAGCAACTACCCAATTAACATAGTACTGGCTAATTAAGCCGCGGGGAATAGGAGTAATCATATTTGCGCCCGGACAATTTTTATTACATAATTAAATCGGCCCAAGTTTTGGCTAATATTTATTGTTAATCCTAGCCGATAATGCTCCATGAAATGATGCAGTAAAAATGAGTGCGACAAGAATAGACGACAGGTACATCGAACTCCTAATATTAGTAATATTACTGTGGATACTTTGAATGTTTATAGTGAAAGTTAAACTTTCATCTATGCATCCTCAAATTCCCTTCTAGTTCTCGAATCTAATTTAAAAACTGAATGTAGTAAAATTCCAAATACCGGCACTAAAACCGCCTTCCAATTGGAATGCGAAAAATCCGGATTATTGGTTTGTCTTCTTTCTGTATGACAGGTACTCTTTTACTGTAATAATAATAATTATTTTTTTTATTTATTTATTGTATTTTACTTCAACGAAGTTTATAAGTTTAAAAACTCTATTTTAACAGAGAGAAATTATAGTTTTAGTTGAATTGTGATAAGTTAAACAAAAAAGTATTTTTTTTTTTTTTTACTTACGTACACACTGAAACTAAGCTCACAATCTTGCTTTCAATTTTTCCGTCCTAAAATTAACCAAAGGAATTATTTTGCATTTACATAAATGCTGCATATAGAGGTAGTGCATAAACAAAATAGGAATGGTCATAAGGGCCTAACAGTCAGTCACGCAACTGGGTAAAGTGTCATCTAAATTGAATCAGTACACGTACTCGTAAAAATTCTGAAGAAATTACGCATAAATTTATCGCATTTTATAAAAACCGCACTCTTAAATTTGTGATATTTAATACCGCTTACTATTAAATAAATTTCTTCGCTGTTCGCATCACTAATCTTCCACATTCCAGATCTTCAAATTTGATTTCCGCAAATTGTGAAGTTTTCCACGCTCTTGGCCTTGTTTTTTTTTTTTTTTTTTTTTTTTTTTTGTTTGTTTGTTTTCGTTATGATATCGCTGTCCACCACGTGTTTCTGAAATCTGACAAAGATTATCGCTTGTGACTTTAACAAACATGCAGTTGACACCCTATCTGTTAGTAATTGTCTGAAAAAGTTTAGAATCCATTTTCTCCCCCTCCCCCCCCGAAATGTTTCCACGTGCCTCTGAATGTTCAAGTTTAGGCTCACATATGGATTTCTCTCTACAGCACAATGTTTACACAGCAGAAAAACAATGACTATTGCAATAACCTTGCTTTATACGAGATGCCACGAGCACGACTTTTGTACGTCAAGGCAACAGAATACTTAACTACTTCCTAAAACGTTTTATTTATATATTTTTGTGCATTCAATTATTTTGAGGTGAACCACAGCTTGTTTCTAAGTACCATGATTAAGTTGTCATCTTGTCAAATCACTTAATTGTCAACTGTTTAACCACGGACATTACGAGCGCAAAAAAATAAAGTGCGATTAAAGGCATCCCTCGTAGAATTCTTAAACAGTAGCCACTTAAAAAAGCAAACCTCGGGTACTACCCCACCTAAAGTAACAGAAATAAAATAATAATAAATATGACAGAAAGCGATAAGTGTAAGCGAAGTTGATTGAAAAAAAAATGGCTGCCCCCCAAAAAATGGAAACTAAATTTCATTCATTAGAGTGAAGCATTGCGTTGCTGCGCACGTTCGCTTACTAACCAACATGGTAGACGTCTTTTTCCCGCCTTCTTTTTGTTTCATTTTTTTATGCCACAGCACAGCTGCTGCGCTAGCCACCATTGTATGAGCGTTACGTCACAGGGGTAGAGGGATTTTTTCAGCTCCCAAAGCAGAGCGCCCAAGCCTACTCATTCTTTGAAAAGGTCATCGCGTTCGGGGTTGCTGTTGTTGATAGAGTTAAGGTGAAAGACGTCCGATTTCGAATTCTTAAATAGTAATTTAGCCGGAAGTGTGTCGCCCAATGACATCATAAGATACTGCTGCACACTTTTCGGCAACTATAGAGGGACTATTTTAGCAAAAGCTGACATTCCTAGGCACAAACTGCGTATGATGAGATTTCATTTATTTTTCTTTGGAATGTGGATTTGAACACATATGGTTTTAATTCGAGTAAAAAAACGCATGGAAATATTAAAAAAAAAAAAAAAAAAAAAAAAAAAAAAAAACGAAATTTTATTGCTGCATTTTAATTTACCTTATTACAGGAAAGTTTTTTTCCCTCCCTGTTAGTTTTCACAATAAGTTTTGTACTATGCCTGTCAAGCATTTTTGAAAAATTGTAAATTTTGTACTCTGCCATGGTGGTGCTTTGCAGATTTTGGCATGTTGGCAGACTGGCGTATGCACGTCCTATTGCTCTAAACCGAAGTTCCGAAGCCCGCGCATTATTTGTTGTGAAGTTATGTACATACCTTTTTTTCTTGCGTACCCTTTATAGCTATGCTATAGTGTGCTGTTCTATATTCGAAAAAACATATCAAAAGAAACAGTAACCCCCCCAAAAAAAAAAATTAAATCAGCTCCCAAGCTAGATACAGCCTATTTTGAAATAAAGTTACGAATTCTCCAACGCTAAATGAGTAATTAAATAAATTACTAAAACTAGTTAACTAATTAACTAAAACTATTTTATATACATAGAAATCACAGATAGTAAAATCAAGTAAAAGAAAATAAATAAAAAATAAAAAGATGAAAATCGAATAGCGCAGGTAAATAAAAAAATTGGAAAAGTGTCACAGGATTGCTAATAAACTTTAACGTAATATGCAAAGTGACATATGTCCACCAGTGGCCGAGCGATTAAGGCAGCTGAATGCTGCTAGTTTGACTGGGGTTCGAATCCGTGAGAAATTCCACCAATGACCACGCAACTAAGACGCGGAATAATGGTAGTTCGTCCTGCGCTCAAATCTAGGCGAACAAACGAGTTTTCCCCACGTGTAACATGAACACAAGCCAGCTTCCCTCAGCAAGTGATCTTCGGAGGCATCCTTTTTCCTTTTAGTACGTAACCTTCATATGCTTTGCTATGTTCAAAAAGCCTAGTAACAACCACATACGCACATTTATTTATGCACTTTACACTCAACTGAAAATTAAAAAAAAAAAAAAAAAAAAAAAAAAAAAAACATATATAAAAGGAAAAAATATTAAACTTTATTGTTTCTACTGGTTTATGCTCTTTTACAGCTTTCCCCGTTTTTCGATTCCCGTCCTCTCCATGTATTCGGTGCCTCATCCTTTCTTTCGACATATTTTATACATTTGTACACTTACAGATAGGCCTTCTTTTATTCTTAGTAAAACTCTATGTATTAAGTGTGTCATTTGGGAAGTTATACATATCGTATGAGTATATTACGTACCCGCATCTTCAGACATATGCACCTTTACGCTACCATAATATATTTGCAAGCTAAAAAAGACAAGCTTCGTGTTTTGACATTTTCTGGTCCTTGGCAGTGTTCTTCTCCCTAACTTTTCGATTAAAAGGTATTAAAATTTAATCGAAAGAGTTATTTTTAAGTTACTGGAGGAGAGAACGTATTTAATTAGCAAGAAATACTCTGCTTATTTCCCATTTTTTATTTGGAACTGATAAAACCTATTAATTTTGAATTTATTTTAAATAGATGGAATGTAGACTTCATATGAAACATAGATATTGATAGGTAGTATGTGTACGATAGTGAAGCAAGTTACGTAAATGCGCTATTTGAATCAACGTTTTATCTGGAAACGGATATCTTTACGGCCTGCTTATATTAAGACATTAGATAAGAAAATATGTAGCAATTTTTGTTAAGTTTCTATGATATTAAATCCTAAAGATAAATAACTCTATTCTTTAACAACAGAAATACATTAACTAGTCAGAATTTTAGGTTTGTTTTGATGTTTGGTAGTTATCTTCTACAGCATACTGTTTTACTTGAATGCATTATTTATCCATTTATCTAGATATAAACTGATTTGTATTTATAATTACGAAAATAGGGGAAAAAGTTTTATGTAAAAGTAGATAGATCTATTTACGTAAAATTATGATGCATGCTTAAAAAGAAGATAAAGCACTGCCTCTCGAATATAAAATTTTAATGATTATTATGACAATCTGAAGACCCCCTTGGTACAAAAAGGTCTTGCTTAGATTTCAAAGACTTGGGTTTCCTAAAATAATAATACTAATCACTTTTAGACCAGTGAGAACTGTAACTCTTGTTTACTATTATTTATGGGTATATAATTATTTCATCAAAAATTATTCAAAATGTCTTTCTGTTTGTTTTTTAACAGAAAATTGTACTTCAGAGAATTGTACTTCTTAGATATACGTAAAGCTCTCTACACTTACATTTATATCTTACAGCAGGGTTTCTTAAACTTTTTTCAGCCGCGACCCTTTTTTATCACTGAGATTTTTTCGCGACCCCCAGGACCCCATAATATTTACAAAAATTTTGTGGGACCCCATAAGTATTGCGCAAATCCGACACACGCATGAGTGAAACTGCCATTTTTTTCTCTTGTACTATTGCAGTTTTAGGTCATTAAATTTAATTTCTAAATTTAAGATATAGAACAATGTAAAAATTTTAAATAAATAACAGACGAAATGACAGCATGAATGCAAAGCAAGAAAAATGATCGTTTATATTACAAAATGTCGTCGAAACGTTTTCGCTTTTTTTCTTTGTCTATATTGTCTTACCTTTATCTATTTTCAGATACATTGTGTAAAAATATTTGGTAATTGTAAAATTATTATAATAAGTTAAAGAATTATCAAAACGGCTGAAATTTTTGGCTAGCCCCTGCTGCAGGTCCCGCGACTTCCTTGGGGGTCGCGACTCACAGTTTAAGGAACCGTATCTTACAAAATGACGTCTAATGTTTTCCCCAACAATATTTTCCAATAATTTGAATATTCATTTATCCTTTGTTTAAAAAATAATTGATTATAAATAAACTGCGCCGGACAACGAAGGCTTTTCTTGTCTACAGTGAAGCACAGAGACGTTTTTAACTATTAATTGTCGGTGTATTTATTTTTGCGCGCGTTCAGCGATTCCAGGTTCAAATAACGAGACAATTATCAAACGAAAGAAAACAGCGCAACCCAAAAAGAAAAAGATCGCCAAGTATGGAACCCATAAAGAAGTATCCTCTTCTAATAAAAAAAAAAAAAAAAGAAAAAAAAAAAAAAAGAAATCGCAAGACACGGAGAGAAACGAAAAAAAAAAAAAAAGACAATCCGCAGCGCGCACAAAGATAGATGGCCAAATCTGAAAACCCCGCTTCATCCGAATTGAAGAAGTAGAGCTATTGAGAGTATCGCCATCTACAGGAGCCTTTTTAAACTACGCTGATCTTCCCGAGGGCTGTAGCATACACATAAAAACAGTCAAGATGGCGGTTGGTTGGCTTGGGTACTTTTCTCGAACATAAACAAGAAGATTGAAGATTGCTCATCAACTGTTGGCCTTGAAGGTAAAAATTTCCCTACTTTTGCGTATAGAGGGTAGTTTTCTGAAACTACAGGCATTTGCGCTTCTTTCGCGCCTTTTTGCTTCTATTGATTTGTGGTATTTTTTTCGGTCAATTTTCCGAAAAAAAATCGTCTAGTGATCCCAGTCGCCAGATCGTGTGGCTTAGAGCAGTCACTGCAACCGAAGATCGCGCTCACTTTCCACAGTGTTTGTACTTTTATTTTTCACTGTATCTCGCAGTGATAAAAAACGATTAATTTGTTTTTTTTTCCCCTTCTCCGTATTTGTCGTTGGCCGGTTTTATGACAGAAGTGTGTTATGAGTTTGTCGCGTGGTTTTACAATTACACGTGAGTGGATTTGGCGACGGCGGGTATTCTTTTTGATTTTAAGCGTGCTTCAGATTCCGGCGCATGGCAAGTCCCGCGCTTGCTTTTGCCCATCTTGAATCTGCGTCGATCTGCGGAACAAAACCAATTATGGTGTTTGCACTGTTTTAGAAGTTTATTTTATATCGATAAATTTCGGCGCGCGTCTTTTAGTGGTACGTTCTTGATTTGTTGGTTTTCGGGTTATTATTTCGCGCCAGATTTCATTTACTTATTGTCGGGCTTTAGCATTTGTCGAATTCTTTGAAATCTTTAAAAATCTTAGGCGCAAAATTTGATTGATTTATTCTTTTAACTATTTAAAAATAAAAATATAATATGAATTGTATATTTTGCCACTATTACTTAAATTTTTACGGAATTTATATGCTGCTTATAAATTTTAGATATTAATATTTTCATCTGCCGTTTCCTTTTAAAATTACATTCACGTGTTATTAATATTTTATTTTTTCAAACTGCCTTAAATTTCTTTGGCTGCATGGAAAAACAGCTCTAAAAATTATTTCAAGATACAGTAATAACTTCTTTTTCCTTTCCCATTAAAAAAATGAGCATTGTTAGCACTTTTTTTTTTCTTTTTCATTGGTAAATGTTTTATTTACTGTAAACATTACAGCGCATAAGAAGTGAATTCGTCCGTAAGTTTCTTCTAAAATTGTACTTTCGTTTTCTTTTTAACTTATATTTGTATAGATAAATATAATTTAATCTCCCCTCCGCAGAATGTTTTGGGGTATATCATTTTATTTACTGTTCAGACGAATGATATATATATATGTTTATCGCTTGTCATTGTCCATAAAATTGTGTACTTTTATGATGCCTTATTTTAATTATGTTAAATTCATGTTTGCACATAAATGAATAAATTTATAGCAATGCATAAAAGCTCGTCGTCGTGTAGCTTGCTAAATCAAATATGAGTAACCACCCCCTTCAATTTAAAAATAAATAATTTGTTTTAGAGTTAGGCGCATTAGAAGATTATGCATTAGAGTTAGGTGCATTAAATGTCTAGAATTTTTTTAACGCCATAGCAACTCAATCAAACGTAACTTTGGAGGTTTCTTGTTTCAGATCTAAATGCCGTCAAAATTTTATCAAATCCTTCAACATTTGACCGTGTAACTAGTTTATAAGCGCAGAAGATTATTTTGAGGGTTGTGGGCAAGATAAGATTCTTCACTTGTTCTTTTGTAAATGATTCATTGTTTACGGATTCCGGTTTTTCTTTATTAGATATATTATAAAGCAATTTATTATTTTTATAACCGAGTGGTTAAATATTTGTTAACTACTTTTTTCACAAAAAAGATTTATTCTTTTTAAATTATTAAAAAAAACTGCGGTTACAAATTTGCAATTATAGAAAGGAGCGCTTTTTGCTTCGCATGCAGGTTTTGGCTATACGACCGTTACAGGGCGGGAACAGTCGCCATTCATCATCATGATTTTTTTCAGCTTCGGAGACTAAAGCACCATCAACCACTAATGCAGTCTCCACCTTTTTTTTTTTTTTTTTTTTTTTGCCTCATGCACTTCTTTTACCACTGCTAGACGTTCAACTTCCTCCATCTTTTCAAAACTTGAAAAACACATATACGTTTATTTAAATTTAGATTATTTTTTAATGTTTAGTAAGTTGAACAAGAAAAAGTACAGAAAGTGTATTTTTTTTTTATATTCTTAAATTAATACTAAATACTTAAAAGAGGTTAAAAAGCTGACTACATTGCCTAAGCTACCGGTTGAGAACCGCTGCCCTGTCGTCTATAACCTCACCGTACGCCATGAAGTTCCGTTTCTATGACAAGAAGTCAAATCCATTCGCTCTTTCCTAATATTCAGTAAGCCAGATTTCATAATTCTGAAATATCATCAAATTATTAAAAACAAATCATTTTAATTTTTCCTTTTTTCTTTATCGGGATATATTTCTTAATTCTGATATTTATGTGGAGCTTCAAAAATAATTATAGTAGGCTCTTTTCATTACAAAAAGCATGTGTATTAAACAGTACAAGGGTATGTTTAATTATTAACCATATATTCTTCATACTTTTCAATGGGTCAATGTTCTAGTGTGATTTCGGCCATTAACGTAATCGGCTGAGGTTTTCAAAGGATCATTTCCTTCTGGTAGTGGACACATTGTTTGCAAACTGATCCAGCGCTTAGCTCATTAGCTGCCCTGCTTCGCTGCAGATGATCGTTACCTTAATGACCACTCTTGTCATCCACTGGCTCTGTGCCCACCTCCAGTAAAAGCGCATCAAAACTTATAGATAATTTCTGAGGTGGGTTTGGAAAGGGAGATTTTTTTATTAACCGTGCTTCTGTTGAAACTGGACTGTCATGATTTATGTTCAATCAATGATACGCGGATTCATTTCTAAATTACCCACATCGCATATTATTTTGAGCAGTATAGTTGTGCAAAACTGTCAATGTTAAAATTTGGCGGTTGGTAAAATATATTAAATTTTGCCCAAAAAAAGCTAAGAGCTGAGCTATTTATAAAGTTAGCTGTTTCTTATTCGTAATGCATGTATCAGGTATTCAGTTTGTACAATTTGATAAATGCTGAAATATCGTTGAATTCGGTTACAAAAAGGCTGTGTATTCTGTTTTTTTCATAAAATATTTGCAGTTTTCCTACTCTTTTACCGAAGTCCTATAAATGACTAATGCATAGATAATAAAAAGGTAGTACATAATGAATTTTTCATAGATTTGTCAAACTACACAGAGAAAACATTTTATTATTTCTTCATAATTCTCATGGGAATTATCTATTTAAACTTACTTTGAGCTAAATCTGCTAATGCTATGTGTATGAAAGTTAAGTTTTTGTCACCGTATGTAAAATTTGTCTTACATTTTCCTGATTTAGGCTACAACAGTAAATTTTCCCTCTGTCTAATTTAAGTGAACCCGATTGTATTATAGCTTTGCCGCTGTTATTATTATTTATTAGCACTAGTAATGAGTACTTAAATTTGTTTCGATACAGTTTATTTAAACCTACCGTCGAATGGGTCACAACTAGGCAAAGAAGTTGAAAATCTAAATCCCCTCCTTTCAGTCTGAATAAATATAAATTCAAACTAACCGAATATCATAGTTGCAGTAAGAAGCTTAATTAATCAAAGCAAGAACTCCAGCCTGTTGTTTTATCTGTTTAATCCTCCCTTTCTCGAGTAATTCCTAGTGTATCTCACATTGTCACACTAACTAGATTCGAACAATTTAGAGCCATTTTCTTTCCCGAAGCTTCCTTACATCATGCATGAGAGTACAATGTTATTCAGATACAGTTTACGCGTACGGTGATGCCGAAATAATAGTCCGATTCAATTTCATTTCTTTTCCGTTTGCTCCAAAGCTTTTCTTTCTCTGATCGTAGAGCGTTGATACAGAAAGGAAAGGATATATTTAAATGGCAACAATAAAAACAGTCAAAAGTATTAATTCAAGTACTTAATTACTGAATACGCACTATCTAATGTATCCTGTTGAGCCTTTGTGTGTATAAAAAAGAAATAATAAATAAATATATATATGCATACTATCCGCATTAAGTGAAATTTGTTCTCATCAGGAAAAAATAAAGTTCGTGCGAATGTGCAGCCAAATTTTGATAAATCATAAAAATCTGTAAAAAATTTTGAGTTAACTTTTGTGTTCTAAACTTCTTTACTAAAATTTTCAACTGGATGGATTGAATCGCCTAGTCATAGTCTGATACTGCATTTTTTTTTTTTTTTTTCTTTTTCTTTAGAGACTTGTTAACCAACTAAGCAACCAGAAGCAAATAATACTCATAACCTTAGAAATTTGGTGCCCATATTTTTTTTTTTCACATGAAACAGGCAAAACATTGCGAAAGAAAATTAAGAAATGATAGTAAACAAACAATTTTGAATTGACTTATGGGGCAACATTATATTACCTGCATTTGCAAAATGTCGAACTGATTTTTTATATGCCTGATTGTTATGGATATTATAGTTCTTAACTAATTCTTCTCGCCGCACACTTTACTGGTTCTTTACTAATTCTTAATTTTGCGTATTAAAAGTTAAAGAAAGGGGGAAAATGAATGAATTATTAAAATGAAGTAAGCATGTAGCTATTCATTTGATAGTTTGAATCACTGATGTGATTACAGTTTTGAAAAAACACTTCATCTCACGAAGTGTAGTCATGGGATGCAGGTTTCCAGCCTGACTCAAGGGGCAACAATGATTACGGACTTCATAGATTATTTAGCCAACTTACGGTAGCAATGGTTACAGACTTCGTGTTGTTTTCAGCTGATTTATAAAACAGAAAATATTATAAACTTTATGTTCTAATCCAGGTGAGTCATGATGACAATGATTACGTTTGCTACATTCTGATGCATTTGACTTTATTTCTTAGAGCCGTGTGGAGAAACAAGCTGTTTATAAATATGTTATGAAATAGGTTTGTCTATTTGGGAAGTATTCATTTGAGGTTTATAAAGTAAGGTGTTCGAAGCAAAAGCCTCTTTATAGTGCGGGCCGTTTAAGAATCAACATTTTGTCTCGTAGGACATACCAGCTGTCGTGTTTAATCATTCGTAGGCTATGGTATTTGTGAGATAGCAACCTACATGAAAAGGAGAAAAGAGGGCGAACGAGAATAATGTCATTTTTCTCCTTGTCGTGAGTGTGAGGAAAAAAAGGATATTTCTCAGAGCATTTTAGAGGCAGTGAAGCCTCTCCTGCTCCGCAACAAAAGTGGTAGGAAGGGGAAAAAAATTTTAACCATACGGTTTGGATCAATCATGCTAGTGCGGTAAACTTTAATTCCAGGTTTTCTTCCTTTTGAAGAAGCCACCCAGATCGGCTTCTGGGGCGGTGTAATGTACTATTTGGATCGTATTTTCCTAAGTGCATTATTTTTATTGTGGTATGGGTATTGTTTTTCCTCCTTAAACCGGCTTTTTTTGAAGGGGTTACTTTTTAATTTAGATTATCGGGAAATAACCCAAAACATCCGGCATTACGTCTGAAGTGATGCGAAAACCGACAAGTCGTCATGGTAACAGCGTTCAAAAATGGCTCCCAGTGACAACATTCCATCGGTTCAGCGTTGAGACTTCAAGGGAAAGCGAAAATTTCGACACGCCGGGGAGGAAAATTTATGACTTGCGGTCGGCTTGCGATAATGGATGAAATGGTCAGTTCATCATTAGACTCGACTCCGGACGGTTGGGGGGTCGCTTTAATGCCACCCTCCAGCCCTCTCGCATCTCATGTTACGCTTGTAGGAGGACTTTTAAGAGGGTGTTAAATAGGTGCGTGATTTGTTTGTCGACCTGTTTTGCATGATTTGAGAGCCCTACTAATAGCGCGGCGAGTGCGGAGCCGAACGGTTTAAGATGCGCAACGACGCTCAACGCAGAACTCGGTAACAAAATGGATATATGTGGCAAGTGCGGTGTAATTCCCTATGTTTAGTGTATGTGCGGGCCTCTGGTAATTGAATAAACCCTTCCCGTTCGATTTATCTCGCGAGACAGATCAGGTGTGGAAAACGCAGCCATTTTAGCCTTTTACGCGGCAGTACAGCGCTCGGCTAGGCTGCGCCGCCTGATTTCTAAAAGTAAATTAAAATATATTTCAGGAAATTTAATGGGCAAAAAATGTATGGAAATAATTTTTAATGCAAATGGCTGAAAATAATCCTAAAATTTTGAGATTTAATGTCATTATTTTTGCACTAGGTTTCTAAATATACGTTGCCCATTCAGAGACGTAATAAAAAAAAAGTTTTTTGCGAGTCGGGAAGGGTAAATGTGCCTCTCATAATAATAAGTACTTAGTTATCGAAATTTTGGGGGAAAATTCTTCTTTAAAAACTTTTGTGTCATTGAACAAGAAAATATTATTGGCAGGCGACAAATATTCTTATGCCTACCTTCTTATTACTGTAAAAGTAATTCAGTTTTGAAACTATTAATCTCATACTTTTTTTAATTTTATTTAAATTTTATTTTATGTTGAGCACTTTGTATAGCCATTAAGTGATATGAAAGTTATATTAGATCGGATAAAGCATATTTAAATTTGCGTAAAATACACTTCTGCTTTTTAATTTATTCTCTACATGCCATAGCCAGTTTAAGGTGTATATTAGCGTCGCCTCTACGTGTTGTTTAGCCAATGTTTAGGAATGTGTCCTATGCTAATAAACAAATGTTAGCTAGTGCAAAAGCACTAATAAACGAAGTCAAACTTGTTAATCATATTTATTTCAAATTATCTTTGTTAAATGTTTTGCATCCAGAATGATACTGAGATCCTATTTAAGAATACATCCATAAGGACTCCAGAAATATCATTTTTATCATATTTACAGTAAAATATTCTGATGATGGTAATATAATGAAATTTCAAATATTAAGAAGCGGCAGTGCGCTATTCTTTATCGAGGGTGGATAGAACGGGGAAAAAAAAAAAAAAAAAAAAAAAAAAAAATCAGATGCGCGATAATTTTTTAGTATGCAGTTATTGTTATGCTTCGCGCTGTAAGTCAGTTTTGGAAAATTTATTTCTTATTAATTGATACCTACAATAAAGTATTGGAAATCGTATTTTAAAATTTTGCGTCTGCGCAATTTCACAATGATTCCAAATCTATTTTTTTTCCTTGCTGTGGAAAAATGGCTTTACAGAAATATTGTATTTTAAGTTGTAATACGCTCTTACACTTTTCCATTTCATTGTTTCTACGAGATTAATGACTATTCTTACACTATTTTGTCTTCAGATTAAGATAGAAAGCTTTCTTCTAATGATGAAAAATTCTAAGCTGTGTGCATGAAAATATCTAAAGCCTCAAATCCTGTTTCGGATAGTTGATTTCTCATTCAATAATTATTTCTCTTTGTCGTAATTTTAGAGATAGAAAAGTTTCAGAAGTCAAGGTCTATCTTTAAAGATCACTTTGAAACCGAAGTCAAGGTGCACGCCTAAATGCCAGAGCCGAGGAACATCAACCTTGAGCTGATCTGATCACCAGTGCAACAGTTTGATAAGTTACACGGTCATTAGATTACGATATCGTTCGTGTGTAGTTTCTAAGAACCAGATATTTTCACTAATTAGTTTTTAGCCCAAAGGGGCAATTTGCCCAGAAGAGCTATGCATTTCGTTTTGGCATTTTGCGTTGATTCATTATAAACGGCGAATTACGTTTTAAATTGCTGCCGCCAAATATTAGAGCCCTGTTTTATTTTTAATGAAAAAACAACGGTACCTAGAGCCATCAAATTTTGAATAACGTACGTCTCCACCTTCGCCTTGGGCATCTCGAAGCCCAAATTTGGAATCTGGAATTTGTTTTATTATCTATTTCATATTTTGTAAAGCATTTAGGATTTTTTGATTAAGAAACTCAACGGTTTCAAAGCGAGAAATGGCAACACTGTACACTTATCTCCAGCACGCGAGACTGTGTATCGGAAATTCTAAAGATGTGCTCTTTTAAATATTTTGTGATATTGCTGTTGAATTGAATTTTATGGTTTAAGTGCGAAGAACATGATATTTAATAAACAAAGGTAACGCACAAAACGATAAAATCTGAAAGCTATCAGATTATTTTATTTTATTTATTTATTTCGTCCCCAAGCGAGTAATTCAGCTATTTCACAGTACAATAAAAATCTTTCGTAACCGACTGTTAGTTAACCGGTAATATCAAAATAACGGTATTTTTGAAGGTCTGAATTTAAATTTGACATTTATGCTATGAGATAAAAAATATACAATGGTTTAAAAATCTAGCAACACTGTCATGTGCAAAGCTATAACCCATGCTTAGATGACTCCACAATATGTTTTGCCGATAATTCCCACAATGTGCGAGTGTCTACGACTGTCAGAAACAATTCATATTGAAAGATACCATATTTACTTTCTAGCTTGCCTGGAAAGACGTAAAGAACATTACTTAAAGATACTGTTGGCGTAAATTGTAACTTGTGATCATGTTCTTAGACAATGAGATGAGTTCCAAAGATTAATTTTTATTTAATACATGTCCGGCACCTTGTCTGACATCTTAAATATAATTAAACTTTCGAAGAAGGTTATGGT
This sequence comes from Stegodyphus dumicola, assembly GCF_044657685.1. Lineage (NCBI taxonomy): Eukaryota > Metazoa > Arthropoda > Arachnida > Araneae > Eresidae > Stegodyphus > Stegodyphus dumicola. The sequence goes on from NC_140780.1 coordinate 73,377,512, forward strand.
AATGAAGAGGAGGTGCAGGCTTGGGTGAACATATACAATTCTGTTCCCGTCACACTTTCTCAAGATGACGATGAAATAATCGAACATGTACTGGGAAATGAGTAAGGTGATGAAGTTGAGAACGAAGACGACGCGCTAAGCAGAACGTTACATCGAAAGAAGCTTACGAAGAATTGCAGATTTTCAAAATAATTACCAAGCAATGTTCATCTGTATCAGCACTTTATGTTCGAAAGCTTCATTGTATACACAGTGAATTTTTAAAGCTCCATAAATATTGTAGGCAACCAGGCATTTGAAGTTATATATCATCACAGAAAGAAATTGACAGTTTTCATGGAATAGTATAGATGGCACTTTTAAAATGTTATTTAATGTTGTGTTTCTGAAACATAAAAAATCATATATATGTGTTTTAATTTTAAATAATTTGCATGATTATCGATATTACTTATTTAATTGTGGCGATGGATAACCAAACAAAAACCAATGGATTTTGCATCCTTCTGCAAATTCTTCAGATAACATCCAAAACATGAACGTATCAGTTCTAGAACTATATATTCATTTATCCAGAAAAATCTCTTACCCGGAATCGGCGAGGTGCCGGTTAAGAGAGATTCTACTATATTTTATTACTGACTGAATCAGACCGAAATTTAACAGTTAAGATATCGTATGTTGCTTAGGTGTATGAATATAAATATTACTATAATTTACTAAAAATTAAACATGCGTCCTTACTGATTTGTTTTTATAATAATAGTTCTTATAATTATAGGAGTTATACTTTTAATAACCATACTTTTAAGTATGTATAAAAAACGGAATTTTGCTTTTTATTAGAAAATCAGAAAGAAATGACGGATACTTTTCTCCTGAAAATAAGAAGTCTGAAAATAAGTTATAATTATAATGCACGGTGTCTTCAAGAAAAAGCCTGTATAGAGTTTAGGAGGGTCTGATTGCCCAATTAAATGCAATATAAATTCAAATACCGTATCACTGACTTTGGATACACAACCGAACTTTGAATCAACTTTAGCTTTTAATATCGAAAAAGGTCTGCCTAGTGACAAAAACAAAGTGAAAATAATAATGCTTTAGTATCTGTTACACAATGGAAAATAATAGCCAAGTAGCTTCAATTCTGATACATGCTTAGTTAACTGCTTGATAAAAACACCCAAACGAAGATTTAGGTGATTTGGCGTAACAGTTATCACTCTGGGTTAGCAATATGATTGGAGGGGGGGATGAGCAGTTACACGTGGATATCGAGAAGAAGCAACTGACAGATAACGAGATCTCTGCCTTTTGCTCTGGTTCATTAACCTAGACCATTTTATCTGAAGATTATCAAAAAATCAAGAGACAAGAGTGTTTATTTTTATCTCTTAGCCGTTAAAATGATACACTTTTGCTAAGATCTCATTGAAAGGTACTTCAAACAAAAACCATTTACTGTAAATCTGAAATAATTTTTGAATTTAAAAAAATTTTGGCAGACTGAGAATTAGATGGCACCTTAGGTCGAGGTTTCTGAAACTTTTTTTTTTTTTTTCATTTACGACAGCTTACGCTTCGTTTTCATGATCTGCTTATTTCAATAAGTACCTAATTTTATAATTTTCGATGATAACAAAGTATCTTTTATAAGATATACGGAATTTATTAAAAAATGGAGAATTGCCTTTAAAGAATAAATTACATGCGCGTAACCAAAAACTAAATGAGCGGTGATTTAAAAAAACCTAGCTGATGCCTTGAGACGCCTCCCAATATACACAAGCCGCAACCCGTAGTTTGAGAACCCCTATCTTAGGTGGATGGTAAGTTTGTTTCCTTCCGCTTTCTTAAGTTTATTTCATTGGTTGGATTTTATACCAGATACTAGTTCGTTGCGAATTATATTTTAAGATTCTGTATGTTAAATAGGTATTTAATGTACTACAAGCTAGGGAATTTTATTTTTTCATTTATCGTGTTCCATTTCAACAACGGCTATATCCTTAAAAATATTCCCTTCGAAAATATACATATATATATATAAATATATGAAATGTTGTATGATCTTAAATTCACTTAGTGCGAAATCGAGTTATTCTACTACTTGCGCAATTGGCTGCAAAGTAAGTCAATAATAATTTATTTACTAAATAAATATTGATAATATTATCTCCTAAGATTAATTTTAGTAGAATGATCTTAAAAGAGTGAATCCATTGTTAGTAAGTTCAATTTCGAAAATTGTTTTAAAGTAACTTGAATGTAAATTGTTAAAAATGTTTAACGGGGACTTGAAATAAATCATGAATAACAAAATTTCAGTTGTAAAAAGAAATAAATTAAAAGCAAATAATTAAATTAAATGCAAGTAATCATTGCCAATGATCGGAAATTCGTTGACTTTTCAAGGGGAACAAACCAACTCCCGTTCAATGAACAATAATTAAGAAATAAATACGAAGGTGTTTCGTCCTTTACTCAAGTAATATGGCGATGCCAAACCGGCAATTCAAGCTAGGCCAAATATTTCCGTGAATAGAAGGGATCAAGAACCAGTGCAAAGCACCAAAGAACTCATTCCGATTTAGCTACCTTTCTTTGGGGAAAGGGGACAATATTAAGCATTTTTTTTTTTTTTTTTTTTTTTTGTTGTTTACTTAAGCACACAGATCATTTTTATTTTCAACTAAAGTCAGTATAAATGGTGTTTTTATTTTTACTGTAATAAAAATTAAACAAAAGTTTTTTTTTTTTTTTCATAAAATAAAACAAGTGACCTATTTCTATTAAACTAGAATTTAATTTTATTCCTGTAATATCTTAAAATAATAAAAATAATATTAACAACATGCTAAATTATATTAAAATTTTTCGGTTACGTTTTATAATAAAGTTATAATTTTAATGACAGTATTAAAGAAATTAAAACCCATACAACTACTTTGCCTAGAAGGATGACCTAGCGATTCAGATCATTAGGGCTACGGATAACTGGAGTTATACATTAATTTCAGCTGTAATATAAGCTTCAAAAACCAGTTTTCCGATGATAAAGTATGCAACTTCTCTTATAAATTGGTCGTTCAATTCAATAAGTTGGACTAATTCAATTGTCATCGTATCGAATTTCATCCTCATTCCGGCTGTATTATATATCTGTAACGAAGTAGTCCTACTATTCCTCTGTGGCTAAATTTGGTATTTAAAATCTCATAAACTGCATCGTCTCCTGAATAATTATTCATTCCTTTGATAGAGGAAAAGTACGATGTATCGGTCACAAAATAGAGGCAGTTTTCGAAATGGCCTCAGATCAAGCATATGAACAGGATCTACCATCTGAATGAAATGCAAACAGTTAGAGAAAAAGTAATATAAACAGTTTCCTTTCTCAAAACATATATATAATAAAAGAAACCAATTTGCACGATAATTGTACCATGTATTTATTAAAATATTTTACCTCATATTTAATTGTTAGAGATACTATGAAGAGGAAAAAAAACTATTGAATTAGATTGACAAATTGTTTCTTTTTGGACGAAAAATTCGAGAACCTAAAAAATACTATTTGAAAACGCATATGTTAAGTAATATATTCTCATAAATCTTTTTCTTTTTTTTTTTTTCTTTCTAATCTGTACGTAGAAAAGAGCAGTAAAATTTGAGCGTCCATGTAGGTTAAACATAAGAAGCTAATTCTTAACCAATATTGAATATTTGATTTTATGAGAGACATATTTGATATGTTTAAGAAGGCTGTGTGTACGAGTCAGAACTTTATGATTTCTGCAAAGCAGCAGAGAAGCTTTTCAAAGAGATTTTAAAGGAAACAGAATTTTCAAAATAATGAATCTGCTGACGTGCGCAGAGTATACAATAACCGTGATCTTATTTTTTATTTCACAGTATATTTGTATTAATATAATTTGCGTAATTTAATTGAACGTAACTATTGTTTCTTGTCCCTTTATTCCATGTATTTTGCTACATTAGTTCAAATGTGGAAGCTGAGTAAGTACTGGGCGTTGATGAGAATAGCAAGGGGAAAATGAAGAGTCATGAGTTATCATCCCTTCATCTGCAACATTTCCGTTACTATCTTTTTGTGCATCTATTGTCGGAAACGAGAAATTTTTGTATCTATAACTTTTATTTTGTTGGTGTCTTTTGTAATGAGAGGAAAAAGAAGGGAGAAACGAATAAAGGAGCACGAGTGCCTCTTGTTTGCTGCGCCTTATCATGTTATTTAAAATGTTCTGTGGTGAAGGAAATTATACTCCAGATGTGGGCGTTATATGTCTTGAAATGAAAACTAGCTGGCATTGATCTGTTTCTAGCTAGATTGCTATCTGTATATTTGGTCGCATTTTCCTTACATGGCTTATCACAAGTAATTAGCGACATTACTGTGGAATTATATATAATTAGATGCTTGAAACATGGACCCTATGCATCTGTTATTCGCATCCAGTTCGAAGGAAATGAATTGTACAGGCGAGTGTATATGTTGTACACGTGTTCTAGCTCCCGTTGACAAAAGAATGTAGTGCAAACATTCATGTTGCCTTCAAAAATAAAAACGGTACCTAATACAACAAAAAATTAAACGGCTATTAGTCTTCATTAGTCTAACTGTATTAAATCCAGTGTTTAAAACTGGGTCTAAATTATTCAAAGATAAGCAGCCAATCATTTTAATGAGAAGGAATAAATTTGATATGTGTGTGTGTGAATACGGCAAAGCCTCGAGGGCTATCTGTCTAAGAGGAGGGATGCCTTCGTGGAGGACTTTCTAAGGGAAACTGGCTCGTATACACGTTACACATGGGGAAAACCACGAAAACGCCCATGCAGCCAGCCCGTTCGCGGGAACTACCAGTGTTCAGCGACTTTACCGCTCGGCCGCTGGTGGGCGAATAAATTTGATAACCAAAATTCATATATCCTACCGTGAACTCAGATTTTTTAGCCTCTCGTTATTTTGTAAAATCATTTTGATACGAAAAGTGATGTTTTAGTTTTCATAATCAGAAGGAATTAAGTGAATTTTAAGTGTTTATGATCTCGGGCGATTCTTCAATCCCTTGCTTGCTAAGTAAAAGCACATTCGAGTCGTGAAGGTTTCTCTGATCAAAAGCTTCTTTAGTTTGATTGGCTTCTGTTTTTTTTATGAAAACAAGTACTCATTCCCGCTGCCTTCAATCAAAATCACTATTTTTTAAAGGGCATTTCCGCTCTCTTATTTTATGCCGAATTCTTGACAGCATACAATATGGACTCTATCGTTTGCCGGCCTAAACATGGGCAACTATAATTAATTCAATGTCCAGCACGCGATATTCAAACAAGTCATTCATCAATTACCGAGCGATTCGCTCAATAGTGGATGTAACGTATTTATAATGCAATAAATTCTTGTCAAATGTTTTGGCTCTTTCAAGTACCAGACATATTGTCTTTCGTAGCCTCAAGGGTTGCCGCATGCAATTGGTGAGGAATTTCACGCTCTGTGGCTATATAATACTCATCTTCGTGATAAAAGTGGCAGTTTAGAAGGGAAGGCAGACTGCATGAGCTATAATTCGAAATTTATTTCATTGAGAATCTGAAGCTTTTTTTTACACATCATCATGTAATCTGCACGCTCAAGTCAATGAGCTTATTCTGGTATGCCTACAAGCGAGGATCATAAAATTCCTCTAAATACAGAGATAAAACACCTGGCTTAAAGAACAAAGCGAAATTAATAAAGAAAAATAATATCAAAAATGTAAGCGTAATGATAAAACGTACAGCTTGTGTCACGCTAGTTGGAAAGGATGGTACCTAGCTGAAGGGGTTGATTTAAAATTACAGATCGCTTGAAATTAGTTTACTGTTAAATTTAATGATCACTTAAATCTGGTATCTCTGTACTAAAAAAGTGAAGATTATTTTAATATGAAATTTCATTTAGCTGTTACCAATCGGTAGTTACACGATAACTTGATGATGTTCGTTAACTTGACTTTCATTGGAAGGATATAGCGATTGTAAAATTTCGATCACAATTCGCAAGTGATTACGAGAATCAACCGTCGAAGTTTTAAAAACTCAGAACTAAGTTAATGAGATAAAACTCAAATTGGCCCTTATATTCGAGGTTCTTGATTTTTTTTTCTCGCCTTTCAAGAAACATTTTTGTGAACTTCATTTAACTCAAAAAACTTTCCATCGAAATTCTTCCGATTTTTTCCCGCTTCCCATTTTTTTTTTTTTTTTTTTTTTTGAATCGAACAATTGTTCTCTCTTTCAATACATTTCAATTTGTGCGAAGTCCCAATGATTTTTCTTTGCGGGAACACGACGTTATCTATATTTCAACGTTTACAACCGTGATATAATAAGTGAGTGGTCTTTGTCCTGACTGTCTAGCCTCCAATTACAAGCTTCGGACTTTTTTATATGTACGCGCGCGCGTGTGTGTCTATTAAAAGAAGCGTTTTTCCATGGAAAAACCGTCTCTCGGACATACCGCTTAATTAGCTAGACTTTTTTCACCCCCTCCAGCTTCATTCTTGGAAATAGGGGTGTTAATTAAACCCTTTGACTTTTATATTTGACCATTGGCGTCAATATTGCGGATCTCAAATCGTGATAGAAGATAATAGTTTATTTCCAGCCTTTGTAACTGTGCTCATTAATGTCAGAAGCGCTTACCTCTATTTATGTGGGACGTCGATGTTTATATACCTCTTTGCGACAAGTTGCAGAGGGGGAAGCGAAGCTGATTCGGTGTATGCCATTGTGCAATAGAACAGGCTTCACTACTTACGGATGAGACTTGAAAGACATAACTCATCCTACAGCTGCTGCCAAGGTAGCCTGCCTGCCTCAGGCACTTTTTGATCCTTTCCCATTTTTGATTGAATTCTAAAGCTGTCCTAGAAATACTTGCTTAAGTTATCTGCTGAAAAGATGTTTGTGGAAAAGTGTCACAGAGAAAAATACGTGGCAGACGAATTCTTTACAGAAATCAATGTTGTTCTGTACTTTGAAGTTTTATATGATAACAAAAGTTTGCGATGCATATTTTCTACGCCTTCAGTCGCAAAAGCGGATTTATTGGATTAAACTTAAATGAATTATCTTGGTGAAAGTTTTTCCTTTCTGCTTCTTTCCCCTTCCCCTCTCATTTATGCACGTGGGCAATGCTTAGAAAGTGGCAGTTTTTTTTTTTTTTTTTTTTCCTATCTCTATTTTTTATTTGAATTTGAGTCATTTATTCTAAATTTCATATGTTTCTTCTTGCCAATGAATTTTTAGATTCAATCTGTTTTAAGCACTTAGAATTGTTTTTAAAAAAATGATTATTGGATAGGAAGACAAGACTTATAATTTTTACGTTTCGAACTAGCTAGGCTGCAAGTTAATGGCAAAATGTTGTCAACGATAACAAAAAGGTTCAAGAAACTGCTTTCTGCAAAGAATTTTTAGATTCATTTTATTTTAAGAACTTAGAATAAAATATATATATATATATATATATATATTATCAAGTAGGTGGGAAGACAAGAGGTATAATTTTTTACGTTTCGAACTAGGTGGTCTGCAAGTTAGTGACAAAATGTTGTCAACACTTACAAAAAGGTTTAAGAAACTACTTTTTGCAAATAATTTTGATGCTAGGCTGCAAATGCTAGGCTGCAAGTTAATGGCAAAATGTTGTCAACGATAACAAAAAGGTTCAAGAAACTGCTTTCTGCAAAGAATTTTTAGATTCATTTTATTTTAAGAACTTAGAATAAAATATATATATATATATATATATATATATATATATATATATTATCAAGTAGGTGGGAAGACAAGAGGTATAATTTTTTACGTTTCGAACTAGGTGGTCTGCAAGTTAGTGACAAAATGTTGTCAACGCTTACAAAAAGGTTTAAGAAACTACTTTTTGCAAATAATTTTTAGATTCATTTTCTTTTAAGAACTTAGAATAAAATATATGTACGTGTATTGTCAAATAGGTGAGACGACAAGATGTATAATTTTTACGTTTCGAAACAGTTGGGCTGCAAGTTTATGGCAAAGTATTATCAACGGTTGCTATAAAAACTTTTCAGAAACTACTTTCTTTGAAAATAGAAGAAGGGGAGATGTCAAACCAGAAATTTGAAACTTGCAAAAAAAAAAAAAAAAAAAAAAAAAAAAATCTAAAGCAGAATTTTAAATTAAGGCATATTTTGATGGTATTTACATTATGGGTAGACTTCCGTACCTATATTTTGTATGAAAGGTCGAGATTTAATTAATTTTTAAAACATTTACGACTATTTTATAGGTGTAAAAGGGCATAAACTTACATTATAATACAGTTTCATTATAATTAATTTCATTAAGATATTATGTTTTAATAATTCCACTTTCAGAATTGATGAAGAAGATATTTTGCTGTTTTCAATTGAAAATTCTACTGCTATTAATGTAATTAATATATATTTGAAATATTTACGACTATTTTTATAGGTGAAAAAGGCATAAACTTACTTTATAATATAGTTTCATTATAATTAGTTTCATTAACATGTTATTGCTAGTAATTCCACTTTCAGAATTGAAGAAGATATTTTGTTATTTTCAATTGAAAATTTTACTGCTATTAATGTAATTAATATTTAAAAGGTTTAATGCTGAAATCTAAATTTTGTTAAGATATTTAGCATAAATATTTGGATTTATTGATATAACTCTGTGCAAGCACACACACCGCATCGAATAAAATTCGAGTTTCTGTTTCAGACTTTTTATCAGCAAATATAAATGCTGTGGTATTGCAATTTAGATAATTTTTCTAATATTTTTAACATATTAAAAGCCAGCGATATGGAAAATTTCGAAAACTTTTAAGTTTAAACTAATAATGAAAAAGTTAATCCGCTCTTAATTGCCAAAATATGTTATGGAATCGATTTACATCGCTTTTCATTTCATGCTCTTTCACATTTGCTTCCTAACTTATAGCAATCTCTTTAGTTTGAAGAACTATATGCTTTTTGAAATATCAGAGACTGCAGCTTTATAAGCACACTGCTTTCCATTTTATAACACTATTTCATTCATAATTGGACCATATAAGCAGTGTGCCTTTGTTGGAAAATACTATGAAAATGTTTGAGTTCGAACATTTCTCTTAGCAGACCTTGATGCCTTTAAGAATGCTTTGAATACTGGACATTAACTCCACAGGTTTCTATCGCAGGAAAGACATCATGTCTATTTCAGTGATTACTTGATGTTGTCCTTGGTTGTTTATCATGATTCAAAGATTGCTGCCGCCAAAGTGGTTAATGATATTTCTACACTTAAACATTAGAGTCATATCTATCTGTCCCTTGCTCATCAGTCAATCTTCGAAGATATCATTCAACTCTGTATAATTTAGTGGGCAGTTTTAGTTAGAATTCGACTCTATAATACTCCGCGGCCAAGCTCCGCGATATCTAATTGCATCTAATCAGTTGAAATCTGATCTCTGTCTTGCGTGACTCCAGTGCAAGGATGGATTTTCCCTCATTCTGTGGTTGCTTAAAAAGTGCACTTCTACTCTCCATTCAGTTTTGTTGTTTGGGAAGCGAAGTGCGATTGTTCTTATGCCGTGTGCTTTCTTCAATTCCCTGGACTTTTATTCGTGTAAACAGGGGTTATGTTATGCAATTGCTGGCTGTGACGTGATTCGGGCAGGTTTCTTCTGGCTACGTAATTAGGTGATTTAAATGCAAGCAGTAATTACCTGATCTTAAGATTCCATTAACTAACTACTGTAAATTCCTTACTCTGAAGAACTGGTACTCGAAGAGCGGTTGTGATTGCTGCTAAGCACGAATCTGGTTATTGTCGTATGATGTATAGATTAGACATTTATAGTTATTCCGATGAAGAATTTTAATCGATATGATGTTTATGTGATTTTGTTGCCTTAGCTGTAGGATGATTCTGATGATAAACGTACAGGAGAAAATTTCCTCTTATGCAGTATTTTGCATTTATTAGAAAGTTCTGGGCGTGACACAAGGAACATTTTGTGTCAGTAAAAATATGTGGCAAAGATTATAAAATTATTTGATATTAGAAATCAGATGCGTATAATGTAACATTAAAATCTAGTATAAACACCAAACAAATTTTTTCGTAAAAAAGGGTCTCATTCTTTTTTTTTTTTTCTTTTTCTATGCAAGAACACAGCGCCAAAAATAAACAAAATTTGAGATACTCAACAAAAATTAAAACGAGGTCCTGTACTGGTATTGCGTTCTGTACGAGGTCCTTTGCGTATTTTTTAAATTTAGAATTTTTAGAAAATCATTATGCCAAGCATAAAGAAAAATTAATAAGACTGCTCCAAATTGATATTATTAGAAAATTATTTTAGTGCACTTCCATTCAACGATTTGGAATTTCATAGAAAAAAATTATTACAACAATGAGTAATTTTTATGATTCGCTTTAAAAATGGGAGTTGGAAAAATAATACCACCATCCAAACATGTGTAAGTAAATGCTGCATGTTTGCTGGTCAATTAGTTTTGGCGCGGATTATCTGTCTGAGAGGAGGGAAGAGTTCGTGAAGGATTTTGTTATGGAAACGGGATTATCGTCACTCTACACGTAGAGAAAACCTAGAAAACGTTCATGAGGTCAGTCTGTTTGCCTTGTTCCGAAACCCAGACCGAACTGCCAATGTTTAGCTGTCTTCTTCTTTAGGCCACTGGTGGGCGTAATTATTGCATGTAATTTTATTATTTGGTTAATTAATTATTGCAGTTATCAATTAACGTTAATTAACAGTAATTAGAATAAATCCAGTAATACCGGAATGCCTAAAATTTGTGTTTGGTGTGTGTGCTTGTGTGCGTAAAAATGTTATTATTATAAACACAACAGAATCAAAATGGTGTTTTTTGATTATTGTGTGGGTTTGAAAGCTGTTAAGTCATATTTAAAAATATAGGCAAGAATATTTTTATAGGAAAGTTATTAAATTAATTAATGTTGTTCCTAATTTTAACGAACTTACTGTAATTAATGTAATAAAGTATTAATTCTTTATTATTTGCGTTCGTTGCACAACGCAAATAGATACAACTAAGAAGAGATAGAAAACTTTGGCTGAAATCGTTCAGTTGATAAATGTAGATTTAATGGATTTATTCACTTACAAAACTGTGTTATTGGTTCTTATATGCTTAAAAACAAACCCCTGTTAATCAGTTTTTCGCGACTAAATTGTTTAACAAGAATTATGATGCAGAAATATAAAGTTTCCCGGCTAAGCAGTGGGTCGATTTTGATCACAAACATATGTATATAAAGTGCCAAGACATTACTTTGTATCATCTCTAAGCAAGGTGAAAAATAATAACCACGTGTAAAGTCACTTTATCGTAGAAACATAGTCTCTCAAAAATAACTGTCAATCTTATCATGAGATTCCAGGAATCGTTCAGTTTATCAGAAAACTGTAGAAAGAATTAAAAAAAAAAGAATTTTCGAGAAGAGAGTCTAAAGTGCATTATCCTAACACAAGTGGAACCGATTGGATATAATTCAAAAATAGTTTTTGTCGCTCTCATTTACTTTGTATTAATTTGCTTTCATAAAATATTTCACTTTGTCTATATTAAGAGACGTTTTATAATCTTTTTTTAAAATGAGCATTCCCATTTAATTTGAAAAAATTGCATTTTCGATATATGAACTATCATAAAAAACAGGCAAACGAAGGAAGGAAGAGGGAATATAAAAAGAATGATAAAGGTTTCCTGCAATCATGAAATTTCTAAATACTTAGGAAACTAAAATTAGAAGCTGTTTTATTGTAATACGGATTCTGAGCAAAGCATGGAAGACAAACTCTTTGTTTTGAAGCAAGAAAGTTGTGAAAACTAGTCCGCCCACATTTGAGCTAAAAGCCTGTAAAATGCATGACGTGGGCTCAATGAGCATTAGTCTGAAACCTGATCTTTGGTTAACTTTTGCTCATTTTATGCCACTCAGCCATTATTATTGTCTCTTCCTCTGATTTTACAATTATCAAGTCTGTTAAGTGTCACTGTAATTTCAGTATCAAAATCCTTAGTAATATTATATGGAATTTAGAGACTAATAAATTCAGTTCCATTATCTTTTTGACTTGTGGTTTCAAACTGAAATCACATGTGGACCGAATGCATAATTTAAAAGCAGCTGGCAGGCCGCATTCTTTTTAATAAAATGGAAAATTTTTAAGTAAATAAAAAATGTAAACTAAATTTAAAAATTCACTTACTAAATATTTATCAAAGAATACATAAAAATGATAATAATGCAAAGGATATTATAGCAAATTTATATTTAGATTTTTCTGATATCTAAAGCTAATCTGCAAAAAACTTTTGATGGCTACCCTTTGTAATTCAAGTGTATTATCCGAGGAAAGTATCCTAAAACTTGAGAATAAATAATCATAACCTGTTCTCTTTATCTTATTTATTAAACTTTTCTTCGACACATGCAGAAAAAAAAAACAGGTTTGTATGTAAATAATTATAAATTTTATTCTTTCTCCCTACAGTTTGAGACTTGATGGGGTTTCGATTCAGGTATAAAGTTTGTAGCCTTGTAGAAAAATTGCTTTAAACTTTCTTCATCATGGATTGTTAATGCCCATTGGTCAATCGAGTTCCTTTCTAAAGACTTGTTAACTTTCAGTTGCGGAAAGCTCTATTCATATATAAAGATACCCCGAAAAAACTAATATTCTTATTGCAAAATTCCTAATTGAGGTTATTTATCTTTTGACAAATGCAAATAAAAGCTAATTAAATTTATAACGGTATAGATAAATTAGTTGTAGTTTTTTTCTAATGCGTTAGTCAAGTTCATTTTTATAGGTAATGATCATAATATAAAATCGGACTCTAAGTGATTCAAATCTTTTAAATCTTTCTTCAAGTTCTTGTTGTAATAATGATATATTTCTTGCATATTCTTCAGATTTTTCATTTGAAATAATAGATCAAGTTTGAAAATGTAGCAAATGTACGTAAAATTTTTATTCTAGTTGTGTTTCCCATAATTGCAGTTTAACTTTAGAAGCTTTAATGCAGGCATATGTTTCAGTGATAAGTTTATCGTTTCCTGCAGCTCTTTATTGAGAATGGCCGTTTATGTCAACACGAAATGTTAAATCTGTTATCCAGGCAGCATGACATAGCTCATCGGTGGTTTAACTTTTTGTATCATGGTAATTTTGGTTTATTAAATCCAAAAACCGCTTTGATACAGCTTCTCGACTTAACCACCGCAACGTGTTTGTAATAAACCATTTCTCTGTACACACTTTTAATATCTTAAACAATGCAACAAACTCCGGACGATTCAGAGCTCGTCAATGGTTAAAGTTTACTGCTTTAACTGCTGCTTTCCTAACATTATCCATTTACAAATGTCTGGCTGAAAGTTCTTCAAAATGAGTAGCGCAAATATACTAAAATTTTCTTGTTTCCCTGTATTTCTGAATTTTACAGCTACTTCAGTTTTTTACAAACCATAGCAAATGCGCAATCACTTGCAAACCCAACCATTTTTTCCATTATTTAATTAATGTATTTATTACAGTTTTTATTTCAGAAAAAGTATCCTTTTCACCAGTTTTTCCGTTTACAGTAATTATTTCTAATAATTCCTCAGTTACTTCAAATTCGTCAATAGTATCTCATACGAAATCAGCCAAGTTGTCCTATATCTGTGATGTTAGTACTCTTATAAGGTATTTCTCACGTCTTCTTAGCGTGCCTTCATGGTGTAGTGGTCTGCACGCTGAGCGCGTATTCCAGAGGTCCGTGGTTCGATTCCCAAAATGCTTATTAATCACATATATATAATGATTTATGCGGACAGAAGAGCATTTTAGTGTGCTGGCTATATGCAGGAATTTTGACCTAACCGTTCCAAACTATTACGAGGCCGTATTAATAAAAAAATTAGTACTTGGAGTACCTTAGTAGTTATATGTCTGTTGGAAAAAAAAAAGAGGAAGGGGAAGATATAGGTATCTTTTCAGGTCTGAATTAAAAAAAAATATTATATGCAAAGTACTCAAAAACTTGTTCTAAATAATACTTAAAACACTGTAAGAATAAAATTGGAAAGAGGTAAAAACCGTTTAGTGGAGAGCTGAATTTAAAAATGTATTATAATGATAACTAAAACGTGTTAAAGTCAGCATAATAACCTCCTCCCCCGCCCAAAATAAGCGATTTTTTTTTATCTTTTAAAATACAGTTCTTTAACTGAAATATAGAAGCTAAAGGAATGCAATGGCTAAATTATAATAATAATTTAAGTATAAAAAAGCTGAAAAGGATTTTGAGGTCCTTCAACTTACCGCGCAGAGTTCAAGGAACTTCCACCCCGAATAACACAATCCTGGGTGCTTGGGGAGAATAGTTCCCACCCAAATCTTTCCCCCTGTCCCCAGTTGAACAATGTGAACACAAATAGTGCGTTGCATGCTGACATCTATGCTGTAGGGAAAGGGGTTGAGCGCCAGGGTTTACAGGATTTTAATAGTAGATGAGCTATTTCAGACTTAGAGGGAAAATGAATTAAGACAATGTATTTTAACACCATAACTAATGAAAAAAAATCTAATACTAGTAAAGTTAAATTTCATCAAAATACACTGAATAACATAAATTTTGTGTTCAAAAATTAAAAGGCTGAAAGTTCCTATAGGGATACATTATTTTAGTATGACGGCGTTTTAATTTTTTAAATATATTCGTACACGAAGATGTGTCATACTAATGATCATACCTTTACAGCAGCAGTAAATTTACGTAACTAACACAAGATTTCAGTTTTTAATATTACATTATAAAACTAAATTTACCTCGTTATTTTCAATGTCTAGCATTTTCATGGAACTAATCCTGGATTAACATACCTTAACATATTTTGTTTGATGTTATAGGATAAAAATGGTAGTTACTGATTTGTAACTAAATAGTTATAAATATAACAAAATAACAAACAAACAGAAATTTATTTACCACGACTTTTGGGTTACGGACTAAAGATAGATTACAATTTTTGGAACAGTGCTGAAACACTGTTATTATTAAGCTATTGTAGCTTTTTTAGTCCGCTAGGGGTGCTGCTTATACGTTTTAAATTACTCATATGAAGTTTCTAATATACGAAGTCAACTTGAATTTTGCTAGGTGCCTAGAACTCAGTTTTCCAATCTACTAACAGTTAAAAGTTAAGAGACTACTTACTAAACCCGGATTTTTCTCGGGTCGACGAAACAGATCAATGAGCTTTTAACCTCAGATGAACCAGTCATAATGAGTGCAATCAATCAATCAATAAGTTATAGTTAGCGTCTGCCTGTTAGTTCATATTTATTCTCAGCATCTTCCTCACGTTAGCTAATTTAGATCATTTGGAGTGAAATCGGACAGAGTGAAAATTTGAAGTACGTGGTTAAGAATTCAACCGTAACAATTGTTGAAAGAAAGACACTGCAATTCAAATAGAACAATTTAAGCTGAAATTTATAAATTCGCTTTACCTTATTTTACTGCAAGTGCTTTCTTGATTGAATAGGTATTTAAAAATTAAATTATCCCTTTAAAATGTGAAAATTAAAGTGATCACTTTTAAGAGAGTGCATCTGATGCGGTTCGGAATTGACTTTGGCACACTTTTTGAAATATGAACTTTTGCTGACGTGTATGGAACGTCTTAACTGTTCGTAGAAAAATAATAGAAATAGGTTGTGTTCATAAATGCTATTTTCTTTTTGTCTGTGCTTTGCTTGCAGCTTATCAGTTATATTGCATTTCTCCATCAGTAATCCTTGAAGAAGTTGATTTCTTGTACTTATTCTTTGTTTGTCAAAAGCAAACTGTCGAATTGCATCACACACCTCTTTTGCTTGTTTAAAAATCCAGATTTCTCAACGTACAGTAAAGCAGTCATATTCAGCTATTCGGCTATGTTTGTCGCTATAATCAAGAGCTTGTCATCCATTTGTATACTATTTTCTGATAAGCTTTCGAGCTACATAATTTGTGGCCAAGCGATTTTTTTTAATATGATTTAAAGTGTTATAAAATTTAACTTTGAAACGATTTTTGTACATATCTTCGTTTTACGGTCAAACTAAAAAAAAAATCTCAGAATTTTACTGTTTGCGCAATTGAATAGAGCTGGAGTGGGGAAACTTTAAATGATTTTTACTTAAAAATTATTCTGTAATGTGTGATTTTTTTTTGGATTAGTTGGCTTCATTACTTTAAAATTCAAACATAAATATATTTGTAATACAATATTTTGAACGTTTCACTGCTAAAAGATACCTGTAATATCTGTAATAAAAATTTTACATTTTCATAGCTTATAAAACAAAACTCTTCGCCCTCTTTCAAAACAAAAGTGATAAAAAAAACTAATTAAATGATTTTATGCCATTTTTTTTATACATGCTGTAGTATGAAGCAGAAGGGGAATTTTGGTTCTTGTCTGATCATCGCTTAGAAGCATAGTTTCAAGCTTATGATATCATTATGTCACACTGTTTTCCTTTCTCCCATGTAGATTTCTCTTAATTTTTATTTTATTTATTTATTCATTCATCTCCCCCTTCCCTCTTGCTAGAAAGAATTACTTGCAAAAAAGGTAAGCTTATTATAGAAAACTTCTGCTTTTTTATAAATGCTATTCCCCTTTCTTTTCGTGGATAGGTTTCAGTTTAAAAAAAACACAATTTAAGAATAGTTTAGCATTTAAAATTATAAACAATGAAATCCACCGTGCCATTTGAAATTTTTTCCGTTTCATAAGTTTATATACATTTTTTTTCATCATTTTACTTTCAAAGTTGATTTTCTTAGTTTTATTGTGTTACGTAGTACGTGGGCGCCTAAATAACAAAAATCAAATAATCAAATTATATTGTGAAGTGTATAAGCCATTATCTTTATAAATTTATCTAGGGTGCCCCACTTGTTTGTTACACGTAATATAAAATTACAGATGTATTTTGTGACGGGAATTATTTAATCTCTTGCTCCCATTAAACAGTATGATAAATTAATTTTTTCTTTTTAGTTCTGTAATTATTTTATGAGTTTTAATAAAAATAAAAGCTTATTTTATATGAAAATTTAATTTTTTATTTAAATAATAAATCTTCTTGTTAAGTTTAGAACGTTTCACTATTTAAGGGTTTCTTTTTTTTTTTTTTTTTTTTTTTTTTTGAGTCATTTGAAATACATGTGTAATATGTGACGTAAGTGAAAATGACAGCAAAGATGCACTTGAGCTTCTCTAAACATAAAATATAAAGTGAAATTTTAATAGTTTTTTAGATGGAAAAAACGAGGGAAGGATTCCCCCCCTCCCCCCCAAAAAAATTCAACTTCGGATAAAGTTAATATCTGAAATTTTATTTCGAGTAAGAAGGGAATTTTTGTTTTAACAAATAATAAATTATACAAAATGAAGTAATTCTTTCTGCTAATTAATTAGATTTAATGTTTGGGCATTATATTTTTACTGAAATTAAAAGATTTATGTTTGAATGCAGCGGGGCGGTGAATATTTTTCTAACAAGATTTTGTGAAAAATGCATAATCTGTGTTATCTGCTTGTTTGAAAAAGGAGAATTTTATAAATGCTTAATCTGTGTTATCTGCTTGGTTCAAAATGGATAATTTCATATGTAAATTTCCGAAAATCAACCATTTATTCATTGGTATGGAATTCTTACCTTTCCCCTTCTGTAGTAGTAAAATAATACCTCAGTATTATAAACTAATTTTTTTAATGCTTCCTTTTCTTAAAAATGATAATTTGTTCATTTAAAATTCTTAAAAAATTTAATTCTTCAATTTCTTAAAAATTATAATTTACTTACTTACTTTTAATTAAAATTATAATTTAATTGTCTAATATATAAACTCATGTTTCAAAAAACTTTTCAGGCATGTGAAATTTTTTCATTGAAGATAAGAGAAGGAGAGAGATACTTTATTTTATGTGTGTATTTTTTCTTAAAATAAAAGCATTTAAAAAACTTCATGTCTTAAGATACTCTGATTTTTCATTATCATATTTTTGATTTTGAACGTAACGTTTTCAAAAATATTATTTCTGTGCTTCTTTATCTGGAATCTCTATTTTCGTTTATTTCATCATTATTGAATTTGATGCGGAAATTCGTATGTAAAAACTTGGCAGTATTACTGTAAAGAAATACTTTTAAAATCTATCCTTTTCTAACGTATTTTTGCGTCAAAACTAAGGCATTTAGTGAATTTACTTTTAATAAGTGTTACATGTAATGTTTAGAAATTTTAGAGTGATTTTTAAGTGTATACAGTACACTGGTAAATATAAAGCTTCATGTGAATAAAATGAATTTCCCCCCCCCCGTACTTTGCCTTTCCCGTCATTTCAATTATTTTCTTATATTATATTGAGCAGCAATAAATTAGCAAAACAAAACAAAACACAAAAAAGTGCAAATTACTTAAGAGCTTAACATCCTAGTTAATATTTCCTTTTATTGTTATACTCTCTAAAATTTGCATATCTGAAATCCTCAAAACTATAAAACCATATTAAATCCCAAAATCTGAGGCGGATCTTTATCGCTATGGAAACATCTCATGAATTTTTCTTTTCGTATCGCTGTGATAAAAATATACGCGTTTTGTTAAGCTATTTCCAACTATGTTTATTAACTTCTGCGAGGAATATGATCGGTGGCATGCTGTTAACTTGTAATCACAATGTGTGACGGCGCGTGTGGCCTTTACTCTTGAAAGCAAAAACAAAAAGGCTGAATTGATGCGACTAATTTGCCGAGTGTGATTTATTTTCTTCTAATATATGTATCAACAACCTCCACTTAAAAGCACGATGCCTTGACTCCGCATTCAAGGGAGCATGAAATCGTCTTCCAGCTTCCATAATAGCTCATAACGGCAGATAATAAAAGACTTGCAAATGTTTTGTCCACTCTTCCTTGCTGCCCGAGATGCTATCAGCGCTTGTTTACAAGTATTAATCATTTTTTTCTCTTCCGCGGTTTCTTCTAGCGGAACAAATGACATTTCACTTTTTTCTTAGCTTTCTTTTCTATCCCCTGTTCTTAGGCCCAACCTTTGCCCGTCGTTCTTTTTTTCTTCTTAGTGGCAGAGAAAAGTAGTCCACCCACACTGCTCCATTAGGGGTGAGCTATAATGATTGAATTTTATTTCAAGACTTAATTCGCAGTGTGCTGGCTAGTTTGCAAATTTCAGCATTTTCTTTACCAAGAACACTTAAAAACCTCGAGCTATAAAAAAGGCGATATTCATCAAAGCAGCTAATTTAAATGATACTCTTTAACATCCACGAACCCACGTGACTGTCTAAGACTTACCAATGTGACAGAAAGTAAAGCTGCTCAAGCATATTTTGAAAATTAGGATTTAGTCTACAGTACTCCTCCACAAAACTTTACTAAATGCGAATATTTTGTGAGTAAATATTACATAAGTTACTCATCCGCTGATGAATTAATATATAGTATCATTTTATATCGAGAGAAGAGTAGAATAATAGCATAGTTGAATCCCTAGAAAGATTCTACATAAAATAATGCAAGAGAATCCCTTCGGAAGAAATCTCTAATTTCACGTGTATATTCTAACATGATGGATAATTTGGACAAATTCAAACTCTGATCGCTTACGTACACATACGAATCAGGACTTTTACATGAACTTTCACGCGGAGCTTTAGATTCTTAATTCGCTAGATTTCCAGATCTCGTCATCTATCTATAATAATAAAAGCAAGTGTAAGTCTGTCTGTCTGTCTGTCTGTCTGACCGAGCTCTCCAGCCAAATCTATGGCACGCAGGGACCTGGAATTTTTTATACGGAAGCACAAAGGGGCTGGCCACCAGACCTCGAAACCCGATTTTCGATTTTTGAATTAGAAAAATTTTTAAAAAATTATTTATAATTAATTAATCACAGTTTTTTTGACTCACTGATATTATTATTTGTTTTCAAATAACGTTCGATTGTAACAATTGATTTCTTTATTCTAGCGTTAGTTTGCTGTTTTGACGATACATTAAATCGATTAATTACAATTCATTTCTTTTTTGTAGCTTTAGTTTGCTGTTTTCATGACACATTAATTTCTTTTTTTTTTAAACTTTTTGTTTCTTAATTAATATTATCGTGGTTTTTTGACTCACTGATCGTGTTGCTATTATTTATTTTCAAATAACGTTCGATTATAACAATTGATTTCTTTATTGTAGCGTTTTCTTCAGTTTTTGTAATCATTCTTCTGTTGGTTGCTTAACTTTTGCTTTTCAGATTTTAGAAGAAATATGCCGCAGCCACCTCGAAAAAAGAAATGTTTGGAAAATAAAAATCGACAAGAGAGCGATACCCTCGCCAGTTCTTGAAAGAGACGCAGACGGGACAAGACGGATATCCACTGTATCGTCGTAGAAGGCCTGCAGATGGAGGTTTTACAGCAAGCATCAATCTATGAGGATCAGAAGTTTCGGTGGACAATGCCTGGATTGTTCCTTACTGTCCACTACTATCCAAAATTTTTAACGCACATATCAACGTTGAGTACTGCAATTCTGTCAAGTCCATAAAGTATGTATGCAAGTATGTCAATAAAGGATCCGACATGGCTGTATTTGATGTCACCAGTGGAGCCAATGAACTGAATGAAATTCATCAATATGAGATGGGAAGATACATTAGCAGCAATGAAGCAGTGTGGAGAATACTCAACTTTCCAATCCACGAACGTCATCCCACAGTCGTTCATCTAAGCGTCCACCTTGAAAATGGCCAGAGAGTGTACTTCACTGAAGAAAATGCTGCTGAACGGGTCCAGGCACCCCAGGAAACAACGCTCACATCTTTCTTCAAGCTGTGCACCCAAGATAACTTTGCTCGCAATTTACTTTACAACCAAATTCCAAAGTACTACACATGGAACAGCAGGAACAAGAGTTGGAACCGCCGTAAACAAGGACAAATTGTTCCAGAAGAAACAGGAATCCGGTCTACTGATGCTCTTGGCCGTGTCTACACCGTCCATCCCAACAACTCCGAATGCTTCCACCTTCGCCTATTACTACATGAAGTTAGAGGCCCAACATCATTCACGGATTTGAGAACCGTTCAAGGAAGAGTCTGCAACACTTTCAAAGAGGCCTGCCAACTTCAAGGACTTCTGGAGAATGACGAACACTGGAACACGGCGTTAGAAGAAGCAGCTGCATCTCGATCACCCAAGATGATGCGTAATCTGTTTGCTGTAATGCTTCAAACGTGCTCCATGTCGGGCCCTGAACAGTTATGGATGAACCACAGGGAGAACCTGTCTGAAGACATACTGCATCAAGCAAGGATCCAGCAGCAGAATATGGACCTGGACTACAATGACGACATCTTTAACAGAGCCCTAATCTACATTGAGAACAAGATAATATCTCTAGGAGGATTGAACCTGAAAAGCTTTGGACTTCCCCAACCTAACAGAAACAGCGATTCTGCCATTTCCAGTGAAGTAATTAGAGAACGAAGTTATAACATGGATGTGCTCGCAGCTTATATACAGGAGAATGAGCCTAAATTGGTCCAAGATCAAAAAGAAGCCGTTGACAAGATTACTAGAGCAGTTTTTGATAGGCAAAGGGGTATATTCTTTTTGGATGCTCCAGGCGGAACCGGGAAGACGTTTCTTATCAACCTTATTGTGGCAAAGGTGCGGCACAGAAATGAGATTGCCCTGGCTGTCGCTTCATCCGGCATTGCTGCTACACTCTTGACAGGTGGTAGGACTGCTCACTCGGCGTTCAAGTTACCCTTAAATCTGACAAGCACAGAGACTCCAACGTGTAACATCCCAAGGAATTCAGGAAAGGCAAAGGTTCTACAGGATTGCAAGCTCATCGTTTGGGACGAGTGTACCATGTCCCACAAAGCCGCATTCGAAGCATTAGATGTCACCATGAAAGACCTCAGACGGAACAATGACAGAATGGGAGGCGTCGTAATGGTTTTGGCAGGCGATTTTCGACAGACGCTACCAGTTATTCCGCGTGGAACGAGGGCAGATGAAATGCAGGCCTGCATAAAATCTTCTTACATCTGGAATGGCATTCAAACACTTGGATTATCGACTAACATGCGAGTTCATCTCAACGGTGATCCCTCTGCCCAGCAGTTTGCAGATAATCTACTGAAACTAGGAAATGGAGCCCTTACTTCAGAAAATGAAGATGGATATGTAGCGATGCAAGGCATTGGAAGGATTGTGACTACTGAAGAAGAACTGAAAGAGGCTGTGTTTCCGAATGTGATTCACCACTTCACTGATCACGCATGGCTGTGCGAAAGAGCAATTCTTGCCCCAACAAACGAAGCCGTCAGTGTTATCAACAAGGAACTTTTACAGAACTTACCCGGAACTCTTCATATTTACAAATCTATAGACACGACATGCAATATTGACGAGGCTGTCAACTATACGACAGAGTTTCTCAACAAATTAGAGCCACCTGGAGTACCCTCCCACATATTGGACTTGAAGGTTGGAGCACCGATAATTCTCCTCAGGAATCTGGATCCGCCTGCACTTTGCAATGGAACAAGACTTTCTATCAAGAAACTGATGCCAAATATTATAGAAGCCACCATCATGACCGGACATGCTGCAGGCGAAGATGTGTTTATTTCAAGAATTCCTATAATCCCTTCCGATCTCCAGTTTCAGTTTAAGCGTCTACAATTCCCTGTTCGTTTGAGTTTCGCGATGAGCATTAATAAGGCACAAGGACAATCTCTCAAAGTTGTAGGGCTCGACCTCCGTAAGCCGTGTTTCTCCCATGGTCAACTGTACGTGGGTTGTTCAAGAGTTGGTAATGCCGATAATCTACACATCTTAGCTTAGAATGGAAGAACATTAAATATAGTTTATCCCGAGGCTCTCTAACGAAAAGGACAATCTAACGAAAAATTATTGCCACTCTCCACTCTCCCAAACTAACTCTGACTATCATGCTTTAAATAGTGATGTTATTGTTTAGTGCTCTCTTGAGAGCATGAGCAATAATCCGAATGGTGCTGCCGTACCAACAGACATTAATCGGTCAGGGGCCCTTGCGACCCCAGCTCGAGCTCCACAAACATACACAAACACTCTCCTCTTCTAATTCATTGTCATCTAAATTTAACTTACACTTAAATTAAAAATTTAATTGGTTCTTAACTCCAAATTTCCTGTAAGCAGGATGTTTTATTTCATCCATGTTTTCGTTACTTTTTATTTTTTCTGTACTGTACTCTCTATCTTTCCCTTTCAACTCTTTCCTATCTTTGATTTTGAATTTTTTATGTTTACTTTTCTTTATACTTCAGACCAATGATTATAACCACATGACTACGGTTTCCTAGCATGTGCTAATATGAGGTCTGTTCTCATTTAAACTAATTTTTTAACAGATGGCTCATGGTTAGGATATATTGTTCCTTTTTATCGACGGGGAATGTTGTGTGTGTGGGGGGGGAAGAGAGAGAGACAGTCTACATGTCCTACACTACTATTCCTGCGCTATTCACTTATCTGCATTTTCTAAATGCACGGGCAACGCCGGGCGGGTACAGCTAGTAAAAAATAAAACGAACAATCCCAGCATGGAGCCATATAGCACAATTCAAATTTCTAATATATTCCAAATTTTCATGTAATTAATCAATCATTTTTATTCGCAATTAACTATGTGTTGAAATGTATAGTTGAGTGTAAAAAAGTTTTTCGCCTTGTTGTTTTGCTCATTTTACTTGAAAATACCGTGAAAGTCGAATTGTGTCTGTGACTTTTTTAAATTATATATTTCGAAAGTCGCTTAAAATCTGAAATATGCATTTAAGTTAGCGATTATTCCCTAATTATCAGTTATTAATAGGTATATAATAAATATAATGACCTGATCTTTGATTTTTCTTGGAAGAATTCTCAGTAACATTTTGTTGTACCATGTATTTCGTCTTTTACGAGACCACTTGTTATTTTTTATCGAACGACGCCTTCTTCCGGTGCCTCATTTTTACTTCCTCTAAAAGCAGTACATTTTCTCACTTAACTTGCGTTTTTGTAGCTGAAATATTTTCTCAGCTTTTCAGTCACATCCATAGTATAAGAAATATTGCAACTACCTTTAAAGCGATTTGCTGAATTAATATGCAATGAATTGTCGTTGAAGTACAAGATGCTGTGACTTTCGTGTACGGTAGTTTGGTAATTTAGAAAAATTTTAAGGATCTAATATGTTATTTCCTTTTTGTAATGCTGAGGTCACAGTGGTAAGTGAAATTCATACCAAAGAAATAAAAATCCAATCTAAAGCTGAAAGTGTAATAATAGTTAAACTAGTTCATACTGTTATCTAAAATGCTGAATAATTTTATTTGTAAAAATATATTTTGTGATCAGTTTTATCAATAACCTCAGACATTATCTGTTTTTCCATTTTCTGTTGTTAAAATAGAAAATTCTGTGCTTTATTAAATACTTGAATCTAGGTGACTTATGTAGTCACCTAATTTATTAAGGTATTATAATGTATTTAATCTAATCTAAAATATAACAGCAGTTATTTAAATCATTTGTTTATAAATTAATAACATTACTTGAGAATTTATTTTAGAATTTTCAAATCAAAAGTCTGTTTCATAAATATGTCTGGACAGGGCTTTTCTATCACGTCCTTTTTGTGCATAGCCCCAGACAATATTTAGCTTAAGACTTGTGCAATTTGCTAAAGGGAGAGTATATCATAACTAAAACTGTAAAACAAAATTTTGATGGTACTCATTTTCAAGCGGGTTCAGTTTCCTATCTTTTTCATGAATTTCAGTGTTTTGGCGATGATCCTTGTGTTCCTTGTATACGCTTCATCGACTCCGCAGCTGGCATCTGCTTGTGACAGTTGGGACTGTTCTTGTGCTTTTTTCACATTCATAGTATACTCGCGTACATTCGCAATGTTATTTGAGGTGCATAATGACCAGTCAATTATTATTTTGATTTCTTTGTTGACTAACTTCATACGTACACATAAATTTACACATTACGTACAACGTACTGCATGAAACATACCGTTGCATATTGCAGCAAATAAATTCCATGAAGGCTGAGCACAGGTCGCTCTGGTATTATGCGTTCTAGACTAATAAAATATTTACTGGAATTTCGTCTTTACGATTACAATGTTGGATTCCCATGGATATAATTTTTTCCCCTTTATTCATATGCGTTGTTTGGTAAATAAAAAGTAGTTACATCAGTAGGTGAATTTTTAAGAACACGTTTTTCTGCAGAAATACACTTGAAAACTTCAAATTTTTTCAGTGAATCAATCAGTTACACTCTAAACATTATTTAGTATGGATAAGTGGATTTTTAATTCCAATTTCTTACCGACGCGTGGTTTACGGTAAACAAAGCTACATACAAATAAATATTAAATCTAATGGCGGGCACATGCCAATTCGACAATGGCCACTCTAAAGGCCAGAAGTGGTAGCCATTTTATTGTGGAGGCACATGTAATAGGCGGCCACAGTTACCTCCTATGAAGGGACGGACAGTTACAACCATGCCTTCTCCGGGATTCAAACCCTGGCCCTTCTGTATCGCAGTCGACTCCCCTACCCATTATACCGTCTTAGCGGCTTAACAAATGCATATAATTGTATAAAAAATATTATAACTGTATATAAATAAATTTTTAAATAGTTGCTTTATATTAGTTTAATTTTGTAGTCGTATATATGCTTAAACCTAGAAAATTTACATTGTTATAGTATATTCTTTTAAGAAAATGTTTTAGTTCATTTTAAAAGGTTATTTTTCAGATTTATTTATTTAATTATTTATATTTGCTTGAAGGGTTGCGTCTTAAATTTGTAATTAGAATATCATGCTTTCTCTTTCAATAAAAATTCATATCGTTAATAATCAGATTTTTGTAACGAAATAGTGTAGCAAGTTTCATTGTTAAAAATAATTTTATTTGAAAAACTGCTTATAAAATTTATCCATTATCATTTCCTGATTCAAGAAATGTGTTAAGTCAAAAATGAAATTATCTGATTGGATAGATTTTTCGAAAATTTTGCTTTTGTTGGGGGATTAAATATGAATAAATAAATCCTGCTGAGTTCATATGGTTACGAATTTCATGGAATTTGTCGCCCCCATCTCTCGGAGCGTTGCTACAATCAAATAACCTAATCTTACGTAACTGTTCTGCCTCATGTAAACAAAATCTGCTGAAGAATCTTAACTTAAAATTTTATTTTCGGATTTTTAAAAGGACTGAATATGTTACGTGTCTGTTTAAAACTTAATTTCTACATCAGTCTCTGAAACTATCCTATTGTTATGTCTGTCCGAAGAACACGACTTAACTGAGGTCAATGTTCGGGAGCAGATCCCCTCCTCCCCCTATGCTTACTGGATTGGAAACGGGAGACTTGACCAGAGAGGGTCAAACGCTGTGTGAGCCGAGTTGACGTTGTGACACACGCGCGCAGGAGGGTAGAGTTACAGTGATAGTTGTAAATTTTATCGGTGAAAGCTATAAATAAATTCTGTACGTAGTCAAATGATCATATGTTGCTCTCTTGTACTTGCAGCACACTCTTATGCTGTCTAATTAATTTAATCATGTCGAGCAAGGGAGTGGGACTATGAAAGTTCTATGTCAAATTATGTGGTGTAATCCTTGTACTACAGGGGTAAAAAATGCAATATTCTATCTTAAACAAAATAAAAAAGGGGGAGAAAATAACTCTGCATTGGATCTTAATTCTGCGAAATTATTTAAAATATACTTCTTTTATTAATGTATCATAAAATGTTCAAAGCTGAAGTACTATGAATTGGTGACAAATCAACTTTCTCTCAGACTTACAGATAAACGAATAACGTTTAATTTTTCTCTTCTTTTGTTCTTGTGCACTCTTTATGACTTATAAGAAACTAAGGATCGAGAATGTCATTCCCTTAAGTATGTGATCAGCTGCCGTAATCTGGAAGTTATTTATCGCCTTCTGAGATACCTTAATGTTCCCTTGGATACCTAGCATTGCTTGACCATGGAATTTGTTCAAACTATTGTAGTTTGTGCCCCCCTCCCAAAAAAGAGAGAGAAGAAATCCGTACCTAACAAAGACACTAAGGTACCAATCGTCCAGCAGACTGGAATGTTATCTAATGTCTGGGATGTTTTGGGCAAGCAACGGTAGCAAGCTGGTACTTGCCGCCCTCCCATATCCCCTTATTTGGTTCCCCCCTTCTTTCTGGTGGTTGCTGGTTTCCGTCAGTGGGAAAGGTCAACGATCCCTAAAAAAGGCCCCACTTTCGTGTCAGTCCCAGCTTCCACTGAAAGGAGCATTACGTAAATTTTACGTGACTCACGCTTCAAGCAGCACGTTTCTCATCCAACTTTTAGGTGTCCCGTATACTTGGATCGTAACCGATCTCCTCTATTTGGGCCCCATGGGTATTCAGTCGAATCTTTCAGAAGAGATAAATTTTTCTTGCTCTCGGTTTTTAGAAAATGCTTAGCTTTCTAGGATCTTATTGTGGTCTGCCTTCGAGGTAATACTTCCAAAAGTCTTGCCACAGTTTAAAATAACATTCGTGAAATATTAAAATTATTATTTATTGCTTTCTCTTTAACAGTGGAGTAGCAAGGGGAGTTGATTTGGTAGCTAACTCACCAGGATACCAGATTCAAAATTAATAAGATTTATTATATTTTGATTTTTCTGAAATGAATAAATTATTTTCTTTTGGTTATGATTATTTTCTTTAACTTTTAAGTAAGTAAACTCGTAATCCTAAGTAATATATATATGTGTATGTGTGTAAAATTGCTATTCTGTTTCATACATTCAGTGTTTGTTAAATTTATGCTCATGCATATGCATATATATATTCAAATTATGGGAAACGTTTTCACTCAGTAGAAAATCCCGACTGAGCATCTACTTAAAATTTGTTGTACTCGTGTATTGGATATTTACTGGGAATAACGTCCCTGAGATAATTTTTAAAAAATACGTCCCTGAGATAAAAATACGTCCCTGAGAAAAAAAATTATTTATATAAGGAGGATATCACCGCACGTTACGAAATACTTTCGCTTTGTTAGTTTTTTTAAGATTATACCAGGGCTACCCTATTACAATTCCGATTTAATGTCAAACAAAAGCAGTGTTATGTTCTAAAAAATACAGGTCATTTTCAAAAGGCAACCTGTCTTAGAGTAACCTCCAATAGAGGATTCACTATAATTATTTTCTAATAGATAATGGAATTAATTTAATCTAATGCCAATTTAAAAATGGCTGTTAATTATAAGACAGATTTAAGAGCAATATAGCTGTAATTTTTCTTTCACAATCATCTGGTATATAAGCTTAATTGTTTTCTGTATATATAACTGATGTCTGTTCATGTGCGTTAATAAAATACACAACAAACACAAGACAAATTATTAAGAAATTAAAATTTAAAACATTGATAATAACTTTTCTGTTATTATTTTGTTAATGAATGATGAATTTAATATAATATTATATATATATATATATATATATATATATAATGAAACAACGACGATAAATATATATTCATACAGTTACAAAATTTTATTAGAAGTCTGTTATATGTGTAGTTATTTGTAATTTTTAAAAACTGTAATAACATGATGCATATGTATCACAATATTCCACGATGAACGAAAAAAATATGTTTTACATTCGTGCAAATATAATATATCATAGATTTTAATGTTTCTCACTGCATATGCTTAATTTTTCCCGAAAGAAAAGAATGCAATTTAAGTAGATGAGAGAGGAGTCATAGAAGCAGTTTCTTCTTTTATTGAACAACTGTGTTACTCACTTATTTCGTTTAAGAAGCGCTAAGAATCGGAATATTTTAAGGCCTAAAGAAAAAAAAAAGGGGGGGAACCTTTTTTTCCTATCGGATGAATTGACCTGAAGTCATAAATTCTCTTCTGTTAGCTATTGGCACAAAATTTGCTTTTTTTGAAGCATTCTAGAAAATTTACTTAGCAAAATAGTAGAATTAATTCATTCCCTTCAAGACCGAATATGATTCTTCAAGTGTTAAATCTAATATATTAAAACTAATTTAGGTACTTACTCATTATCCCATCGACCGTAAAACTGTCCCCAATCAAGCATGATTTAGTTTCAATTATGGATCAGCGCAACATAACAGCACATACATCTAACATCTGCGCTTTTGTCTGATGTAACCGCGATTGATTCTCGATAAGACACCTTTTGTTTTTACGAAAAGAACATATATTAATTGTTATTGCTTTTTTTTTTATTATGATTTCGTGGAAAATTATCGTAATTTGGAATCTGCCTTCTACAGAACAGCAGACAATGGGCTATTTTTAAAGTTATGTGATCCTACGATCAAAAAAAAGTGTGTGTCTTAATCGACACGATATGGTCAGCTGAATATAGTCTACGAAATAATAACAGAGTGGAAAAATTATTTGCGTGAAAATCTGCTGGAAGTTTGTACTTATAAAAAGCACTCTAAACAGAGCTTCCGGTAAAATCTGAGGGTCTCACAAAATAGAAGAAATCGAGAAAAACCAATTTTCATGGTTCGATGGTAGCGGACTTTCTCGGTTGACGGGTTAATACGTAAGTACTCTAATTCATATACGCACACGCAATAATAGTAGTAATAATAAACATTAACACATAAATAAACACAATAAAATAAATATAAAGAATATTCTTCGTTGCATACTTTCAAGATTTTTTATGACAAAAATCTAGTCCGAAATCTCGTGTTGCTGGTAGAGTATCGTTTTAAATTTACTGAACTGGATTAATTCGTCAATTTTCCCCCCATTTTTCCACTTTGTGATATATTCCTCTATCTCGATCTTAGCTATGTTTGAAATAGCAACCTGAATTCTTTGGCTGGTTGAGGGGAGCCAGGTTTCTGCTATTTAATGCCGTATGGGATAAATAAGCGGTAACCACGCACACATATATGCACCGTGTTCCACAAAAGTCCTTATCCTGCCTTTATTTTCACAATTGGTCGTAGACATATACTTCTAGTAAAAAAAATATTTTAAATGACGCAAAAATTAATGTTTTGGCATTTTTAAACTTGAAGAAATTAATTTTATAAAAATTACGTGATCTAACTTTTTACATATTCTTCCGGTCCCTAAGTTGTATTAAAAAATATTGTGCTCGTTATATTTAAAAAAAAAAAAAAAAAAAAGACAGCGAATGTTTGATCCCCCCGCACGACCAAAAATTGGCCAAGATATTTGAAATAGATTCAGGGGCCGTACACAAATTGAAAAGCGATATGTTTGCATTTGTAGGTAAGTAAAAATAAAATGTTGCTTGAAGAAAGGTTTCTGATGTTGAAGAGATTATGTGACGAACATTTATATGCAGATTATTATTAAAAATATGGACCTATCAAACAAACTAAAAATTAGTTGATATAATCAATCATCAAGGAATTAAAAAAGTACATAATGGTTTAAAATATTATTCCAGTTAACGAAAGGAAGATAATGTTGTTTATTTCTTTTTCTATATCTACAGAATCAATTAATACAACCAAACAATCAACATATTAGTTGATAGACTCAATCATCAATCAATTAAAAAAAACTATTATACAAAGAATCAAACAATTTAAATTGTTATTACAATTAAGGAAATGAATTTGCAAAATGGGTGATAAAATTATGCATACCTATTAGTGCAATCTAAGGAGGGTGGCATTTTGAATTACAAAGTAATTTGTTTTTGCGACAAGCACATCTGTTTGTGGTACATTTAGATTTGCAGTCACATTTTCTGAAATCCTGCGTAATCGACAATTTAAAAGTGTAAGTGACTGCTGTTTGTTTACATTTGAAATTCTTTGTAGTTATAGTGAATTAAGTCAGTTGGTACACCGACTTCAGTGTCTAATTTTTGTAACCAAATTTAGCCAGAAATCGCGGAGACTATTTAGTGAAACCAAACTAAAAATTGAGGAAGAAAGAATAGGAGTAGCAGGAAAAAGAAAATAAGAGATACACTTTTGAACTTTAACGATACGGAAGCCGTTAATGTGCAAATTACCTACTTAACATGGAGAAAACTCTTGATTCTGCACTTTAACGGAGCAAAATAGTTAATCTCTGCAGATTAGCTAAGTAATGTGCACATTAACGGCTATGAGCTTTAACGGTAACTTATTTGTCTATGATCAACATTCGAAAAAATAAAGGCCGGGGAAGGAATTTTGTGGATAGGGAGTCTATGTGTGTGTAATTATATAGTAATATATAATATATAATTTTTTTAGACAAAATGTTTTTAGAAATGTGAAACTAAGCAGAAGACATCATAATTTTTCCCTTAATTAAATTTATGCAACCTTGCTATGCGTAGACGTGGCATTTCTGGGCGTCTTCACTTATTCCTTCCTAAACCATTACACCGCCATAATTGTTGATTTCGCGGATATAAGAGG
The DNA here is from genome assembly GCF_044657685.1 of Stegodyphus dumicola. Classification (NCBI taxonomy): domain Eukaryota; kingdom Metazoa; phylum Arthropoda; class Arachnida; order Araneae; family Eresidae; genus Stegodyphus; species Stegodyphus dumicola. The sequence continues at coordinate 73,409,213 of NC_140780.1, forward strand.
GTAGGTAGCGGGTCCCTGGTCTCTCCATATGAAAGTACAGCGAGAATTGGTATTTATGCTAAACTGGGACTCGTCGTGGTATTTATGCTAAACTGGGACTCGTCGGTGAACAGAACGGTCGCCCATTGTTCCGTACTCCAAACACTATGCTGCCTGCACCATGCTAATCGGACTTTCCTGTCCGTAGACGTGAGCGGGACGCAAACAGCCGGTCTTCTGGCAAACAACCCATTCTCATTTAGTATTTTGTAAACAGTAACCCTTGTTACACGGGTTTCTGTGGCTGCATACAGGTCCCGAGAGAGCTGAGAAGCTGTAGCCCCTCTGTTACGCCTTGCTAAAATGAAGAAATAGCGATCTTCTCTGGCCGTCGTGGCTCTTGGACGACCTTAACCAGGCTTTCTCTTGATGGATCCAGTATCCTGCAACTGTTTCCATAGGTTACACACGGCGCTGGGCGTTAAATTAAACTCTCTGCATATCTGGATTTGCGATTCGCCTGCCTCTAGCCGCCCCACAATTCGCCACTTTATTCCATCATCTAAACGTTGATGGTTACTCATTTTTACTGTTCCAATGTGAATTTAACCTAATGCTGCAAGATCACAAGCAAGAAATTCGCCGAAGTGTGCTAGCGAACAGAATTCGTCTTACCCTCCACGCGCTATAAAGCTTGTTTTTCTGCTGGCTCCGCCTACACACACGTGTACGCTTACGTATTTGCCGTACAAGAATTGCATTTTTATCTAAAAGCAGTTATTTTCCCTTCAGTTCAGTTCTTTTCATGCAATTCGATAAAATATGCAAATTCTCATAATTTATTTCTCCAGTGTAGTATGAAATACAAAGCATGGTCAGATTTTATTGCAATTCTTGACTGATCAGTCATTTTTTAGAAAAAAGCAAGCACGCTAAAGATATCTTTTTCATCGACTGTCTTTCGTGCAAATTTACAATGATCTGCCACTGGCCGAATAGGACTTTCACTGGACTTTAGTAGGTCCTATGTTTTTATATCGGCGAAGATGCTGGCAGCAAGGGAGTTTCGTGGTTTCACTCATGCGTAACATGAATACGAGTCAGTTCCCTTTAGACAAATTTTACACGAAGACAATTCTTCTGAGGGAGGCTGTCATCTCGTGCTTTGCAATACCAACCATTTCAATCAAACTCAGTTGAGGCAATTTTTCCTTAAAAGAAAAAATAAATAAATAAAAATAAAGTTCGGTTTTTTAAAAAATCGCTTTATTAATTAATGTTTTATAAATAACCTGCGGTAGTTAACAAATAGGTCATAAAAGAGAAAGGAATTATATTTTTTCTAATTAATAGACATATTTCTAAAATAACCAAAAAATGCAAAACTATGTAAATATTTTCATCAAAGAATTATTTTAATTATCTTTTTCTGTAAGTTTACGTATCAAAAAATTTCGAAAAATGTTGGAAGGGATAAAATGAGTGTTAAAACTTCCTTCTTTTACTTTTCTACTTGATTGCAATAGAGCAGCAGTCATGTCTCCAATCAGACATAAACTGCAGTGACATTTGATAATGCTGTCCCTTTCAACTTTATTCACTACGTTAATTTAAAGTGTGAGTCACGTACACAGACCTTCTTCAACGAATCAGAACATATCTGTCACCGACGACCTTGAATCCTAAAATTGTATTAAGGAGTGGAGGGATTGTGGCTGTAATAAACAAAAAAATTGCTACGTGTCTCGATTGAAGCAAGTTTGGATTAAAAAAATGCGACTGGAGTGATTTACACCTGGAAGGTAATTTAGAATTCTATGAAACCCCTCTGGCATTCCCAAATACTGATGACAAAATTCAGTTGTGACATATAAAATGAAAGAAATTAGTAAAATATCAGGATTTATTAGTTGCAATACTTAAAAAAATATATACTGATTGACCTTTCCTTGTTTTTACCTCCCGCCAACTTATGTACATAGGTAAGGAGGCACAATGTTTTCGGTCCAAAGGCTCGATAGTGAGTTCTCAGTGAATAAGAACCAATTAGAGTCTCCATAACACATTTTTATTATTTTTACATTGATGTCTGTCTGTATGTGTATGACGATTTTTTTCGTCCACCATACCTCTTGTATGAAAACTTCCAAAAATTTTAGTTTTCCATATTTAAGCTTTCTGCATTCATATTAACCAGGAATGGGCAAATAGTTTTAACCACGGGTCAAAAAGGTCTAGGATGCGATGGAGGAGGAGAAAAACTTTGTGTTGCATCAGGTTCTTCTATTTACAATAAAATTAATGTAAAATTCCTTACCTACTGCATCTTCAGTGTTCATGACGTCAGGCTTCTAATAATCACGTTTTCAGTAAGAGTTTCTATTACTGCTAACAAGCTATCTTGTCTTTTAATTATTTATTGAAATAAGACACTAATATACACTATTTACAAGGTAGGTAATAATTATTTTAAGACAGTACATTTTTAATTCTGAGTCTTTACGCTCCTCAGAGCGGTTCCAATCTCGACTGGTTCTCGGAACTTAATTACAGCAAAAGTAAAGGAAGAGATGCCCGCCACCTAGTGACAAGAATGTGACACTTTGAAAAATGTTACACTTTTAAAGAGCAATTTTTTCACTCCTTTTTAAAAATTTTAAATAAGCTTTTATTTAATTTTAAATAACGGTGAACGCATGTTAACGAAGGCTGTACGTGGGGGCCAACCAATGAGACATAAAACGCTTATGTAAATTTCAAGTAATATGAAGTTAAAAAAAAGGATCAATGATTAATCGAATATTTGTATAAATTTTTAGCTTTGCATACATTTTTATTTCCTTTCAAACACTGTGGTATGGAAACAACAATCAATCAATGTATACTTTGATATTAGGATTTTTGGAAGCAGAAGAGATGCAAAATTAACAAAAGCCTTCGCCGGGAATCGAACCACGGACTTCTGAAATACCGGCTCAGTGTGCTGACCGTCTCACTGTGCACCACGAAGGCACGCTAGGAAGGCGAGAGAAATACCTTATATACTCCCCCTTTTAAAGGGAGACTGGGGTTTTTAGGGGACCCAATCGTCAAATCCTGGGTGAGGAGAATCATCATCCAACACCCTTTTAGTTCTGGCGCCACTGTAGGGACATTAGGTTAATTGGAAAAGCCGGAGAGAAGAAAAATGAGCAACCGTCTTCGCCGGGAATCGAACCATGGACCTATGGAATACCGGTCCAGGGTGCAGAACCACTACCCAGGGTGCGAAGGCACGCTAGGAAGGTGGGAGAAATACCTTATAACTTAATGTGAGATCTTCAAATCTCGAACGTTTGTTTGCGATTATTTCATTCAAATTAGTTTATACGCTCAATAGATGCGCACTCGTGCTGCTGGTTTCGATAGTTTACTTTCAAAATCTGGTAAAAGAGAGATAAAATTGTCATTGCGCAGTATTTCATAACGGGCCGAATTAAGCAATTCTAAAGGTCGCATTAGTCCTCCAGGCTGGCTTTTGCCAACCCGTGATATACAGAACTGATTAGATTTCGAGTTGAACAGCCGGAAGTGGTACTATACAAGAATACCATAGCAATCTTTAATGGACAACTGGAAATGGTACTTGAATCCCATAGCAGTTTTAATGAAAACTACATTAAAATATAATTCAGATCTTTTGAATTTAAATATTTATGACTTTTATGGTAATGGAAACAACGTGTTCGATTTTGGCTGATATTGATAACAGGGTGTGATACTTTATTTGTAGTTCTGAATAGACTTTCTTAAAAAAATATATTATGAGATAATCCAAAAACCTCTCAAATTTGGTTCTTAGGTATGTGATTGAAAACAACATACTACAGTTATAAGTTATTAAATGTGTTCTTGGAATTACACTAAATGCAACGAGAAAAAGCTCGTTCTGAAGACGAGTTCTCGTTTTGTAGTAATTAAATGTACTATCTTTAGTCCTGAATTTTGTGTCCGTTTCACTTTCGCGTCGTATCACTTTTCAATTAAAAGGATGACACCACCAGATGATATCGCTGAGCAGTAATTTTAAAGAAATACTATAGCAATTATTAATAATATGGCGAATGTAAAGAAAAATGTATGGCAACACGTAAAACTCTCTCGGGAGTTCTAAAGATATGCTTATTTTAAAAATTTTGCAATTGTTAAGTAATTGATTTGTGAATCCGAAACACTGTATATGACCAGAGAATATACAACGATCAATGCTATATTTTCAAATCAGAGCATGGGTATGGATGCGTACATGAGCATGTTTATTGTAAGGGCAAATAGAATAATAAAAAATGAGTATTGTATAATTAATATTAAGCCATAAAATTAATTACTTTTTATTTACAAACGATCATCATAATTTACTTAATTAAAGCTCATAGTTATTCCAACAGTTTCATATCTTACCATGGATTCGGTGGGAGATCATGTGCTGGCCATATCAGATTTTTTAAAATTTATAGTTCGTCATGTCATTCCTCTCTTTTAAACTGGATTCATTATAATTCAAGAGTAAAATTTTACCTGCTTTACTATACATCAGGTTTAAGGTTTCGCCATGAAATAATGGCGTTGCACAGTAAATGGTTTGCTTTATGTTCCTGAATTCTGTAGTGTGCTACAGGGTTGATTGGGAAGTGTAACAGGTAAAGGAATGTACATGTTTTTTATCTTTTGATTTACGTCGTTTTCTGTCATCATATATGAGATGTATTTCTGTCTGTGCGAATTTATAAGCGAGTGTTGCCAAGAAAATCTAAACATGAGTTGAAGTGAAAGTCTTTTTTTCTCTTTTTCTTCCTTTTCGGTTAGTGGTTTTAAAAGCCAAAGTGGTATTTTGGTTGATGTAATGGCTACTTTGCATTTCCGCAACAACCCCTTTAAAAGACTTTTCTTTAGTAGAAATGTTAGATGGTATATTTTTTTCCTAATTCTTTTCGAGAGCGAAACTCATTTTAACTGCTCTTTAGCAAATGCAGCCGAAATGGCGCTGTCGAAAACTGTAACCCAAGCCTAAGTGGAAGGAAAATACGCCTTCCATCCAATTCAACAGAATGTCCAGCTTGTCCGGAGGGCCTGAATCTTCACTAACCGTCCAGATAATTCTGGATCGGGGGGAAGAATTCTCTTCTCTGTGTTGGAAATCCATTTCGCCTCAGCTCTTTTCGCAAAATTTCTTCGGCTCGGGGACTTTTGAGGCAGGGGATAGGAGCGGAAAAATCCCCTATCTTCGTTGACCGTGCCAAGCGAGATTCTCTTTTTTCCTTTATCTGTTTTTCCCTTCAGTGCGCTATTTTATCTGCGGAGTAATCCCAGTTCGACTTCCACAATAGTTGGGGCACCCGGCACCCAAATGGTGACGTAACAAAGATCCCGTCTTCTTACCTTTCCAGCCACCGTGGGATAAAATCCCAGTCCTCTTCACTTGATGCGCATGCCCAGACTTTCTCCTTCTTTTGACCTGGCTGCCACCCCCTTTCGTCTTTCCGTTTTATATGTTAAGAGCTATTGCACCTCGCTTGAATTTCTTTTAAACTCCTCTTCCTTCCCCACGGATATCCCTCTTTCAATAGTCACACCTACCCACTAGTCTCTCCAAGAACAAATTCATCACTGCTGTTCCAAGTTACCAAATGTATTTTAAACGAAAGTGAATACTTATGTTTTGGGGTGAAATCTTAGAAACCTTACTTTGAATTATTTTATTCTGTTCGCGCTTAAATATTTCTGTTGGTGTTGAAAAATTCGAATGCATTGGCCATCAGAATATGTTGCTTCAGTGACTGCAGCAGAAGTACTTGTTGCTTCTTTATTTCATTTTGAGGTTAGGAATTTTTGGCAGTAAATAAATTTACCTTCGGGAATTAAGACGGGCAGAATCGTAATATTTCTTAAGTTGTAATTGCTGCACATGAAGATGAGATACTTAAAAATAGTGGAATCTTTGTCATTGTTCTTGTGTTTAATGATAAACCTGTCTGATTTGCCAACGTTAAATAAAATTTACTTGTCTGATATGCTTTTTACTGTTTCAGTTTAGTTAATCATACCATTTATATATTTATTACTGGATTGCTGTAGATGGTAGCTATTCATGTTGACATAACCCATAATTCATTCTCTTTCTTTTTTTTTTTTTCCCCCTCAATTTAGTGTTTCAGAAAGCACATTAAAATCCCATTTAACTAGTTAAAATACATTTGTGATGTGACTTTGTTAAGAAGCATTCGTAATATTTCTTTGTGGGTTATCTTGCAAGTTATTCGGATTTTTGAGGCTCTTTGCTGTGATGTAACGGTAATTAAAGTTGTTCGGTTGTTTGTACTCTGAAAAATGAAAGCAATGAATTTCAGTGCTTAACATATGATACGCACTTGATCATTCTCAAAACGTGTTTTAATATAATTGAATGGATGTCCCATGTTAATCATATCTACCTACTGAAAAACTGCAGGTGATTGGTCTCGGGACAAGTATGAGTAAGATTTCTTTTGTAAAACTCACATTGCATTAGGAATTAATGATCGCAGCCGTCCTTCCTCCTTAAATACGCTGGGGTTGATGTGAACAAAGGCCTACTCCACAGCGAGATGAGTCTTCTCTGGGATGCCCAAGCATTGCCTCCTCACTACCGTTACATCCTGCCATCTGCCTGGTCGGGAAATCGGTGCATTAGTGTAGGTTCGCTCCAGAAGCTCTCTAACCTGTTGGCCCTGCTATTGTGTTTAGCAGTTTTCCGAACTTTCCCACAGTCGAGCAGGCTTCAAGGTTGAGCCTTTATCTCGCTTGTTCTCTCACTTTTCGTCCCCCCCTTCCGCCCTTCCCATGGACCTGGCAGCAGCTACTCCCGTATGTCATGCGGGCAAGAACCCAAGGTCAAACGTAGAAAATTATATCTCCCTCTGTCTCCCCCCCCTTTTCTACCGGTCTATTCTGAATCGCGCTACGTATTTAGTCTCTCTCCATCGAATTTGCGTACGCTCAAGTAAGGAATTTAGTCTGACGTCAGGTCACCTTACTTCCCCGGTGTTCTTTGAGGGTTTCTTTCGCTGAAAAATCTAGAAACGACCTTTTTTTAACGCGGATACCGTGACGGAATTTATTTGTCGGATATTTTTTATTTATTTTTGATTTCTTCCCCCCCCTTTAAATAAAATCGATACACGCGGAAGCGGTGACTGGTTTTAAAGGACTTTTTCCATTGCAATGTATCCATCGTTTCATTTCGTTTAAGTTTTTATTTTGTTATGTTTTACCACATGTGTATCGCTTTTAAAAGTGTATCTCTACTGGTCGTCCATTGCCGCTTTTAGTAGAGTTCTTGCAAGCTAGAGTGGTTTGAGAGGGGGGTGTGGAACAAAAAAAAAAAAGAAGACATGAATGAAAAGACTTGAAATAAGATCTATTCATAAAATATACGAACTAGAGTTTTTGAATAATGGAAATAAGTTTTTCGGTTTAAAGTATTTCTGCATGCTTATTCTGCATGCATTTAGATGGTCTCTTATACTGATGCCAGAAAATTTAGTATATATCTTTCCCCTATTCAATAACTCTTTCCTTTTTCTTTTCTTTTCTTTTTTTTTTTTTTTTTCACCTCTCCGTTTTTGTACTGATTCCTCTCATTATTCATTGCTGGGAAGCGAACTCTTGTCTCCCTAGATGCCAATCTTCCTTAGTTCGAAGCTTGAAAAAGCCATAATGCATTATCTTAAAAAGTGTCATGGTCGTAAACAATGTATCCCTTTTTTCCGTGTTAGTGTTTTTTCTTCCTTATCAGCGAATGAAATAGTTGATAGGAGTTATTTTAATAAATCTGTAAAACTCGAATTATTATCCTTTCTTTTTCTAGTCTGTATCCGTGTTTTTTTTTTTTTTTTTTTTTTTTTCTCTCTAATTTAAGTGTATCCATTTAAAAACACAGACTTAATTTGTTTTTTTAGCTTCTGCTGTCCTAATTGTAATTGCACATAGTTTACCTCTTTAAACTGGTAAATGGAACACGGTTTAAACTCTCATGTTTGTCTGTTGTGACCTGTAGTAAGTGTGTTCTGTGCAGGCACTTATTTATTACATTATAAAATGGCCTGAGTAGAAAAGTTGACTTAAATATCACTAATTAGATGTTGTAAAATATTTAAAATTGCAGCCGCTTACCACTTATTTAAAATTGCAGATTGCTTCTACGAATGCGCACTACTGTTGGCCGAAAAATAGCTTATGCATTTTGCATAAAGTTAAAAAACTTTGAACGTTGGCGACAGCGAGTGGATAAAATGGCTGAATACTGGTAGTTTACGTGTTTAGTTCCTGGGGAAATAACAAAGAAGTATTTCGTAGCTCCCTTATTTACACCAGAAAATGAATTTTATGGGAAATTATCACATTTCCCCATGCGTACGTTCATAGTGTAAGTAACAAACACGTTCAGCGAGCAAACTGGAAAGTTCATGGTTCGATTTCAGGCGATGGCATACTCTATCTCTCCTGGTTCCCGCTTCAAGAAATTTGTGTTTCTTGTCTCTGCATCTTTTAGTTAGCATTGTTGTATGAACTTAAATTCATATAGTGCGGAAACAAGTTACTACTACTTGCGCAATTGCTGCAAAGTAAGTTAATAATAATTTATTTACTAAATAATATTGATTAATTGATTATATTATCTCCTAAGTTAAATTATAGTAGGATTATCTTAAAAGAGTGAATACAAGTTATATTTTGAAAGATGTTTTAAAGTAAAACTTCATTTAAAAGATTTTTTCTCCCCCCCCCCGCTCTATACGATGGCGCAAACAGTGAAATTCTTAGGATTTTGGTTTGTTTGTTAAACAAAGATATGCGCAGAAAATCGTATCAAAATTGAATTGGAGTATGCAAAAAGAGGCTATGTGACACAAGTCAAATTTTGCAGGAGCAACAAAAACTATCCCATTCCTCACCAGTCAACAACAAAAAAATTATGAGATCGATGTAACTAGGATTCATGTAATGCCGCCCAAACGGTATAGTGGTTTGTGACCTGACTGCTATAGCGGTGGGCTCGGTTTCGAATCTCGGAGAAGTTGTAACTGTCCGTCTCTTCATATGAGGCAACGGTGGTGAAAAAAAAAAAAAGAGGATTCATGTAATTCAGTATTTTTAAACATCTTCTGACATTCTTGTGAGGAATGGGATAGATTGATGTGTCACATAGCCCCTTTTCACATCTTCTGATTCAATTATATCCAAAAAAATTGAAAATCGAAATTTGAAAAAAAAAAAAAAAAAAATCGCTTTACCATATTGTATTACTTTACAGTTAGTGTGAGTGTAAACTCTGAGCTCGATACATGATAAAGAAATAGTTTCAAAATCCCTGGCAAAGTTCTGATCGTAGCGACAAACGCCATGATCGAGTTTAATAAAATAACTTATAAAATGCGGCTAGTTTAATTTTAAAAAAAGTATAGACGGTCACCTAATTACTATTTTATCGTTATTCTTGTTTTGAAGGAGTTTGTTCAATAATTTCTGAAAGATTTTAACCTTTATTACAGATACATTTTGAATAAAAGGGTAGCGCTATTAAGTATTTTTGAAGCAGGAGCGATGAAAAATGAGCTACGCCTTCGCCGGGACACGAACCCCGGGCCTCTCGAATACGCACCGAGCGTGCTGACCACTACACTACGAAGACATCCTAAGAAAGTGGGAGCAATACCTTATATACTCCTCCTGGGACTGGGGATTAGGGGCCCAATCGCAAAATCCTGGGGTTGGAGAATCATTATCCACCACCCTTTAAGTCCGGGCGCCACTTGTAGAGCTATTAAGTATTTTTGAAGTAGGAGAGATGAAAAGTGAGCAACGCCCTTCACCGGAACTCTACCCACGGGCCTCTCAAATACGTGCCGAGCGTGCTGACCACTACACTACGAAGGCATGCTAAGAAGGTGGGAGAAATACTTGACTGTATTCCGCTAATGAATAATTTTATTCTTCTTCTAAGTATATAGAGAAAATGCCGCACCGTTACGTATCACAATAAAATGAACTTTTTAAATGAAATGCTGAGAAAAATAAATATAAATTTAGAAAATGGGCAAAATGACATGACAGATTTCATTACAAATAATTTTCAACGTTAATCTATACCTAAACTTTGATGATTTTTGTGGTTGATAAAATTCACTGAATAGTAAATGCAAAATGTATCCACAATGAGGCGAGATAAAAATGGCAGAAGATTTCTATAGAAAACTTAATTTCTTTGTCAGTAATTCTTTGCAGTAAGGAGAGAGAAATAAATAAATGGAATAAAGAATTAGAGAAATGTATAGTAAGCAAAGAAAAAAATTGTGTGACGTAAAAACATTATAACTTTGAAACTATGTTTTCAAGCGATTGCCAAGGAAGAATCAAAAGTTCCCCTTCTGCTTCATACTACAGCATATATTTTTAATGTAGAAATGCGCCCAATTAATGTCTTTTTATCAATTCTTGTTTTAAAATAGGACCAAGCGTTTGTTTTGTTGGCTGTGAAAATTCAATAAATTTTGAGATTATTAGTTTGATCGTTAAACGAAGATATGTGCGAAAAATCATTTCGACATTAAATTTTTAAAAGTCTAAATCAAATTTTGAAAAAAATGCTTCACTGCATTGTATTATCATCCGCAAACAGAGAGTTTGTAAAATTTGAGCTCGATGGTTTATGAGGAAGTAGCATAAATTTCGATCACAAGCTTTAAACCACAGCGAAAAACACTATGAGTGAGCAAAATAAAACTGTATAAAAAAAGAAAGAGATCAGAATGGGAGCATAACGTAATATAATTGGTGCTACTAGTAGGCAAAAATTTTAAAGTATGAAGTGATGTTTTAATATGTATTCAATGGTTTTGATCTATATCATAATTGTAGATAAAAAGATGTGCACGAAAAAGTGCACTTGTCTGACTCCGTTTTGCTTATTGCGCCAAAAGTGGTTCCTATTACTGTGATCGATATCAAAACACATTTCGGTTAAAATACTGATTCATTTTTTTTCCTTCAACCGAAAATAAATTATCCCTGCATAGCAAGCGCATGATTTTTTTAAACGACTGAGGTTTCTGCCATTTAAAAGTGACACTGAGAGATTTGTAGCCAGTCAGTACACACACCATAAAGTGTATCAAATACAACATCCCCTGTTTTGAAGGATGGCGAAGTGTTTCCGTTATTTTGCCGGAAATGCTCTTTAATTAGAAAGTAACACGTGTTCTTTGCGACAAGCACAATGTCATTTTAGAAGTACGAAATACCTCCTTTTTATCCCATAATGAAAGAGCGCTCGTGGCTTTTATTATTTTGATTTTATTTCATTTTCTAGTTATTCAAATTGATGAAATTTCATGAACGATAATACGCCACTTAAGTATTTCGTGATGTATTATTTTAAACGACGGTATGGAGTAACTGTTTTTGTCAGTAAAAATTAAAATTATTAATGAAAACAATTTCATTCTCCTTTCAGAAGATTTAGCTGATTGCTATAATATTATACTACATAAAATCATACAAAAAATTAGAGCGTAATATTAATTACCGACTCCCTGTACTATATTTTTCTTGTCGCCTCTCAATATTTTTTTTTTTTTTTTTTCCTGACAAGCACTTGATTTTTTTTAACAGGAAATAAAATATTTTCCACGCATCGAGCTTGCAACTGGAGATGTGCAAACTTAATGTACTTTTAAAATAATTACAATCATAACAATCTGTATTATTATCATTAATAAGCATTATAATAATGCTATATGTGTTACAATTTTGCTTTATTGATATAACAATAGATCAACATTTTGTGGTTCTTTTAGTACTTAATAACGATATTTTGGGCGAACGCTTTACACAAATGAAAGCTAAAACTAGAAACAGTGACACAAAATTCAAAAGTAAATTCAAAGTTGCATTATTTTTGACCAGGATGGCATTACTTTTCGTAAGCTGCTAAAGGCGACACTTTTATAGAAACATATGCCCAAATTACTATAGACTTTCTGCAGTAAATATGAGTTGCCTTTTTAACAGTTTGTCAAACAAGGCCTAATTTATGCAAGGGCAAAAGGGACCTCCACTTTCAGGAAGGCATGCAAATCCTCCTTCCTGCAATATTGGAAACATGCAAAGATTTTTAAAAATGTAAAATTAGAAGTAGAAGCAATATTTTAACTTCCTTATTTGATTTTTAAATTAATAAAAAATTGTAATTTAATAAGGGTTTGTTATAAAATAACAACAGTTGCCTGAGGTATTCTTTTTGTCCAGATCCTCCACCTTCAAAAGAATCTGGTTTAAATATATAAGCTAGTATTTTATACAGCGTGCAGTAAACTGAAACGATGACAACGAAACATACAAGATTTTTTTAAAAATAACTTTAATATATTGAATTATTAGATTATTTCATGAAATATTTAAATAATTCATTCTTTGGATCTTCAATTTTTTTAATTGGTCCTTGTTGGTAATAGTATACATAGGAGTTCGAATCGGAAATATAAGTGGGTTGGGTTATTCAATTATGGCAAAGCATACTAGGGCTATCTGCCTAAAGGGAGGAATGCCTTCGTGGAGGACTTTTTAAGGGAAATTGCTCGTATACACGTTACGTTACACATGGGGAAAACCACGAAAGCTCCCATGCAGCCAGCCCGTTCGCGGGATTCGAACCTTGGACCGAACTACCAGTGTTCAGCGTCTTTACCGCTCGGCCGCTGGTAAGCTGAAATGTAAGTGGAATTAGTACTCATGAGTGAAGAGTTTTCCTATGTGTAACATGAATGTGAGACAATTTTCCTTACAAATTCTTCACTGAAATTCCTTCTACGTCCCTTAAGAGACAGATAAATGTATCTTCTTGTAATAAAAAACTTAGGTCTGAACCGGCATTTGAAACCTAAAACTTAGTGCCTCAAGATAATGTTTATATTTGCGGCTTTTAAATAAAAATTTCAGTACTTTACCTCTTTTTTGTTGATAGTTCATTTTAAAAAGGTAAAATTAAATTTACATAAAAACTTAAAACACATTGCTTAATATGCAGTTGCATAACATCACTAATAGATTTCCACTTTTTCCTGAAGCAAGGGGGTTAAAGGGACGAATTATTTTGATTAGTCATCTGGTAGAATTTCATAGAATTTCATGTATACGTAGAAAAGGTAAAGAGAGGAAAAGACGTTTAGTTGAAATAGTAGTTTTTTTTTAAAGGATTTCTCTCTTAATTATGATTCTTATCATTTCCATTTTCTTTGACAGAGGTAGCTCCGATTGTTTCTTCTTTTATGTTTTAATGTTTATTTGGTTTCATTTTTCCTATTTAAATGTCATATTTCTGGTCTAACACGCTGAATATTTTAACCTTTTAAAGAAGAGGACCTCTTGCCTGTATCTCTAGAATGCATAGGACTTTTCTTAAAGCCAAAGTTAGTTTTAAGATTGATTTTTGATTTATCTACATATAAATGCTACAATGATTTTTCAGGCCAACTCAAAATATCTTTAACACTGAGGGGATTGTAACTGAAGGGTATCGTTATTTGGTTTCATTTTTCCTATTTAAATGTCATATCTCTGGTCTAACACGCTGAATATTTTAACCTTTTAAAGAAGAGGACCTCTTGCCTGTATCTCTAGAATGCATAGGACTTTTCTTAAAGCCAAAGTTAGTCTTAAGATTGATTTTTGATTTATCTACATATAAATGCTGCAATGATTTTTCAGGCCAACTCAAAATATCTTTAACACTGAGGGGATTGTAACTGAAGGGTATCGTTTTCCAAAGTCGAGAATAAACTTTGAGAGTAACTTGTTTTAACAGTAAAAGTAAAATCAAGTAATTTATGTTGAAAATATTTGCTGAAAATATTTGAAAGTAATGAGTTGGAAAATAATAAGTTGAAAATATTTGTAGTAAATTATACTGAAAATATTTTTAAAATATATTATTAAATCTGTTTCATATGACACCGCCTGTTTCTAAAACTAATGCCGAAAAATGTATGTGTTAATTTAAAGTGAGGTTGCGAAATCCAAAAATGAAATCTTATAGTATAGAATTTAAAGAGTAATTTTGAAACAGACAAATACCATTTTAGAGCGATAATAAATGCCAAGATAAAGGAATATTCTACATAAGGTAGAATGAGGAAAATTATGAGAATAAGTATATTTTTTAAAGTCAAATTGTGTACTAGAATCAAGCAATATCCCACATTTTAGTGTTCAGCGCAGCTTTTAGAATTGAATACTGGTTTCAAAAGTATATTAGAATCCACCTGAAATAAAAATTTTGGAATTGAATGGTTTCAATTGTAATTACTCCCTTTGCAGAATTAATCGTTCAAAAATTTATGAAAACGGCTTTATCTTCCCCCCCCCCATTACCTTCGCCTCAGCTGTCTTCTCCTTCTGACGTTTGGTTAAAGTTCTGAAAAATTCATTCATATTATATTTATGTGTGGGTATTAGCAGAATGAAGCTGTAATGAAAATATCTCATTGAAATAACATGTTGTCAGTAGTGTTAACCTCAGTGCTCATTGCCGTGTCGCTAAATGATTAATAGTTGTGGCATCTTTGACAATAAATTGTCTGCGTGATTTGTGCTTTTCTTTCACTCCTCTAAATGCATTTGAGCCGAGAAAGGGTTCTTTCCATATTTTTTCTTTCGTAAATCAGCCCCAGTGCGTGTTCCTTATTAGCAACGTATACATTGCTTAATAAGAACGTGATTTTATTTTAATCGCATTTGAATTACATTAATTTATCCTAAACGTTCTTGGTATTCATCATTATATTCCACACAAACTATACTTTTTTGAAGAGGCGAATCTCCTTAAAATTAATTAATTAATAAATTCGAATCAGATGATCGCGAGTCAGTGTCTTCGGAAAATGTAATCTTGTTTAAAGTCTTTTTAATTGTTACTTTTTTCTTTGGTGAAAATGCATTTTCAGTGCCTTTAATTTGATATTTAATGATTGCGGCAAAGAAATAAGACAACTTGCCTGTATCTCTAGAATGCAGAAGAATTGCTTTTCCAATTGAAACTTTAGATGTCAGTAGGCATGGCTGAGTGCTCGTTGTCGAGTAGCTTGTATCGTGTTTTACTACTTGCGTAATTTTCGAATTATGGCACGAATAATTAAACTTCGTTTTATTTTTGTTTCTTGTATTGATTGAGCCTCAGAAACAAGCACGCATTTTTAATGGTGTATTTAAAAAAAAAAGTGCGGGAGAAGTTTGCTCATTAACAGATTTTTATAATTAAGGGCATTACGGATACAATATAAATAGTATTAAATTTCCAATTAACTGAAATAAATGTTTTCAGCAGTTAGGATTAGGTCTTTACGCACTTTAATGCCAACAACGGTCAATTTCTTTAAGCTCAGAGCATAAATTAGAACTTTGATTCAAATTTTTTCGCACTCTCTCCTCATTAAAACGCATTAAGTGCAACAAAGTAAAACTTTCTCTCTCTCTTTCTTTCTTTTTTTTTTTTTTTTTTTTTCGTAACTTTAAACATTTTTTTTTTAAATTTCGGAATTTCAGATTAGTCTTTCAGAGTTACAGAAAAACTGTGAAGGATCACTGCACTTGTTGCGTTTCTGTTTGTATAATTACGTATTTATCTTGTGTTGCGTTCTTTTGACGTAGTTTAATCGAATTCATTTGTAAAATGCGCTTAGGCTATTAACTAATTATATCTTTTTAGTTGTTAGCACTTCAAAATTTGTTCCTGATATTAACAGAAAGATTTCCTTTCTTCCGTCAAAATATATTTCAGACAATCCAGATGAATTTAAATGTTGCTATAAAGTAATAAAATCTTGCAGCTAGGAAGTTCCAAACTGGGTGATGATCTGTTTGTCTTTGTGAAGAAAGTTATGTTTGTTTTATTTCACTTGTTATAGTAACTTTATCTAGAAATGCTTGAACTTGGATTTATTACGTCAAATTTTGTGTTGGACGCAAATTTAGGAAGAAGATGTTTCGTGGAGGAATTTTTATAGAGAATTGTCTAACACTTATGAGTAATTTTGTGCAGAAATTCATTTAACAAATAATATAATGGTCAAAATTCAAGATTTTCTGTCTACCTACCCATCACACACGATCTTTTAGTTTTAAAACTGCATGAGAAAGTTC
Organism: Stegodyphus dumicola; assembly: GCF_044657685.1. Classification (NCBI taxonomy): domain Eukaryota; kingdom Metazoa; phylum Arthropoda; class Arachnida; order Araneae; family Eresidae; genus Stegodyphus; species Stegodyphus dumicola. The sequence continues at coordinate 73,425,404 of NC_140780.1, forward strand.
TGATTTCAACTTTAAAGATGTAGAATATTATTCAGTTGGGGGGGGGAAGCATGAGAATTAGCTCGAATCCTACACTTCAGAAAAGCGCTTGAAGAAAAAGAAACTCTTTGGTGTGAGAAAACTAACGTCACAAGTGCGTATTATGTAAGTGCAGATGAACAAGCCTTGTAGTTATGGTAACCTTGCACCTATCTCACCATAGTTATCTATAAGTAACCTTTCACATGTCTCAGTCAAACCCAGAACGAAGCTTTAAGAGTTCAAAAATGTCTGCTCAGTTATAGGTATTTCACGTTTGACTGAGTATTTGTGTTGGCGAAATTTCTCACTATTCCCCCCCCCCAACGATGCTCCTACTCAGTATATGCTTAAAACCTATTTAATTTATTAGTTCTACTTTGTATTAATTTTTCATTACATATTTGGTTCTTATTGTTTCTCTGGATGCTAGCCTAGTTTTATATTTTAAGATATTAAATCGATGTCTTAGTTTATTTGCAAGATATTGGTTTTTGAGCTCTGAACTAGTGCACATTTCAGAGTCCGGCTTAATGTGGGCCCGTCAGCGGCCTAGCGATAAAGTCGTTGAACACTGGTAGTTCAATCTAAGGTTCGAATGCCGGCAAAGGGCTCGCTGCATAGGCGTTTTTGGGGTTTTCCTGATGTGTAACGTGTATATGAGTCAGTTTCCCTTAGAAAGTTCTCCACGAAGGGTACCCCTTCCCTTGGGCAAATAACCCTGAAGTGCTTTACCATAATCAAATAAAACAAACAAAATCGGCTTAATGTATACTGAGCAGTGTTTTTAGTTTTAGTCTTGAGTATGGTTTAGTTTCTTCGCAAGATTTTGGAATTTTAGCCATATCAAATTGTAAACTTATCACTCTTTATTTATGCAGTAGATGAAACCGTTTAATTTTTTCCCCGTCTTCTTTTAACTGAATCGAAATTTTTAAATTGAATTCTTCAGCGTCGTTTGTATTATCTTTTGACTAGCACAATCTGTTTACAAAGTTTTAGGGCTGAATTCGTAAAAAGAGTCTAAATTTATAGAAAAAAGTTATCACCACCTGCTTTACTGTGAAACCACCTTCATATCTCTTCCCAGTGCTAATACACCTGCAGTCACGTTCTTAATTCTTCTTCATATATTCGTAGACATTTATTAATGGAGTACTTTTAGTTTACGCTTTGCGTTTTTTGAATTTCATAAACGTCTTCGAAACAGTTTAGGATCGAGGTGATATTAATTTTGTATATTAAGATTTTTGCTTGGAATAATTTTAATTCAAAGATGCGTTTATTTCATCGTAATGAATATTTTAGTGTGGAAAAAGGACAGAAATGGAATGTATAACTACGGAAAAGCACATTTGGACAGTGTCTGAAGAGAATTAAACACGTTGCAGAATTTTCAAGGAAAACTGGCTAGTTTTAATGCTGCACATGGTGGAAGCCACGAAACGCCTATACACCCAGTTCTTTCAGTTGATGTTGTAGAGTAATTAGGTTATTTTGATGCTGAAGACGTGAAAAATGAGCAATGGCCTCGCCGAGACTCGAACCTGGAGCTCTATAATACTCGCCGAGTGTGCTACCGTTACACCACGAAAACATGTAGAAAGGAGAGAGGAAATGCCTTATATACTCCCCCTTTTAAAGGGCGACTGGGGATTAAGGGATCTAATCGCCAAATCCTCGTGGTGAAGAATCATCATCCACGACCTTTTAATTCGGGCGCCACTGTTATTAGGATTTTTCGAAGTAGGGAACTTGAAAAAAGAGCAATGCCCTCGCCGGGATTCGAACTTAGCTTTCTCGAACATTTGAGTGTGCTACCTTTACACCACGAAGTCATACAGAAAGGAATGAGAAAATATCTTATGATGTATACAGAAGAAAGGGCCAGTGTTTTATGAAATTATTTTTTCGGCCATTGATGATTGGATTATTAAGCTATTTGATTTAAGCAAAGTTATCTGTATGAGTTCCGTCTCAGTTTTGACCTAGAGCCCCACCCCCGGGGGATGTGACGATTGGTAAACCGCCAACTAAATAATTGCGTGAGTATGTGTAATGGAAATACTGTAGCTGATATTATTTTATATAACAAGATTGAATGAGAGACAAATAATATTACTGTAATCTGAATTTTCGTTCGTAATGAAGATTCAGTTGGAAAAATCGCAATACATTTTGTGTATAGCTGACAAATTAAAAACCTAAGTACTGTGTACTTTTTTTTTTTTTTTTTTTTCATTTAATGTTTTTCAAACAGAAAGTTTAAGATCATTTGTTTTTTAGCTGCAATATGTATATGGATTCCGATATAAATGAAACATGCATCATTCTTACTGTTTGATTGGAAGAGAACGATTTGCAAGGTGAGATGGAGTAACTGATTTACCAAAGGTGAGGTGAAGAAATTGAAAGTGATTTGCAGTCTTCAGCGCAGTCAGAAGTATTGTAAGCGTCAAGGGACAAAAAGACAGATCATCCAGGTCAGTCATAGATCTTATCCATGTTCTGTAAAGAAATAATAATGTACAATTTGTAACTAATAATATAGTTGACTTAATCGTTGAAACATATCTGCTAAAAATGCGAAAACGCCAGGATCTAAAATAAAAGCAAAATTTTTGTAGGGCAAAGCTATACTTCTGATAGAAGATGTGGGTTCTGATATAAAATTCCTAATCCTCCAAAGGGATTATAAGTCTTTTCTTTTGAATGAAGATATGTTATTAGAAATTATACCTATTTAGGTAATTGCGTCAAGGAAAACTGCAGTTTTATAGCACGCATCAGTATTTACTTGATCTTCATACAGTTCGATTTGTTTAGTGGTCTCTTCGATTGCATCGAAATTCGGCATAGTAGCCGTTTCTCGCTTGTTTCTTTTCAATTGATTTTATTTCAAGTTACAATGATGCTGCCTAAAATTTGCGGTTCAATTTAATTGGATAAATTTAGCGATTCATGTACTAGCTTCTTAGCCAAACATATAGTCATTGTTGCTTTCTCCCTCTTAAATGGATCCTCAAATTAATTAATTTGCTTTTCTTAAAACTAAATATTTTTGCATGTTTCGAAAGATTTAATTGCTTCTAATGAAATGATTTCAAGTCTATAAACAAATTTCTGTTAGATTAGTAGTGAATTTTGCTGTGTATCATGTTCGTAAGACAGCGAAACTAAGTAAAGGTGAATTTTGTTGAGATGCTAATAGCCAGTTCAGACTATACTGCAAGAACTTGTTTGCAGTTTAGTGGAAAGGGCCAGTGTTTTAGGACATTACCATCATATCTCTTCCCAGTGCTAATACGCCTGCAGTCACAAAAGATACTTCTGAGATTTTTGCACTACATCTTTCATTAACTCAATTTCAAAAGATTGTGACTTGTACCAGTCCCTTGCTAGGAACTCATCTCCAACAGCATTATTTTTTTTCAGCTAAGGGAGCATCTTATTATCTTATTACTGTAGTTAATACATAAAGCAAGATACCACTGTGATAGAGTGTGCCTTTAGGGAGAAGTTAGTTAATGCCAGAGCTGCTTTATTTCATTTGGGAGTTCCGTTAGCAAGATTTTCTTATCAGCAGTCTTTAACTTTGGTTGCAGCGATTCAGATTTCGACGTTCGTTAAGTTTCGCTGAAAAGGAAGATACAAAATTATGAACTGGAATGTGCTGCGTCCAGACAGACGTGCAGATTGGAGCACTTTCATCCCCACGTGTGAGTGCAGGTGATAAACTGCCCCACTGACCTCCGAACTTGATACGCTTGTATGATCCAAAAAGATCAAGGTGCAAAAACTACTTCCCGAAATCGCTGAAAAAGATTAGATACATACAATCAAGGTTTTAACGTTTTTATTTTAAAACTGCTAGTTCATTTTTTTTTATTTGTGTAAAAAGGTCAATAATCTGGGCTGTTCTTTTAGACTTGCTCGAAGATGGAAAACAAAGTTACCGAATTCTATCATGTCTACTCCAGTTCTCCGTTTAGTTTTCATATTAATGAGGGGAAAATAAAAGAGGGCTTTCATTCGATCAGTATTATGTGAGATGTCATTGATTAAAATTTTGAGAAACTGTGTACCAATATTACAAAGATCGCTAAGCAATAGAATTTTCAATGTCAAATTTTTAAGGCTAACTTTTTACTTAGATTGATATGAATATACGAGTATGAGCAGAGATGTCTATGAATTTTTCTAAAACTAAATTTTTGCGTTTCCCAAGAATACTTTCAGAAAATTTTCCCTTCATCTGCTATAAAAAAAGACATTTTCCCTCTTTTAAGCGTGAGGTTTTATAAAAAGTTATAGTTTTTGACTGCAGTTCTTTATACACAATTATAATTTTTGAATGCGAGTCTTTAAACAAAGTTATAGTTTTTGAATGCAAGGCTTTGTTAACAGTTATAGTTTTTTTGACTGCAAGTTTACAGTTTTAATTTTTTATTGTTATTTACTCCTTGCAGTATTAAATTCAAACATACGTAATAATTTAAAATTAATTTGTTTCAAAATGCTGTTATTTTCATCCCATTGCAATTATGATTTATCAATTGATATCTCATCTTTAATAACCGATATACTTCGATAATTTGTGGATACAGTTCTTTAACAACGTTTGCTCTTCATGCCCATAGAATATCCGTGAGATCTTTTAGTACTGTTTTTAAAATAGCTGTAAGATGTTAAGCTTGAGCAATTTTTTTTTTTTACCAAATAATGGGGTGCACATCTTTGTATAGTCGAGCCATACTGGCCCATTTTCAAATCCTTAACCTCAAGCATTTTGAGTGTGGAGGCCATCTTTTTCGAACTTGCCAATAAATGCGCTTGCTAAACCAGTCCAAATGCATTTTTTTAAGTCCAAAGGGCCTTTGTCCCTGAACTTTTTCTCGCATTGTGATAAAACAACGGTACATAGAACCATCGAATTTTGAATGACGTAATCCTCCTACGAATATGGGCATGTGGAAGCCCAAATTTGAAATTTGGAATTTGTTTTATTATCGATTTCATATTTTGTAAACTTACTCAGAAATTCGTTTAACGAATTTCTGAGTAACAAACTCAACGATTTAAAAAAGAGCAATGGCAACACTCTACGGGAAAAAAACTTTTTATCTCCAGCGCGCGGAACTGTGTATCGAAAATTCTAAAGATAGGCTCATTTTAAAATTATTTTGCGACATTGCTATTGAACTGAATTTTATGGTTTAAGTGCGAAGAACATGATATTTAATAAATAAAGGTAACACACAAACCGTTAAAAAAACGCCCCTTTGGACGTAATTTAAAATCTGAAATCTTCCAGATTTTTTTTAAAGTTTATTTTTTATTTATTTATTTTTTGCTTCTATATAATCGGTAATGCTTTCTTCGATAGTTGCAGATTGATGTATGTTCTTGTACCTAATAATTTGTAGCTGTTGTTCGCGATGTTGAATACCTGGTGCATAATCAGATATAAAAGTAAAAAAAAATCTAATTTTTCTTTTATTGTAGAAAAACGTTCAAATTGAACTTGACTGCCTCATTTCGACCACTCTAAAACTTTGTTAAGCGGTAGAAATGTATGAAATAGGAGGCGAAATATGCCAATGTAAAATTTTCAGTTAGGCAAAAAAGTAACTTTATTTTAAATTTTACATCGGCAAAAAAGTAACTTTATTTTAAATTTTACATCGGCAAAAAAGTAACTTTATTTTAAATTTTACATCGGGAAAAAGTGACTTTATTTTAAATTTTACATCGGCAAAAAGGAAGCCTTATTGACTCAACGCCAAACCAAGTTGCCCCTTTTTTAAGTGAGAGCTGTTTTAGGTTAAACAAGAAATATATCAAATTAAACATGGATACAAGTGTAAACATTGAACCATAAAAGTCGGATTCAATGGGAAATTTTGCACACAGAATGAAGAGAAAGATTGATAATACTCTATATTTAATTTTGAAACGCCTTTGTTCCCAATGGGCTTTTATGTGCGAGATTTGCTGCAGAAAATTGCACGTGATTGCATCGCTGTCCCTGCTCATTTAATGAACTCTGGTGTATCTCATTACATCAAGCGTAAGTTTTGAGAATGAATTTTAATATTAGAAAACGATATAAACAGTGCTGCAATATTTTTGAGAATAAATTAAAGTTATTAATTCTTAATTCAAATGGCTTATTTAAAACATAAAATTCTTTTAACATTTGTTGATGTTTAAAATTAAAAATCATAATTTATATTTTAAATTGATTTTATAAATTTTCATAGGTAAATTGGCGCTCCTTTTACTTCCTCACTTGTTGTGATTTGTCTCACCTTTGTCCCGGCTCTGAATATGTGTGTCAAATTCTGGTTTGTAGAATTACCATGATTCGAAATTCTCTTTCTAAAGTAATGTACTTTTTATCCAGCTATTGCAACTGATTTTTTTTTTCATTGTATTGTTTCATCGAGGGAAGTGGTTTAAGTCATATGATTTTCCCAATTATTTTTCAGGTCAACTTTTTGTTTTACAGAATTACCTTTTTATGTCTTTAGTAGACTAAGGAGCTAGCTGGAACTTTCTCCATGGAAAGTTCGTGTTGTACTAAAAGATGTCCTGTGACAAAATTTGTCGTAATCTGAAACCCTGCCTTATTTTGATTATTACTGATGCGTCATATCATGCAACTTGTTTGAAACATAATCTCGTATACAACTGCTTATATGATTTTTCAAAAATGCCTTAAAACGATGCTTTTCTTTTGAATCTAAATTAATTTTTTTTCTCACTTTCATTAATTCACTGTTTCTTTGTGTGTGTGTGTGTTTACTTTAAGATATACATATTTAAATAAACAAAATTAGAGCCTTCGTTGGCATTTTGAGTTATTTTAACATAAAAAATAAATAAAAATGTGCTGTACTTTTTTCAATGTTGGATCTCTAAAATGTGAAATTATTGGAATATAATTATTATTAGTATGTACTGGAGTTATAATGCACTGTGTTTAGTGCAGTAAATTTGGAGTGCAAGCTGTGATTATGAACAACTACTATGATCTGTGGTTATAAACAACGTCGTCTGTCTAGGTGTACCTGTGTAAGATAGATGTGCATGCTCATATTATCAAATGTAGGTATGTGCTTCCATCGTTCTTGAGTATGTACCTTAAGGGATTAGTTTAGAAGAATACATGGATCATAACTCCTAAAGATATATTTATATTTTAAGTACGGTAGTAATTTTGCTTGTTTGGGGCAGTAATTTTAAGTGAATTTTCTAGCATTTCGCCAATATCAAATAGATCCGCGAGCTTAAGAATTTTTTCCTCCGTTATATTTTAATTTGTAATTATTAGATTAGGATTCGTATTTAAGCATTGATATTGCTAATTATTAGAACTTAGTGCGAGTTTTCTAGGCTTCTGCGATTCGGATTCTTTTTTAAGCACATAAAATTGTTCGTGTCGTTGTCCTGGTTCATTTGAGATTAAAAACCGAAAAAAGATTCAGTTAAATTTTCATTCAAGACTTTTCATATAAAACCGAAAAATCAAATCTCAGATGTACCAGAATTTTCCCTATATGCTTTCGAAACACTTGTAAAAAAGAGTAAAACATAACATTGTGCCAAACTGACTGCTCAAAAAACCACAAAACTTTATCATGCAAACTGACCTTTCAAAAGAACAAATTGGTCTAAAACCATTATATGCTAATCCAAAATTCAAAAGCAATTACAAATACAGAGCAAAACAAATATACTTTAAACCAAATTGTCATTTAAACAAAGCTAAAAATTTTGTGGTCCCCGATTATGTTAAACTGAATTTTTAATACCGAGAGAAGGTAGAGATCTACAGGCATGTTCTTGTGATTTTATTGTTCAAGCTTGATATGACACATCGTTGTTATAATCAGGCATCATCAATAAAATAAGCAAATCGGCCCTAGGTTTAAAAAAATATATCTTTCAACACATGTCTTGAATATGAAAAATCTCTCTATTTGGAGATGCATGAAGTAAGTTTAGATAATGAAAGAATAAATGTTTTAGAAATTTATAAAAAAAAGTATTATTTTTATTCTTTATGGTGCGCGTTCATTTTTGCAACTTGTACTGTTTTAGTTGTGAGCAGTAGTCTAAGAAAATAGACCTAAGTGTTTTGTTCTGAAAATTCTGCAGAAGGTTGTGTGTTCTTTAGAATCTTGAAATCTGTTCGCTCTCTTCCATCAAATTTAAGGATCTCTTCTTTCGGGATGTTATGAGCTTTTCTATCATATCAGTCTTTCAAAAGCTTTCATCTGTTTCGCGTATTTTAAGTAAATATTTAGTGCGACAGCGCTGTAACTGCTTGCTGTACAAACATATTGCGAATCGCCTCAGTCTCCACGAAATGAAGATTTTTGTTACTAAATTTCCGACTTTTGAATCGTTTAAAAGCCAGTATTTTATACAAATCTTCATAATTACCGTACGAAACAAAATTAATACTTTTAGTTATTCTTAATTTCATAAAGTATTTTTGAGAAATGAATGAAATAGAAAATTATTTCTACATCATTAGTCTGTATTAGTTTAGATGTAACGAATGTAATTTTCCGATTTTTAAAATATGATTTAAAAAATAATGCAGTCATTTCCTACGGGAGGAATTCACTAAGTGATCGATTACTAGAGTTATTGAAAGATGTATGGCAGTCAATAAATGAACATATGTTTATAGGGAAATGTCATCCGTAACGTAACTGTCGCAAGCGGCAACAACAGAATTTCATTGCTAAACAATGAGTTCTCATTATGCCACAATCTGAAGTTTGGAACTTACGGCACTAGAGTCGAAAGTTCTCAACTGTGTGCCAAGGCTGGCATAGCGAAAAGGGAAACCAGCCAATTACAACGAAATACGTGATGTCAGTTTTGACTTCGATGGAGTGTTTCATTTTGCAGACATGTTAGGCTTGATGAAAATGATTATTGAAAAACAGAAATTTCGGAAATGTTCTCGTTTCCTTTTCGTTGCGTGTATAAGGTATTTTCCCTCTCCTTACCGCGAGCCTTCGTGGTATAAATGGATAGTACGTCCATCTAGCATTTCGAAGTCCAGTGCTCAAATCCCGGCGAAGGCATTGCGGATTTCATCGATTTTCTTACTTCGAAGAAACCTAATGACTCTGCATGTCGAACCACGGAAATTTAGCATTTTCTTGGGATAATAGCGAATTTTTTCACCCCAAATGGCCACTGAAAGTGGAAAAACGAAAATTTAAAATTCACTGATAAACTACTTTTGGCAGAAATAAGCAGGTGTCAAGTCAGCCCAAAGATACATTTCGAGATTAGTTGTGGATTAGGCTATATAAGTCATAGAACTTTTGTTAATATGAACTCTCCAATAATGCTTAGAACTTTTTACATGGGAATTTTCCTGGTTTTCTAATAGCGTAACGTAAATACGAAGCATATTCTTTCTGAAAAATCCCCCTGAAAGCCACTCTGCTAACACTTAATAGCTTCACTTTTAAAGGCCTAAGGTTACGGTGATTTTGAGTTTTCAGTTGCTTTGAAAGTACTGTAGAGAGTGTCACGTTTTAGAGAGTTCAGACATAGTGTGGTGCGTGTGAATTAAAAAAAAAATAACTAAATTTAAGAGTTCTTAAGGCATATACACATCATAAAAATAATTAATTAAATCCTTGAAATGCCTATGTTTTTTAAAATTGTTGCCATTAGGAAAAATCTTCAAAACGACATTTTGCGAAGTTTTCCATTGAATGAAGCATCATTAGCTTCACATTAAACTACAACCGCTATAATACTAATTTATTTGCTCTCGAAAAAGTTATAGTACTAGTTAGTTGCATGAAAGAAACTGTAGCATAGCATAAAATAAGCATTTATATCTACCTATATCTCTCTATATATTATTTCTACATAACATAAAAGTCTTAAATGTGTTATTTTAGCATACACTTTGAAGAAATCTTTTATATTCCGGTATTATTTTTTATCTTGAATAGTCACGCCTTTCCGTTTTATTCTAGTTAGCTTCGGCTTAAATTATCGTGGATAATAGGGTTTCTATTGATATTTTTTCAAGGAATTTCGCGAATTCAATGAAATGAAAAATCATCTATTTCTTCCTATAACAGCAGGCCTCTCTCCTGATATCGCAAAATGTGCAGCATAATATTCACTGTATTAAAAATGTCATTTGATAACTATTATTTCCGCCGAAATTTTTCTGGTTCTATCCTTTTTCATGCAAAATATTAATCTTTTTTTCTTTCTCTCTCTCTCTCTTCTTTTTTTTTTCTCTGTCTTTACGTGACATGATTATATAGAAATGAAAAGAAAAATATTTCTCAATGCTGCAGTGGTTATTGTTTTACTTGGAACACAACGAAAATGAATTCAAATTAACGGGATACAAAACTTTTGGCATTTTGACATATTTAAAATTTTATTTTTTAATGCATTTTATATTTCAGTTTAAAAGCATAATAAATCTTTGTTTTTTTCATATTAATTAATTTTTTTTTTTTAGGTAAGCATTAGGAGCAAGACAAATGATGAATAATTTTTGAAACGGAATTTTGTCAAATTTCCTTCTACGAGTTATTTATGTTTAATTTAAAAAGTAAATCCTTAATGAATAGTTTAGAATGAGATACTTTCTACGTAATTATATAATTACTAATATAAACAACTATCGTCTAACAATCTAACAACATACACATGTTAGACGTTTCAAATCTATCTAGACACAAAATTTTGCAAACTAAAATTTTCCTTTTTCTTTCCCTTGTTGGAATAGCAGTATTAAGTACTTTTGTGCTAGCGATGTAGGTTGGATATTTAAATTAATTCATTTGTATATGAATTCCCACTGAATCATGTGTTCGATGTTTAATGTTTGAAATTGCGACATTATTTAATCCTTTGGGATTTAAAGGTTCAAATGCGCCTCCGGTATTGTAATGTCTGCGGAAACAAAGCAGCCTTTTCCCGCGGGATATCTTAACTATTATCATTTTCTGTTTTTGCTGTGCGTATAGTCAGAATTTAATTCAGAACGCTTTAGGCAATATCATATTTGTTATTAACCCAAATACAGGTGATAAGCTTTTAACCTATATGTCGATCCATTTGGTTTCAAAAGAGTCTTAAATTAAATATTTTATTTTGCTAATATTTTAGTTGAAGAAAATTAGCTGAATTCACCGCCAAAGGGAAAAAATTTTAAAGCGGCTGAATATTATTTAATTACATACAGCAACATTGCTGCGTAAGAGTATTATTTTTTAAAGGAAGGCGTAAGGTCGGTAAACAATAAATATTCTTTAATTATATATATATTTCCTAAACAGTATTGATTAATTGATTATATTATCTCCTAAGTTTAATTAAAGTAGAATTATTTTAAAAGTGTGCATCCATACTGGTAAGTTATATTTTGAATATATATATATAATTTATTTCCTAAACAGTATTGATTAATTGATTATATTATCTCCTAAGTTTAATTAAAGTAGAATTATTTTAAAAGTGTGCATCTATATATATAATAGTATTGTGACTATGTATATAATGTTTTGCGGGAAAAAAAGAGGAGTTTAAGAAAGTTTTTCTCTAGGAAGCTAATTACAGTTAAAGACTTTAATACAGGAATAATCGTTTAATCAGACTCTATAAAACATGTTAGAACAGTTGTCAGTGAAGATTTTTGAAAATGTCTGCGAAAGTGTAGAGAATGAAAGTCATCAAAATTGTCCAGTCTTTCTTGTATTATTCGATAATGTAGTTTTTAGATTTCTAAGACTTCTCTTATCACCTATCCTGCCATCGTCTGTACTTTTTACTTCAAGCTTCTTTATTTTACTCAATTAGCTGCAGACTTTGTGCCTACAAAAAATAATCGTTTCGTCAATATTTTATTGGTAATTTTGGCATCTCAGAATTGTACTTTCAGTTAAACAAAATCGTCAGTTTTTTTGGACGGGAAACAGTAAGTGCGCAAATTGCATATTATAATATTGGAAAATATATCTTTATGGCTATTGCTAGGGGCATCACATTTTTACAACTGTTTATTTTGCTGGAAAATATAATTTAATTTTGAATGAAATCTTTAATGCTTGAAATTAAATTTAATTAAAATGAGTGACATAATGTTCGGAAATAAATAGCTAATTTTCAATATTTTTTAAAGCATTACAATCCTTTAACAGAACTTATCTTGGTGCCTTTCAGTTCGGATAACCGAGACTTTACTGTTAAATATTATTTTTATTGTTTCCCAACGAATCATATGACATAGTACCCATTCATAATTAATCAAATATTCAAGCTTAACTTAACTTTTATATTTATTAATTGCACACATTTGTAAAAAGTATATATATCCTATTTTCAAAGCGATTAAATTCTAACTGGATAGAACTGAAATTAGCATGTAGAACTGACGTTTGTAGCTTCATTTATCTTCTTATAGAATATAATCAATAAAATATATTTCCAATTTAAAAGGAAACAAAATAGTTATAAATGTTGTTTATATCTTCATGTTTTTTAAAATTTTGTTTGAATTCGTGAAATTTTATTAATTTTGCGTAGCTACAGTAAGCTTACGTTCAATAAATATTTTGCTACGGAAGCAACTTTTCGTTTACTCTTCCTATGAGGCGATGCCTTTTTAAATATACCTTTAATTTATCAACGTGCTGCCATAATAACTTCTAGTTTATTCGAAAATTATGCTACATGATATGTCTTCACACAGATATTCAGTACATTATTTATTCATTTCAAACTTAGTATGCAAAACTTCCAACTTCCAGTCAACAACATTTCCTGCACGGGTCTTTTAATTTTATAGCAATCGAAAAGACTCCATCTTAAATCCGTTATAGGATTGTAGAAGAAATTGGAGGAGATTTCAAATAATAATAAAAAAAAAAATCTTTTCCTAGCTTAATGAAAAAGTTAACATTTAGAGTTAAAAGTTCGGAGGGAAAAATTATAATTAATTGCCAATAATTGATTAGAAACATTTTCTGAATCTGATGCAAGGAATTTAATGTATTGACTAACGCAATGGGAAGAGCCCACCAACGGCCGAGCGGTAAAAGTCGCTGAACACTGGTAGTTCGGTCCGAGATTCGAATCCCGCGAACGAGCTGGCTGCATGGGCGTTTTCGTGGTTTTCCCCATGTGTAACGTGTATACGAGCCAGTTTCCCTTAGAAAGTCCTCCATGAAGGCGTCCCTCCCTTTAGGCAGATAGCCCTAGTGTGCTTTGTCATAATTAAGTAAACCAAAACCGCACTGGCAAGAATGTTAGATTTTTCAAAAGGATATACATTAGGATTAGCTCACAATCTTTGCATGGATGATTTCGGTAACGGCTGTGAAGCACTTAGTAGTTTTAATAGTTTTATGTCCATGAAATTTCATCAAAAATTACAATAACTTTTACTTTCTCTTTCTTTTAAAATATACATTAAGCGGTTTAATAGTTTCAGCTATAAAACGCTTGTTTTATAACAAAGTAGAAAAGTATATATATATATTTTTTTTTTTTTCCCAAGCAAGATTATAAAATATGTTTATTTGCTGGGATATATTTATCGGATCGGATTTATCGGATTATTTGCTCGGACATAAAAAAATATGTTTATTTGCTCTTAATTAAGTTCTAACTATTAAGTGATTTTCATTGATGATAATAACTACGGTAACACGAGACGGATAAACAAATATCAACTTAGACCATTTTGAGTCCGATTTAGCCGTTTTCATTGTGATCTATTGCATATTTGTAAACAACATTTGTAAGCGCTCTTTTCATAAGTAAGCGTCTCGATCAAAATGGCACGAATCATCAACCTAGTGACTCATTCGAGTTGCTAAAATCAAATGACTCGTGTCACGAAGTATGGATCGCGATTTCATGATTCCAGACATTATGATGTAGGACTCATTATCTGATGAGTCGAGTTAGGTATGAATTATAGGAAATCTTGAAGGGGGCTGGAAAGTGAGTTACGGATACTTGGTTTCTGTTATTCACTGAGTTTTCTCACGCTTAACGCTGATTCATTTGAAAACATATTTACAGTCGTTTTCTAAGCGATCAAATAAAAGGAAAATTGCGGTAATAACGAGATTTTTCGGAATCAAGCTGTTATATAACTTGAGTAAGCTACCAGTCTTGAAGGAGATACGGTAATGTGAGAACCAAATGAATGGTTACTATGAGCAATTCCGAGAAGTAATCTTGGCTAAGAAATTTTTGTTGATTTTTTTTTTTTTAATAGAGCTCCTTCAAATGCTGGACTTCTTCGTGTTTAGATTTTCCGAAACTGTAACTCCAGTATGCATAGTTACGCTATTGAAAAGTATAAAAGCATATATTGTGTTGTCCAAGTACGTACAGGAATCTAAAATATTTCACTGTTATAAAACAACCCTTTAAGAAGCACAAAATAAACTGCTACTCTGACAATAGCAAATAAGCTCCCAGATAGCTCATTAATAGGTTTCGCTCTTAGAAACGTCCAGTTGTAATATAACTTGAGGCGGTGCTTTGTTTCTTGTTGGGTTTGGACTCAAATCGGTCACGAATTGCGGGCAACTAAATGTGTGAGAAAGTCACGATTTCTGTGTCTAGTCTGCTGCACCTGCCGCCTTTATTTTTCATGGCAGAACCGGTGGCCCTTTGAAATCAGCTTTCAGTACCCTTGCGGAAAATAAGAGCAAAGAAAAAATTTTATCACTTTCTTCCGCAAGTTGCGGAAATCTATCAATTACCCTCCTTAATTGCAGATCCTTGTGCTACAAAGTTATTTAATATTTTTCATCTAGAAAAAAATAGTTTCCTAAGATGGTTTGATCAAATGTGCTGCGACGTTGCTCATTTCTCGGTAAAGATTTGCAAAGGGTTGATCCCGTTTTATTATTGAAAAGTGTAACGAATCTCATTCGGAAATTAATTTACAGCTTATCTTCTACTGCAATACATAATAACATTTGTTTTATTCATGTCGAATTGCACTTTAGTTACATATGTTATTAATTATAAACATGCAATTGAAATTATTAATTACGAACATGACTATAAAAAACGAAAAGTCAGTAAGATTTTTCAAATTTGGACTTATTATTATGCAAGTTCAACTCATTTGTGCATAATAATTTAAAACAAACAAAACAAAATTGCTTTTTTTAGGGGGCTCATTAAAAAGAGCTCACTTGTATTTATTTATAAGTTCTTTGTGTATCAAAGCTAAGTGTGTGCCTGTGTGTGTGGAAGCTTAAACTGTGAATTTCTTCTCATTTTAATGGTGTTTTTTCCTTATTAGGCTGTTATAATTTGTTTGTGCGGGTAACAGAAAAATCATAACACAGAGTGCAAAAACAGAATACATTTAAAGAAAAATATATTTGTTTTGAACTTTTATGCAGCAAGCACCTCCACTAAAGTTTGAGAAATAACTTGAAGAGACAATAAAATATTGCTGTTAACTAAGCTTAAAAATTTTAGTAGTTGTGTTGCTAATGCGAATAAAACAATTAAATGAAACAATGATTAGTTTATGTTTCAGAGGTTTTCCACTTATCTGCTTTTATAAAACTTAAACATCTGACCTTGAATTTAAGTAACTAATACTTAGGAGAAGGTTTGAGAAGAAGTATGAAATATTTAAAAAAAAAATATAAATGCATTAATTTGTTTTGTCTGGAATCACACCTTTGTGAATTTTTTTTTCACTTATATTTTCATTAAGGAAAACTGCAGATTAAATGTCATTGCTTTGTACGCTTTGTGCTTTATTTTAGGTTTAGCTGTAATGTATGTCTTTTCCGAGAATCAGAACCGGAATTTTCTTTTTTTAGGGGGGGCACTCAGCCTATGACCTATAACCCTCCTTCCTATATAGAATACTTTTATTAAGTTTATTTACTTATTTATTATAATATATATCTATATATATTCATTAGCTTTTTCATTTCTATTCATTACTCTGCGGAAGCTTGTCTCTTTCCCCTTCCCAGCATCCTCTTTGGAAAGCTGTTTCTCGTACTCACCGTTTTTATGTAGCGTAATTTTGTGATCCTTCGGTATCATGGTAATTCCTTTTTCTGGCACCGTGGCAAAATTCAAACTAGAAGAGCCCAAATTTAGGTTTCTTACGAGTAACGAATTAGGTTGTGACTGAAACTTTTATAAGCTGCATGTGCTTGCAACATATAAAGATTGGTCTGCTTGGGCCTTGTTGATGTTTCTCTTTCGAAGTTGGCTATAGTCTTAAATGTTTTGAAATGTTATCATTGATTTTCTTTTCATAAGAAATGTAGCATCAACTGAGTGAACATCAAGTGAACTTGCTTTCAAAAGCATTCTAACTTTCGACTAAATGTCATCACAAAATTCTCCTTCCAAAGAAATAATTGTAGTACTATAATTTTCTTTTTTTTTTTTTTTTTTTTTTTTTCCTCTGTATCTGAAGGATGTTTTACAGTCATTAAATATTTAAATGTTAATAACTTGCATCGAGTTTGAAATTCAGAAAATATATTGATTTGAAACAGATTTGTTCAGTGTTCAACGTTCATCCGTTGGGATAAAATAGTAGCAAACAGGGAGAATTTCCATACGAAGTTTCTATAATTATTTTATGTCAGTCGCGAATTAAAATGATTTTAGAAAGAAATTAGCTTTCATTTTAGTAAAAAAATCACTTTTTAAAAATCAGCTGTCGGATTTTTGCTCTTAATTTATGATTAATTAATGTATGCATTTGTGAAAACGTAAAGAGAGCAGAAGGGGATGAAAATGTTCCGTTACTCTACTACACACAGTTTTGTATTCATCCTGTATGTATTTTATAATACTTGAATGAATTAACGCTCGCGGATGACAGACATGTTAACATTTCATCCCAACCGCTGAAAGCAAAATGATGCTTATTCTTTCTAGTTTCTAATACCTTTTTTAGGACTTCCAAAATGACTCTCTCTGGTTTTGATTTTTGCGCTTGGAAGTGCTAACTCTGCTTTTCGGTACCATTTTTTTAAATGTTTGTCGCTAACTGTTTTTTCATTAAAATCGTTAATTAAATTATTAATTAATCTGTTAAATGAGAGAGGTTTTAAAACTGACTGATCGCTATGGAATACATGAGCGTAAGCATTACAGTGCAACACAGGAATACAAATTTCGTTTATATTTTTTGGTTATTAGTGGTGTTGTTATAATGAGTCGTGGATAAGCGATCGATCCTTCTCTAATCGAGCTACCGAGCGGTGATTAACGGCCTTTAATGGTGACCGCGCGACACATGTGATACGTAAATGAATCCCCGGAGACTCTCTTCCAGATTGACCATTGTTTTAGGGCCCCCTCCGAAAGTGCGGAAGCATTCACTTAGGATTTTTTTCCTTTCTTTTTTGTGGCCTGTTTTATTGGTCTGCTTGGGTCTTGTTGAAGAACGGAAGAAAATTTTCTTCGAGGGTTGTTTGCCAATCTCCTTTCTGTTTATCTTGCTTTAACTTTGTTGGTTGTTCTGTAAAAAAAAACTAGAGCAAAATGAAGCGTTACTGATACTGAAACTCTTTTCAACAAAGAATCGAGGCATCAAAAAGTCGAGCGTTTGGAATATGGCTCGACATTAATAATTCATGTTATAGTTTTTCCTCTGCGACCTACGTATTTATTCGAATTTCGAGTTAAACTTGGATATCATACTAATTTCATGAATATATTGACTTGTATGTACTGTTACTTTGTACTACTTAACATACTGTGTGTATATATTGTGCAATATAGTTTTCGTAGTTAACGCGAATAAATAATAGTTTACATGAAATGATATAAAAGTAATACAACGATATTTAAACGGAAAAGAGAATGAATAATGAGCGAGTTTCTCCTGCATGAGGGGAACTGAAAACAATTGCCATTTTCAGCCTATTAAAAATACTTTTTTAATCGAAATTCCAATTTGAATGTATATTTTTCAATTCAAAATAAATTGCTGTTTTTTTAACTATAATTTTTTTAGCCGTAATTTATGAGAAAGCATTTAATCACCTAACGGGTTACTTCATTTATATTTTAAATTTCATATCTGTTAATCTGCATTTTTAAATAAATGATTAACTTTACCTAAACTCACGCAATCGATGCTGACATAACCCATGCATTTATATGTATGGCACAAAAATTATAGTAGCATTATAGAAAACGCGATTGCATAACAAAGAAAACTTATCTGCATTTTTAAAACCCTCCAAAACTGTTAAACGAGAGAACAAGAAAAAGTGCAATTATGGTGTTAATATTCTTTTTATGACATTGTCATAAACTAATAAAAATATTATGAGCCATTTAATAATACATTAAGCCATTAAATGAAAGTAGGAAACAAATTTGAATAAAAATTTGAATTTTAGTCACATCTAATATGATTAAAAATTATGAGCTCTGGTAGAGTAATTTCGAGGAAAGATAAATGTCAGGTAATGTATGTTGCAAGACATGATAATGGTGAGAGGTAATCTTCTGTCAAAATGCTCATCGTTTTACGTTACATGAGTTTCAAATGAATAATGTTGAAAGGGAACTTAAAAGGCTACCTTTTGCATTCGCAATTCTAATCCCTTTGATTGAAATAAAATGACATTGGTAAGATGTAAGCTATTTCATGATGCATTTACGTCCCTTGGTTTTTTTTTTCCCTGTAAAGTTTATTGGAATCGTCTTTTTTAATTTTTCATGCTTAAAAGGAATCTTGTGAAATTATGCAAGAGGCTGCAAATGATCTTGAAAGTAATGATCACGCAGAGAAGTATTCCATGCAATGAGGAATTTTAAAATATAAGTCATAGATCATTGATAAGTAGATTTTGTGAAAAGATATGCTATTTAACGAACAGAGTAAATGAAAGAGAGATTTACGGAAAAATTCACTTACGGCTAATTTTAACAGATTATGAATTCTTGAAGAGAACTTATGTTGCACAAAATCCTTTTTATTTGGAAATGTTATATCCATAACACATCCTGTTGAAAGTACAGAAGTAAAATCTAAATTGGATGAAAGGCAGCAAGGAAAAATTTTGAATTTTCTGTAATGATTCTCTTTTCTAACTATAGTTTAATGACTATGCTATTTATGCTTGCAAACGAAAGGAAGTAGTGCCCATCCTCGGCCGAGCGTTTTTAAAGTCGCGGAACGCTGGTAGTTTCAACCTGGGTTCGATTCCAGGCGAACTTACTGGCTGCGTGGGCGTTATTTTGATTTTCCCCACGTGTAACCTGTATACGAGCCAGTTTCCCTTAGAAAGTCCTCCACGAAGGCATGCTTTCTCTTTGTCAGATAGCCCTTGCAAGCTTAGCCATGATTAAATAAACCAAACCAAACGGAAAGAAGTACTCGTACGCATTATAGTAGACTCTAAATCAGTAATGAAAATTAGCATTTATTTTACTTTTTCACATTTTGTCTCTCCGTAGGAAAGTTTAAATTACCATTGTTCTGTTTATGTTTGGGTATTAAAGGACTTTTTTTTTTTTTTTTTTTTACTGATAGTTATCTCAAAAACTATCATATAAATATACACATTTGTAGTAGGCTGCTCACTCACGATGTTCATAGCAGAAATTCTTTAAAGTTTGAACTTAATACAGCAACAAATGAAAAGCCGTTTCCAGCTTTAATAATTTTTTTTTCATAAATCACAGATTTTCTGACTGGAATTAAGTTTCTGAAAGTCACGTATTCCACATTTTGCGCTAAAAAGATAACTGGAAACAAAGCGTTAAACATAGTCTGTTGTCTGAAGCGAATTGTTCAGTTCAATCCAGTTTTGTGTTTGTACTTATCTTTTTATTTTATTTTATCGCTGGGTAACCACAATCGGTCGCGTTTTGAAGGCTGACTGTTTTAATGGTTAGGAAAAGACTTGTCTTGAAGTTAGAGCTGAAAAAACACTTAATGAAATAAGTTTCTCCGTCTTAAGTCCTCTGACTTAAACGACTAATTAAGTCGATGATTATTTCTGATGTTTCAGGAAGAGTGGTAAAATGTTTTTAATGCATGTGGTGGACGCAACTGAGGAGAAGATTTCATTACCTTTTTTATTTTTAATTCGTTTCGGATTAAGATTTTAAATGGATTTTATTTGATCTTCTTTTGTTTGCTCTTTTTAATTTAATTTAATTCCTTTTGTTATTTTCTTGTTGGAATTAAATTTATCATGTCTTCAAATACTGTTATGCTAGTCATTTAACTAAATCTTTCATGAAATATGCCGAACGATTTTCTCAATGGAGAAGTACTCTGATTTACCACAGTCAGTTACGCATTACTGGATGTAACAAATTATTTTTCTTTGGAATATATTACTGGAAGTTGATATGGGCATATTTAAACCAAAGCACTATTTTTAATGTACAGTGTTTTGTCTCCAGCTTAGGTTAGGTTATTTAAATATGGCAAAGCCTCGAGGGCTATCTGCCTAAAGGGAGGAATGCCTTCGTGGAGGACTTTCTAAGAAAAACTGGCTCGTACACACGTTACACATGGGGAAACCACAAAAACACCCATGCAGCCAGCCCGTTCTCGGGATTCGAACCTCGGACCGAACTACCAGTGTTCAGCGACTTTACCGCTCGGCCGCTAGTGGGCCTAAACTCCAGTTTAGGGAATACACGTTTTTACGAATTACAGCATTGCTTTCGAGAATTTTTATAGTTTTATTTCAGTGTCGTTTCTGATTATCGTGATACGTTAAAATTTATGGAAATTTTACTGTTCAAATTTCTGAAATGTTTTTGCACACCTTTGGTGTTCGTGAATTCAGAAGTTACTGTATTTTATCATTTTTCTCCCTTCTCACTTTATGCGCTCTTCAGATTTCTAAAATATAAATTTATGAATATATTCTTTTTGCGTATTTTGTTTTTTGATAGACCGTGTATCGGATGATTGTCATTTATTTACAAATAAGTTTTTATTTTAATGATCTTTAGGCCATCATGCGAACTAAACAGTTTAAAAGTCTTTGCAAGTTAATTTTTTTATTTTTATTTATTTATTTATTTATTTATTTATCTATTTATTTTTATTGAACGAACTGGTTAATTTAGCAGAAAGTTTAGCTGGAATATTTAACATGAAGAGAATGGAATATTTAACATAAAGATCTCATTTTGTTTCTTATTGTATCTTATGTAGCAGTATCTCACTAACTAAACTGAAGCAATGAGCATGGAATTTGTGATCCAAATGAGCATGGAATTTGTGATTATATGCACTATTAAAACCTGTAACTACTAAATTAGCTTAGCATATATGTTGTCCTCGGGAAAAGCTAGACAATTTAAGCAGCTGATGAAATGTCAAATTTCTGCTGATTTAAGAGTTTTTATTAAAAAAAAAGCAGGGGGTGGGAGATTCTTGGCATCTTATTTTAAGGCCAAATAGTTGCTCATTCATTAGTGTAACCCTCCCTTAAACACATTGCTCTATGTATTTGGGTCTTCTTTCTCCCAGAAGTTGAAAAGCAGTGTCTGATAAAATCTCTTTATAGTATGCACTTTTATTCACTTCAGGCTTCAAGAGAGAAGGGAAAGGGTAAAAATCTCTACCTTGTTATATTGATTTTGTTCTTTGACGTCTAGTAAAAGCAGGAACTATTTGTTTAAAATGGATTCTGAATTTTTTATGCCGCTTTTATTTTAACTAGGACTTGACGATAATGTCTATTAAACGAAAATTTCGGGAATTTATATATCATAACTAAAATTATTTGCACATGTACAAAATTCATAACAATATAATGAATTCAATAAGTCGTATTATAATGAGCAAATATTTTCAGTCGCCTTTTTTTTCCGTTAAAAACCTGATTTGATATCCCTTCTCCTCATTATGAATTAAAAAAAACACTCATAGTGTAAGGTTTTCTTCCTCTCACTCATTATGAATTTCAGAAAAACATTCACAGTGTAGGGTTCCCCTCTCCCTCCATTAATTATGAATTTGTAAAAAAAAATTCGTAGTATAAGGGTTTTCTCCCTTATACTACGAATTTTAAAAAATAAATTTATGATTTAAGGTTTATCTCCCTTCTTACTATGTGCCTTCGAGGTGTGACTGGAAAGCACGCCTGGCTAGCGATCGGAAGATTCGAAGGTTCGAGTCCTAGCGAGGTCATTGGACATTTTTCATGTCTTCTACTCCAAAATAAAATGCCTAATGGTCTCTACAATACTACTCAGGTCATTAAAATGTTTAGGAAAAAATTCTTCGGCCTTTTGAGAAGATTTGGTTTGGTTATGGCAAAGCACACTAACTAGGACTATCTGTCTAAGGAGAGGGATGCCTTCCTGGAGGACTTTCTAAGGCTTTTGAGAAGATTGAGGTTGTTAATGCAGATTTCATTACCTCATCGTGACATTCCCGCAATAATCAAAGAGTTGTGGATCATGTGCTGTAGCTTCGGAGGTCCAAGAGGATCTGAGTCTCGAAATTTTTTTATGTCGATCATTCTTCAGCTGATCGGTAATAATAATTTGTATGCATTTCCTATTAAAGAAAGTCACCATATGGTCTGACAGCGACTTTCGGTCTTCATATTAGACGGGAAGTGGGACAGCCAGGCAGAGCCACCTTGGAGATGAAAATGAATTCACTTGCCGAAGCCAACACTTCGACAACCCTAAATTCTTCTGACCCCACCGCCCAACTGATTTGTACAGCCCCGGTTACCAGACAGACCTATACACCTGGAGATTTAACTGGTCGTTTTTTCTTACCAGTACTACATGGGATGCCTGAAGTCTGACACAGGTCGTACATCAACTTGGCCCACATATTCAGTTAAGTTAGTCTAAAGGTATCTCCCGCTAGATTACGTGGAATCGCCGGGCTCGTGTTTTTGTGTCTCTTGTGTCGAGGCTGCCAGATCTCTAACAGTATAATAAACAAACCCCTGAGGTAAGCTGGTCGTAAATCATACGTTCATAATTCCACTCGAGTGGGAGGTACAATAGTATATAAAGAATCATTTTGCATTCGTCAGTGAAGCTAAAATGTATATTCGCATTATGTGCCAGGTTTGACCATAAGCAGTGATGAAATTGGTAACGTTCCAAAATTAATACTTGTGTCTGAATATAATATTTTCTTACTAAACAAAACTGGTACGCAGAATTAGGTATATTTTTATTATTCTGAGAGATACTTAGCTTCTTTTTCAAGATGGTTTTCCTGACCACTTACGCTGTGACCGCTTACGCATGTTTATTTTTTTACCAAGAATTTCTACACAGATAAATAGTTTTACGAGGATCAGTTCTTTTGTCATCATAATATCTAGATCTCACAGTAATGAAATTTTAATTTTTGGAGTTTTAAGAAAATTGCTCGTAGCTGATGACACGATTCGATTCATTTTTTCTTCCCAGTGGCCTGACATTTTGCTTATTAACCAGGCATCGGAAATTGTCTTAGCCATCTGATTATCAAGAGCTTGCCAAGGGTGCACTATGCTGCACGACCGAATTACATCCGCTAGAAAGGAGAAGTTCTGTGCCACTTTTGAAAGACAGAACATTTCCTGGTGATGAATTCGAGAGTCTTCTACCCTTCTTTTCCTACTGCCAACCTCTCGAGAGGAATTTTGGTTCGACAATATTTTATGTGCTGCATTATCACTATGCTCTTATTTCGAACCCGAGCTCGAGACTATGGCAGACTGCTACCCTTCCACTGTGGCAGCGTGTAATCTTCATTCAGTTCATAACAAAAGTGTGCAAGAAGTAAATGGCAATCAAGATTTGGGAGTCAGTGTATTTCATAAAATTTTACACAACTAGGTGCTACCGTTTTCAGTATTGTTATTGTGGGTGTGATCTAAATTTTTTGGGAGTGGGTGGGGGGGGGAATTCTGAATGAATTTATTTTCTTTTAAATTTTAAGCAAACTTGGCATTTTAATGAGAAACCTCTTTTCCTTATTTCTATTGCCAGTTTCACGGTTATTAATAGTAATTTATCAGGCTTTCATTAAATAAACCTTACTTCAGTTTTACTGACTTTAAACTCAAAAAGGTAAAAAAAATTTTTTTTTCAGTTTTTTACTCTTTTCCACTAAAGCTATTCAGAAAAAAACATGAATTTAATTAATTAATTTCTTGCTTAAAAATTCTGAGCATAGTTAGATATTTGGAGATTTAATTTCAATATGTGTGTAATCCTTTTTATAGAGTAAAGGAACTATACTAATAATCATGATCTTCAGCATGTTTGTTTCTTAAACAATAACTCCATACCTGCTTTTGCACGTCTTTCCTTGGTATAGTATAGGTTACTACGTAAGGGAAAAAAATGCGCAGTTTTAATAAAAAAAACAAGTTAAGAGATTCATCGTAAAAATTAACACAAGCATAAAAAATATCTAAATAAATGATTGAAAAAACTGTGTTGCTTTTAAAAATTTTTATTTAATTTTTTTATTTTTTCCCTTGCTTATTTGGACTAGATTTCACGTTGGCTATCTTTACTTATTTACTGTAAACATAGATTATCCTTGTCAAAACAAGTTTTGATTTAAAATTGTCAAGAAACAAATGTTCCACATGAAACAATTAATTGTAATATTTTAAATGTCATCATTAAAATATAAAAATAATTTGCATGTACGTGCGTTATTTGTTGTTCGTTTGTTAGCCAAAGATTTTGCTAGGTTTCACAAATTGTTTCATTTAATACTTCGGAACTCCCATTTACTTATTAGTAAATCTGTCTTGGATAAATCGATTCGGAGAAACAAGGACATCGCAGATCTATTCCCATGAGGTGCTTCGGTTCACAGCTTTTCATTTTAGGTGGCCTTATTGCAGAATTCCATTTTAAAATCTGAAATCAAGTGTTTCGGAACCCAACTTTTGTGCAACCCTTGAGGATATCAAAGTTTGTTTCACAGTGTTTGAGTTTCCAATTACGTTTCTTCAGTAACGTGCCCATGTTAAAATCTGAAAATTCGTTTTTGATTTTTAAGTTTTTACTTCGGTTCATAAACATTAAATTCCCATTTCTGTATATCAAAGTGTTGTTTGACTTGATTTGAATTTTGATTGCTGTTGCGATTTACTTTTTTTTAGGTCATACAAATTATTTTAATAAATAAATAAAGCATTTTGGGTTTTCTCATTTTCACAAACAGTGTTGTAATTTTTTTTGCTCATGATAATCCATTTATACGAATGCTTCGAAAAATGGGTAACTTAAGTTTACATTTATCATACTGGCATTATTTGAGAGCTCATTCGGGAGGAAATGATGTTTCATAAATGAAGATGGCAGCCTATGAAAAGGGCATAAAAATCTCATTTTGGAAATGTGTTCTTTTGTTTGCTCTTAGTGCTTAACACTTCCTTGTTTGTTTGATAAATTCTGTTTACAAATTAGAAATATTTGACGTAAGCGAATTTTTTTCTAGTTTATTTTATTACTGAAGTTCTCAGTTTGTAGTTAGCATTTATTTCATCTTAATATCGCGGTAGGCGCCATTCTGTTAATCGCCTTAAACACGTTCTTCATTTAACAGCGTTAACATTGGACTTTAGGCTTGTGCTGTGTATTTCCCGTTTATTATGTCAAAGCTTTAGGCTGAGTAAGTTCTTTCAACTCAAATATCTGAATCAAATATCTGAAAGAATTTGAAAAATAATCTGCTAAAACTTTTTTAAATAATTTATTTCACTGAAGATTTATATGATCATTAACATTAAATTACATGACTTCTGGTAAACAGTGTCCGAAAATTAGTTGCATGCATTCGTAACTAAAAAATCTATATAACTGAATTCGTTAACAGAGACATGCCTTAAAAACACACAAAAGCTTGCAGATGAGGAAAGAGGATTTAAAAATAATTATGATAAAGCATTTCACAAGTGCGCAGTGTAAAAATGCATGCATCTCTGTTATATATGACCTAGAGATAAATATATATATTTACTGTGGGAATGTAAACATCATACAGCATATTGGATGCTTTTGCGTGATCATAAATTATTAGATCAGAATAAAGGATTTTTCTGAACATATGTATGGATTCGCAATCCATAGTGTAGGGCGGTTTAGAATACATATAGGCTTTTAGTGCTTAAAAGATCAATAGGTACGAGATACACACTAATAATAATTTATAAAGTTCAACATTTCTTAGTTATTAAATGCCAATAAAAATGCTTCAATCGGTAGAGGAGTTTTTTTTTTAAACCTTTCTTTTCTGGGCTCGAGCACTCTTCTTAAATATTAAACTCTGAAAATTATTTCTTCTGACTGTGATACAAAGCATCCTTTCAATGAAGGTAATCTTAGCAATCTAATTGCTATTTCGCTTTTCTTTTCTGTTAGTTAAAAAATTTTCGGGGTTCCTACAGTTTGAATTTCAAGTTAAGATTCGTGGTTCACTCCTTAAGGACTCTTTATAGCCTCCGAATACGTTGGAGATTCGGAGCATTCCTTATTTTTGTGGTTTAATGTACAGTTATCAAATTTCAGGACTCTACGTCAAGAAAGAGGGAATGTAAATCTTCCATCGCTAATCATTGTTTCTTTCTCACTGTTCTTTTAGTTTCTCCTTTGCTAAAATTTCCCTAGAAACTTCTTTATGTGATGAATTAGATCTCTTTGAATTGAAATCTTCCGCTATTATTAGGATGAATAAAAAGTGACGAGATTATTCACATACGCTGCAAAGCAAGATACTAAAAGGCTAGCTAGGAATTTTCTTTTTTTAAATCATCTTAACGCAATTAAAATTTCCGTCTCGTATTTGAGCCAGTTAAGATCTACAGCATTCTTGAATTGGACTGCAAACAAGCCAAGCAAAAGCTAACATAGTGTAATACTGGACATTCTTCCGCAGTGTTTAATCTCGCTTCTTCGTTTCACTGAACAAGAACATAATCAATCAAATGGTCTTCAATCAGAGAGGAGTAATCGTAAGCTTCAAAACTTTGTACAGTGCCTCTTGCAAAACTTACTCACTTTCAAACAACTTTTTTTACCTTTCGTAACTCTGCTTCTTGAAATTTTTATATTCAGTGACTGTCAATAATTGTTTTTAAGCAAGAATTCATTATTTGCGTTTCTTTGAGCAATGTTTTTAATTACTGGTTGCATTTCTGACTCATATTGCTTCTCAGTCGGGCTGTGATGCGTGCGAGTAAAAGTCATTTAAGTTATCTCGAGTTTTATTTTCTTCGCCTGAAGATACCTTTCACCCGGAGGAATGCAAAACATCTTAAAAATAAGGCTGGAAGCTTAGCTCTGCTAACTTCAGTGAAGACAATTTTTTATAAAAATGGGCGTGAGCTTCTGATAAGAGTTCACGTGGTCTTATCAGGTCATAGACACGCCGCTGCAAAGGACCAGGCACTTCACACACCACTTGCTCGCTGATAGCCCAAAACGGAATCCTCTCAGCCGCTGATGCGTTTGCTTCTTGTCGGTGCGAAAGGATTATTATGTCCGCCCGCCTTTAAGATCGCGTGGCATTGAAAAAACGTCAGTAAGAGGACACTGCTTTTAGTTTTCTTCACCATGCAATGGATCCTTGTGACATTCTCACTATTATATGCCAACATTGGACGGAGCTACTTTGTGAAGATCCTGCTAAATCCCTATATCCATACCATTCTGGATGCCAAAATCACCGAACTTGAGCTCGTAAACGCAAGGATTAATGTTAGTGCTAATTGAATGTGTATATGCTTCCGATAATAGAATTAAAAGGGAAAAGCTGTATTATTCATTTAATGGCCGAAAAAATATATTTATTAACGATATGGTACCTAAAAAACACAATTTTATTGTGATTCATTAAAAAGTAATTGAATTTTCTAAAACGATTGGCAAAAATATTTATGAAATCTATAAACAGCCGTTAGTGTAAGAATTAACCACCCTTTTCCGATTTACAGCTAACCTTAGGCATTAGACTGTTACTACTGGACATTTAGCTCAACCGAGAGACAGCTTTTAAGTTAGCGATAGAGCTTGTTGCTCAAATTCACCCTTATTCTAGCTCCACAAGCAGATTGTTAAAACTCGCGATTACGTCTTTTAAAGACAGTACCTCTTAACATTCTGTAGATGCTGTTTCAAGTAAATGCCTGTAAATTTTATTACGTGGGTGATCGTATCTTACTTCATCTGTCTTATTTCTAAACAAGGGTTATTGTTAATTCTGTCGGTTTCGGAGACCAAATCGAGGTTTCAATCTGTTTGCGATGAATAAGAGGTTACGTCGTGCTGGATAAAAGCCCTTCAAGTTTTAAATTCAAGAATGAACTCCTGTCTTTTTCTTTCTGAAACTAAATTTCCTTTGTGGTATATATTTTTGTTCACTCTGACTTTACGAGCTTAATGCTTCTGGTAACCCTATCAGTGTCACTTCCTTTATCTAATAAATTGTTTTTCTTTCTTTTCGTTTTGTTGTCTCTTTAGGCTTCCTTCATTCAGAAATATCTTGCTCCTTGCGTTAACATTTGAATGAACGGCCGAGTGGTGAACTGTGCTATATTTTATTTGCACAATATGAACGAATCCAAACTCACTTTAAGTCTCAAATTCCTTAAATTAAGGGTAATATAGTAATTTAGCTTATGTACGTCATACGTTATATAAGATGTTATAAATAGTTTTTAACCGAAAAAGAGGAGAAAAATAGGCAGTTTGAAAGAACTATTGGCGTTAACAAGAGTGGAAAACATTTGGAGAAAGAAGTTTTAAAAAAGCTGACTTCCTATTTCAACTATACTGTTCTTCAGAAAACGCGTCGGTTTAGTTTAACAAAATATGAATTAAAACTGATCATGCTACCTTATCCACTGATAACATTTTGGCTTTATTGCCTAGCAAATTTAAACCAATAAAATATTTACTTGTAATGTTCATTTTCATCGCATTTTGTAATTAACTTTATCGAATTGAAAAGTTTCTCCCCCTTCGAAAAAAGTAATTTGAAACTTATATTCTTGTGTGGGCATATATACATATATATTCACCACCGATCGGGTTTAAAGATCTGTCAATGTGGATATTTAAAGTTTTTCGAGGCCCTTTCTTTTTCTTCCGACTTTCTGAAATGCAAATAGACATTTGCAAAGAATCGCTCTTAACTGCAGATCTATCCTCTTAATACATAGCTGGGATTATACACGTCCGTCAGTTCAAACTAAACTCGTTTAAACTTGTGGATAAGCCATCAACAGGAAAATAATAAGTTTGCGTTAGAAAGTGTCTAGCGAGTCACCGCTCGTTTCGCTTTTCCGGAATCTAAAAAAGAAAATTAGGCAATCTAGCTGAAGCAAGAAGCTGACAGGGACTTACGACGAAGGGGGTCTTAATTCAAGTGCTTTCCGTTAGGTGCTCCTGCTTTGATCCGTCTGGCTATTGTGAGTGTTTTTACTTTTTGAATATAAAGTACGCAGCAATATTCCCCAAACTTGAAGAGCTTGCCTGAATATTAAAAAAAGAAGAAAAAAGAAAAAACCTTAGCCTGGTTCCGGAAATTGTCAGAAAGAATTAATTCAAAAGGCTAGGCATAAGCGGAATTCTGTCATTAAGCTATGTCAAGGAAAGGCTAGGGCGTAATTAGTATGCAAATATCGCTCCTTAACGTCATTCGTTAATGACGTCATGCATCATTCATAAGTCTTGCCTCCCCTGAAGAAATTTCAGCTTGCCCTCAAACAATCATCTTGGACTTTCGCTAACTTGTCACTGCACGCGTCAAACCCGAGATCTCAGTTGAGGCTCCAATCTTTAACAATCCACTACCTCCTCTCTTTTCCTACCTTTACAAAGAATTCGCTCGCATTATTTTAGCATCATATTCCGAGTCATTTTTTGGACCGCAGTTTCAAGATTCAGCCTGATGCGTTGCGGAGTTTAGGGGAAAAAATATTTATTTTCTCCCTTTCTCATATCAATTATTTTTCTTAATTTCGAAATTATTTTCCTAGCAGTTGTTTCGTGTTTTAATAAAAATACCTTTTTGCATATTTTAAGAGTCTCTACCTCTGTAAAATGACTTTTCAATTTTCATAATAGCCTCGATTTTCTGAACATCGATTATCCAAACATGTTAAAAATAATTTGGATAAATGTTATCGAAGAAATGCCTTTTAGGGTATGGTAAGAGAAATTCTTTCAGATCTTCTGTTCGCTACTTCCCTAGCATTCGATAATTGATTTCTGGATATCTAAGATTTGTCGTTCTCACAACTGCTGTGTTCACATACTTTGTACCTAGCCTTCCCCATCTGATCCATTCTGGATTTCTTTCTTGCATTCATTTTTTTTAAGCCTGAACGAAGAAATCTGTTTTTTGATTATTGTTTTTACTTATAGCATATAAACGCAATGTAATATTGGCTTCGTTTAAAAGCAAGACAATAGTTATAAACTGCTTTCAAAATGCTTAAACATCAATATTTGATACACATTATAATGTGGGAAAGTCAAATTTTGCGCATATTGCATTTTGCATTGGATTTTCGGGGGAAAATGTAGCCTGATAATGAAATAAAATACTTAATATTTGAAAAAAAAAAAAAAAAAAAAAAAAACTTTTATTTAGTTAAATCAACAAGGCGATGCTCAATAATAAAATGTTTACATGAAGCAGTCTTGCTTCAAGTATGAAAAGCGATTATCTGAAAAAATTGGTTATGTGAATACGTCCTGGTAATATACAGTTCAAATAATCTGTGCGATACATTTTGTTTTAAGTTTGCTGTAAGTATATGTAATATGTTGTAGAGTCATTAGTTTATTTTAAGCAGGAGAGAGAAAAAATGAACAAGGCCCTCGCCGGAACTCGAACCTCTCGAATACGCGCCTAGTATGCTGACCATTACACCACGAAGGCATGTTAAGAAGCCGGGAGAAATACCTTATATATTTCCCCTTTTAAAGGGCGACTGGCGATTGGGTTCCCTAATCGCCAAATCCTGGTGGTAGACAACATGATCCACCACCTTTTTTTTTTTAGTTCGGGCGCCGCTGTAGAGTCATTAGGTTATTTGAAGCAGGAAAGATGAAAAATGAGCAATGCCCTTGCCGGGAACCGAACCTCGGACCTCTTGAATACGCGCCGAGTTTGCTGTAACATTACACCACGAGGGCATGCTAAAAAGGCGGGAGAAATACCTTATAGTGTTTTTAAACTTGCAAAAAATTCAACTCAAACCTGATAATTATGTCATGTAAAGATTTTTAACTGAGGTTAGAACGAAATATAAAAAAAAATTAAATGAATCTGTAAACGTTTAGCATATATATTATGTTCGTCCCATTAGCGACTTTTTTAAAATGTGATTGTGAGCGAATGTGTAGCTAGTTTTTACATTGTTTCATCGCTGATCGCTATCTTACTGTATAATTAAGCTCGAATTTAAAACATAGATAGCTTGGCGAATTTTCTTTCAACAAGTTTAAAGATTTGAAAAAGTAAATGTTAGAATTTTGTTCTAAGCACTTTTATTATATAATTGATGTTACAAAATGTTGTGCTTTCAATAAAGCTTAAAATTAATTTTTTTATATGTACGTGATAAGAAAAATGAAATTAGTATCTTTTTGTGATGATTAAGAATTAATTTGAAGTAAAATCATTAAAGTATAATGTCATAAAATTATCGATTGTTATAAATAAAATTAGGATGCTAGTTGGTTTCCGTTAAAGTGGTACTAAATTTAGTGAATATGTTATCACAAAATCGTAAGCAAATGTCAATGTTATAAATTATTGAAAAATTTCACTTATTTTATTAAACTTACTTTCACTTCACTTTATTGAATAAAAACATTACACCTGAAAACACTTGACCTGAATGAAAGTTAGGCTAAAAGAAACTTGCGGGTGAGGGGGGGGGAGGCAGGCCGTAAAAGCAATTTGTTCTTGTTAAAATACCCTATAACAGAATGATGTGTTTCTTATTATGTTTAATCCACACCACTACTAACCTACTAACCACTACGTTGGGTAGTATGATATATCTCTTTATATTTTTTGCTTCGTACACAGTTTTCTTATTCTTGAAGCTATTTCTTCATGCATCGATTTCTTATAGGTGTTGCATCATAAAGACCTGACTAATAAAAAGGTGTTAGTATATTTGGCAGTATTTCATGTATCATAATTCATTTTTGCATCATATGTTAACTCTCAGTTTTAGATCATTGTGTAATTCGTAGTACTGTTGTTATCAAAAATTTTACGGTAGAACTCCTTTTTGTATGTTGTGGCTTCAACGACCTCTCCTTTATACGGTAAATTTACATTAAGACTTTTATTTCACGAATTACATTTCTCTTGCGAATTCAAGGGAAAAGCACAGTACACTGTACTCAAAGGCAATGTTTGAATTCGTCCTACTCAAGGGCAATGTTTGAATTCGTCTTACTCAGGAACAATGTTGGAATATGTCCAGAAATAAAGCAAAGGAAAGGTTTGGTTTATGTGATTATGGCAAAGCCTTGAGGGCAATCTGCCTAAGGGGAGGGATGGCTTCGTGGAGGACTTTCTAAGGGAATCTGGCTCGTATACACGTTACATATGGGGAAAACCACGAAAATGCCCATGCAGCCAGCCCGTTGGCGGGATTCGAACCTCGGACCGAACTACCAGTGTTCAGCGACTTTACTACTTCTTCGCTGGTGGGCCTCAGAGGAAAATAAAAACTAACTGCTAATCACAGTTTTGAACTTATGCTCGATAGTAGCTGTTATCTGCTGTTTATTTAGGCCCTGATTACATATTTTTTATTTATTTCATGTTATGTGCATCTGAATTACTGACGTTTTTGAATTCGATAGCTAAATCTTTTTAATTAATGTTTATATGTAACATGCATGCATCTTTTTTTCTATTTTTAATCCGATTTAAAAACCTCTAAGTCTTATTTTGTGCGATTGTTTCGGATTAACTGGTCTCTCATTTATCCTGTTTGAGATACGGTCCCGGTCCCATACAGGTTATTTGGTAGTGTTGTATATGAATTTTTCTTTACTCAACAATTTTTATTTTTTGATTTCCTGTACAGATAGTTGTGTTATTTATTTGTATATAACTGGCAGCAAAAATCAGTTGACAGAAAGGTTTTCTACTTAGACAGAAAGGTTTTCTGAATTTGCCTTTTAAAGCTAATAACTATTTTGAATAAACTCAAACTGAAGGGAGAATAAAACAACTTTACTCATTTAAATAACAATCATAACTTTTCCCTCATATTTGCGGCACCAGTGAACTGTGTATGCATCAATGATCAAGCTAGAGCCGGGGGAAGCAGCTTAATGTTCTTCTAACACATTAAAATTACGTCAAAATTTTAATACTGCGACGCGCAATGAAGATATAGTTTCGAAAATTTCATGGAATATGTCATTAGTTAAGCCATAATGTACGTATCAGTGGTAATCAAAATAATATATCTTAACTTCAGTAATACATTTCAGAGATAAAATTTCTTTTTAAAGTTTCTTATGTTTTATGAGTACAATAAATCTAACTCAAGAGCAAAATTTCTTGTGTTCACTAACTGGTGTCATCAGAAAGCACTTCTACATGCTGTGTTATTCAGGAGCACTTCTTTCATTCTTTCCTTTTAAAACTTGTAATGACATTAAGCTTGTTCAAAGGAAAATATTATCATTTGTTGACTGCTATGCATGATTAAAGAGAAGTCGGGCTCTTTTTTTTTTCTCCTTTTTTTTCTTTTATAACCTCGGCACGACTCATCTTAATTTCAATTGATGAAATGTCGCCGAGGGTATGCAACAAGTGAAACGTTTACTACTTTGAAACGTTAAAAGGAAAGAGGGGGGGGAAGAATGGGAGCGAGAAAAAAATGTGTATAAAAAAACAAGTATAATAATGTTTTTATTAGCCTGTGATTTATTAGAAACTTTTATTGCATTATTTCCGGAGGAGCTGGAAAAAAATGATCACCGTTATTTTTTTCTCTCCAATTTTTTTTAGTCCAAGAGTGTGGAGTGTATGTATATATACGCCGAAGTAAGAGAGGCGTTTAGGTACCTGTCTTTAAAAGGTCCTCTATCAATATTTTTTTAACGTTGTCTCTTGGTTCATCTCCTTTTTTTATTCTTTTTTTTCAAGGCCGTGACCGTTTTAAAAGTGATAATAGCGTAAGGACTGGTACGTGCATGGATGGTGGCAACTTCTGCCGCTCTGCAGACTGTGGCGCTGCAATCGATTGTAAGCGAAGTTGAGCGGCACAGGTGCTACTGGATGCTTGACAGCGATAGTTCGTTTTTTGCCTCTTATAGAGGGGTAATGCTCGCGTTGATAGCCTCTTAAGTGGTGCAATTCTTTCAAATGCATTTTTCTTCCTTTTTTTTAACTCCCTCATTTTTTCCCCCTTCTTTAGTCTCATCTCTCCCACCCGCCAGGGTTTTTCCGTCTCTCTTTCACCTTCCTCCCCCGATCTTTTTTTATGGTGCGAATGAGGTAACTGTTGATTAGGTTGTCTTACCAGGGGATCTCATCTTTTTAAATAGAGATTAGGATAAGCAAGAAACTTACCGCCTAATCGACAGCTTCTGAAAAAACATCTTTCTTGAACTTTGATATAATTTTTGCTTGTGTAATTGTTATCTATAATGTTTTCAGTGTATCATTTTTTAATGTTGAACGCTTAATATATACGATCTTTCATTCTTTGCCTATGGAGAAGAAGTGTATTTATGAATGTTTTGATAGCAAACGTCTCATAATATATTCAAAGAAAATATAATCATAAATGTGTAAATAAATAAAAGTTGAAGACAAATGTGGGAACTGGTGAAAAATACGTGAAAAAATTAATAAATCTTAAATACGAGTAGAAAGAAATGTAAAGAAGTAATAAAATACACTTTAAATAAATAAAGCAAACAAGTAAAACAAAAGTATGGAGAAACGCCAAATGAATAAGATAAATAGTAAATATGTAGGGTTTTGTGCTTATTAACTACTTTTCTTATAATTTTAATCTTTACTGCAAATTCTACTTTTGTCGACTCTCACCAGGATGCAAAATATTCAACGTAAGAATAAAGAGATAGCTTTTTGGCGGCGACCGTTATACGTATCCCACTTATTTTCGCCAAGCTTCTAGATGTACCTGAATCTGCTTTAGCTTGTGTTAGCCGTGTTTGCTCGCGCGATTCAGGAAACTGAGGCAACATTTACAGTACGACTTTGCTTATGAATTTATAGTTTAATTGCTTAAGTTAACCTTTGTGTTCCGTTAATTCCGCAAGAAGCGATGACTACACGAACTGTGTAATTTATTAAACTAAAGAAAAAAAAAAAAAAAAAAAGATTTATTTTAAATATTCTTTTGAGTTTGCTGTTATTTTACTGGAAGTTTAAGACCGGGCCTTAAGATTACCTAACTATCTCCAACGTTTCGTTCAAATATGTTAAATATATTAAAAACACAACTGGGGAAAAAATTTCGGAAACTTATAAAGATTTTTGTGATTTAAAAGTGTGATACGTAAAAATAATTGGTCTACGAATTCTGTAGGCCAAAAGTGGTATGTCCAAACTTTTAAGCTCGTGAAAATGCAATTGCTAAGCATAATTAACTAAGAAAGAGTACAAAAAGTGCCAATATTTTGCAAAAAGCAAATTTACTTTCTTCATTTAAGATGTTTCGTGTGCGAGAAATTGAATGAACGAGAAAGCAAGATAGTGTAGTTTAACTTCAACAGACAGAAAATTACGGCGGTATAAAGCTGTTTTTTTTTTTTTTTTTTTTTTTTTTCCAGTTTTGTGATAAATGAACTGGATAGATATGCAGATATTGAGTTGTTATTTTCATGCTGCTAGTTGTCTTACTTATGGCTGACGTTACTCTATTGTGTTTAACTAGTGTCATAATTGAAATATAATAGTGTAGTTATTTTATTGTGCTTGCTTAAAACTTCTTTCAAAATTCATTGATTTCTGACATGATATGACGTATGCTTTTAAAATTCATTGATTTCAGGCATGATAATTATCGTGAGTGTGTGCGTATATTCGTAATTCATTATTTCATATTAGTTGTGATTTTTTTAGCTAATTTATTCTGTGTGATAGTCTGAGATGTATTTTTAAATCTTAATTAAAAGAATTTTGATTAACAAAAGTTTGGCAATGAATACAAGCAGAATTTCGTGATAAAACTAAGCACAATGCCGCGATAGGGTTTCTTCCCTTTAAATCAAAGTAGGTGACTAACTAGCTAGCAGGATAAGAACAAATCAAAATCGAAACAAAAACAAAACAACTCGATGATATAATATGAATATAACAATAGAAAAATAATATTGTGATGTAACAAATAGTTGAAAGTTCTTGGGTCTTCAAGGAGCAGCCGAGAAATTTTCAACATAGCCACGGTTCTGAATCATATCTAAGAAAATATAAAAACAAATTCTTAAAATAATTCAAAAGTAAATGCAAACCAAAAGTAAGGTCATTATTTATTTATTTATTTATTTGTCCTTTGCTAACATTTTCTTTTTCACAAATTTTTGTGCTTTCCATGAAATACAATTAAATTCTACTTTTGTTAAAATTCAGTGCTACTTTCATTAAAAATTCAATTTTTTCCCTCCCCATTAAATAATGCCCCCCTTTTTTTTTGTAAATACAAATTTTTTTTACAGTTTCCTGATCGGTTTTTCTAATCAGTACTTTCTTCCATTAAAACTTTTTAAAAATAATTAAAAATAATTTATGTCTAATTTCAATACATTTTAATTTTTCATAATAAAGCAGCTTCATTTCTGTGCGTAATTTTTATCACTACATATACACTTTTAAACTTTTACATTTTTGTAAGCCTACATTTATTCAACTCACCGTAACTTCTGGAGATTTTAATTTCCATTTTAACTGGATGCAGTCCTACAACTCAATCTGTTAAATTCTATCGCATCTTGTTTCACATCATCACTTGTTGCCTAATTTCATCTTCGTGAATGCCGTTTCAAGAATTTCAGGAAAAGTATTTTATACAGTTTTATCTCCACCCCCATTCCTTTCAATTTCTGAATACCTTTATTATTTAATTAATCCTTTTCCAAAAAAATTGGGCAAATTGTCTTTCGAATTGTTTCACAAATTTAGGCTTATCGCCGTATATACCTTTGATTCTTCTATTTGGAAATTCTTTTATTTACGTGAAAATAATCTTAAATGTTTCTTTTTTCCTTTTCTTTTAGGTTAATTACATTCTTAAATAATTTAAAGTCATTTCCTTAAATTTTGACTTTAATATTTAGTTTGCCCTAGTCATTAAGCAATTTTGTCCTTACTTTAACTTTTATTTATTGAAATTAATTTGCCCAGTTGTTTCTGTGGTTTCTAATTTGAAATGATCTAATTTTATACTATTATACTAATTTTATTCCGTATTATTTGTTTAGGCTCACGTCGAAGCAGATTATATCTTGATGATTGATTAAAAAATTTAAATTTTATTTTATTACACTCATTATTAATATAATTTTTAAAAAATAATTATTTTACTTTTTATTTGCATTTTTGCGTTTCTTTATGAATTTGTTTTTATGAACATCGAGATATAATCCAAAAACGTGGTTTTGTCGAAAGATTTTCGGCTGCTCTTTGAACAAAGACTAGAGATTTTTCTACTATTTGTTGTATCATATTAGTATTTTTATAATATTTTGCTTTTGTTTCGATGTTGAGTTGTGCTCTTCCTGTTAACTATTTAACCGCCACTTGTGTCTTGATTATTTAATTAATCAAGCTAGTGGCTTATTTATTAAGCTACTGGCGTTAACTCCTGTCCGGCCATTCTTATCTTATCACTATATTTTATCTCGTTCATTTGCACTTTTGCATCTGAGGCTGATGGTTCGGAAAAAACTCTGGTCAAGATGGATAAAATATTCAAAATTCATATCAACAAAAAAAGTCTTTAGATCATTTCGTCACTTCCACCGATTTAGACTTGCCTATCATTTATGTTCTGTCATGAAAGTGCAGTTACTGCCATCGATGGAAGAAATGTTTGGTTGTACGGTTGCTGGAGAACCCAGTGCAACAAGTGTTCTTCGCATTGACAGATGAGAGATTTGTATTGAAATTTAGAAGCTGAATCGCAGCTGAATATTTACCCAATGTCAATAAGTTTAAGATGTTTAAATCCTATAAACATTTTTGCATGCGTCTCAATAAATACATCTTGTACGCTGCTTAACCATGTACTTGTAATAATATTCATTGCAAAACAGAAATATTCTTGTCTGCCTAGTATGCTTTACGTAGAAAACGCATTTAGAGTGAAATGTATCCAATTTTAAATGTTGTTCCAGGTACTTAACTCAAAGCAAACATTTGGGATTGGACATTTTGGGCAGTGGGATTTTTAATTAAGTACTTGTTTTTAAAGTAATAACGTTAGCCAATATGTCGTATTATTGCCGTTACAATGGTTCTTACAACTCGAGTCGCTAAGACAAATTGAACGGTGATAAATCTTCATGAAATTCATTCTGTATAGAAATCTTTGGTTGCATAAGATTTTCTTGGTTTAGCTATAAATAGGTTTCTTAAAGAGATCGTCCTCAGGTGCTTTGCATTAGTAAGTTACTTAGTAAGAGTTCGTTTTCTTACGTATGTTAATGTAAGTTGCCTAACCTTCATTTTTAGAAAATAAGGACTTTTAAATTAGTTTTAAACTGTGACTATTCAGGTACAGAATGTTATGCTTAAATGATTTTCGATGCCGCTTATTTTAAGTTCTATTGTTCGTACATATCATATCCGAGTGAAATAATCAGAAGTATTAATGTGCTGCTGTTGACGTGTATATGCTTTACAAACATAGGACAGAGTTTTGTGGTGATCTGTCTTTTAATAACTGAGATGTAAAAGATTTAAATCCTTTAACAAGTTTCAATGTTTTTAAAGAAAGTTATGTTTGCTATTTTTTATGAGAAGCTCTTGTTTATGACAACCTGTGTGAGTTTTATTGTTGTGACAATTTCTGTTCATGGCACTCGCTCCTGGTTTCGAAACCTTCTACATAGTCGTCTTTGACTAAGATGCAGTATATGAAGTGGGAAAAATTTTATCACTCTATATAAAGCAGCATTTGAACTTATTATCTTTTTTTAAAAAAATTAGGAAAATATTTAAAGCATTCTCGTAGGAAAAATGCTTCTCCACTGATCACAGTATGCTTAATTTCAGATTTCTTCTAAGAGTATCAAATAACTATAAATTGTTGAGTAATGTTGAATGTGTACTGTCTTTAGTGTGGCATTTTTAATCGCTTACATGAGTTGTGAGTGACTGAATCAGCAATCATTGTAATTTTTTCCCTTTTCGTAACCGATTTAAACTAAGCATTTTTAAAAAAAAAATTGCTATTTAAGTTCCTATGAGTTTTTCCCTTCCTTTCTTATTAAGAGCTGTAGCACTAAATAATAAATCCAAAGTTTTAAAATTAAGTCGAAAGACTAGTTAAAGAAATAGAAATAATCAAAAAAGTTTGTAAAGTTTGTGTAATTTGGCAATTTTTAATTTCCAGCTTCGTGTTTTTTCCTTCCCTTGTTTCTTCGCTTCGTACTTTCTGGAATCAGCTCGGGGCTTTTTGAAGTCGGGTTTTGAAACGGGAGTTGTTGATGGAATTAGTTCCCTATTGAAGCGTCGTCATTACTGCCAGCGAGACGCAGGGCGAAACAAACTAAATGTCGCAGGCGTTAATTTTTCTCTAAGTATCGTCACTTCATTAACTGAATCCAATCCCCCCAGGCAAAACATCGCATTATTCGAGTGACTGTGCCTCAGCCTCTCTAGGTGCGCCATCCTCTCTAAAAGCCAACTCCAACGACGAGAAAGAAGGAAAATGGAGAGAAAGAAGAAAAAAGAACCGCGAAATAGGAATAATAATAAGAAGTATCGAAACAAACTGTGCAAAAGTGAAGAAAATAATATGAGGCTCCCAAATGCTCCGCCGCTAATTTGCCTTCTTTCATTTTGAATGCAGTGAGTCATTACGTGTCTATTGCTTGTCTGCGTCCAGGGACTGATATCAGCAAACTGGCGAAGTCTTAATGATGCAGCCTCACTTCTCTTTTCTACGTGACCTAAAAGATTAACGTTATTAAGCCAGCTTCCCAAAGCCGGCCCTTCTTGTAAAGGTAATTTTTCTGTCGTTTTGTCGCAGCGCTGCGGTCCTTTTAAAGCTCGCGTTTGTTTTCATTTTAAATGGCTCCGGCTAGGCTTCTTCCAAGAAATTATCTAATGGTTTTTGCTCCCAGTTTTTGAGTCCGGGTTGCACAAAATAACGCTGATAATTAAAACGAATTTCTCGCCGAAGAAAACTCCGTATTCCCTTTTGGGCTCTACTTTTAGACTTCCAAGAATGGAAAAGCGTGCCTTTTATTACTGTCGCTAGTTTTACTTTTTTGGCGTAAGGAAATTTCGTTGGGAGCCTGCCGAGGTAGTCTTGTTTTAATTAGATCGGATTTCGTGACGCCTTCAAAAAACATATTAGTTTGGATTACGTTCTTGCACTCTTGCACGACTCGTGAAACCTCGAACGTTTTGGAGAAACAATTTCACTCTCTTGATTTACAACGTGTTCCACATCTCGTTCTGGGAATTGAGAGGGAGCGAAAAAAAATTCCTTTTCTACCAACATTCTCATTACCAGTGTAAAAATGACGCTTTTTATTGCCGCCTAACGTTCGAAAGTACTCGACGACTATTTTAAAAAGACAACCAAAATTAGTTGGAAAATTCAAAAATGTAAGGCCTGTTGATATTTACTTTCATTATACATCTGTTGTCGATGGAATTTTTCTTTGGAAATATTATAACGAATTGAACTCAAGAGAATCCCCATAAATCCGGGTGCTCTATCTAATTTTCATTCTTTTAAAATCTCTCTTAAGTCGTCTTAGTCGAATAAAGCCGTTAAAAAATCAAAAATAGTCAAATATTAACTCCGAATCTTCCTTCTAAAAATTTTCGTTAAATCTTTTTTATTCTGTTTTCGTTCGCAACTTTCAACTCATGTTTACTAAACTTATTTTTCAGTGGAACAAAGAATCTTCTATTCGGAATTTTTAAATCGAATCAGACAAAGCGGACAGATGC
Organism: Stegodyphus dumicola; assembly: GCF_044657685.1. Taxonomy (NCBI): domain Eukaryota; kingdom Metazoa; phylum Arthropoda; class Arachnida; order Araneae; family Eresidae; genus Stegodyphus; species Stegodyphus dumicola. The sequence continues at coordinate 73,466,622 of NC_140780.1, forward strand.
ATCCACAATGTTTTATATATTTTTTAAATGCAATGGATTTTCGGCTTATTTTGAATTGTATTTTCTAAATTATAAATACAAATTGCGATATGCAGAAATCCATCATGAGCATAAAAGAAGGTTTTAAATGGCAAGTATTATAAACCTCATCATTTTAATGTCTTTATAAATTAAGAGTTGGAAAGCTCGTTTCATTTGGCGTTTTTTATTTTGCAGTTTTTTAAAAATTCCATGTGCTTATTTAATTCCTTCGGCATTCGTTGTTTTATATTTAATGCCTTTGTAGTTTGTCCTAATATGTGAATGATTTGCGAGGGTCTGAGCCTCTGGAGCAATTTAATCAGAACAATATTGGCACTCGAAATTTCGAAGCGAACTTTCCTAATAGCAGTCGCTTCCTGCAGTACTTGGAACGCGAAATCTATCATCCTGCCATACATAAATTAATAAGTATTGCCTTAATATGATTTCTTAATTAGAGAAAAGCACCGTCTTCGAAAGAAACCAAAGCGAAGAAAAAACGGGACTTTCGCCAACAATGGAATTTTAATTGCCGAAGCCTTCCTTCTTATTCATTGTTGGTTGGTGGTAGAAAATCTGGTTTTATCGGGAGCAGTATCCCATTTTAGAAATGGGAAAGAAAAAAAAAAAAAAAAAGAATTTGCCACCCCTTCTACTCTCTCTTCTAAGCCACTAGCGACCCGTTCACTTTGTGTTTGTATGCTCCGTTGGGAAGATGTGGGAAGGGGACGATATCATTCATCACTAGACCAGCAGCATTTTGGGTCGCATCATGATGAACGAGCTCTTAACGTAAAAGGACTTTTAGGGCTATAATTTGGCTAACAGCTGAAGACTGAGATCAGTGCTTATCGGGTAAGATATGCGAATACTGAAATCTCTTCGCAAATCTCGGCGGAAAGACCGCTCTCCGTGCTCTGTCTCGGCTTTAAAGATTTTCTGAAAACTGTGGGATTTATTTATCTTTTTTTCCGCTGTACATACCCGCGCATATCCATGCGTCCAGAGCGTCGGTTGGCTAAGTTGCTACTGTTTGTATTTGAGACAAAAAGTAGTCTCTTGCCCCAATTTAACAATTCAAAATTTACTGTAAAAGAATTGCCATCTTTTTAAGTACATTAGTGTTAATTTTCGTAGGAACTGTTATATTAATTGTGCGCTGGTAGCGACTGCTTTATTTTACTCGTTAATACCCGAACATGTTTCATAAGTGATGGTTTTTAAGTATTTTTGCCTACCGTCCTTTTATCAATTTGTATGAGGCAGTTGCATAAATATACTTTTTTATTAGAAAATAATTTTGTGCGTAATAAGGAGTATAAACATAGGAAAACCTATGGAGCATTCAAATATTTCAAATGTTAAAATACTATTAAATATCGAAGATTTTCCCCAGTCTGTTTTGATATTTACTCCATTTATTATACGGCAGACTTCGAAACCGACATGCGACTTCATTCCAAGTTCACTGAAGGATTATGTTATTCACTGAAGGATTATTGTATTCCGTTGCCGTAGAAGCTGGAGATCATGGAAGTTTTCCATCGCACACGGTGGTTTTCGCATACTAACGCAAAATTTGTCCATCGTAGTAGCTGGTAACATTATACTGGATAAAATCAAACCTTTTCAAACGAAGTAAAACTAAACTGGTTCGCACATTTCGATTCAGGCCTTGGGGAACTTCTTATTCTCATTTTACTATATATCCACAAAAATTTATGGTATTTTGCCACATTTTAACGCTTTAATCCTTACTTTACACAACATAATTTTAAATTTATACTGAGAAAAAGCAACTGGATGGAATCTATACGTTGAGAAAATTTCCATATAAATGTATATATACATTTTTACTCTACTACTATTCTCGCTTGGATAATGAGAAATACATATGTATCACATAAATGCGATATAAGAATAGTGCGAAAAAATATTTTTCTAGTTTTCAGTTGAAAACTGATGCAACAATTTACTGTGGGATTTTCAAAATGTTTAGTAAATTGTCACTTGAATGATTTCTCACCATCAAGTTTTTAAGAACAAAATTTTCATTAAAAATTCTCAAACTGATAAAATCTTCTTTGATAAACAAAAATCTTGGGAAAGTTGGAAGTTACCAAGTTTGAGTATTTTTCAGCTTGTTTCCGATAATATTTCTGATCTCTTAATTTAGATTCAGAGAAATAAAACTTTCATTTAATCTAAGTTTAAATTGTACACATTTTTTGGAGGTGTGATCTGAAAAAAAAATATGTTATTTATTTCATATTTTTACTGACTTTGGCAGCTGTAGATCTGAATGTGTATTTCGCGTTCTGTCAGCATTAGCAGAAAATAAATAATTTTCACCGACAAACAGCGGAAAATTTTTTTTAGCATCGGATAGTTATTACTTAAGTTACTGATTAGCTGCGTAAATTGTTGTATATAATAGAAAATATCAAATTCTCATTTGGAATGAAGTGTCCTGAAAGCTATTTAGGAAATTAGAAACAAACAAATTATAAGTATACGATAGGCTATTTTCGTAATTATGCAGTTTTCCTCTCAAATCCGCTCCAGCCAAATTTGTATGTCATTTGTATGCCCAAATTTAAAGATTTAATTCAAACAGTTTTAGGGATTTAGGTTTCAAGATCTGGTACAGTAAGCAACAGCTATGTGCTTTCAAAACCTGATACCATTCATGAAGGATTTTTGTAAAATTTAAAGCGCTGAAAAATCACCATTTTATCGTATATTTAGTATTTAAAAAATTTTTTTCATTAATTATATTTTCCCGGATTATTATGCTTCATTAGAGTAGATGTTATTATTGTCAGTCATATATCGCACTCAAATTATTCTTACGAGAATATTTTAGCTGGAATCAGATTGGTTTGATATTATGGGCAGGAGCAGAATGCAAGCATTAGAATGATGTACCAAATGGGTTGCAAGCATTGGAATGATACCAAAACAAAACTTCCAAACACGAATTACAGTGTAATTTCGTTGGAGTTTTATTACATTACATCGCTGCTAAAACATAATATATAACAAAAATTTAAAAACATGCAAATTTTTAAAATTAGTCAAAATTCATTATTAGTGTTTATCGTCGATAGCAGCTAAAGAGGCCTCTTTTTATTTTATTTATTTTTTTTGGGGGGGGCTAGTGGATAATATGATACAGGTCTCTTTTCATTGAAATCAGTATTCTACACATGTGGTCTAATTATGTTGATTTAAATGTAAGCAAACATAGAAAACCACATACGAAGCATAGTCTAAGGAAGAAAAGGGGGAAAAAATCATGAAATAATTTGTTTAAACAGTTTTTGGAAAGTGATGGCTTAGTTTTTGGAAAGTGAAAGTCATTGGTTTTCCAATTTGGATGATGGAAGGAAGGCTTCATTGAAACTTAGTTCAGCAGCGGAAGATTTTTAGATTATTTTAAGAAGAGGTGAAACAACAGCGATTAACAATGGACAATTATTTATTTTAACTTAAAATGGCTCTTGAGATAAAATTTTGAAGATGTCTTATTAAGTTTGACCGATGCGAAATCGTCTGACAATTGTTGTTACGATTTCTGCAAGAATTTAGTAGAAAGATTTTTTTCCTTTGATAAAAGTAATTAATAAAATCTTCTAGCTCTTTTTTCTTCCAGTTTTTAGTTTATCGTCTGTGGTATGTACTCTTGTATTTAAAGCGTTTTAACTAGAGCGTTTTCTACTCGCATTGTATACATGCCCCTATACTATGCCTACGAGGAATACCTGGGAATTTCGATACCGAAGAAGAAAGAAGAAGATGTATTTTGCCATGCATGCAGCTTTTTTTTTGTTTATTAGTTTTGTTTATTATTTATTTGAGCCACAAAAACTGAAATCAGTTGAATGCTTTTTCTAAAAATATTGATTCAACATTGGCTGAGTGGATAAAACTGTTAAAAATTAGCTTCTTATTTAAATAAATCTTTGAAAGACACCTTTCGCAGAGAGCTATTTCATGATTTTCCGTAGTTATTTAACCGACGAAAATAAACCTAAAAATTTTCACTTATTTAGCGGCTGCGTGTTTCTTAGGCATTAATAATTCGTATCAAAAACCGTGTTTATCAGTTTTCATGTGTTTAACTGATTCAGCTGTAGTTTCGTTTGTTAATTTTTTATGTATAGATTTCACTTCTTTGTACTGACTATCTTTTTTTATGTTTAAACATCTATTTTAGTAAATTATAATTACCTTGAATTCCAGTTACAACTCATATCAGCAGATTATATTATAATTCATTTTTATGTAAACAACTGAATATTAAAAATTTTCTAACTCGAAGATTTTTTTTCCCAGGAAAAATTATGAAAGTATAAGATCTCTGTTGAAAAAATACGCATGAAAAAAAAAACGCACTGAAAGTTTTATATTAAACTTTCGTGTGCAATTATATTTTCATGATATCATTATTATTAATATTATTATAGTGCAATAGCTTCATATTTCTTCACTGCCACTGCATTAGTTTTGTGAAATGAACATCAGACTACCGTTAAGATTTGATATTTGATATTTGATTTAAATGAGGATTTCTTTATTAAAAATGTCTGCTGTTAAAAATCTAGAGAACTGCTCAGGGATCAATAATCATTTTTAATTTTCTTGTTGAAAATTAATTCTTTGAAGTAATGTAACATTTTTGGTTTTTGATTAATTTTATTTAATACGGAATTATTGTAATAATCTTGTCAAACATAGTGTGATATTCTTATTATCTTCAAAACTTCATTTCTTTTCTTGGTGCAGAGATGCGATGTGAACAAGATGCGATGTGTGCGATGAGAGAAAATAGTCGAGTATGTCAGATGTGGGTCTCTAAGTCTTTGATTAATTGGAACGTCAAATTTTATCTGTCTTATCTGTTTCTTCATATTTGCGAAGGTATCCTACATGAGTTAATTCATTTTTTGATAATCATCTCAAATAACATATTCTTGTTTATAAAGAAAGGATTATTTATTTATTCCTTTTGCTTTGCTTATTTGAGATGTAATTATTTTGATGACAGTATTCGCGTACTGTGTTTGATCTTTTTTAATTAATAATCGCAGTTTCAAAACAATTAGGTGTGTAAGCCTTTAAAAAAAAGGGGGGGCAATTTATATCTAACATACTACATAGGACGTTCAAAAAAGTTTTATTTCCTCCAGTAGAAATCTTAAATATGCATTTCCGGAAGATTAGAAAAAGAGATTAAAAAAATCATGAAAGCAGTTCCAGTACTAAGGGTAGAAATTTTTGTAAGCACAAAATTTAACTTTTTACGTGTTCCTCCAAGAGAAAAAACAAAGTTCAAGTAGTAGGATGCTTTTTTTGGTTCATTATGATGAGAATTCTCCCAGATCTAGGGAGATTGTCAAGTATGATCAGAAGATTTAGGGAAAAATAAAAGTTGCTAACTTTGGAGGTTTACGGTTCCGTATTGGATAAAAAAATACACTTTGTAAACTATCTTTTTGAAATTACCACGCAAAAGTATGGAACTTTTTTTATTTAATTGTGTAAGGCGTGATGAACATTTTACTAATTTGATGTTTTGCTAAAAATTAAATTTTTTATTTTTAACACGCTTTTACTCCAATTGCTTTCAAATAATTCTTTTTTTTTTTTCAATAAATTAGAAGAAGCCCATAGATGCAATCAATAAATATTTAAGGAAATAAACCATGTAGTATCATTTTTTGAACGCACTGTTGTAGAGACATTAGTTTTCTTTTCTTTCTTTCTTTCTTTTTTTTTTTTTTTTTTAAAGCAGGAAAGATAAAAAATGAGTAATGCTTTGCCGGTTCTCTAGCCGCGGATCTCTCGAATTCGCGCCGAGCGTGCTGACCACTACACTACGGAGGCTTGCTAAGAAGGCGGGAGACATGCCTTATACTGTATAAGTCATATATTTTTTAGGGAAAAATGTCAATTTTTTTTAATGCTGATTTTGATGACAAATATTGATGCCATTATTAGCTCAAACTGCTACTTTGTATAAAACAAATGCTTACATATAACTTACACTTACAAGTATAAGGAATTTTCTCCCTTCTTCCAACATGCTTTTGTGGTGTAACGGTAACACACTCGGTGCGTATACGAAAGGTGCAGGTTCGAGTCCTGGCGGCATTACACATTTTTCATGTCTGCTGCTAAAATAATAATAATAATAATAATAATAAAACACCTTATACTAGCGTATAAGGATAGCACTTATAACCACACACTAGCGTTTGTGACCATCCACAATTACGTAAGCATTGAAAAAAACGCGCGAGAACTTTTATTATAAGAAATACTCAACAATAAAGTCTTGAAAACAGTATCAGGAGGCCGCTGTAATGAAGATATTTTTCAGGATCGATTGCACTATCTTATTGTGATGCCTTTGTTTTGACATCTTTTCTAAGAGATTTTGGTTCATTTTATACCGTAGGTTAAAGTTTGTTGCAAATGAATGCCTGCCATCTCACTTCCATAACAAACAGTACATAATTGTTATTCGGAATTATGTTATTCTGAATTTGTAAAGCATTAGCCGCAGCTTATTTTAGTGTTGAGAATAGATGTGGTTTTTGAAATATTGAGAATACATCGCACACTATGGTCTCGGTTATTCGACTTATTATTCGACGATTATCCGACATGCAGGATGGCGCTAATTAATGCTAGAAATTATTATTATTATTATTAGTTTGAAATGACTGAGCAATTACTTGAAAGCATTCGTCGTGAATGGCCAGTATATATATATATCTGCCATTTAGTCGCGTCACCACGGAAACTGTTTTCCAGGGTGCTCCACAGGGAATAGACCGATATTGTACCCACGACAATGGAGGGAAGATGCACATCTACAGACAAACCTTGCGCAGAAATTGAACCTCAAATTGTTTACTCAATAAAATACTGTTATTAGTTATACTGTCTATAGGGTAGAAATTACTACTATTTATCATCTATTATTGTTCTGCATTTATATATTTCATTCAAGTTACATAATTCGTACCGCTACCAGGAGTATTAGAAACCGTGGAATACTGGCTATTCGACTCGAATTCGAATCCTGGCGAACGGGCTAGTACATTTTTTCCTAAGTAGATACATAAAAATGAGGCAGTTTCCCTCCGAAAGTCATTCATGAAGGCATTCCATTCCTTCGGCAGATAACTGTTGTGTTCTTTGCCGTATTCAGTTAAGCAAACATGCCGCTGCCAGGTGATTCACAATCCTGTCGACAGCAGTTCAGTTTCACAGCCATCTCTTTTCTAAGCGTGTTCTAAGCGTCTCTGAGTGAGTAACTCTCTCTGTTTTTATGCCATTACCTGTAGTATTATTGCATTTCCTCATCCTTAAATGTATTAATTGAATGTGTATCTTTCTAGACTTTATATTATAGTCAGCTGAATAGAAAAAAACGTGGTTTTTACATTTGAAGAGAAAATTTAGAAAGGATAAACAAGGCGTAAGAATGAATCGAAGCAATAGCTGCCTTTGATATAGGGGCTGGAAGTGTTATTGCTGGTGCCTGGAAACGAAAATAGATAAATAAAAAAACGTTTTTTTCTTTTTGTTATGAAATAATTTTGCAGTTATGGACATAATAAAATAAAATTACATACTGATATAAATGTGTAATAATTCCTTCATCCTTTTAGTGCGCAAAATTGTAATAAATCATCATCCATTTAAATACCAGCCGTCTGTTAGTTGCTTTTTATTCGACTAACTAAAGTTATTCAATACTTTATTTTATTAACTAAAGTTCTTTCAATACTTTATTTTATTTATTTATTTATTGTCGGATAATCAGGGCTATAATCGGGGTCTTCTGGGCATGTCGGATAATCGGGGCTATAATCGGAATTTTTCTGTACTTGCATCATATTACAAACGTATAAAATATGCAGGTTATTAACTCATCACAAAGAGTCTATATAGAGAATTTTGCCGGTGGCCATATACGTTTGCGTTATACGTGCAGTTCTTATGGGATCAAATTGCTAACAGTAGACAAATACTGTTCAATATTCATTTTGTGAAGAGCTTCATTGTAAGACGTTAGTTAAATGTAAGAGCTACCTAATAAGATGGGAACATTCATTTCGAATCGAGAATCCATAATTTTCAACTTTTTTCCTCACCTTCTGTATAGTTTGCGGAATGCTGCCTTTTTCAAGTGTATTATCATATTACCGTTCTATCTCGTTCATTTGCGCTTTTGCTGCTGACGATGGTGGTTTGGTAAAACCATCGAAACTAGTCCTGTGAAAATTTGAAAATATAACGCTGATTTTTGTTGTTTGACTTTTGAATTAGTATTTGTTCGGCATGTTATTGTGTCTTAATTAAATGAATTAATGTAAATGATTATTTTGCACCAAGATATTTTGTATATAGTACAAGAAACATTTTTTATTAGTTAAATGACGACGCAGATATTTAAAGCAAAAATCATCAATTAGATATATTATGTGCATTATAAATTGCGTCATTTAAAATTTTTATTGAGAAGGAAAATAACTATGTGTATTGCTTTTAATTCGCTCAAGCGAACATGCTCATTTGTCGAACAAAGTACTGTTTTAATCTGAAAAGATAGATCTTATGAAACTTCAAGATTTATAGAACGTCAAAAGTAACAGCATTAGTGAAACTACTGATATTCCATAGGGAGAGTTAGGCCGAATGAAAAATGTTATGGTTTGAAGAATTACAACGCTCGCCAGGTCACGTGGACGATTTGATGTCTATTCTGATAACAAAAGATAACATAAAGGTGACTAAAACTGGAACTGTAAGATATAATTGCTGAGTATGCTAAATTCTATCATAGAGACGTTAAGATTTTTGGTGCTGAGAGACGTGAAAAATAAGCAATGCCCTCGCCGGGATTCTAACCTCGGACATCTTCAATACGCGCCGAGCTTGCTGACCACGGAGGTATGCTAAGAAGACGGAAGAAACACATTATATATACTTCCCCTTTTAAAGGGCGACTGGAGATTAGGGGACCCAATCGCTAAATCCTGGTGGCGGAGAATCATCATCAACTACTTTTTTTAGTTCGAGCGCCACTGTAGGGTCATGTAGAATTTTTTTGAATCAGGAAATTGAAGAAATGTGCAGTACCCTCGCCGAGACCCGAACCATGGACTCCTCGAATACGCGCCGAGCATTAAACCACGAATGCTTGCTAAGAAGGCGTGAGGAATATAGTTCTGATAAAAAAATGTGATATATACTTATTTTTGTCATTTAACTGCCCCTAAAATTCCTTACGTTATCCGCATTCACTTTGTTGCCATTAGCAGAGGTAAACAGTTTTCTGTATTACTAAATGAGTTTTATTTTGACAATTCGTGTAGAATTCATGTTCTTCTGTAACATTTGTTATATCAATATTCTTTGACACGAGATCATCTTAGTTGCATTCAAAGGGTTTCATCCCGGATGCATTTCTGTATTTCATTAATAGCTTTTGTGGTTTTTGAAAATGCAAGAAGTGGAGAGAGATTTGAAACCCAGTAGTTTTTTATATGGAGTAGAAAACAAAGTTTGCAAGGACAGGAAGTTTTAAAAAATGTTAAACTCTTTTCTGCATTGAAAAATCAAATAAAAAAAAAAGAGAGGTTTGCTATGCGAAATCGCTTGCAGGTGTATGTTATTTTAAAGGGTTGTGATAAAATAAAATTTCGATTTATTAAATTACAGTAAAAGTACATTTCTATCTAAGTGTAAATAGTTTCAAATTTTATCTGTTTAACCAAATGCTTTCTTATTTAATTAAAATATTCTGCACTCTAGCCTACTTTTTACTTTAAATCATTTATTATTAATATGCAAAAACAGACGAAATTTATTGCTAGTAATACATTTATGAAGATAATGCTTCAAGAATATGAATCGCCTTATATATGACATGGTTCACGTGTAATTTATTTTCAAAACAAGCATCTGCTTATCATTTTCCTTAGGGATAATAATTAAAAATTTTTTTTATGTACTACTACACGAAGTCACATTAATTCATACTCAACGTTTTGGTAGTGCAGAACGGCAGTACCGAAAAATGTTATAAAACACTGTTGATCTGAATGATGCATAAAACAGGCAAATGATGTAATGTATTTTATGTAATGTAACACATCAGAAATGGATCTGCATTGCTGAATTATGTTTAAGAGTAGTATCCAGATTGCTCTAAAAGATATTATAATAAAGTCAAGTTTCCGGTACCGAAAAATTAAAGTTCTTTTACTTGAACGTAGTTTGCTATAAAAAGGAAATTATCAAAATATTACTAAAAAGTATAGGTTTGTTTTGCTCTCATACGTAATTAGTGAAACTACTGATATTATCTACAAAAGATTAAAAAGAAAGAAAAAGCGAGTGTGTCCCTGATACTATGCGACAAACTGTTATTTGGCTGGAGCCTCGAGCAATAGGTTATTAATGATAGAAAATATTTTGTCTTCTCCTTCGAGCATCTGCGCATTTCAATTGATGAAAACAAACCTAATTTGGTTCTACTCCCTTACAATAGTGAGAAAATACCATTGAATCTGAATGGATAATTTACAAACATATATCTCTTTGAAGTTTTCCTATTCGCTTCGCAAATGTGAGTTTAATTTTGAGTAAATTCTTAATTAGTCATGTACGGAAATCAAAATATAAGAACTGTGTTCCGCCTTGGCATGTCATTTTGAATCAAAGATAGGTCATCGTGAGTGTACAATAACACAATTATGTAACACAATAACCTCATGAACATATAGCTTTCATGTATTTCGTATTACGCATATAGTCTAACCTAACCGTCTAGGCTTCTGATTTTGAATCAGATTCAGAAGTGTTAGGAAAATTCAAATTTCATTCATATGGCAGTCTCTAATTACTCTTATTATGTGTATTTCGTGTGCTTTGGAGGTATTTATAATATTTCACAACGAAGTTAGGTATTGTGCATGTAAGCTGATACCAAATGTTTCACTAGTTTACCTTAGTAAATGCGAAAAGCGGAACGTCTTTTATCTCTTACGTAGTGATCTATGTTATTCATATAAAGAATGACATTGTTGTTAAATCTGTAAATTATTGTTTCGGAATTGTTGTTTTAAATCCCAATAAAGCTTTCTATTCGCACCCTTTCCAGCTGGGATCAAAGTTTCCCAGCGTACACTCGAAGACGGGAGTAAAGTTTCAGAATGATGCATGCTCTGAAAGATGCTGAGGAGATGTCTTTCCCTCCCTTATTCCCACGCTATATCTAAGAGGGGGAGAATGAGGGGGAGGGGTGAAAGATTAATCATGGAGGGGGCCGCAACGCACCCATAAAATGCCTAACTGGCGGAAATCACTTCTCCTTGATTTATGTGACCATCTGGTGTGTAGGTCAAAGGGAGAAGGTTTTTAAGAGATTTTGAAAATCCGGAGGGCGATCTCATTGGCAGCTCTGTCTGCTGCGATACGAGCAACCACGGATGAGGCGAAAAAGGAATGCTTTTATGGATGCTGTTGATGTGGAATGAGGCTTTGACTCTGCGATACATCACACTTGCCTTGTCTTCGTACGCAAGTGATGTAAGAAATTCGGATTTCGTGTGGACTTACTTCTGATTTACTCTATTTTCTTTCAATTTTTTCCTTCGTAGATTTTTACATTCTGTAGGAAACGACGATGCATTATTTAGTGATACGATTTTCAGTATTGAAGGAGAATTAGCGTTGCCATATTTGGGATATAAATTAAATTAATATATTAGTATTGTGTATTGCTAAACTTATTTTCGGAAATAATTAGCTGTATTTCTTTTAATTTAATAGATGTTTAAAAAATTATCGTCGATAGGTTAGAGGTAAGAATCACTGAACACTGGTAGTTTCATCTTTCGTTAGGTTTTGACTGGGGAAACCGGTTTACTTCATGGAACACCCATGTCTGTTTCCCCCATTCGTTCTTCGAAAGTTAATATACAAAGGCACCCATCCATATGTATCCATTTATATGGTAAGCAAGTTTTATGTGTTTTGCTATAATTATATATCTACTTTTTCAGATTTAAAAAATGAACCTAATTTTTTTTCTGTGAATAGAATAGCTTTAGCTGGTATAATATACTATTGAATCGAAGAAATGCATGAAATTTATTAGCTCTTATAAGCTAGGAAATTTCTTCACAGCGATGCATACTCCTTCCCAGCAGTTCTAGCAGCGTCCTATTGCACACGAATAACAGCAGCAGAATTATGAAGAATGAAATTCTTATCCTAAGCACTGAATTCAATCTGTTTATATTATGAATAAATTTTACCATGCCTTCATGAACTGGATTTCGATTACCCTTGTTTCGCGAACATAATGAAAGCAGCACATCATCTGGAACCGCGCTTGTTATTTTAAGCACATGTTATGATCTTACTTTTGATTTCTGTAGTCATCTTAAGTGAAAACGGATCTGAATAGTTAGATTACACTTACTTGAAATACAGATACACTTAAGGCAAAGGTCTGGCATATAGATTAGTTACTTCCTCTAGTTTTGAAAGTCGCTGCATTGAAATCGGATCACGTTCTTGGCTTCAAGATTAGTTTTGAGCTACATGTGTAGAAGAAGAAAATGTAATGTCAATGCTATGGGATTATTGCAAAAATTATCGGTTGGTGATTTGTTCATGAGTATTAGGTTATAAGGTATTTTTTCCCTTCTTTCTGCATGTCTTCATCGTGTAACAGTAGCACACTCAGCGCGTATTCTAGAGGTCCATGTTCGAATCCCGACGGGGGCATTGTACATTTTTCATGTATTTCTTACTCCAAAAATCCTAATGGCTCTACAAGGTTATAAAAACTAGATGATAGAAATTAATTCATTTATTTAATATTAATGTTATGGATAGGTCAAGTTTAATATTGAACCATATGAGTTAGCAAAGATTCCTCTAATATTTTTTTCTCTGTTGTTACTATTCTTCCGAAAATCTGTTGTTAAAATCTTCCTTCTGTTATTGAAAATTGGATATTACCTGCAAAGTTTTCCGTTCCTTTGGCATCTGTAAAAAGAAGCTGTATGATTCACTTTAATTTTAATCTCTATAACGGTTAACACACAGAGATTTCTCTTCCCGTTATGAAACAAATGTCCCGTCAGGAAAGCTTACGGAGGCACTGTCTTGTAAAAGTAGGCAGTTCTGTTCTCTCTTTTTCGTAATGTTGCCTTTCTTCCTGTTTCCGAAAGATTTGCGGTGAACCTTAAAAGTGTAGAATTTTTTCCTTTCTTATTTTGATAAAGTGCGGATCTTTCTTCCACTTATCGTACCGCCCAATATTTTTCAGTTCTCCGCCTTACTGTTAGCAGCACATTTTTTATGTGGAGGTTTTTTTAAAAGTAATATTGCCGACAGTTTACTCTTCCTCCCCTTTTTGCTTCAGAGCATCGCAACACCCCAAGCGCTAACAGGGTGCTTACTCTGTTGCAATCGCTGCCATAATGTCCTCAGTGAATTAAAATCTACGGCAGTGTTTCAAGTGGGTGACGTGTAGTCTGGAATTGTGTGCCTTTTAAACTTTGTAAAAATAGGCCCATTCGAAAGACAAAACATGGGAGTCAGGAGGGGAGTAGAGATTACATGGTATTGCAAGGCGGTCCTTTTTTGGGGGGAGAAATGACCGATAGCGGCTTGATTTCCCAAAGTTCTCCTTAGCGTGAAATCTGAAAGTGGACTTAGAAAGTCTGGATAGCTAAGAAGAAAACAAAAACAGGAGGATTGGGGAAGGAAGGCTACACGCTATGGATGGGGGAGGGGACATTAAAAACTACCGCCCAAAACCTTTCAACAAAAACACGAAAAACTTAGTTGTATTTGAGGAAGAAGAACAAAGTTTCGCCCGTAAACTTATTTGATCAAGAAGAAACTACAATCGACCGTGTCCTTATAGCTAAGCACGGCAGGACGGAGCTCGCCCTCCCCACGCCTCAATCTCTCTCTCCCCCACTCTCGCATCTTCTCTTTCTGCTCCTATTCTTTCTTTCGCACCCCCTTTTTCCTTTTTCCCAAACGCTGGGAAACTTTGAAAGCCCAGTTTTGTAATGGCACATCGCCTTGGCCACGTCTTCCCTGCACAGTTACGCCTCCGTCATGCACAAAAGGGAACAAGAACTTTCGATAAAAATTTGGGCGCCCACTTCATCAATCATGTTGTCACAGCAAGGCTCCCGGCAACCTGATTGGCCGATCCTTCGACTCCCCGTGCGTGGGCTCACATAGAGGCCGCCTCAACAAAAGCCTTCATCAAGGATTCTTCCTTTTCAGCTTGCTGGACTAAGATGCCAATGGGGTCGTCTGCCGGCTAGGGTGCCGAAAGGGTGCGTCGGAGGGCCCTTTGCACTCATTGCTTATGACAAATCATCAACACGCCTAAGATTGATATCCAGGGTTGACCAGCAAAAATGTTATTGATAAATGTAAAAAGGATTCTATTGCAGCAACGTTTTTCTGATCGTTTTGAGGCCTACGCTACGAAGCGAGCATTTAATTGCTCACTTGCATTTCCCATAGCATTACATGATGCTAAACATCGTTCTGTTATGGTTTGAATTATTTTTCATTTTTCCCCCTTTCTCAGATCGAAAGTATTCCCTCATCTCAAGGGAGTGGGGGCATATACTACTTCCCCCTTTTTTAGTGTTGCTGAAGATTTTCGAAATGTATCTACGACTATTAGTAAGAAATATTACGAGAGAAATGGGTGTTGTGATCGCGATTTCCCCTCCCTCCTCATGTTGTGATATGGAATTCTGCCAGTTTCTGCTTTAGGGCTGCTAAATGTAAAAGTGGCCTTGTCTTCAATAATGGAAGAATATGTTGTAGCATTACTGCTAGACTTGTAATTCTACTATGAATATTCTTTCCACGGAAGAAATTAATCCTCCTTTGGAAAGGTATTTACAGTTGTTACTGTAAGCAGTACACTTACTTCCTGACTTAAGGCACTTACAGTGTGATTTAGAACAGTACACTTAGTTCCCGACTCTTAAGCATAATTAAATGTTAACACCAGACTTACGCGCTGGCAGAGGTCGCTAAAATAACTTAAAAAATTGTTTTTAAAATTTCAAAATCATGGCTTCTAACATCTTGAGATAGGTATCTTCATTCACTAATCTATCAAATGATCTTTCAAGTTGCTTCAAGTTGCTAAATGCCTTTCCTCTGATAATCGCAAAAGAGGACAAACTGAAGAATTATATATTGAATTTCTCTTGACGAAGGTTAAAAATATTTCATTGGTAATGAATCGCACTAAAACATTTCGTACGTCTGGTATTTATTAAAATTTCCATTTTGATTTCCGCAGAATTTAAATCCGTACCTTATTATTTCCTTGCGTTCCTAAAAATTCACAGGCTCGCTTGAAAAAGCAAAGAATGAATTTTAGTGTACGAAACTCCATTTGTTAAATGAACATTTCGCCGGGGTAATGAGAAGAGTCTTTTTCAAAAGTGCTACGTAACGTCCTCGAAAATGAAAATCCAAGAGATTCATACATTCTTCATATAATAGTAAAATTTAGGGAAATATCATCAATATTTTAGAAATATAGTAAAATTTTGCTTAACCAAAACGGGAAAGAATCATTAAATTAGTGAGTCCTCAAACCATTTACCTAATCAACTTTTCTTCCACTGTTGCATTCTTTAAAGACAAATGTATATGAGTCCTAAAATTAGTTATTTGTAATTTCTCGTTGATAATTTTTTTCGATTATGTAAAGGTAGAAAATATAGGGGTAAATATATATTTTGCTGTCAAACCGAAATTCCTATCGAGGGCTTGGTGGAAGAAGAAGAGGGGTGAGAGGCACTCAGATCAATTCCCCGAGAGTTTCTTTTTTAAAATTGAGACGGAGCTGGAAAATTCATAGTGTCACTTAAAAGATGCCCGAGACTTAAGCCAACGAGAGCCACAACCCTTGCTTCTGGCCACGATAAAATTCGTGGACTTGATCTGATATTACTGTCAGACAAGTGAGGTAAGCCAGAAGAAACTTAACTGTATTTATATGTGTTAATGAATATCGTGTTACAGCGTTTGCTACTGACCGCGGTAGCTTTTAAAGCATATCATTGGATACGGAGGCATTTCTACATTATGTGTAAATATTTGGGAACTGAATTGGAACTGTAGAGATAAATCAAAATTGTCCCTCATCGGTGACAAGCGGAACGAACAGAAGCTTACTTTTTCGAGTCATTCTCATGTACCCTAGTTTAATAAAGTTTCTTCACTCTTCTTATTCACCTACTTAGATTCAGTCTCAGATATGAAGGGGAAAAATGCTATTTAAAGAGGCATTTTCGTGGCATACTTTGTACGATTTTGATTTAAGTGGTGGGGGGATATTCATTTCGGTTCCAGGAAAACGGGTGGCTTCAAAATTAGTGCCTGGCATTCTTGAAAATGAGTAATTATTCGTTTTCGGATCTGTCAAATATGAATGATGAATTCTTGGAACAGAGTAATTTGTGCAGAAGAGATGTATGGTACTTCAAACATTTGCAAGGTGAAAAGAGCCCGGCTGGAAACTGCACACTTTTAAAAGAGTGTTTTTGTCGAACTGAGTTGTGTATACACCTGGTTTGCTTCCTCGCTGTCAATGGAGGGAAAAAGAATCCTGGTGTTTTGATAGGTTGTTTTCCTACAACATGTTCACGGTTGTTGTTTGGAACCAGCTGTCTCAAATATCACCATTATAATCTGTTTCGCTTTTCTGAACATTGCCCTAAAAAATTTTAAGATTCATTTACACGTAAAATATGGCATGGATTTTTTTCTTTCCGAATCATCAATACCTTATTTAAAAATGTGGGAACGTGATGTTTTAAAGACCTTCCCTTAATTTCGAAATATTGTCTTGGTTCTAATTCCTGTAACGAGATCTAGTCATCTTTCTTTGTATTAAGGTAAAAAATTTTAATTTAAATGTTCTCATATGTCCGAAATGTTAACAAAGTGATAAAATGCTGCTAGATGAAAATAATCTAATAAATGCTGCGTTAAGTGTAATTTTCTTTCGTTCTTTCTGGGCTAAGGCAGATTTTATCCCTCGAATTTCTCCCATCTAGACTATTTCTCTGGGGGGGGGGAGGAAAGTTTGTTTTCTTCCATGTTCGGAGTAGAAAATTTTTGTAGATAATAATTTTATTAAAGAAAGAATCTTAACTAATATTTTTAAAAGTACAGTAATTAGAAGTAAAGCAAAATTTTTCTTAAATAAAAAAAAATAATAATAATACTTAATCAATGAGTCTGTCTTAATCAATCAGTACTCCTACTGCACGGTTTCGCTGTAAGACATTTCGTGAATTGGGGGAAATCGCTATATAACGCAACATTTCTACAAATCATTTTGACGCTAACATGGCTCGACCCAAGATCAAGGAAATAGCCATTATCGAATACTTACAGCAGAACTGACGCTACCTTGACATCACAGCATATTAAGATACAGCATAATTAAGAAAAATCTTTTTGAAAACAAAATTTAGAAGGAAGTAGAAGTTGGAAAGTAAACTAGTTCTGCCCGACTTAGCCGAACTCCTGGAATTATATTTTC
This sequence comes from Stegodyphus dumicola, assembly GCF_044657685.1. Lineage (NCBI taxonomy): Eukaryota > Metazoa > Arthropoda > Arachnida > Araneae > Eresidae > Stegodyphus > Stegodyphus dumicola. Next base: position 73,484,290 of record NC_140780.1, read on the forward strand.
CAAATACAGATCATCTCATTGAACGAAGCACAAAATTTAAGGAAAAGACTTCACGATTGCTTAACTCCGTACTACTAAATTTATAAAGATAGCAGCTAAAGGTGAGCAAACGAAAATAGCAGATTTTTTGGAAAAAGGTACGAAAAATGAATTCAAAATATAGCTGAAAATAGTTCAGAAGATGATGGCCAAAAAGAAAACGACCTCAGTTAATCGTGTTTCTCAGCTATGACAAAACATTGTATGATATTAATATCTAGTGCTTTTGATCGATTATTGTTTCAATAAGCATACTTCTCTGATAAAAATAAATATAAAGGAAAAATAGCATAGTATTTTTCTTTCTTTTTTTCTTTCCTCCTCCTTTTCGCTTTGTCTGTCTGACCGTGTTTTAAGGGGGTTACCTATGCGTATTTTAGAATGAAAGCAAATGATCTGAGAGGCAAAAATTGTGAAATGCGTAAGTTATGACCAAGAGAAATCTTTCGTATATACAGTTCATCAAATAGTCGCTCGATATATGTTCATAAGAGTTGAAAGAGTGATAGTTATTTTAAGTAAAACGTATGTGTATGTGACATATCATGTGTACTTTTGTTTAATAATATTATACATATTTATTTCTATTGTAAGCTTTCCAAAATAATTCCCATTCATTTTTCCGCTTTCAGTGAAACAATTTATATCTGAAATGGCTCTTCCTTTAGATAATGAGGTTCTAATGTATTGCCTAATTTCTGTTAAAAAAAGAGGTGTGATGCATTACAAACAGATTAGATTGGAAGAATTATCACAAATAGATAAGATTAAAAGTTGTATCGCTAAGCCCTCTTCCAGTTGTCTGTCACAAACGGAACAGATTTCAAACAAATAATCTGTTTGTATCTCAAAAACGGAATTCAGATGTCTGGTCAGCAATGGGAATTTCTTATTAATGGTTGTAAACCCAATTAGTAAAATATGTATGGAAAATATAGTGTTGTGAATGTATAAAATTGTCGGAACACGCAGATATAATATATTTGCACTAATTCTTTAAATATATATATAAAATGTTGTAAAAATCGATTTTATAGAAGACGAAACGGAAGCTTTGTTTTCAATATTGCCATAAGTAACGCCCTATCACCGATTCCGCAAAATGCTCAAGTGAAATTTCGGGTTCTACTTGAGTGCTTCATTCTTTGTTTGTTTTCGTCGCCTTTTATTTCGACTTCCGAAAAATAAAGCGAAATCTCGCAGGCACAATGGGCTCACAATCACCATATTTGTGACTTCATTGTGGCGGAGAAGAGAAGTAAATGGGGAGATTTTTAAAACGTGCACTTCATCTTGTCTTTTTCATTTTTTTTGTCTTCGCCGCTCCTCTTCCCAGCTGGACCGAAAGTTTGTATTTAAGCCGCGCGATGTGTGCTTTTGTGTAGCTTATTATTTAGAAACACTGAAAAGAACTATATAATTCATAATTATTTTCCTTTTTGTCGAGCTGCTTTCATTCTTTAGGAATAAGTAAATTTGTGTGCAGTATTTTACATCGAGCAGGAAGATCCATCTTTAGTGCTGTTAACCCCAGCGGTGTTGTAGACTCGACGAGACAGCCACATTGTTGTTCCTTACTTCCCCTTGTCCCCCACCTCCACCACACCCGGGTAGCAGGGCAGCGCAACTAATCTTTTCACAGTCTGCGACAACAATTCTTTAAAAGAATCTTCTAAAACTCCGCGTCCTTTTAAAGGAATGTTTTTCCAAGTCTGACACGTTCTGAAAACATTCTCGCCACTGTATGTTCCTCCGGCCTCAATACTTTTCTTTTCCAGGCTCTGCTTTCTGCTGGTTAATTAATTTCCAGTTTACAAACAATATTTGCCTCCGAACTGAACGGCAGCAGTGCGTTTCCTTCTTTCTCTTCCCCCTTTGCATGTTCATCGCGATATTTTCATTTTTTTCCTTTATTATTTATGCTTTTTAGTTTTTCCCGCGTAATTTTTGCATTTTTTAATTCGCCTGCGACGAAAATGCTGTCGGCAACAGCGAGCGTTTGCCTTTGGTGTGCAACTGAAAATTTAATTCGACCAGTGCTTCTTAGCTTATGTACTTTGCTTTATTTGGTTTGCTGGTTAATCTGGAGAAACGCTAGTAATTCGAAGGCTGAATTCGTCGCATATTTTTGTCGGGCTTTTGCTTTGCGCTGAGAATCTGTATAATTCATAACTTTCATCGTTGCTCCCGAAATTCTGAATTCTCTTTTCGACAGTAGAAATATGTTTCATTAATGAGGAAAAATCAGAAATCACTTAACTAAAATATTCTGGAGGTTCGAAACCGCGCTATATTTTCCGATTCGAAATCCAATTTTAAAAGTGATATTTTAATTGTTAAAAATTATCTGCATTTCGCTTGTACCATTTCAAAGATTACAAAAATAAACCTACACTGCTTCATTCATCAATTAGATTAGTTGGAGCTTTTCTGGGAAGCCCGACACATTTCTTTTTTTAAATGCTCGAATTCTACTTAATGAGCGAGTACTTTTTAATAAATATTCATTGGACTAAATAAGGAATTAAAGATAACACGAGCCGTGTACATTTTCTTATTTTCTTCAGTTATTTTTCTTTAAAAAAATATTTGTCTGTTATTTATTGTTTTTCTAGAAAGGAAAATTTATTAACTGATAAATATTTAGGATCTGAAAATTTTATGGAAATACCTGTTTTGTACATTCTTAAATTCGATTTCATCAATTCAATTTGGTGATCTTTTCATACGTACGTTTTCTTGTGCTTTTAGTCTATCGTCTGGGTGCATATGCTGAAATTAAAAAAAAAAAATAAATAAATAAATTAAAAATAAAAAAAAAAAAAAAAATCGCATTTTACTGAAAGTTAGTTTCTTATTCCCTTGTCTCTTGATGCATATCTCAGCTAATCGCAACTAAAATTACTGCTGCTGTAATAATGCAATATTTTTTTCCTTTTTGACTCTTTCAATTTTCCTTAAGCTTCGAATTTAGCTTAAGCCTTTCTTTTCTTTCTTTCTGTTTTCCTTTACCTTTTTACCCAAAAGGCATTAGCCCGGAAGGGCTAGTAATTTCGTTTTGGCATTTTGCGTCGTTTCACTTTCTGCGTTGATTCACTTTTCAAACTGTTGCCACCAGATGTTACAACCCTGTATTATATTTAAAGAAATTAAATAATGAAGAATCTGCATAAATATATGTATGTTTCTCGCATTGTGATAAAACGACGGTATCCAGAACCATCAAATTTTGAATAACGTAATCCTCCACCGAATATGGGCATCTGGAAGCCCTAATTTGGAATTTGTTTTATTATCTATTTCATATGTTGTCAGACATTAAAGGTTTTTGATTAACAAACTCAACGATTTCAAAGCGAGAAATGGCAGTAATGTACGGGAAAAAAAAAAAAAAAAAAAATTATCTCCAGCGCGCGAGACTGTGCGTCGGAAATTCTAAAGATATGCTCATTTTAAAATTATTCTACGATATTGCTGTTGAATTGAATTTTATGTTTTAAGTGGCAAGAAAATGATATTTAATAAGTAAAGGTAACACACAAAACGTTAAAAAAAACGTTCCTTTGGGTGTAATTGTAAAATATGAAAGCTTTCAGATTTTTCCTAATTTTTTTTTAACTTATTATTTATTTAAATATCACGCTGACGAATATACATTATGTTTAATATCTTCTTTCTCCCGTTTAGTGCGCAGCCGTGAAACTTATGAACTGGCATAAACAGTAAAAAGGACAGTTTTAGTATTTCTTTTAAGTTTTTCTTATTAGTATGAGTAGTGAATTGGTATCCATTTGCTGATTTTTTTATAGGTGTAACTATTACATTTTAATTGTATTTTAAGTGTAGATGTATGAGAATTATATTTTTCATCTTAAATATATGAAATGAAAGTTTCAGTTAAGTATATAAATATACAATGCAGATGTCAAGTAAATTAGTTGTCCTGCACTAAGTTTGCATTCCTTTTTTTTTTTTTTTGCCACCCTGAGAGGTAAATCAACCAATATTTTTGTTTTTCTAGCAATCAGCGCAGAATTTGACTTTACGCATTTGCTTCTGTCATGAATGTGTTTATGTCCTTTTATAAAAGGAAGTTTTGTTAAAAGCATTAAAGCAGAAACTATAGTTTTGGCCTATCAGGAAATCTCTGTGTGAGGAGTTTCTTTGACCATCGTAACGACATTACAATAAATGTCTGTCTTGTCCGGAAAATCTGAAGCATTTGGTTGAAGAGTATTTCTTGAGTTTTATCCATTTTGTAATAAGCAGATTGTTTCAAATAATTTAATACTTAATGTTTAGTTTCAGAAATTTTTAAAACCATAAAAAAATTACGAAATTGTTTGTTCAATATGCACTTGACATGCCGACGAGTCATACGAGAGTACAGTTATTTCTAAATATTAAAAATGAAATACAATATGTATCAATCAGCACATCTGGCATAAACGAATTCCGGCACTGTTGCAATCGTCTGGTGGAAACATCAAAACATTCGGCATTATTTAAAAATCAAATCTGCTCACTTGGCGAATATCACTGTTTTTATTATTGTTATTATTCCATCCTTGCTACTACGGCCTTGAACGAACTCCCCTTGTGCTTAGCAGTGACAATGTTCTATTATAAAAACGGAAAAGTGTGAATGAAACTAAAAAGGAAAGACGGATCATAACAATGCAGTTGAAATTCTGAATAATCTTCTAGCGATCTGATAGAGGAGGGAGTGCACTGAACTTGTCGGACTTTGTTACGATCATCGATAATAAAAAAAAAAAGAAGGTGAAAGGAAACTATTTGAAGTTACCGCACTTAACTGTCATTTTCGAGAGTTGGAAAATATCTTTTCTCTGTCGAATCAACCAGGTCGATAGTTCAGTATTAAATAAACACTTTGCGGTCAAAAGAATTGACATCGCTAAAAACAATAAAGAAAAAGAGGTGAAATCTTTTGTGCGACTTGGTAATAAATATTTAGTTGTAATATAAATCAATATTTTCATTCACATAAAATATATTTGTTGCATATTAAAATAATAAATGCATATAAATATTTCAGAGAATTTCTCATCGATTTTTTTTTGTTTTGTTTTTTTGTAATGATTTATGTGTATTCTTCAAAAAATTCGTTCCTAAGCAATGTAATCGGTTGTTGTAGAGCTTAAAAATTAGTAATTTTTTTGTGCGTAAAATATTTCTTTTTATTTTATTCGTTTATTTATTAGCTTTGAAATGTTTAATGAACAACTGCTGTTTAATTTTTAGATCCTTTCTTTTTTGAGCTGCAACTGTTTCTTTCGTATTAGGTGTATAGACTGATTATTGGATTCCTCAAAAACTTTTCATCAAAATTACACAATCATTTTCTGTTTTACAAAAATGAGGAATTTACAAAATTTCAGAAATGAATTCAAGCTTTCCAGCTATCACTGGTTTGCAATAAACGCAACATTTCTGACATGTTTCTGATTTAACGGTAACCGGGAGGATGTAAACGGATTACTGGGTAATTGATTCTTTCGTTAAATTTATGGATCTTTGATAATGTTGGTTGGTTTATTTGATTACGGCAAAGCACGCGAGGGCTATCTGCCTGAGTGAAGGGGTGATTTATTGGAGGAGACTTTTTAAGGGAAACTGGCTTACATCCACCACGAAAGCGCCCGTGTCCGTGCCACTATTCGTTGGGTTTCAGACTAAGGTCGAATTACCAGTGTTCAGTGACTTTCTCCGCTCGGCCGCTGATGTGTCCTTGTAAAAATTAAATATTACTTTTATTTCGTTTAGCATACGTATAATGACATAAATTTAAACTAGCGGTTGTGAGAAAGTTCCGCATGAAAGCTTCCCTGGTAGTAAAGAGGTAGATTGCTTTACTTACATTTTAAATGAAAAAGTTTATTTTAAAGCATCCGTTGAATAAGATGCTTTATCTCATTACAAAAGGAGAATGAATCTTCTTTCTTTTGATTCTTTTTATAACGTAACTTTCGGTAACCCATTTTAGAGCTTCAAATGAAATAAAAATAAAGTTTACAGTCACAGTCAGAAACAAAAAGATGCGTGTAATTTTTTTTAATTATATTTATTTATTTATTATTTTTTACGTGTGAAAGGACCAGCGTATGCTATTTTCTGTGTTGTAAACAATAAAAATTAACCATCTTCACAGTTTTCAATTTCTTTTTCTTTTTTTTTTTTTTTTTCTTTTCTTTTTTTTTTTTTTTAACGGTGATAGCATTTGTGTCTGTCAATAGGGACTCAAGTGATTTCCAACATTGTTTATTTGTGTCTTAGGCAGAACAGCGACAAGTGTCAGCGAATCCCTGAAGATACTTGAATCGTTCCAGCGTCCGCGGCCAGGCGATAAATGACCGATCGCAATAACGGGGTAACGATCTGCCCGACACCAAGAGAACATGTGGTCATAACTCGGCTAACCGTCTTCGCTGAAGTGAATATTTAATTCCCTGTCATGCATCAATGACGACTCTGCCATTCTCCCGCACCTCACTCTCTGGTTACCCCTAATCACTGCGGGGTCTGCTTGATGGACAGTAGCTGGCCCATTTGTATTAACTTATTATTGTTCAACTGGTGATGTCGAGTGACACGGATTAGATTTAAATGCAATTATTCTGACAAAGGGCTTGACTTTTCCGCGTGTCAAAGGTAATTTATACGTATTATTAAGGCATACGGCGCGTTATCTGAATTTTCTGCTTGTTCATCTTGCCCTTGAAGCTTTGTAGATAAGGTTAATTAGACCTCAATGGCCAATGAAAGTGACATTTAATGGCAGTCACGTGTAGTTATATAGTGTAAATAGTCTACAAAAAATAGCATGTTTTGTTGGTATAACAGAAATAAACTGAGATCAGGAGGATTATGAGAAAAATTAAACCATACAGACAATCAGTGATGAAGATCAAACCTTAAGTTACAAAAAGCAAAGCACAGACAGGGATGTTGAAGATCTATGGGGCAGATCTTGGAATATTTCATTTAAACGTCATCACCATGGCTGCTTGAGACTTCTGTGGTTTTCTTAAGTCGAAGTGATCAGAAGCAAATTATTTTAGAATGCTTTCCAAAGATTTAGTCTATCATATTGATAGTTTTGACACTGGGGACGTATAGAGGAGGCTTCTCAATTTTTCTGTCTTTGTTCCATTATGTGATGTTACTAGGCCATTTATCATCCACGCGGCTGGGCAAATATTGCATGTCAATATACCTAAGATCTTTTAAATTAGCCCCCCCCAAATAGTCAATTCTCGGAGTCACGCTATCATATGTAGATTAAAGTCTTTTTAACTAGTTTTCAAATTATAACTTTAGTTTCTTAATATTCTGGTTCATTTAAAAGTTATAAACATACTTCTTAATAATTTATATTTTTAGATCCTATTTAATATATATTAAAGGAATTTAAATATCAAGTGATATTTTATATAAACACTTGTATCTTCAATGTAATTAATTAAAGATGCTTCTAACGCCATATATTGCGTATCTCGCTACAGAAAAATCGTTTAGAATCTTCTGTTTATGTCTCGTCAAATAAATTTTAAAATTAGCTAACATGTGCAGTATTCTAATTTTTGAACTTCACCTAAAACACAGTTTTGAAATCACACAGTTATGACTTGTGAAGTTGACAATCAATCATTATTAGCACAAGCTACTTAGACAGATTGCTAACCAGTGGCCAGGCGGATTAAATCGCTAAACATTGGGTACTTAATTCACGCCGGGGTTAGTTTTTCTGTAACTGAATCATTGATTGTGCTGTCTAAATGAGGATTTCGTGATTTTTCTAGTGGTGGTGAATTCTCTAACAAAATCCTACAGGAGAATGCCCCTTCTTTGGCTGATATTTTTCGAGTACTCTGAATAATCTTATCTAATGAGTATGTAGGTAGATGTAATATGGCCGTAGAGTCAGAAGATTGTCTAATTTTTGCTTCAAAAGCTTTACTGCATATACTTTTAAAGATGATTTTACTTTAAAGCTTCAGGTGTGTTAAAATTGTTAGGAATTACTCACGAGCTGCAACTGTATCCAGAGACAATGTCTAAAAAGTGAGAATAGCATGATATGAAAATTACCTCAAAGAACAAAATATAACTGATCTCTGTAAGCCTAGCTTAACACAAATAAGTTCAAATGGTTCAGAGGACCTTATTGAATTTCTTACCTTGATTTCTGTGGACAAATGAAGCACTTCTGCCATCTGATGTAGAATCGCTTACACACTGATATACGTTAGATTCAAATATGACGATGATGACTCATAATCATGATGGAAAAAATATAGCTTTTTCGCCTTTTAAAGTTGAAAGAATGTGTAAGTTTTGTAAATGTCCATTTGTGAATGAATTCCCTTAAATGTGAGTCTTCACATGTAAAGTAACAGAGAAAGACAGAACAAACATAATCAATACTTATCTTATCCAGACTAACCTAGGGAATGAAAGAAAACTCTAAACATTAGAAAATGATATAACACGCTAAATCAAGTAGCGTTATACATTGCGTCTGACAAAGTAAATATCTTTAACAATGTCCAACAACTTCCCTTTTGAAAATCCTAAGGGATTAACTGAGTTTTCACAATGTAATTCCTATAAGTTGTTTTGCTAAAGAACGTTGCTGAAATCCCAAATACATCAGTTACATTTCATTTATTTTCAAATACGCTGACAAAATTCTGTTGGGACTTTTCGCAAGAAAACAGATTACCGCGTGGTAAAACGAAATGGTATTGATAAGATAATTTAGAAAAGAAGTTGAAATGTAATAAAAAATTCAGGTAGCAGTTAACGCTGTTAAATTTTGCATTTATGCTTTATGCTTACGAAATGAGCTTTTTAGCACTTTTTAAAATCTCTGGAGTTTTTCCGTGGCAAAAGTGTCAGTCAGTATTACGTTTTGCCTTCATAAAATTGCAAAAAGCCAACAGAGTATTCCATTTCGTTTATTCATTCAACTTCAGAACAGGGGAAAATTTTCGACACATTTGGTCTTTAAGTTCCTCATGTGTAACCAAACTTTTATTTTCTTAATTTCTATGAGTATGTATTTAATGCAATACTTAGGTGATTCTTTTGTTTAACAGAATTACTTTCAGAGTTTTCTGCATTATACATAAGTTATCTATTTATGTTTACTTTCGCAGTTCTCTCTCTGTATATATTACATTAGGACATCAAATTTATTTTGACAAGCAGTCTAAAATTCGAATGTGTACGTTTACGTATCGTTTTACTAAGATAAGTAAATTCTAATTTAAGTTGCTCAAAAACGCAAGTGCGAAGATAACTCTGTAAGTGAATCTACATTTGTACTCTGTGAAGATGTAATAATCGTACTATATTTCTGCGGGCTTGAAATTAGATTACATTTATTTTCTCTCACATCATTTTGGCATGTATTTTCTGATTGGTTTAAAGTAGTACATACATTGTACTATGATCTTGTTCAATATTGGCTAGAGTTTGTAACAGAAATTTTCAACTGTAATATTCTCATTACCGTACACGGCAGGATTTCTCTTTAGATTTTGTACATGATCCTTGAATTTATAAAAGTGAAGCAGGAATTTCTGGTGATCATCTTGTCATAACGTGGTAAACAAACATTTCCTGTTCTTAAGACAATGCAGTACTTCATGACTAAATTATATGTGTCCCGTTTCTTTTATCTCGTCCATTCTGATAAGAAACTATAGCCAATACTTCGTATTTAAATCCATTTGTGTTTTAGTTGCAGCATTCGAAGCAAAGACAGCGTAAGGAAAAAAACTCACGTCACACATAACAGGCAAACTTATACGTTTCCCAAGTTGTACTTTTAAACAATATGTTGCACTATTTAATGCATTTCAAAACGTTGAATATTTTTTATGCAATTATTAATAATCTACGAATTTTTCAATGTTATTTGATTTTTTATAGGTTGTTAAAAAAACGTTTATTTAATAACCATGTCCATTTTATTATCTAATAAAATCCTGAACAACGTTTTAGGAACTGAATTTAAAAGCTTTTTTTAATATATTGGATATTTAAATATAATCTTTACGACATCTTTATGCGGAGTTGAGAAAAGAGTTGGTACAACTTTTCTTTGCAAAATTTTGTGTTTTTAAAAGGAATTAAAGTAGGATTGTGTGCTTCTGTCCATTATTGAATGAAGATTGATTTGTGCCATAATAAGTATACACGTATAACATTCTTTGAAAAATTGCACACCTTTGCGAAACGGTTTCGATAAATTCCGGAGAGTATCTGTCTTTCTTACCTGTTCTTTACCCATGATCGTATTTGACGAATCTTACTCTGTTCATCACCCAGGATCTTAATTAATAAGTCTGAATCGATAATTTCTTCTCTTCTAATGAAACGAATTAATTATATGATGTTTAACGCTGCAACAATTATAAAACCAGCAGTGCTACAATAATTGCCAATAAATTAATTTTTTTTAAATTATTAATGTTTTCACCAGTTTAAAGAAAGAACGGACTATTTTTTTTACCTAAAACTAATACGTTCAAAATAATACGTTTTAGCATTTTATTTAGCTTACTTTCCGAAGTTTTGAGACCAACAGAAAACCACTCGCTTTTATAATTGTGCATTTGTTTGAAATAAATGACTGTCACTCATAATTCCCATAAAGATCCATGTCTACTAGAGCCGTACAGAACAATAAAGGGGGATTCCTTTCCGGAATAACACGGGAACTCATTAAATCCGAATCTTTCTTTCATTCGTCGTTCTGTTACCACATGAAGTTCAATTACAACCGCGTGTGAAGCTATTTATATCCACTCAGAGTTGAAAGATAAGAAAAATATAGGCAGAGTGGAAAATTTTTAACCGTTGAGATAGAACGGCGATTCATAAAAACCCACAAAACTTAGGAAAAAATAATCGCTCGTGGGTTGGAATTATTCATTTCCCTCCTTTCTTGTATTGCTATGGAGTCGCGGCCCCTTCGTGTTTTCTTCTTTCATAAAAGAAGAAGAGGGATTATTTTTTGCACATCCCTCCCCGCGCAATGGATGTTTGGCAGTAAGCCAGTGGTGTTGACTTCGCAACACAGTCTCGATCTCTGCGCCATCCAAGAATCGAATATCAGTGACAAGTGCTTTAAATAAATGACAATCACTTTTGTGCTATTAATACCAGTATTGATTCTCATCATTTTGAAAAATCTAAAAATTGTACAAAGCGTATTTTCACATTTAGGATAAAAGCTTATTTAATTCATTAATTAATATTTTTCTGAAGTTTATTACGAAAGTTGCTGTAGAGTCGAGTATTTTCTACGACAGGAGTATTGTCTGTATACGTTTAATGTGTCTCTTGTAATATGAGCTTAATTATGGTATTTGATTTGTTATTGTTGCGCCATCATTTTTCAATGAGTGGAGATTTCAATTGAACTGCCAGCTGAACTCTTAAAATGAAGAAAACTGATTGACGTATTTCACAAAACAACCTCATCTCATGAATTTAGGTTGCACTGCTAGCGTTGCTATACTATACTGCAACGCTTAGCTTATTGCGAATGCAATGCAATTGTCTGATATTTCTTTTATCCAATGAAAATTCATTTGGTTTTTATTTATGCACTGTTATAATTAATTATACACTGTAATAAATTTAAGTTTGCGTGTCTTTCGATATTGTTATCTAACTGCACAATCTCTCGACTCAGTGCGTTTACTTATAATATGAATTAAATGCCTATTATATTACCTTATCTACAAAAGTCCTTATTTTCGTCAACGTCCGTTGGTCATAGACATATACTTTCAGTTACAAAAACGTTCTGAATGACGTAAATAGTTATGCTTTGGCAATTTAAAGTTAAAAAATAATTTAAAAAAAAAATTAAGTCTCATATTTTTATCCGTTCTTCCGGTTTCTGTACTTAAATTTAGGAAACTGTCATACTTAATTCAGAACATAAAATGCAAAACGATTGAATTCTGCGCGGCAAAAGTTGAATACTTAGTTTTAAAATTCACGATTTTTAAGGATTTTACTGCCTTTGGGAAATCGAATTTATTGCCCTTCTTGAGGGGTCAGTTGAAAACTAAATTAGGATTAATGGAGGTTGTTTTTATTTCTATTTAATAGCATTCAGTGCTATTCCTTTGTAAGTTATTAATATGTAACGTTATTTAATTTCTAATTTTTATAATTAACAACTCTTTGTAGTGGGTTATGGGACAAAAAGCTTGTTGGGACGTTCATTTTTGATAGCACTTTCACTGGTGAGAGTTACACGTAAATGAAATTAAAAATATTATTAATATCTTAAATGTTAACCTCTCATTGAAAAATTCGTCAGCTGTCAACCTCTTTCAACATGATGGTGCCCCAACACATGGATCCGCAAGCGCGCGCAGTTTTTTTTTTTTTTTTTTTTTTATAAATACATTTGGACCTAATGTTATTGGATATTGAGTTCCAGTGAAATGGCCGCCACAATTACCTGATTAAAGCTGCTAGTTTCTATTATTATTCTCTGGCGGCTTTGCATAACAGTCAGAGTTTATGAAGGATAGTCAGCAAATTGTACAGACTTTCTCAACATGTAACGTGAGTGTGTGTATAGCAACAAATATATTAAAAAGAGATCAAGAACACTTAATTTTTCGGATATAATTATGTGTAGCAGCTGAGGGAAGACATTTCGAATAAATATTATACACAAATCATTCAATTAGTGGGATCTGTATTTCATCTTAATTTCTTTTTGTGGTTTCTTTTGAATTATAAGGATATCTGATTTTTTAATGCTAACATATGTATTTTCATGATTTATTTATTTATTTTTATTCATTGTGTACTCTAAGCATAGAGTATTATAAGACCGATATGTTTTTTAAATGTTTGATTTTATAATAGCTGAGAGAACTTTTAAATCAATTTCTGAAATACAGCATTTTGATTATTAAAAAATATAATTCCATGTTTAATTTTTCTTTCTACTTTAAAGATTATGCAGATTGATTCCTCCATTTAGAGAACTGACACTTGCCCATTTGCATTCTGAACTAAAACTTAAGATGTCTATAAAAGTTTTGTATTGATCAAAACTTTTCACAACAGTCTGCATATCGATGCTCCTCATTCAATCCATCATATTTTTCCCCATGTGTAACGTGTATACGAGCCAGTTTTCCTTAGAAAGTCCTCCACGGAGGCATCCCTCCTCTTAGGCAGATAGCCCTCGAGGCTTTGCCATAATCACACACACACACACACACATTCAATCCATCAACATCTTTACCTAAGCTGGTATTTTGTTTTTAATCACCTACAATATTACTCTTTGCATTTTGTACATGATTTTTGAATTTTCAGGCAAAGCTATCTGAAACTTAAAAATTAAATATCTCGGTCTAGTTTGGCCCTATTAGACACATATTTCATATTTTATCATGAGCATAACATTTACCTAAGTATAGTTATAGGGACGAGGAGAAGTAAAAAGTTAGATTTTGTAATTTTTATAAAATTGATTATTTTAATTTAAAAATGCCAAAACGCGAATATTTACGTCACTTAAAATATTTCTCTAACTGGATGTATATGCCTACGACCAGCGGTTGCAAAAATAAAGCCTAGGTAAGGACTTTTCTCGGACTTTCTTTTTAATATATACTTTTAATATTATAAGTGCAGAATTTTGTAAAATTCTATTAAAGCTTAGAATACGAATTTTGGTATCAACGTTATGTATATTTTAAAGCATGGCTTCTCCATAAAACATTTACTTTAATTTACTATCTACTGTTCGTAAGAATTTTGAACCAGCCATTAAAATTCTCAAAAATCCCATTCTGTAGTCATAACCGATCTAGATTTTAAAAGAAATGTCTTAATTTAGATAAAATGATTCCCCACCCCCTATCCCAATGCATATTTTCCACTGTAGTTACATATTGCAAAATTTCCCCAATGTTTGCGCAAAATTTATCGAGCAATTACAAAAGTTGTAACACAAGTTCTTCTGCACTGGGCTTTAGTTAGTAAATTAGTAACTGGCCACGGGAAAATATTTATTACTAATATTCCTTGAATTTTACACATGAAAGTACAGAATGTTTTCCATTTAAAGCCGTAATGAATACTTTGCTCATTGGACTTTTTGTCCGAAGGGGGACCGTGTGATATTCAGAATTTTTGAATTCTTCCTGTTACTAATGTTGATGCTGCTTTCATAAAATTCTGCATTTGACCTTTGTAACATTTTTAGAAATGCCTCTCTAAGAACAGTATTTAAGGGAATAAAATTTGTAGCCTCTTTTTTTAATACCTTATATACTAGTTTAAATTATAGTAGTTTATGGAAATATTGATGTCAGTCTTCAGTCTACATTTTAGGTGTGATACAATTTTAATTCTTCTTACAATAACTACTGTCTTACCGTCTTTTATAAGCTTCTAATTTTGGTCCACAGCTGCTCGACTGAGGTTCAGATACTGGTGAAAGGGTTGGCTGGACTTGAATTTTCGTGTATTCCATATATGTAACGTGAATACAAAAGCAGATTTTCCTTAAAACTCTCTTTCCAGAGGCATCCCTTCCCCTTAGGTAGATAACCCTCGTACGCATTTCCGTACCCCAAATAACCCACTATAAGCTTCGAGCTTTTATTTTGTGCAAAACGGACTTTTAAAAATTTTATTTTCGCTTCCTTAGATGCCAAAGTCTCAGAAACGTAAAATTAGTATTTATTTGGTTTATATGTATTAAAACTTCATTGCATTTTTCTATTTTTTAAGTAATGCTCGCTATCATGCGAATGAGATAACGCTATCATGCGTTTAAATCAAAAATTAGTGTCTACCGATTTTTTAATGATATCTTGCTGTTAAAAATTTCATCCTGTCTGTAGTTGGTTGTGGTAGTCGTGCCGAGACAGATAAGCATCGTTGTGTTAAACCGTAGCGTAGGGTTCAGTTGCTTCACACATGTCACCGTCGATCGACGCATAGATGACACCCATTTTTTGTTTGTTTAACAATAAACTTTAATAAGTAAACAATTCTTGATTATTATACATTATATGTACAAGCATGAATAGGTAAGTCCGGCATGGTCTCCGCCGGATGAGAAAAACAATCTCTCCATGACGAAAGAAAATGGCGATTCTCCCCCGCCAAAAAAAAAAAAAACTCCGACCGTCCCGTCCGACAACCAGGGTGCCAAGTCCTCTTCGCCCCCCTCGTCTTCTTGTTCGTCCTTTCTACTTCCGTCCAACGAGCCACCTGCTCCGTCGGACTAATTATTCCGCTCGCTAGGCTTTTCCTTCTCCTTCTCGGGTTATGGGCATTACACGCCCCCACCAAGATGAAGATTTGCCTCTTAAAGGCTAATTTTCACAACAGGTTCAACCGAACCGTTCAGCGTTCATTAGAAATAATGTAGAGTTCATTAGATACAAAACCCAGCGTTCATCCTAAGCAATTCCGAATTCGTCAGAATCAGAATTCAGAGGTTTATTAGTTGACACACTTGATTTCATACAAAATGTCAAAGTTCCTGATGGCTGACATGGATACTGAAATTTTTCAGCCTCCTAACCGACCAAGTGCAGGGGGTACTTAGAAACCAAAATCTGATCAGGATACAAAAGTCTTCTTACCATGTTTATTCGTTTAACAAATACAAATATTACACTAAACCTAACTGCATAAATACATTCTACATTAGACAAACATTTTTTTTTTGTTTACCAACATCATTTAAACAAGTTATCTCGAAAAGTATTTTAAGGACAAGAATTAAGAACTTCTGAATATCTGTGGTTCCTTTCTTAAAAAAAAAAAAAATATTACTATTTTTCACACCAATCGTGACAATGCATCTGCGGCTCGATGTTGTACTCCTGGACGATAAGTGATTTTTAAATTCCATCTTTGCAAAGAGAGAGCCCAACGTGTTAATTTTGGACTCCTAGGTGTAATTTCAGTGAGATATTTCAAAGGATTATGGTCCGTAATGATTTCCACCGTCCCCCCGAAAATCCACTTATCAAATTTCTTGAGCCCGAATAACACTGCCCAGGCCTCCTTTTCTATGGCTGCCCAATTCTTTTGAGCCCCAGAAAATTTTTGGGATGCAAAAGCTATTGGTTTAAAATGCCCTTGTGCATCTCTCTGAGTTAGACAACAACCGACGGCCACATCTGATGCATCAGAATGCACCTGAAATGGAAAATTAAAGTCAGGCGTGGTCAGAGACGTCACCTGACACAGCATATCTTTCAACTTCTGGAAAGCCGCGTCTTCAACTTGACCCCACCGTACATTATTCGGCGCATTCTTTTTAGTCAAATCCGTCAAAGGTCCAGCTATCTCGGCATAGTTCGGGATATATGAGCGATAAAATCCCATGAGACCCAATACCGAACGGACTCCCTTTTTATTCGTGGGCCTTTCTAGCACTTTAATTGCTGCAATCTTACTAGGATCTGGGCCGTGTTTGCCGTTTCCTATCTTATGTCCTAGGTAATCTATTTCCTTAGCTGCAAAATCACACTTACTGAGCCTGACAGAAAATTTTAACTGTTCCAGTATCTTAAGGATCGTTTCTAGATGCTTCAGGTGTTCTTCAAACGTGTTTGAAAAAATTATAATATCGTCTATATATGCTTGGGCGAAATCGCTGTACTGGAAAAGAACCTTATTCATTTCTCTTTGAAAGGTACCTGACGCTCCTGCCAAACCAAACGGCATGACGTTCCACTGAAACGTCCCGTTGTGAGTTGAAAACGCTGTCAGTGGTTTACTTGATTCCTCCATTCCGATTTGCCAGTATCCTCTGCGCATATCTAAACTTGATAGCCATTTTGAATGCCCAGCCACATATATTAATTCATGCATATCCTTCATAGGAAATGCCGGCACTTTAGTGATCGAATTCAATGCCCTGAAATCAACGCACATCCTGATTGTCGCGTCTTTCTTGACCACACACACAACCGGGTGGGCTATGTCCGCTTCCGACGGTTCAATGAGACCCAGCTCTAGAAGTTCCTTGACTTGTTTGTCCACCTCTTTGCGATATGCCATTGGAATGCCATAACAATGAGGTTTTTTTCTGTCTGCTCCAGGCATAATATCAATCTTATGTTGTCCTACTCTAGCAGGTTGAACATGTCTCAAAAATAAGTTCTTGTACTTTCTCAACAGTAGTTTTAGATCATTAATCTGCTTGTTGTTAAGATTAGTAGTACTTAGATTATTTAACCTGCTTTCAAAACTACTATCCTGGTCTAAAGTAGAGGGAATATTGTCTACCTCCCCGAACTCTTCCCCGTCAAACATTACATTGATTGCATTTGACCGCACAATGAATTTCCTTATTTTATTTTGATGTACATGCTTAATGCTCCCGTCAGCCAATTCTACTAAAAAAGAGTGTGGGTTTTTTCTTTCCTTTATCACTGCAGGACCCTGCCAACGAGCATATAACCTGTTGCTTGAATCAGGTATGAGGACTACAACCCTATCTCCTATTTCAAAAGTTTTACTCGAAGAGCGCAAATTATAATACTGCGCCATCCTACCTTGTTGGATTTCACTCGTAAGATCAGCTTGCTCAGCAGCACGTTTCAACCGCTCCTTCAAATCTTGCAAATATTTATGAATTGGCTTCAGATCGAATTTTAATTCGTCATGCTCCCCTAACCATGTAGATTTTAAAATAGATAACGGTCCTTGTGGGGGTCTACCATACAATAGTTGGAAAGGTGATACCCCTGTAGTACTGTTAGGTATTTCCCTGTATGCCCACAATGCGTAAGGTATTTGGACATGCCAAGCTCGACCTTCCTCTCTAATAATATGATGCAACATACGTTTCAAAGTCTGATTAAACCTTTCGACTAAACCATTTGACTGAGGGTACATGGGTGTCGAAAATTTCGGACTGGATCCTAATCTTTTCTCAAATTCCCGTGTTAAGTCTGCGTTAAAATTGGTACCATTATCTGACGCTATCACATTAGGAATTCCGGTCCTGGAGAAAATCTGCAGCAACGCGTCGCAGGTAGTCTTTGCCGTCAGACTGGTTAATGGCACTGCCTCGGCCCATCTAGTATGCTGGTCCACCAAGCACAAAATATATTTATGCCCCTTCGAACTAGGAGGATCTATAGGTCCGATTAAATCTACATTGACAACCTGAAAAGGTAACCCTGGTCTTGCTACTGGAGTAATTGGCGCTCTGTCCTTCACTTTCACTGGCTTTGTTAATTGACAACTTTCACATGATTCGCAAAATTCCTGGACATCTCTTTTCACGTTTTCCCAATAAAAGGAATAACGAATCCTCTCTAATGTTTTTTTAATTCCCATGTGTCCTCCAAACACTGATGCATGCGCGAGCTCTAGAATTTCATTCCTTCTGCATTTAGGAACAACTAATTGCTCTGCACTCTGTCCCAAAATCTTGTCCCGATGAAAAAGAAAACCGTCCCTCACAAAATAATTTCCTTTATCCGTTTTCGCTCTTTCCCACATCTTAGATAAGTCAGTGCATTCTTTTTGTTGCTGACGAAACTCCGCTGTCTGAGATAAATTAGTTGTTTTCTCCACTAAGGGCGCTCCGACATCTGGGATAGCAGCTACGTGGCTTTGAATGTCCGTTTCTAACTTACCCTGAGGTGTTTCTGCCTCTCCCACGTTCGAGGAATCCTTCGATTCGTAGAACCAACCACTGCTACTTCCGTCTCCGTTGAACTGTCGATCTTTACAAGTGTTTTCGCCCCGTAACATATATAACACCTGTGGGGGTAATAAAACATCTTCAACTAAAGATTTTGCCACCGCGCAAAGTATCTCCTGATGCACATTTGTACCCTTTCCATTAATTAGTGCTAAAGGTAATTTTACTAACTCACACCTTCTCGGCGGTCCAAAAATCCCCTTCAAATAAATTGCCGATCCGCTTCCAGATCTAAAATTTGGAATTATACTTTTCTTTACAACTGTTATCTCACTGCCAGAATCGATTAATCCGTTACATATCCGACCGTTTACACTAACCTGCACTCTATCCAATTTGCACAACTCCTCTTCGATTGATTGTCTAGAAATTTCCTTTCCAAAATGTCCCGCTTTGGCAACAATAACTCTGTTCTCTTGAGTTTCGATAACCTCTCCACTATCTACTGCACTTGCTCTGTTCACTTTCGCAAATTTGTCCTTCGTATTTTTATTTTGAGGGCAATCACGCTTAAAATGTTCTCTTGACCCGCATTTGTAACATGCGAAATTTTTCTGAGGAGAGTTTATTTTGCCTCTATTTGACACTGTTGAAGCCTGCTTCTCTGGACCAAGTTTATAGCTTTCTTTTGGCTTTACTTTAATCCTCTCTGGTGATAATCCCTCTTTAATATCATTCTCTTTCCTATAACCCTTAGCGTAAGATTTCCCGGTTGCCGAAAAAAACATATCGCATTCTCTCGCTAACTCCTTTGGTTTCCACCAATTTTCACCTTGCTTAATACCAATATGAGTAGCAGTTTCCGTATCGAGCGTTTCCATTAATCTGTCCACAACTACTAACTGATTGACAGTTTCCAGATCCGTCGCTCCCCTCAATTTGCAGTAATAACTCCACATAGAATTTAATCTTGTAGCAAACTGAGTAAAATTTTCCTCCGGGTTCCTTTTAGCCCGCTTAAAATTTTCCAAACAAGTCTTAGGTGAAGGTTCATATTCCCGAAGCACTATGGTTTTCAAAGCCTCGTAATCCTCGTACTGTTCTTCCTCTAAATAAGTTAAAAGATGCGCAGCTTTGTCTCCTAACAAACACATTAACACCTTAGATTTTAAATTATCCGCTACTTTCTCACTCGCGAGGGCCTTTTCCAAACTGTTAAAAAAATAATTCCAGCCTTCTGACCCTGCGGGAACCCTCACCGTCAGCAATTTTATAGTTTTCACAATTTCATCCAAACTTTTAACTCTGGGACTCATTGTCGAATCCACCGGACCTTCCGAATTTAGACTCCGGTTTTCCGCTTCGAGTCTTAATCTTTCTAATGCTATCCGTTCGCTTTCTATGCGTAATCTCCCCTCGGCTAGCTCTATATTTTCTTTCTCTTTCCTCTCGGAAATTATCGAAGTTAACAGCTCTTTAACTACATCCTCTTCGTAATTTTTACTTCCTAGAATGATATTTTTTAATTCGATCATTTTTAAATCATCCGAGACAACTTCCCCTAATTCATCGGCCAGAAGTACAAGATCGGCCTTCTTTCCTTTCATTAAATATGCCATAATGAAATATTAAAACAATATGCACAGCAATAAAATCAAAAACTTCACTGATAATTACTATAACATAAGTCATAAAGTATAAATACAGCCACTTATTTTTGTAAAAGAGATATACAAAAATCAACCAGTTATTCTAAAAAAATTATTTTACCTACTAAAATTTAAATATACAAGCATATATGCACTCTAATCAATTATCTGAGTTTTTACATACTTTATGAGTTGATACAAAAAATGACATCTGTCAGTTAAATGTTACAACAATCCTTTTAACAAATTTTAGTACTTTACCTCAGAATAACTTTACATTTGATATGAAACAGTAATAAAACCGTAAATAGTATTTGCAGTAAGAAAAAATATCACTGAAAATTACTCTTCACTAAATACACAGTTCCCTAAATTATTCATACGACAAAAACACATACAAAAGTTTACATACATAAAATATATATATAACACTTAAATTCTACCGAGCTTCCACCATTTCCGGAGCTCCAAAACCAGAATTTCAATTGACCTGTGTTATGATACCCCTAAACTTTTGTATCCTGACGCAGAATAATTTTAAACTTAAAGAAAAGTAATTTAACTTCAGATAAAATTTCTCCTACAGTTTGCTTTACAATCTTGCACCTTTTAGCCGTACCCAAACAAAAAAATAAGATACCCTGCATCCGATCGAACAGAGAACTAAAAAAAATCGGTACTCACCCCTGCGATGAAGCATTTGATCGCAAAGCTGCCACCATTGTAGTTGGTTGTGGTAGTCGTGCCGAGACAGATAAGCATCGTTGTGTTAAACCGTAGCGTAGGGTTCAGTTGCTTCACACATGTCACCGTCGATCGACGCATAGATGACACCCATTTTTTGTTTGTTTAACAATAAACTTTAATAAGTAAACAATTCTTGATTATTATACATTATATGTACAAGCATGAATAGGTAAGTCCGGCATGGTCTCCGCCGGATGAGAAAAACAATCTCTCCATGACGAAAGAAAATGGCGATTCTCCCCCGCCAAAAAAAAAAACTCCGACCGTCCCGTCCGACAACCAGGGTGCCAAGTCCTCTTCGCCCCCCTCGTCTTCTTGTTCGTCCTTTCTACTTCCGTCCAACGAGCCACCTGCTCCGTCGGACTAATTATTCCGCTCGCTAGGCTTTTCCTTCTCCTTCTCGGGTTATGGGCATTACACTGTCTTTCAAAAAATAAATTCAAATAAATAAGCATAAGATATACAAAACGCACTTTTCACCTATGCTTTCCCTCTTCCTTCTGAAGTACAAATTCGACTTTGCTGGATTAGAGAAAGTATTAGATTTTACCTGTAGTAAAAACCCCTTTAATTATTGATAAAAATTCCTCTTTAATATCGATGAAACGAATTGCAAAAAGCCTTATAATGTTTTATGATCAAAAACTTTATTCCTTGCCTCAGATAATTTTATACTCAAACTGATATTAAGAAAAAAAGGTGACGCTTCATAACGATTTATCGATGAGATACCAGCTCATTAGATGCGCAGGAAACTTCTGACGAATCGAAATCTCCCTCCCCCGTATGCTAGTATAGTTGTGTTTTAATCGGGAAAAGTCCATCTGTCGATGTCCAGATAGAAAGCAATCGTTTAAATGAATCAATCTATCAGACGCTTGACCACTTCTGCGGAATGACCCATCGACCGCAGTCCGATCCTTTGTTTTCTATTACAGGGATTAAAATTCTTACCGCGCTCTTTCTTACTTATCCGTCTTCCGTCTCACATTTTTCCCTAATTTCAGCCACCGTACCGAATTGAAAGAAAAAATTTTAGTTTCTGGGCATAGAATTTTGTATTACTCCTTTCTGTGGGAGAGAACTAAAAGTTTTTACAGCACCAATTTTTTTTTTTTTTTTTTTTTTTTTTTTTTTTTTTTCAGTTCTGTCAGTTTGCTCAAATGCATTTGATTAAGTGCCTTTTGAGTTCTCCGATTTCAAAAAGATGTTTTTTGTGATTATAGTGTATCATTTAGACGAGACTACAACAAATGCTTCTAAGAAGGCAGTGCACTCAAATAACTTGTAATGTCGTCTGTGTTAAATAGTAATTCCTGTAGAAAGTGATAAGAGACATTATTTCTAGAATAAAGATGAAATAACATTTGAAATAACGCAGCAAAATTTCAAGAGCTTTGTAAAAACTGGAAATGAATTGAAGTTGTTACGACTTTCAGACAAGTATCAGGTTTTAAAATGCACTTTTCCGCTAGTAATATTATATATATATAACAATATGTCTCTAAAAAAATAAAGAGCAGCCTATAGAAAGTTTTCTGCTTACTTTCTCTTTCGAAAGGATCTTAAACTCTGAAAAACATCATCTTATTTTATTTCATTGATCCTGATAATTTAAGATATTATGACATAGTTCTAATTCGGAATGTTTAATTGTGAAGATAATTAATTATATATATATATTTCGAACGTTTTATATGATTGCAAACATAAATTTATCTTATTTAGAATGAGAAAATTTATGCATTTAAATGCTTTAATTTAATATATACAATAAAATCTGTCTTAAAAGAAACGGTTAAACAATTTTTCTAAAAATCTTTGAATCAGAAAAACCAGCATCTCCATTTTTTGTAAATACTGTTTTTTTATTTTGTACATGATTCTGTTCATGATTTGTACATGTACAGATTTATTGTTTATAACATAAATGGATATTTCATGGAGAAAATGAGTGACTACGTAACGTACCAAACTACGTTCTTCTATCAAGCACTCACCCTCAGCTGTTACCTTTTCTCTGTTACAGGTTATCATCTTTTGCTGAACTGTTTATGTGTACAACAGATAACACCAAAATGAAAAATATTAACTTTATTTTCTCACTGCTGATGAGTTAAAATACTACAACAAAAGATTAAAGTCCCTTTGAATTACAACTACTGGCTGGAAAATACAACAAATTAACTTGTTACAACACCAGTGATTCTATTCGGAGCTATATCCACTTAATTGGACATCCCAAACTCTACTAAATTCTGACGAATCGAAATCTCTCCCCCGTATGCTAAGTTGTGTTTTAATCGGGAGAAGTCCATCTGTCGATGTCCAGATAGAAAGCATTCGTTTAAATCAGGGTTTCTTAAACTTTTTTCATTCGCGACCCCTTTCTATCACGGAGATTTTTTCGCGACCCCAGGACCCTATAATATTTACAAAAATTTTGTGGGACCCCATAAGTATTGCGCAAATCCGACATTCGCGTGAGTGAAACTTTCCATTGTGGGGGTCGCGACCCACAGTTTAAGAAACCCTGGTTTAAATGAATCAGTCTACAAAAATAAATCAATCTACAATCTACGAAAAGCATGTCGAATAGCAGACGTCCATGTTTAATTTAATCAGCTGTTTCTTGCTGTGTGCCAGATAATTGTGGCAACAACAGCCTGCAAGTCATAGTGATTACGATTTTTCTCCGTAATTTAAGTACGCTGCTTGCCATAAAATTTGACTGAGCGACTGAGGACTCTGGACTGACTCTGGACCGACTCTGGACTGAGCGACTGTGTGAAGAAATGAGGCATAAATGAAAGAATCAACTAAAAATCTTAAGTGTTAGTTAAATTGAAATGAAATGTCGTAACTACAGTGTATTGTATTGTGCAAACTATGTGTTGTATAGATGACCTTCATTTACTATTTTTGTTCATTGGTAGATTAACGTCAAATAAAATTTAGGTACTTAAAAATTTTTTTCTTGCGAAACCGGCTTCATGGAAGTCTCCAAAAAATTATAAAAAAGGGTCTAAAAGGGCATTCTAAGTGAATTTTTGCCATGCGATGAGACGTTTTGCCAGTAGGCTATCATTGATTGTATTTTCTAAAAATGGAAACTTCTGAAACCGTTATTTATAGGTTATTATACTTTTTTAAAAAAGTAATAATCTTTAACTTGAATTAAAAAAAATACTCACGCATATCAACCGTAGTACTCTTTAAAGTCAGGTAAAATTCAACCCAGGATCGGCATTTGTATTAAAGAAAACCTCTTCGTATTTCTTCCATTCTTGCCTGTTAGGAACAGTTTTTCATTAAAACCAGTGTCAGGTCAAGGTTGAACTTTGCCTTATTTCAAACCGGTGTTCTCATTTCTACAAACAGTATCGCTAGTTTTCATCACACGTCCCTACAGCTTCATCGCTTTATCTGTTGAATGCTGGCTTAGCGTTTTACAAGCAATAATTGTAAAAATTTATTATTAATATTGTAATTAAAGGTGTATATTATTTCATTTAAATGATTTAAATGAGAGTAAAAGTTTAAAAGAGAAATTTGAAGGTTTCTATGCAATTTATGAAAAATGTATTCAAAATAATTTTAACTACGAAAATTATGTTTACAAAAATGACTCATTTCCAGTTTTCTTTAATAGCGAGACAAACCTGGATTATCCGAAAAATAATGCTATGTAAAAGTGACTTCACTTAGATCGTGTAAACGAAATTCTATTGTATTTCATTGAAGTTGCGTTAGCACATTTCAATGCTGTTATCACTGAAATGAACTTTCAGTATAATGGTATAAATTAAGGTGTATGAAGTTTAGAACTAAAATTTGTATTTCTCTGTTTGATATCATCCTGTTCTACAATACTTTTTTTCATTTCATTGTATTCAGTTTTGTTTAAAAAATGTTTAGGTTAATTTCTTTTTATTATAAAGCATTTTTTGTAGTTGGATTAACAAAACGTTTTTGGGAAACTTAAATCTGAGTTTAGAATTGACAGATCTAACGAATTTGCATGCTGAATGGGAAAAAACCTCACAATATTAACGTACTAAAATTTCTACTGTGATCATAATTTTTATATAGAGGCCTGTTATGTAGGTGTTTACCTGTCAGCCGAGTAATTATCAAGTTTTTGAAGTTTTTGGAAAAACAGCTGAAAATTACTTTCAGCTGTTTTTCAGATGTTCTGCAGAGTTCTTTACTACAACTCATAGTATCTTAGCCTTTGTAAATTTCAAATTTTATTCTTGATGATAAATATTGTTATAATATTGCATTAGCATCAGTAACACAACATCGCTGCATCAACATTCCTTGGGTAAAGTTTTAATTAAAAAAATGCTAAATAAGCTTTGTTTCAGCTCTAATATTTCGCTAATATTTTCTAAGACTAAGACAAATGAAACTGATACTGGAATGTCTCTCAACATTGCTTGCTGAGATTTTATCTAAATGTGCTAAAAGCTATAATAATAAATGTCAGAACTTTTGTCTTACCTTCTTATATATATATATATATATATATATATATTTGTTTCATGAATACTTCAAAAAATCTTGCTACTAATGATGTAGAAACATATTGTTCTTTATCCCAGAATTGTATAAGAAGATTTCAGGAAGTCTAGAGCTATAAATATCTATAAATGTTGTAAATATTCAAAATAAAGGTATATAAATGTCTCAGAAGCTAGCAAAAAATGTTTCCCATTTCTTTTGTTTTACTTCATAAGCTGCTTCAAAGACCTTTCAAATAAAGCGGATTTCAGTTTAAGTATTTCTGAGGGTCTTTCATTCTAAGCAGAAAACTATCTCACCTAGCCTACAAATTTATCATTCTATTCGATAGGCGTCATTTTCCGCAACCACACACACACTCACCAAAACAATCATTATTATAATAATTTATTAATATATAATAAATATATATATATAGTATAATATATAAATAAATATAGTATAATATATAAATATATATAGTATAATATATAAATAAATATAGTATAATATATAAATATATATAGTATAATCTGTAATGTATAACCTGTAGTATAATCTTTAAATGTGTTATAAATCAAGCTTTAGCTATACATTTTAAAAATTTAGATCATGATGTATTGTGTATAACTTATTGCCGTCGATCAAAATTATGACACGTGCGCTAACTCTGCATCGTTACTCAGAGTAGAAGTGTGTAACGTGATTTCATCCGTTAAGGTTCTTATCTCGATTTGCAAAGCCTTTGAATTCGAATGAAATTGTTACAGACCCTGTATAAAAAAGAAGTTTTTCTAATCATATATTGCAAGTGTATGGGTTTTCTGTTCGCTAGAAGAATATGGAGATAAAAAGTGCTCTTCGATCATTTTCCCTTAAAAACTGTTACTTTGTCACTGCATACCAAACATACTCTTTGTTCTCCATCAGTTTAACCATTTCTCTCCCTCTTTATTTATTTTTTTCTTATGCACATATACATCATTATTTTTTTAATCGTAGTTGTATAATATGCTATTTGCAAAACAATTTTTTTTAAAACTAACATTCCTTATTTTTAATTTTGCAAATAAATAGGCTGCGATGCAAATTCCTATTGAAGACAGAACACAGCTCGAATAAAATGAATACTTTTTTTATTCTGTGTCGCTGCATCCCGGATAATAAGCTATTGGTCCTTTGTAAAAGCACTACATTTGCAAGAGCTGTTTGATTATTTATTGCTAATTTCAGCGTATCCCTGAATTCGGGCTACTTAGCATGAATGTTTATTATTTCCTGTACCTTAGAATCCTTCTTTTTCGAGATGATAGGAAATCACGGAATTCCATTTCCTATTTCTTTATATTTTATGCCTGCGGTATCGCTTAACAATTCAACGTTTGCAATTTTTTCCCACTCAGTTATTAGTCCATTTGATCCTTTTTAATTAAATTTGTTAAGTCATTTCACTAGCGGCGAAAATAATTTTTGTTTCGGTTCTCCAAAGTTTTTCAAACCGAGATAATCAAATCGTGCAAATTCCGAGGCTTATTAATCTTTCCCTTGTCCAGCTGAGCGCAGACTATCCTTCTTGTTTCGCTCAATGGATACAAATTGACTAAATGCTAATTTGGCGTCTGTGATTGTCTTTCCAAGCTTCATTGAGCAAGGGGTTTATTTTTTGAAATGAGAGCTGGGGATGGAAAAAAAAAAATGGATCTTTGCAGCGCTGGAACTGCATTCTTTCTGTCGCTGCAACTTTTTCAGGCGGTATTGATACCCTTCTGGAGAGATTCGACAATCTGTTCCTTTTCAGGGTGGCATCTTTAAATGCATGCGGAGGAAGAATTATTATTAAATATTCTTCACGCTGTTCGAATTCTTTGCGATTTGATGTGTATTGACGAAAGAAAATCTTTTATCGCCAAATTTTTATTGCGGGTCCTTATGCTTGATTTATTTGAATTGATTTATGGGAGTTTGATTTAGTTGTATTGTTTAAAGTGTAAAGCAATTTTCTGTTTTTAGAATATGATCTCGGTGAATGATGTCAGACTGTTATTGCATTTAATCTGTTGTTTTAATTCATTCAAAGGAGGGCTATTAGTTCCACTAATCAATTGATTTTTAAATCCAATTCAAGTCCGTTTCAATAGTTTATCTGAAGGCAGATATTGAAACTTGCAAATCGATTAATAAAAATAAAAGTAAAAAAAAAAGGTAAAAGTAATTTTTTTTATCTGAAAATGTATAAGAAAATTCCTTAGTTATTTCAGTGCATTTGCATGAAGTTCTCAAATGGTAGTTTTTTTTTACATGTATCGTTATTCGATAGAAATGTAGAGCGTATGTTTTCGGATTTGTAAACATTTCTAAAATAACTGTGTTCGTGTAATTTGAAAACTGCCAGAGAAAAATCATCTTGCATGATTATAATTAGACGTTCGCAGAAAAAGATATATTGCTACATTGAAAGTAGACCGATATAACTCAAAAACTGTAATGAAATATTTCTTTGAAGTGAGAGGAATAAATCTTTATTCCATCGCATATAAATTAAATGCTTAAAAAACTGTTTTACTGGACATCTATTAAAACTGAAATACATATGTTAGAAATGTTCGAAATTAAGGAAACGAAAGCTGATTTTTATGGGATATGATAGAGAGAGGCTGAACAAACTTATGTATATCGAAGCACTGAAAGTAAATTAATTCCAGTAGAATTCTTACTACTTTTTTTCAAAGGAGATAATATATTCAATATTCTATTAGAAAATAAATTATTATTTTCTTACTTTGCAGCTTTAGTGGAAATATTAGAAAATATTACTAATAATTATCTTGTATACTAATATATATATATATATATATATATTATGTCCTAAATATTTTATATTAATATGTATAATTTATTTCTAATTTTATTATGAATTATTAAAGCGGCTTTTTCGCTTAATATCTGTTGTTTAGTAAATCATACTCATGCTTTTGTTCAATTTTAATATATGTACATAGTATATATTTCAAAACGGTCTGGTATTGCTTCTTAAGTATTCATCGGGAATGACCAAACTCATTGCTTCTGTAGCCATCTATACAGCAACCCATGCAGAAAGCATGAGTGATATATCGTATTGATGCGCATATTTCTCTCCCTTGCGTCTTTTTTCTCCTAGTTTCTTTAGCATATGATTTCAAAACTTCTGCTTTATCCTAACAGTGTAAAATGTATGCACAAATAGGAAAGTCTAAGCAAAGAATACCATTGAAGCAGGTCAACGACTGTCTAATGTTACACGATGGCTAAATGTCGACTCTTGCGCGGTAAGCCGACAGCAAACCAATTTCTTTCTAACTACTGGTTCATCCTTTCGAACATATACCAAAATGAAGGCCAAGAGTTCCCTCTTCTGCAGATGACCGGTATTTGCGACTTACTGTCCATCGCAATAGAAGTGTAACTCCATCTATATCCGCATTATTTCTGCGATAGGAAGGACAGTGTTAACCACGACAGTACACAGAAGTCTGCAGAAATGTGGTCTTTAAGGCGACAGCATTGTGCATCATGCTTACTTTCCACCTCTGGTGTGAGTGTTTGGATTAGGCATGTAATCATGTAAACTGGACTGAAAATCATTGGCGGTCTGTTTTGTTGACCGATGAGTCCCGCTTTGTTTTACAGAGGGATTCTTGATGTATTTATATAATGAAAGAAGCGAGCACTCGATATCTTCCATTAACATACTGGAAAGGGATACCCGTGCAAGAGACATTGTTCTTGTATGAGGAGGAATGTCTTCAGGCAGGTGTACAGACCTGCATGTGCTGCCATATGGAACTGCCAATGCTCGGAATTACAGACACTGGATCCTATTGTTCATCCGCCCACCAGCGGTTGAGCGGTGAAGTCTCTGAACATTGGTAGCTCGGTCTGAGGTTCGAATCCCGCGAACGGACTGGCTGCATGGGTGTTTTCGTGGTTTTCCCCATGTGTAACGTGTATGCGAGCTTTGGAAAAAGGTCCTCCACGAAGGCATTCCTCCCCTTAGGCAGATAGCCCTCGAGGCTTTGCCGTAATTAAATAACCTAACCTAACCTATTGTTCATCCGTATGCTGCCGCAGTCGGCGATCATTTTGCTAGTAGGTAATGCCCTCCCATACTCTATTCGCTTCGTGCACCTATTTCTTGAAGAAGAAACTGTACTCCAAATGTAAAGGCGAGTACGCTGTCTTGATCTTAATCCCAATAAACATGCGTGGGATGCTCTCAAGAGGCGTATCGCTGGCCTCCAACCCCTTTTTCAAACTTTAGATGGACTTAAAGTTGCTTAGCCTGATCAATGGGCACTGCTACCCAAGCAGCTCATTGACAGCATTATAAACAACACGAGATATCGCTGTTAAGGCTGTTCGGAGTGATCATATTCACTACGGAGAATTTTTTTCGTATTTAATTTGTTTATCCAAATTTACGAAATTTTATGTTCTCCTGTTGATGTCACAAAATGTAAATAATCTGCATATATTTTTCTTGTGTTTTCAAGTTGCAAAGGGCAAGTGCAAATAAATATTATCGCCAAGTCTCGTCCAATCATTTTTTAACTATCACCAGTTTTCCTTTTGTTGTTTAACTTTTGGAATCGAGGGTATAAAATAACAATATCATACAAGTATTTACAATTTATTTGGAAAAAACAAGAATTTACTTGGAAAATAACTGCTTTGGAAAAAGGTAAAAGCTGGAAATACGAAAATGCGCTACGTAATTAAAATAGATGTAGATGAATAAAATTAAATTATAGCATTCTAAAATTAAACATTTAAAACCTGAACTTGAAAAAAAATAGTTTGAGTCAATTTTTACTGCACGCAGTTAAGTAAGGAAAAAAATATTTTCTTTTAAGCAAATTCATTCTATTTTGGCCATATAAAATTAATGAATTTGTTGAACTGAATAAAATTAATGAAAAGCGTACACTTTTTATTGCGCATTACTTAATGCAAGAAATACAGAATAACTTTTCTGGAGTTCTCTCTTGTTTGTATATAAGGCAGAATGAGATTTATTTTTAATAAATTAAGTAATTAACAGTAGTTGGAATTTTATCTTTCTGTAGATCTCTTCTGTGTATTAAATAAATTGACTATAATTTACTGTACTGTATAAATAAACCGTTATCTAGCAGACAAATTATTACGTCCTGAACTATATGGTGTTAGCATGTGGGTATTACCAACTTTTGTCGCGTAATAAATAGGCAGAAATATATTAACTTGAACTATACGGACTATGTTGTAATATAAATAGTGTCTCCGTTAATACAGTACTTAACAAAATATCCGTTATTACAGTACTTAACAAAATAACTTCTCGCATCAATTTCTATGTTTTTGCTACACCTAACGAAAGGCAACAAGTGTTGCGTCATCTGTCAGAGGTATGTTAAAATGCTCGTTAGGGCCTTACTGTGATAAGTCATCTTCCAGTACTTTTCAACATGATATTTAGAATAAGATTAATGTTGTTTGATTATAGCGTTTTGCACTGTAAAATATATTTATAGTACAAAGACTAATTTTAAAAACTATATATTTCGGAAAGAAATGCAGTTGAAATTATTTCCATTAACCTGAAAATTCATTGTTGATTTTAAACATCAAATACCTTTATTAAGTTATCAATTTTATGTACATTCGTAGAAAATGCTTCACTTGGAAATCTTTCTGTAACGGCGTACAGGTGTCATTTTTTGTATGAAAGAAGTAATATACTATTAGGGTTGTGTGTGAATTAAAGAACAACCTCCTTGGGAAATTATATTTTTATTAATACATTATTCGTTTGCTGTCAGTAATATTTATGTTTTTTGTCTTCAGTATAGAAGTGAAAAAGTCTTGTTATATAACATTTTAGTATTTCATAGATTTTACCTTAATATTTTTTGAACTTGGATTGAACCCTGTTTTATTTTGCATTCAAGCCGATTGTCTTTTGCCGTCTAAACTCTTATGAACACGTTTTCTTTTTCCTTTTTATTTATTTGTCTACCTACTCATTTATTTAATTATTTTTCAGGTCATAAAAAATTCTTCTGTTGTGCAGTGCGAATACAAAAATTTTTCAGTTTTTAAAAAAAATATTTCTAATTAATGATAGATTATCATTTACTTCTCTTTTAGTGTGAAATTTAAATAACTTATCGCTTTTCAACTTGGTTAGAATTGTAGTATTCTGAAATGAATTCATCGTAAATAAAACATGTGTTATCTTTTATCGGAATTCGGAAGAGAAAAGAAAATAATCATTAAAATTAAGGTTAATAAACATTTTTCTTATTGTAATTTATGAATATTCATCATTAATTAAATTCCAGATCCAAGTCGAAATAGACCTCGAGGTATAGGAATTTTTATTCTCTTAACCGCAATTAATATGAGAGCGTTTGAACTATTAAATGATTTTAATTACCTCACCACTTTTCTCATAATTTGCAGTTTGTAGTTAAAAGGAAAGGAGGGATGTTATATCCTGCCTTAGACTGTTTTTATCTGTGAATTTTTTAAACCAGTATTCAGAAATGCTTCTTTTGATAATTGAAAACAAAACAAAAAAAAAAAAAAAAAAAAAAGAAGGGGGGAAAAGAATGAAAGAAGAAGAAAATGGTGACTGTTGTGTATATATGAATGCTTTCTGTAACTTTATCAAGAAACAGATTTTGATCTATTAGGTGGGGCAAAATGCTCCTCTATTAATAGGTTTCTGGTCATGCATATTTATAAGTATATTAAAAGCAGGTCTTTGTCATTGCATAGAAATAATACTGCTCTTCAATCTGAAATTTGAAGAGAAAAATCTTGCACATCTAGAGGTATTTGAAAACTGCATATCAGCTAAAAATGCTGCTTTTCAAAACTCACCTGTAAAATCTCATTTCTGGAAAAGAAAGAAAGTAATAAAATAAACTGACAGCAGAAACGAAGATGTTATAATCTTAAAACACTTCATTAAAAAGAAAACTGAAAGTAGTTTTCCCGTTTCGTCGTATTGCTTTTGTTCGTACTTATATTCTGAAAAATCTCTGCAAGATTATTCCTTCTTCAGTGCTGCTATTTATTTAATATGAAGTAAACAGTGGATTTAGCATTTTCTCATTTATAATAATATAAGAATCTCTCTAACTAGAGTATACAATAGGAATTTAATTAGCCATCTTGATTGGCAAGTAAAGTCTAATCATTTAGAATGAACCTTAGTTAAGACTTTTGTGACTGATTTAATTTCTTTTCCTTTCTCAGGTACTCCATTTGAATGGAATGTTCACCCAGCTGACAAGCGTCTCCTGACTTGCACTACGATCTCAGGTACGTTATAATTTAAAAACGTTTAGAGGGTTAACTTCATTATTTCCTTATCTTTTAGTTTTATTAATAGAAATTTGTATGAACGCTGCGTAAATTTAAAAAAAAATAATTGATAGGTTATCTAGTTTAATTTTAATAAAATTAGTATTTTGCGATATTACTGTTGAATTGAGTTTTATGGTTTAAGTGCGAAGAACATGATATTTAATAAATAAAGGTAACACGCAAAACATAAAAAAACGCCCCTTTGGGCGTAATATAAAATCTGAAAGCTTTCAGATTAAAAAAAAATATTTGTAGTCCAAAGGGGCTTTATCCCTGAAGGACTATTGTTTATTTTATTTATTTATTTGTAAGAATCCTTTTCTTTTTAAGTCTTTTATATTATTATTATTTTTTTTTTTTACTCTTACTTGTGCTTAATTTTAAATATATATTACTTGCAATCGCAAGTAGTATAGCAAAATAATTTAGGTTAAATCAGAATCATATGCATGAGGATTTCCAATGTTCCGTGGTACAAAATTTAAACTCCTATTCCTAAATCACTCATTTATAGAAAACAGTGATATCTATGCAGTCCACGAGAAACAGACGCGGATCCAGATAAACATTTAATGAGGATCCCCCGTGATACTTATGATGTAGGCAACGTGTTTAAAAAGCCTTCCTCAATTATTTCATTTTGAAAGTAGTGTTACCATAATTCACGATGTAAAATATACAGCCGTTAATGCTTTCTTTGTATTCAGAAGTCGTAGCTTACTATTCAATTAAGTTTTTTTTATTTATATTAGTGTATACATATTTACGGAAGTGTTGTTTTAGGTACATAAAGGAGAACTTCAATCTGTATTCTCCAAACTTAATCTAACATTTAAATTCAGCTTTGACTGAAAGTAAAATTTTATTGCAATTATTTAGCCTAAATTGCTTAAGCCCTTTAATTGGAGTTTCTTGCGTGTGTGTTTCGTGCATTGCTCCTCCTCCCGCAATTCTATTGTTTCTTAAAACTGAGAATTAGTTTATACCTGTATTGCTCGAAATTGAATTTTCATTTCCGACAACGATGCTTGTACCCAGTTGTTTTAGCTGACAAAACCTTTCATAAATTGTACATAGAATTTAAAAAAAGAACTCCAGCCAGAAGCGCTATACTTAAGTGTGTAAATTATCTTCTGATGTTGCTGATTTGTTCGAAAAACGCGAGAATGAAGGGAATGAGTTCTTTTCTCTTCGAGTGTTCTTCCAAAGCAGTATTATTCGATGTATTATTCAGATTACGTAACCATTGAATTTCTTGCTTGTGTTCAGTAATTTATGACTTTTGTTTATATCTACCGTCTTAATTGCATTGTTTGGTAACTGCTAGTCTTAATCAGCGTTTATACTTCCTTAGTATCAGAAAAGTGTGGATTCCTCTGTTTCTAGCATTATTCGTTTCTAAACCCTTCTTCGTAAGTCTAGCCTGAGGCTCGGGGCGGCTTATTAAAGTGCAATCTAGCACACGCAAATACTGTAATTTATGAAATCTTCTTTGAAATTTGCGTTGTGTGTGTTTTTTCGGGTGACTGGCGCC
The DNA here is from genome assembly GCF_044657685.1 of Stegodyphus dumicola. Lineage (NCBI taxonomy): Eukaryota > Metazoa > Arthropoda > Arachnida > Araneae > Eresidae > Stegodyphus > Stegodyphus dumicola. Next base: position 73,518,863 of record NC_140780.1, read on the forward strand.
GCCGACATCGTCTTCGCCTTTTGTCTTTCCCTCGCTAATCCCTTCCAGTCCCGCCTTAGAATTGAGGGTTTCAAATAGAGCAATCCGCGATTTATTTGCTCGCATAATTTTGTCTTTTGATCGTTTTGTCTTCGTAATTCGTGAGACGAAGGCTCGTTATTCGAATAAGGATATCCAAATTACTGAGACAGTTTTTGGTGCCCGCCTAATGAACGTTGAGCTCGTTTCGGTTTCGGCTGTTCCTTTATTTCTTGCTGTTGTTTGTGCTTCGGTGCATAAATTGTGGAAAATATTAGAGAATGGAAATATTTAATCCCAAACTGGGCGCCCGTTGCTGTGAGCACTTAATCTAAGTTCGCACCTGAGTTTCATAAAGTGGAATTATTGGAACTCCCTCTTTTGCTTGGGGTTATTTTGCTGTGGCGGATGCTTTTTATTTCGCGAATGCCTGCGAGACGCTCCCAAAAGAGGAATTATTGTTGTTAGTGCCATTGTCGTCTTCGTCGTTTCGTTTAAATTATGTATCTATATTTTCTTCATGTCTCAAGCTCTGGTTGGGAGTTGTTTCCACTTTATTTTCCGCTATTGTTTGTGGTGTTTAAGATGCATTTTTATTTTTATTTATTTTTTTATTAATAAAGTAACGAGAGGTATTAAAATCATTTAATAGATAGAAAATACGCATTTTATGAGACTCGAGGGCTTATCTGAGCTACATTTTTACTTGTTTGTAGTGTGATTATTTAAAAAAAAAAGAATGCAAATATTATGTGCGATCACAAACATTCTATTGAAATGAAAACTGAATATTTATTGAAACATGTAAGTTAAGGAAGAAAGTTTTGAAAGCAGAATTTCTAAAAAATTACCCTATGTAATCTTAAATTGCCTAAACTATAATTAAGGTATGCCTTAAACTTGTCCATTTTTAGAAGATGAGTCAAACATGTAATTTTAAAGAAATTGCAATTGAATTCTGCTCTTTTCTTTTTTAATGGAATGTGAGCACTTTCAGAAACTATTGTTTGCCTTCAGGAACATTCCCGGCCAAGAAATGTGACTAATAAAATTTCTTCTGTTTTACTTATAACTAGTGTTAAGCGAATGGATTATATTTATATATTTTGAAAATTTGTATCTAATTGCGTAATTTTTGTCGCTTGCTAAGTTTTAATTTAAATATAAAGGGGGATACATCTTTTGTTTCTAGTTTTATTTCTAGTTTTTTGACGCATCAAACTTAGCGTGGGGGATGCGTTTTATAACTAATAATTTTTTTAAAAAATTTTTATACTTGTGCCAGTTTTCTAAATAGTTACACATGGGTTTCTTATTTTAGCTCAGTATAATTTTTACGCGTTTTTGTTTTTAATTTGCCAAAAAAAAATTAATAATGTTTGAGTGTTTTAACTCTACGCCTTTATTAAAAGCTGCTTCTTTAAAGTTAATTCTTCAAATCACATTGTAAAAGAAAACTGTGAATAAGATGCGATCGGTCTTTTAAAATTAGGTGCTTGCTTTCAGCTGTACTTTCCAATAACCATAAGCAAATATTGTTAAATAAGTACAATATAGTATCCGTTTCATTCCCACCTTATTTGTTTTATACTGCTAGATTTAAGATTCTGAAAATCTTTTATAATATGGCAGGAGAAGGAGGGGAAAAAAGTAAAACTTTTCAAATGAACCGTTTTAATGATTTTGAAACACTGTGCTATCAAGACACATGATTCAAAGTCTTTTTGCATTTTTGAATCATTAAAACACCCTTCCTGAGCTCTAAAAAAGCTACTCTTAATGATTGAGTATCGCGTATACAGAACTCTGCAGCAGGTTTTTTCCCCGGCTTTCCAACCTCAAGAATTAAAATATTCAAGAACTGCCTGCATAAAGTCGTGAGCTGTAACTGTCAGAGTTTTGAATTAAAGTTATGCAAAATAGAAAAAAGAGTCAAAGTATTTCGTATGAATTGCGGAGTTTCACATGCACTGCATGAAATTAAGTTCGCTGTTTCATTCTGAAGTTTGTGGTAACAAAAACCTGTGTGTGTTCTGATATCTGAGGTTATACTTGTCCCTTCTTTTTCAACCATGAATATTAATGCAATGCATCTGTATACGAGGGGAAAACCATTATGCTTTTCGGAAACAGAGCTTCCCAACGTAAAGAGGTAATTTTAAATATTAAGAATAAAATAAAATAAAATACGCCTGAAAACTCTGAGATGTTGCCAAATGTATGTAAAAGTATGGAGTTAAGTGCTTAGAAAATATTACATTTTTGATGCAAGTAGAAATATATATACACACACATATGCACATATTACACTATTTCATTCGTAGAGTCGTTGTTTATTTTGTATGTAGTATATTATTATAGCGCCGTTCAACTGGTTTAGTGAGGATGACTGCCGTGTCAAAGGACTCGGGCTCGAATCCCGGACAAGGCATAATGTTTGTAAACGTATAGTGCCTGTGCAGCATGGGGGCACTGTAAATATGCGGCGAACCAAAATCCTCTCGAGAGGTTGCTGGTAGGGAAAGAGGGAATGAAGACCTTCGGACCCATTTCCCCCGGGGTGCTCTCCTTCAGAATTGCCAACGACAGCGCAATCTTGTTGCACTCCTTGCCACGATGGATTTCGTAGGCTTGTTCTGATGTTGCTGTCAGACAAGTGAGATAAGTCACAACAAACAACATATTATTATAGCACTTCAAAGTTCAATTTTCTGTTCCTTTTAAAGGTGACCAAATAATTTTTACCGTGAAGTCAGAAAAAAATGGAATTATAAATTTACATTAAAGTCGACATTAAATGAAATTAGGAATGTGTTTTTACTGCTGTGTTATCTCAATTGGTGCGTGATATTTGCGATACATTCCATACTCGTCATTTGTAATATTTGCGATTCTCTTCTTATGTTTTTACTTTTCTTCTCGTATAATGTTAATAAGAATTAGTTCCTGTTAGGCACTATATCGAAACCTGTAACATGCATGAGATGCATTCCATAATTCAGTAATTTAATCTGCAGAGCTATTTTAGAGTTTTTGACAACACAGAAACGTGATAAGGTTACTATGCCTTCCGCGAGATTCGAATTCTGGACTTTACTGCTGCCAGCCAGACATGCTATACCAATTACATAATAATGGAAATAGCATACGCCCGGAATTATTCGAGTGCATTGTGCTATAGAGATAGCGCAGTTTGTGCTCATTGGATGCATAAAATTTTCTTTCTGATTAGAATAGACTTTTTTTTTTAAATTAAAGCCACAATACTACTTAAATAACATGTAACATCTTATCTTAATATGTAATATCTAATTCTTAATTCTTAATGCTGGTAACTGAGCAGATATCTTCAACTGATATCTGAATCTTGTAATTTATGTCAACCACGTTTTGGGACAGTCTTTTCTCACTAATGTTCTAGTTTTGCGCATAGCTTCTCTAAGGTTAACACATAAGTGCTTCATATTGTAGCCGTAATAAATATTTCGGGATATATTTTAACGATCTTTTAAAATCAAATACAGTTTTAATCTAGAGCAGTGGTTCTCAATTTGTTTTGCCCCATGCACCCCTTTTACAAAAGTTAAAGGTCACCAAAATTCTTTCCAAAACTCGAAAAATACAAATATGCATTTATTTAGATTTAGATTATTTTTAACGTGTTTTATAATTAAACATAAAAAAGTATAGAAAATATTGATAAATATCAAAACTTGAAAGAAAGTAGTTTTTTTATATCCATGAGTTAAAATGTACTTGAAAAAAAAAAAAAAAAAAAAAAAAAAAAAAAAAAAAAAAAATCTTAAAGCTTTCAGATTTTAAATTACGTCCAAAGGGGCGTTTTTTTAACGTTTTGTGTATTACCTTTATTTATTAAATATCATGCTCTTTGCACTTAAATCATAAAATTCAGTTCAACAGCAATGTCGCAAAATAATTTTAAAATGAGCCTATCTTTAGAATTTCCGATACACAGTTCCGCTCGCTGGAAATAAAAATGTTTTTTACCCCCCCCCCCCCGTTGAGTGTTGCCATTGCTCGCTTTTAAATCGTTGAGTTTGTTAATAAAAAAATTCGTTAAAGTTTTACAGAATATTAATAAAACAAATATTAATAAAACGATAGTAAAACAAATTCCAAATTTCAAATTTGGGCTTTCAGATGCCCATATTCGCAGTAGGATTAAGTCATTCAAAATTGGATGGCACTAGGTACCGTTGTTTTATCACAATGCGAGAAACATATATACATTTATGCAGTTTCTTCATTATTTAATTTCTTCAAATATAATACAGGGCGATAGTATTTGGTGGCAAGGATTTGAAAAGTGATTAAAGTTTTCAACGCAAAATCGCAAAACGAAAACAATAATCCTTCAGGGACAAAGCCCCTTTGAACTAATAAAAAGCTGACCTCATCTCTCCCTTGAAACTATGAAATTCCTCTCCGGTTGAAAATCCCTAATCTAGAATCACGTACTTATAATAAAACTAATCTACAAAATTTTTAATTGAGTATGTTAGGGGCAAATTGAAAAATCTGCTATTGTGAATTGACATTGCATACAATATACGAGTTTTCCATTATGCTGGTAACATGCATTCACTTATGTATGTAACAGTTTAGAAGTTGATGATGAAGCGAAAAACATGGTTACTAGTGATCGAGCTTGGTGCATAGAGATTGTTTTTGGAATATCGCCTAGGAAAAGAAATTATGAAAATTAATAAAATAGTGAATATTAATAAAATAGTGAAGTAAAATTTATGAACGTCCATTTTTATGAAAAGATTCATTAAAATTCAGGAATTGTCCATTGAAAGGAAATAATTCATTAAAAGTGATATCTTGGCAAAACTAAAATGTTAGCTATATTTTAAAATTAGAGTAAACAAAAATACAGTAAACAGAAGTAAAAATTGGAACAATTATTACTATTAATTGTAAATTAATTGACTTTTCAAGGGCAACATATCAATCCGATTGAATTACAGTAATAATTAATAGAAGCAAATGCGTTTCATCGTCTTGTCATGCAAACACTAATCATTTTCTTTTCCAATGGCGGGCGCTTGCCTTTTCGATATTGGCCACTCCCAATATTGGCCGGAAGTGGTGGCGATTTTATTGTGCAAGCACCTAACAAGCGGTCGTCGTTGCCTTCTTTGAAGGAAAGGACAGTTACAACCAGGCCTTCAATTTATCAAAGTCTGTATGTATGTATTTTGGTGTAGAAAGAAATTATTTTGCTTTCTTTAGATACATTGTTAGCTCTCCTCATCAGTAATCTGCTTTTATGCAATTATTAAATATTTATACTGATAAATAAAATTAACTTAAAGCATAAAAATCTTAATTACATATTTTGTCCTTCTCAGGTGAAGTGTTGCTATAATAACAGATGGTTCAAGATTTTGTCTTCATGTTCTGCTGAGTAAAGAGAACGCTGTGTCTGTACTTATGTTTTTGACTATAGCTTAAAGATGACTCATTAAAAATGACTTGATTTCGAGAAACAAACTTCGGTGTCGTCTACGAGAAATATTAATTGAAAGGCCTCATACCAAGGTAGTAATGGAGCATGATGGGATTGCCTTAACCAGCTTTAAGAAATTGGTCTTAACAAGACTGTTGTTTGTTTTTCTTTTTGGAAAACAGTAGACTTCCTGGTGTTAATTAGTCACGAAAAGCGTTTCAGAAAAAAGTTAGCGATAAATACCATCCATCAAACGCCCGTATATTCATACATGCTTTACGTGATATTTTCCATATATAATTGCTTTTTTAAACTTTCTAATGGCTTTGCTGTTCCACTTGTCTGGAATCTTCATCGCATAAATATGCATTTAGAATTAACAACTCTACGCTTTTGGGATTGTTTGAAATAATATTATGCATGCTTTATAGGCGTTTACATTGCTGTCAAAATATAGAAGGGATTGCTTATATAGAAAAAATATCGAATGGATTGCTAAATTGCTTTAAAATTTTAAAATATGCATTGTGCATACTATATATGTGTGTGTGCCGTACATTGCGTTAACAAACTAACTACACCTTTATTTTTAAACCGATGTAATTAAAAATTTAGCTCAATAGGATTTCAATAAATAATGAAAGCAGAATATGTTTTAAAGTCGCTTTCTATTTACGACTTTATCTGCATCTCTGAGGACGTATATATTTTAAATGCGAGCTTAGTGTTAAAATATCAGATGAGGTAATAAAGATATCTATTTTATGCCTCCAGAATTCACACTGTATTACTAAAGCCGCAAGTCATCTTTTCCTTCTCTGCAACTTACTTTAGTTTTCGTATGTAAATGGCTCAGTGCTCAGGAATGGCGACGGTAAAAAAAAAAAAAATGCCCTTCGTTTTACAGGTAGTGAGCATTCTAACCATTACCTGTCTACAACGAGCTTATTTGATATTAAACTTAGCAAATGTTCTCCAGTTTCGGAGTCATCATTTTCTGCTATTACCCCGTTGTTTCAAACCATGTGTATTTAGCTCTCAGAGAAATTTTCGTATTTTAAATTATTGCGTTTCCTAACTCACGTATTAAAAAGAAATCAGGAGTGTTTTTTTTTTTTTTTTGCCATCATCTCTCGAGGCATTCTCTCTCTCTTTCTCTTTTCTCAGACTTTTCTTTTCTGTCTTTCTTTTTAGGCGAGTGCCGATGTCAGTAAATTGTTCCGCGATAAAACACTCTTCATAATCACTCGAGGTCACTTTCAGCAGCAAACAGCACTTGAGCTGTATGCTCATCTTATTTGTTTGTTTTCCCCAGGAAAAATTTGTATTCCTTTCCACTTAGCTTAGCTTAGTTCCATCCCTCTATTAGCGCACCTATCTTATTTCCCTTTGATCCCCGAAACACTCGACTTTTTCGTTTTCGATTGTAGATGGAGCTCGTGTCGAGCTTTTGAAGTTTTCTCCGACCAAAAATTTTATTTTTATCTTAGACTATTTTCTAATTATGTCGGAAGAGGCCATTCTTCATCCTCCCCCGTCCGCTTTCTCGTCAAGAATTTGTCCTCCCCCCTCCCTACCTTTCCGCCTTTCCCTGTATTTGGGGGATTTTTGCGCGAAAAGAAAAGTTCGGAGCTGGCGCAATTAAATACATACCGCAAACTAATTGAAGCAGTAAGATTAAAAACCTTCCGCTGGAGTTCCAACTATTTATGTTACGTTATAGGCTCGTGTTCATATTTTGTGCTTACATATGCATGAAGAACACTTCTGTTAAGGAAAATGACCTTTCTTCCTTATGATAGTGAGCGAGAAAACTCTGCGGATCTACTAACAGAGGCTCGTGATTTCACTTTCATTACTTGCGTGATATGGGTGCGACCTATCTGACAGAAATAAATTTTTCGTGTTAAAATTATGATTTAATTCAATCTAATTAATCTAATAACTATTAAATGTATTTTGTCAGTTTTCGAAACCAGGGAAGATTAAAAGGAAATTATAAAATTGCTATATATAGTGGTGCAGAATTAGTTTTTTTTTATTATTTGAAATGTAAACTTAAATAAAACAACTTGGATCAATAAGGAATGCATGTTAGAAACATCGCAATTTTATTGATAATTGAGACCCTATGACAATACGATTTTATTTATCGTGACACGATTTGGGGCCTTAAATAAAACTTACCTTAACTGTTATCGTAATCAATTCATTAGTAATAATAATAATTGATTAGTAATGAAGGATTATCATTCAGTTTTTTTTAATCCATGTCCTGTCGGTATTTACTTGAATACCAGTCTGGTTTTCGTTACAAAATCCTCCACGAAGGCGTTCTTCCTCTCAAGCAGATAGCCTTTTCGTACTCTGCCATATTCGAATTGTATTTAAATTCGTAATACACGGCAATACAATTATAAATAATTACCATTTGTCGTTTGCAAGATCATTCTGTCAATTTTTTTAATCAGTTATATTATTGTTATGGTTTTTCTGTACTCGTTCTTTTCGTAGGCTTTCTTTAAATTGCAAATTAATTTAAAGTATAAACAACGGTTAGTTTTAAAATTTATCGGAGAGCAATTGACAACTTAGACTGACTTCTGACTCAGCTTTGTATTTCTGCTGTTTGCATTAGCTTGCCTGCTGATACTGTGAATTACATTCAATTTACTTTGAATTTGCGGTGAGAAGCTATTATTCTACCAGCAATTAAGTGGAAATCGTATTTCTGTTAATTTCAGTTTGTTTAACCACCAGGTTGACTTATTATTAGGTACTTTTTATGTGGATTTTACTTTAATCGTGATATTTCTAGCTAGAGAGTTAGACGGGACGGAAGTTCGTTCGGCAGTTTTTCTCGGTTCCTTTTGTGAGACAGGTACTTCAGATTTGGTTCCTTTGGTGAGACGGGTACTTCAGATTAATACCGTAACCTTTTAAGCTTTCTTCTTTAAACAAAATAATATAATGATTGCAGTAATAAGCTTTTGTTTAAGCTATTCTACATATTTTTCACAATACCATTCACACCGGTTTTTAAGAAGTATCTGATTGAGGATATTCAGTGTTAGTCTAAAATAGTTATCGAAATATTTTATAGAATGCAAATGCTTAAAATGCAAATTTAATTTTTATTTCCGTATGTATTAAAATTTTGCATTCTTCCTTTGGGGTTCTAAATATTTATATTACATTATAGTCTTTATATTCGCATCTTATGTTAGCACGTGCATAAGAAAATCTTTGTGAGAAAGAGCTTTTATTCTTTAATAACGCGGAGGAAATTTTTCAAATTTATTGGGAGCGACTCATATTTTCACTTTCCCTATTTGCGTGATCAGTTGATTCGTTGGTTGCATGCTGCGAAAGCAGTCTACACCATCAATATTAACAGAATTCATTTTTCAACTAAAAATATGATTGAGTGTATTCTTACAGATCCATGAATTCATTTTAAGCGCGTTTTATTTTAAACGTAAATGTGCTGCTTAAAAAAGTAGTATAATCAATAAGTCTGCTTCGTAAACAGGTTGCGGCACATTTGAAAGAAAAAGTGCAGTTTAACGTAGCTGATTGTTTTTCGGGAATTTATTCTGGGCACTTTTAATAAGGCAAGTCTGTCACATGCCACTTGGGAAAGATTTCAATACAAATGAGCAATTATAATGCATCCTAATAAATACGATACTTCGTTAGGTGGGTTTTCATTTCTATTCAGCATTATTAAGAAATTTTGCGCATCTGTGTTCTTTTTTTTTCTGTCTTACTATTTAAACAAAAATATAATTAAAAAAAAAAAAGGGGTTACAATGTTACTCAAATCTGAAATCGGATACTCTTTTTCATAATTACACTAAAAGTCTGATTTGAATTTTATTTGTTGTAAACAACGAATTGTGCCTGAACGTTTACTTGTGTAAAGGTCGAATATGTTTTTGACGTTTGCTTTGTAATAGAATAACATTTGCAAACAACTTTGTAACGGAAACGACATTTTAGGAAAACACATTTTAATAAAAATTTAGTACGAAGCAAAAATTAAAAAAAAAAAAAAAACTTTTAATCATGTCTATTCATGAAAACGAAAAATTTAGTTTGAAAAGAAGAGTATACTGATGTATATTTTTGCATTTAACATCAAGATTGAAATTATGTATGACATTTAGCTCTTTTTTACCTCTCCGCTTATAAATTTTACGAACTACATCTGAGGTGTTAGTATAGAAATCATGATCATTTTCGACTTTCTGGTTGATTAGAAAAAAAAAAAAAAAAAAAAAAAAAAAGAAGGCTGTAAGCTATTTTTCATACTGAACTGCATTTAAAACAAAGGACTACAATGATTCGCTAAGTTTAATTCTTTAACAAAGTAATCGACTCTTATAGTAAACTATAAATTATATTTCCTTTTTGTATCAAATGAAGATCAAAATAAAGGATATTTAATTCCAAATAAAAGTTATAGTTTAAAATTAAAAATTAATAAAGTAAGGGAAAAAGAAACTAACACAAATGCATCTTTCGCTTTGTATTAGGATGTCCCTCTTTCCCCTAATTTACTAAGCGGAGGTGATTCTAAAAACCGAGAGATACGCAAATTCTTGTTAAACATATATTTACCGGGTACCTTTTTTTTTTCTTCTAGAGATAGATAGCAAAAATTTAAACTGCACTAAATGATGAAATTGTTTTGCAAATGATTGACCAGTCGTTAAATTATTGTAAATGATTTTTTTCCCAACTATCCTCTTCCCCCACACAATCAATAACGTTCTGCGTTTTCTCTCCCCCTCTCTCAGGGTCGGGCATTAGTGCGTTTTTTAATGCGAAATCGTTGAAGCTAGCAGTGTATGGTGGCTCAATTAGTTCTTTGGTTCTAAGGCCTTAATTTTCGGAATAATTCATTTCTAATACATTTTGCACTCGGGCCTCCTCCATAATGGCAAATCGAAAGTCCCTTATCACTAGCCTCCATTGCGTCCGCCTGCGGAAATATTTAACTGTCGCCCCGAAATGACACTAATGATTTTGTCATCGGCCCGTCATCAAAAGGTCTTTGTTAATCGTTCCTAAACGATTGGTAATTTATGCCTATCAAAGTATCTAATCGTTCACTTTCTTAAGAAAATAAAGAATGTGAATTGCTCTATCACGCGATCGAGTTCGGGGTGCCTTGTATCATATGTACGCCTGGATAAGAGTTAAAAAGGTTTAGAAGCAAAGAAAATGCCGTGAATTTTGCTGGTTTTGAAGAACGCAGCTTTAAAAAATTTTCTCTGTTTTCTCTTTTCAGTATTTTATTGATTCCTGATATTGTTAAAAATCAGCTAACCCTTTGTTTTGATTTGTTTTTCTCACTCTTGAACTGCGTTTAATTTGAATAAAAATTGTTTGGAATTCTCGTTTCTTTTTTCAACATGTTAGTCATCTTATATTTTTAGATCACAGTTGTATTTTACTTTAATGGATATAGTTAAAGGAAAATATTTCGATTGAAATAAAATGTGTTTTTGATATATACTGAAAATAGTTAAAATTAGATTAATATACATGCAGGAAAGATGTTTTATTGCATGTTAGGCAAGACAGTTATTGAATAAAAAATATACTTCTAAATTTTATAATCAATGATACAATAATCGTTGATGGTATTTGAAACTGATTGGTATTTTAATTCTGAAGTATAAACGTTCTTAACAAATCTTCCCAAAATGAGGTGCAATAGAGCCATAAAATATTCCCCTATAATGAAACATTATCACAAAACCTTCATTAATGTGTCGAAAATATATTTTAAATTTGTCTAATGTAGTTGATAATATGTAATTTAAATTTCACATTATAGTTAAATGTGCGTATATAATCATGTATACATACATACAGTCAATCTCGACTCATTTGAACTTGTGTTAATTCGAGTTTTTAGATAATTCGCACTTGAAAAATTCCTTTTGATTTTTCTATTTACATTTGTTACATTATTTACAGTAAGACCCCGCTTAACGCTGTTTCGTTTAGCGCTGTTTCGGTTTAGCGCTCTTTTATTTCAACCCGGGGATTCCACGAAATCGCTCGCAGCATACGGGGATTCCCCGAAATATTATGCAGCGATAGGTTTCAAATACATATCCGAAAGAGTGTACTTGTATTTCTTGTTTGGTGCGGTATTGTACAGACATATTTTGAAGGGGTAAATGTGGAAGATGTCGAAGAAATAATTCAAGAAGCAGCGGCTAGTCTTTCTAATGATGAGCTCGAGGAATTAACTGAACAAGAAGAAAACAAAAATGTTGACAGCAGTGATTCAGAAGAAGAGCAAAAAGAACTTTCGATGGCGTTTGTAAAAAGGAGTTTGTGTACCATAACTGAAATAATGGATCAATTCATTGAAAATGATCCGAATTTTGACAGGAGCTCAAAAGTAAGGCGTGGTGTTAGAGATGCTCTATCCGTTTATGAAGAACTTTTAAGAGAACAACGCAAAAGAAAAAGGCAAACAACATTAGATGCTTTTGTCACAAAAAGGCAGAACACTGAAAACGCGGAAGGCTAACTAAATATGACTGACTTAGAATTTTATTTGTTTTTTTTTAAGAATATTCGTTTTGTTATTTATATTTTGTTTTTATTTTTGCAAGAAATAATAATGTGGTATTAATTTGGGCTTTAAGAAATAAATGTTTGGTTTTATTTTTATTAAAAAAACATACTTTTTAAATTTAATACCTAACTAATTTCCTAGCCATCTTCCCCTAACCCAAATATTTACATGTAAAGATAGCCTCGTTTAGCGCTGTTTCGCATTACGCTCTACTTTGATGAAACGTATCCCCCGCGTTAAGCGGGGTCTTACTGTACTGTAAACTCAAAATAAGCAGTTCAGTTTGAATCAGATAATCTGGATATGAAGGAACCCTCTATGTCAAAAATTAGCGAGTTTCCATTGTAGAATATACTATTCTGGAAATTTGCCTTATTTCGGGGACACACTATACATTTACTATAAACTGTTTATTCCTGAGATATTAAGCAGCGGAAGAAATGGGAGAGGGGAAAACAATGTTATTAATAAAGAGTACTAGCATTTCTCGAAGTGTTAAAGCTCACGTATCCTATCATGTCATGTACAAGGCTCTAAAGGGAATGAATCATCTTCAACTATATAGTCTTCCTCTTTAAATTTAGAAATGGAGTTACATATTTCAGCTCAGATTAGTTTAATTGCAGTTATGTGTCAAAATCTCATATTCTTCTTCTAATATGAAATCCACACTGAGACAGTATATCAAGAAATCATTCGGAATCGTTCCGGACATCTTTATCGGACGCAGCTAATTTTGAAAAGATTGAATACCTTAGAATCAAATACGCAACCGAAAACTAACCTTTTTGATTCACACTGAAAGATAAGCACAGCTTAGTGACAAATCACACTACAGCCTATCCTAAACGAATAAATAAAACGAATAAAATTATCCCCCCCTCCCAAAAAATATAAAAATATGAAAAGATTTCAGATTTTATATTAAGCCCAAAGATGCGTTTTTTTAATATTTTGTGTGTTACCTTTATTTATTAAATATAATTTTCTTCGTACTTAAACCATAAAATTTAGTTCAACTGCAATATCGCAAAATAATTCTAAAATGAGCATATCTTTAGAATTTCCGACACACAGTCTCGCGCGCTGGAGATAAAAAAAAAAATTTCGTATAGTGTTGCTATTGCACGCTTTTAAATCATTGAGTTTATTAAGCAAAAATTCGTTAAAGTTTTACAAAATATGAAATCGATAATGAAACAAATTCTAAATTTGGGCTTCCAGATGCCCATATTCGGGTGAAAACGTACGTTATTCAAAGTTTGATGGCTCTAGGTACCGTTGTTTTATCACAGTGCGAGAAAGATGCACACATTTATGCATATTCTTCATTATTTAATTTATTTAAATATAAAGCAGGGCTCTAATATTTGGTGGCAACAATTTTAAAAGTGAACCGACATTTATAAGTGAATCAACGCAAAATGCCAAAACGAAATTAATAGTCCTTCTGGGCAAATTGCCCCTTTGGACTAAACTTGCAGCGGTACCGATTCTAGAACTCGAATGTAAGATAACGACTGACATCATGTATGAATCATGTTTAGGTGTTAATAATGAAGTTAGTATTTCGGGGCCACTTACTGATACAGAACTTGTTAAGAGGTAAAGAATAAAGAAGATGAATCATTTGTTGAAAAAAGGAAAATTGGCACTAAAAAAGTATCTGAAGACCGTATACATGTAGTTGCTGTTATTGATTAACTGACTCGTATAGAAATTATTAAGAGGCGAAGAATAAAAGTATTGAATCATGTGATGAAAGAAAGAAAATTGACACAGGTGACGGAGGACGGGGACGCCTGACGTATAACATAAGTAAACAGGCATATGTCCCACGTCCTCCACTATCTCGAAGAAGCAACTCGCTAGAGCCCCGTGAGGCTGCACCAGGAGTTTACATGGCCATACAGGGGCTAGATGTCGGATAGTTTTTACATAGGACGTTGTTAATAACACAAAGTAACTTAAAAAGAATATAAAGGATAGCATTAAAACACTAAAACACTCATATAAGCTGAAACACATAGATATACAAAATTAAACGTAAAAGCATAAAAACACACTCGTAATTACGTAAAATAAAGACATAAAAACACACACGAGAATACATATCATGACACATAGAATACATATGGAAACACGTAGAGCACATAAATGCAAATATTACACTCAGAAGAAACATATGAGACATAGTAAGGTGTGCGTAAAGCAGTAGCGCTGTGCGGAAATATGCTCAGTTCCCTAATACGTAATGTACATACTTTCATTAGGGGCTTCTGTTGCATGAATTACATATTTCGTTGCATACACTACATTCGTGCATTGTACGGATATTATATATTTCGATTTACGATAACACATCATTCCATTGGGTGCCCAGTGCTTTACACTGATAAACATGTCAGTAACATTATTTCTGCAAGTTGGTGGCTATTGACACAAACAAAGAAAATTGACACAAACAAACAAACAAATAATAACTGAGGAACCTATACCAGAAACTTGGGGAGGGGATTCTTGGTTAAGTTTGAGATGATTTGTTGAAGCGTAAATTAATTTGAACGATCATGAATTTTATTCCCTAATTGAACCTGAAGATTTTATTTATTAAACAAGGACAAGCAAAAAGAAATAAACGAAATAGCTAATTTTTCAGTTGAAGATAATTAAGTCTTTTTTTCATTGCTTTCCTTTTCCATACACAAAGAAAACGATTAAACCTTAAAAAAAAAAAAAAAAAAAAAAAAAAATTACGTGAAAATATGATAACCAAAATTAAGTTTTTAGCATAAAAATTAATTTTTACTAAAATCGGGCAATTCGAATTTTAGATAATTCAGAAGGTTTTGCATTTTTCCATGAATTGGAATTAAACATTGTGAACTAACTATATCTGTTTATTCCTTCTCCCAATAAATGTGAGTATTTTTCATCCTGGTGTATCATTTTGAAATCATACAATGTCTGTGATAAATCCAACCAAAAACAAAAAGGAGTCCTGATTACTTGACGTTTTTATATTTTTTATGTATTGAAATAGTGTTATAGTTTTGAATAATGTAGCTGTTTCCGTTAGTAGTCATTGAGGCAGTCCCAAACCTCCGGTTAAAAGGAATGAAAAGTGCAGATAAAGAAGAATCTCGAGTAATGGTTTTAAAATTATTTAAGCGTGAATGTTCCCATTTCAGGAGAAGGTAAATTTTCGAGTACCAGATACAAAGTTATTCAAGTTCTATCGAAATTAAGTTACATCAAATGAAAGTTTCAACTAGAAAGTAATTCTAATATATTTGAAGCATGCCAGAATCAAACTAATGGTAATACTCAGAAATGTATGTGATTGTTTTTATCATCTTAGGTTTAAATTTTTCATCATTTCACTTTTGAAGAAACTTTTATGGTACCTTTTTGCCAAAGCTTTCCTGTCTTCAAAACGAAAGGCAGGCGTTGTTATCATAAGGAAATCATCGTGCTGCGCCTATCTCATATTTGTTTCTGCTGCTTGGTAAATTATTGATGAAGAGAAATTGAGAAACTGGGAGGAATGTTGTTCGTATAAACCCTGCATTACAGGCTTCGTTTTGCGAAATAATAAAAAAAAAAGAGTAATCTTTATTCATTTGCAAGCTGAAATGAAAATAAAAGAAAAAGTAAATCAAAACATTATAAGAAGTAAAAAGTTATTAAAAGCTCCGAATTTCTGAAGCAGCGAAAAAGTAAGTTTGGGGAGACAGAATTTGGTCTTCCTGAAGTATTTACTTATATATAGAGGGTCGTCACCTTTCTTTGGTGGTTTCTTTCGAAGTCATCATTACTTTTCAACATTTGATTAAATATGATTCCGCCACTAAATAAGTCGGGGGGAGGTGGAAGAAGCCCGGGTATTAATTTTGAACGGTTCCTTAAAGAAAAAGGTCGAATTAGAACCCGAATCGATTGCTTTGGCTGTATTTAAAGTGAGCTAACTGAGTTATGCAATTTGGAATATGTTCCTAAATCCTGACTGCGAAGCATTCAGAATTAATTTCCGAAAGAGCTTAAAAGCTAAATCTCTCTTCTGTGACGTCTTTTTGAGCGTCTCCTCAGAGAAAGAAGCCACTAAAGAAGCTCTTCCTCATAATCTCAGCTTCATCAAGCCCTTTCAAAAGCTCCGGAACTATCATAATACTAATGTAAGTGACAAATCGATAAAGCACCGGGCCCCTTTTTTTAGTTTCTTTATCTTCTTTTTTATCGTCTCTCTTTCAACTTTATTTCCTCTTCGAAGAAAATGAGAAGTATTCCTGCAGCCATGAAGTTTAAGAACTTAATTAGAAACATCTGGTTGTGGTCTTTTCTTCATTAAATGAAATTTTTGGCCAGCTTTGGCTAGCGCTCTCGGCACGCTGTACGATAAGCCACTTCGATTTGCGGACTAATTCTAAATTATGATCGCAACTAATGCATTTCCCGAACTCAAATTCGTCTAATCGCTTCAATATCCGCAGATAAACATTTGCTCTCTAATTATATCTTATGCGGAAAGAAAAGATATCAGGCAGATGATATCTCTCATAACCATTGCAACAATCAGCACAATTTTCTTCAGCGGAACGCGAGATAGATATCTTTTTTTTTTTTCCCTCTCCTTTTTAGCATTTAGTTAACAATTGACTATTGTGACTCTCTCTGTTTGAAAACTTCACTACTTATTTTTAAATAAATATTCTGCCTCTAAAATATTTGTGATGATATATAAGATAGAAGAGATAGTAAGCATTTATATGCCCCAAGAGCTTCATATTTTATGTCATACGCTTTTGGAAACAGGTATTTTTGTAGTGCATCGGCAAAGTTTTGAAATTTATTGTTCTGTGTTCAATAATTTATTTCAATTATTTCTCAAGTTCGTATTATTTTATGAAAATAAAAACAATGTAAGATTTTGTTTAGTCGACTGTAATTTGTTAAATAATTTGCTAATTTGTATGCTAAATTTTGAAATTAATACTCTAGACCAGAAAATAAACGTATCTCTGATTTAAATAAGTATTTCTGTCATGGTTATTGATATAATTTTTGTGAGTTTCTTCTCGTTGCTGAGATAAATAGATTCACAGCAACTTCTATTTTAACTAATAGTGTCTTTAATCAAAATTTTAAGGCCAATTGAAAGTATTGTATTAATAGCCAGAATGCATAAATATGTACATCAGAATGAGAGATTCACTTTGCGTTAAAACTGCGATATTATTGCATAAAACAGAAGTAGTTTCATATATTCATTGAAAATTATGAAAATTTGTTTGTGAAAACTTTTGCAGGTGAAAATTTCTTTTTAACCTCTTCCTTATTTTTTACGTAATGCGTTGAATAAAGAACAATAAAGCAAAACACAAACAAATATAGAGGTGGGTGACACGTTTCATATAATAGTCGTTGTCGATGGAAAAATGACTGACAGCGGACAATATTTCTGGCAGTGGGAAGCGACAGAAGAAATGTGAAATCTGTGACATAAAAACCTGGTTAATATTGATTCAGTATTGGTGTCACTTCACTCCCACTGGTTAGTAAAGGTTTTAATTAGCAAATTTTGCATAATTGGCTGGAGCTTTTTATAAGTACTGCCGTCATTAGCACTACTCAAGAATCATGTGGGAAAGACCAATTCTGAAATAACACAGTTTAGAGCTAGGCTTGTCAACCGAGGGGAAGGGATTTCATAGTTTCAGGAGGGATGAGGTCAGCTTTATACTTACTTGTTAAGTGTATTTAGTTTTAGCTTATGAATAATAAAAAAAAAAAAAAAAAAAAAAAAAAAAAAAAACTTTTGTTCAAGTTTTGGTATTTATCAACATTTTTTCTTGTTTGATATATAAAACACATTAAAAACAAACTGAATTTAAATAGGTATGTGTATAAATATTATGTCGAGTATTAAAAAGGAAGGGGATAGATGGTCTAGCAGTGGTGAAAGGGTGCATGGGACGAAAAAGTGGAAAACCCCTGGTCTAGAAAGAATCATTATAAGCGTGTTGCCACCGTTGGTATAGTAAGGCAAATAACGAAATTGAAAAGGATAGTTAAGCGATTACTGCAGATTAAAGTTATCTTACCTATTTTTATTGTATATATATATATATATATATACAATAAAGTTAAATTGTAAAAATATGTTAAAAAAAAGAATTAAAATACACATCCTGCGCAAACTGCTTCTAAGATTTAATTAACAGATACTGAATAAGTTAAAAATTATAAATAAACAGGCAGAAGAAATTAGCTTAAATTAAAAGCTGGACAGTTAGAAAAATTGGTAAACTAAGTTTACCCGAAATAAAAACAAAATAAAGTGGATAAAAATGTAAACTGACCTCCTCTTGACAGAGTAAAAATGAGAGAGTGATAACTATAGAGACATTAGCTTATTTCAAAGCAGGAGAGATGGAAATGAGGAATGCCCTCGCCGGGGCTCGAAACACGGACCTCTCAAATACGCGCTGAGTGTGCTGACTATTACAACACGAAGGCATGCTGAGATGGCGCGAGTAATATCGTATAACATAGCTTTTGCAAATTTGTATTTTTATCGACTTCATTTTGTTCTTATTTCAAGTACACTTGATTTACCAATTTCAATAAAAGTCCCATTTTTAATTTAAGCTACTTTTATATAATTTTTTTTCAATTTCTTCTGCTTGTTTAGCTATATTTTTAGTGCTTATACAATATATATATATACTTTTTTCCTGTAACTCCCTAATTATATAAAGCTGAAGGTGGAAACTTTCTAGGTCTTTGCTAAATGTTTTATTTTATTCCACTTTTAATGAATTAAGTTTTTCTCTAGCGTAGGTTTCAAGTCGTAAATTTATTAAAAAGAAATTACGAGGGCACTTTTTTTAAGGAATAAATCATCTGCATCCTATAGGTAGTATCTCCCAGATTAGCCTACAGTTCGCAAAAGAGATTGTTTTAAATATTTAGATAGTCATAGTGTTGTTCAGCGTTAACGTATAAAGAACTCGATTGCAGTGTGAATGTAGTTATTTGTGAATGTCAGTCTTTACATTCTAGATTTTTTTCGATGTTGAATAGGTATTTATTTGTGTTCTGAATTTTTATCTCATATAGAAAATGTGTTGAGTTTCTGAATCGCGAAATGGTGTCGCGTGGGAAGAATTTTATCTTTAGCTGTAGATATTGCTGTCAACAGTAGCATTTTTTTTTAAATTCAGTTTTTCTGTCTTTTTTATGAGTATATACAACAAGAAAATGGATAAGCTGGTCATCACCTTAAAGAATAGGTATTACCGATGAGTACGAGTAGCAGTGCAAATGTCGTATTTTTTTAAATAACTTTTATAAAATGCTTTTGCCAGTTTTAAAGGCAAAATTTTTTAATTTGATTCTTTCAGACGGTCAGGTTTTTATTTAATCCTTCGTATGCTTGAAGAAATAAAGACGACTGCTGCGTGTATTGCAATCTGTGTTACAATTTTATTGTTTTATTGTTTTATTGCAATCTGTGTTACAATTGACAAGCACATAGATCGCTCTGATGCTTCTCAGCAAGCAACTTCAGTATTTCAAAAGTATTTGTGTCAATACATACTATTAATAAAAAAGGCTTCGGAAGTATTTTAAGAATAAAAATATCCTTAACCGTTAGAGAAAATACCATCTTCTTAATGGATAATTTAGGAATGGCGATTATATTAAAGCTAAACCTCGCGATTAAAATTTCAGTTGTGAGCTTATTGAACTTCTGCTCAGTCACAGAAAAAAAATCGCCTTTGGGATTTCTTTTTTTTAATGTTTTGCTCATTGAAAGGACCAATATTCTTTAAAATGTTCATTATTATTATTTTTCAATTTTTTTCCATGTATTTTCATATTTTTATTGGTATATTAGTTAAAAGTTACTTTTGTCACCGACAAAATATTCCCACTGTCTTAAAAAATGTATATATCCTGATTTTTATGTTTGGTAGGTTGGGACATTTGCATATTGCATCTTTCGTTGCGAGTAGTAAAGAATATGCCGTGATCTGTTACCTGATACGCGTACATTTTTCATTTTAACTTTGTATTTGCAGCTGATCTATTTGCTCATCGCTGGCATTAATTTCGTACTGTAGCTGCGAATATTATTAGACGCGAATGGCTTTTCGTCCTTTTGTTCGTTTGCTTTCATTTATTCCGATTATAATTATTTCGCTTCACGCAGCTGGTACTATCGACGTTCGCAGATGATACCTCGTATAGGAGGTCTGCTCCTACATCACAGTGACTCTTCATTCGCCTGGTCGAAGTGACATCACGGGATTTTGAAGTCTTATTTTCCCTGAACGCAACGGTATGCCGAAAAAATTTGAATGGTATTTTGTTTCTTCTAGCCTCTCGAATACGTCTCGTATTGTCACACTTTCTCTGAGACATACTTTATATATTTAACATCTTGACAGATACTTTAAGCCGAAAGTGAATCTGTAGTTTTTAATGCAGTTCTAAAGTATTTAATTTTTTATTTCTTATGAATTCAGTCTGGAATTATTTAAGGATCATGTTTCATGTTTCTGTCGGTTACCTGCTTTTGTGGTCTTTCACTTAAGTAGCTTTTATTAACGTGACTGCTTCTCAGTCGCGTTAATAAAACTTCTGGAATTCCGAGTTAAAATAAACTCAGTATTCGAGAGATCGGCATTCCTGTATTAATTATGAATATCTGCATAAAATTCAGCTTCATTTAATTAACAGTAGCAACTTTAATGACTAGGAATCATCATCAAGATTACTGTTATTCTTGGATATAAGAATTAACGGCTTGTGCTTCGACTTCAGTTGAAATGATCAACTTTCTTCCGGGGCTTTTTTTTTTTTTTTTTTTTCTTAATTCATTTTCTGGACAATGAAAGATCTCAACCGAGAGAAAGGAAAATAACTTCACAGAAAATCTCCTTACAAAGAAAATATTGTCTACGCTTATATTATGGGTTTCCCCTGTTTTGGAAAGGGAGGGTTCGAATAAGAAACCAGGCGGAGGAGAGAGAGAGAGAGAGAGATGAAATGTGCTGTGTGTTCGGATGAGTGCACAACAAGCACCAGACTCTAGGTAGCAATTTGAAACAATCAGCCGGACCAGGCTGAAATGGAAACCCCTATATCAGGTATGCATGACTTACCTAGCTTAGGTTACCGTGACGGTAAACACCATCATTGCGCACACATCTTACCAGTGGACCGTAGCGACACCTGGCTGGCTTGACACATTAAGAATGGACCATCCTCCTCATCCTCTTCTTGAAGAAAACACTGTTCTACATACAGACGCCATGCAAGAGCCCCCCCCCCTTCCGAGTTGCTATTTGTTGAAGTGTGTATGATATTTATTATATTACGTGTTAGATGCGCTCTTGAATCTTAAGTTTTGCATGAATGAATGCGCATCTATTAGCAAAAACAGCATCGGGCGACTGCCTTTGTCAGCTGTATTTTTTAACCTTTCGACAATCGCTCTAAATTTTTTGAATTACCTTGAGAAGAAAGGAAACCATAAAAAATAATCTTGTTTCAGGAAATGCTTTGGCCAAATTTCAGATCCTATATATTTTTTCTACAAATTAATTAACGTAATATAAATTTAAATCGCAATGGAGGATATTAAAAAATCATAGCTTTCTCACGCAATTAAAAAAATCAGGATAATTACATTTGGTGCCCCTTGTTTTTGGCAATTCTTTTTTTGACGCCAAGCTCGGCGCCAGGAAGGCACAATTTTAAGATAGCCGCTACACAAAACCAAAATAAGAAGTCAAAGAATTGCACAAACTCTGTGTCCATGTGCACATCGATCTGTTTTCACTTAAAAAACATCACGGTATTGCACAAGCTAGGCATTGCGCACTGTCTTAAATTTGTCCACGAACACATCAATCTATTTTCATTTTAAAAAAATCAGGAAACTAAAACAAATTTATTTATGAAATTCTCTGGCAAAATATCTATACTAGATTTTCTTTGTTTTATGTTCTTTCCTTATACCATGTTATATTACTAATCACATTTGTGTATCTTGCACGGATTTTGAATTAAACTATGGAGGATGTGGAAACGTATAACGGTAAAAACCAGGACTTAGAAGATCCCTGGTAATAACGTCTATAAATGAAATGACTGTCGGAATTAAAGATTTCTTTCTAAACTGAATGTCCGAATAACCGATTTTTTTTTCTGCTTCCGTCAGCTTCGGCTCATCGAAGTTCGACTACATTCAGATAGAAGGATTTCAGACATTATTGGAGTTATTATTCAGTTGTTATGTTTCATAGGCCACGAATTTTAAGGGAACATAAATCGACTAAGTAATTGAAAAGAATTTAGTTCATTTACAGAAGTTAGTTCATTTTCTAAGTTCATTTACAGAATACGTTGATATTCTAATTAGTTTTAGAGTCCTACACGATATACATATATGCAATCCCAATGAAACATTTGCAATATTGTAACTAAAACGCCACTGCAAGTTTATCTAAAGATAATATTTTAAATATTGCTCCTATTTAAAGATACGTGCTACAATAACATTATGTTTAAAATGCTTTTTCTGAAGGTGCAATACATAGTTCGTTAAACAAGCAATTTTTTTATAACATTTTAAATGAATTTTGTTTGTTGCTGGGCATTCGAATTATTTTATCAAAACGCTAGAATGTTAAAACTATAATCAATACAGTTGTTTAACTCTTGAAGTTCTTTTAGTTAAACTTTACTTAGAAAGGATCATAAATATAAAGTTTAGTCTTGTCCGTATATCTGATTTTCAGTGATGCACATTTCACCTTAATTTTTATTAAAATAAGAAAATATTTGAAAAAATGTATATGATCATGAAGAGTTAAAAATGTAGGCGATTCAGTTTTTTAAAATTTATATTATACGTACACGTAATGAAACATTATAAAACATGCCTTTTATGTCGCATGGATATTGGATTAAAAAGACGCATAGATATTTTAATTTGTTTAACTAGTTAAAATTTACTAATTTTACATCGAAACTCAAATTTAATATTAGCGAGATGCTGATTCGCAGAATCATCACAGTGTATTAAGTGCATTACCATACTGAGCAGTGTTACTCAAAATAATGTATTACAATGTATTTAATACTGTAGGTATCACAAGCACATTCATTTTAATTCTATTATCATCATTCAAAATTTTATATTGATAACACGTAGAATGGTTTCAGTGCAGTTTTTCTGTTTGGAATATATTTTACTGCAGAGTTGAAACTTCCCTAGACATGTTCCTTAACTTAAGCTATATTGCACTAAGATATGATTTTATAGCATTTCTTTCAGCGAGGAAAACCTGATAATGCGCGTAGAATTCTAACCTGGTTATGGATTAAGTCCTTAATTAAAGTTACCTTCGGTGGTGCGAAGTGTTTTTAAGGACCCTACAGTACTCGGTGTATGCAGGCATCTTTTTGCATTGTAGGAGAGAATAGTGAATGCGTATCCACTTGATGGAATGAAATGCGAGATTGGGAAATGCCGGAAGATGTTTCTGCAGTCACTTTGATTAACGGCACTCATCTGCATATTTTTTTTCTCCTCAGTTCCTCCACCTCATCCAATATGGGGCGAAACAAACATCCAAATCATTTCTACCTTCAATGACAAGCAGCCTCTGAGGTCATTGATGGCAGGAAACTCCACCGCTTGATGAAGAAGAACTCCATGGGCTAAGTGGTGGAAGCGGCTTTTCTTGCAGCCATCCTCTTCTCCCCCGACTCTTCTCCCATCTCCCTTCCAACTCCTTCTTCAGCGCTCTTATTTTGCTCTGACTTAATGCATGCAACCCTCCCGACGGCTGCCTATATTAGCGCTTTGCCGTAACGACGCTAGTAATTAAAAATTCTGCATTAGGCTGAGCAGAATGCCCGGAATTCTATCGCATTCGGAATTAAGAAGTTGGAGACAGGAAGGGGACTCGGTTATTAAACTTTTAACTTTTGAAATATTATATAGACTACTACTTCAAGAAACTCTGTGTATGAGCTGTGAAAGAGGAAAGTAAAAGGAATGCAGCAGTAATTAGGAGAAGCCCTCCAAACAAAAACGGACCGTGTTTTGGAAGAGTAAAGATTTGTTTGCTTTCCCCACCGTTGCTAAGGGAAGACAGGGGAGGGTGGAATCGGATAGAAATAGGTTTTCTGCCTAAAAGCGTGATGGCATTTACTTTACGTCACAAATATTTTTTTTAAATATTTTGGCTTGAAATTTGTCGTAACCTCGGCCTCGTTGCAACCCCTTAGCTTCAAGACACATGCACACGTGATTGGATAGCGAGGATTCATTCTCTGGAAAAGTTAAATTAGACGAATGCTTATCAAACCCTTTCTCACTCTGTTGCTCAAAAATTTTTATTGGTATGCTAAGTATGCCGATTAAACCGAAACATTTTTCTAACCTTCGGTTTGATAACATGGATCTCTGTAGAAGTCTCTGTCTTTAATTTTTACCAAAATTCCAACGACGCGATTAATTTGTTAATTTTCTGCTATCCGTATCAGTGAACGATAGCCAACTGCATGACATCAGAACTCTTCCCCCCTTAAGTGCAATATTGAATTTTTTAATTATGTTACTTCAACTAGCATATCAAAAAATCGTTTAAAAATTTGTGTAATTCTTTGCAGAGTGTGTTTGTCGTGCAGTTATTTCATATATGTACAAATTCTTATTATTTGAGTAAAGACCTATCTTGAAAAACCCACATATAAGAAAAATCATCATATTAATTTTTGGTATAAAAGAATGAAATAACCTGATTGTAAAGGAGGGGAAAATTTCTTTTAACTGTGCATTAAAATGAACACTATAGCATATTTTTCGTGCAGATATAACAAAATTAAGGTAGAAATACTGAATGCTAAGTTTTATATATATTGATCCTGGCTACTGTATCGTTGGTCTGGGGTTTGAATTCCTGAGAAGGCTTGGATGTTTGTAAGTGTGTAATGTCTGTACGGCGTGGTTCGAAGTTTAAATACTGGCGAACCAAGTGTCCTTTCGAAGGCTTGGTGGTAGAAAAAAACAGAGGTAAAAGAACTTCGGATTAATTAATCCTCTTGTTCTCCATCAAAACTGGGACGGAGCTTCCATGTACTAAGCGAATGTAAAATCAGTCGACACCTGTGGAATACCTTGGGCAGCGTTTCTTGGTGATGAGACGACTAAATAACCGATGACTATTGCCATTCCGGACCATTACATTAAATTGCACATGATATGACATGCAAAATGATTATGACAATTTTTTTAAAAGTTATATCTTATACCTTACTTTGTTTATTGTGCACAAAAAATGCAACAATAAAACGCATAAAAATAAACTTTATAATCAAGACGGAAGAGGCGAAATTTGCAAAGCTTCGATAACTAGTCATAAGTGAAAATTTAACCCCAATTTTGATTTCGGGTTTATTTTCTTGGAAGATTTTTAAATTCACAAAGCTTTATTTTGTTTAGGTAATGACTTTAAATCCAGTCTAATCCTTCCTAACGCTTTTAAAATTCTATTGACTTAATTTTTCAATTTTCGTTACGATTTCTGCCGACAGATGGCACTACCTTTTCGTTCGCTTTACTCCTTTTAGTTATAAATACAACCATAACTTTCATTTAGAAAATTTCTTTGCTCCTGATGTAGAGGGGACCTGTACCTGCTGCCCTCGAAATCGATAGCGTCTGGACTTAAATCTACGCCAAACACAAGGCTGTTGCTTTGCCTAATTTTATGTAAACTCTGTAATATTTTGTACCTTACTTTTTTAATTTTCATATTACACATATTATATTTTCGAACCTTTTTTTTAAATCATTATTATAATAAAAATTTGTATTTAAAAAAATTACCGTCCTTCTGATTGTTCAATTTATAGATAGATAGTAGATATAGATATTTTTATCATAAAAAATATTGTTTTATTAGTTCAAGGATCACAACAAAAGTTAGTACCTTAAAAAAAAGGAGGGTTAGAGGAACTTCTGTAAACATTTTCGAAGTAACAGTCGTAGATAGGATGCAGTACGGCTGATTGCCTGAAACAAAAGTTAAATATCTCGTGTTGGTGTTTGCTATTGTGTACTATTTCAAACTTCGCCAATGGAAAGAAGAATTTCCTGAACTTTTCCTTGTCAAGGCCAGAGTGTGGATTGTGCAGGAAATGCGAGAGAAGGCTATCAGCCGCGGTAGGCCGGGAAGCCTTCAAGGACAGCAACCACAATAATAAATAAAATAAAAAAATCTAAGGGTTGCCGTTCCCTGACCATCATGCGCCCTCAAAATGTCGCCAAGTGTTCTCTTTCAAGTTTGGTATTGGACAAGGTTCGATAGTGTTTAATTCAATATATATATATATATATATATATATATATATATCGCAGCTTATTCGCTTTTCTTGCATGGTTGAAATTGGTCAAATTTCCGTCTGCAGTTATTAAACGCATTAGGAACATTTCTAAAAGTTTAGATATTCAGAAAGTGACGTTTGAGGAAACCAGTGATGAAATTGAGGGTGAACGACTGCGTTTTGTCCTCGCTTTCTTCTTCGTAGTCTTGAGAGCAATAAACGTATTAAATAATGAAAATCTTCCCCTTCTGGAAACATGCTTAATTATTATATTAATAAACTGAAGTTTCAATAACTTCAGAAGTTTTGCAAAGAACAGTTATTTTAGTATTATACTAACGTTAGTGTATTAATTTAAGTATCTACGGAGCGTAATAACGTAATGAATGCGATCTGTTATCGTATACATTTTTATGTAGTTATCTGCGATAGTTATTTGGTAGTGATGATTGCACAACATAGCATTTGATCATTTGTCTTGTCAGCTGCTTTTCGTAAATTCTCATCACGAAGCATTTTTTGCTTTATGGCTGCAGATATTTTTTTTATTTATTTATTATTTTTTTAATGGAGGGGACAGCATAAATACCTTGAAATTGCGAAAGAAGGTGTTCTTGTTACAAGTGGTGATGCTGGTTCTTGCTTGCAGGTATTTCAGCTTTTTCATGTCAGCTTTGTAAAATCATAATCTTTCCGTGAAGGTCTTTTTACAGTAGAGTTGAAGTTTATGTTGTAGCATCCTTTAGTCAATAACACTTCTTAACACTTTTCATGTACTTTTCAACTTGATATCTTAGGTGTATTTTAGGAGATCTTAAGTGTTTAATCTATATGTTATGTTATGTTATTATGTTTCTTTTGATGCCTTTTGAGCTGAATCGAGCTAGTTCTTGTATTATTTTGAATGATTTTTTGCGAATATTTATTCCTGATGCTTTGTCATTTTAATTCAATATTCTAGTGTAATTGTTTTGAATGACTTATTATAAGAAGCACCTGTCTGTGGCTTGTTTCTAATAGTTTTACTACAACATAACCCAAAATTTTCAAACACTAGAAGAAATCTACACTTTTTTATATATGTTTTTATGTGTCTTAAGGAGTAACAATTTCGTGATCGTATATCGTATATTCCATATTAAAATGGAATATATGTATAGTCTAAGGAAAATTAACAACTTTTATCTTCTGTCCGGCGTTTTTAATTTTTGAATGTTTATAAATTTTTTTTTCATACATCAGTCGAAATGAAAGTTCACAGTTTTCATACATCAACTGATCTAAAAATATTTTAACCGAGTAGAAATTGTACCTCTGTGGGCTCTACTGTGAGTAATATTTTAAAATTTTATCCGGTAAAAGATAATTATCATCACTATTCATAATAAACTGAACAGGGAAGGTCGAAAAGCTGGATGTTTCCTCCATGCAAGTTCTTGTTTCAGGGATGAAGTTACAGCAATTATCTCATACTTGGGAGAGATGATTACAAAAAAACGATGTTATCTCCGGTAGAGTAGATTTTAAAATTATTTAGGTTATATTATTGGTGGATAGTCAAAAAGTCAGTGGATAGCCTTATCAAATTTTACTTGCAAAATTGCGATTACCTGTTTCTTTTCCAGATGTGAATGGCTGAAAGGCAAACTCGTGGTCCAAATACCATACTTGTTTGCAGTTCGTACAATTTACCTTAGTTTTGAATAGATTAAAAGATAATATTAAAAAGACGCTTGTGAACAATAGAGTGTATTGGAAAAACCTTCAAACATAAGACTCCAGTTCGTATGGGAGAGGAAAAGATTTTCTTGTAGGTTGTTGAAAGGAATTAAATGTCGGATGAACCAATTTAAATTAAGACAAATATGGTAGTTCGTGGACTTTTCTGATATCAAAACACGAGTTGATCAAATTTCACAGAGGTGAATCAGTACAAAATTTAATGGCTTATTTATACATTGCTTTTATCTGTTATTTCAGTGTCGTAGGCAATTCCTAATGATAGACAATGTTCCTAAAATATATTTACGGAATATATTACTTGGCGGATGTATATCACTTCAACCTCAGTACCCAAGAATTTACTAAGGGAAACCTATTTCATATTTACTTTACATATTTGAAAATCGGAAAGTAAAGCATCCATGCCAGCTGTCTCATTCTGGCGCCTGTGTTAAACTGGGTTTAACACAGGCGCCAGAATGAACCAGTTTATCAGTGTTCACAGATCATCATTTCCGCATTGGTTAGAGAAGTCATTCTAATCATTCTGTGGTGTTCTGCTCAAAATGTTGCATTCGCATTGTTTTCTGTAGATATCTTTTTAGATTAACGTACGTGTTGTGATTGATATCACGCAAAGCATTCTATAGTGTTGACAGAATCTGTTCAGAAGTATCTTAATTGAACATCATTTGTTGTAGACAGTAATCTGAATTGATGGTCGCCAGGAAAGAAAGATAAACCTCGCAAAGTGGCTGAAACTGCAGGAACAAAGATGAGGAAACAAACACGGTGTTTGAAGGTCTCAGTGGAAATGCGAGCTCATTTTTGAGCACGCGAAGTTGATCTTCCTACCTTTCAACTTCGTCACTACCCTCTTTTCCTTAGCGTCATGGATCTAGAGTGAGTTGCACAATATGCTGTCTGACTAGTTTACTCATACAATCATATATCATAATTTAAGGTATATGTCATTTACCATCGTTTACCATCGTCATTTACCATCGTGGAAGATTGCAAAAATATTTGAAACAGAAATGAGACGCTCATTTTTCCTCAACTTTTGGTCAGTGAATCTACAAATAACTGGTCCAGTTACTTATCTGCTAAAGCGAGCGTTGAGGCTATACCTTGCAGATCAAATCTAGAAGAATACGTTTGTTTCAAATTGTTCATATTTATATTTGTTATTACTTTCAGCTTGAAAGTCATAATAATTTCATTTTTCCGGTTCTTTTGTTGACTAAAATTTAAATAAACCCAGCTTTCTTCTATCTAGGCGATGAAAGGAAAATAAAAATGTAATCCCACCATTTCATAAGTAAAATATTAAATGCTTAATTAAGTTTGGGAATCTGGCGCTTTTGCTGTGATGGAACGTTTAACTTCATAAACTGTCATGCGTTATGTGTGTTATGAAACATAATTTTCTTCCAAATAACTATCAGCTAATCAGAGTATTGCTTAGAAGGGAGATTATATAATTTCGATCAAGATGGCTAATCTGATGCTTCTGATTCACATAATACCTTCTGTGCTAATGTCTAATAGTACTAATGTCCCATTTTCGCAGGATTCTATGACCCCCAGGTTTCTTACGACCTTTTTAGCTTTCGCTTTTTGACCAAATCGCTTTGTTTTGTAGTTTTCATTTATTAATTAAATTTAAATGCTGCGACAACTTGAGACGTGCGTTTTGCACATAACACTAAATCTTGCTCTTTATAAGCTCAAAATAATATGGTCATCTGTACACACCTGCTAAACATTCTGAGGTCTCTGTGGAGGTTTTGAATATGCCCAAAATTCGTTTGAAGTGATCCAAGTGATATGTTATTTCATGGGTTATGGAAATAAAGTTTTTATAATAATTAATCTGAATTAGATCATGAGTAGAGGCAACATTCTACCAGGAAATACATATATTAAAATTAAAACAAAAACTCTTCAAAACTGAAGCAAAAACAATTAACAAATTAATAAAACATAATAAAATTGATATAAAATGTTGTTGAAAATTCCTTGGAATCTTTTAAGGAGCAGACGAAGAATTTTCAATAAAGCCATGTTTCTGAATTATATCTATATGATAGTGAAGTTTTGAAACATTTCAAAATAAAAATTAAAAGAATAGGCCAGTTACGATTATGTAATTAAAATTAAAATAATCAAAGTGCTGTAAAAGTGCAACAAAGTAAGTATTAAAATTAAAATAATCAAAGTGCTAAAATAATCAAAAGCGCCGCAAAGTAAGATTTTTTAAGAAGTTTTTAATTTAATCAATCATCAAGATATAATTTGTTCCTACGTGACCATAAAATAATTGAAAAATAAACATTAAATAAAGAATCCTCGAGCAAGAAACCAGAAAAAACATTGGGTAACTAAAAGCAATGCTTTAAATAAATTTAAACCTTAGATTAAGGCGAACTGCTATAAAAAAGCTTTGTAAACCAAAAGTAACATGGCTGACCAAAAGTAAAATATTTCAATTCAAAATTTTGAAGGAAATTAATTTATTAAAAGTAAAAATATTTTA
Organism: Stegodyphus dumicola; assembly: GCF_044657685.1. NCBI lineage: Eukaryota > Metazoa > Arthropoda > Arachnida > Araneae > Eresidae > Stegodyphus > Stegodyphus dumicola. The sequence goes on from NC_140780.1 coordinate 73,549,631, forward strand.
ATAAAAAATTGCTGAAAAGTTTTTAAATTGAGGGGGGGGGACATAAAAGTGGAAGGCTTGCCGCCATAAAAAACGAATAATGAAATATAAATTAAAAAAAAAGACAGTATGCCTAAAATTGGGAAAATTTATTCAACATTAAAACCAAATCAGTAATTTAAGAAAATTAGTTTGAAAGAAAAATAAAATCTGAGGTGCTACATCCGTATGGGTTATCTTTGTAACTGCTGACAATGCTGCTTATAAAAAATGTTGATGGCTTGTACTAGTGTGATTTGTGGGTTACTTTGGTGTGGGGTTACTTTTCCCCGCACAGATTAAAAGAAACAAATAAGTTGAGGTGTAAAGAGAGCGTAAACTTAGTGTAAAATTGAATAAATTTCGTTTTATTAAATTAAGCACTGAAAATTAATAAACTAATAAAATTTATAAAGTAAACTATTTAAAAATTAGCGGGAAGAAATCATTGCTTTTAGTTACCCAATGTTGTTGAGGTTTCTTACTGGAGAATTCTTTTAATGTTTATTTTTCAATTATTTTAAGTTCACGTCCGAGCAGATTACATATTGATGTTTAATTAAATTAAAAACTTTTAAAATATTTTTACTTTGTTGTATTTCTAAAGAACTTTAATTATTTTAATTAAAATATCTTGATTGGCACTTTTATTTAACTTTAATTTTGGAAATATTTCAAAATTTTACAGTCATCTAGATATGATTCAGAAACTGGCTCTGTTCTTCGTCTGCTGTTTGAACAATTTTATTATTAAAAAAAAATTTTTTAATTGTTTTTGTTTCAGATTTTAATTAATTTTTTTAAAATCCTGATATGTGTATTTCCTGTTAGAATGTTGCCTCTTTTTATAATATAATTCAGATTTAAATATTATTTCTTAATTATATATATGTGTGTGTGAAGACATAATAAGCTACGATGGCTGCGCTAAGAAATAGTTAGCAACCTTAAAAGTGACTATTCTAAATTTGATGTTCTCCCTCTAAGTTCATCTGTTCTCCCAAATTTGAGATCTTTCCAAATTACATAACGTTGCTGGCAAAAGGGAACTAAAATCTACAATTAACCAATCACTGCTTAGTTATACTTATGAACCTACTTAGTATAAATACTGCTTCGCAAGCAACTACATCATTCCTTTGTTAACTTCTGCCCTGCCAACATCCCCGCGCTGCTATACCAACTTGCTTAAAATGATGTCGTATCTTTTTACCTGTGTCTATAAAAGTTATTGTAATTGCAAATGATCAAAAAGGTATATTATTTACAAAGAAATTATTCTGATGTAATTGAAAATAAAGATGGTGATTCGCCGAAATTTGTTTTCCTTCCTGCCTTTTCCAGTTAGCCTACTTAAAATATCATATACTTATATATATATGTTATTTGAAAATTCTTTATGCAAAGCGGAAGTAAACATAAACAGAGATTTTAAGTATCGCTAAGGTAACCCTAGAACTGAGTGAGTAGCTAGCGCAAAATCGAGACAAGTTCATGACTGAAGTATCACCTTCTTTTTTCTAAAAGCACCCTTCTCTGCGTTTTTTCAAATGAATTATTGTACGCTGTACCCTTCGCTGCACGTACTTAACTTTCACCCAGTAACCTCTGATTGAAGAAAACTGCAACAACAAAAATTACAAGAAGTTGGCAAAAAGTCTTCATTTTATTCTAAAGAAACTTCTATAGGAGATATATAATAAAAAATTCTTCATACGTGATCGGAAGCTTTACTGGACATTTTTCAAACTGTAAAATAAACAGACCAGGATATAAAATATATTTTGAGTGACTCCCTCCCCTTCGGGAATTGGCAACTTCTGCGGGAGCTCGGAGCAAATGCTTTAAAAAATGGAGGACGTAAGAAACAGGAAGGCAAATGAGAGTTAAGATAGTTGAAACAGGCATCACCATCGGCATCAGGTGATCATATTCTTACTGGAAAAGTGATGATCACTTTAAAGTTTGTAAACTCGTGACTTTGTCTGCTGATGTGAGAAGATTTTTCGCATAATATCAGAAAGATGGCAATTGATGTGTCATTTCAGAATTCTGTAGAATTTATTCAGGTAAACTTTCCTTTTCAATCTCTCTTTTTTTAACCATGCTTAACATATATGCTGGGTGAGTCTATATGTTATGGAAAATTTAAAGAGCGTTCGGGATGTAGCAGTTTCCGAGTAGGAAATTGTAAACTTTTTCGCTTAATAGCAGAAAGGAGGTAACTGGTATAGTCTTCTAGCAATTTATAGAATTTATTCAGCTTAAATTTCCCCTTCTAACGCACGCTTGTTTTAACCATGAATTATATATTTACATATTGGGTCGCTCTAAATGTTAAGAAAGCTCTAATGTAGCGGTTCTCAACCTTTTGACTAACGCGTACCATCTAAACAAAAATTGAAAACCTTTAGTACCACCACTACAAAGTACTACTACCACTACCACTCTTGAATAAAGCTCAGATCGCATAAATTTACGAGTGTTAGCCAAAAAAAAAAAAAAAAAAAAAAAAGCTCAATCAGGATGTTGGGGTTTTAATTTTTGAATTGAATAGTTAAAACTACTTTGCTTCTTTGTGTACCACCTATTTTGCTCTTGCGTACCACCAGTGGTACGAGTACCACCGGTTGAGAACCCCCGCTGTAATGTAAAGAATAGAGTGGTCCGAATGTCGGAATTTTTAAGTAGAAACTTGTTGTCTTCGAAATAATCTTAAAGCAATTCTTTGAAAGGATGGAACTGTATAGTGTGGGAGTACCGCACTGGGTGAAGAAGTTATGACTTGATGACGACAGGAAAGAACTCTAACCTTCAGCTGTGTAGTATTGGCGTATCGTTTTTATGATGCTTACGCAGCCAGAGGTTGCAATTAACTGAAGGTTGCAACTCCCACACCGTATTGCCTTACTTTCGAAGGCTTCTGCTCTCTCAGGATTACAATAACAGAGATCTGGAGCTCCTGTTTGAAAGGTACCCCTCATCATGCATATATAAAATTCACACACGTATACATTCATACTTGTATTCATACATGTATGAAATTCGCGGAACTATTCAAGAACAAGTATACATAATTAGGCCGTTTTTTCTTACCTATTATTGATGTAATTCAAGAATTATGAGACTAAATTCAGGAAGCTACTGATTAAAAGTTGGATGTTGCTTATTTTGTCAGTTTGTGGCTCTGTCTTTGGTAAAATAGAATTTGTTATTAAATTTGTATCTGGTTTTTTGAAAATATTTGAACAAATTTTATAATAAATATATGGAATCTTTTTTATTTTTCACTATTTAAAGCATGATGAATATTTTTACATCTGTAATTTTTTTTCGGTGATTATCATATTAAAATGTTAAATTTTTTACGTACCCCTTCCTACTACAGCACAGAAATTGCTTGATAAATACACCTTAGTAATTTGTAATTGGGATTGTATATGTAGGATCAATTTTGGGGAAATAAAACCCACAGTCACACTTTTCTAACACCCTACATGTTCTTGCTGCTTTAACTCATCTAATAATCCTGCGTAGTTTTCTTTACATGTAACATGACTGTGAGCCAGTTTTCCTTAAAAACGTTACCACGATAGTATCCCTTCCAAGACTGATAGCCTTCACATTGTTTGCCATATAATCAATTAGCCACTTAACGCTTAGAAGAAACAAAAATTTGAATAGTGACGTTACTTTTTTTATGAATCCTAATTTTTACCATCTTTGAAATTTTTTCGCTTTTTTTGCTTTACCCGCTATTGCCTGTTCTTCCCCTTTGTTTCTTTATTTCGACGTTAGAGGAAGTTGGATGTTCATGCCAAGAATAAGTATATTTGAATGTGCAATTTATAGACTGTTCATTGGGTTGATGCACGTGTAATAGAATTTAGTTGTAGGATATATTAGAAGGGAAGCCGCTTACCGAAGTGGCATACCATAAATCAAAAGAAACTCAGCTCTGTCACCAAATGCTGGTTATGTGAAAAACCATTTTAAAGATTACCCCTCCTCCCACACACGTTTCATTATTTCATTTATTGTTATAATTGGTAGTAACGTAAAGTAGCGAGTACAAACATTGATTGCATAGTGAAGGGAAAAAAAGCAAATAATTGCTTACTTATTTCTGTTTTTTCTAAACTTTCCAGCTAAGATAAAAATATAATTCACATTCCGCACATTCCGTAACTCACATTCGTATTTTTGTAGTTGCGTTTGATTTATTGTTGTTATTCCAAGTAGATTTTTCCGCATACGAATTCCACCAGATTAAGTTAAATGTAGAAAATAAAGGTGGACAATTTAAAATAAATAAATAAATAGTAAGTAAAATTTTCCAGCTGCAGTTACAAAATGTTCAAAATCAGATGCACAACACCAACATGCTTATAGTCTAAAGGCAGTGTAAACTTATTAAGTCCTTTCGACAGAACTGTGCTGAAAAAAAAAAAAAAAAAAAAAAAAAAAACAAAGTTGATTGTAATAAAAAAACAGTATGCAAATAAAATGGGAAAAGAATGATACGTAAACGAGCTACCCGCTGACTCCTTTGTTTCGATAATACTTTCTTTTAACTCTGATTGAACAGAATGTTTTTGCAGTTTTGGCGAATTAAATTAACTATAAAAAATTTTAAGTTATCTGCCAAAAGTTTCACTTTCTTTGAAAGAATACGTTTAAAAAAAAGCGCCTGTAAAATTAAGTCTTAATTGTATTTTCGAATTAAAAATTCTTTAAGAAGAGGGCATCTTATTTTCGTTTTTAAAATTAAGAAGATATTTTAGTACTTTCGATTTTAACTAGGATTTATGTTATCTATTTTTGGCTTTTCTCTCTATCATAAATTTTGAAACACATATACAGTCTTTACAAAATAGTATGTTCGCAGAATGGAGAAAACTTATTTTCGAGTTCTCAGAGATTTCATTCATATTTTGTTTCCCCCATTTAAAGGGAAAACAAAACTTTACCACTGTTTTAAGATACTTTCTAAATTTATCAAACCTCACTTGTAACCGAGTCGTTAAGACCGCTGAATACTAAAAGTTTGACCCGATTTCGATCCCAGGCAAACGGGCTGACTGCATAGTTATTTTTCGGGATTTTCCTCTTTATAATGTGAATACGAGCCAATTTACCTTAGAAAGCCCTCTATGATTGCATCCCTACCCTTACGTAAATAGCTCTAGTGAGCTTTGCTGTTTTCAGTTAACCTAAGCTATCTTATTAAATTTATAATTTTTGTCTCCTTTTTATACATGATAAAATTATTTACTTTCGATAAACATATTTTTAAAAACAAAATACGGTTCTAATTTTAGCTTTGGTTAGATGAGAGAAACTTTGATATTATAAATGATTTTGATACCGATTTAAGAAACCATGAATGAAAATAATGAAATCTTATGTATCGGTAGTTAAGCTAAGCAACTCAATTGGATTTATTGGCCTTATTGTAGAAATTTATCTCTGGCAAGGTTAAAGTGAAAATGAAATAATGAAACATAAACAATGATAGATCGTAGGAAAAAAATGGCATTATTTCCGTCAGCTTTGTTTCCAAATCTTTTATCTCAAACTTGTTAACAAACAGACTAATCATTTGCTGTTAAAACTGTCTAAAACCTACATTTCATATGTATCTTTTAACTTCATGTGTGAGATAAATACATACCATTGTATATAGAAAAGCAAATTCATAGTTATAGAGCAGTAAAAGGTTATCGCGATCTTTTCGTATTTTTTATGCCCCCCCCTTTTTTTTTTTTTTTTTTTGTAAATTTTTCTAAACTTGTTTGGAAAAAAAGAACTATGGAAATCACAACGAGCTATATAGTTGGCTTCTTTCTCTAGGCTTTGTTCTGCATTATATTTTTGCCCTTTGAGCTCATTGACACACTTGCACATAAACTGTTTAAAGCTGTGCATCCATTGTAATGTCAAGCTGTGACGTGTGAAAGGGAAAATGAGAATTGATATTATAAGGTATTTCTCCCGCTTTCTTAGCGTGCCTTCGTGGCGTAGTTCGAGTACCGGCGAGGGCATTGCTCATTTTTTCATCTCTCCTGCTTCGAAATAACCTATAATCTCTACAATATGACTTTATATGTTGCGTGCTCTTCCTTTTTATCAATTTTTCTTGATAAATTTTTACTGGACATTTGAGTAATTTAGATACCCCAAAATAAGGAATTCGAGACAAATGGATCTTATATGTTAGATATGTGCTTTGGTAGCGAGGAAATTAAATTACATTAAACGCGTGTAATGTCAAGCATGTTTAATAGATTTTAGAATATCTCATGCTGATATACTGCATTTGGTTGGATTGCTGAATAGTATTTTATTCTTTCACTTTTACGTTAAAGTATGTGGTTTCTTTTATTTTGCATCCCTAAAGGTGTATGTATTTTTAAGAAATTTAGTATTTACATCAAACATGAAAAAAAAAATTGTCACATAAAACGATTTCTTACACAAATTTATACAGCTGTATAAATAAAGGGAAAAATAAATAAAAAAATACATTCAAATATGTCAAAAAAAATCTCGTTTTGTTTATCAAATAAGTTATAAAATTTTATTCATTTATTTTCGTGTTATCTGTATTGTTTGAAATTAATGCAAGCTTAACATTTATCAGATATTCTCGGAATAAGTTTATCAAAACGTAATATATAAAGATAACTTCACAAAAGATAATGTCAGACATAAAGTTTAGAATCTTACAAATGAATGAAAAGAAGGAAATAGAAAACGTTTTCTGCTGAATTCCTGTTCTAGTTTAGTAATCACAGACAGAAGGTCAGCATTTTCATCGTTGCGACTCAAAATACTTGAAAAAATTAATGACAGAATGCCTATACAAATCGTGAAATTTAACGCATTCAAGTACCCTTGGCTGATTGATGACGAGGAGTAGAGATGATGTATACAGTAAATTTAATCGTTAAAATTAGAAAATTGTGCTTATGCTGTTGTAGTGTTTATATGTGTGTGTTGACCTATAAGAAGAATTATCTGACATTCACAAACAATAGTGATCGATTGAAGTAATTCTAAGAAACTGTGCTAACGAAAAATACTGCGCACGTAAATCATAATCTGTTTTGAACTGCATATTCTGAATTTCATTACCGGAAATGTAACTTGAGTATTTATTTTACAGAAATTAAGTAGCGCTATTTTATTACTTAATTTTTAAATTATTTGTATAAAAACGAAGGGCTGAAGATCATGGTTCAAACATTTCAGTAATTTTGTGTATATTTATTGCTACAGGGTTCTCGTACATTTGCCTTATTTTTGTTTGAATGTATATCATATCGTATGTCTAGATGATTATGTTTTTTTAATGGTAATAAATATTTGCTCTAAATACAGACGCTGTTACAAACTCAATTATAATACACTTTTAAATTTTGAAGTTTCGGTTACTTACAAACAAAATCTCAGTTTTATTTAAAGTTTTTCAAGATAATGCTTCCATATTAATGTATATATTATGTTGTACCTTGATGATATAATAATTTGATGATATAATATTTGATATTTTAAGTGAGGGCGATAAGTTCTAGCTTTACTTTGAATTAGTTCTATGCGTATTTTGTAACCATTATTTATATTAAAAATTTTATTTTAGAAGAAAATTTTATGAAATATTATGCATCTTTTCTCCTTGTACAGTGCGTTTCCTATTGTGCTGTTTGTAAGCAATATTCGAAAATTTTGGATATTATAAATTGTCATCATTATTAATGACTAGTATTAACGTTTCAAATTCATTAACATCTGTCTGGTTTTTGAGTCTTTCTGGGGGAAACATTAACATTAATAAAACTTTCAACTAAATATTATGAGCTATACATTATCAGTATCTGTTGAGCAGACCTGGTACTGTATTAATACTAATATTATTGCTATTTAAGGATGAATTTCTCTGTTTGATCTGTTGTCGTTGCTCCTTAAACATTAAATGTTAATTCTGGATAACCATTTCTATTTCTCACTGCTTCAAAAGTTTTGATATCTTATTGTCTTAAACTACCATTTTTCCTTCCTAAATATTTATTCTTTAAGTGGGAAAAAGTGTTTTGACGAGGGGTTAGCAGATAATTATTAATTTGCAATTTGAAGTTGATACTACATCAGTTTTTCCAAATACTTCATTCTCCTCTTAACAGCCGGAGGGACCGAGCCGATTTATTGCTTTTTAAAATATACAATCATATGCGTAAGCATTAATTAGTTCGCTTTAAATTCAGCTCCTAACGTTAATGATTTAGGTAAAAATAACATTTCTAATCGATTTTTTTTTATTTGCTCTTATTTCTGATGCACAGAACTGTTGTAAAAACCATTCTGGCGCTAACACGTTTAGACTTATGCCTTGGAGAATTCTGCTTGTTAGTATGCAGCTGAATGCATTTCCAGTTTGAAGGACACGATTTAAGAAACTAAAAATCTTATTTATGATGTTATCATCATTTGAGTCGTATTTTGCATAATTCTGTGACGGATGTCAAATCTAGTAAAGCAAGTGACATGTGTTTGGAATCTAGTTTGTGGTAAGCTTGTTATAATATAAGGCGCATAAACCTTATTATACATAGATCTTATAACATAAGTTGCATGAGTCTTATTATACATTATATAAAGCCACGTGCTGAACAATTTTTATTATGTAATTGCTGGATAGAAAGTTGCAAGTTGCAAATCTTCATAATTTCATGACGAATGAAAACTTATGTCCTGTATGTCATATGTATAGGCCACATATGTTCGTCTTTTACGATCTTGCTGAATCTAAGTCATATTAATAAATTAAGTTCGCATTTCATGCTTTCTGGGTATGATATAATCACAAAGGGCCTATTTTGACCGTTGTTTTATCTGCCTTGAAAGTTTGCATGGACTTAGGTGTTGATTCAAGAGTTTTCGTAAGTCTGTATGGGTAAAAAAATTATCACCTTCTTCCCACTCTCCCCCAAAAGACAGAGATCAGTCAGTTGTGAATTAGAGTAAATTTAAACTCTCAGCTCAATTTTTTCTTTCCTTTATTGAAAGCAAATTTATCACTTTGAGTCTAATTGTACAGAAAAATAATTAAAAGGACAACTGGCTATGCTATTTCTGCGTAATAAAGTTTTTTTTTAAGCAGAAGGTAGTTTTCACCGACATATTTTCCAAAACTGGTCACTAAATAATGTCCTTTATTGTTTACTTATTGTTAATTAATTTCCAAAAGTGTCAGTGTACATTTGGAATATAGTAAGACATTGAACTGAATTGTGCTGCATATTGCAACGCATATGGAAAATTAAACAAAATTAAAGTTTAAAGTGTTGTCACTGAATTCCTTCTTCTGGGAAGCAGATTTAGTATGTTTTCATAAATATAAGAACTCCAATATGATAGAACTAGGGATTGAAGTAACTGTTTGAAGTGACGTGAAATCATTTTCGCCAATACAAAAAACTGAATTGATCCCAAAATTGTTTTATTTATGATTAACTCTTTCCCCATATTCCCTTTTCCCAGAACTTTCTCGTTACATAAGTTGGTTACATAACCATAGCAGAAGGTATGCATTTTCTGCAGTAACTTCAGATGATCTGAATTAAAATCTGAAAAAATAGTACGGTATCTATCTGTGTCTATTCGAAAGTGCGCAGAAGGTGAACGGGAACTAATTAGACGTTTTCTGTTTTCTGTTTTAACTTCCAGAAAAGTATAAATATACTCAATCATTTTTCTGTGTGTTCATCATTCCTAAAGTATTTGCTTCATGTGGCTGTCTTGCTTACTTGCAGTATCTCATTTAATAAAGAAATCATGTTTGCATATGACTCTTATAAAAGAACTGGAAGTGATTCAGCACTTTTATTACAATATTTTAACTCTTTTACAGGACCTGCATACCGTACCATTATATTGTGTAATTTAATAGTTTACCTTTAGGCATAAAAAAAGCCTGAATTAAAATTTAAGTCGAAACATTTTACCTTGCTTTTGAATTGTTTTGTTATTAAATTTTAATCTTTAAAACAACTGTGACGTTGGCCACGTTTTGACTAATCAGTTGAAGCATTTTATTATTTTATGTAATTTTTACATTTTGAAAATTCTCATTTGAACTTGCAATATTGCTGCACAACTTGTCATCCTATAGCATTCGATGTCTACGAGGAAAAGTGAATCGCATGTGTTAAATTTATATGTGTATGCATAATTAGTTGCACTTAAATTCATATCTATATGCATACTTAGTCGCATGTGTTAAATTCATATCTATATGCAACTAGTAATTTTGGAAATTTCCGTATACGTCCATTTTTATGGACGTATAACCAAAACGAATGTTTTTTAACATTCGTTTTGGCTTAATCACAGAAAAGGCATATTGTTTTCTTTTTAATCTGTTTTTTGGCATTTAATTTCATATTTTATTTTGGCATTTAATTTCATATTTTATTTTGGCATTTAATTTCATATTTAATTTCATATTTTATCTGCAACTGGCGTCTTTTTTCTTTTATTTGACCAAGATGGCAAAATACCTTGAAGTCTATCACATATTTAAAAGAGCTTATTTATCAAGCTATTACAGCTTCATGTTTTGAACCCATTTGTTTTAAAAACGGAATCTCAAATTAAAATAATATAACGACAGTTATCCGTTGATCGTAATAGGGAAAAAGCAATAGCTAATTTGTTTAACATCTTGAATTCTCCATTAATAAATTTTACTTGAATATTCTGAAATCAGAATCAGTTTTGCTGAATTTATTTGCTTTTACCAGGCAGATTAATAAAATCATGAAAGTTTAAGTGAAATTATCTTTTTAGTCTATTTATTAACACGTGGCATCTCTTTTTGATTCATTTTACACATGAAAATTCAAGTTTAACTTCTTGTTGAAATAGCGCGTTTCTCCACCGAATATGTGTCGTTCAGTCACGTTTACTAAATGTGTTCTTGTAAGCAACAAGAATCGATACAGCCGATACAATCGATGTAATCAGAATTAATATGCGCCGAAACAAAACAGATTAGGTACTAGAATTACCCTATGATCATAAAACTTCTCATTCACAAACCATTAAATTGAAAGGATTAAGCGAAATCTTTAGTGTCTGTCACAAGTTTCTCTTCTGTTATTTTATACATCCGTTGAGGGAAATTCGAAACTCGAGCTGTTGAAGAAGCAGCGTTTTAAAAGTGTTCTAGTTTGGATGAGGGAATAAAATGTAATGGAAAGTGTGAGGAAGGCCAAAGGTGAATGAAAATGATTAAAGATCTAAAAAAAAAAAAAAAAAAAAAGAAGAAAAAAAAAAAAGGATACCAGTAAGCAACTCTACCACCAGATCGTTTGCACACTGTTGACGTTATCTCTTGTGCCAGGAATTATTATTCTTGGCACATTAGACCTAAGCGGCCGGTTAGATAAAGCTGTGTTTCCCTAAACTCTGAGAGCACGATCATTAATTAACAACCACCCCTCTTCTAACCTAGGGCACGCCCGAGAGAGGGGGTACCGGGGCCAGCCGATGTGATTGAGGGCCCCGCTTGATTTGTGGCCCCACCGGACAGGTCGCGCGCCGTAATTGATGAGGGCCCAAACTTCCATCCACCTACTTCTTACCTTCTGTTTTTACACCACATTTGAGGAATGGAGAAGGGAGGGGGAAGAAAAAAGGCGAAAAGTATTGACTTTCTTTTTCCCTGTTCTCTCTCTCTAAGGAAGGTGATACTTGGCAGCAACGGTTTAAACGAGTTTTTTTTTCCCCTCTTCTCCGGTAGCAGATTTTTAGTCAATCAACATACTCTACAAAATAATGCTTTCATGAGAGTAAAACTGCATTTTGAAATTTGTTTTCTTCTTTAATTTTTTTTCAGACAACTGGATGATTAATGTAAAATGAAGGAAAGTAATCCAACGGATAATCTGTGAATATTTTTTCGTAAGGAACTTTTTTTATTCAGTTGGAAAATATTTATTTAGTTCATAGCTTACTTTTGAAGATTTAACCAGTATTTTGCTTGCGTAAATTAGAATTTAGTGTAGCATAAGATTTGCAGCATGGTAAACAAATTTCAAGTTTCTGTGTAGGGTAGAGTTTTGTTCATCTCTTCCAAATAAAGCGCATTTAAACTACTTATAGGAAAATATGTATAAATGCTTATGTCCAAAAAGAACAGACAACAAAATGTGACAAATCTTCAATTGGAGGAAGGCATGAGCAACATAAAATTTTCTATTTATCCTTTACTTTAATAATTGTCGATTTTCGATTTTCAGGATTAAATTTGATCTGAGAGATTTACTTCTTTAAATATATATTTTTCTTTTATCTTTTTGAAATGATAGTTGTCTTAGCTTCTGAAGAACATTTTTAGTGACTGTTCTTTGAAATTTCATTTTTAAAAGTTAAGCAGACGTTTGAATATTTTAATATTTTTCGATGAGTAAAGATTATTAGCGATATAGGGTCTCAGAAAAACCAGAATTCAAAATGTTTATGGACTTTTATTTTTTATTTTTATTTTTTTTTTTTTTTTTTTTTTTTTTTTTTTTTGTTGGTAAGTATAGGTAGTGAAAAATACTCTTTTAAAGTTATGTTGGTCTTGTATGAGTTTTAAATTGTTTTTCTAATTATACCAAAACATAGCAACTAAACTAATTTTACTACTTAAACTACCAAACTAATTTTACTACTAAATTACCAAACTAATTTTACTGCTAAATTACTAAACTATCCAACTAATTTTAGTCTGCACAAACGAATGCCGTGTGCTATATAAGCTGTCATTTTGTTTTATCACCAGAGATTGAGCTTTGAATAATATCTTAAGTTCAACTTTTAAGTTGAAAAATAATATATTTTCTATCACTTTATGTAAATTACAGTAATATAATTTACTATTTTCTTTAAACTATATTTAATTTTTATTATTGAGTTTCATTATTTGCAATCGTTTCTGCGTCCGTGCTGGCAGAACTAAATCTACGAGAGTAAAATTTTAATCAGATTCAGAGTACGTGTAAAAGTAGAGATTTTTTATAGGTGCACACATTTTGAGGCCCCTGCCACAGAAAGCTATTGTATTAATAGTAATATATGAGCGGTTTTATTAGAAATTCATATCAGCTGCTTTTGTTCTACCTTAAAACTTTTCTTTGACCGAAAGCTATTTGTATGTATTCCTTGCGATATTTGAATAAGTTTTCATATTCAGCCACTATCATTTTTATGTATCCCTGAAGCTAATATTATGCTACCTGAAGTCAATTTTAAAACAGCTCTAACTTTTAATAATTATAATATGAATTCATATGTATTTCACTAATACTTATTTAACACATTAATTCATCGGTACGTTCTGCCATTTTAAAAAGTGTGTGTGATTATATAAGCTAAGCATGTACTTATGTTTTGCTGTTTATCGGTAAATATTATGGATGCATAAAATGAAAGAGAAGGCTTCAGTAAAATTTGTCGTTGTTTTCGCGTTGTTTGGTTGTGAAGAAAACTCATAAAAAGTCGTTCTTTTTTAGCAGCACACTTATTCCGGTTTCTGAACCACTTCTTGTAATCAGCTGGTCCTAAGCACCGTACTGGATTCCGCAACCAGAATATGACAGAAGGAGGAAAAAAAATCCTATTAACTTTTGGTTATACTTAGGCTAATTTTATTACTTTTGGGAGGCTTTCGGGGCAGATTAACGAAAGCTTATTTCTCATCATAACGTAATTAATAAGTGACTTAATTGCTGTTAACGAATTTTTTTCGCCGTCATTAGGACTTTCAACGTGTAATTAATGTTCAGTTTCTGGCATGCTAAAAAGGAATGACGTTCATTAAGAGAAGATAGATTTCGAATTTGATTTTGGGATTTTCTATCAAGTTTTGCTCTCAAATAGGAAAAATGCTCTCTTTTAAAGGCCACCTCTTCCCCTCCTACCGATATTTATCAGCCAATAAATAAACGCCGTTTGTTGAGGTAAGAAATGGGATAGTTTACGGTTACGGATCAGGTAGGCTGAAAATAAATAAATTAAAAAAGGAATAAAACCATGATGTTTTCAGTTCTTTTTTTTTTTTTTTTTTTTTCCAAAATGAGCACGTGCATTTCTAAAATCATCTTGATGTGTGAGTATAAAAATTAACTTTCCGACATGATCTGCATAACGTTTGAGTCTTTTGCGTTATGATACTGATTAATTGTTTAGTTGTATGTGTTTTACAACCGGTAATATACTACTTGCTGTATTACGAATAAGCTTAAACATATTTATGCAATGAATTAAATGTAATATGCTGATGATTTTCTCAATTTTTGTCATAATTAAAATATTTACTTGTATAGAAATTTATAAAGTATCATGGACTATGCAATTAAAATTATTATTTGCGGGAAAAATCTTCGGGATAACATTCTCTCTCTCTCTCTCTTTTTTTTTTTTTTTTTTTTTTTTTTGTCAATATGTTTCCTACTCAGTATGCAGTTTTTTTTTTTAATTTAAATTTACTGATGAAAAAAGGACCACGTGAAACTTAAGCTATGAGAATAATAAAGAATGATTATGTATTTGTGTGTCTCCTAAGATTCATCAACAAATAATGCAATTTTAAACATAGCAGTTCGCATGAACGAATCTCAGTTTTTTTATTAGCATGATAAATTGCCAAAATAATGTTGTTAATGAATTAGACGAGTATTTCTAGAACGAAGCTGGGTATAGACGTACGTGAGAAAAACATGAAACTGTTCTGAGTAAGAATATTCAGTGGATTTTGAGTTGTTACATGATTATTGTTATTAAACTTTTGTACGCTTTTTACCTTTTTTTATGCTTATCATATTATTTAATATGTTTCTATCTATTTTACGAGTTCTTTTTTTAAGAATCAGATTGAAATTTCATGCAAAGAAGTATTTTTTGGCTTCTGTTTTTAAGCCAGTTGGGCGAGAAGAGATTTTTATTTTTAACTTGAGGGAATAACCCTTCCCTTCTAGGGTGAGTGTTTTTTGTTCGATCTTATTCATTCGGAATCAGGAAATCAGAGATTGTGCTATATTTATGTATAGCTATCGATGACTACTAAATTGTAGATAATGCTTGTCATCCAACAGAAGCAGAATTTGTCATTACTTTCGTGTAACTGCAAGTCACTAGCTGTCAATAAATGTTTAACTGTTTATTTATTGTTTAATTATACTTGTCTTCATCAATTAATGCAATGATTATATTAGTTTTAATTAAACAGATATGTGTTACTTTAAGTATTGACGCTGATGAAGGAGCTGATGTCCGAATTCATCAAAGCAGTATTGCTAGTGTTTTAGCGTATCATCAAAAAACTAATCCATGTTTAGGTTATTATTTTATAAATAAATAAAAATAATGAGAATCACTTTAAGTAGGCAAAATCTTTCTTAGTATATCAATTAATTTAAGTTGTTTAAAAGCGAAGTTTGTAGTTTCCCAATCTAAATAAGTACGAAAGCATATTTTGTTTTAAAAAGTGCGCTTAGAACTTCGCGCGTTTTAACATAATGCCTCTCGCGTAATTTCTGTAGTTCTATAAGCCTCAACTATTGACATAGTTAGCTTTCAGTTGTTTTTTAAGGTTAAATTGAATTTCTTTAAATTTATTGAGCATCTTGCATATAGGCATTTCTATCATATCAGTAAGTACGACTTGTAAATAAACATGCGCAGTGCTCCTCGTATTTTGCAGTATTTGATGTTTGTGTTCTGAAATTTGTTTCTGAAAATTTAAGGATAACTAAACATGTCTGTACTATTATGGTGGGAGAAAGGGGAGTACATCAAAGTGGTGGCATGCTTCTTCGAAACATACTATAAATAGTTAACTGTATTTTTATACGTGAAAATATTGTAAAAATATTCTTTTATCCGTACTTCCTGTGACTGCGCTCATATTTCAGATAATGATTATTTATTTTTTATTTCAGATTATGAAAAAATAAATTGCAAGCCTGGATTGAAAACAAACTGCCTAACTGATGAAGAAAATGATATATTTAGTCATTTACAAAAAATATTTGAGCTAGTGCTTGCAATTGCAATTTTAAAATGCACGAGTCAGTGCCATCTTGTTAGGTATGTCTTCAGAGTTTTGTTTTTCATTTGTTAGAATGCACCGACGTATTTCCGAAAGCCGAGGAACCATCTCGAGTGTTAAATAGTTATAATTCATTTAATTCTCATCGGTTTTTCTTCTTTCTTGCAAGGAAAGTTGTTTCTCACCTACACCACCGCGAAACCTGTCGAGCCGCTGGTTAATAACTTAACTGCTCCTTGAAACGAGTTTTGAAAGCAGAAGCGGCTTTTAGGCCTTCGCTCTCAAGGTTTTAATACGTATTAATTGCGATCTCTTTTTGATGGGATGGGAGGCAACGTTCTTTGCCGGTCGTGAAAAATTACCAGACCTCAAAGTGTCAGATTTCTGGTGGTGGTGCCCAGGATCATTATTAATGATCCATCAGCGTAAAGTTTCTAATGAGTCTTGGGGGAATGGCAGGATCCAAAGAGGGTGCCCTCCGACTTTCCAAGCTGAATATCAATTTCTAGGATTTGCGGCCCTCCACTTTTTCTGTTTAGGACCACCTTAAGAAGCGCGCTCAATAACACAATTATCCATTTCTTGGAGGACCCTCCTTCCCTTTGTTGAGAGGAACGTTTCGAATGCATCGAACGAGGGGACTTCTTTTATTCTCTTTAAATGAATCTCAACGGGCTGCTCTCTAAAAACTCAGCCTCTATCCCATGAGGTCTGAAGAATTTTTAAGTGCTTTTCAGTTTCGTTTCCCAAGTGCATGACTTATGTGCACTCATTGCGTGAAACAGAAGTTTTTTACAGCATCATTAGCTACAGAGACGTAAATGAATTCAGGAAGGGTTGGAATCGTGCACCGTGAACGTCCGAAGAATCGGCTGAAGTTGTGAAATTATCTTTGCTAATGGGACTCGTTTGTGAGGGACACTAAGGTGCTGAATGGAATTCGGAAAAATATTTTATTTAGTATGGAGTTATTTTTCGCTGCTCTTCGGTATGGAACGGTAATAACATTTCGGGAAATGTTATTTGAGTTTATTCTTGCCACAATTTATATGACTATCATTCATAACATAGAAAATTGCCGTTTACCGTTGCTGTCGCTTGTAATCGCAAAATATTTGTTCAGTTATTTCTTTTAATGCATGTGATATTAAAAGATCCTAAAGTTTGAGGAATACATACAGCCAGAGATTTCGGTTATAAAAAAGGTTTCAGAGTTCTAAATGTAGTGTTCCGAAGAATTTAATTAATTTCTGAAAGATGGTCCGTGAAGTATAATATTATTAATCGTATTTCATAATTTTAAGTTTGTGCATTTTCCTGCTTTATATGTCAGTTTAAGAATTAAGGAAAAACACATTACTGAAATCATTTTAACATAAATAATAATGATGACTGCAATGTAAAAGTCTCACAGAATATATCTCAAATTACTGTATGAGTAATAGATTGATTTCAGCGGAGAATGAAACTGAAAATAAAATAGATTATTGATCTGAAGAGAAGGAAATAAATTTTAAAATAATTTTTACAAGCAACGCTTTTTATTATTTATGTTACACTTTATTTTAGAGAATTCCAATTTTTGTTTCCAATTCGGATCAGCTGCAGCAGCTATAGCAGCTTTAGATGTTAGGAAGCTGAAAAGAAATCTTCCCGATAAAAAGCATTCGTTACCGCAGAGAGTTTCTTCGAGCAAGAAAGTCGACCGCAATGATTGCCATCTGTTGAGAATCCGTAACTGACGGTGATTGAAGCTCTGGATGCATTCTCGTAATTCCCTTTTCCAGGAGTGGAAATGCTTGGGCATCTGAGATTGAGATGGTATCTGATGGTCTCTGTGTACTAGAACGGCTTCTCTAATCCCGATACTTCGTGGCAACTTGACACTTGAGATATCGTTCCCAAATACCAGCGATCTTTCCTCTGAACACCTTTTACCCTAAACGTTCCTTTTCGCTGACCCTTTTCTTTTCCGGTTACGGATCAGGTCCCCTATTCCTGAAAGACAGCTCTGAGTGACGTGTATCTTCAGCATCATCTGTTTTGAACCATCAGGATTTGTTACATGTAGGAGTTTTCCTCCATATTAATAACCAGTCCATCCGAAATGACAATTTATTATGTTGTTTTCGAATAATCCTAGAATTCTGCTAACGGATTTATTTTGAATAGTTATGTTTAATTAGTCAAGATTTTTCATTCACCAAAGTGTTATTAAAATTTTGTTAAAATAATAATTAGTAGCTTTGAAATAAAAGTCTAAGTAATAAAAATCAACTAATTCCTTTTTTTTTTTTTTTTTGTAAATTTATAAGTTTCATCTTAAAATTTTACTTTAATATACACTTAGAAGACGTTAATTTGCAACCTCTAATAACTAGAAATAGGAATTTGTTAGCCAGAGAAACAGCATTTCATTTAAAAACTGTGTATGATGAGAAAGTTGAGGGTAATGGTTTCTAGCTGCAGCCCATATAGAACTTTAAATTTTAATTAATTTCTAGAGATCCTCCTAGATTAGTAATCAGATAATATTTTATGGGCATCTTCAAACTGAAAAGGTTATGCGAATAGAGAAGAGCTGACACCCCTCCTAATAAAAGCCCGATTTTTCATTAGAACTTCCGATAAATCTCCGAATCTCCCAGTTTTTAATTTGTCTGAATTTAGGTATTTGCTTTCAAATGTAGTTCTAAAAGAATTATTAAGCACCAGGCTTCAAAAGAAAAGAAAACTAATATTGCGAACTCGAAATAAAATTCAAGCTGGGGAAATTCGATTTTCCGTCCTCCTACCCTAGATGATTTTCAGCGTAAATTTCCTGATTCATTTTTATTCGATCTGAACCGTTTGAATCCATTATAGATATTTATTGAACATTTTATTCATGGTACAACTAACTTTTATATATAAATATTTGTATATTTAATTTTACTTTAAAATAAATGGTACATTATTAAGTTTATTATATGTGGTTATATGTGCATTATTTATTAATTTTATTTTCATCGTGTTTGAAAGCGCCATCATAAATATGAAAACACTTTTTTACCTACTTCGGTTTTCATCTATATAAATTTTTTTAAAGAAAATTTTGAAAATATTTATGGCAGTTGAACAAAAAACATAACTTAAAAAACATTTTTAATGAACTATTGAAATAAATATATTTTACATTAAAATCATGCTATAATTAGCTTAAAAACAAAAATTATAAAGTATTTTTTAAGTAAAGTTTGTGGATGGACGGGGATCCTTCCTTTCGAAGTCATGTCACTGCGCATCCACGAACTCTCCAACCTCTCTCCCCGATGTTTCTATTTCAAGGTTGTCAGCTATGATATAGGAATCACATATAATAAATCATTTAGCACACATTTAGCATCATATAGTAAATCATCTACATCTCATTCTATTAAATTAAAAACTATTGAACATTATTGTGTTGTTATTATATTGAACTTCTTGATAGCTCCTTTAGTTCAGTATGAAAGAAGCTTTCTTGCCACGCTAATACAATTTTTGAATATTAGATGTTTTATTGTAGTTACTCTCTCGGTTAAACGAACAGCCTGCTTTAGAATCTCCTTGGTTTCCCTTGTGTACTGTTGTTGTGACTGATCTCACTTGGCTGAACTAATCGGAACAAGCCGACGAATTTTATCATAGCAAGGAGTACAAGATTGCATCTGTCCTTGGCAAGATCCTTGAGTACCACACTGGTGACAGTATGATTTTCCTCAGTTCCGGCCCAAATTTTGAAGGAGATCACCCGGGAGGACGGGTCCGAGGATTTCCCACCCTCTGTTACCCTACCGGCAACTTCTCGAGGAGACTTTCCGATCGCCGTATATTTTGAGTACCCCCTGTCGCACAGACACTATACATTTACAAATACATGCTTTCCCCGAGATTCGAAATCGAGCCCTTCAATACAGCAGTCACTGTCACTAACCACTTTCCCGTCTGAGCACTTGTATGTAAATGTTATTATGAAAGATTGTGAATTAGAAAGGTCTCCAAAAACACATGCCACCAAAGACTTTGCTTACTTTTCTCACTAAACTTATTTTTTTCTATCTGCTTATTTTATCTTGCTTGGCTTTATCGCTTTGTAGAAACATTAGGTATTTTTTGGAAGCATACAAGATGAAAAATGAGCAATCGCCTTCGCCGGGAATCGAATCACCTACCTCTGGAATACCGGCCGAGCGTGCAGAACCACTACACCACGAAGGCACGCTAGGAAGGCGGGAGAAATACCGTATAACTTGTACAGCCTTCGTTAAGCAACAAAGTAACGAAATGAAAAAAGTTAAGCAACAAAGTGAAAAACATTGGATAAAAGTAAAGGTACTTATTCGAATTTATTGAAATTTTGCGTATCGTTGGATGTAGACAGCGTGAAGAATTGCAAAGAACATGACCAATATGTAATTAAGTGATGATGGTATATGGTGTAGATCTTTCAGTACAGAATGTAATGATTTCTAACCCACTGCCGACAAATTGATCCATACCAATAAATAAGGTTATTTATTGTGGTTTGGGGTATCTGTGTTTTTTTGCGGAACATGCTTAATCTTGATCGTAAAAATACAAAGCAGTGTTTTCGATTCTAAACCAAAGCAAGCGCTGTGAATTTGCGTGCAGTCGTCCTTAAAAGGGGCATTAGGTCTCATGGCCACTGAAAACGGGCCATCACATTGAGTAAGTGTGTGATTTGTATACCTCATTGCGTCGCAGTAGTGCGAGAGACAACGTGAAGACTAATATGGCTGCCCGACAGCAGTCTTTGCCAAACCTTCAAACCACTACCCCTGTATGTGTGCGTTTCGCGGAATTCACTAGCATGGCAGCAAGTTCCAGACGTTTGCCAGGATATTAATCGGTTTATAAACCAAGCAATGACCCATACCTATAAAAGCAAGTACCCCATTATTGTTGGAGTTCAGCTAAGGTGATCTCTAGAGCTGTTCCAAGTGGATGTCTGTATGCAAGGGTATTAGTGAGATGCAAACCGCTGGTCGTCTTGCATACTGCTAACCTGTACTTAGGCATCTTAATTTGCGAAGTTACTAACCTTGTTGTCGATCTTGTTAGGTCAGAAGTAAGTTGATGTACAGTCTTGCACCGGTGGAGTTATAGCTTGCAAACACAGTGGTCATCGTGGGAAGTTAAATGACCGTTGGACATCTACATACCGATTTTAGCAACCCATCTTTACTTTCATGTAGATTCCTTAGGCGGGAAAATGATGGGATTATTAACATCCATTTCGATATTCCTTCCGAATTCAGAGAGAGGTTATTAAAAAGGTGTTGGTGTGCAAAATAATTTCTGCAGGCTACTCTTCGCATGCTTATGTGTTTAAATTTTGTGCCTGTATAACGTTTATTTCGCTGAATATGCTAATTTTTCGTTTGTTGCGTAACTTTTGAGTATCAGTGTATTTTATATTCGTTAAAAAAGGGGACTTGTTTTTCTTTTTCTACCTCAAAATATTATTTTGCATTTTATGGATTCAGTATTTAGAACTATTATTTTGTACTTTATGGACTCAGTGCTTAGAAATATTATTTTCCATTTTATTGATTCAATGTATGGCTATTCGGCAAAGTCCAAGTAAGATAAGCGATTCGAATTGTCTATCCGATTTGTTTCTGTGTAGATATAGAATTCACGACTATTGCAATTAATGCATATCACTAGGTTTTTAAAATCATGTAAGGTTAAATAACAGTAAATCGTGTGATAAGAAATTAAGAAATTCATCTAATCATTGTTATTTAATAGGTTGAAGAGTGTGCTTGTTTCTATGAAACCTTTCTTAAATCCGTTGTCTCTAACAATATTACCAATTCAATATTAAATTAACTGGTAGTTTCATGTGTTTGAAAAAGTCCTTTTTACTTAAGTATTCAAATAATTTGAGTTTATATTGGAGCTGCCTGCGTATTTTCTAAATTAAGTTGATTAGATATTTTTCTAGAGAAATAATATCCCTTTTACTTTACCGCATCAATTAAGTTTACGAAGTTCTTGCTAATTTTAATATAGATCTCATCAATTTCAATTAAAAATTGTGCGCCAATTAAAAATCAACCCTCTAGGGACAGACTTAATCAGTAGCTGCTATATTTGCTAACTTCAGCAAAAAATGCTTCTCATATTTAGTTCCATTAAATGACAGCGTAGTGCAAGAAATGTTATGAAAAGATTGTTGCATTTGTTGAAAATGAGTTACTTTGCCCCTTACTTCGTTTTCAAATTTCTACATTCCATGTTTTGTTTCGAATGCTTAATATTGCACATAATATTTACGATAATTTTCATTTTAAAATTTTGAATAGGAATTGTTATTTGAATCATTATGAATGGCGAAGTCGTTCCTAATACTTGTAAAGAGTGTATAACGTCATTTTTAGTACAATGAGGTTAATTGTAATGAGGTATTTTAGTACAGTGAGGTCGCAGAGAATTTTATCTTCATTTTGTTGTCATAAAACTCGAGAGTTTAGATATAACTGACCAACCGATGGATTGATTTGTTGTCGTAATTAATAATTTGAATAAAAAATTTATTCAGACGAATCTCTTTCCTTTTAATATTATGAAACAGTATAGGCTTGAGCTTATGTAAATGATATATCTTATTGCTTACATATTTTAAAAGTTAACCTCTTTTAGTGTATGAAATATTTAACTTATATTGCCCAAAAAGATATTGGAACATGCTTTATTGGCACTTATGATAAACTAATACTTTAGGCGAATAATTCTCTATCTTTCTCGAACACTGAGCTGACTACCCGTGATCTCGCGATACAGAAATTCGGAATATACTATTGTTATTATCATCACTAACGCAATAAATGGCTGTATTCCACAGGTTTTGTCAAGATATGGCTCTTACGATTGATGAACCTATGCCATCTTTTGTCTGGCTGTATGTTTGTGTTACAGAAATTCTTGATTCTCACAACTAGTAGGGTTTCCTTTAGTTTGCATAACGAATTATTTTAAGTTTGGTATCTTTCCTGAACCTCTCATTTCTTCGCCAGGATGCAAATTCAAAGTGAAGAGAATATAAAAACAAAAGAATCTTGAACTTTATTCAAAACGTGATTTCGTTAGTCTAGCGCACGTTGTGCTTGCTGCTGTTACGCTGAGTTGCTGATGCGCGTTTTATCCATTTAATAAGTCTATTGCCGGGTAGGTTGTCAGCCTAGTTAGCCTTAAACGAAGTTGTTAGACCACCACTACTACTTATCTTTGGATTTATTGTTAAATTATTCTTAAGTTTAAAGTAGTCGGCGTTATTGTAAGCACGAAATACGTGCTTAAGAGTTTGGCGAAAAATAAAGGGTTTGTTTCATCCTTCTTTTGTGCTAGTATTATTCACGCCTGTGCAAGAAGTCGCCAGGTTTCCTCGTAAGATCACAATAACTGTATGATAGCAAAGAAGGTTAGATCTTACAAACTAAGGCATAAAAATGGAAGGAAAACGTTTACTGTTCACTTTATGATCGTATTCCCTATGAATTCAGAATAATCATATAAGAGTTTCGGAAAATTTTGACTTTACGATGGAATCTGATTATGAAGATTTAACAAATCTAGCTTTTCATTTTGTGCCTGGAAGGTTAGCTGAGTTGCAGTTTAATGTTGTTGTTATCAGGTACGCTAAAATGAAGCCCTCCAAAGCGACAATTCTGCAAAAGTTTTCGATTTTTATCACTGGCAAAAACAATAGCGTTTCTTGCACTGTGCGCTTGCATTTCACTCTGTCGAAAGTTTTGACAGAATGTGCTATTAAATACACACATTAGGTCTTTTTCGAAGTCTTCTTAGTAGCATAAAATGGAGTATCGTATTCTAAAATTTCGTGACTCATCTGTATGTTTCGGCGCACCGACTGGGAAATACTATTTTTAACTACTGGATACTTATGAAATACAGCATTTTCAATCCTATTAGGTCTCTGAAATAATTATTTGGTGATTGACATAATACGAGCGTAACGGTGACAAGAGAAAATGCTTTTATAAAAAAATATATGTTAGTTATTTCTATAGGTAAAATATCGCGAGAAACATAAAACTACTTATTGCTTTACTATTGAACTTCTATTGTGAAACGAGATATTTTAATAAGATGTTAAATAAAAATTCAAGATTTCCACATGACTAAAAATAATATAATTTAATATAATTTTTAGTTATTGTTATAGGGGAAATAGCGAATGCAATACATTGCATTTTTAATATTTAATTATATGGTAAGTGCATGCGGTAAATCCACTCCTTAGCAAATACCGTATTCTATTTTCTGGCTACTGCAAAATAGTTAAGGCATTCCTTAAGCTGGTAAGTGTGCTTGCCCAAATCTCTACAGTACAAAAAAATGATTAACATTGCCTAGATTAAAATTTCAGATATGCAGCTAAAGCAAGGAATCTCCACCTCTCGCTGATGATGAGTAAATCCATCTCCGTGGAAGTTCCCGGACAAAAAGTTCCCCCTCCCTTTCTCTCTGCAGCAACAAAGACAAGGCAGCCACCTAATCCTGGACAGGGTTCTGACATTTTGAGAAATCGCGCCCGAATACCAGAAGCCTCAGACGTTGTTTTCCTTTAATTCAGAAGAATCTCAGAACTAAATATGCAAATCTGAATAAAGCGCGACACATCATTCCAGGCGGCGCTCTTCGCATTTCTCGAGTGACACAATTTTCGCAGTTTTTGCCCGTCTTTTTCTGAAATTCGAATGGCGCTATTTGAGCGTAACCGAAAAAAGCACACCTCACCTTTTGATTAATATGGAAAACAAAGCTCGCCTTGATAAAGCGGCTGCCCAAGATTCCACCCATGTCCAACCTGAGCAATCGCTGGCGTAAGTAAGAGGGGAACTAACTTAACGAGGCCCGCATTGGAATTTTTTCCCTCAATCAGGCGGGACGAAATTTTTGTGACAGATTTCTGCGGTTGACACCTTCTCCACAAAAGTATTTCAGTTTTTCCATCTCGACGACAATTTATTACGTTACAGGTGACAAGCTAGATTAAGAGAATCGCCATTTTTGAGGGCTCTCTCTCCTCGTCCGTGATCTATGAATCCGCAAAAGAAGCCGAAAGCAGCCATCTAACGACTGCTTTAAGAATGCACGTCATTTCTGTTTGTGCTTGATGGCCAAAGCGGAGGAAATCGTGTATCACGATTTTGTCTGTGGCAAGTGTGTAAAATGGATGTACTCAATTAAAATTGCTTCGCTGCCGATTTTCGGATCTACATTGAAGCAATGAATGAAAATATTTTCGACTTTTTTCGGAAGACAAATAAAGCGTTGCAGTTCATAGATCTAGTTCTTTCAAGTTTTCTTTCTGAAGTTTCTTGATTGCTTACTTAATGGGATATTTTTGAAACGAAAAGTGAAAAGTTTTCTTTGGCGAAGTTAATTATTTCAAAATCTTCGTCAGGTATTGTTTTTGTAATGGAGCACTTGAAGAAAATTTCAGAGTTTCACATTTCAAATACGGATTTCAATTCGTGTTTTAATGAATTCCATTTTATTATTTCTTGCATATGTTAAATGAAAGTACTAACTACTTTTCTACATTTCCTAACATTTGGATTGAGCGCAATTGAAATATGCAAGCATAAATCATAATTTAAATAAAAATACTTTAGATCAGATTTGTGCACTTATGCAGATGTATTATTCAGCTTCCACATTTTTAGTCTTAGCGCTAATATGTTTTCTTCTGTTATTTTTTTTAATAATGCCAATAAAAAGTCAACGTTTTTTATACCAACATTCACAGTAATATTTAAAAATCTTTTTATTCTTTGTTTCTTTTAAATGCATCAGATATTTTTTTATGAATTAAATGAATGCGATCGAAATATATTAATTTATTACTGCTTAATTTATTGTTTACTTACCGTACAATAAAACCACTATTAATGTAACAGCTGAAATACAATGCAGTAAAATTACTACTAATGTAACAGCTGAAATAGTTTTATTGAAATCCAATTGAAGTCAAACTCTTATGAGCAAAACGTAAGTGCATAACATCTACCATCTGAAATTCATTCGATTGATAGTTTTATGAAGATCACGAATGCGGCGTCATGAGAAAAAAGGAAGACCATATCAATTATTAGGTATTAATGAGCTTATTAATATAAAGTGAAGTAGAATTCATCATTCGGCACAAATCTACGCACGGTGCATTTATTTTCTCGTAAGACACGTTTCTGTCGCTTGCATGAAGCGTTTTATTTTTGCTTTATTTCCTGTAGAAATTAAGCTGCGTCTATGAAGCTGCTTAAATAAATATATCTGCTATAATTAACCTCTCTACCGAAGACAAAAGGTGTTTGCTGTTTTAGAAATCAATATTTATTATAGGTTAAACAGTTCTCAAATGACACCAGATTTCCAAAATCATTTTCATCCGGCTGGCCGTTTTTTTAAATGGCACCCCTTCTGATTATTGCTCTTTTATTTGTTGCTCTGCGTGTTCTTGCTGTCACATTCACACGCAACAAATTGCGTGCCTTATGTGCATGCTCTAACATTGCAACGCAGTGACATTATTTGCCCTTTGTATAAATATATTATAAGCCGTCATTACTGCTTACTGCACACGCAGGCACACATCTGCGTTTATGTGAGTCTACATATGGCAAGGTGTTGGTTGTCATTGTTCGTTATTTATACACTATTATTGCATTAAGTTAAACACACACTTATGTATACACAAAACAATAGTAATATAAAAATGTGCGATAACATTATAGAATTTTACTTTCGAACAACCAAATCGGAATTAAAATAAATTTAAATGTAAGAAGCAAATAACGACGAGAAAATAAAAGCAATGAATGAGTTTAAATAAGTATTTTAAATTACATTCATAAATGAAATGTAATTTTTCCTTTTGTTTATCTGCGTGTGACAGTTAAAACAAATTTCACATATAATATCTAGGAAATAGCCCTACGTTGCCCTATTAGCACTACGTTGTCAGACTTAAAACGAAATTGCGGGTTCTGTATAATAGCAAAACACTTATAAAGTAGTAAATGAATTACAAATAAATTTGAAGCTAAAAGAATGTTGTCAAATAAAGGAACAAACACGGGAATGTAAATGATACGAAAAAATGCTTTAACCATGAGAGTCATCGAAAATTCATAATACAGTATAATATATTGAAGAAAATGGCTAGCTATATTTTATTTATTAATATATAAAATATTACAATCCAGTGTTCCATATTTCAGGTCTATAGAATAAATTGCACTAATAAAGGGGCTTAGTACCTATAAATTGGTAATAAAACTTAAATTTGGGCAGAACTTTTCTCAAATACATCTAAATATACACTTAATGAAGAAAATCAGTTTTCAAAATTAAGTATATGCAAACAAAGAAAGAAATTACTATCTAATGAAAAAGTTGCATAAAGTGATGTAAGCAGAGTTATCAATAACTTGAGAAAATCAATATCATGAAAGAACATTTAAAAATATCTTAAAAGATAAAAATTGAAAAAAAAAAAAAAAAAATGAAGTATACAGATATGAACAGCATTTTGTAAGCAACATTTTGGAAAGTTTGGTTTGAAATGCAAAACTTGATGGAATAATAGAGGGTTATGCATCTTGATAAATTGCATATCTGAGGCCTAGATTGGGACGAATAGCGTATTTATATGACGAAATGTTTGAGTCAAAAACAGAGAGAACAAAATAGATTTTCGTCTAAATGAGCGATTCAGAGATAAAAAAAAGCTCTCTTCTTATTGTTTGTGCACTTAAATTTAATGAATTAATAATAATTAAAAAAAGGTAAATGAAGAAACAAGTGATGTTAGAAAAAATTGTATTCATAACTATAAAAACTTGCAATATGCATATTTGTTTGTTTTTTTGCAGTTTTTATAGGCACATGTATTTATGGTAAATGAATAGGCTGTTTTTAATTTCGGATAAGTTAACGAAATCTGGTAGAGCATTCTGATCTTTTGTAGAATATGTCCTTTTTTTACCGATTTTATCATCTGTATTTCTTTATTAAGCTAGTTTGTGCTTTGTTATAATACTTTTGTTGAGATTTTTATACTCAATTTATTGTTGTCTCGTGTACTTTTTAGAATAAATTTGGGCTACCATGTGCGTACTTTAATTTTGATTTTCGTTTAATTTACCAGCTATTTTTTTATGTCTAATCAGGAAATAGCGTGCCTTCATTTTGTTTTTAATTATTTCTGTCCATAAGAATTGATATCCCACCTTCTTTACAAAATCATTAAGTCATTTATATTATAATTTATTTTTATAGTTATTGAGGAAACTGCGAAAAATGTGCTTTTATAATTCTGTAATTTTGAACTGAATCATGCAGTATCGGTCCTTTCGTAACTAAGTAAACATTTTAAAGAATTTACCCAAAATTTCGACCTACTGCTACAAATTCTTGTTAAGTGTATTTGAATTAATTATAAAAAAAATTTTTTCAGTGCTGACTTAACAATAGCTAATTGTCTCAGCTGTCTAAAATAGTGGATCTCTCTTTTATTACACTTCACAACTGCAAGGCTACAGGTAGTAGTAATTTTACACTATAATTTTTTCAAATCTTTAATACATGGAGGAATTTTATTTTGTCGATATTTCAGTGATTTTTTTATCTGAAAAGAAGAAACAAAACCGTAACTGCGTCTGATAAGCACCCTATCGCAGTCCACTTTTTGCCTTATGCCAGCTGTTGAACGCTAATAATAGGGATCTGCAAATTTTCCCTGTGCAGAGAAGGACCATTTGCTATTACGCCCTAGCGTGATAAAATAACTTAGAATAAAAAAACTTATTCCAAAAGAAGTTGGAAAATACCTCTTTTCTACCTCCCCGCCTTTCTTCTTGGCAAAAAAAGATAGCCAAGCCTCCTGGTGCTGCTAGCTGTGCCTGTCAACCTGCGTGTAGCCCTTGAATTAATGCAGTATTTCTAAACTCAATCCTCGGATCTTAACAGTCATCAAACTCGTTTTTGCACCCTTCCAATTTCGGTCAGGGGGATTTTAGGCAATATAGATGAAACCCCCGTGCCATTTCCTTCCATTGATTTCTGCTCACTTTTCAACTGGGGCAGTACCCAGGGTCTTCCAAATACGTGGCTTGATTACTTAATCGATACTCGTATGGTGCTCACGCTTCATACCACCCTCCCCCCTAGTCCATTGCCCTCTCCGTGTTCTTTTTCCGAACCCCGACACAAATATATACTATCCCTCACCTCTTTGGTTCCACACTCTTCCGTGGACTGTCATCAACTTCAGGCCTATCTGTAAAGCCCCACCCTCTTCACCCACGACAACGATGCATGCCTCGTGCCTTTCTTGTTGCACCTTCTAGGGTTCTCTGGAATGTTTTTGATAGATTTATTTCGGTGTTTTCTCGGTTTAACAAAGATAGCTGAAAATAAGAACTGTGTTTATTATTAGTATTATCATGCTGATCTTGCATTCACTTGTCAAGAAGACTTTACATCACGAAACTGTGTGCTTTCAGACTCTGTGTATGAAGAAAATTTAAGGCATTCCTATAGTGATAGGGATGTGTTAGATAGTTGCCTACTTTTGTAATTATTTTGAAGCTTTGGCGTCAAAATGTTGCTTATTTTGTGACTTTTGCCAAACATTGCTTACCGTTCATACATGTTTTATGATAGCAACTGTTTTTTGTTTTGTTATGTATTTTATATATATTCATTGTTAATGAAAATATTAATTTAAACAGTATAGAAAAATTGAAATGCATAGCTTAGTGCTATGATGCCTTTCTTTTTTCTTCTCTTGCGAAGAAGCTAACATTTAACATTTTAAAATTTGGTATAATTTAGATATTTCATAGATAAAGACAAAACGATTTTTATGAGTTAGAAAATCAATTATAAGCTCAATTAAAAAAATTCTTTTTTTTTTAAACCTCTAGCGCTGGAGGACATTGAGGTTACTTCATACTCAGATCGTTAACATTTTCTTCATCGATACAATAGGAGTGAAATTTGTAGAGCTATTGTTATTTCGGGGTAAGAAACGTGAATAATGCCTTTGGCGTGATTCGGACCACTAGTCTGCTGATGCTAACTGAACATCCTACTACTTGCGTCCCGAAGGCATGCTCAGAGAAATCCAGTAATTGCATATAATTGTATGCTGTAGTTAAGATATGAATAATTTTTAATGTAGGTATAATTATAAAAAATTATTACAGATGCACTAGGAGTTTGTAGAAACATTAGGTATTTTCGAAGCAGGAGTGATGAAAAATGAGCAACGCCTTCGCCGGGAATCGGACCTCTGGAATACGCGCCCAGTATGCAGACCGCTACACCAAGAAGGCACGCTAAGAAGGCAGGAGAAATACCTTATAAGTTAAATTATATAAATGTTCCTTCCCCAGTAATCTACCATTTTGCCGTAACTCAGTTCGAGAAATTATTCTTGGGATCTTTAAAAAATTTTGAAATACTATTTTCGCTTACAGTTAACAATAAAATTAATCGTTCAATAATTTTTATTATAGCTTTCCTAGTTAAACATTCCATAATTTCTCTTTAGTTTTGGCTAAGCTCAAGTTGAAGCTCCCCTTGAAGGCTCAATAATTCAAAAATGTTTAGATATTCTTAAATTTAACTGAGCAAAATCTTCTTGATTACAAACATTTCCCACCTTTTCTTAGGAATTTGGAACGCTTTTATATTGGATTAACTTATTGTTATTTTATCATTTTGATCGAATGCCTTGCATGCAAGGAAAATAACTGTTTTTGTGTAACTTCTATCTGTCATGTAAACGTAGCAGAAGTTATGACTGAGGACGTCCCTATTAGGTTTCACCGTTATAAGATAAAGGTCCAAATAAAGTCAAAGCAATACCAAAGTACGCATATGTAAAAATAGACAAAGGTAATGCGTCAACTTGCTTTCAATCATTACTCTTTTATGAAGGTGCGTTTTCTAGCAATGCCATTTCTAATGGGGTTTGTTTTGCTGTAGAGAGGCTTCTAGGGGTCATATTTCGCAACCAACTTTCGCAGAATCCTTTGCTGTCGACACAAAAAATGTTGATGTGTCGGAGAAGCGATACTCTTTCTTGAGAGGATTGCAGCACCCATTAGGCTCAAGAGAAGTTGCATTTTCGTTCTTTTGGTTTCAGGACAAAGCTATTCATCATGTAAAAAAAGGACAAGGTTTGATTTATAGGTTTTTGTCAGTTAAACTTTTGTACTTAATTTATTGAAAATATTTATTTGAAGCTTTCCACTAAGTCTATAATTTTATCAAATCAAACTGCCAAAGTATTTCTCGTGTTCAGTTATCTATGTATGACTTTATCCCTATCTCTCCCGTTTTCTTTGTTTCTGTTCACGAACGACTTATATAATTTTATCCTTTCGTGAAATAAAATGGTAAGTCTGCTTAAACTGTTTGAAATTCTAAACAATGTATACTAAACAATCAGAGTTTGCCTAAGAATTTAAATTTTGATTTTAATTTTAAAATGGAAAAAGGAATAGTAGGTGAATAGGAAACTGTAGTAGTAGTGATAACAGATTTGTAAAAATTAACAATATATTTTTCATAAATTTTCCGAAAAAATGGTTAAGTACATCAAAAAGTATTTTAGAGTCATATGAAACTTGCTATTAGACTGAGAGCAATTTTCCTCAATTTGAGTGCAGACATTTGCGTCCCGTTGATTGTTTTATTTAAGTTGCTATAGCTAGCCTTTTGTAAAATAAGGCTAACTATAGCTTTTGTAAAATCAGGCTAGCAAGAAGTTTCAAATTTTTAAAAAAAATCTTGATTTTCGTGTTTCTTCTCTTCATTATTGCATTATTTATTATTCTTAACGTATTCTTTAATTATTTACTTACTTAATGTGCATGACTTAATGTAAAGAAATCTTCGTATACTTGTTTCAGATTTCATGTCTGTCAGAAAATGCAGCATTTGAGTCCTAACGTATTTGCGTGTGCTTTCTGATATCAAAAATTAATATCTTAACTAACGTTAAAAGTACGTATTTCGCAGATTCGTAAATAAACTGCTACCAGAAACAATGAAAAGATGAGGCTTATAATTAATCTTTTTTTAATGTTTCGGTTTCGTAAGAATTTCCTCACTTCTTTCCTCGTGCCTTTGTGGCGTAGCTGGATAGCACGTCTGGTTAGCATTAGAAGATCCGGGTTTAGAATTCTGGCGACGGCAATACTTTTTCTCACTGCTAACACAGCGGCGTCTGATAAAAAGTAAAAGTTAGAAGGGTATTTTCATAGGTCAGTGATGAATAATTATTATATCGAATAAAACATCTTATTGTCTAATAGTTGTAGATCGAAAATTAAATTAATACCTTCAATTTATATTTTGCTTTCATTCGAGAAACTGATGGGCAGAAGACACGATGATACTTTGGTAGTAGTAACTGATGTATATTCAACGTTGATGCTTATGCAGTAGAAATAGAGAATCATTACAATTTCATTTATGGCAATAGCAGTTTAATCGTCTTCTAAGCTTTATTATTTTTACATCGTGAAGTTTGAATTCTTTTCTAATTTCCTTTTCACTCTTACGTTTATTTAGGTATTTAATATTAATTTTTCTCTTTTATTTCCTCAGTCGTCAATATTATATTTTATATTTCTGTAATAAAATCTATCTTTTTACATTATCTGTTCAATGAATGTTGTTGAAAGTTGTTCCGACAGAAAAGCATTTTTATTATCTGCTGACGATTATTAATCATACTGCATAAACGCGTGGTATTGTTTAATAATTAAAGCTCGAAAAGTACGGTAATAAACTTTCACGCCAGCTGTTTGCTCCAGCAAAAGAAGTGTTGTAAGAACCGGGAATGATGTTTTCACTCAGCATCACTGTTTCTCAAATTGGCGACGACCCTTTCATTATCCTTTCCCAGATAAAGGCAAATGTCCATACTAATGAGCTGAGTATCCTTGTTTACTTTTACATAAAGGCTTAAATCTTGAAGAAGATTATTTCATACTGCAGATTGTAGAGTTTCTTAACTGTTTCTATTTAATCCTGTACAGAATAGATAGTTTCATTTTTTTTTTATGTTGAAAATGCCGCTTCGCATAAATTCCTAGTACAAAACATTAGAAGTATGTTTAGAGCCATTTACGGCTATGTTGGAAATTATGTCCTTTGTCGTAGCCAATTTTCGCGTAACAGCGTTTTGGAAAACTCAAGTTTCAAACCTATTTCGTTTGATAATTTAGTAAATTTTTCTTGAGTTTTTAAAGGTAAATGACTAATATTAATCATTTCACTTGAGTATAGTTTATGAACCCAATTTTCACTTACAAAATTTGAAAGAGAGCATTTTTTAAACTGCTCTTTCAGACACTTCAAATGATCAATTATAGCTTGAAGAATTAAAATCCTTTGAAAGTTTATTTTCGATTATAAAAGCCTCTCTAGATAAAAGCTTATTTAAAAATCCCTTTTTACTCTATTTTTTTCATATATGTTACAATTATTTCCTCTGCTATAGTGCCGTGTTTAGTTTACATTCAGATTTTTAAAATTCATTCAGATTTTTTTAAATATCTAACAGATGATACAGTTTTGAAAAATCTTCATTTATTGTGGAAAAAATCAACAAAATCGGACTTTTGGTTGGTTAAAATATAGTTAATTTTTGAACTGTCATAATCTATATAAATTTTGTAGTCTTGAGAGCCATCGTATCAGCAAAATCGGATTTTAGTTTGGTTAAGATATAGTTAAGTTCATTTTTGGAACTGTCATAATCTATATAAATTTTATCTTCTTGAGAGCCATCGTATTTAGGAATAAGCTATGGTAATCGGAAATCGTATCTGTGGAAATATTTGAAAATACAGTATTGATAAAGGTTCACCGTTTTGTAAAATTAATAACTTTGATAAGCATCTTGATGCATTTAAATCTGATTATATTTTTGGCTGCAAATGTTTCCCGATGGACTTAACGTTAGCTCGAATCTGGGTATCCTTATTTTTTCTTGTTTTTGATGAAAAATTAAACAACATAGAGCATAATAACTTATAAATGATGATATCCTGCTCTCACTTGTTCCATTCAGTATACTGTAAAAGAAATTTATCAAATCATATTTCTGGAAGATGTAATGGAATCAACTTTGCCGTCACCGGGATTCGATCCACGGACCTTCCACACGTTGGAAAAACGTGTTAGCAGTTTACACCACGACATCATGCCCTAGGGAGTGCGATAATTCCTTTCACTCTTAAAAGAAAAAAAAAAAATTATGTTTAGTACTTTAGTGAATAGAAGGGAAAAAGCACGTAGCAGTATTTCTTATTGGCTTCATATGTTAACGAAAGCATCTAACTTACATACTAAAATGACTTTTTTGCATTTCGTGTTCTCCTGCGTTGCAAAATTAACCGTACGAAGACAAATCAAATCAAACTTTAGGTCTTTTAACTTGAAGTATTTTAAGTTTGATTAGGAAACTTCATCATTAATAAGAACAGAGAAAAGGTGTTGTACGAAATAGAAGAAGGTAAAATCAGATTTTTCATTTTTCGTGATAAATATCTTGAACTTGCGGACCAAGATATGTTCCTTCAGCTATGAATGATAGTGCTGCAACTAAGAGTGGAGTAAAAAATACATCCGTGTAGTTCCTATTGAGTTTCTATTAAAAAATGAAGCGGAAACAATTCTTGCGCCAAATTGTCACCAGAGCTTAATGATTTTTGGTTTCGTCACTTTTTTCCGAATAGTATTGCACGAAGGCTCGTTAGACCTTACTCTCATCTTTTTAATCAAAGAGTTTGCCCAAAGCTAGGTCCGGAATGACCTATCGTATGCTATCTTAATGACTTGTCCCATGAGACCGTAACGAAAGATTCTAATTAAAACTAGTTTAATGAAAATCATTTTCTGTTCTTCATTTTAACTGCGAATTCAAATTCTTTATTTTTTCTCCCTTGCTCTGTGTCTATTTCAGTGTTTTAATTTTGGAAGCGTTAATCACTTTTTTCATCTTAG
Organism: Stegodyphus dumicola; assembly: GCF_044657685.1. NCBI lineage: Eukaryota > Metazoa > Arthropoda > Arachnida > Araneae > Eresidae > Stegodyphus > Stegodyphus dumicola. The sequence goes on from NC_140780.1 coordinate 73,584,849, forward strand.
GGTATTTTAAAACCCCCCTACTGTTTATTCCTACGAAGGAAAGGTAGATTACACATTTCTCTAAGAAGTTCGATCGGAAGATATTATCAGTGTGTTTTAATAAACGCGCCATTTGCAAAGCCTGCACATGTAATTGTGTCTTTCTTGCTACTTCGTGCACACAGTATTTCAAAATAAATAAGTCTTTAAGAAAATGTTTAGTTCTGTTAGAAGATGTGAAAGCTGGATGAACAAGAAATGCTTTTTTCCCATTACCCTTCTCGCATTTCTTCGTTTACTGGGCCCAGGCATTTTCCTCTTCTTCGAGAAGTTTGCAGAATCAATTGAAGACCTGCACCGTTTGTGTTTGTAGACTTCTACTTTAGTAGCCGCCTATTAATTGCTTCCTATATTCAAGCAGTTTTTTTCCATCGAATTTAGGAAAAGTTCATTTTCTTCGCTGTATGCTGCTTACTAATCGTGGTATGTGTGTGGGTGAATCCTTCTCCCTCCCCTTGGTCATCCTTTGAAAGGCACGTATTCTTTGCTCGGAATGGGTTTGATTTTAATGACAAAGCACTCTGCCGGCGCTCAGATAAAAAAGGTTAAAGGTGTCTCGTGTATCCAGACGCAGAATGAAAATAGTACGATACATTTATTTTAATTTTAAGTACTGTAGAGTGCAGTTTCAAGTTGAATAAATCTGTAACTTAAATTGAGTTCTTGATAATTTCTTCGACATCATTACTACGCTTTTATACTGTTGTTACTGACGATCCATCGATCCTATTTTTCAGTCCTGAAGCGTCCACAAAATGCCACACTGTTTCATATTTGGATTCCCTAATTAATGTTCTTACTAAATTTTTAAAGCTGCCTAATGGGTGAAATATGACCAGGGGCGTTTTTTTTTTGGGGGGGGAGGTCATCATAAATATTTTGCATGGTGATGTCTTACAGCGTAATATAGACTCTAGAAATTTTAAACACCTACAGAATTTCTAAAAATTCAGAGGGAGACTGCGCACGCGCTTAATTAGAAGGAACTTTCAGATGAGGATGGGAGCGTGACGCCATAGCAGAAGACCGCTTTGTTCCTTGATCGGCTACTTATTTCTCCTTTGCTTTTGCTGGTATATTTATTTATCCCCTTCTTTTATCCCTGTTTATTTCACTTACTTTTTACGATTTATAATTTGTAACAAAATTCTCAATGGAATATTTAAACTTAAATCTTACATATTATTTCAGGAAGACAAGATTTGTGTATGTGTTTATTGCTTGTGCGTCTTGTATTTATACGAACACGATATTTTATTTTTTTTCCTTTTGTGTTTCAGTGCGAGTTTCAATTTGTTCTGTTTTGCAATTGAAGTAATAGTTTCATTAATTTCTAAAAGAATTCCTTAAAACACGTTCAGTTAAAAATCCAAATTTAGAATAGACTTTCGAACATAATATTGTTGAAGACTTTCTACGTTAATTTAAAATGTTAGGGTTTGATTTTACGTTTTTCAGATAAAAATCTTTTATCGCTTTTTACCGAAATAATGTGAATGAAAGATACGTCATAAAGAAAAGGAAATGCTGTTTAAAGTATTTAGTGTTCTTTCATCCTAGTTTCTTGTCGTATCATGCCTTAATATTAGTAATTTTCCCACTAACTGTTTATTTGTTTCGTTAATATTTGTGGCATATTTATCAACTGTTAATGTTTACGTTATATACATAAGTAGCATTAGCTTAAATTACTTTATATTTTTACTTATGATTTATTTATTTATTTATTTATTTTTTAAATTTTATCTTAAGTACTCTCACACTGCTCGAGAAACTAGCGTCCACGGGGGGGGATCATTGGGGGGACATTTGGGGAAAAAAACAGTTACACAAAGTACTTATATTTTTTGCTGTTTTTTTGCTGTTCATAATTTCTGATAAATTTTCCGAAAGTTTTCGGAAATTTTTATTTTAAATTAGACTCTTAATACAGGGTAGAATCCGAATTTAGAGGGCGATAGCGTTGTAAAAACAGTTAAACTGTAAATTCATTACTGACTTATTGGTTTCAGCTTATGGGAGACACTTTCCACTGCTTTGCGTCGGTCTTTTGTTCGTGACGTCACTGACCAATCAACTGCTCGTGCCCAAGCATGGCAATACAGGATCTCTTATCTTATTGAATTGTTAACAATAGATTTTTGCTGTAATCCATTTGTTGTTCTGATAATCTTATTAAAGTTTGTTCTTCACACCAGGCGCCTAAGGGAAGTAGATCGTAATATGTACTTTAAAATATGAAAAGTTAATAACATGTGTATGCGGTTTTTTGATGAGAAGGGGACACCATTGGTTTCTGAGCAAGAAAGTTTTTTAATTTAATACATCCGTTAAATAAAATTTCTATTAATTTTCAAAAACGAGTACTATTCTTGGAAAGCGGATGGCCGATATTTCATGGAAACTTTCTATAGGAAATGTGATTAAATATGTGATTATAATGAGAAAATAAATATTGAAGTAAATTAAAAAATTTAGATATTATTATACATCCGATATTACAGATCGAAGAAACATCTTAAATAAATCTTAGCTAATAGGAATGTAGCTGCTCAAAACAATTATGTGATATTAGGATATTGAATATAAACTGCGGATGAGGAAATGTTTTGGTGACTGATATATGATGTATAGGTGTTGTAAGATATGAGAAAAGAAAAAGAAGCAACGAGTAAAGCATAATAAATTTTTATTCACGGTATTTGTCGGTAAACGAAAGGTGCCAATTTATGGATATTATACAAATAAGGAAAAAAGATTTCTTGGGTACAAATGAGATTCAATAAGAGGTATGGTTTCCCTGATCGAAAGCAATGTCGCACAGCTACAAAGCGTGTAATCAATGAAGTTATCAATGAGGGACCAGGATATTCTCGTCCACTCCTTTAGAAGAGAGTTTTCAAACTGCTGAATTGTTTCTGAGGATGATCAGCGACTAGCAAACTTTATAAACTAGAATGTCTCAAACATGCTCCACTGGGTTCATATCTGGGGAATATGTTGGCCAATCCATTCGAAGGTTTCCTTCATCGAAAAGGAAATTGTCCACTAGGTGAGCACGATGTAGTCTGGCGTTATCATTTATAAGAATGAATTCATCCCCGATCGCTGCAGCGCAATAGGTCTGAGGATCTCATCTTTATATCGCTGAGCCGTTAGTTTTCCAATCCTAATAATATGCAGGTCAGTGCGCCCATTGATAGAAATACCGGTAAGATCATCACTCGGCCTCCGCCAAATCGGACACTTTCATGCACAAATGCAGGAGTATTCCGTGTACTAGGTTCTCTCCAGATGAGAGTCCTCGATAGGTTGTACGCTAAAGCGGGACTGTACTCACCTTCCGCGAAAGCACGGTGGTCCTGTGTTAATGAAACACAAACCATAGGTCTGCGAGTATACAAACCCACATGGTGGCGTGGGTTTCGAAGTTTGAGTCGAAACTCTGGTACCAGTAGTCCTCTAAAGGTGCTGTTGCAAGAAAGGGGCGTTCGTGTGCGGTTTGTTATAATCGTTAGTGTTAAATACCTATCCTCATTTTATATTGTTGCAGGCGTACGACTTTGTCGGATTCCATGGTCTGGAAATGATACTTTGAGAAACTGTTAACGCTTCTGCTACAACGGATTGCGTTTGACTCGCCTCTAAACGAGCGATGGCCCTCCAGGCTACCGATCAGGCTAAGTCATCTTGGTTAGACATCAAATTGAGTGTTACAAAACATCCATTCGTGTCACTTGTTTTTAGTCTCCTTCTACAGAAGGAATGCTGCAGGTTGCTTTTCAGTCTTTATCTAAAACGCATATTTTTCGATGACACAGACAAAATTTGCATATTCCCAACTTTGTAAACATTATAATTTTTCTTTTTAACCTCTTCTGTTTCATTTTTATTAAAAAATGTATCGCTTTTATGGTTTTATCGTAGGTCAAATTGTCGCAAATCTTTGCTGTTTCGTTTCTTTTTTAAACATATTTTGAGCCATAAGCGTGCATTTAAAAATTTGCGTTCGTTTTTCTAATATTTTTAATACAGTAACTCACATTAAAAAAGTATGCTTAGATCATCATTACACGGTTCAACTTTTAAAACTTCGAAACAATGGAAAGAGTAATGTAATAATCCATTGAGATAAGAGTTTTGGTTTCTTTCGTTATTTCCTAATAGATTATACGTTTTAATTTGAAGGATATTTCAGCCATTACTTGCTTTTACATTTTTGTTTTAAATTTAGGAAAGAAATCAGATCTTAGTAATATGCATAAAGTATCTATAACTTTCCTTAAAAATGCATAAAAGTATATATTTTTACACGTTTCTTAAAAACGGTCTGTGAGACTGCTCACGGTAATTATGCCGAAAACATTGTCACAGCAGTTAAAGGTTTAGACTTAAAGTAATCGTAATTAAAGCACGAAGTCAAATGCCGCCAATAGTAGTAAATAACATACCATTTAATTTCTTGTATGCCTACGTGAAAGTTTCCTAACGCATCATTTTTTCAGAGTTGAAAAACAGGAGAATGTGCAGAGGCAAAAATCGTGTACCATACTATTCGACAAAAGAGAAATTAGAAATAAATTCTCAGTGCTATATTTAAACGGGCATCAAGAAATGAGTGTAAGTCACATTTCAAGGAGTTTTATGCTTCCTTACCGCGTGTCTTTGCTGGATAACTGGGAGCACGTCTGATTACGAATCGGAAAGTCCCGAATTTCATGTTTTTGTCCCGAAATGAACCTAACGACTCCACAGATAGCATCTGAACTACAGTGTAGCATAAAATAATTTGTAATCACCATTATCCACTTCTCCCCAGTCATTTTTTAAGTGGAGGAGAATGTAAAAAATTTTCTCCTTACTTACCGCGTGCTTTTGGGGTGTAATTGGAAGCAAGTACGGCTAGCAGTTGGATGGCGAATCAGTTTGAGTCCCAGTAAACATATCACAGGTTTTTCGTATTACCTGCTGAATAAATCTAATGACTTTGCAGGCCTTCCCTTCTATAATTACAACAGGTACTCAAGGTGGCTACCGTACGACACTTCTTAGCGGAAAATACTTACACTTCTGACTGGAGAATTACTACTTACTTCGCAGGAATAGAGTACTAATTCAGAAATATTCAATAGCTACAACTAGATACTTGAGGGAATTTAATAATAGTAAAAGCGTTTCTGAATGTGAAGTAACGCCTTCACGTAAACTAAAATGAATTAGCACTTTTTAATTGATATAGTTATTTTATAAAAAATTTTATAATGTGTTGCGAGTACTTTTTTCTGGGATAGATAATCAAGCATTTACTTCTAATTTACGATAACGGTTGTCTGATTATAGATGTAACATTTTAACAAGAGTAAATGAAAAAATAATAGCAATAATTGATTAATAATAATAGAAAAAGTTTTTCATTCAAATGAAAGCTAATGCCGTAATATAAAAAATAGAACCAGAGATTTTTCTTTTCACTTAAGCAATAACTGCACCACTTATAAAATAAATAAATAAATAAGTAAATAAATGTGCGGCCGACATTCTAAAGTTATTTTGAAATAAATTATCAGTTTACAGAATTTCTTGCATGAAAAATTATAGTTCAGTTTTTCTTACACAACTAATGTGAAGATCAAAATAGAGAGATTAAATCGAGTCATAAATCATTTAATTAGTTCGTTAGATGCAATCAGGCTTCTCAGATACATACTGCCCCCTCCTCAACCCCCTCCCAATCTTCTGCCCTAAACATTTTCGTTGCGTCATTCGGCAAGCTTCGAAGTTATATCGTTTGCTGCTGTTTCTTAAAATTAAGCTGCGCTGAATAAACGAATACAGGAAAGTGAAATTATTCAAGAGTGGAACAAATCGTGTGTTGTTTAAGTTATGGTTTTTACTTTTCTTCATTAAGTGTGAGTTCCGATTATTTTTGTTTTGTTATCTTTCCTAGCCTTTTACCCCGCAAAAGTTTAATATTATAAATGTCCCTTCTCCCTAGTTCCATTTAAAGTGCCAAAAATGCAGCCAGTCAAGTTGTCATTGATCCAGAAAAAAAAAATACTACCCAGAAGAATTAAATAATGCTTTTACGGAAGATTTACCATTCCCCATATCAAATAAGAAATGCGACTAGTTTCCTATCTAAATATGTTACCTCTAATCTTTCGCGGAACTAGGTTTCATACAAGAACTAATCGATGCTCATAACTTGATGGGCATGTCGATGAATCGATTATCTGTAAAATACTGAAATGCATTGTTCCTCTGGGTTTGCCGATGAAAAAATCAATTGATTCCATGTCCTCCCTTTAGCATATAATTCTCCATTAATTATTTCAAAGTACACCTATCTTGGTAAACCTCTGCTTCAGTAATGGTTAACTTCAGCAATGTAAAAACTTTTGACCATGGTTCTGAATATACTTTATTTATTCTATGTTATTTGCCATAATATCACATTTTATACATTAGAATGAGTTCTGTGTAGTAAGGATTTCGATTTTTGTAAAATTTTAGAAGCTGAAAATAATATTTTAAAAGAAAAGGAAGAATACGAAATGTGAAATTTTTGTTGAATATTGTTGCGTGCTTACGGGTTTGTAATAGAATGAATGCACAAGTCTGCTGAAAAGTTAATAAAATTTATTCTTATCACAAGAAATAAAACAAAATGCTGATTTTTTTTCTCACAGATATTCGTACAATATCACACAGTAGTTATATTTTAATCTACTAAAACGTTAAATAAAACACAAGTCAAAGTCCAGAGAAAGCTAATTCGATCTCACCGCGAATTAGCTACAGTCAACAACAACAAACAAGTAAATAACTGAACTACGATGTTTTTCACCGGCTTTTATAAGCTTTTTAATCAGTCACGAGAAGCTTCTCGTAATTTCTCAAAGTTTCTGGAAAGCAAAAGTGTAGAATTGCAGTTACAGCTAACACACAATTGCATTATTTCAATTTAAATCAGATGAATCAAAATTAATTTAAATCAGAATCATTTAAATAATTTATCATTTAAATCATAATCAGAATTCATTTAATCAGAATCATTTAAATAATTTATCATTTAAATCAGAATTATTTCAATGTAAGTTTGATGAAAAGTTAATAAAACTTATTAACATTTCATCAGACTTCTGCATTCAATCTAATATGAACCCGTACGCACACAGCAATATGTTGTTTTAACATGGACAGTTAATTTTTAACATATATTGGTTCTTATATAAATGTTTTCTGGGGGGGGTGTACTTTGCCTAGTCATTAAATGTCATACGAATTGGCAAAAGTAACTTTAGCTTCTATTTTATTTCCTTACGGAATTTTCCACTGAATGATTTTCATCTCACATTTTTTCTCTGAATTATACGTTTCTATGCTGCTAAATAAATATATTATTTCTGCAGATTGCATAAAAGGGTAGTCTCAGACTCAAATTACGTGCGAATCAAATGCTGCTTCGGAAAGCAGCTGACGGGTCAGAACAGTTTTGTAACAAAATTTAAAAACATTTTTGATAAAGCAAAAATAATAAGTAAATAAATAAAATAAATTTTAAATTTCTCTTAATGACTATTTATCAGAATATCGGTAATAATAACACAAAGGGAAAAATTCAAATGTATATTTATTTTCTATCTGAAGGTTTGTAACTGCAAAAAATTTTTATTGGTTATACTTTATAATTCAAACGCATTGACAGCTAAATATTAAATTTTAGACTGCTATTTATTTCAGGTAATTCCAGTATGTTGAATTAATCAATAAATAATTTACTTTAACTGGAAAGCTATCGCCTATTCATTCTATTTTTCCTTTCAGTAGCAATCGCGCATATAAGCTCAGTCCATATCTGTATGTCTCTAAAACTATAAGCACTGTATTTCCAGCAATAACGTAACTTAAATTTATTCGCGGTTCGTGTAAAATTGCTTTGTTCCCAAAGCAAAAGCCCTCAAATTTGAGACCCCTGACGTGACTGATTTCGACACTAATGACATAAAATATTACAATAAATGTTAAAATCTGTAAATTTTCAATCATGGTTTTATAAAAGTTATATATACATTGATTTATTTTACTTGTGAAGTATTTGGAGTTCTAGCCTGCTTTGTATACAGAAGAAACTACATGTTTGTTGCGCTTCTAGAACAAGCATATGGAATTTAGAAAGACTATTTGTCACTTGCGCATTACATTACTTTACCTGTTGAAAAACATGTCCAACTTTCAGAGTTTTGTTTTGCGAAAATACAGTATATTTAAATTAAGATTAATTATAGAATATGTAGATTAGAAAATATTTTTTAGATGCAAATGGTTAAACTTTCATTTTTCTTAAAAAGCATTCAAGTTTAAAAAATTGCCATTTAAGTTACTCCATCTTCTATGAAATGCGCGTAGTTTATTTATCATAGCTAGTAAATTTAAAAAAAAAAGCATATTTACAAAAATTGCCAGAGGAAAAGCATATAAAGTACAATGATACCGTATGCAAATTTAGAGCCCTTCTTTAAAGGACTGATCAGAGTGAAAAGGAGATAATTTAATTCAGAAGGTTTCAGCTAAGCTAATAAAGGTATCTTTATTCATGGATCGATATAAGTTTTTAATATAAAAATATTTCGTATCCCCTCGCTCAAGTAATGATTTCAAACTTTTTTGATATATAAACGATAGATTGAGAAATTTTGTAGGTCATTGAAACAGTTATAATCGCAGTCTTTCTTTGCGATATCCAAGTGATTTATACACTTTGTAAATAAATTTAAATAATATGATGCTTCCAGTCACATTTCCAAAATTAATGTAGACATTTTTCAAGTATCGATTACCTTAATAATTTGCTATAAAGTTGCTTGAAACGATTTTAAACCCCGTTGTCAAAGCTGATTGTTTAACTCATGAAAGCAAAGCACGTGAGGACTATCATTCTAAGAGGAGGGATGGATTCGGGAAGAACTTTCTAAAAGGAAAAATAACTCGTATTTACATTACAGATGGATAAAAACACGAAAATACTCTCGCAGCCATCGCTTTTGCTGAGATTTGAGCATGAACCAACCATTTCCAAGCCGAGATTTGACCACGCTTCTTATCCACTCGGTTAATAGTGGCCTCTGTTTTTCAAGAATTTTTAAGCAGCGTTTTTAACCATGAATGCAATCTTTTTTAAAAGTTGGAGGATGAGTTTTGCATTGTCCAAAACATTTTCTAAAGTAGCTATATTATTTAAGAAATATGTATTTTATTTTATTTTATGAACGCTTACAAAATCACGAACTCTATTTTTAGCCCAAAGGGCTATTAATTTCGTTTCGGAATTTTGCATTGATTCACTATAAATGCCGGTTCACTTTTCAAACTGTTGCCACCAAATATTATCGACCTATATTATATTTAAAGAATGAAGAATCTGGATAAATGTTTGAATGTTTCTTGCATTGTGATAAGACAACGGTACCTAGAGCTATCCAGTTTTGAATAACGTAATCCTTCAATTTCAAAGCGAGGAATGGCAAAGTGTACGGGGGGGGGAGATTTTTATCTCAAGCGCGCGAAACTGTGTATCGGAAATTCTAAAGATATGCTCATTTAAAAATTATTTACGATATTGCTGTTGAATTGCATTTTATGGTTTAAATGCGAAGAACATGATATTTAATTAATAAAGATAACCCACAAGACGTTAAAAAAAATTCTCCAATATTTCTTCATTTATTTTTTACTTTCTGAGTTAGTTGTATTCGTCTGTCCCCCATACCTTGTGAGATGGGGGAAGAAGCACTGGATAAATCATAATTTGTATCATAGTTGCGTATGATATCAAGTGATGTCAATTCATATGATATCAGTTCTTTCACAAACAATTAGATTTAGAACCTCGTTGCATGGAATTATTTATACTTAAAAACCATACATCAACAAATTGCAAATGAAAGGAAAAATAACTTTTTCTTTTTTGTGTGTGTCCCGTCATCTAGGCAATCCAACTCCGCCAACAGAACACGTCGCCGAAAGAAAAAAGAAAAGATAAGTAAATAGAACCAAACGAATAAAAAATAAATATAAGTAGAAAGATGGAGATGCCCCTGCGGGTGTACCAGCTCTGTGACTTGCTTCCGTACAGATCTTTCTGGTGATATGTGCTACCTTTAGAACGCATATCTTTAAATGATGATGGATAAGCAGAAACAACCCGTAGGTCACAGGTCGTGTGTTGGAACGTGGCTGCAGTGTTAAGGTACATTACAGTATATGGTTTGATTTAATAGCAATGAAATCATTTATTTCTCTTTTTCATCTTGAGCGGAATTTCATAACAAATGGTTATTTTGAGGAGATAATTTTACTTCAACAACTGTTTATTTTCATATTTATTTATTTTATTTTATTTATTATTTCTGTCCCTTATTATGTAAGAGGCGTTTTTTCTTCTAGAAGTCTTTTCAGCTCAGATCTGATTGATGCATTTGCATTCGTCTTGGTATTGAGAATGAATATATAACATAATTTTATATTGAAGAGTTTGTTGCTGTGGGCGTCCCAGAAAGTCACTTTGTATCCATAACTGACTCTTTCGCAAGTGGTTTTATAATATTTATTTATCTGAAAAGTAACTTAACTTGTTCTCATCCAATAATCTACTGACCAGGATGAAAAGCGAACTAAACATGAAAATTTCAAATAAATAAAATTGTGAATTCGAATTCTTGGCAAAATAATACCTCTTGGTACTATTGAATCCCTTTAAATATATAAAACGGCGTGTAGGTGTATGCTATGCATTCATTTGATGATGTGTGTAACCACAATTATAAACGTCGCATAACAGGTACATAACTAAAGATCCCTTTTGCAGAATTCAAATCTTCTTTGAAGAAATTTACATGCAGTTTCAGTACTAAATGTGTTTTCGGATATGTGTAATAATTTTAAGGGCACTTTAAAAAGAAGAGGAAAAAATAATCTAGGTAACTATAGCAGAGCTTATTATTGTTATACAAAATAATAAGCCGTAAGGGAAATTCATTGCAAAAAGTGTCATTTATATTTTACAGTTTGAATATTGTTTTAATTTTATTAAAGTAATTATTGTAAAAAACAATCAGGTATGTTTCCATTTGATTAAGATAATTATTGTAATAATAATTAGGTAAATAAAAAAGAACACAGAAAATTGATTAGGAAAATTTGCTATATGAAAATGGATTTTATACAGGAATAAAATACTTTAAATATCTCATCCTTTGAGGAAGTTTTTCTTTGCTATTTGTTAAATGTTTTGTCTTGAATAAAAGTTAATTCAAAAGAAAAAGGCTTGTTTTAATTAGTGCCCTATGTTATTTTAAGATTCAGCACATATAATGTTACCAATTGTTATGTAACTCCAGATGTATAACTTGATAAACTCTCAAACATTGCAGTCTGAATTACATTTCCTTATCTGGTATCCGGAATTTTTGATGAAGTTTTACGCCACGAGTAAGAAATAACTTATTTGTTTACAATGCATTTTGAATCTAAATGAATATGCATTTTATGTTAAAAGCGTTGTTGCATTGTTATTTTAACGATTTAATTCAAATCACAAATTTCATTTAAAGAACTCATTCATTTCAGAACTAATTTAGCACTAATATATAACATTTTGTAACAGCTTCTTCAGTTATGGCAATTGAAAATATGAGTCAATAGGTGTTGAATGGCATTTAAAATTTTAAAGCTGCATTTCCTTTATTCATTGAACATTCTACCACCAAATTTCATTTGACGTAATTTCAAAGAAAAACTTCTGTGGCGTGATTACTAAAGAATAACAACTGTTTTATTTTAAAATCATCCGCTTCCAATTATCTACCATTCATTTAGGATAATTATATTGTGTAAGTACCGCCTATTATTTTATGATTAGGTATAATTTTTGTTCAGGGTTGCACGTTGTTCAGTCCTTCACGTGATCTGGCTTTTTAAGATTAAAACACACACTGATGATACACTTAATATAATTGATGATACACTTAATATAATTATGTCTTGTATTCGTCATTTTTAATCACTGTTGCATATTTTGATGATTACGTTTTATATAAATTTCATTCATTTCGTTATATTTCTGAATTAAACTTGAGTAATTTAGAGTAAAAACTGAATAAAATTCTTATTAATGAATGTGCATAGTATAATATGTTATCAATATGTATAGATTTGAAATTAAATGTATATTATTTATCTAATTATTTATTTGTTCTATTTTCAGGAGTTTCCGTAGCCTTAGGCAAAAACGACGTCTTCAATTTTTATATAAAGTATATTTTCTTCTCAATGGTTCGACAACAACGACAGGGTAATCCAGGTACATTGCACTGTTTAATTAAACATTTTTAAATTTTGATCATAATTAAGTCAGATTCTTGGTATTTTAATGAAAAAAAAAGAGCCTACTGTGAATTATATAATATATTTTACTACAGATTTCTGCATTTCGAGAAGTTGTTGGCACCATTAAGAAAATTGTTTTAACTTTTCATGAAAACATAACACTAAATCTGTTAAACTCAAGGCATCTCAATTGTTGTTAAAGAACACTGCTACTTCAATTTGCATTCAACTTCGTGCATTTCATCAAATAAATTTCCTTTCAGTCAGTTATTATTTTTTAAATTTCGCATCAGGAGCTGTTGTAGGTATGCATGTGTTGAGGAAAACACATTTTCGTAAGGATAACAATTTTGCACTTATTGTTATGATGAAGAAAACATTAGAGCAGTCTTTGCCTACTTATCATCACAACTGTATACTAACAAAACTGGCTTTTAACTAAATTACTAAATTACTAATTAAAGTGCTTTCATATTTAAAACAGAGACTGATAATCCGTATCTGTAATATTTCTGTACTAGAGAACAGATGGTAGTTGACTATGTAAGATTTTTCATGCACAGCAAATATTTGAATGAGAGAGTTAAAAAAATTAAATTCAGGTAAGTTTTTAAGATTTTATAGATTTTTAATTCTTTAGAACAGATTAATGTCTATAAAACATTTCTAACAGCTTCTCATCGCTAGTACATCGCTTTAAGAAATCGTAGAAGGTTATGTGTTAATATGAATTCGTTTGCATTTATAATGGCTTATCTGCCTAAAGATTGGGATGCCTCCGTGGAGAATTTTCTAAGGCAAATTAGCTCGCATTCATATTGCACGTGGAGAAAATAACAGAACTTTCCATTCAGCTGGTTCATTCGTCGGGATTTGAACCCTGGTCAAATTATCAGTTTTCAGCGGTGTTAACTCGATGCCCTCTGAACCGTATTAATTTGTGTACCTTCTAAAGCGGAGTTATAAAAAAATGAAAGTGCTCTTTAAAATTTTCTCATTTAGCTCAAAAGTTAATCTAGAGAAAGAAAGGCGTATTTTACTTGTTTACATATCATCTGTAAATTTCATTAAAATATCTACTGGTTCGACTTTGGTTACGTGTAGAATAAGAGACATTTTTTCATCAAGATTGTTGCTTTGTTATCAAAGTAACAATCTAAATTAACAGATACTAGAAATATTTTTGAATTAGGTAAGCGATTTAATAAGCGGACTTGTGCCAAGGGTTGTCTAAAAAATTTCTTGATTGTATTTTTCAAATTTTCTATATTGGTAAATAAAAATTGTAAAAAAGGAAAAATGAAAAAAAAATGTACAGCTGTCTCTCTTTTTCGTTCTTTTTAAAATTTCATTTAATGTTTTAATTTATATAATAATTCCGTGGAGATAAATATTTTAAATATTTAAACATAAATCCATAAAATTAATTGAGCAATGAAATTATTTTAAAATGTTGATGTTGACTTATAGTGAGCATGTCTTTAATCTTGTCGTAAATAAATTATTTTAAGTTACGTTCGAAGATGTTGATCTAAGTATTGCGCAAGTTATTCTTAAGCGTTCTATTGTTCTGTTAAAATGAGAAATTTAAAACAAGTTGAAAAAATTATTTTAACATCCCTATCATTAAACTTCTTAATAAGATCTCACATATAAACTGTAATCTTAATTGTGTCTAAACAATGCAATCAATAGGTTTCTATTAATTTACTGAAATTTGATTAAGCAAAAATCTTCATCTTATGTTTTTGTAGGCAAATGGTTGAGTTTTTCTGTTAGATTATATTTATATTCCATTTATGTCTGAAAAAAGAGTTTTGAAGATTGTGAGAAATCTAGAGAGTACAATTTCTAGCAGTTTTCATGAGCTTCAAAACCGTTTGGACCGTGGAATACTACAGAAGCCAGATAATGCGTAATATTTCTGAAACATATTTAAGAGTTTTACCTTCCATTTAAAGCACGGAGATGCCCACCCACCCTATTTTTTAGGGGGGGGACTAGTTTAGAAAAAAGTGAAGTATGATTTGTTCTTTTCCTATAATTATAGGTTATGGTACATTTCAACCGAAATTCGCCGCATGAATGTGAAAGCATTTTCAGTTTTGTGAACTAACTTTTATATTTCTTTGCAAGTACATAAAAGAGGGGGGGGATGTAAGCAGGGTTTTTTTTTTTTTTTTTTCCTCCTTCTTTGTAACGAAAGCTTGCATTTACTTAGTTTGGCTTTTACGTAAACCTATGATATATATGATAAAATTTAAATTTTAAGATTCTGTTAAGTAATCTCCTTTTAAACTGTCAGCGTTTTATTGCACCGATGTGCCGTAATAAACTGAAACTTTTTTTTAATACCGTATTTTCTCGAAAATAAAATCACTTTTTTTTTGGCTACATTTTTTTCTTCTTAAATTTGGCAGGGTCTTATCACCGGGTATTTTAATAAATGAAATTGCAGAATGAGAGGAAGATGTTTAACTAGCATACTATATAGAATAATCACGCTGTTCACCTCAGAACCATGCTCTTATCAATTATTCATGTACATATTTATATCTTAAATGTATTATAAAAATATATTGCAGTTTAAATGCTTTCGAGTAAATTCGGTAGTTAAATGATTGTTTTTGAAAACGAATTTCGATTTAAACATATTGTTTTTTTAATTAATCTTTATAAATAATAATTTAAAAACTTTAAATTTATTAATTTTAACTTAACATTTTAATTATTAATTTTAACTTAAAACTTTAATTATTAATTTTAAATTTAAACTTTTTAAATTATTAGTAAACTTTGGTGTTTCTTTATTTATTTGGTTGTCATAAAATTAATAAATAAATAAATAAAAAAGTGTTTGCAATAAGAAAATGTTATTTAAATTTCCAATGTTTAAATGTAATGTACGAGGTAAAGAATTTATGATGACCAGAATTTAGAGACATTTGTGAATGCCGAACATCACTTCCGTTATGAAGAGGCATTAACTGGCAGCTCATTTTCTTGCCGCTAAACTGGCAACGAACAACAGTGCTGTAAACAACAGTGTAGCTGAGACGGGCCGTTGTAAAGCAAAAAATACTGCGAGCACGTCGACCGATCTATTCCAGGTCATTGCCTTTGTGGGAGCGACATGTCGAGGGCCCGGCGCTATTTTCAGACTTCGTTTCTTTTCTGAGAAGGGGACGGGTAGGGAATTCGAGGCTATATTTTTTGTAACGACAAAACGCTGATCTCCCTTTCGTCCTCTGATGCCCAAAAAATGAAACTCAGCTGAAGGGGGGAAAAAAAAAAAAACTATTTGTCGGCCCAAAGAAAAAAAAAAAAGTCCCGTTGGGAAGGAAAAAAATGAGAAAGAAAACGAAAGCAGTGGCTCCAAAAATAATAAAGGGAAAAAAAAAAAAAAAAAAAAAAAGATGATGTCTCTGTACTTTGCGAAACGGTTTTGTCCCAGCTTCATTTTTTTTTTTTTTTTTCGCGGGATTTCAAATATATTTTAACACCCAAATCGTCACAACAGTCTTTAGTTGTACAAATATATAAAAACATCGGGTTATGATTTCCACCCCTACCCCCAACGATTGTCGCTTTTTTTTTACCGTCTCCACATGTTTTTTTTTTTTTTTTTTTTTTTTTAACTGCTGTTGAAAAAAATTTTTCTCCATTCATTACATAAAAATTATTTCGCGAGAGTTGTTTCTATTATTTGCACTTTTTCATACTTTTAATGTTTCTTACTATGAAGAAATAAGCGCAAATACATAGAGCGATGATTTTTCTCATTAAATGCTCAAGGTTTGTTAGCACAATGTGCGGGCGAGATGTAAAAGTATTCGTTCACTTTTAAAGACTCGGTAGAATTGGCATTCCTTAGGTCTTTTTGTTTATTGTGATTCATGGAGTGTAGCTAAAGCTAAAAGAACTTGCGCTTTATCACTCGGCTGAATCCGAGTTAAATCAAGTCAATGCATTATAATCATTACACCATATTGTCGACTTTTTCCCCTTCCTCCTTTTTTTTTTCCCTCTTTAAAATTTATTTTAAGGAGCTGTCTGAGTGCTCTTCGTACCTATTAACAAAGGAAGATTAGTCATTTTCTTCAGAGAAAAGTAAGCTAAGGAGAACGTAAGAAACTATTTGGCTTTACCTAGACACCTCTTTTTTGAGTGGGTAATTAAACATTTTTAAACTAAAATGATAAGAGGAAATCATTGGAATTAATCCATGCTGCGTATTTTTAGCGGCAATATTTTCAGTTAACATCCATCTGTATTTAAACGTATATTTAAAATCAATTTCTAAAGCCTAATCCGAGTATGAACAAACAGATTTATGTGGCTTATTGTTAACAGTTATGTGGCATGCTGAACTGTATTCATACTAAACTATGGTGTTAAAATGTGCAAAAATCTGTAAAATATTTTCTACGGAAGAAAATGTTTGCATATTGGATATTAAAAATAAAAAGAAGCGTTTTTTTAACGTTTTGTGTATTACCTTTATTTATTAAATATAATGTTCTTCTCACTTTAGAATTTCCGATACACAGTCTCGCGCGCTGGAGATCAATTTTTTTTTTTTTTTTTTTTTTTCGTACAGTGTTGCCATGGCTCGCTTTGAAATCGCTGAGTTTGTTAATCAAAAATTCGTTAAATTTTTACAAAATATTAAATAGATAACAAAGCAAATTCCAAATTTGGTCTTCCAGATGCCCATATCGAGTGGAGGACTATGATATTCAAATTTTGATGTCTCTAGGTACCGTTGTTTTTTTACAGTACGAGAAACATACATATATTCACGTAAATTTTTCATTATTTAATTTTATTAAACATAATGCAGGGCTCTAATATTTGGTGGCAACAATTTGAAAAGTGAAACGCCGTTTATAGTGAACCAATGCAAAATACCAAAACGAAATAATAGTCCTTCTGGGAAAATTGCTCCTTTGGTCTAAAAATTCAGCATTACCCTAAGCAAAATTAAACATTTATTCTGATTTTTACATTTTTCCAGTTTTATTAATTAACATGCGTCTAAACTTTTAATATTTCATTTCCTTTAACATGCGTAAAAATAATTTTTTTATGTTACGTAGTTAAGAAAACTAAAAGGTAGGTTGAAAGCTACCACTTTTGAATTTCTGGAATAAGACAAGCAAAACAGTGCGTTTTGGAGAACAAATAAAAATGCAACTTCTTTAGTGGGAAAGACGTGCATTTTATAAATTACATTTTATATTTCTTATCACATATTTGTATTTTATATTGCTTAGAAGTATATACAAATCTAGGCCTTGCATTTCATTATAAAATGCGTTTGCATCCATTACTTATAACGCAATTAATTTTATGAAAGAATACACTTTTTCATTCATTTGCTCCAGAGTAGTTCCCTATATTAATTACATTCATATTCCATACACGCGGTTAAATTTTTGAGTCACCATTTTATTTACAGGTAGAAACCGCTTAATAAAATGTTTCTTCACCTTCCCGCCACACCGATGCAACCGATAATTACATGTATTTAAAGTCTCGCACTAAATATTTATTTCAGCGTAAAAATATTAAAAATAATTTTTGGAATCCAAAATAAAATAAAGAAAATTTTAAAAATCATTCAAATTTAATAAAGGTATCAATGTTCATAATTTAAATTTGTAAAATTACTTCACTCTTGCATTGCACGATAAAACTGCAAATGTAATTTCGAAATTATACTCCCGTAAATTATGGATATTTATTTGAAATTTCGTTTGAAGTATATGGCTATGTAACCGTACGTTTCAAGCATAAACGCTGTTTTTTAAATTTTATTTATAATTATCTTTCTCGAATAAAGAATTAAAACCCGTAGCCTATAATTCTCGAAGAACGAATAAACACAGATTCAGTCATTTGTGTGAAGATAGTGAACAATTTTAAGATTATTTCTGTCCATTCCGGCTGGCGTGTGCTCTGTGTAATGCGGGAGAATGGAATGGTGATGCATTACTAGCGGAGACAGACAAATGCTGAGGGTTTTTCATCTATTTATAGCAGGGACTGAAGAGAGACGGTGAGACAAGCTTGCTAAATTCTAGAACAAAATAAATTGTGAGGCTTTTTATTTGAGAGAATTCATATCACTTTGGGTCAGTGGGGCTGGTGCTTTGAAGGTCACTGTTTTCTGTAATTTTGTGAACGACTGCGAAGATTGCTTGGATGAACATATTGGGAAATAAAACTGATTAAGAACTTTGCCCTATTTAGAACATTTTTATTGAACAACAAGGAAGAATATAATCCTCTTAATATCATTTTTCCCTTGGTGATCTAAAATTAACTTTTACGTTTAATTTTGCGTAAATATCACGCTAAGTTGCTTTTGATGTAAGTTCTTATTGTTGTCAAGCTTATATCAAATAACTGGAGCATTCTTGTGGATTGAAAATAAAATTAAAATATCTGTGGTCCTGTAGAACATACATTTTGGAATGTTTGTACTTTTGTGGTTCGGTTTTTAGTCTTCTCATACTTTCAAGTTTACTTTAAAGCACTGCTATTAACGTCTTTTATAATAATTTCGTATGCTTTTTTGTTGGTTTGATTGGTTGTTTTAGATTTATTTTCTCTTGTATGATTTTGTTTTTATGGCTCCGTGTTAATGAATTTACATAGAATCTATTAGTTAAAAGCCTTTTTTTATTCACCTCTTTGTCAGGTGATTTATGCTTACAAACGACGTTCATCATTTTTCATAAAAGCTATTATAATATCTTATTATTAATAATAAGTCGCAATTGATATAATGTATATATATATGCATGTATCAAGAATCCAATCGTTTGCTTAGACTTTTAGGTTTAGGCATCTTTAGTACTTTAAGTACTTTAAATGAACGAAAAAAATGGGTATCAAAATATTATTCATAAAGCGTAAACAAATCTCCTCGCATAAAAATTATTAAAAAAAATAAACAAGACTTTGCAAGATTATTTATATTTAAGAATAACCAGTAAACGTTTTATGGTTCTTCTTAGTTGTAGTAGTTCTGAAATTTTGTTTTAATAGTTGATTTGAACTATTAATCAAGTTTCTTATTACAGTTTTTTTCAATAGATCACTTTTTGTGCCTGTCATCCTTAATCAAAATCTTAAAATATTAGGACATTACCGTAAATTTTTCTTGTAAAAGTAAAAAAGCAATATAATTAAATAAATATCTAATTAATCATAAAATTGTTGATAATTTAGTATTTGAAGCTGTTTTTACTGTAAATAGCGAGCTTGAAATAAAGTAATTTTTTTAATTGTGTTATTTAACTCCTGACTGAAGCTTCAAATCAAAAATATAAAAAGTACCTTTACTGCGACCATATGTTTTTATTGCAATGGTTGATTTACATGGCTTAAACTGTGCTGCTTTGATAAGTGTTCAGTTCCCAACGTAAATATAAAACGCACTATTTTTAATTCATCAGCTGATATCGAGAGTCTGAACAATAAAATATAATATTGTACTGGATGCTAATGAAGTTTCTGAACTCTAGATTGAAAATTTTATTCTCGTATTGTATGTAAGCATAATTTTGTTTCAAACATTTTTTGCATCTTCCAAAGAGCTTTCGGAACAAATACGTTAATCTGTAAAAAGGAACTGGAAATAACTTACGCGCTACAGCTGTAAAATGTGACATTGCAGGATTTTTCGCGAATCTCAGCAGAGGATTTTATGCTCCGGATGATGTCTGCTTTCAAGTCATGTGAATCATTTGCATTAAAACCGGCCTTTTAAGCATCGAAGAGGCCTGATGTTTCTGGTTTAGAACTGTGCCAATTTTTTCTACCGCTAAAATGCCGATATTAAACCAGTTAAAATGTTAAATCTCTGGTTAAGCGGGTATTCGTTTCTGGAACGCAGCAGATCTGTTTCATACATTATATAAATATAGGAAATAATCCTGATGAGCTTCTAAATCAGGTTGCGACATTAATTTTTAAAAGTTGGTGTTGGTGTATTTAATTATGGCAAAGCACACTAGGGCTATCTGCCTAAGGGAAGAGATGCCTTCGTGGAAGACTTTCTAAGGGAAACTGGCTCGTATACACGTTACACATGGGGAAAACCACGAAAACGCCCATGCAGCCAGCCCGTTCGCGGGATTCGAACCTCGGACCGAACTACCAGTGTTCAGCGGACCGAACTACCAGTGTTCTAATTTTTAAAAGATCTTGCTTACAGATTGTGAACTATTTTTATCGTTTTTTTAAACCAAAATTTTAATTATTAATAATTTTTTATATATTTTTAAGTTTATGGAGCCTAATGTTCTGTTTTTTATGTGCATTCTAAACTGTTAAAAAAGTTTTAAAAAATAAGTAAATAAATTTGAAATTAAAATAAAAGAAAGGTCACTATTAGCAATGCTTGATCAGCCAAAACGTAGCGTCAAGAAGAAGGGAATAAATTCAAATCATGATGACCACTTTTATGCAAAACAGATAAAAAGCTTTGCTTTGTTTTAACAGCCTGGTGTATCAAACATAACATATACGTCTCTGTACCTATTTGTGCGCGGAAAGATATAGGTATTAGATAAATAAATAAATGCATGAGACGGTAAGACTGAAGGAAGAATATCTGATTACAATAAATAAACAAAACAAACAAAAAAGACCCACGAATTTAATTTTTTAGTAATTTCTTTAAAAGCCTTCTTTAACCGGTGGAATTGTAATCAAATTATTATTAAAATATCTAACAAATAAAAGGAAGAAAAATAGTAGAATTTATTTCGCTCTTATTTGTTTTTCATAAATGGATATCAAGTTTGCCTCTTTCATGGAAAATCATTTAGGGAAAATGCCTAGCTTAGTACTCCCTAAAGTGTAAAGAAAGAAGTATGCTAAAAAAATAAATATATATAAAAAAAAGAACAATGCAGTCACTTTTAGCATTGCGTGAGTGTAAAAAAGTTCAGCAAAAAACAGGGCCAGGAAAAAAAAAATCAAATCTTTGTGACCACCACTATGCAAGCGAGCCGCGAAAATGCGAAACTACACCAAGAAGATGAAATAATTACAATTTATTAACATCACCTCTTAAGAGTGATGAAAGAGTCGAAATTACCAGCATGTCGCGCGCTGCGTTTTTTAACCTACTTCGTTTTTTCCCCCCTCTCAGCCCATAATGGGAGAAGTTTCCGTTTTTTTCCTCCAAGAACCGCCATCGCGCCCGCTCGATTTGCATTTCTAAATATGTTTCAGCCTAATCCTAACTTTTCCACCTTTACTTTTTCGGCCTCTTTAAAGTAACTGATAAGTAAATTAATTTCTCTTTGATACGCTATTAAAAATAAGAGAATACACCTTAAATAATAAGGATAAAATTGGAGGCGGCTGGGAGGAAAAAAAAAAATGCCTTTCAAAAGTGGGGTTACTGTTCCATTTTTTATGCCTCTTTTCATCGCTCGATTCTGTTTTTCTGAATGGGAAAGTTTCTTTTCTTTTCTTTCTTTCTTTCTTTTTTATCTTGTGTTATGCTCTTAAGACAGTGTATTTCGTTTCGACAGTCGAAAATAAAATGAAAGTTATTTTTATTTTAAATAGATTTCCGATAAAAGTGCTCTTTCCGAAATTGTCATCCGATTGTGGTTTTCCGTTTCTTTTTTCCCACTCTTCCGTTGCAGACGATTAAATTTCACATGCTTAAATTTTTTTTATTTGATCTGACGATTTTGAAATTATGATCCGTCACAGGTTTTATTCCATTAATAACTATATATTTTTATATCATACTTTTGTTTATATCGTACTAAGTATACTTGGCATACTTCCATATACGTCTATACATGAACTTAAAAAAACTTTTATTCCGCTTCATCTGCCTTTTGGAGGCCTGTGTATATGTATATGAACTTCACACAGTTACGTCTAAGATACTTCACAAAGTTTCATTCTAATTATTTACCTAAAATGTTTTCATGTGAGTAATAACACTAAGGTTTCATGGTAATAATACTAAGGTTTCATAGTAATAACACTAACATTAAAATATTTTCATGTCATCAACAACACTAAGGTTTCATAGTAGTAACACTACGGTTAAAATATTTTCATGTCAGTAATAACATTAAGGTTTCATAGTAATAGCACTAAGGTTAAAATATTTTCATGTCAGTAGCAACACTAAGGTTTCATAGTAACATTTAAGTAAAAATATTTTCATATCAGTAACAACACACACTAATGCTAATAATCTAATACTTCTTTCGTGCATGTGTTTTTACGGTGTAAATATAAGCACATGAAATATCTTGCCTTTCTTGAAATTGCACATGAATCACAAATGAAGCCACGTTCCTTCACATTTTGAATTTTAAGAAGTGGATTACTGAAACATAAATAAAACTACAGTATATTCTATTATGTACTGGAGAAGCTTAACATTACCCAGATACAATCAAAGCTCATGTATTAGCGAGCTGTAAAAAGTAACTTTTATGTGCTTTACGAAAACATAGTTAACTTGTAGAGCCATTAGGTTTTCTTAAGCAGAAGACATGAAAATTGTACAGTGCCATCGCCGGGACTCAAAGCCTGTACCTCTCAAATACTCATCGAGTATGCTTTCAGTTACAGCAGGAAGACATGCGGAAAAGAGGGAGAAAATATCTTAAAGCACAATAATGCTGTGTTCGCATGTTTCGTATTAATTTTGAAATCATTTTGTGAACATTATGCATGAGAACGAAAGCAAATATTTCACATAAGTAATTTATGATAAGCGAGTATTTGTTTGCAGACTGTAATTAAAATAATACGATTAGCGAAAGCAGTTATTTTAATGCTGTATGTAAAATTGTCAAACAAATGTGCAAGAATTTTTCACACAGATTATGAAAGTTCTTTCACATATATTGAGGGAGAAGGATTATATTTTTTCCGAACTGGCAATAATCATGGACAAGTAAAATGCCCTGAAAATTTGTAATTTTATCTCTTAAAACCTACTGTTTCACAATAGTTGAAAACTTTACTTTTCGAAGATTGGCTATTTTTAAATATGCATTTTTAGTACGATCAAAGCAGATTATTTGTATTTCAAAATCCTGTACTGTTTTCGATTTTTAACGGGTACTTTTATCAAATAGAAATATGAAATGAAAATAAATAATAGATTATCTTCAATGTGTTCCTTTAATCGTTGAATGTATCTCAGGAACTTATGTTTGGTGTCAAGGCAAGTCGTTACTTATTTTCCGGCTAGGTCGCCCATAGTCCACTTTTCCTCAGCCTTTGAAGACCATTGGCGGATTTACATTTAAAGTGAAATCCGGACTTTATTGCATTATTTATCGTGGAATTCGGTCGCTTATCGGCGAACCAATGAAATGACTGTAGTGAAAAGTATTCACGAGGTTGTCAAATTAGGTACGTTATGGTATCAAAACTCAACAAATGGTTTCAAATTTAGGTACATTAAGGTATTTTTTAGAAAGAAAACCGCAGATGACTTTGCTTAATATGTAAAATAAATTGTTAAACAGTTTTAGGTAAATAATTAAATCCTGTAATTTAAAGAGAAACCATCCAGTTCTTACTTCAGTTTACATGCAAAGTTGTAGTATTTTTCTACTTATTAAGATGTCTGTCGTAATTTTTATCAGTCAATTTTATCTCATAAAAATTAATGGCATATGTGCATTCTTTAATTTGTAACACTTTGGATTATTTTTTAAGCGATTTTTTTCGTACAGTAATGAATAAGTTTTTAAAGTAAGAATATTTGAAATTAAACTCTTTATTTAATGATGCGAGAGCTTTTTCTATGATGTTTTTGCATAAAAGGGTCTTTATAAGTCAATGTTTCGATGCGCTTTCGCGTTTCAGCGCATTAAAAAAAAACTGAAATATTCTTTATAAAAAGGGGGGAAGCAAGGAAAAACATTTTGATGTTTCCTTTATTTACGCGCAAAAGAAGCAAGTTGTTCCATAAATATATGCTTTCTTAATCGAGCATTAAAAAATGAACGCATTTTAACAAACGCCCGATTGAAAAGATTTATTGAACTTCTTGTGATTTTCTTTTGCCACTTTAAATGGCTCACTGTTTTTTGCTCACCAAGCCTCTTCCAACTTGCGTGCAGAATTGTAGCCTATATTTTTCAAATAGCGAACGAATTAATTTCACTTTAACGAAGCGAAAAAAAAAAAATCTGCCCCCCTCCCCTAATCATAGGATATAAAAGCTCTCGAAGCTATTCTGCCGTTATGTACACGAGTATAAATTGTTTCGATTTTTTCCCCACGTTTTTTTATTCTCCTTTAACAAGTTAAGGGCAATGGGGGGAGAGAAAACGAGAGGAGGGAAAAAGGTTCCTCCCTGCCCCAATCACCCAGCTTAAAGAGGGTTGCTAATTTCAGCTTGGTTTACACCTTCTCCACTAAGCACGCTGTGACGTCGAATTAACTGACAATGCTCTCAGTCTTCCTTCACCATTACGCATTAATTATGAACAGCTTCATTACGTATTCCCAGTATCGAGCGGCCAGCTAGCCCTGACTGGCGGGGAGCTCTTAAAAAGGGGCGGATTCTTCATGGGACGCAAACATACATACACGCACGCACACGCACATATATACACACACACACACACATCACTGACGGCACGCGCCGCTCCCTCTCCCTCCTACGCCTCCTCTCTGCCCAGTTTTTCCCCTTTAGCATCCTTCGTGATGAAGCGCCTCTGCCCGCTGATTCGGCTGCACGCTCTAATTGGCTGCCTAAAATCTGTTAGCTCGCCAAATTCCCCTCGCCAAGACTTTTTTGTCTTTGAATATTCATTTCGAAAAACGTTTTAACTTGCTTTGAAGATTTTAAGTTAGAATGACAGAAAGCGATGCCTTAATAATGAAGCGATGATAAAACTGTGAATCGGTTCCGTGTTTTTGTTGAGTAAGCATTTCATTCATTTCTGTGTATTTATTATTATTTAAAAAAAAAATATTTTTTTAATTTTATTTAATTAAAATCTTTTTTTTTTATTGAGTTGGAGAATTTTTCCGATTTGTCATTTGTTCGTTTGGGTCTCTAAAAACTTAATCAAAGGATGAAGAGAATACTTCTGTATTTAATTGGCCAAAAAATAGCATTCAGTTAAAGGCTTAAGGAGAAAATATCATTTACCGAAACCATTTAGGGAAACTTCCAGTTATTTTGTGTCCTTTTTTTATCTACTCGAGTATCTTCTAAACAAAACATTTAAGAAAACTACTAAATGCCTATTTTTTTTAGAGCTGTGCTGTCGCATTGTTGCTAAAATATCAGTGTTTTGAATCAATTGTCTACGTATTCTTATTGCCGCTGTTAATGTCTAGTTTTACTTCTCGATTGAGTTGAGAAGAGAGGAGTGAGCAACTTCTGTGCTGTCGGGGAAATCTTATCTGTAAGGTAAAACGTTCTTAGAGGGTGCGAAATAAACGCGTAGGGATTTATTGTAACAATTCTAAAGTATTCTCCAAAGTTGGCAGTGTTAGGTGAACCAATGAGATGCCGAAGCTTGCTCAACGGCTAAAGGGAAAAGAAGGAAAAGTTGAAGGCAAAAAGGAGAAAGGGTGGCAGTGTCTCCTTTGTGTTAATGAGTGGTCGGCTCCTGTTGGGAAAGAAATGGCTCTTCTCCCAGAATCAACTTTTCCCTCCTCTCACGAGGAGAGTTTCTCCTTCGGCTCTGCAGCCATCGGGGAGAGGGGTTGATGATTTTTATTTTGTTCAAATATAGATTATACTCATTGGCAGTGATTAAAGTTAAAGCAGCCAATTCTTTTCATCTTTGAATTTAATGGCTGAGAGTTTCCAAAACGTATGCTTCTAGTGGACAAATTTGTGACCCTGTTCGGATTTAAATTTTAGGCAAGGGGTAGGAACGCCGGATTTGGGGAATAGCATAAACTATTTAATTTATTCAAACGTTCATTAATAACAAAGACTTAGGCGCGTGATGTTTCCGATATGGCTGTTTGATTAAACGATTAATTTGCGAATAGTTCTCTATAAAGCATGTAAGACAGATACACCAAATAAAGTAATTATGATACTAAATACCTAAGTAATTACGATACTGAATTAATGCTTTCTATCTTATCTCGTTTACCATCTTATTTTGAGTTAAATTCTTGTTAGCATGGCGCATTAGTTTATGTTGTGATTTCTAATTTCAGATTATCATCATTTTTGATATTTTGTCGGAGCCTTGAGTTTTATATCACGAAGATAGTTTTTATTACGGTGTCAATTTGTGCGTATATATAATTCAATTCGTTTTCGTGGCTTACAAGTGTTGTAGTTAAAAAAAGGGGGGAATATTAAAGGGAAAAATTTAGATGAGTATTTTAAGGAATATTTTTAAGTCTGAAAATTGTGTTCAGAATAAATAAGTGGAAGATATTTCTGAAGCATTTACTTTTCAAATTTTCACAAAAACAGCAAAGATCTGTTTCAAGTTGTTAAGTTAAAAAAATGCAAGAAAAGTTTGTGCTTATTTTCAAAGAGTTCTTTCACATCGAAACATTTTCTGAGTTTACCTGAGAATCAATTAATTGCGCATTCGATATGAACAGTATGATTTCATTTAAAAATACTTCTTAAGATGCAGTTAAAGATGGATCGATGGATCGGGAATTAACGACTCAAAGGAATTAAAGTACTTTAAATTGTACAAAAATAACAATTTTCCAATTATTGCATGTCATATTTATTCATACTTTATAACAGCCTGGTTTCCCTGGTCTTTTACAGTAGTGACAAATGATAATTTTTATTTAAGTACGAAATTCCTTTCGGCCGCTATAAACTAATAAGACATTTTTTAACGTCAGATTTATAAGATGTATTTTAAGCTTGGTAATGAAAATAAAATCATTTATATAAATTTATCTCTGTTTACCTAAGATTACAGTTGCTGAACCTTTTCGATTCATTGCTTCCTTGAAAAAAATTCATACTTCCCCCTCCCTTTCTTTTAGTCATCGTTCCCTACCTTTGAAACAACGCTGTGTTAGATACACTTTTGAATATAAATTGCACTCATTGATGGATTACGTATTGAAATTACCGCATATCATGTTTTTGCATTCGCATTGCGTCCATCGAATTGTTAACCGGAACTCGTCACGAAATTCGGAAATCGCGATTTAAGACTTCTCATTTGTTTAAAGTTGCAGTAACAAAACTGAAAAATTCATGCACAGAGCCCTGTCGCTATACTTGTACTGAACTTCTGTAAAATTGGGGGGGGGTGATTATGTAAGTTAAAAAGGCATGCTCCTTGTGCGCAATGATTATCACTGGAAATACAGAACTTTTGTTTTTTCTTTACACTTTTAGACAAATATATTGTAATTTATAGGAAGTGAACTTTACATATGAAGTATATGAACCAACATCTATGAAGAGTCATTTAATATGATTTTTGTCAAGAGGAAAATCTTTAAAAAAATAATTATTTGCATAATCAAAGCGAAATTTTAACTTGAAAACATTAAGACAGCCAAATTTTTCAAACGTATTCTTATTGCCCACTTCTTTCCAATATCCCCTTGCTCTCCACTGAAGCCACAACGTGCCTTCGTATCTCCTCAATACCTACTTGGTGGGCTATATAGTATGCCAGTGTTGCGCTATATAACTGTGCTTTAAGTAATAATAAATACCTTCTTGTTACATATCTCAGTTTTTATTACGTTAATTACGAAGGTGTTAATGTCAAATATAATTAGGAGAACTATGCTAAGACGGGCACTTGCATTTTCTAAATGAAGCTTCTGGTCTAATTTACGCCAGTTAAAAAAAAATCGAAGTTAGCATTTTGAAAAATAAATACAGCCTGAATTTCATTTCAATTTGTTTTGTCGATTTGAAAGAGAAGTTCTGTGGTGTGCAACTTGATTATTTTGAATTACCTTTCTTTCTTTCCAGTTTAAAATTTTACGGATGCAGCCTTCATCAGATTTAGATTAATCATTCCTCAATTTTAATATTTCTGCTTAATGGACGTTATGAAGCCAAAAGCAAATTATGCTTCCCTGAATAGTTAATTATCCTTTCTTCATTTCCAACGTGTGTGTTAACGTTCTGAAACATAAAATTTTTACACCAAATTATTGGTTAAAATCCTACTAATGTAAGAAGCTATTTTTTGAATGTTTCGTTAAGACTTAAAATTTTTATTTGTATTTGTTTTAGAGAGGTAAATATATCGTAAAATAATATGTTTCTAAAAGTTGGCTTTTTTTCAAGCTTGCAAAATTCCTGTTAACTAACTTAAGTGTTTTTAGAATCGAAAGACATGAGATGACAAACCGTGATCATAACACAATAAAGCAGATACGCATTTCTATCAAGTTACGAAACAAGAAATAAATAATTAACCATATTGAATAGGGCGGGGAAAGAAGAAAACGGAGTCTTGGTTGCGAAATCAAAATAATAAAAAACTTGATTTTAAATTATATCAGTCTGTAGAAACTCAGATTGCATCGTGAGTGAAGAAATGCGGTGCCTTTCTCGTATTTCCCGTGAGTTAATCATCGCCCATTCTCGCCTTCCGATGTCATCACTCCCCTGATTTTATAACCTCAACTGCTGTCATTCAAACCGCAGGGTCAACTCCTCCTCCCTTGCGCTTTGTGAGCGCCAGTAACCTCTTTCTTACCGCGGAAACACTGATCCTGTCGTAAAGACTGGTGTAAGAGGTTTCAGTGTTTTTTCTTTCCTCATTTCTATACCCCTTACATGCTTTCCCATCAATGAAATAGATTATCATACGCTCGCGCGCGCCAATTATGAGTTTCACTGCAGAATTTTGAGAAAAATTCCGAATAATTTATTTAGATATAGAGCTAATAAATAGCGAATTTTTTAATATAACTAAACAGAAATTTCTCTCTCCGCATTGAGGATTTTATTTCGACAATAAAGTATATTTTCAGTAATGCTAAAATGAGCAGCAGTTCTGCAGTTTATATATACGATAATTATTATTTTTTTTTTTTGTGGTAAATAGTGCAGTTATTCTATATGGTGTGATAATTAAAATTTCTTCCTCTCATTGTGCATTGATCATTTATCAAAATATGCCTTTATAAGACACTACCAAATTTTAGAATTAAAATGTGGATAAAAAAATAAGGGGTTTTTCTCTCTAGTTTTTATGCAAATGCGAAATAACGCTTTGCTGAATTTTAGGGCAATATATATGAAAATAGGATAACGAATTATTACTCTCCGCAAGCAAAACGTAATTTAATAGTTCGGGGTATCTGTTATACTATAGTTCTGCTGCACTTTTCCTGGAATCTCCATTTTGAATGATCTTGAATTTAAGTTTTATTAACTGAAGTGTAAATGACCAGAAATACATTGGTAACCAAAATTATCCTTATATACATAAAAAATAACCGATAAATCTGTTTCTAACTTGAAAAGTCAGATCTTATTATCAACATTCAGTCCAGGTGGATCAGCCTCTTTCTGATCGATTGTATCAATCGTCCAGTTCGATCAATCATTTCAAGCAGGGCAGAACAGCTATGAAAATTAAATTTTTCTGTTTAATTCTACCGCTTTTAAGAAATCGATATTTATGTACGGTGAAAGTAATTTTGAAACTTGTGTACGTGTCTAATGTAGGTTTTCAAATTATGGGTCGTTCGGAGTTAAATATTTGCGTTTGTTATTGTGACTGTTGTGACTTATCTCACGTTTCTGATATTAGAACTAGCCCACGAAATTCATCGTGGCAAGGCAGCAAGATTGGACAAAAGCCTTGGGCATCATTCAGGTGACGGTACGATATTGCTCAGTTCCGCTCCCATTTCTGAAGGAGAGCACCCTAAGGGGACGGGTCCAAGTGTCTTCCACCCCTATTCCCCTACCAACAACCTCTCGAGAGGACTTTCGGCTCGCTGCATTTTGAGTGCCCCCATGCCGCACAGACACTATACATTTATAAACATCCATGCCTTCTCCGGGATTCGAACTTTGCCACTTCGGTTCGGCAGTCAGAGTCACAAACCACTATCCCGACTTGGCGGCATTTGTATTCGTAAAATTATAAATAGCAAATTTACTCATTTTGATCCGTTGTTAAATTATCTTTTTTTTGGGGGGATAATACCCCCCCCCGAATAAAGAGAAAAGTTAGTCTCTTGAAACCTAAAACATCTCATCGCCAAGTTCCTGCACCTCGGCTCAAAATACTTACTTACCTTTCACCCCTTTTTGATTTTTTCTAACAGAGTGGCCAAGTTAAATATTTATATCACTTCATAACCCAAAAGAAAGTTTTGCAGTTCCTGCTGAAATGACTCATGTGCAAAGTGACTCTCGGTACGCATGATTTAGCTCGAATGATTAGCACTGTTACGCATGGTTAGCACTATTACGCATGATTAACACGTTACGCATGGTTAACACTATAGTTGTTGCTATGCACATAAACAAAATAGGGATATTAAATAACAAAAGTATGAGTAAAGAGCTTCTTTAAATATTTTTAAAGTAATTGAAAGTGTTACTTTTATTATGGTTGATATACTTTTCTTTTCACGGTCGAAAATAAATTGTTTTACGAATTTTATTACTGAAGAAGCGCTGTCAATATCTGTACGGATGTATGTCTTTTATTAAAATATACATTGATATATATGTTGTTGCATAAGTATCTTCAAAGTATTCTGAAATTTTTGTAATGATTTGCTTCTTGCGGAGTAAAACAAATATTTCTTGTAATTCGTTCTAGCAAATTTGTATTTAAATTTTCACATTTTCAAGACTTTGCAGTATGTTGTTATCTTTCGTAGTAAAATCTCCTCCCCCTTTCTTGAAATGTTAACTCAAAAAGCATGTAAAAATATTTTTAACCCGATAGCTGAATAAGGAAGAAATACTAGATGAATATTGTTATTAACTTCACAATTGATTTAAATTTTAATCAATGAAATATCTACATAACACTCTTTTTTTTTTTCACAGATTCTCTTAGTTTGAATCTGTTATATTTGTTGCCATTTTCATTAATTTGCATATTAAAATTATGTAGAAGATTAAGCTTTTATCTAGAAAGTCCTCCACGAATGCATCCCTCCTCTTATGCAGATAGCCTTTGTTTGCTTTGCTGTAATCAAATAAACACTAATTAATCTATCATCGTCATGCTCTTTTGGTGTATTTGATTACGCTAAAGTGCATGAGGGCTATCTGCCTAAGAAGAGGGTCTCCTTCGTGGAGGAATGTTGTAAGGGAAACTAGTGTGTATACACGTTACACATGGCGAAAAACACCAAAACGCCTATTGTAATCAGCCTATTCTCCGGGATTCGAAATCCGGAGCAAACTACCAGTTTTCAAAGACTTTACCACTCAGCCGCTGTTGGGTCATGATGCTCTAATTTTATTGTAAATTCCAACTCAACTGCCTACAACAATTATAATTTAAACTTTAATGTCAGCATTCTAAACATTCAGTGACTCTCCAGGTATAAAACATACATTTACAGCACTTACGGGGGGTTGGAAATCGTATTAATTAGAAGCATATGTCGTATTTTCTCGAAAAGAAGATCCCTTTTATTGCTATATTCGTGTTCGAAAATTAGGCACGGTTATGTAATCTTGTATTTTAACGAATGAAATTGTAAAATAGGAGGAAGGAATTTATCTGTCACGCTGTAGACAATAATTACATTTTTTAAATACTAAATAAACCACACAGGTTTTTACCATTATATGCGTATATACCCTGTTTAACTACCGCTAACTATAATAGTGACGTCTAACAGACGGATTTCAGTTTAAGGCCTGCGTTGACTATATTGGTTACTGGTACGCCTGGAAACAAAGAATCATTAATTTTTCCTAAATTTCTTTTTATACAATAGTAAATGAGGTAGCTTTTCTTTTGTTCTAATAAGAAACAGATAAATTCGAACCAGAGCTAGTCAAAGTCATCAAATATACACTTACATTATACTATTCAAATATACACTTACATTATACGCTTACATATACACATTACACTAATATACACTTACATTGACACCGCCCTTACATTTTACCTAAAATGCAAAGGCGGTGTCATATTCGAAGGGGGGATTTTCGAAGTACTGTAATACTTGACAATATTAAGCTATAGTAAGATATTAATTCGAAGAAAAATATCTTTCTTTCGCAGTAAATAAGTCATTGTTTTCTCTCTTATGCATATTTGTCACGTATGTTTATTTTTCTCTTATATATTTGTAATATATATCAAGTATCTCGTTACCGCCTTATCAAATAGTGGAAAGAAAAATGAAATAAAATATACAGTAAATACCATAAAATAACCAGGTACTGCATTCTGTAGAAAGCTGTCGACTGCAAACAACTAGAAAATTAGGTGAGTAGGTGAAAAGCCTAAGAAGTGATAAATATACAGATACATGAAAAAAAACGGGCGAGGGAGAAAACATTTTTCTTCCACTGGCTTTGTCTATTTACGATTTCTCTTGGGTGAGAGGATATTTATAGGGCAACCTGTTTAAAAATAATACGCTACAAATTTCTCAACTGTGGGAAAATGAGTAGGAAAAAGTAAATTGTAAATAAATAGTAATAAAAATTTGGAGATGTCAGATGCGACGTTGTCAAATTCAGATATTTGACAGGAATAGGAAGTTTCTGTGTTAAATATGGGTTTACCAACTGGACGTTCGCTATCTGCTACAAACCAGCGTATTTGTACAAACATATTTAAATGCTGATGCTTGGGTACAGCACACTGAAGCATTGATTTCAAATATGTAAATCAGATTTTGATATTTGTGAACCATTATTAAAATCGGCTTATTTCGGTATCAGCTTTATTATTTGGTTACGTAATTATCAAACTGAGTTAATTCTTGTTAAGTTTGCAAGGCAAAGATTAAATCTGAGACGTGCGTCAGTGTACGCAAAAATTTAACTATGGGGTAAATCAATCAAATCTCTGGAAAGTACGGATCCTCATTCAGTAATGAAATAAATTACAGCTGTAGCTTAAAAATGTTTGATCTGAGTCAAAGTTGAAGTGGAGGCGTTCATACAAATTTAAATTTATTTCAAGCTGTAGCCAATCATTTAATAAGCAAGAACCGTGGAGTGCTTTGCCTTTATAAGCTTCCGACGTACTTAGTTTCATAAGCTTTCATGTGTTCAAATATTATAATCAAAGGACGTAAAATGACGATCTCTCATGTCTAAAAATCTTTTTTTGTTAGAGAAACCCTTAATAGTAGTAATAGTAATAATAATAATGATAGTTAATTATAATAGTTATTAATTATAGCAATATTGTTAATAGTAGCACTACCAACAAGAATCATAATGTTCAGGGATACAGCTTTGTGCACTTAATGAGAGGAGAATATTTAAAAGGTTGTGTATTTTGGTTCCGAAGACCAATTTTGGAACTAAACAGTTTCAACGAAAGCTTAAACTTAAAACGGAATTTGCTGTAAAAATGGGTTCATTATAATGACAACAGTTAATTAATTTTGTTTTATTTCGAAGGTCTTCCTCCCAGAGCTTTCAAGCAAAAATCCAGATTTTCTTAAACTATATGTAAACTTCGAAAATTTTGGTAATTTAATTTTATGCGGTTTAAAACCGTTGTTTCTTAAGTGTTTATATATATTTCTTTTTCTGGAAGGGGAAAAATATTATCACTCTCATCTTTTTCAAAATTATTATTATTCTTTATTTGTTTCACTTTTTTCTCATTGAAAGAAGTTAAATGGAAATAAACATAAAAATGCATGCGTTTAGAAGCAAAAATAAAATAAAACAAAAATACTCTTTTCTAATCCTTTATCCCTGTTTGTCTAGGCATAACATACATTTTTCAGCATGACAGAAGTTTTAACAGTACAATGTAAAATCTTATTTATTTGTAATTAAATGAGCACGAAAACTCTAATACAGTTTTAATCACGTCTTTTTATATACGTGATAATCAAAACCAAGTCATTTTTGTCTCACCAAGTCATTTAAAAAATAAGTTACCTTTTAATGAAGCGCTGACCTGTGCCCAAGTTACGACATATAACAGTTTGTTTCGCCTTACAGTCCAAGTGGCTGTACGGACTGAGTGACTACGTGAGGTGATTGATTGACTACGTGAGGTGTCTATAATTTTCTTCCTGTGTAACCTAAACATGTGTTAATTTCCTTTAGAATGTTCTCCAGGATAGCATCCCTCTCAACATGTATATAAACCTATTGTGCGTTAGTCAAATAATTAAATCCATAGTCAAATAACGAAGGCCTTTTAATGAAAGGAAAGGCTGCATCGTCTTAGTCGCATCGTTTTGTTGAAGAAGTTAGGTAACCCTAAAAAAATTCGTGCAGTTGCTGCATTTCCATCGAGGCCTGTAGTATACACGGATTTGTTTCCGAAAATAATCTGATTTTGATGTAATTAATGCTGAATAATTTTATGTTCATGAATTTTAAAAAAACATTTTCTTTCTAAATGAGTTTTGCTTTTGTCAATAAAGATTTGAATTCTGGAAAGAGAAAGGCGTATGATATGCATTTGAAGGCCACTGCGTACAGTATACCAGCGAAGCCGATAATAAAGTGTAAAACAGGGAGACTGGCACTTTTTCGTTCCAAAGAAAATGTCAGTTATCGCCAACCAATAAAGTTCTTTATTTCTGCGAGTCGTCAGTTAAGTAAGTATCTTCCTTCGAAGATTATTTGCAAGGCAAACGAATGCGATAAGGAGCGATGTCCCGCAGTCTGGAACAGACAGCAAATAATCGCCTGTATTAATAAAGTTCGGGCAACACCCACCTCTGTAACAGATTGGACCTTCTTTTGCCACAAAATAGCTCTAATCTTTCGGCGGCACCTGAAATTTTGGCGGATCCTTTTAATGAGGTCAGAGCTGTTGTCATCAGTGTCTCTTGAGGAAGGTACAAGGCAGGCGCGGCTGACAGTGACAAACCAAGTTTTTCCGCCCTCCCCATAGTAGCCTCAAAATCAAGAATAAAAATCCTCCTCTGCGAAAGGGAAAAAATCTGGGGTTGACCTAAGAAAGGTGGAGCTTTTCGAGGGGGGCTTCTAAATTACCTCATCTTCTGCATGTTCGTTAAACGGTCTCGCTAATTACTTAATGGCACTTATTTGCTTAAAGAACATGCGCATTTTTTTCTTGCTAACTTACCCTTTGCCTTCTTTCTAGGAACGTTCATTACCAAGTCGTTAATTTGTCTTCTTAATGAAAAATTAAAAGGTTTACCACTAATTAGCGTCTTGTCTCGAAATGTGCCCCTTGCAATAAGTCACTCAGGATAGATGTACGTCTTCCTTCCACCCAGTCTACGACTGTTCGCTGGTCGCTCTTATCGCTCCTCAGTTTTCTTATTTCGACTTTCATTGAGTTGATTCTTAGCGAGGACCGAATCGCCATTCTTTTTTTTCCCTTTCTTTCTCTTCATATGAGCTGCTAGCTTTGGCGACATATCGCTGATTTCATGTCGTCTTTGAATCTCAGTGGGAATATAGCAATGAAATGCTTAAATTCTTTGTTCTAGCCAGATCATGTAAGGGAATGCTTTCTGAGGGTTAATCTTATGTTCAACGATTACCTCCGAAAATATTTTCTTCATATGATAGGTCTATTTTAATGCCTTTATTACAATAATTATAGCAAAGCGGTATGTTGACATTTTGCCAATTAACGAGTTAATTAACTATGAATCGAACATGTTTTCAATAAACTGAGAGTTAGTTATCCTTCTGTCTTATGTGCTCTTCATTAATTTTATTTCAACATATGCTTAAATTTTACTAATTTTTACTAAATTATACAGCAATTGTTTATTTATTATTAAAACAAACCTTCGCGTTCTCTGGTACAGTATCAAGTTCTTCAAATTCTGCATAATAATTCAACGGAATTCCATTTAATAGAAATTTTGGTTGATGGTTTAACAATTTTCCTGTGCTTTCGTAGTCCCTATAATGACTACTGACCCTACTGAATAATTATTAAAATATTCCACGATAATATTTTAAAATCAGAATGAAAATCTTCAGAATTTGCCACCACATCAAAATCTGATGAAACTGTTTCCCAGTGAGTTCACTTTCAATAAAGCTCTCCTACAAAATTTCAGAACCTCTTTCTTAGCAGTTGTTTGAAATTCATTAAAAATTTCAAGCAAACTTCATTAGTACTCCTAAAAGTTTCAGAAATGTTATCCGAAGTCACTGAAACTCTCTCAGCTTCACATTACAACAACGTACTTGTAATTATAGCGAGGAGATGTTTTTATTTTCTAAATTTTCTGTAAAAGTACGTGTAATTAGAGCAGTATAAGAAAGATATTTTTTGTTTTCTCGATCTTCAATTGGCGAGCTGGTTGGCGCCAATGAAAGACAATTTGCAACCCTAATCGGCCGATTACTATTCCCGCCATTCTCTGTCGTACACAAAATCGTCGCAAAGTTACCAGTCTTAACTCTGGGTATCATTAAACAAAGTCGCATCTGACCCACCCACTGCCCCTTAACGACTCTTTGCTTCTTTGATAATTTTTAAAATAGCTACGACTCATTTGTATAGATGTCTTCCCGAATTTTACAGCCAAACGGTTCTTTGAAATTCAGACTTGTCCGAAATTTTTTCTGCCTTTAAGTCGTTCTTTCGTCTGTTTAATGTTTCACGATGAAATGGGTTACGCCTTATAGAAGGAATGGGGGATGTGGATTGGTTTCAGATGTAAAATTCGCAGGCCCGAATGTAGTAGCAATTAGCAATGCGCTTATATTGGAAAGATTCAGTAAGCGGGGTTGGGGGGGGGCTTACTGAACTTCCATTTTGCGAGGTCTGTATTATCCCCTATTTTTTTATGAGAAGAAGGGTGTTTGACTGTTTCTTAGACTGGTAAAGAGAAATATGATTTAATTTGTGACTCAGTGAGAAATGCCTTTTCTCCTATATTTTTCTATTGGTTGTCCTTACTGCTACTGGTTAGGTTAGGTTAGGTTATTCAATTACGGCAAAACCTCGAGGGCTATCTGCCTAAGGGGAGGGATGCCTTCGTGGAGGACTTTCTAAGGGAAACTGGCTCACATGGTTACATGGAGAAAACCACGAAAACACCCAAGCAGCCAGGCCGTTCGCGGAATTCGAACCTCGGACCGAACTACCAGTGTTCAGAGACTTTTTCCGCTCGGCCTTTTGTGGGCTTAGTGCTACTGTATCGTCTTCGGTTCTAAAACTTATACTTCTTGGATATTAAACAATTAAGATGAAGCAACTTATTGATGCTAAGAAAGCATAAATAAAAAATAAAAAAAAAAAAAAAAAAAAAAAAAAAAAAAAAAGAAAGAAAGGAAGAATATGAGGAGGAAGAAATTGTAATGGAATCGAAACAATGTACAGGAATATGTTTGAAATGCTTCCAATGAATTAGAATGATTTGTTTGGAAAATATACTTAAGGCAATGTTACAATTGTATGTTTTTAATATTCAGCTAACGTCGCATAGATTGTAAAAAAATATTAATTTCAAAGATTTAAAATTTAAATGACAAGTTTTTTTATAAATTTCAAATTAAAATAGTTTCATAAATTTTATAATACCGAATGAATCTTCTGGCTAGATGGGATTTTTCATTATTTCTTTTCAAGTTGCAAACTTTTAAAGGATTTTCTTAGTTTACCAATTGCTGTAAGTTGTCTTTTGTGTGTCTGTAGATGCTTGACTGTATCACATTTTCAAGATCGTTTTAAAAAAAGATATCTTTAACCCAGCTGCACATAAACGCCGCAGTAGTTTTTGAAGTAACTATAATGCTATGTTTTTTCTATAATGTTATAATTTTTTTTATTATAGGAATCCACTGATTTAACTAAAGTAAAAAACTGTGAAAAAAGGGAAATAAGGTGAGACATTGGAAAAGGTCAAACGCATATAGTTTGCTGAATATTAAATTCTTGAAAAATAATTACTGGTGGTACAGCTTTGCGAAGAGAAGAGCAACTATTTTTGAAGTCTCTGAATTTAAATATCTCAAGAAGTATGTAATTTCCCAAATGGCGGGTATATTGATAAACATTTTTAAAAAATTTAATTTCTTCTTACAAAATAAACTTTTAAATTTTGCACTGATTATTTTCACTTGCTTCTTTTAATCGAAAAATTCATTTTCTTGCATTTCCAACAATAATACCCTTAATAATACCCCTACCAATTTGCCATAGTAAAAACTATTTATTGTAAATTTTTATTTTCTTTTTCATTATGTTTATTTCCACGGAGCATCATTATTATTATTATCATAAAAAAGTGTATAACCTGCACCACTTTACTCGCAAATAGTCTGTTTTATACTTTCTACTAAATACTGAAATATTTGTGTTCAGAAATAATAATTTGCATATAAATAGTAATTTACATATATTTATAAACGAACTAATTTTCTCTTTGGCTAGAATATTTCAAAGTTAACGCACAACCAAAATTTATTACGTTCCTATAATTAATTATAATGTTATGTAATTAATGTTTTAACAGATCTGTGTAAAGGTGTTTTGAGGCCTTTCTTTGATTCGCAAAATACAGGTCTCGATTATACCAGTTCCGTTTAAGAACCATCTACAATACTATCAATTTACCCAGAAAACAGAAGTTACAATTTGAGACCTGTAAAAATCATTTGCGTATCAAGACATAAGGAATTGTTTCCAAATGAAATAATTACCATGATGATTGATGAAATTATATTTGTCCACAGACAGCAATTGATAAATGCGCCTTCTGGCTTATCACCGCAAATCGAATACTTCATTTTGGATAAGTTAATTCGAAATTGTAGTGATTGATGCAGTGAAATTTATTTAGAAATGACAATTAATCACAATGCTGTCGCATCTCTAATTCGGAGCAAATTATGAAAATGATAAACTTAAAATTTTAATTTTTACAAAAGTACATGTACGTATAAAAATATACCACACGCATAAACAAAATCCTCTAAATGGCATTATAGATATATGTGATTCAGTTAACGTCATTCCTTCTTGACACCATTAAAATTAGTAATTAAACTAATCTCAGTATTTGATTACTTCTCTGTTATCTATTCCTTATCATTGTCTATACTTTGCTGCGGCTGATGTAGTTTTTAAAGCGTTTTCTCAGAATAGAAAAACCATTACGACTTTAGCTTTTAGTTTTAAATGAAATTTTTCATTTAAAGCAAACGTTATTTAAATTTTTCATTTAACTTCTTCGCGACTTTAAATTTTTGACCATCTATTTTATAACTGCATCCTTCATGCCATCTCGTTTGAAGTTTAGAATTTTAAATGAATATTTGGTGCTCTATGTTTATTTGATACAGGCGTTTAAATAGGAAAATAAACCTTGTACGAGAAACTTCGATTTTTCTGACTGACAAAAGAAACTAGTCTGTCTAATAACAGGAATGCTAGCAGTTCTGTCAGCTATGAGAACCATTTGTGGGAGCAGACCGTTTTAAAGCCGCTCAGCATTTATTTATTTATTTGGTCTGATAAGGATATATGATTTTGCATTAGTTCAAAAAACATACGTAAAGCGAAGGAGCATGGAGAAGCACTTTCATGATTTCCCCTTGAATGCTGATATTGCTCATAGCCTATTGGGATCGATATCATATTTTCAGCAGATATTATTTGATTTAATTGGCTAAATGAGTTGAAAAATCAGTTCAGATATTTCCCCGTAAAATAGAAAAACGAAACCATAAAATGTAAGAAAAACATAATATAAATTAAGTATGTTTTCAGTCAGTCACTGTAATTTATCGAATCAGCGTTAACTTGCAAACTGGTGCCAAATATAATACAGACACACCAAATATAATAAAAATGCATGCATAATAAGATAGACACGTGAAAATTAACGTTTGATATCCTAAACTGGCAAGCAATTTCTACTGAAATAATTCATCTACTGCACATTGACGTCTTCTTATAGATGTTTATTAAGAAATCAACTGATTAATAAACCTTCATCTTTTACGAATTATTTTGTATTACCAATCTAATGACTGTTTTCTTTCTTTTGTCTGTATAAATACGTGTCATCAGACCTTTATTAATATCGATATTAGTTTCGGCCGGAAAATGCATTCATTAAATCCCAGATGGTAGTTCTCTCTTTGTTTCAGTTTTAGCTAGAATTCGACGCTCATCAGTTATCCCGTCTGTGCCTCTTCTTTTGACAAACTTTGAATCATGGTGATCTTTTTCAGAAGAAGTAGATTATATTTTTGCTGTTTTGTTAGGATCTCTTCAGATCCTGGTATTCATTTTTATACCGTCTATTTTGGGGAAAGCGTCCTTTATTGTTTCTAAGATAAGCATATTTTTTTTAATCAGGTGCTTTTTCATACTCTGTATAGAAAAAAGACCTGAAAGTTTATGTATCTGTCAGTCTTTACGGTTAAATGACTTATTTAAGTGTAATATTTAATTTATAATTTGTTACTGTAAATTAGTACATTTAAAGTTTGCATCATTTATTTTGCAGTGCATACTTTAAATTTAGAGAAAGCTTTAAAAAAAAACTACTGCGGTGAATCTAAAATTGGTCACTGTTATTTATGTTAAAATATTTTTTAAGGTTACTACATTTTAAAATTCTCAAGACCTCCTGTAAAAAAATTGTTTGAGTTTGTAAAACTTTACTATTTGAAAAGCGTTTGGGAGTATTTCTAAGTTTAAAGCATAAATATTAATTATTAACGAAATTGGAAACTCAGATATAAAAATTTTAATAGGTACTTAAAATTACTCCTCTAGCGTATAATTAAAGGAACGCATTCAGTGCCTTTAGTAGACTTTGAAATACGATGACTTCTTTTATGTTGTCTGCAGGCCATACGATTCCATTAGCATATCATTTCAAATACATTTAGTGTTTTATTTTAATAGAGCTCCGCTAAAGCGCGCAAAGCTAAGCCTTTGTCATGAATTTTCTAAAGGAAACTGGCTTCTATTCATGTTAAACACGAGGAAAACCTCAAAAAACCCCATTCTGCCAGCCCATTCGTCGGGTTTGGGACCTTACTAGGTCTAACTACCCTTGTTTGACGGTCTTATCTATTTGCATGTGTTTGGCGCATGATAACCCCTCTAGGCCGTTAATATACAACATCCAATCCAGTCCTTATCTCTTCAGCTAATATGGGCCAAATACATAGATTTGCGATTGTAAATTGGAGAATTATTTTGGTAATTATTTAGAATTTTTAAATTTGACTTGAAATTCTTTCCGAATTTTTCTAATTTGTTTGAGAACAACTCGTGATGCCTTGATACTCAAATTGTTCTCACGGAATCACAACTAGGCGTCTGATTTGCAAGTTAGTAGACAACATTCTAAACTGTTTGTTATTGCATTTACAAATAAAAGTCCTTCATTTTTTCCTTGTTTTCAACAAATATATTATTGTCTATTTCATGGATGTTTCGTGAAACCAAAATTGGATTATATTAATCTAGTAAAAAAAACTAACCGAAATACGGAAAACACAAAAAGGTGAACGAATGAGTGTTAGTTAGACATACAGTATGTATTAATTACAAACGTATGAAGACGATTTGAAAAACAAAATATCAATTTTACATGTTACCGCAATACAGGATATAGCGAATATGTCGTTTTCGTAACTAAAATATATTCTTCGCTGTCATTTAAACAAGTATAAAACATTCGAATTTCAGGCTTTTATTTTTTTAAATTTTTTTAACAGAGCAAACATATTTCTCTTACTTTTAATGCCTTTTGCTGCTATATATTTAAGTACTTCTTTAGCCAGATTTTTTTCTCGGTGTATACTAAATGCATTTTTAATGTATACGACGCATATTAAATGCACGTGGGGAAAAAAACTGGATTTTTAGTTAAGTGAATGTTGCTGTTAGCAGTTTCCTTCCAAAATCTGAAAATGTCATGCACAAACTTTTATTATTAATAATAACGCAAAAGATGAAACTGGAGCAATTTGGCTGCAATTAGACGTCTGCTTCTGAAGAGAACCGAAACATCTTTCCATATAACGCGTATGTCACGCGCTTGCTAATGAACTCTCATTTAATAAGGAATCTCATCAGTTCTTAATAGCTTCTGAGTAAAGCTCGAGGGTCACATGAAGCCAGACTGATGCAGCTAGTATCATTCTTTGATACGCATTTCTCGATAGCCTTTTTTCTCGCTTGACGCGTGGCAAGTGCATGTTCAATTTAGGCAGTTCTTTGAAGCGGGCGAGGAGTATGCGAGAAAGTATAATTGAATTCTTCCAAACCTAGTCTTCATAGGAATTCTTCGTTTCTGAAGTAAATGGATGTAATAAATGTATTTAAGTCGAATTACTTTACAATACCTCGCTAAAAATTCCGTAATGTAGTGAAATGTAAATTTCCTTTTTTAACGAGCGGATTTTTATGTGTTGTGATATGTTCTCGTAAAATTTAAATTGTGCAAATATATAGATTCCTCGCTCTAAGAATTGTTTTTTTAACCTTTTCAGTATGTAACGTAGAAATACAACTTAGCTTTGGCAGAAATTTTTCCAAGAAGTTTTTGACAAAGAAGACAGGTTTCAAATTAATTTTTGCTTAGCTGCTATACGGTGCTATTTTTATTTTCTTAGAGTTGGGTATGTCTAGAAACAACTTTTGTGCAGCTTACATATTTGAAAACACATGCATCATCTACAAACGGAAAAGTCGAGCAATTTTCGAGAAAAATTCTCGAGCAAAAACGCTTAGATCGTCACATATGTTGTTAGTAGTATAAAAATACGGGTTCACCTGCACGCGATGTGCGGTGTGGGCGTGGTCAATGACGTCACAGAGGGCGGGGCCAAAGGCAACGTCATCACACCAGGAGCTGTGGTTTCGAGTGGAGTTGAGTTGTTTTTAGATTGCTGATTGAGTTGTAGACCTCCTGCTTTTCATTTAAAGTTAGTTTTTTTTTTTTAAATTGGCAACGGGAAATATTTTCTGCATCTTAATTTTGATGATATAGCGATGCTGCCCTCTATTAATGAAAAAGTGAATTATATGTTTTAGAAATA
Organism: Stegodyphus dumicola; assembly: GCF_044657685.1. Taxonomy (NCBI): domain Eukaryota; kingdom Metazoa; phylum Arthropoda; class Arachnida; order Araneae; family Eresidae; genus Stegodyphus; species Stegodyphus dumicola. The sequence continues at coordinate 73,628,419 of NC_140780.1, forward strand.
TATTTTTTAAGTCTGGTGTTAAAATTATTCAATGTGCGACTCTGAAAACAATGTAAAAGAAACAAATATAAAGAAAAGACTTTCCTTTAATGAAACTACAAGATAATTTTTTTTTTATTACTCAATTTTATTCTGATACTTTTATTCTTTCTAGTTTTCCATGAAACTTTAACTTATTTCTCAGGTTTTCTGTTCATAATAACATATTTATTTACTGTCATATTTTTTTAATACTTAACGTTTCTAATTTGTAATATTTTATTTAATTTCCACATACTATTTTTTTTTTCATACCTTTCATACCATTTCAGCATACCCTGATTTTTAACTTATATATTATATTTCACAAACGTTCCCGCACATGCTGTTTATTTGTTACACTACTTAATTTTAGATGCAATTTCACACTTTTTTTAACGTTATAATGTTCAATATATTCTGAATTTTAACTTCATTTACTTTTTTTAAACCATTCTAGTATTCTATACACACTTTAACTTAGTGGTTTGAAATTCTATTTAAAAAGAAACGTTTATTTTTCGTGATCTTAGTTCTTTTACTAAATTTTCTACAGAATTTCTAATTTCTTTTACATGTTTAACAATATCTTCCTTACATTACCGAATATTTTTTTAAAAAACTTAAGTCTATAACTGTTAATTGCGTTTCTTACGTTCATGATTTCCCTTCTGTGTTTATATTTCTTAATTCTAGTTTAACTTATTTATTATAATGTTTTTATTTCTGTCTCATCATTCGTAATTCCAACATTTTATCCCTTTTTATTCATTTTAACGATATGGATTGTTTTCATTTACTCCATATTCAAATATTTCTTTACAATTTTTAAAATACTTGTTTTATTCTCCGATCATAATAGATCATCTACAGGTTTTACTCAGAAATTTCCATTCACAACTTTACAGTTTAATACTATTTATATCTAAATGCATTTCTTTCTCATATAGTTTTACGATCTTCAAAGTTTCTAACATCATGTTTAGTTTTAAATCCCTATTACCTTTATGTGTGTTGATAATTTTCATTTCTAATTTTACAACCACGTTCAGTGTTTCATCCACACATACCAAAATATTTTTTACATCTTCTGGTATTTAGTCTATGTCATATTTCAGTACTTCAAATGAATTTACACTGCTCACACTATTATTTTTTCATGTTTTAGAGACACTGACTATATTAATTTTACTATTTTTCATACACTAATTGCATCTATGTCAGCACTCATGATAAAGTAGCAATTGTTTTGCATCACATGCATAAAGAAATTCTTAAAACCAACTTTTTCAATATCGTATTCAAATTACTGTTTTCCAGATGGGAATTACCAGTATTCTTTGGTTTTACTCTGTTACATCTTTTTAAATTTTAACATCTTACTTTTAATTCTAACATACATCTTTCGAACAGTTTTTTCTTTTAATAATAGCCTTACCTTATTTGTTCAAATTAATTCTTTAATTCACCTTCTTTACTACCTTTCAATACCTTCATAATTCACTATGCAAACGCAATGTCTTTCACTGACATTCTGTTTAATAATACTACAAGTTTCCTTAATTGACAAAAAGCGAATCATTTCTCAGTTCAAAATAGAACTACTATATTTCGCACAAACATTACCTTCATCCATTCAAGACACCCCTTAACCTGTAACTGACGTAGCGATAGGAAAGGAGACTCTTATCATATGCTCTTTCGACATTTGAAGTTTCTAGAACTTCTTTGACAAGTATATCAATACCATCAGAAAATATACTTAACATTTTTACCCAGTTTAAAGGCAACATACTGTTATAAGAATGGTTTTAGTTAAATTTATAAGACAAATAAACACATTTTGTGCTAAATAGGCATAAACATTTAGATTCAGAATATTTCTTTTTAATCCGATGTAAAACTTGAATTTCATTCATGATACGGATTGTCTCTTGATTTTTTTGTTTACCTTACACTAATAGAAAATTTTTATTTTACAAGTTCAGCTTTTAACGAAATAGAAATAAAAACTACGATACACCTAGTGTTTTTAAGAAAAGGAACTTTGATATAATTCTGGAAATGTAAATGCTTTTAGAGTTTTTTTCTTTCAATAACGTTGATTTTCATTACTTTACTAACTTCAATAATTCTCTTATTAGCTAATATGAATGAAAGAAGATTGTCAAAAATGTGACACAGTATAATTCTTACGAACATACGTACCTTTACCAGCATACAGATATTACCGATTGAAATGAAGAAAGATACAGATATTTTACTCCAATCTACATTAAATTAAAAAAATATTTAACTTTCATACATTCCAAAGAATAAACGAAAACTCAATAGATATTGTCATGTTTGTATATATGAGATAAAAGTTTTATGAATGGTATTTAAAGTAATGCTTAGAACTTCATAAAAGCGAACATTCACTATGTTAATACACATATCATCAGTTATTTACATAATTCAATGTAATATTAATCATTACATGTACTATATGCATATATATTTAAAGTTTAATTGTCTTACAATTGAATAATTAACTATTGAGAGAAAGAGGTTCATATCTTACACTATTTAATTCACATGGAACAAATTTTTTCATCAACCACATTGAACCGCGTTTATTAAATTCGCCAAAGCTCTTTTATTTCTGCATTTTCACACTCACGACACATTTTAAATGTAACTATTGATTACCATTTCAAACACCGATATCATAACTCAGTGTAAAACTACATCATAACTCATTTTTTCCCTACTAACTACAATTTTATATATTCAAGAAGTACATCTAAGACATGATCATTTTCTATGTTCTAGCAAATCGATTCAATTGCGAACATACTATTAAGACTTGCGATTTTAGAAGACTTGCATGTATTAACGATGTCAACGTTTCTTCGTTTTTGTAAGATTCGTATCAAACCATGTCGCATTCGAATGTGGTGTAAGAGATCACTTTTTCTTTTAAACACTTGTAAACAATGGATGCAATTTATAAGAAGAGAAGTATCATGCTGTTTCAAAACATCATCATCAGCATATTTCTGTTTCTTTTGACACCAGCAAAATTTAAAAAAAAAAAAAAAAAAAAAAAAAAAAAAAAAGGTTCGTGAGATTTTCTTCAAATTCTGTTTTACTTGAAAAAAATGTCCGAACATTCAATACGATGTAAAGATTCATATTGTTTTAAATTCTTATGCTCACTAAATATTTTTTATCACGATTTACTCTTAAAAGTAACTTTATAAGTTTTCATATCCTTTTTACATGAAAAGAACTTGTGATATTTTCAACACGAGTGAATCACTTGAAGCATATACTGCACTGTAAGCATACAATACTTAAAAAAATTGTTATAAAAATAAAAATACATTCATTTCACCAAGAAGCTTTTCTATTTAAATACATTTATTTATTTCCAAAGAACAAGTTTCTGTATTATACATAAAATATACTTAGAATTTTCTTTCATTAGTTAATATCAAATTAACAACAATATCCATTTACTGATATTTGACATACATGTTTGCTTTAAAATTAAAACTAAAATTTCAATATATTTCTAATAAAAAAAACATAAGGAAAAAAAAATACTCATAACATCAACCAAAGACAGAAATTTAAATAGAATAGCTGTACTTATATTAGTGCATTTTTATAATCTTCTTAACATTTCGATTCAAAAAACCTATTACAAAATAAATGAAACATTTTTTTCTGCCTTAAAGAATCTCTTATATTTTTAAAATTAATACATAAAAATATATCTTCCCCAATATATTTAATTCTATCCTCAACACTTATTATAATGCAATCATGTCTTGTTTGTGAAGGATGATTTACAATACAACCTTCGCATTTATATAGCTTTTTTATCACTGAATTTAATTCAGTTTTGATAGAGTTTATGAGTTCTTTAAAATGTTCATCATCATCACTTACCATATCCGAACAATTGTTTTTACATTTGATTTGTAACGGTAAAATAATTTCAAAAATACTTTTATATAAAGTATTAGATACATCAGGAATAATTTCTTTCAATTTTTTAAAAATATCACAGTTTACTTTTAGGTATGTAGGTTTTAGTTTAAAAGAATTTTCATCTTGTTTAAAAACTTGTTGAAAAATACACTCACCTTCTTTGTTGAAAACTACCAACTCATTATTGCAAATGATGCTGGCAGTCGTATAGACCAGATTAAATTCATATATTTTTGAGGAAAATGCTTGCCATGTTGCAGGAGTTATAACAACACCGCGTGTAGTAGGGTATAATATTTTATTTTGTTCCACACATTCACGTAGATGAATGTTCATTCTGTTTTCAAACTGATTTATGGACACAAAATATCCCCAACCAAGAGTCCACTGTGCAATCAACTTCGAACTTTCTTTTTTCTGTTCTCGATTATTCGGCATGAAGATATTTTCAGGAACAGACTTCATATAGTGGGCAAACCAGTCATCCTCTGGAAGTTCATCCTCATTATCTTCCAAGCGTCGTTTTTTGATTTTCGAAATTTTTATGTTTCGGAATGTGATACTAATTCTAGGATCTTTAACGTCAGGTTGAGAGGGTATTCCATGCATCCAAAATTGGTTCGTTGGGGGTTTCATTACAAGGAGAGTTCCATGAGTTAAGTCCACGCTTCGAGATGTGAAATTTCGCCTGGTAAATACCATTTGACGTTTTGCACCTAAACTGATGATAGTTATATCACTTTCAGGTTCGAGACAAGTTTCATTGTCTTTATGCGTTGAAATTTTCGCCACTCCGTCAGGATAATAGTTCAATAAAGCAAAATTATATTTTTTGCCAGTTATCGTTTCAACATAATCTTTTACATTTAGAAGAGTTTGAGTCCATGGTTCTGCACAAATGCTCGTTCCAGAGAATTCGTAACTAAGTCCCTCATCACCAAAACCGAGTACTTTTCTTCGTGGAACATACTGAGTCCCATTAATTTCAAAACTAATATTTTTAAAATCATAATTTGATAGTTCATCTAGCAAAATATCAGCTTCATTTCGTGAATAAAATTCTTCGTATAATTCCACATTTAACTCTGTATCACATATATTCCTCATATTCGCTTCTGAATCTAACGACAATTCTGAATGATATAGAAATACGTAGCATTCTTAAATAGCAAAAATTATCTAAAACATACATTAACGAAATGATTTCATCAACACTTATCGTAATACATTCTTGTCATGTCTTGTTTGTGAAGCCAGTCTTTCCGGCGTCATATGTGTAAAAATAATCATGATAGGATAGTGGGAAAGAGTTATACTGTCCTAATGTTGTTATTCTGAACCTCGATATTACATATATGCATAAGGAGAATCTTAAAAGCATCATCCACTTATCATGATAGAGTAATGGAAAATTTCTAAAACTCTGATAATCATACGCGAAAGAATGTATTATCTTAAGGTTGTTGTTGCTATTCCAAATTTGACAGTACATACAGAAGTGAAGGAAGATCCTTGATAAGTGCTGCACGTTATCATGATAACGTGAAGTCTACAGCGCTTATCAAGGATCTTCCTTCACTTCTGTATGTACTGTCAAATTTGGAATAGCAACAACAACCTTAAGATAATACATTCTTTCGCGTATGATTATCAGAGTTTTAGAAATTTTCCATTACTCTATCATGATAAGTGGATGATGCTTTTAAGATTCTCCTTATGCATATATGTAATATCGAGGTTCAGAATAACAACATTAGGACAGTATAACTCTTTCCCACTATCCTATCATGATTATTTTTACACATATGACGCCGGAAAGACTGGCTTCACAAACAAGACATGACAAGAATGTATTACGATAAGTGTTGATGAAATCATTTCGTTAATGTATGTTTTAGATAATTTTTGCTATTTAAGAATGCTACGTATTTCTATATCATTCAGAATTGTCGTTAGATTCAGAAGCGAATATGAGGAATATATGTGATACAGAGTTAAATGTGGAATTATACGAAGAATTTTATTCACGAAATGAAGCTGATATTTTGCTAGATGAACTATCAAATTATGATTTTAAAAATATTAGTTTTGAAATTAATGGGACTCAGTATGTTCCACGAAGAAAAGTACTCGGTTTTGGTGATGAGGGACTTAGTTACGAATTCTCTGGAACGAGCATTTGTGCAGAACCATGGACTCAAACTCTTCTAAATGTAAAAGATTATGTTGAAACGATAACTGGCAAAAAATATAATTTTGCTTTATTGAACTATTATCCTGACGGAGTGGCGAAAATTTCAACGCATAAAGACAATGAAACTTGTCTCGAACCTGAAAGTGATATAACTATCATCAGTTTAGGTGCAAAACGTCAAATGGTATTTACCAGGCGAAATTTCACATCTCGAAGCGTGGACTTAACTCATGGAACTCTCCTTGTAATGAAACCCCCAACGAACCAATTTTGGATGCATGGAATACCCTCTCAACCTGACGTTAAAGATCCTAGAATTAGTATCACATTCCGAAACATAAAAATTTCGAAAATCAAAAAACGACGCTTGGAAGATAATGAGGATGAACTTCCAGAGGATGACTGGTTTGCCCACTATATGAAGTCTGTTCCTGAAAATATCTTCATGCCGAATAATCGAGAACAGAAAAAAGAAAGTTCGAAGTTGATTGCACAGTGGACTCTTGGTTGGGGATATTTTGTGTCCATAAATCAGTTTGAAAACAGAATGAACATTCATCTACGTGAATGTGTGGAACAAAATAAAATATTATACCCTACTACACGCGGTGTTGTTATAACTCCTGCAACATGGCAAGAATTTTCCTCAAAAATATATGAATTTAATCTAGTCTATACGACTGCCAGCATCATTTGCAATAATGAGTTGGTAGTTTTCAACAAAGAAGGTCAGTGTATTTTTCAACAAGTTTTTAAACAAGATGAAAATTCTTTTAAACTAAAACCTACATACCTAAAAGTAAACTGTGATATTTTTAAAAAATTGAAAGAAATTATTCCTGATGTATCTAATACTTTATATAAAAGTATTTTTGAAATTATTTTACCGTTGCAAATCAAATGTAAAAACAATTGTTCGGATATGGTAAGTGATGATGATGAACTTTTTAAAGAACTCATAAACTCTATCAAAACTGAATTAAATTCAGTGATAAAAAAGCTATATAAATGCGAAGGTTGTATTGTAAATCATCCTTCACAAACAAGACATGATTGCATTATAATAAGTGTTGAGGATAGAATTAAATATATTGGGGAAGATATATTTTTATGTATTAATTTTAAAAATATAAGAGATTCTTTAAGGCAGAAAAAAATGTTTCATTTATTTTGTAATAGGTTTTTTGAATCGAAATGTTATGAAGATTATAAAAATGCACTAATATAAGTACAGCTATTCTATTTAAATTTCTGTCTTTGGTTGATGTTATGAGTATTTTTTTTTCCTTATGTTTTTTTTATTAGAAATATATTGAAATTTTAGTTTTAATTTTAAAGCAAACATGTATATCAAATATCAGTAAATGGATATTGTTGTTAATTTGATATTAACTAATGAAAGAAAATTCTAAGTATATTTTATGTATAATACAGAAACTTGTTCTTTGGAAATAAATAAATGTATTTAAATAGAAAAGCTTCTTGGTGAAATGAATGTATTTTTATTTTTATAACAATTTTTTTAAGTATTGTATGCTTACAGTGCAGTATATGCTTCAAGTGATTCACTCGTGTTGAAAATATCACAAGTTCTTTTCATGTAAAAAGGATATGAAAACTTATAAAGTTACTTTTAAGAGTAAATCGTGATAAAAAATATTTAGTGAGCATAAGAATTTAAAACAATATGAATCTTTACATCGTATTGAATGTTCGGACATTTTTTTCAAGTAAAACAGAATTTGAAGAAAATCTCACGAACCTTTTTTTTTTTTTTTTTTTTAAATTTTGCTGGTGTCAAAAGAAACAGAAATATGCTGATGATGATGTTTTGAAACAGCATGATACTTCTCTTCTTATAAATTGCATCCATTGTTTACAAGTGTTTAAAAGAAAAAGTGATCTCTTACACCACATTCGAATGCGACATGGTTTGATACGAATCTTACAAAAACGAAGAAACGTTGACATCGTTAATACATGCAAGTCTTCTAAAATCGCAAGTCTTAATAGTATGTTCGCAATTGAATCGATTTGCTAGAACATAGAAAATGATCATGTCTTAGATGTACTTCTTGAATATATAAAATTGTAGTTAGTAGGGAAAAAATGAGTTATGATGTAGTTTTACACTGAGTTATGATATCGGTGTTTGAAATGGTAATCAATAGTTACATTTAAAATGTGTCGTGAGTGTGAAAATGCAGAAATAAAAGAGCTTTGGCGAATTTAATAAACGCGGTTCAATGTGGTTGATGGAAAAATTTGTTCCATGTGAATTAAATAGTGTAAGATATGAACCTCTTTCTCTCAATAGTTAATTATTCAATTGTAAGACAATTAAACTTTAAATATATATGCATATAGTACATGTAATGATTAATATTACATTGAATTATGTAAATAACTGATGATATGTGTATTAACATAGTGAATGTTCGCTTTTATGAAGTTCTAAGCATTACTTTAAATACCATTCATAAAACTTTTATCTCATATATACAAACATGACAATATCTATTGAGTTTTCGTTTATTCTTTGGAATGTATGAAAGTTTAAATATTTTTTTAATTTAATGTAGATTGGAGTAAAATATCTGTATCTTTCTTCATTTCAATCGGTAATATCTGTATGCTGGTAAAGGTACGTATGTTCGTAAGAATTATACTGTGTCACATTTTTGACAATCTTCTTTCATTCATATTAGCTAATAAGAGAATTATTGAAGTTAGTAAAGTAATGAAAATCAACGTTATTGAAAGAAAAAAACTCTAAAAGCATTTACATTTCCAGAATTATATCAAAGTTCCTTTTCTTAAAAACACTAGGTGTATCGTAGTTTTTATTTCTATTTCGTTAAAAGCTGAACTTGTAAAATAAAAATTTTCTATTAGTGTAAGGTAAACAAAAAAATCAAGAGACAATCCGTATCATGAATGAAATTCAAGTTTTACATCGGATTAAAAAGAAATATTCTGAATCTAAATGTTTATGCCTATTTAGCACAAAATGTGTTTATTTGTCTTATAAATTTAACTAAAACCATTCTTATAACAGTATGTTGCCTTTAAACTGGGTAAAAATGTTAAGTATATTTTCTGATGGTATTGATATACTTGTCAAAGAAGTTCTAGAAACTTCAAATGTCGAAAGAGCATATGATAAGAGTCTCCTTTCCTATCGCTACGTCAGTTACAGGTTAAGGGGTGTCTTGAATGGATGAAGGTAATGTTTGTGCGAAATATAATAGTTCTATTTTGAACTGAGAAATGATTCGCTTTTTGTCAATTAAGGAAACTTGTAGTATTATTAAACAGAATGTCAGTGAAAGACATTGCGTTTGCATAGTGAATTATGAAGGTATTGAAAGGTAGTAAAGAAGGTGAATTAAAGAATTAATTTGAACAAATAAGGTAAGGCTATTATTAAAAGAAAAAACTGTTCGAAAGATGTATGTTAGAATTAAAAGTAAGATGTTAAAATTTAAAAAGATGTAACAGAGTAAAACCAAAGAATACTGGTAATTCCCATCTGGAAAACAGTAATTTGAATACGATATTGAAAAAGTTGGTTTTAAGAATTTCTTTATGCATGTGATGCAAAACAATTGCTACTTTATCATGAGTGCTGACATAGATGCAATTAGTGTATGAAAAATAGTAAAATTAATATAGTCAGTGTCTCTAAAACATGAAAAAATAATAGTGTGAGCAGTGTAAATTCATTTGAAGTACTGAAATATGACATAGACTAAATACCAGAAGATGTAAAAAATATTTTGGTATGTGTGGATGAAACACTGAACGTGGTTGTAAAATTAGAAATGAAAATTATCAACACACATAAAGGTAATAGGGATTTAAAACTAAACATGATGTTAGAAACTTTGAAGATCGTAAAACTATATGAGAAAGAAATGCATTTAGATATAAATAGTATTAAACTGTAAAGTTGTGAATGGAAATTTCTGAGTAAAACCTGTAGATGATCTATTATGATCGGAGAATAAAACAAGTATTTTAAAAATTGTAAAGAAATATTTGAATATGGAGTAAATGAAAACAATCCATATCGTTAAAATGAATAAAAAGGGATAAAATGTTGGAATTACGAATGATGAGACAGAAATAAAAACATTATAATAAATAAGTTAAACTAGAATTAAGAAATATAAACACAGAAGGGAAATCATGAACGTAAGAAACGCAATTAACAGTTATAGACTTAAGTTTTTTAAAAAAATATTCGGTAATGTAAGGAAGATATTGTTAAACATGTAAAAGAAATTAGAAATTCTGTAGAAAATTTAGTAAAAGAACTAAGATCACGAAAAATAAACGTTTCTTTTTAAATAGAATTTCAAACCACTAAGTTAAAGTGTGTATAGAATACTAGAATGGTTTAAAAAAAGTAAATGAAGTTAAAATTCAGAATATATTGAACATTATAACGTTAAAAAAAGTGTGAAATTGCATCTAAAATTAAGTAGTGTAACAAATAAACAGCATGTGCGGGAACGTTTGTGAAATATAATATATAAGTTAAAAATCAGGGTATGCTGAAATGGTATGAAAGGTATGAAAAAAAAATAGTATGTGGAAATTAAATAAAATATTACAAATTAGAAACGTTAAGTATTAAAAAAATATGACAGTAAATAAATATGTTATTATGAACAGAAAACCTGAGAAATAAGTTAAAGTTTCATGGAAAACTAGAAAGAATAAAAGTATCAGAATAAAATTGAGTAATAAAAAAAAATTATCTTGTAGTTTCATTAAAGGAAAGTCTTTTCTTTATATTTGTTTCTTTTACATTGTTTTCAGAGTCGCACATTGAATAATTTTAACACCAGACTTAAAAAATATATTTCTAAAACATATAATTCACTTTTTCATTAATAGAGGGCAGCATCGCTATATCATCAAAATTAAGATGCAGAAAATATTTCCCGTTGCCAATTTAAAAAAAAAAACTAACTTTAAATGAAAAGCAGGAGGTCTACAACTCAATCAGCAATCTAAAAACAACTCAACTCCACTCGAAACCACAGCTCCTGGTGTGATGACGTTGCCTTTGGCCCCGCCCTCTGTGACGTCATTGACCACGCCCACACCGCGTGCAGGTGAACCCGTATTTTTATACTACTGTTGTTTCCTTCAGGTGAACTTAATCAGTTCCAAATGTTGTATAATACCGAATGCATTTAAGTCGAAGCATCTTAATAACATCGCTTAGTTTTGTAAAGCATTGTGAAAGATTCAACATAATTTTCGGATGAGAGATTTTCGGGCCTGAAAATTGCAATTCCCAGGAATCCACGGTGCTTTCTTTCTTTGGCTTATTTACTCTTCAGCCGAGAGTCGGCATAATGTGTAGAATGTTATTGTGGGAACCGCATTTGCAGGTCCGTATCTCCTTCATGGCTTTCAACGTTGCGTTACACAAAGTACTTTTGAGTGGAATGTTTCCCACGGTACAGGGGCTGTTCCCGTGGTTCTTAAAACCTTGATTCTAGTATTTTCAGAGCCCCCTATATTCTACAACTTGTTCACTACAAAACTGAACTTGGCTATATTGTTTCCATGTTAATACTTGCAAATGGATTACTTATCGCATTACATCAATCTTGTCTATACGATTGATAATCTCTTTGTTCTTATATTTAAGCAGAGTAGTGAAACAGATACGAGTGCACATGCTCTAATTGTGCCTGCCTTATATCCGAATCATGTGCTTCTACGAAGATTGCTGTATATCAGATTCCTTACAGCGTTTATAATGTTTTTTGGTGTCTCCTGATGAAGTTTTCCTAGATTGGGAAGAGCTTAAGAATGCACCCTGTTTGGGGGTATTTTCGGCTACAGTTAATGAATGTCTGTATACTCCATAATGAGTTAATATAGAGCCTACACTGGAAATAAAATGCATACAATAAAAACATAAAATCCTGGTATAAATCATATTTCCGTTTCAGGACACATTTTAGATTTATCTACGTTATTTTGTCCCTCGTGATTTTCTGAGGATTACTGCAAAGTGTAATTTTGGATTTTTTATAACATTAATTTTAATGCTTGAAAAGAACAAAAAATATCAGAATGTTTTTTTTTATTTTATTCCTAAATTACATGCTAGGGCACATTGTTTGTAGAACTGAGTGTATAATGTTATATATCATTCGGCTTTAATTTTTAAAATGTTGAGTCGTCCTTGTGTCGTATTCTTTTTGAATTATCACGGGACATTAAAATGACATGCTTTCGTGCCTGCCTCGTAGCCTTTGACTGGTTTATCACGGTCCCCTTTTCTTTTTTTTAATTGACTAAATAAATGAACGCTTGTAGCATGATGAAAGCTTAAACAGCTTAAACAAAGCTTGTAGCAGCTTAAACAGTCCGAGTATTGTCTCTCCATGACAGTTGCGACTATCAGCAAAAGTACGTAATCTCATTTCAGTGATATATGAAGAGTTTTTATGGAAAAAAGACCTTTTTTAATTTTTATTTTGCCATCCATTGATACTGTACGTGAAACTGTAGAATACAGTATCAATATTTTTTCATTCGTGGATGATTTCATGAGAATAATGCAGAAACCTTCGTATTTATATTCAAGAAAATGCAGTATGAATGTGCAATGCAGCGTGCAGTGCACTTTATTATAACTTTATTCAGTGCTGGTAATATTTTAAAGTGCGTTTTTTCTAGACTGAAACTTTGCCCTCTTCATGTATGTTATTTGCTATTGCTTTGCATAGTATAACGTTCGGTATTATCGCAATTTCGTGCCTTTTGGAACTTTTCGACGGATAAGAGGCCATTACTGTACATGCTAATAAAATAATAACACGGAAAGTTGGAATTCTTTCCATTTTGTCAATTACTTGTGCGATAGACATATTAGATCTTGTCAGCAGAGCCAACAGATTTTATTTGTTTCCAACTTTCGTGACTTTTTATGAGATTTCTGATATGATTTTGAAGCTAACGGAAGTTATTTTTGTAACTTGTTTCAATGAAAGAATGCTTTCCTTTAAGCAAGTTTCTTGAAAAAGTTAACTTCCAGATTCAATATAAGGGGAGAGGATGAATTATCAAATGTGTGTTGTGTAGGAAATCGTTATCTATTTAATCGCAATTGATCAGTTAAAAGATGGCAATAGAATAATTCCTTTCAGAACATTTTAAAAGCAGTTTAATTTTATGCTCTATCTGAGAGATAATGTATGCTAAATCATGCCCTTGACCTTCAGGCCCGTCCCGCAGGAGATTCACCCGCAAAATTGAAACGTAGCTGGAAAAACTCATATTGTCACCTATAAGGTACCCAAGTCATAGGCTAACGAGAGGCGCCCCCCTTGCCTGCCTCTTGGCCACGATAAATTTAGTGGACTCAAACTAACAGCGGGTTCAGATCAGTAGGAATAAAAACAACAAGAAATCATGCCTGTTTATTCACATCTGTGAAAAGCAAATATGTATATTGCGTTTGCCATGTGAGTAGAATATTCGAGAGATTCAAGAACGTTTTAGGATTTGGATTCATAGCTCTTAAATTTAAGATATCCCACCTCTAATTATTAACATACATAAATCAGAAGCTAGTATTTTACTCTTAGCTAAATTTTCATTCAAAATATAATTCCTTTGCATACTGAAATTAATATATTAAATCTGAGAAACTATTATATAGAGAAAGTATATTAATAGAAAACCTAAATTAAGTTTCCGTAAAATAATTCGAATTTATTAAATAACTGATGAAACGATAAAAAGAAATTCTGGAATTTTTGCTTACTGGAAAAGTATTAAATTTTTGTTTTGAGAACAATGCTAATATTTTTACTCAATCAAAACTGTGAGACTTGTATTTTTTTATCTTTGCAGCTTGTTGATTTAAAATATAAATTTGTTCAGAAATAGATTTTATAGCTTCTCCAATTTAGCTGCTTAAATATTGGCATATATTACGCTAATTTATAATGTTAATGCTATAAAAATAACAAACAAAAGCTTTCCAACATCCCAAAATAATTATAAATACAACGTAAAGGGTTAGTAATAACCTCTCTTGAAGAACAGAAAAAAAAATCGATATCTAGAACATCATTTTCTACTTACATCGTTCTAGCTTACCAGCTGTTGAGAATATTCTTGAAGAATATGAGTTTATTTGTTTGTTTTACATGCTTTCTTAAGCTTGTAATATTTTTGTAATGGTTAAGAGTGAATAAAGATCACATTTTAAAAACTGACGGGTCGCTTTTTAAAAGTGTTTGAGGATGGTGGGCTGCATGTGTATGCTATAATCAAACCTTGCAGCTATTAATACCTCAAGGGACAACTAATGTAAGATGCAGAAGATTATACATTACACCATTTATCAACATGGAATAATTTGGTTTCTTTCTTTAAAGATTCTTTGTTTGATTTTTCTAACATTAGATTTACGAATAAGATGAGTGCATCTCTGCAGCATGGAAGATCCTTAAGTACCAAATCAGCTAATTGTGGAGGAACATATAATTTTGATTTCGTGAAATTGCAGATGTTTGTTGCAAGTCTGTTTCAATAATTAAGTTGTTGCAAATCTGTTTCAATGTTTTGTTGCAAGTCTGTTTCAATAATGAACATTTCACTATGAATAACATTTCACATTCAGTAATTTCCTTCCACCCTCTTTGTTTTATATTCAGACAATATTTTATGATGTTTTAAAATTTTAAGGAAACACTTTTTCATTAATTTACGTGTGTTGTTTCAAGTATCAAACAAAAAATGATAAACCTTTATATGCTTCATCAGTGTTGTTCTAAACACAAAGCTGCAACAAAATTAAAGCCGAGTTTATTAAAAGTAACTTCAACTGCTAGTATCTAGTAATGAAAATAAATATTATCATTGGACGGAGTCACTTTGTGATTTATTTAATTTTAATAACGCTGTGATTTATTTTTAAATAAAGATGATGTCAAATGGGAGAACAGATTTTTCTAAGAAGGAAGTCCGCGGCACAATGTTTGAGGCTAAAATGCGAAATTACCCTGGATATTACAAAGTTATGAAACTGAATATGGTAATTAAGAAATTTTAAAAAGTTCTAATATAAAGACATCATTTTCTGCGTTATTTAACCTGTAGAGGTTTTATGATTTTATGCCATTTTACACTTAATTTATAATCCAAAAATTAAAACCCAACTTTTATTTGTCCTTTCTGTTGTTTCATGTATGAAATCAGGTACTATCAGAGACATAATGAAACTCAAGGTAACTTCAGTTCTAAATGTTAACTTTATAATGGCATTACGTTAAAAATCAAAAGAAAGTCGAAGAAATAGAGAACGATCTTAATTAGCATTTAGGCATAAAAAAAAATACGTGAAAACTCTTCAACCGCTTCTTTAATTATTAATATAAATTGAGTACTTCAGGTCTTAATGTTGACATTACGTTAAAAATCAAAAGGGTACCGCCTCGTTAATTATTAATATAAAGTGAGGATGAAAATTATCTTGAGTTAATTATTCATTTTACAGAATGTTTAAAAAATAGAAAAGAATATTTACGTAAATTACATACACATTATTGAAGGATAAATTTAAAAAGAAATGAATAGCATTCGCTTTTTTTTTTTTTTTTCAGTTTACCAGAACCAAAATAAATACACATTATGTGTACAAAATAAATACACATTATGCAGATAAAAATAAAATTTAAATTAGTTTTGGAGCAATATAATAATTATATAGCAATATAGAAACTGTACTATATAGTAATATTTTTGCGGCTGCGTAGTGGGTTGCTATATTTCCTTAAAGAACCCCTGATACAAGGGAAGTAAAAGTTAATGGATAAAGTGAAATCTAATAAAATATTTGTATTTGTAAGTTATTCAAAAATAAAACCTCGAGCAAGCAGTAAAGTGAAACAAACTGTACAATTTTGCAAACAAGTTTAGGTGGAGTACAGTGCTTCAAACTTCATCCTCTTTCCTCACGTGCTCGCTTTCTCTTAGATAAACGGACGACTTTACAACGAGTATTGACACGCTTTTACACCGATATAGAAAATCCGCGCCAAAGATCCAACTGGTCATTAGTGGCGCCACCTGTCGGATACGCAGATGAAATTTCAGCTCGTTGTCTATACGTGTTTTGATGACCGTCTTCTGACCTCGAATAGAAATGTCATTAATCAGAGAGGACGCGAGTATCTGGATGATGACAGAACTTTTTCCCCTTTATCCCGTAGACAAAAAGGGATTTCCTCATCCCGCCTTTTTTGTTTTTCCCTCTTTCTCTCTTATTCTCTTCCTTTGCTTGTTTAACAATTTCCCTTCATCGATGGACACATTCTCGCCTGTTAATCACCACGTGCTGTGAGAGTTTACCAACAGATAATATTAACATTCTTCTCTGATTTAAGCATAGTGACGTCAGAAATCAATCTAACTGGTCATTCATGTCTATCAGCTAATGGAATAGAAGAATTAATTAAATCAAATTTACTCCAGGCTTAAAAAAATTTCGGAAATAACTGAAGGACCCTAAATATCATATGACTGGCTGAATACTTCTTGGATTATCAGGTAGTAAGATATCGACAGTGACATCCGTCATTTTATAACCCATTCTGATGGTACATAATTGTCAAACAGTGTAGTAAACTTTGCCATCATAGGTATCACATATCGTTGCGAACAGCTGCAGCTATTACATTGCTTTGTGTACCTGTAAATTCTTAATGGAAATATCGATCGTATACGATAATTCTCTCCCTCAGATAATCGTCAGCGGTGTTGTAACGTCCTTAGATGTGATTTCTAGAAATGTAGTTCGTAGCCAAATTGCTGGAAGACAGCTTAAGAAAATATTAGGAGTTTTTAGTCAAAAACTTCAAGCTTTGAAATATCCACAAAAGTATAAATTTTTTTGGCTTTTTTTTTTTTTTTTTTTTTAATTTGTAAATTGTATTGCTCTATCATTTACTCAAAATATAGGAATAACAAAAGCAAATTATTAAGCAAGTAATAGAAAAATTTAATTTTGATAAGTAGTACATATATATATTGCTCTGTACTACGATACGAGTGACGAAATTTCAAATTTTGATCTGTAATAACCGGCTTCTAAAGCTGTATACAGTCTTATGTTCATTCAGATTGTAAAATTCCTTGATAAAGAAATTGCAAAGTAGATGCATCTCTTGCATCAGTTCAAAAGCCTGACTCGGTATCTTGTACGATCCTCTTCTCATACTTACGATCTTCCTCCCATAATCTCTTAAGAAAAAAAGGAATGAGAAATAAAAAATCAGAAAATTCTGGGCAGATTGGTTCTCCTAAATTCTTGATTGTTTTACTTCATACAGTACCGCACTCTTATTCAAAGTCTCACCTCAGAATTTGGAAAGTTCTTTAACAGGGTCTAAAAATTAACTTCCTTTTAAGTTTTTCGCAAGAATTCCTTAGCTGATCTTTAGCCCAATAAATTTTGGCGTACTTTAATGAATAAATAAAATTTGACGTCCATTGATGGAAAAATGATAAACTCGTAAATTCTTTTTATCCTGCAGATGGCTTGGCATTTTTATCAACCGCTAGCTGTTGGATATAGCCATATAATTTAAAGCCGCGATTGTTAACATAAGCAAAAGAATAGATAATACTAATTTTGAATTTTTGTATGTATATATAAAGATCACTGAGACAATTCTTTAATTTTTTATATTTTTTTAAAGTAATTTTTCATCTTATTTCAGTGCCCATTCTCAAAATCGTTGTACTTGATCTCAGCATCTATCGTATCGAATCGCATAAAAATATGCCTTCATCATACTGTCAGCTTTTTTTATTCATTTAATTTTATTCCGGCCTTATCTAATCTTTTTAGTTTCTAGCTTTTTTACCGTACAAAGTTTTTTAACGTATAATTTCAAAATTTTTGATGTACTAGCATAATTTTCTCGCACAAGAATTACCAGTTTCTAGGATATTCTCGATTTCGCGTTCTTTGCACGTGCATTTCAAGGCCATTTTTTAAGAGTTCAGAGTCTTAGACAAGGCCATCATTATCTTCCCTGTGATAAGAACAAAAAGAGAAACCCATCTTGAGGTTACAGCTTATCGGGAACTAGGTCCCTGGCCAAAAACTTGTCCTACTCAAATCTGGTGTCATGAATGCTGAATGAACTGTTCGGTCGAGATGAAAAATCGAAGAGAACACAGGAAATAAAGGCAGCATTCTGGAGATTCTTTTTTCAGGAAAGGTGTATAAGGTATTTTCTCCCTTTTTACCGCATGTCTTCGTGGTGTAGCTGGAAGTACGTCCGGCTGGCACTCGGGATTTCGATTCCTGCCGAGAGCATGAAGGACTTTCTCACCTTTCCTTCTCCAAATAAAAAGTGACTCTACAGCAAGGTTTCTAAAGGCGAAAGCATGAAACGTTTTTATAATTCTGCATGAATGGACTCTGTCCAGAGCGCAAAGCTCTTGTAAATGTCGAATGTTATTCTTTTGCCATTCTCCCTTGAGACAGTCTTTTGCGATTAGCTGCAAAAGGATACTAAGGACATTAACAATTAGATATGCGTGTCTCGTTTCTACTCGCGATAACTTTAAGGCGATTTTGAAGTGAGATGTTCAACGTAATTAGGTAATTTTACGAAAACATTGCTGTCTATTCAGAAAAATAAGAGCAGTTTTAATTTTTTTTTTTTTTTTTTTTTTCGTACGGTACACAAGGGCACGGCTACTCAACTGCGTAACTTAAATCGCTGATGTTAAAATGTGAATGATGTTGAATTCACGGCATGTTATTTTCTAAATGAACCAGATTAAATATTATGGAACAGAGAAAAAATAAAAAATATATTGGGTGAGCCGAATTCAAAAAGCCGAAAGGTACCTGGAGATTAATCGTGAAATATTAACTCTATGTATCATAAGTTTAAAATATTCTTCTATGAGCAGAAGGCGCCAAAAATTTAAAATACTATCTTATGAGAACTTTCAAGTACTGATTTATTTCAAGATCTTTTTTATTTTAAATTAAACTAATTTTTTATCTGTCCTTTTGATGTCTCAAGTAGCTCAGATGAGGCGACTGCAGTGTGTTGTTTCACTACGCATGAGAAGGGAAGTTCCCTGGCAGGGGTTCTTCCATGAAGCATGAAATGATCTCTCTTCTGTAGAACGCGCAAATTTCTTTTCGCTGTTCCGCGTGGTGAGCAGCCGTCGGCTAGTCCCTAACCTCACCTCATTAAACTCCTTTTGGCCACTCTAACCTCGGCATAATTATAGAGATCGAGATAATAATCCTATTTCCAGATCTGCTTCCATAGCTGCCATTCTGTGTAGTGTGGGCCTAAAACACGGCTGGCTGAGACGTGTATTACATTTGGGTGAGACGAAATAGCCTTACAACTGCTCATTTTGTATTCCACGGAAGCGAGTAATGTCCTACATCCGATGCTGTAATAATCAGATAAATAAAAAGTTTTCTCTGGAACTATCTATTGCAGAGATGGAACTCTATTATGAGTCTTCCTTAGTTGATGTAGAAGCAACAGCGTGCATTATGGTTTAAAGTTTGGTAGTTTAAAAAAAAAAAAAAACATTATAGGTAATTAAAATACAAAATTGTCCCTGTTCGCTTTGAAATACTGACTATCAGCTTTGTCCTATTAACCATTGAGATGTCCGCGATATTACAGATTTTTTTATTTCGTTAAAATTAGCTTAACGGGGATCTTTTTATGGTCCATCTAATGCTTTAAAGCTGTGAAGGGACTGATGTGAGTGATGGTGTCCCGTCGTTAAGGTGTTTGCACCTTTCTGCAAGTCGGCAACTCTTCGCCAAAAGAGAAAGCTTCACAGAGTTACATTTATACGTATGAAAATGAGTTTTAAAAGTTGGCAGGCTTTCTGCCATGGCATCGCTGTGCAAACAGGGCCGTACCGGTGCTTTATTAGTTATAGTAACAAATTAAGATCTTACTTTGTATAAAGATGACCTTTATGTATAAAGATTTGTATAAAGACCTTTATGGAGTTGAAAACTGATTTTCAGAAGGATACTGACACTTTTTATGACGACACCGTTATGAAGCGATTAGATAAAATGGAAGAGTATCTGAGTGTGTATCATTAATTCCCTTTGATGGAAGTGAGTCTGAGTTGACTGATACGGAAATGCAACTGTATCTGCAAGGAGTCCTCATCAATACTTGTAATCATTTTGATTTTACATATACGAAAGCATTAATTTTTAGTCTCATTTACGAATGGCTCGGAAATAATTTCTCATTACTTGGATTTTGTTAGAACAAGTACGTCCTGTACCATTTGTTCGAAGGAATAACATTAAAGAATGAATATCTAACCGAAAGAACAATATTTAGGGAAAGAAAAAATTTTGAATGCATATTTGGCATATTACTTCCATAATAACTGGAATTTTCAAACAATACATGATAATCTAAAAGTGAGTAAACGTTTACTACTTTTGTATTTCAGTTTATTTAAAACTTAGCTTTGGATTTCATTGTAATTTGAACTTAATGGTACAAAAGTTAATAAAATTAATTTTTTAATTAATTGATTAATTTTTTTAATTCTTTTTTTATTTTATCATGCAAAGGTTTTTGTCATCATTTTATTTACTAAACGGCATTGTACCAAGGAATCATAAATAACTGTCACTCTCAGAAGACGCCATTACCCTAACTAGTGAAAAAGCAAAACTGTTAGCTTGGGGAAAAAAAAGAAAATATTTGGTTTTTCAATATTCATGAAGGATAATTTTTTTTTTCATATTGCTTTTCGGGTGAATAATGTTTAAAAAACTGAACCACAGAACGGTGCGAAAAGGATAAGTAGTATGAATGGTCATTCAGATCTAAAGACTTGAAACCCTGTAATTTCTTACCACCGAGTTAAGTTATACATATGTATAGCTTAACTGAAATTTTGGAAGACGTTGTATGTCAAAAATTATGTCGTTGTGTTAATAATCCCTACAGAAATTTTATTTCGTGTTGCTTGTAACGCCTTAAATTTCATCTTCAGGGAATCCGCGATAATGACGGCTGCCCATTCGATATCTGTTTAAAATATTTTTTGTCCTGCGGCAAATGATGTGCCGTCTCATGGTCATAAATATTATTAAAGCATTTCGATAATAAAAATCTAAGCCCCTTCCATAATTTTATACATTTCTGTGTTGATTTACTATACATCCGAGATTTTTTGAAATACGAATTTTTTAAATGTTTGAAAAATTTTTTAAAAATTAAAAATTTTTTTAATGTAAATTTAACTTATTTCCATATACAAGAGTTTTTATTGAATGCAGTGTCATATTTTTCAACTTTTATGATCATACATAGTGTTAAAGTATTGTTAAAGGCAGTTGGAGTATGTGTAATCTATTTTAACACAGGTTGGACTTTATCCATCGATAAACCGCTACATTTACAAGAAAGAATCTTCTCGGGGCGTGACTTAACTCCTACACATATATAATGCTTAACTTCATACTGTAATTAAAAAAAAAAAGTCCAGTTTAGTTGTTTAAATAACAAATAAATTCCAAACGTATGGGTTAAATGAGTAGTTATTATAGCTTGCTTGCTTTATGGCAAAGAAATCCTTCCTGCATGAATTAAATGAATGACAGGTAAAGTACATTTTGCTACTCTGAAAATGAACTTTCGGTTTAGTTTAGTATAATTAAGAAAATGATTGTTGTCACGTAAAAAAGAGGTATCTTTGTAATGAATATCATTCTAATGTGATTGATTAGTACTTATTTTAAGGCAGATAGCCCTAGTGCGCTTTGCCATAATTAAATACACACACACACAGTGCTTATTTTATGCAAAGGGAAACCATAACACACTATTAATTATACATGCAAATGTAGCTAATAATGAACAACATGTTTTGTAAAATTGCCTTAAATTCCCCACCATCCAAATATCATTTTAAGATTATAAGATATTTCCCCCGCCTTCTTAGCATTCCTTCGTAGTGTAGTGGTCTGCACGCTGGGCGCGTATTCCAGAGGCCCGTGGTTCGATTCCTGGCGAGGGCGTTGCTCATTTTTCATGACCTCGTCCTTCCAAAAAAATGCCTAATGTCTCTAAGATATTTTTGTAAGTATGTAGCCTATTTAGTTTTTTGTCCTTCTGCGTGCATTACGCTTTCACGGTCCAGAAGACACGAAATTATGTAAATGTCTAGTTAGGTAAATATTAATAGGGAAGAAGCATGAGTATGCTGTGGTTCAATTTACGATTTAGTTACTTGTCGTTACTTAATGACTGACTGCTTACTTCCTTATTCTGTTGCGGCGTTTAATGACTAAATGAACGATACTTCACTCAGCAGCTATGGGAAATTAGTAACGGAACCAGAAGATACCGTGACTGGCCAAGTTAAATAACTTTTAACTGGATCGTTTTATTTAGCAGTTAAGCCAACAATTGTCAGTTGCTCGTCCTTTAGGCATTAATTTAATTAAAGTTGCATTTGGATTTATAAGCTTGTTTTGTTTAAGCTACAACATTTGTTTATTTTAATTTGTAAATCTGATAGAGTTTTACGATAAATTTGCGTTTTGGTTATATAGATGGTGCTCTCATTTGAGTGATGGATTTTAGTCTGAGCAGTTATTTTATTGCGTGCAAATAAAGAGTTAAAAATGTTGGGCTACTGCTTTTATGTAATAAATAATTTAATCTAAGGTAACCGAAAATCTAGGAGCTATTAAGCAGTGAGACATAGCCAGATCCTTTGCATGATATATTATAATTAAAAAAAATAGTTTCATAAGGAATGGGGGGTAGGTGTAAGGAAAAAAATAGACGCTTTCTTACTATGTTGATATACTTTATACATACAATACATAGATCAAAATTAAGTTTTAGTGAGAAAATGTTTTAAGATGATTGTACTTAGACGTAGGATTCCTATGTAAGATAAGGCAGGCTTACATACTGCGACAATTTGAGTCGTCCGAGATCTTTTAAAGAAGTGCGAAATAAAATTTGTATACATATCCCATCGGAGGAAAATAACAGCGGGAAAAATATTTACCATAACCGAATTAGTCAAACAAACAAGCGTTTCCCCTAAAAGTTCTTTTTTCACCTGATCAATTTATAATTTTTGAGGTCTGTATACACATATTGCTGTAGAAAGCTCGGCATCAAGAATTTTCAGATACAGATTTCTAAAAGGTGCATTTCATGCTAAAATGCATTAATATAAAAACACTGATTTAAAGTTCCCGTTTGTAAACATTCTAATATAAATAAAATCCAGTTTTCCACGATAGAGATCTAATAATAGTATATTGATCCTTAAAATAATTTAGGAAAATCCCTCCCCCCCACACGTTTTAGGTAGGTTCTTTCAATGAATATAAATGCAAAGTATTTCTTTTTTAGCAAACGTGTATACTTACAAATTTCCCTTTCAGTGGATGCTTATTTATCTAGACCTGAAAATTTTAAGTACTTAAATTTAAAATAAAAATATCAGCTTTGATCGCGAAGCCTGGTCGGCATATAATCTCTCTTTTTTCCGTAAATTTGCTTCACTAGGACCTGTTTGCCAAAATATTCCTTTCGAACTTTCCATTTAGTTTAGAAATTTGTTTGGTTGTCCAGCATGGAAAAGGAAAACGGATTCAAAAACCGACTCTTTCTTGAGCGATGCATACATTCGGTGGCAGCCTTACTTTTTCGTGCACTAGGAGGCGACAGGCTTCTCTATCAATAAATGAATTCAACTGTGTGAATCGTGAATCTTCAATGCCAGGGCTTTATTCAGTCTTCAGGAGAGTTTATATGTATGAGTGTATGTAATGTGTTACTATGTCAACACAGCGCTTTTCGAAAAAGCTCGCTTTGCCTAAATTTAGTCGCCCTATTCAGTGACACAGGCAGTAGAGTGTATATGCATGCACTGTATCACTTTTGCAGTTTTGATTAGATTGAGAAATATGTTCTTCAAGGGCTTCAGACAGGTGGGGACTTGTGGCACTTCAGGGATGTGTTACGTTGTAAACAGTGTGATACAAAGTGTAGTACAAACCGATCTGCAATAAAGTGCATAGCTGATGCAAATTCGAAAAACAGTGAAATCGGCATATTGTTCCTCAAAAACATGCGCAGTAACTGTAATTTAATATTTGCTTAAAAAATTGGGGGGCGGACGTG
The DNA here is from genome assembly GCF_044657685.1 of Stegodyphus dumicola. Taxonomy (NCBI): domain Eukaryota; kingdom Metazoa; phylum Arthropoda; class Arachnida; order Araneae; family Eresidae; genus Stegodyphus; species Stegodyphus dumicola. Next base: position 73,652,842 of record NC_140780.1, read on the forward strand.
CAGCTTTTTCATATATCATTTGAAAAATGTGATCTATGGCAAGAAGCCAACTGATTAATCTCGGATATTTATTACATTTATTCACGTATAGAGTATTGTCTGTTAAAATTTTTTTATGTCACTTAACTATACAATACCTATATAATACCTTCTTTTCTGATATACATTTATGTTCTGACGAATCGCCTCATTTTTCTTAATGCTGTCATAATATGACAAATTCAAGTAAAATAAGTGTAACAAACGAGTATTTCAAATTACGGTAAAGCGTTTCATAATTGTCTTATATTTGGTAGTTTTTTTTAAAACTCATTCTGATTTTAAGGCGGCCATTCAAATGTGCTTAGAGACAGGGCTGGCGCCAGAGCGTGTGCAACCGGTGCGGCCTCACCGGACGGCAGAATTATGGGGTCACAGATTTTGCACCGGGCGGCAAAATGTCTACCACCAAATCTCCTTAAAGAATCACGAACAAATCTTTTTAACAATTTGATTTCGACCAAGGAATGCATTTAATAATATTCAATTATTTTACCTGGTTGACTGCATGCGACCCAGATGTTTGGTTTAACTTGCATCAGCTAAGTTTATTCAAAATTATTACTTCAGATATTTTTACTTACTAATCGAGCATATGTTCATGTGAAAATTAGTTAGATAAATAAAAACGAACAACAACGAATCTATCATCTAAAATTTACCTAACAAATGAACTTTTCCCACAGTAAGAAGTTTGTAAAGTTAAAGGAGAAATGAATGTAATCTGGCTACTCTCATGAAAGCAATTAAAGTTTGTGGTGAATTCTCAGGTGATCTTAAATGAAAGTTTCCGTAGAACTTTGCTGTTTTATTTAAAAATATAGGATATATCTCTATTTTGTTTCCCGAGCGTTTTCTTAATCACGTGCAGTAAGCATGGTAAGCTGATCAGTTAAGTTTTGTTAATCAGTTTTCCTTTTTCTCCCTTTTTATTTCATAAACTTATAAACTATACAGGGAGATATTTTTAGTAGGTAGAGTAATTGGTATTTCAGAATCATAGAAAGCTATAATTTTAATTATCACATCAGCTGAGAAGCATCTTTTATTTAGTTTCAGATTCAGAGTGTATTCATTTTGTGTATTCAATGAAAACGTTGTCATTTTACAAAATATTCTTAAATATTTAATATTTGTTTTATTTACTTATTTGTTTATTAATTTTTTATATACTTATTTTTGTCATAAGTCGTAACGCATTAAATTTATTATCAAACGGTACATAATGTCGTTCACGGCTGTTCATCGGGTTATAGAAGTGTTCACCAATTAGTGCGTCGCAGTTACTCATCTTAGTCATCAAACTCACGTGTATTTAAAAGCTGTGGAATTTCTATACGCATTTGATTTCATTCAGAAAGAATCATTCAGAATCTACATTCTGAATGATGCTGATTAGCAAAAAATATCTGAAATTATTTTTTCGTTTGGACTGTGTGAGTGCCTTTTTCTTTTCTCTTGCCTTTCCAGTTTTGGGTATTGAAATTTAAAAAATAACTAAATAAAGGCCTTCATCCACAAAAATTATAGTTAATACAACCATGCTGTTACAGGCTGATTAAACGTATTTGTGCAACAATGAAATTGGTTATCCATAAAAATGAAGAATTTGTAGCTATGGTAGATATAGAGGTGCATTATTATCTGTATATTTAGTGTTAAAAAGTAAATAAGTAAATAAAAAGAATATTCCATGCTTCACATGAAAAATACTTGATCGAGAGATGGAGTGAAAAAGTCATCTTTGTGTGTTTCCGATATTTCTTTACAATGCTTTTATCTCATTAATAAAATTTGAAAATAACTAATATTTCTCGCTTCTGGATTTGAAAAAACTTATTTCTGAATTTTCTTTATAGAAAATTGGGTTTCATATTTGAATTCCCTCGTTGTATGGTACAACATCACACTATATGTTAATTGGTAATTCTTAATTTTATTTCAAGGCACTAATTACTTCCAATTACCTTCATCTTTTAGTGTATCATTTTACGCAAAGACTGGATTCCGTAGTAATTATGCCCTCACTAGTGGTAGAATGGGTAACATCTCTAAACATTTGTACTCATCTCGTGTGCAATACTCGTGAAACGGCTGGTTGTCTAGAGTTTCCGTGGATTTTTCTCTATGAAAACACGTGTAATGTGTATTCGAGCCAATTTTCCTCAGCAAGTTCTCCACGAAGACATCCCTCCCCTTAGGCAGATAGTCCTCGCGTGGTTTGCCGTAATCAAATTAACCAAATCAAACTTTCCCTATGAAATGTGAAACAAGATATTTTCTGTCACAAGATCCCACCGGTGGCCGAGTGATAAACCGCAGAACACTGATAGTTCAGCCCGTGCAAATATGATGAATGGGATGGCTATATGGAATTTTCCACTATGCTTAATGAGAATTCGAGACAAATTCCCTTAGAAAGTACTGCACGAAGGCAGATCTTTCTTTAATCAGGTAGCCTTCGCGCACCTTGCCGTAATTAAAATCAACCAACCAACCATAATTAAGTATAGGTGAAAGTTTCTGGTTTCCATTGGTGGTAGAACTTCGAAGCACAGCCAATCTTTCCATGTTTGATCTCCATACTGATAAATCTCACCTTTGAAATCTAATGTAAGATTAGCCAAGAGTAAGAAAATAAACAAATTTCGTAACATTTGAGAATGTCTTTCAAGTCATGATCATTAATTAAAGCGCGTAAGTAAGTTGTTTATTAATTACGTTTGGAGCCATGGCTACTTAAATGAATGGAGTCTTAACACAGGGGCCCCACCTGTTTCCGAACGGTAAAATCGCTGAACAACGGTAGTTCTGCTCGGGTTTAAGTTTCAGTGAACGAACTAACTGCATGAATATTATCGTGGTTTTCCCCAAATGTAACGCGTATGCGAGCCAGTTACCTTCAAAAAATGCTTCATGAAGGCATACACTGCTTAGGCAGATGACCTTCCCCAAGAAGTCTCTCCGTGAAGACATTTCTAAGGCAAATATTCCTCAAGTGTTTAATAAGTAACGTAATGTAATCTGTTATTATTACTATTTGAAAACGACTAATGAGTGATGGATTTATAGCGACTTTCATATTCCGTTAGCTGTGATTGTAAATGATGAAAAGTTTATATACAGAACAGGAGTTTAAACAATAGAACTGCTGAAAAGTTAATGTGTAGAAGACGAGTTTAAACAATTAAAATTTATTTTACGTAAGTTATCTATTGTAAGATTGCTGATAAATAATGTTTAAAACTGGTTGTCTTCCATAAAATTTTTAAAAAATATTTAAAAAACATTTCATATTTAAAAAGCAAATTTATATATCTGCTTATTTACTTGCTTCAAAAGATTATATTGTTACTGAATAGGGTACTGAATGAATTTAAATTTTCATTCCAGTAAAAGTTATGAATTCTTCTTGCAGTTCGAGCGAAATTCCATTTTCAGTATTCAGATATCATTTTGTACACAGACTCTAAATAGAAGCAGTTTCCCTTTTCCACTTATTCGCTACATTGCGTTGCATTTTTTGACCGTCGTATATGCGTTAAATATGCGTTGTTGTCAATCAGTAAGCATGAAATAGTGTCCCACAATACGTTTTAACTATATTTACAATGAATTCTGTGTGTATATCTGTGACGACTTTTCCTTCTACGATTTATATCAAACATACAAAAATTTCTGTTTTCTGTATTTAAGCTTTCTGCATTCATATAAAGTTCATTAGATTTTTGGTGAAATTATGCAACCAGAAGTGGAACTTTACTTGAAGTCCATAACAGTTTTAATGAGCAACCGGAAGTGGTACGTTATTTGAAGCCCATAACAGTTTTTAATTAAAAACTGTATTAAAATGTAATCCATCATTTTCCAGTTTTAGTAGTTAAGACGTTTGTATCAATGGGAATAACATATTAGATTTTGGCTAAAATTGATAAACCGGAAGTAACAATTTGTTTGGAACTCTTAAAATATTTTTGTGGAAAAGTATGGAATCACTATAATAAGAGTTTAATTTAAAATATTATGTTTAGACTTAACATTTATTTATATCAAGCCATAGAAGAGAATGATTTTTCTAAGAGCGTTTCATTTTCAGAACTTAAAACTCTTATAATACAGACATGTTAACAAAAAATACACTTGTTCTTTCTTTGCACTGTGATGATGACGAAGCAATTCGAAAACATATTTTGCTTCACTTCTTACTGATTCCGGAACTCACTATTCAGCTGTAATTCCGAAAACAAACGAGCATTGTTCGGGGTTCGCATTTCGACGATTTCTGATTCTGAATGGTGCTGCGGGGTTTAACTTGTCGAATTAACAGGGTACAATATACATGTTTATTGCTTTTATATTTAAAACGGTACGTTTTTTCAGAATTATTCAAATCTAAAATTATAATCAGTCCAGTATGTTTGAAACATGATCAAAATAATGAGTCAAATTTTCACAATGGCGAGTCTCTTGATGCATGTAAAAATAAGCGCAAATAAAACCGAATATGAAACTTTAAGTTAAATATCCATTTATTGGCAGTCTTACATTTAAGAAAATATGTCGAATTATATGTTACACAACTGATAAGTAATTAAGGAAACTGCAAACCGACGGAATAATCGATCTTAATTTTAATTGTTAGGAAATCGAAATCTAGAATTATCATTCTATGCTTCATTGGTATCTTGAGAAATCGCAAATAATTTCCTGTTCTATTTAATTCTTTATTTTCTTCGTAAATGTTATATTTTAATGATTCGCCAATACAAATGCTCTTATGAAACATGGCTTTTGCTCTGGAGGAAATGTTCTTGGAAATCCTTGAAAATGGCACTAGAACAGAGAGGAAAAAAGAAAAGAAAACACCTCGAGTGGCGCAATGAATCTTTCCCACTCTTCACCGAAGTAGTTCTGCTTCGATCGATATTCAACACTCTTTATTTAATTTAATTTATTTATTTTTGCCTGCGATTGTTTGGAAAATAGCAGGTAAGCATCCGCCACCAAAAAGCTACAGTCTTAGCCTGCAACTCTTGAGAGATTAAATCATTTTTGGCATTGCGATGTAATCATGAGTACTTAACTTAGCCATCCATGTTTTTAGTTGTTTGATAATTTGATCAGAAAAGCTGAGTGCTGAATTTCCTTTTGAATAAAAAAAGTAATTATCCAGCGGCAATAGATTGGTTGGTTAGTTAATTTTAGCAATGCATTCCAGAATGTTGTCTGCTCTAAGGGGGAATGGTTTCATGGAGGACCTTTCAAGGGACTTTGGCTATATATTCATTTACAAGGTAGGAAAGTCACGAAACCCCATGCAGCCAGTCCATTGTTCTGTCGAAATTTTATAATTTTTAATTTATTGATTTACGTATATCTGTACCAATTTTTTAATTTTTTTTTAATAGTTAGAAACGTACAGTCATACACTTGGAGTAAGCTAAAACATTTTGAGCTTCTGTAGAAAGATGATTTAACAATAGTCATTTGAATTGACTAATAAACAGAGCTAAATATGTTAAGCTTGGAAATGGCTCTCGAGAGCTGAAGTTTAGATACAAGATGGATTTGCGAAAGATAGTTTAACAGTGAATACGCTTATCATCTCAAATATATATTCATTTACAAGGTAGGAAAGTCACGAAACCCCATGCAGCCAGTCCATTGTTCTGTCGAAATTTTATAATTTTTAATTTATTGATTTACGTATATCTGTACCAATTTTTTAATTTTTTTTTAATAGTTAGAAACGTACAGTCATACACTTGGAGTAAGCTAAAACATTTTGGGCTTCTGTAGAAAGATGATTTAACAATAGTCATTTGAATTGACTAATAAACAGAGCTAAATATGTTAAGCTTGGAAATGGCTCTCGAGACCTGAAGTTTAGATACAAGATGGATTTGCGAAAGATAGTTTAACAGTGAATGCGCTTATCATCTCAAATATGAAGCTCTTGACTTTCATGATACTACTTAAGCTGCGCTCAGACGAAGGTATAAAGGGCATAAGGGGTTTAAGCCGAGCTGCGTTGCTAGGCAACCAGTCTGTGTTACGTCACGAAATCTGGTTTAGGGCTCTTGGCATAAAGATCGAAGTTTTCAACTTTATACCGACTTGGGATAAGCGTCGACCAATCACAGCAAACGCGCGAAACCTGAATGGGAAGGCTGTACACACATCCACGCATCCGCAAATTTAGTTTCTCTAAGTGGGTGCGGCTTAGACCCTTTGTCGCAGGTGGGAACGGAATTACCGCATTTTGTTACTTGTGACTATGCCTCTGTGACATTTACGTCGCCGTCTGAATGCAGCCTTACAGTCATCTCTTAAAATCTTAGATTCTGTGTGACATCATATCAGTCTGGAAGAACATACCTTTTTTATAGTCTTCTGTTCTGTAGGCGGAAAAGGATAATGCTATGCAGTTGTTGTCTTGTCCATATTACATGGAACAATGGTTGCCACAGCCTACTCCAAAGAGAGGTTGGATTTCTATTTTCCACCTCAATTTTGAGGGAGAGCAGCCCGGAGGAGATCAGTGTGTCTCTCATCCCTCTCCCTTTCCACCAATCCACACGAAGACTTTCGGCTTGCCGCGTATTTAGAGTGCCACCATGCCGCACCTAACTATACGTTTACAAACATCCATGTCTTCCCTGGGATTCAAACCTGTGCCCTTCGGTACCGTAGTAGGCTCCCCTAACTACCATACTGTCTGGGCGACATGCTATGTAGTGACTGTTTGTTAAAATGGTAACATGAGCAGCTGGTGTAGACATTTGAATATCATGACCAATATAGCGTGAATTTCTTTCTGAACAGAAAATAATTAAATTAACATTTCAAAACCATTTAAGGTCTGGAATGCTTATATATAAGAGCTGAAGAAGAAAAGAAGTTGTAGAAGACGGGAAGTATGTAACAAGAAACTAGGACTCTTCGAGAGTATGAAAATGCAAAATTAGCGTTAAATTTGTCCAGTCAGTATAAAAATTTTGTGCACAAAACTTATCAACAATAATGAGTAATCAATTCATACGAGTAATATTATCAGTCATCCTCAATAAATTAGTTAACTTTTAGTAATTGTGTTCTTTAATACCAAGTCGAAAAAAGGAACAATTACATACACCTAGATTTAATGTGATAAAGTTTCTACTTCAACTAGTTCCAGTTTAGATTATTCATAATATACTAAAAAAATATTAATTTTGGAAATAAACTTTTGTAGATTAATTTTGGAGAACTTGCAGTTTGGGTACACATTCCTTTTAGAATTTTTTTTCTTTTTTTTCTAAGAGAGTGATCTTCAAGACAGAATTCTAAAGACACCATGATCGAGGTCAGTGTTTAATACCTTTCTTCATCATGTGCGGGGATTCTAGCTCATCCTGTTTTAAACACCAGTGTAATTTAATAAGTTTAATCTGAAGATAACCTGATCAAGTCAATGTTTAATGTTGTTCTTCATCATGGATGCGCTCACACGCTTAGCCCGGCTTAAATATGAGCCTAATGTAAATTATTCTTAATGATACTGATTTTAATGCAATCGATCGGTTATTCAGCTTTGTGCTTATTCTTTTTGCTCGATATTGTGCAACAATGTATATGGATAAAAAGCAAAAAGCATTGCGGCTACTGATTTGTTTTTATTCCCGCACTTGAAAATTCTCGCCCTTTATTTTGACAGGAGGAAAAAAATTCAAAAAACGGTACGCACCTGGTAAGTTTTCCCTGTAATAGAGCCCTATAATTAAAAGCCATTCCACATTTCTTGCGTGTGTTTCGGGAGATTTTAATCAACTTATTTAACCTCCTCGGGCCTAATGAAGTCCGGGCACAGTGCTTGATTTAATTAATTTTTGATTGGTTTTTTCTCGGGTCTTGGACAGCGTCGTATTTGCTTTAGGCCTAGTCTTGTTTGCACCCGCTATGACTCCCTAAAATCCAATGGAAACCGAGTTTTTAATTTTCTTAAACTGTGTAACTTAAAAAGGAAGACTTGAACAAACTTTGCCGGAGTTTTTACCGCGGTTTTTTTATCTCTCGTTTTATTGCATGGTTTTTCCCAATGTCTGCCTATTAATTTTATAAGAAATAAGGAGCGACTGTTTTGTACCTGGAACAATGTACGCCACGAGTATATTTGTTTGCTATTTCGTACATTTACTTAAACGCTATATTTTATCTAATTAATTAACTCGGACTAGTTTGCAAATAAAACTCGACAGAAGAAACCTATTTTATTAGTTTTGACGTTATTTGCAAACTTGAACATAAACATAAGTTGTAAAATTCAATTAAAAAAAAGGAGAGAAAGAAAGAAAAATAAAAAATAAAAATGAAATGAAAACAGGAAAAAAACGTAAAACAAAATTTTAAAAAAAGAGTTAAAAACATCTTAAAAAATTAAATTAGCGAAATAACGCTTTTAATCTCTGAATTTTTGCTCAAATCAAATTGCAATACGCCTGTAAATATTTGTACCTTTTTAATCTGACACAAAATTTAAAGAAATACAATTCTTTGAGGTTTGTTTGTTTCCTTACGGTGAGGCAAGAGTCACGTAAATGTATTTAATACATAATTAAAGATATTATAAATGAATAATGAAAGAAATTCTACTTAAATATTTATGTAAGAGAAATATTTTATTTCCTCGTGCAACAAATATATAATTCGGAATTAATATGTTGAACTCACATTTATTTTACTATTTTGTTTACTTTTTTTCTCCCCAACATATATTTATTTCTGTTTCAGATCTCAATTAGTAATATTTAGCTAGTGCGCAGTCCTTGCCTTCTTAACCTGTATGAAACATTACCTATAGTTTTACCTAAGTGTGCATCTAATTTCCGTGAGTTTGTTGTCATCATCTGTAATAAAAATTAATTTAATTTCCTTATGACACATCAAAGCAAAGCTGAAGATATACTGAAGTACTAAGCTCTAAATCTAAATTTCTAAACCAACTTAGTAACTAAAATTTCTAGAAAAAAATAATAACTCATTTTATTTTATATTTTTTTTCATTTGTACAGGAAAATGCCATTTCGGGGATAACATTTAATCAGATGAATTCAGTTATTAATTACGTATGAACTGAGAATTTACATTAGTGATTTTCAATTAAATTTAGAATTCAGCTGGCTATAATGCCAGAAAAATGGCTCCTAAGATAAGTTTAGATAAATCTTGCTGAATCGATCTTATGTTATTCCTTAATTTTAAATTTATATATTTGCTAACAGCTTATTTTTACCATACTTTATAAAATTCTTTTAAGTTAATTTTATTTCATTTATTTGATATTCTTAATAGATGTGTTTTATATATATGGTGTGTTTGTGTATGTGCGTGTGTATGTATGTACGTATGTAATTAGTTAAATTATAATTACACAGCCAATTTTCTGAATTCAGAACGAAGACCAATAAATTTTTAATTATTAAAGAAACTTTGCAAAATGAAAATTAATTGCAGTTGTAGGAGATGTAGGAGAATAATAGTCAGTAGCCTTTCGCGGAGAGTGACATTTGAAAGAAAATTTCAAAATGAATTAAAATCATTTAAAAATGAAAGATTATAAACTGATATAATTGAATTAACATTCTCAGATTTTTAACGTCTTCAGGAGGAGGCAGAATCACATATTGGTAGTAAAATCATATCTGGTTCATTAGATGGGTTTCTGACCATCCTAAATTAGCAGAGGTAGCTACATTTTTTATATTAAAACTATTTTCTTTTCCTAAAATTAAGAAAAACGCCCCAATGCATGTGTAGTTTGCCAAATCAAAATAATAATAATAAAAAAAGAATGTAAATGAAAATGGCAAAAAATTTTACGTACATGAAACTCTAAACATCAGTAAATAGCAAGTAGCCACTAAAAAGTAATCTGGAAGATTAAACTAGATACTGAGTTGATTATGTATATTCTAGCTCAATGACAAAAAATTTAATTGATTATTTTTTAGACGTCTTGGTGGAAAAATCACAGCAAAATTTACGGCTAATCTATTCCCCAAAAGACTCAATCTTTTTTATATTTTATCAGCATCTAAGGCACGAATGTATTATATTATAATTGATACTCCTAAATGGAAACTTAATTTTTAAGTATCTCATTGATTTGTTGTCGTTTTTATGAATTATCACAATGTTATTTATAGAAACTGCTCCATTTTGTACACAGTTCCCACACTGGCAGATTTCGTTAAACCTCCGAAAAGTTTTGATTTTTTATCAGCTGTTCGATTCTGGTCTGGCTGAGCTGAATTTTTAATGGTTTTTTTCAAGGTCTAAGATAAATGCAATTGAATTTCGCCTGAAAAATTTTCCGCACAGACACTGACTCCATTTCTCGTAGTTATCTACAAATATTTCTTTAATAATCTAGACTGTTTTAGTGAGTGATTGCCTTGCTCGCTTCATGCTTTGTATAATTAGGCGATTTGGGATATTGTAGATCTTAATTGTTACATAGATTTCAAATAAATTCTTTTAGTAGGTTCTTGAATTATATTTATTGCGGCTAAGCGTACATCAGCACGTTCATTGTTTCAAATATGTTACATCTTGCAGAAGGGATGTTTAAAAAATAAGAAAAAGTTAGGAATTCTAATAAAATGTACACCTTTTGCACTCGGTTAATGAAAATAACATTACCATTTACTGCTGAAACATATGAATAGGAAATAAAATGTACACTTACACATATCGCGATAAATCAGGTAAACACCTTCTTAAATAGCCACTGTATTACTGGAGTTTCCGTTTGCAAGTGTAATACACTTGAACTGAGTATCGTTAGTACCTTAATTTGATGTTAAAATTGAATGGTATTTGTACAAGTCCACACGTATGTGAGAAAAGGAAAATTGCGGTTAAAATAATTGTTAAATAATTCGATTAAGTAAGAGAGGTAATGCTATTAAATTGTGATATAATTCCAAAACAAATGTAATTTATTAATCACAAAACGAGGTCGTAAGGAGTAAGTAAATGCGGTGTCGCGATATAGATTATAGTGACAGGATTAATTAATTTTGGGGGTGGGGATAATATTTCACAAATACATGTCTCTCCAAAATGGAATTCGTATGCTTAATACACGTATTTTAAATAGTTGAGATTGCAGATAAATATTATCTTTAGTTGTACTGCGTATTAAATGCAGAGAGGTGTGAAAATATCTAGGGTTCAGTTTAGAAACGAATTTTTGGTTGAATATAAAACTTAATGAATCGTATTCGGAGACCGTTTAAAAATTTTCATTGTATTTGAAAACAAGATAATTGCAAAAAAAACCTCTTTTTTTTATTTTTTTTTTAATTGGATAGAGGTTTTTTGCATATTTTAAAAAAATTACTAAGTTATGAAAACAACCCTGCAGTTTAGAAATAAATCAAAGAGTTTTTTAAGTTCATTTGTGCACGCAGTTGAAGCGGAAACTATACCTATGTTCATACTTTATGAAATAGATACTACCTCAGTAAGTTACCAGAATGAAATTTTAATATTTATATCAATAATTTGTGTCGTAATTTTTATAAGCTCACTCAGATACTGGAATTAAATCTAAACTGTAAACAAAGGAAAATCAACGTAATAATTAACCCAAATACATAAATAAACATTTACTGATGATTGCTGTTTTCTCGGATCTTGTTCTAACATTATTAAAGAGTTGCTGTTACAGTTGTGAAAGCTGAAGTTGAAGGGGTTTGGTGAAGATAAGCTAAACCGGAAACAATTTTTACAATTTTTCTGAGTTCAAACTAAACCATGTTGTGTTGTTGTGACTTATCTCACTTGTCTGACGTTGACATCAGAACAAGCCCACGAAATTCATCTTGTCAAGGAGAGCAAGCTAGCGTTTGTCGTTCGCAAACCCTTGAGCACTATACAGGTGACAGTACGACTTCGCTCAATTTTGCCCTCCCCCCAATTTTGAAGGAGAGCACCCCGGGCAGGACGGGTTCGAGGGTCTCCCACAACCTCTCGAGAGGACTTTCATCTCGCCGCATATTTACAGTGCCCTCATGCCGCACGGGCACTATACATTTACAAACGTGCATGCCATCTCCGAGATTCGAACCCGGTCCCTTCGGTATCCCAGTCGGCTCCCACCGACTGGGCTGCTAAATTGCACCATTCATGAGATTGCTGTACAGGTATATTTCGGAAGCTCCCAGTATTTATGTTAATTATAACTTGACTTTTTTTTTAAACTATTAAATCCCGCAAATAATTTTCCTCCGGTTTATTTCGAATGTTAATATGAACAGTTATGTCACAAACTTAAAACACTGTAGTTAGTAAGGACTGAAATAAATCTAAATGTTTACGCCTATCAGCAGTTTGGGTTAAAGTATGAGTTTGTATGAAAATATTAAAGTATCAGGTGATTTAAAATGGAATATGTTAATACGTTACTTCAACGCTTTATTGATAATTTGCAAGCTCTTAAAATTTCATAAAAATATGTACTGTCCGAACGTTATCCATTCCTTTAAATAACCTCTTGAGTGATAAAAAGCAAAGAACATCAATTAATATTTTTTGACATTTAAATGAAAGCCGAAATTCTCTAGAAGTTCATCAACAAACGGATTTGAAAAAGAAATACCGCACAAATAAAATAACTTATTCGAAATCTACTACCTGCTTGCCTCACGCTGTTTCATCAAATGTCAGTATTGATTTATTTTCTTAAAATCCTCATTAATTCAAAAAATCCCCGTTATTGGTGGAAAAGATAAGGTGACAAGTTTAGCCATCCAAAAATAAAGTCTAATCTCTCTGGTCTTAAGTACTCTCGGGCCTCACGAGCAGAGTTCTTTCTCCCCATTATTATTCGAACTATCCTATTTGAAGTGTGAAAAATGTATTTTCTAAAATGTTGGTGAAAAAGCTTAGGATTTAAGCTTTGCAGTTTTTTTTTTCTTTTGTGAGGATAAAACTCAAGTAGTCGATATATCTTTATCGGGAAAGAGAAAGTATATCAATTAAGGTACAGGTTATGTGAGGTAAAAAGAAAATGAAGTTGAGGGCAAAAAATAGTTTCCGCATGATTTAATCGAATCATAGCAAGCGTTTCTAAATACTTGTAAATATTCCTCGTCCAATGTTGAAATTCGAGTTTTGTGGTTAGTTCGGCCTTGGTGCGATCAAGTATAACGGAAATTGAGTCCAGCTGAAGCGATCTCTGCTTGGTTGGCTACCAGAATGTTAGCTGACCATCAGCAAGCAATGCATGCCAAACTTAATAAGCATTCACTGCCGACATGCGCCAATGCTCCACAGACGCTTCTGTTTTCTTCCAATATCAAGTCGGGGCTAAATTACCCTCTCATTAAAACTCGCGACAATTTGTTTTGTTTTTCATTTTTTACTTTTTTGTGCTTGTTCTGCTCCCTTCTTTTAATTTTTTTTCCTTTTCGTACATATTTCCTTTTAATTTTTTCCTCTTCTGGTGGAGACATTTTGTTTTTAATAGCAATGCAGGGTCCTTACTTGTTCCCCTCCAAAAACTCTTCGTATCTAAATCAGTAATTCTCCCACCAAATTATGGGTCATAACATTTTGAGGAGTTTGCGAAAGCTTTCCCTGTACTAAATTATGTTCATGTTAAGTAAAGTATAAACAATGTGTAACGCGTGTTAAAGACTTTTAGAAACATTTTTTTTCCACTTCGCCTTACTTGATATTTTTTCTCCTTAAAGCCAGCAACTATAATCATCTAAAGTTTTCGCTTTTGGAATGGAGCGTAAAAAAATAGGATCGTAGATGTTTATACATCAGTTGTGCTTGATATTTTCTTATAAATGCAAAATAATATGTATGCACAATAACCTAATTAAATATTTTTTATTTTATAGGATTTTAATATAATAAAATTTAAGGGTTTTTTTTATTATTTTATGGAGAATTTCAAGTTATTATTTTAATGCAGGATGTTTTTAACACTTTGTATTAAATTTATTGTGATTGAAATGAAAACTGATACTTACATTCAAATAATTTTTGCTTTAAATTTTGTTTTTAAAATATATGTATTCGTACGTCTAAGAAAAAGGGAATGTAATAATAGTACCAAAAAAAATTGACGCATTCAGTGTCTTCAAAGTGTTTTTAGAGAAAGAGCAGAATGTAAACTTTATCTAAGTATTTTTTTCATCAGGTTAACATAGAAACCATTTATATGCATGTATTTAAAAGTTGTAAAACTCTGAAATAAAGTAAATAAATATATGTATATTTGTATTTCATATTCCGAATATTGCTTTTCTTAAAGAAAGAAGGGAAAATAAGATTTATTAAGTTTCTAAACTAGATGGTATTTGATAAGTGACAATTTTCTCTACGTATTTTTTTTTTCTGTATATCTTAATAATATGACTGATTTCTTGGCAGAAATTGTTGCCTCAGATGTTTCATTTGTTTAGAAATCCCTCCACCCCGAGTATGTGCACAAGTAAACCAACTCGAATGCGTTAAAATTCAAATGTATTTATTTCCTTAAAGAAAGGGAATACAATTAAATTAAGTCACTTATTGTTAGTATAATCATTTAATAGCCTTGCACTCTGACGCAGAAACGAAATGAAGTTTTTATTATTTCTCCCTTAAATGAATGGAAAATGGGATATAGAATAGTAATTGGAATTACAAATTCCTATTAATCTGTTTCTTTCTTTCTTTCTTTTTTTTTTTTTTTTTTCATTTATATTCGCGAAGTTTTCATTCGAAAACATACTAAATATTTAAACTCATCGGATGCTTATTGGCCAAATATTTTCAGGAAGTGAAAACTCCTTGAGCCGAGTGCTGTGTTGCGTTTGCTCAAACATCGCGCACAAAATCGAAATACTTCCTCACTGCCACTATTTACCATCGAAGATGAAAAAAAGTTGGGAACTGACATTTGATAAAGAATTCTCTCCGTTTCGAATATATCTAAATACATATATATTTCTGATTAAATGAACGCGAAAAAAAGTTGACTTCTCTCTTTCTGCTTTCCCCCCCCCCTCCTTTTTTACTGCAAACACTTCACACTTTAGCTTGCACTATGTACTTTTATTTAAATCGAACCGAATGACAGGTATACACGATCTTCTTCATAATAACACCATCTTCAAACAGTTTAGGCCCTTGAGCGTTGTTGTTATCTTTCGCCATTTCATTTTTATATGAAGGAATTGATTTCCAGTTTAAAGTCAGACGTTCTTTTCTCAGAAAACACTAAAAAGGAGTCACTCATATTAACGTCATTCCTTTTTATAAAATCGGAACTTCATCCGTTCTGAGCACGAATCTAAAATGAGGCATTAAATGACTCATCAATTTACTGGAATATTGAAATGCTTGAATGTTTGATAACTCTGAATGTCAATAAGTGTGAACGGCCCTAGTTTAATTTCGAATATATTGAAAATGAGATGCGAAAAAGAAGTCTTTAGAAGTTTAACAATAATCTTTGTTATATCTACGTAGCTTATTTTAAATATTAAATCAAAGATAGTGACAGTTTATGGTCTATTGTTTGTTTTGTCTTACAGAAATATAGGCATACTTTTTGATACATAAATAATAGGAAAACACTTTCTTCCTTATTTTTTGAAATATAAATAATAAAATATTGTTTTTATTTTATGAAAATGTAGTATATAGAGAAATAAGAGTATTTAACACTGAAAAAACGAGAAATTTTCTTTAAGAGGTAGATGAAAATTAATGCGTAATTTCGAATTTTATGAATTTA
Source organism: Stegodyphus dumicola (assembly GCF_044657685.1). NCBI lineage: Eukaryota > Metazoa > Arthropoda > Arachnida > Araneae > Eresidae > Stegodyphus > Stegodyphus dumicola. The sequence goes on from NC_140780.1 coordinate 73,668,662, forward strand.
TAATACTTTTAAGTTGACTGATAAGTAGACCATTCTGACATTTTTTTTCAGGATTTAATTTTTAAAAAAAAGTAAATTCCAAATAATTAACTTTGAATTTTTTCTTTAAGAGGTAGGAGATTTGATTTTCTCTTTAAGAGGCAGAAGAAAATTAATGCCTAATTTCGAATTTTATGAATAATATATAATATTTTTTAATTGACTGATAAGTAACCATTCTGACATATTTCAGGATTTAATTAAAGAAAGTTAATTCCAGATAATTGACTTCGAATTTTAGTCTAATGTACATGGTTATTTTTAAGTTAAAAACACACGAAGGTATACTTTAAAAATTTAAAACTTTCCCCGACTGCGCTTGTCCCTTTGTATTATTTTTATTTCTAAATACTATGATTTAACATCATTTATACTTTTCAACCAACTACTTCGCTACTGCATGATCATTCTCTTTATAAAAGGATTTGAATTTTCTGCTTTCAGAGTTATGGTCGAATCTGGAAATCTTGTAAATTGTAAAACATTTTATTCGTTACGAGTGGCTTATTAATCAGAAATGTAATGGTATCTGCTAAGATCCTGTTGCAGGGAGCTAGGAAAAATAGAAACAACAAAGCTGTTGATATATTCCAACGAAAGTTATTTCTAATTATAAGTTTAAATGGCATTTAAGACATCTCCATTTTTGTAAGATATTCTTATTAAGTGTTTTGATGGTGTAAAGAGCGGACCAGCTGTCTGAGTACCTGAAAATCTCAAGTTTACTTCCAAGCAGAAGTGCAGCTGATTTTTCAGTGATTTCTTTCACTATATTCATTCATTCAATATTTTGTTCAGGTTTTTTTTTCTAGGAAGGTGGATAAGAGCTTTATTTCTGTGAATGTTTTTTTTTTTTTTTTCACATTTGGTACATCGACATAAAAATTTCTGAAAATAAGGTGGGAAGTTTTACGTGTACAGTTTCGACACCACAGATAGGAAGGTTTTGCATACACAGAATTTAATCGACATATCGCTGTATCGAGGAAAGCATTCCTATTAGTAAAGTACTCATGAAGCTTTAATGAATTGAACACAATGAAAGGTTCAAACTTTGCATATAAAATTCGTGGAGCCGTTATAAAACACATCTGCTGATCTGATCACCTTTCAGTGCATATCATCGACCGAAATGGAGACTTCCCTAAAATTGTTCTTAAAACTATCTTATAATTTGAAAAGCTATTTCAAAACCAAATTTGCTTATTTCGTGATTAGAAGTAGTTCCGTATTGGCTAAAAGAGAACTAATTATTAAATCCGTAGCTAGCTGCGAGAAAATAGTAATTTAAAATATCTGTGCGAATTTTGCACATAAAGGTATGGAATTTTTTCATTTAATATAGCAAAGTTTAATGAATATTTTATTATAATAATGAATATTTAATATTATGATTGGACATTTTGCTCTTAGGGACCATATAAAATAGTTAGATTTTTTATGTTTACGAAATCCTCCTACCCTTAGTACGAAAAATACTGGCATTAACTTTTCGACCTTATTTTGAAAAAAATAAAAAAGTTATCATCGGGCGTGAATGTCTAGGATGAATATTTAAGTAAATCAAGTTCTATGCCACCTTTTTCAAGCTGCGTAGGCTTTGGAGTTAGATATATGCTACTGAAAATTGAACTATATGTTGTGAAGTGAATTAGACTAAAAGATTATTTTTCAGTACTTGTTACTTGACAAATCACTTCTGAGAACCTGCAGGTTGAAAGAAAACTTTTATTATCCAATCATGTAACGCTGAAATGGGATATCCCCTTTATTGTAAAACAAAAATATATAGTTAATAATAAAAGTTTGCATTTTTATCATTTTTTAATTTAAAGTCTTTAAATTAAAGAAAAAGAAATATGAATTACGTGTTATTCTGGCTTATCGATCTGTTTGATCGTTGCGATTAAGTAACATAAGAATGATATGATTCATCACATTAATCTTCTGTCAGTCCACTTGCTTAAAGACCCGGCAGATTAAAAGCGATGCTATTTATTGCCAAAAGCGAATTAATGTCAGGGTATTAAATGTCAAGAATGCAGATAAAAATATTTATTTAATTATATGACATGAATATTATCGGGATTTCGAATGTATGAATTCTATTTATTTTCACAGATTAAAAGTCTGTGAAAATAAGTAGATGTTTAAATATTTATTTAGTTTAATAAAAAAAAAACAAAGAACTTTAAAAACTTAATGTTATGTGGCAACGCAAATAATTGTTCTGTACCAATATGCTCATTATGTAGTGTTATTTGTTTTCTAATATTAAGGCGACAAATGTTGATAAAATTTATCATAAATCGCACAAAAAATGCTTTATATAGTAATTAAATATGTTGTAGAAAAGTAAATATATGGGTTGTTAAGAAATATGCATATTGCTTTCAAATTTCTCAGTTAAGGAAGCAGTTTATTATTTTAATTTGGGAAAGGAATTAAATGTCTTATGGAACGTCGAATGGCAAGAGCACCTCTCAGAACTGACAATTTCCCATTGGTGCGTGGATGATAAATTGAAGATATTATATTTCGTGGAATGACAAATCTTGCTAAGCCGTGTGCAAGATAAATGCGTACTAGTGTAACGTAACGGTGATTAAAAATTAAAAAAAAAAAGAAAGAAAAGGGTAGTCTAAGCTGTACACGTTTCTAAGGTCAAAAGAATCACAAGATTTTATTTCCTCACTAAAACTACTTTCATTAAAAGTGAAACTAAGTTTATTAAGTTTCGTTTATTATCCATTATATAATATTAACCTTATAAAATTTGCGAGTTCTGCCAAAGAGCATGGCTGAGTTTTCAAAAGATTGTTTAGGCCGTAATGATTGTTCCTGTCTGGTTACTGTTATATACCAGCTGGTTCGTATCCTTCGGAAGTTGCAGAAGGAACCACTGTCGTGATTATTTCCATAGATTTTATCTTGTGAAATAAGCCATGGATTTCAGACATTAAAGAAAGCCAATACAGATGATATGCCGTTTTGGATAATTAAGGGGGGGCACTAAGTATATTGTGATTTGCAGAAGCAACCGGAAGTCAAAAGAGGCTCCAAACTGTTCTTCCGAATTTTTAAATGTTGTTGTAACTTGTTTCCTTGGTGTGTGTCTGTATGTATTAATATGTAGAAGTTAAATATTCATGTTTTATGCATGTAAAGTCATAATTAGAAAGAAATAGTTATAATTCATCCATTAGTTAACATAAATTAAAGGGGCGGTTGGTGTTGATCCTGTACTGCATGTAATATATGATGGTAGGAATATATTTTATTAATTATAATTATACTGTAAATTTTCATTAAAACCAAATATGTGTATTATAAGTTAGAAATAAATATACCTTTAATTGTGTCAATTAGATATGTTTTTATAAAATAAAGATGTAATTGTCAAGAAACGTGTTTACTGCTCTTAAATCACTTAAACGAATTGCGGATTTTATATTACATTAAAGAGGAGCACTTTAGAAAGTGAATGTTTGCGAGGTCGTGTAGAAGATGAAATCGGGATGTTTTAATTCACTTGTCATGTCCCATTGATTATAAATGGCGTGCTAGCGATGATGACCCAGACAATTTGAAAATGCTCTACTGAAGGCGCTTCTAGGATCAATAAAGAAAAGCAACCGTAAAAATATATATGTATAGATGTCTATTAATCCGTCTGCCAAGCATGCGTCATGCAAAAATGTGTGTATATGCGCGTGTTTTGGATCATGAGGAGAGGTAGGCATTAGTTATGACACAAATTTACATGAAAGCGTATAGAGAGGAAGAGGTGATTTTTGACCCATGTCATACGAGAGCCACATATTAACACTGTCCTCATTCAACCCTTTGAACCCGACCGTGAGACCTAATGCCGCTTACCTCTCGCGTGGAAAGCAATGCGTGGGAGTGGAGCACACCGTTAGACATAGTTGGAAAAAGGGGGATTTGTAAGAGGAGATTTTCTCTCTCTCCTCTCTGGAATAAGATTGACAAACGCAAATGGCCTTAAGAGTGGTACATTCAACCCTTGAGTCTAACGGAAGGAACTACGGGTCGTAGGGTGTATGGAATCAAAGAGTTAGGGGTAAGAAAAACTGCGCCGTAAGGGGAGACCGTCTCCATACTCAGGGATTTCCGCTTCTGAAATTTAAGCTTCATTATTTCCTTGTACCTATCTCTGAAATGCAGTGCTGGTTGGTTGGCCACTACTTCTACACTCCACAAATGTAACGCTATTTTAATTAGAGGATAACGATCAATATTATATTACTTTTGAGCGACTGAAGTAGTTACTTTTCTCTGGCTTTGAAGTCGATATTCGTTGAAACGGTGATAGTATAATGCTTTAAGTAGTATGTTAACTCACATTAAGAATATGGAGCCGAATAATAAGTATGCGATTGTGAGCAGAGATGCAGTTATCAGATACACGTCTATCCAACTCTAATAACTTATTAGAATGAGATACTTTTTCATATTATTCGTTAGGAAATTCATTGTACTTATATAAAGATGCGTGTTAATGAACAATGAAGTTTTGAAACTTATAGTTTCTATATTTTTCTTATTCTGCGGGAATCACTGGGGATCTCATTCCTTATAGATGAATTGCTGTAAGACGTTGGTCATTCTTTTTAGGATCTTCTAAACTGTAGAGGACCAAATGTCTTTGAATTACATATAATTTAATTGTAGTAAATTTTATCTGTAACTAAATTAAATGTTGTATTATTTCACCTGCCATCCTTAGACTATTCATAATTTATCGATTTAAGGGGAGTCGCGATAAATTTCGGTTGCTTAATGGTTAATTGCCTAGAAGAAAATTCGATTATTTATTTTTTGTCCAGTTATTTATTATTACTGACTAGCAAATGTTATTTCAAGCTTTCAGATTATGATATCTCAATACTGAAATTTGTAACTGCTGAATATATTTTTTAACAGTTTCGAAGAATAGAGTAATGTGCAGCTATGCTTTGTATTTCCTGTTGGCGTTATTCATTAATTATTAAGACGATTAAAAACGTTCTTAAAGCTGAGGAAATTCCCCGATTAATTGTTTTAGTTGTAAATAATCTGATACGCAGATGATGACTTTCTATAAGTAAATAAAATTTCGTCATTGTATATATTTAAGTGATAACTTTAAGCTGATGTGTTTCATAATTAAATAAAAATATTTGTACATCGAATAAATATGTAACTTAAACTGCGCCTTCAAACATGATCATTGCAATCTGGTTTTGAATATTCTCTACAACTTCTTTGTGTGTATTTTAGGATTGGCTCATTCAGATTTGGAATTTACTGTCCGTGCAAAGACAACTTGATGCGAATTGTTCCTTCTTGTAACTCCATGTAACACCATTTCTTTTTCTAGCGACGAAAGAGATGCAAAGAAGCATTATTCCGAGGAATAAAAAACAAAAATAAACCTGACACCATGTTTTTGGAATGCTCTGAACATTGCTCTGATTTAGGTAACTGTCATCTTTGTATTGGCGGTGAACGGTAGACCTTATTAAGCTTTTCTCTAAACATTGTGTTTTTTTTTTTTTTTTCTTTCCTTTAGCTTTCCTTGTTTTGTGAGATAGTTTGAAAAAAGGTGAAAGAACCCGAATTCTCAGTAGGTAACCAGAAAAGGATTTGTAGCTTGTTACCCGTCACCGAAGTGCCGCTGCGGTAACAAAACGCTCACTCTGTGAACCACCAGAGCACAAAAATTTAGAGACGAGAACTGCTCTTGCTAAAAAAAAAAAATCCTAGCAATAAATAAATAAATAAACCCGCGCATTGGAGGCGAGTTTAAAATAATTCGATTGTTAAATTCCGATTCTTTTCTTCTCACGTTGTTAAAGCCATAAAAAGGAGTGTGACATTGTCTGCCCCTTCTCACCCCACGAGACAATAAATTCCCCAAATAATTCCGCCAAAACATCGCATTAAAGGAAAAAAATAAATAATAAAAAACGGGAACGAAAAACCCTCTGCAATCTTGACACCTCCTTAAAGGCGAGAGGAAAAACAGAAGGTTTGGGAGATCAAATAAATAAAAAAAAGTGACAACAAGCTCAAAAAGGTTCTTTAGCAGGGAGGCGCTCGTTTTTCCGAGATTTCAATTTAACAAGCAGTGGCAGCATCACGTCTATTTACTAAGGGGGTTCTGTAACCATGGCTACTGGTGCTTTTCCTTCCCACTGATTGCTTCCCCACATCATCTATCACCGTTTGATACTTGGGAGACTTGTTATTTTGGCCGATGCTGGATTAAACATGCCCAACGGTTGGCCGCTTAAAAGCCCGACGGTTTTCACATCTACTGATGTAAGCACGTCTCAGGGATTCCTCTGCCAAAAGGCCCGCTCTTTGCAGATCCTCATCCTTTGACGGCCTCCAAAATAGTCAGACGAACCACTGCATCCTTTCGAATTGCAATGCTCAGTAATCTATCTACTATTTCCATGAAAGCGTTTCTGTTCAATTAGCGTTTTCATTGACGAAAACGCTAATTGTTAACATTCTAAAAGAACGTTAACAATTAGCGTTTTCGTCAATGAATTATATTCCAGTAAAGAATTTATCTGAGCTCTGAAATATAAATTTCTATACAAATAATTCCTAAATTTGACTTCTTACGTAATAAATAACTAGTTTTCCGTCATCTTACGACTATGCTATCATTTCATAAAGGACATACTGAATTGTGTAATAACGCAAAACTAAATCGTAAACTTTTTCGTAAGGCATATTCTCACAAATTTTGATTCATTTTATGCAAAGATATACTATTTTTGTTTCCTTTTCGACGCATACTTTCCATTATTTTTTCCATTAAGAAGTAATGGACATTCTACTCAATGTTTAGTATACGTGTCTTACGTTTTCAGCTAATGTGGATGAGGATTATTTTTGTAATTTCAAAGTCTCAAAATGCGTATTTTATATATATACATATATAAATTCCCATTGAAAAGTCGACTAATTTCCGATCAATAGCAATTATGGCTCGCTTATAATTTAATTTCTTTTTCCAATTAAAATTTTGTTATTCATGATTTACTTCAAGTCCCCGTAAAACATTTTTAACAATTTACATTCAAGTTACATTAAAACAATTTTCGGAATTAAACTTCCTACCTATGGGTTCACTCTTTTTAGATATTTCTACTAAAATTAATATTAGGAGATAATATAATCAATATTTCTTGTATTCTTGCGTTTATAATCGTTCATTTTTCTGTAATAGTGGCATTGCAGAGCCGTTTTCATGTTTTTCATATAAACTTAGATAGGTAAAAGATGAATTTATTAGCTGATTGTAACTTAGTCGTCAACAAATACTCTCACAGCTCAACCTGATGTAAGACTCAGTACTATTTAACGCACAACCTAGGTTTTGCTGTATGCGATTTTCATGGTAGATATTGTGAAAGGATAAAATGATGCATATCATTTCAAAACTTCTTAAAGACTGGTTTCTTTTTATTAGTGAAAAATAAGAGTTTTCCTCATTTCTTAATCTAATCTGCTAATGTTAGAATTTGCTTGGTTATTAATGTAAAAATAAAGTTCCCCCTCCCTGGAATCAATGAAATCATAATCATTGAGCAGTTATTAGCACTATTGTGCAGTTTTCGATTACTTTTTAGATAAAAATGCAGTTGACGTTTTCCTTTACCCAACAGAATGCTTTTCAATTTTCCCTTTTAAAGTGTTTTGAGACATTTCAGTTCTGTCTAGAATTTTATTAGCATAATAAATTGTGGATATAAAAAAATGAAGATACAGTGAATTTAGATAGGAAATGGTCATTTTATTTTAAAATGTATGGCAAAATCAAATTTTTACAATTTTTCTCCCACTGTGACATGTCTCGAAAAATATTCCTTTAATATTAATTCGTTTTATATTATACTATTAATATTGGTGCAGTGTCTCTAACTGTTCATATTTGAATACTTGCAAATAAAAAAATATTAAACATTTGAAGAATTCAACAGTTCTCTTCCATTAGTTTCGAAGAAAAGACTCATTTCATTTAAAGAGACGGTCTAAGCTTTACTAAAGTTTTCCATAACTTGAGATCATTCACGTAAAAAGCTGTAATACCACAGGAATAATATTTAGCATGGTTAAAGCAGTACTAGAGGCTATCGAAAATTTGTAAAATAATTGTATAAAACTACTGCATAAACTTATGAATAACTGCAGTGTAAAACTGTCGCACAGAGTTATTATTCTTTTAAAGTAGATGGAAACTGCAATTTAATGCCAAAGTAAACGATATTTGTGCAGAGTTATAGTGTTGTAATAAACTGTGCAATGCGTTACTTATACATAAAAATTCCACTTAACCGAAATGGCGAGGAGGAAAAGAAAAAAGAGTAATGAATCAGGAAGTCTTGAAAAACCAATTATTTACGACTTTTTAAACCAACTTTTGTGATTGTTTTTTCATTCCTCCTAGATAATCTGTAATAGAAACAAGTAATATGAATATATTGTATGGCAAAAATTCTCTGCTAAAGAGAGACTGTTAGTATCCTGCTTGTCAAGCACTGCTAGGCGTAACTTTTCATAAACTTTGAAGAAACTAGACCTCTAATTAATCTAACTAGAAAAGAAACATGCTAATCTAAAATTTCTAATTAGGCAATAAGGCAACCTTAGATTAGCGCAGATTTTGGATAAAAAATTGTAGATTTCGAGGGCGATCAGATATAGTTCTGTCTTCCCCAGGAGCATTTTTTTCCCCTCCTAAGAAAGAAGAATTTTTACAAAGAAAAGGGCCTTTTTGGGTGATCGCCCTCATAACTAATGCAGTTTTATTCAGTATGTATTGCCATTTTAAGGAATTTTTCTCTAATTTTAAATCCATCATTAGGTTAAAAATATAGCAATTTAAATGTGTTATTGCGTGCAATTTTGCTTAAAAATACTGTACAGAATTCTATCTGCATTTAATAGTGTAGAAAATAATGTGAGCTATTTGAAAAATAGTGTTACCTGGAAATGGCTCAATACTGTTTAGTTTACTTTGTACCTAGTTATTTCGAAAACGAGTTTTTATTGTGACTGAAGGCTCATTTGGTATTCAGATAACGAACATACTATGCTTTCACTCAATAAGTAAGTGTCTCTGTGTGGAGCAAACGACTATTGACCTACAATATGAAGCGTTAAGACTTGTTTAATGTTAAGTAAAATTACCAATTTTATTATCCGAACCATGTTTTAATGCATTTTAGTAATGGGAATTTATACGTGCTTTGTTTTTACAAATTGAGAATAAAAAGTATGGTTTATTACTAAGAAATTGAATTAATGCTTTATTATTTCTGAATTGCTGTAGAAAACGCAGCTAAGTTAGAAGACTAGAATGTAATTATTGTGTTCGTTTGAGTCATTCCGTGCATCGGTGTGATTATTTCAAACAGTTTGTCACGGATTTGGGAAAGGCGTTGCAGGTTCTTTTCATTTCCTTGGTAACACTTTGCCATTTGTGAACTTTCCCTTGTATTAAGACGTACCGCTGCGTACGAGTGGGAAAAACTGTTCGTCACGCACTGAACTTGTAGATCCATTGGAGAATTCCTCCTGAATTGCACGTGTCAGCTTTAAAAAAAGAAAGCGAGTGGGGGAAGAGAAACTATCCAAAAAGAAAAGCTCAGCCTGCACTCGCTTCTTTAAGTTCAGTTGGAGCGTTGTATAAGTCTATCCCCACACGGCACGCATTTCAATAATCTCAACACATTCTCTCACTCAATTCGCGGCCTGTGCATTTTAAAACCCAAGTACCTCCCTCGCTGGGCTCCAGATTCCTTCTCTTTTCCGAAGATAGCCTTTTTTCTCTACTCCCTCTAACAAGGGGATTTTTCCTAAGCGAGTTTAAATGCAACCTTCCTCCGAAATCTGCCCGCTTGTTGCTGTTCTCTCCGTTTGTGCAGGAGCAACCTCTGAATAGATAATGTCATTTCTACCTTTTCCAATTCCCCATCTAAACGCTGGGAAGTTGATCGCAGGTTTCGACAGCGACGTTTTGCGATGAGTTGCTTAAGCGGTGAAGAAAACTACGAAATCGTACGGACGAGTGAAGCTGGTATGGAAAATGTGCGCAAATGCGAAAGCAATAGCAAAAACGAGAAAAATATTTCCCCCGTTCTTTGTTTTATTGGTTGGTTCATCATCTTGTGGATGTGGGAATACAGAAATCACTAGAAGTTTCAAATTTCGGTGTTTAGGTAAAAACAGCTGTTTTTAAAATCTTTGACTGGGTAAGGGAATTGATACTATGCAGTTCTTGCGCAGTGTGGGCTCTGGGTATCACAAGAAGAAACAGTCTGAAAAGAAACCATTTCAGAGTCTTTTCAGAGTGTAAATATATTCCAGTGTGGAGAAAGAGTGGAAAATGATTTAAAATATTGATGGTTATTGATTGATAACAAATAAGCACTCGAACATTATCTGTTTGAGGAGGGATACCTTCTGAAACCTTAACTCAAAGGAGCAAGCATTATTGACATTAAAAGAAAAAAAAAATATTAGCAACTTTTTCTCTGCTTATGGAGATTGCAATGAAACATGCATGTGGATCTCATGTGTTCCCCAAGCGTAAATTCAATAGGTCCTAGTTTCCTTCAGAAAGTTCTCCACGGCAGAAGGCTTTCCTTCAGAAGACATTCCTTTTAATTCATACAAACTTCAAGTGATTATAAGCTGGCCTGATAAATAAGCTGACTTGACTTAATGGAAGCGTAGTTACAAATAGCAACCATTGACGAAGCTCCGTCTTCGATGTGGGTGACCATTAAATTTTGGGTGAAGTTGTTAAAAAGAACAATGTTTTAAAATTTTAATAATGCATATATGTCAAATAGCAGAACATTGTTATTGAATTCAGTGCGGTATCTAAATAGCAAAACAGTTTTATGAACTGGATCAATATAGTATTAAAATGCGAAAATATTAAGAGGAAATATTCTGTTGCTATGGTAACAAGTAAATACTTTTCGATTTTAACACCAAACTCTGATAAAATAATTTGTTTTCTTTCAATTTCTAAGAAATTTCGATACTTCATGAAGTCATGAATAGGAGAAGGGATATTTTTCTCTCATTTATTTTTGCTTTACTAAAATCAATGATATACATTAACTGCCCCTCTTTTAGAGTTTGTCATCGGAAGTACCATTTCTATCAGTTTTATTTCTTGTATCAGTAACGAGTGCACTTGTGGGCGTTTTTGAATTTGAGATTTTGAGGAAGTTACTTTCTTGAACCTTTATTTCTTTTATTATGAACCGGTGTACAGAACAAACATAAAATGCGTGCACACTTTTATGAATATGTACCTGATAAAATATTAATTTAATAATAAATGCAATCGGTGTAATCCACTTGGGAGTTTGTGCACTTAACTGTAAATAAATAGATATATTAAATGTCTCGTGAATTTTTTCTTATGTATTGTTAAACTTTCAGACCGTAGTTATATTTAATTACTATTATGTGACAGGAATAGATAGATTTTTGATTCAAAACGTAGGTTTTTCTAATAAAAATCAGCATTTCACATGAAACGTACGAAATAAAAACTACCTTCTTTGTATCATAATTAAAACTGTATTTATCTCATCAATTGCTGCTCTATTTATCTTAAAATGAGTTAGTAGCGGACCGTCGCATGCTAAATTTGTCAAATTTTTTGGAGAGAATGCTATTTAAATAGCGGAGTTTACATTAAATGATGAACATTTAATTACAAGCGTCAAACCATATAATCCTTTCACTATTGATTTTTTTTTGGAAAACTGATAGATATAAAAATTAATATAATGATTATATTACTGTATTACATTGTATAGCTGATAATTTTCGCCCTTTTAAATTCATTATTTATAAAACTTAGATGCATTTCAAATAAGTGAAATTCAAAATTTCAATATCTGATATACATTGAATCGATGTATAATTGACTAACTTCTGTGTAACCAATTGACTTCCCTAATGTGATATTAGCGTCCATCAGCATTATTCCATTCTTTATTATATGTAAGTTTAGTTAAAGTTGCAAAATTTATGAAGCAATTTGAAAAATGTCTTTAATGTAAACAGTTATGCATATACACACATTCTTTACTTTTCAACAACTGAATCACCTCTTCTTGAAGGAAAATCAATAGAATAATATAAAAATTGTAATCTTGAAATGAATCCGCAAATGATCACAAAAAGAGTATCGATTAACTGAAAAAAAGTGCTTTTATTCACTAATACGTCTGCGCGCAACGAGCAGCAAGTTTAAGTGTTGTTTGAAATTGCTGCGCTGAGCAGCGTTGACTCGAACAAGCAGAACTTTCGGTTTTGCGGGAGACCCAGATTGCAGCTGTTGTCTAACTAGTTCCTGCGTATGTTGTATAGACAACAAGTCCGAGTAGACGACTGGCCATCGGAAGATGCCTATGTAATTCAGCCGTATTCTTCTGTTAGAGAATGATGCGAGTGTGTCTTGAATATGACTGTGTCGCAGGAATACGGTGTACTACAGGATCTGAAATCAAGTACCTGTTACACCGTGTTATTAAACTGCATGACTTGTGTACAAAATATGTTCAGTGACTCATCGTCCATCTCTGAAATATGAAAGCAAACTCGTTCAGTAATGTATTAGTCAGAAGACCCATCGCCTGATCGTTAAATTTGTAGGTAATGTGTCCTATCACTCTGATAAATAGCACTTCCACCTCAAATGACTGCCAGGACATACCTAAGTAAAACAATATATCGTAACTCATTGATTATATCCCTTTTATAGTATCCTTGTCATAATATGGTGCCTGGCGTCGTAGCGGCATGATGCTAACGTCATGACGCCACGACCGACGAATTTTTTTTTTTCTGCACTTACCAGTGATTTTTTTTTCAAACTTTCTTGCGGTTCTAGCAACACGAATAAAAAATGAAAAGGTTTCCTTTTATATCTTATCAGTCGTAACCATTTCATTTGGAAGTTCGAATCTTTAATCATTTGCAAAGTTTGATGCATATGTGCGTGTCGTTGGTTGTAAACCTTGAATTCCACAATGGCAGTACAATTTTACCCAGAATTAGTTTTGACTGAGAACATTCCGCAGTGATGGAATCTGAGGATCTCATGAACCCCTGTTAACCTTCTATCAACCATTTGAAAACGCCAGACTTTTAATGCTCCGCAAAAGCGCTACTGTCATAAACGGCTTCACATTTTATAAAATATCCTCATATTTAGGAGAATAAAACTAGACTACAGACTAAGAATTTAATTCGAAAAAGGGTAACTTACAGGTGTTAGATTTCAGGCATTTGTCTTTATAATATTATTTCTATTAGCTTAAACAAGCATGTTTGAGTAACATGAACATATTTCTGAGATATATTTAAAATGTATGCAACTTTACTTTGTGTTTTATACAAAGTCTCCGATGCATGGCATTTACTAAGATTTTTTATCTTTTCTACCCCATTATAGTATATTTTTATACTTTACTAACCCATTTATATTTATACTTAGTATATTTTTATACTTTACAACATTTATAACTGTTGACCTTACATTTATTGCTGAATCCGTGCTCCTGAATACTTTAAAGTATGTTATTACATCGTTACGAAACATCTAATCATTTTTAATTATAATTTCATTGCTATAAGCAGAGAAGTTTTATTTCATAGTTTTGTAACAGACAAGGATATTTCCTGGTTGATAAATTTGAATACTTGTTAGAATAGCATTGGCTTAGACAATGATACTTCCTGTTTGCCTGATAATACTGTTGCTAAACAATTCACATATAATTTTTTCCATGTTACTCTGTTATAACTATGTCAAAGATAAAAGCTAATGCACATATATGATGTACAGCAATTAGAGATTGGGTATTATGATGCTTTAATCTTTTTAATATTTTCGTCCTTTGCATATAATTTGCCTCTTATTTTGTTCTCCAGTTTCTTATTTTTACGTTGTGCACTATATTTTCAATTCGAGTTTAATAATAGGTAGTGTAACAAACTGATAATAGTTAAGGGGTGTGCATTTCGACCTTTTTAATTTATTCATTCTGCACATGACCATTTTCTTGATTTTGCAATGCGAAAAGCTGCTTGTTATTATAACTGAAGGTTAATTATCATTATATGAATGATCGAGGGCGTAACGTTAATGACATTTTAATTGATGCAAACCTCTGTGCCTTAGTTTTCAATTAATGTTAAACAATAAACAGGTAAATATAAATAAAAAATACAAACACAAAGCAGGAAAAAATGTATTAAATAAAATTTGTCGGCTACTATGAAAACTAACGGAAGATAGATATGAAACAAAGGTAGTCTACGTATTTTTTCACCTGAAACAAAGAGGTAAATAAGTGAAGATTTTATGCAAATTTTATCATTTTAAGATTTTTGAAGCTTTTTTAGCCACTGGCAACACTAACTGGAAACGTAAAAATAATCTTAATACTTCTTCCAAACTCGAATACGATTGAACTAAAATACATTCGCGGATTATTTTTAAATGATCCAATCTTTTAGCTTTTTTCAATGTCCAGAATTATAGAAATGGCAAAGTTTTTTAAAATTAGATATTTCTGACTGAATTTCAGAATCTTTTACATAATTCGGGTATTTAAATACTAAATTATGAGTTACTGCACTTAAATTATCTAAATCCACTGACACTGATTTTTAATCAGTTAGAAAATGAAAATCGGAAGGAATTTAATTGAATTTTTCATATCAGCATTTCAGCTGTAAGATTAAAGTATCTTACATTATGTTTCTACAATGAACAAATATTTATCTGGAAATTTATTTTTTTTATTAATTAATACCTGACAGTTTAATTCTCTCTCTTCACTCTTTTTTCTTTTGTTTTTATTCAAATTTTGTTAGCCTCTAAAGCTAAACTTTTACATTTCCCAAGAGTAAGTAAATAAAACAAAAATGAAATTATAAGCAAAAATTAAGTTATTTTCTTTCAGTCCCTCTAAAGAAAGGCATAATTCTTGTATTAAGTGAATGACTTTGTGAACAGTAGCATATAGTTTTTGAGTACAACGCTTTATTTGCTCTTTATTTTTCATGCCATATTAAATTCTACGCAGATACATAAAAAGACACATATACGTAAAAATATTCAAACCTAAAATATACATAATTTTTTTAATTGATTTCATTCAAAATGTTTTTATCTTCACCCCAGTTCAATGATTTACTGTTTGTTGCCATTATCTTTATTAACTGGTGTACTTCAGTTATTTGTAGATACAACTGTTTTGACATCATTTTCCCATCGCGTGTCCGTGTTACTTATCTTGTAAACAAGAACGCTACTATAAGAGATAAGAATAACTCATTGCATTTAACGGTAGCTAATAGACACCCCTGGCACGTGGAGGAAAATGTAGAAAATTGTTCGTCGTGGTTTGTCCTATAGGGGATAATATTCTTTATTTTAATACGAGCTAAAGTTTCGTTATATAAAATTTGCCACCACAAATAGTTTATTAACGCATCAAAATCTACAATAATTCTTAATTTTCATTATCCTGAACGCAAAACATAAAAGTGAGGTAAATAGAACATGATTTTCATGTTGAAACTGCTTGGCTGTCCTAAAATTATCCTAACATTTTTCTATCTTTAATTCAAATTCTGCAAGTGCAATGAATTTTAAAGCTTCTTCATTTAGCTTGTCTTCACCTTTAATACAGATTAACAAATAATCCTTTTCAATACTTGAGGGAAAATTTACAACTTTGGTTTTAGGAGATATTCCTGATTGTGAAAATTCTTCTTAGAACTTTTAACTACTCAATACTATGCTCCTCGTTTTTCTGTTAATATTTGTGTTCGTAAGTGGTCGAGTGTGTAACACTGGAAGCTCATCATTGTACGGTTCATGGCGAACGAGTTGGCTGCGTATGGTCAATGTGTTGGTCCCATTTGTAACTTCAGTACCAGAAGGTTCTTATGGAATTCTACAGATTCCTGCTTGCCATGAAAAGATGCCTCATAAATCAGAAAGTTCCACGTGCTTTACTGTAACTGATTAATCAACGAACCGGCCTTTAATATTCGTAATCTTTGTTCAGTGAAATGAGTCGTTGTAAGAAGGCTTTTTTGGGCATCAGCTGAACTTTGATTTAACTATCACCTTTTAATTGCTATCACATAATATTTTTATGAGTTGTCGTCTCATCATACTCCGGGCCCACCAGCAGCCGAGCGTTAAAGTTGCTGAACACTGGTTCCGACTTGGAATCGATTCCAGGCGAACGCATGAGCGCGTTCGTGGTTTTTTCCCATATGTAACGAACATACAAGCCAGTTTCACTTACAGAGTCCTCTATGAAGGCATCCCTCCCCTTAAGCAGATAGCCCTAGCGTGCCTTGCCGTAATTTCAATAAAACTATAATCTCGTCATATTCTTAAAGCATAAGTAAGTGGAATTTTAATTAAAACTGCAAGATTTAATGATGCTTCATGATCTTTAACCCATTTCATCAGATGCTGAAGGGACTTCAACGTGTTAAATTTCGCGAATATGATAGCTGTTTGAAACTAATAGAATAGATAAAACATTTAAGCGAATCGGAGCTGATCTGCGGGGCCGTAGTTTGCCTATTGTTGTTCTAGAAGGTGAACTCAACAGAAGATGAACTTGTTCTAGAAGAAAATAACAAAAACATTTAGTAAAAGAGAGTCGGAAAAGATGCAAATTTCAGTGTCACCTGGCTTACTGTGCGGCATGTGTCATAGATGGAAGTTAACAATCCGTTATTCACTGCTACGTTCACACGTTCCTTGTTGCATAAAATTTAACGTTCCTTGTTGCATAAAATTTAAGCCTTGATGATTTTCAAAGAGGTGTAGTTCTCGTGCACGTTTAGCAGGGAATCATTTGCTTGCATAGCCGAAATTTTCGATGTAGGAAAAGCAACTGTGTTCAGAATTACACCTACAAATCAGCAAGAAAAGTACTTTCGGTGAAAAAAAGTTGCGCAATTCTATATCTTCCATTCCACTTGGCCGATTGACGAAATTTAGCATGCGTTTTTCATGTCTCAAAAGCGCGACTTAGGATATTATTTATATGTTATATTTATATATAGTATTGTTCCAACATAGGTATTCTAGTTATTCTGACACAAAATCGGACTTTTTCTAAAATGTCATACCGATTTTTTTTCCATATGTGATTTAACGACTCAAATTATGCTCAAATATTAAATTTTGTAAAATCTGGTGAGAAACTTACCGAGAAATTCAAAAATTTATCTTGCGGCACTTTTTTCAATTTGCGTCAAGAATAATTCACTTGGCGAAATTCTTAATTTATTGTAAATTATTTTCCTTTCTTTTTCCATTGTACGTGAGCGGAAAAAGTTGCATCGTTCATTTTTTCAAATAATTTTAACAAAGTACATAAAGCACATTTGGCGTTATCATCGCTTATAACAAATATGTCGCATTTCAAAACGCTCCAATATATAAATTCACGTATATTTTGAAAATTTTGAAAAAAAGAAACAACTCTTAACTTTTTTCGGGCATGACTAGAAATACATCTATTTTAAGGCATGGAAAAATTTTTATAGGTTATAATTCAAAAAGATTTTCGAAGAATTTATAAAAATTAATAAAAATTACAAATTTAAAAAATAAATTAGAAAATATCTGCGAATTTCGAACTATGAAAGAAGGAATCAGTTAGGCTTAATAAAAAATATATATTATTAAATATATACCTAATTCAATTCACACTGAGGAGCTAAAATTTTGAGAACTAATTTTTTAAAAATTAAAACTAAACTAAACTCAGTGGCGCAACAGCCCTAGTGGGCCACGGCCTGCAGTGCCCCAAAATCTGCTTACTTGACTTTGGGCCCTGGATTGCGTCAGCATATGCCTTGGGCAAGTGGTCAGTTTGTCGAAGGATTCCCGCTGTTTAGTTTCCACGTGAACTTGGTACTCATTTTATCGACTCATTTAAGGGATGAAAGGCTGAGTTAATCTTGCCCATCCCGGGGATCGTACCCCGCACCTGTGGTGCAGCTGTGCGAGGCGCCAATCTTTGCGCCTCCGGGCCTTTTTAAAAAAAAAAAAAAAAACTACGCGTGCAATTTTTACAAGACTTGGCACTTAGCATAATTTCCAGGCAATTTTCCATCTCTTGGTTGCAAATGCATAATTCTCACATCCACCCAGCATGATTCTTAGGACGGTTTAGTGTGCTACTGTTCTCCTCTTCAACCAGATATAATAATTATTGAGTCTTTATGAAAATTTCTGAAGAAGTTAACGGAAGAATATGAATTGCTTCTCCTTCATTACATGGGGATTTTGCGAGCAGCATGATGAAAAATTGTTTTGTCATACGTGGCAACTAAGTGCTGCTGTAGAGGATGTTCACATTAAACCAACAGAGCAATACTAAAGATGTTGTTCTAGGTGTTTGGTATTTGCCATATTTTGCTCATGGTTACGTTTAAATCTTCAGATGAATACATTGCATTTTGTCTAGTTCTTCAGACAGCCCTGCTGCTTCAGAGTAGGTCTGGTTTAACGATAGTAAGAGGCTCATTTTGTTCTCTCGGGTGTCTCCTCTAACAGTTCCTCATGAAGTTAGATAAGCATTCAGACATAACAAACAGGTCAGCTAATAAATCACTTTATCAAGTTACGAATAAGCTCGTGATAGACTATCAAATAGCTGTTATTTTTTTTTTCTTGACCTGCCTGTAATGCTGTATGATGTTATCGCAAAATTGTTAAGATAAATTTTTGGCTTGAAAGATTTTGTTTAGACTCGAAAACAATCGAGAATGCATTTATTATAAATGCAATATCAGATATTAAAAATTTATTCTCGGTCTAATTGTTTTAATAGTACATAAAAGTGAAATATTTGTATGGAATAGAAAGTATTCTACCTAGGAACTAGGAAATTTCCGTACTGTAATTTCATGTAACTCCATGCCACCTCAAATTACAGACCACTTGAAATAATAATAAGCTGAATGTACTCATTTTCTGTAAATTTTTTTATGCACTACTGCGTAGCGCTTCCTAACGTTGCTCTTTTATCAGCGAAATATAAGAAATAAACCTGTTATACGCAGAAGAGGCGTGATTATTGCGTAAAAAGAACTGAAGGAATATTTTCTACTTGGTTTGCTCAAAATACTTGTGTGCATCGTGACCGAGCGATAAATTTAATTCATATGAATAACCTTTGCGAAAATACTACAATGTTGTTCTCAAGTAAATACTCGAATAAGAAAAAATGCCAAGTGTTGCGAAAGAAGACTCTGAACCTGCGTCAAGCATACTTCTCCGATTTTTGCTTCAGACACTGCACACCACCACTTAGCGTCTCTTTCCGATCTCAAAAAGCATGGGATTAATTAGGAATATCTTTTTTATGTTATTAATTAGTTTACTTCTGTTGCACAGGAACTCTTTCGTGAGTATTTTTTTTTCCTCTTGTGGCATTTGGAGGTAGTTTTGGAGGCATAGAATGTATTTATTTCGTTTCTCTTGGGAGTTAGTACGAGCTGTAGATGTTGGTCACTTACGTGCCTTACGAGAAAAATTCAGACTGCCCACTGTATAATGTACATTGGTATATGTTAAACTTTACTCAAAGGTGAACAGACTTCAGTAATTTTTAGTCAAGTCTTCACTCGTTTCTTTTCTGCATTCTTTATAACTAAATTTTAGGTTTGTAGTCTCCGATTCGCAACATTCTTTAATCCTGTATATAATTATTTTTCATTTTCTAAATTAAAGATAGCGAGTGCAGTGTTTTTTTTATTTTATTTAATAAAATCAAACGTAATTTTTATAATCATTATTAATTTAATTTTAATAAAATTACCCCCCCCCCCGGAACAGGCGGGTTCTTCATCGAAACTGTATTAGGTGACAGAACCCTGAAAATAGTATTTATCTATGACAGCTGGAGCTGCGGTGCCAATATTTTGTTCGTTTTGAGAGGTAGTTAAGGCATCTTGATAAGTCTGTAGGTTTCTTTCTTGTACAATAACTAATTTCTGGCTGCAAATTAAAAATAAATTTTGCTGTAATAGCTTAATATTTGATGAGTAAAATCTTGTTTCTCAAAGTTCTACATTTAAACAAAATGTTTTTTTAAATTTAGTTCTTTTATAACATACTAGCCGTTACGCGGCCAGCCTTCGTCTCGCTTTTAAATGTACCGGAAAAATGTCTAAAGAAAACACCAAACATTAAATTAAAAAACTTCACACTCAGCAAAACAACTTTATTCAAAAACAAAACAAACAAAAAAGAAACACAAATGTCAATAAAAATTTATTACATATAAGAAATTACAATGAAATAGGTAATATCCCTTAATATAAATATTAATTATCCTAATGCATAAATTAATCAACTTCCTGTTGCCTTCTTTCAACAAACATCCAGTATCCAAAGAGGAATATTAAATTTAAAAACTGCACAGAACTATCGCCCTCATTTTTCCGAGTGGCAACAGTGATATATCAGCAACATTGATGGCTGCGTGCCATTGTTGCTGATATAATGAGAGAGAATTATCAATTTGAGGTGATTTCAACAAAAAGTATAAAATAAAAAATTTAAAAAACTCCTTCGAATTTTGAAAAACTCGCCTCGAGGTGCACTGGCTGTTGTTTAGATGAACCCTATGTACCAAATTTCGTAGCCCTGGGTCTATTAGCTTAGTGCAGCACGAACGAAAGACACACAGACAGACAGACTCTTCCTTTTATATATATTCATTTCATTAGTAGAGGTAAAACTTTATAATATCGAAAAGAATTTTTTTTATCTTTTATTTTGTATGCTATATATTTTTATTACATATCTTGCTATTCCAGAGGTACACTCATAAGTGCATATAAAGCATTATTAAATTTCATTGTCGGATTTTCAAGTGGAGTTTGAAAGCATTTCAGAATTTCACAAAAATCATATCACATACTACTGTTGGCAAAACTGTAATCCAGCAACCATTTTTATATGAAAGAAAAATTATATCTCAGACAAGAAATCTCGATATCGAACGAGCAAGGTAAAATATAGATTTTATAGTATTAATTCTAAAATATTAACTAATATTAACTAGTGATAAGTTTCCATCCTTATCATAAATGTAAAACAGTGGAAATTGAACTTTATCTCCTAAGACATGACGACCATGTATAAAGTGCAGAATTTTATCTTTTCGTCCCTTTTATTTTTTTAGATTTTTTTAGACATATTTTTATAGAGCAAAATAGCTTTTTCTATAATTCCTGTTTTGCGAAGAATGTTACCTGCGGGACGGAAAATAAATAAATCGGATATTCTTGAAATTTAAGCCAACTATCATGCGAGATTATGAATGATATAAATAATTTCTGTCGCTGCTGATTCTGAACTTTTCAGTTTTGTAATAAATTTCTTACATTTTGTATAATCTTTCTACTCTTAATATTCGTGATAGTACATCATAAATTAATAGAACTGTGTACTAGGTTTTTCTTATTAATTTTTCTCCCTCCCCTTTCCTTTCACTGAATTTAGGGATCAGTGCCAAATTACTGAGATGTTTCAACTGATCAGACTTATTTTAACTTCAGGTTTTTATTTAGTTTTTTGTACTGAAACAAAATTTAATATATATAAAGTAATAATAAGATATAATATTACACAAAACGTTTCGTGTATTTAGTTATTCTTTTAGTTTGATAGCATGTGCTTCATAAAAGTTATATTGTAATTAAAAATTACTTAAAAGAAGCCAAGGTTAAAAGAGTGGAAACAGCTAACGACACACACTTCTACTCAGAAATATATATTTGCATCCTTACAATTCATTTTCTAACATTTTTTAATTATTAGTTAGTAATCACTGTATATTTTGCTCACCGCGGTACTGTTATTCAGATTCAGTTATGCTGTTACTATCCTCATCCGTGTGCTTGTTTTAACAAGGTAAAAATTTCATATTGTGCTGCTATTTCTTTTATTATTGTCAGAGTTTTGGCGTACATATTAAGTATTTAATTATGATTTTTGGTATATGTTAACTGGAGTCATGGCTTTGATGTCTATCGCGGTAGTTACTAGTATTTATATTTGGAGTATATACAATATAAATATTTAAATTTTATGTATTACTTATGCGATGAAATATGTTACATAATTTACATTTAAAATATAATACTGAGACTTACAAAAATAGGAGAGCGATCGTACGGTGAGATTTCTTAATTTCTGCATTTTAATGTAGTATTAACAAGTTGAGCAGTTTTGCTGTGGTGAATGCATGTATTATTAGAGTATTTATTTAAGTTTTTCGTTAATAAAAGCAAGTTCGTACATAAAGGCCATATGTGATTAATTATTTTTTCTTCACACAAGCATACTTAGGAAGGCGTAGATTTCCTAATTAAACATCTCAGTCAGTATCAATGGTACATTGGTACACAGTTTCCAACTGGTAGATAATTTAATAGCACACGGTTTATAAGTCCTTTTCGCTTTTAATATCGCTTGTCTTTAACTCTAGAATTCAGAGTATTTTCTTTTCTACCTAGGAGCAGTTACAATAGAAGTTATTATGTGACCAGGTGCTATTTCAAGGTTAATTCAACTACGTAAAAATTGCGATATAAAAGTCTTTAATTTTTAATTTCATGCTGTCTGAAATGAAAATTAATTTAATTGCTTTTGAAAATAATTCATTCGGATTGTTTGCTTCCTAGTGTGCTTCCTGCTGAATCGCTCTAGCCCAATGGCGAAGGCGAAATAGCACTTGCATGGAAGAAATGTTTCCGTTATGCAAATAGAGTCGTTTTTATGTACAGTCCCCGATCGAAGAAGATGTGCGGGGGTTTTGAGGGTTCCCTCTGCGAAGAAAAAGAATAGGATGGGCAAGAGCACGAAAATCGTGAGAGGTTCTTCATTATGCACAAGACAGGCTAATTAGTCGGGACGAAGAGCAGAAAGAGTAAAAAAAAAAAAAAAAAAAAAAAAAAATTAAAAATAAAACTAAAATATATATATATATATAAAAAAACAACCCTTAGCAACTAGAGGTAGCGCACTCCGCGTAAGACGAGCTCTTACTCGTCAAGACAAGACCCTTGCTGCAAAAATATTCATGAGAAGTAAACAGTAGGATATGACTCCTGTAATATCCCTACTTGATCCGGCTTCGCTTCACTTCGCTTCCAATTGGTGGTCGAAAACTGCTTCGAGCCAGTGGGATTTGTGGGGAGGTGGATATTTAGTTTTAAGTTGCATTGCAAACAAAAGGGGCACAAAAACGAAACCCTTATTATGGTAACTTCGAAATTATTTATCATACAACAATTCATATCACTGTCTTCCTGCTAAAAATTAATTCCAGTAATGAAACATATTTTTGCTGGCTTACTAAGCAAATGTGTATTAAATCGAGGACAGCATTACGAGAGAGTTTTCACTGGGGTAGTTTATGATGTTCGTATAAAAAAAAGAGCTCAAATTGGGGGAGGGATGTGAAGTTTCTTTTTATCTAATCGAATGAGATCTTTTATGTTAGCCCTGAGCCTACTTTCTCCGTAATCGTAACAGATGCCGTGATCACGAAATCACTTGCCTTGTATTATTTTTATTGAAAAAGAGAGAAACAACTCATTTTCTCCTTCCCCATGTACAGTAGTTATTGGGTCAGTATTTTGCTTAGTACCTCGTGTCCATTTTATTTTCCTTGTAAAAGGATTTGTGTTGCCTCTTTCTCTTTCCTTTCTGTATTTGCACCTTTTTTCTAATTTAAATGTCGCCTGAAGGAAATTTCAAGAAGCTCAACTATTTTCAGTTTTGCATTTTCCTAATACACATTTAAAATATGTATTAATGCTTAAAAGTAGGAAACTGTGGTACTTAAACTTTTCTGCTTACTCACTTCTATTACGATATAAGTTCTGCCTGTGTTAAAAGTTGATTTCTGATGAAATTCTTCCCATTGTATACTAACTATCTTCATTTTGATAGACTGTTATCTTGATAATATTTGCAACTGTCTCTGCCGATGTTAATTTTATGAGTAAAAGTTATAACATTGAGGTAGATTTAGATTAAGCAAGAGCATGTGGATCAGAAACTATAATGTTCAAAGCAACTATGCATTGTAAATTATTTCATTTGTGCGAGGATGTGACCGAAATGTGGGAGGAGACTGGTCCACACAACAGAATGTCAAATGTTTGACTTGGAGTAATTATAGCCATCATAACTTTTTATGAAATATAAAACTATAAAAGATTTCAGAACTCAAATTTTTCTCCACTCTTTTCATAATGTAGTTTACAATTTTCTGGGTACTCTTGTTTGTCATTGTCCTTGCGTTTAAGTCTTACTATAAACTTCACCGTCGGTGACTTTTCGAGTAACACCTAGAATTCTGAGCTTAGCAGAACGTCCACCTGCATGTAAGATAAAAAGAATTGCTCAGGTGAATAGAATATAAAAATAAAATCCTGTGAGTATAATGTCCATCCAACCAGAAAAGGATTTGGGCCATACGGAACTGATCTTCATAGTCCTGCCATAAGCCTCCCGTGCTTCTCCGTAAGTTAATGCCCAAACAGTTTTTATTTAGCTAGAATTTTTTATTGCTGGTGCGTTTTTCTGCTTTGATGGAAAAGGTTTGAAATATTCGATACCATTGCATTTCTGTGTGTAGTTCATTTTATTTATATACAAGGCGCTGTCGATGGGAGGGGTCTTCCGGGAGTCACCTTCCGAAATTTTAGACCACAAATTTTATAGTATATGTTCCATTGTTTTTATCAGTTCTTCCGGAAGCTACAAACGCTAGTGTAATTACATAGTTTACTGTTGTTGGATAGCTGAAGTTATTTCGTGTAACATTGGATTTAATAATAGGTCAAAATATTTGCAACTGGCAGATTTAGCTGTCTGTTTGTGGTGGTAGGAGGGGCAACTGAATGTGTTCTTTGATTTTTATGAGAAGGCGATTTGTACCGCATAATGCGTAATACGCCTTTCTTTGTTTTGATATTAACGAAATTGAGAATTCCAACATTGAATGAAAAATGCTTGTTCTACAAAAGTCTTGTAACTTCTCTTACCTTCTAATCGTTATTAAGGATCTGATTTTTTTTTCATTTTCTTAATTTATCCTGTACTCAGTCGTTTATTATTCGTCATCATATTTTAATTTACATCCAACATCGTCTGATTTATTGAGGCAAAACTTATGGGGACTATCAGTTTACGATGAGGGATGTTTTTGTGAAGAATTTTCTAAGGGGAACTTGCTAAATGATTCTCTCTTTCCTACAATATTTTAATTTAATAACATTTTAGTTTCTTCTGTATTGGTAGAAGTTGTATATTTTTTACTGATGTAAAGACTGCAAAAAAGATGTTCAAAGGGAATTTTTCCTGTGATAAAGCATTGAAAACTTGGATCCCAGGAAAGAGATTTCATCTCAAGGGACTTGTTTGTGTTCTGTTGATCACTATGCCGTGCATGTTTATCGATGGGTACCATGATAATAGTAAATGTTAAAGACAGGTGTATTTTATTACATAGAATCAGTGTTACCATTATCTGATAAATGTTTTAAGATTTCACAGAAAGTAACCCCAAACTGATAGGAATGTCTGGGAGAAAAACTACAGGAAAAGAACACGATACTGCAATAATCTCGTTACAGCCAATCGTACTGGAAACTGTTGTTCTTAAAATGTCTTTCACTGTGGTTCAAGGTGATTCAAATTAATTTTCTTACTATTTAATATGTATAGTACAAATATATAATATATATAGTACAAAGAAATAACGTATATATAGTACAAAGTGTAGTATGTAAAATGATACAAAGTGTAGTGTGTTAATATATATATAGTACAAAGAAATTTGCATGAGCTCCGTAAATCGATTTAAATGCATTCATAAAATGATAGCAGCATAATAATGGTTTTACAGATGGATATTTTTTCTGCAAGCGCAATCTTTCCTAATTAAAAGTTAGTTTTATATTGTTGTATATTTCCTTATTCTCATATAAACTGGATCCTTACAAACTGTCTTAAGGAGTGTTGGAACCCAAAAATCTTCAAAAAAGGGTGATTTCGGATTTTTGCATTTTCAAATTCTCTACACTTTTATCTTTCTAAAAATACTATTCTTTAATCTCCATGAAAACTGTAAAACTGTAAAAAACTTTAAAACTCTATAGAACTGTAAAAATCTAGTTTTAATTTGTCATCGAATGCTTTGATAGCTGAGGAATAAAACCTCATAAAAACGCATTTTACATACATAAAAACGCGTTTTACATCAAAACGCATAATACATAAAAACGCGTTTTTCTCCAAACGTGATTTTTCTATACTCGATGTTACTTTTCTCAGGGACTACTGCTAACAGGTATCTAAAATTGTTATGACTTATTTATTAGGTTTCCTAATATTTACTGAAATGAGCTTTTTGTGATAAGCTAAGAATTTTTTTTTTTTTTTTTTTTTTTTTTTTTTTGTGTGAGAAAAGTGATAGATTTTACTATGCCTAAAAAATATTCGGTAAATTACTCTAAACTTCAAAATGTTTCAAAAATTCAATTCAGTATAATCAGATAGGTATATTTTAATTACACAAAAAATTTCAAGCGTGTATCTACAGCAGATTTTGAGAAAAGGTACCTCGAAAAATGGCCAATTTAACATTGTCGGTATAGGGGTTTCTGATACCCGTTAAAAGTTATCTTTTACGTTTGTATTTGTTGTTACCTTTTAAATGGGTTCAAATAATTAGAAATGTATCCTTAAATAAGCTTTCACACGAGTAACTGTATCTTCAACATTTTAGCATGAAAGAAAATGATATATGGCTGTGAAGGCTTTATGGAGATCCGAAGAGTCTTCTCAGCCCTTTGAGACTGTTCACAGATTTCATCTGCTGTGCTTACATAGATCCACATAGATTCTTTTTCAGAAATTCTGACGACCTACAAACTACTATACAGAGCAATTCCATAAATACTGTTTATCATCTAGTTCCGAAATATGTTTGGCGGCAACGTACGAAAAAAGTCCTACGAAACATTTTGTGAAGAAAATGCACAAATATCATCTCAGAACTAATCTAACGACGACCTCTTGACGCATTTTGAGGCACTGCATCTCTTCGCAGTAGACGATCACTGTATCCAATGTCGCATGGTACTAGAATACGAATGCATAAATGTTTTCCTTTTTCATTTAGTATTAAAATGCTGCAGTTTTCCTTTGGCCAGAAAGATTTTTTTAATAAGATAACAATTTTATGACATTCCGTTACATAATTATTAGCCTTTTCTGGCTAGGCTAACTTGCGTTGCCACTTATAAAAGAAGAATTGTACTAGAAATTACGAAATGTGATTGCAAAGTAAATAGAATTATTCCACAAATTTAAAAAACGTTTTTAGTTATATCAAAGGAATTTGTCGCTTAAACAGTGCATTGTGCATTAGGAAACAGTGCATTAAGCATTAGGGAACAGTGAATTGTGCATTAGGGAACAGTGAGTTGTGCATTAGGCAATTTGCACCAGTTTAGTATTGTACATAATAGATTTCCTAAATTGTACGGCTTCGGGTGTAAGTACTGTAAACGACTGAACTTTTTGTAGACTGTTTACTAAATTTCGTGCTATGGGCCATAATCCAGGAGACAGTGGTCTGGTTATGTGTGACGTTGTACAGCTAAACGTCAAGTAGGAAAACGAACATTGACAGTACGTGAGCTCAGTGACAAGTATTACTAGCGATAGTTGCCAGACACCTTGAAGCTGTGGGTAGGTTTAAAATCTACTCTACTGGTCGTATATGTGCAATAAATAAGATTGCTGTTTGCTTTCCTTCCTGGTAGAGTAATTTTAATAGTCCGCAATGTAGATACCTGGGTTCCCTGCAGTCTCAGCGAACGGCATATGTGGGGCCTCCAAGCGTTCATTTCCTTTAAACGTCACCATTTCCTATGTCGGATCATTATGGTTGATAACAATGGACGCTTTGACAGCAGAAAGCGAACAGCGTAGTGACCATCAAAAAAGGATAACCATGAAAAAAAATGCCCCAGACCCGTATTTTACCCTCACAAACTTCTAACCTCTATGTAGTGGCGGACTTCTGAGACTGTGTTGAGTTATATCTTATTGAATGGCAGATGATGTGCTACGCCTTTGATCTGATCGAATATTACGAGAAATTATGTGACAAAGAAACATGATCGTCTGTCGTTTTGTACCCATACCCCTGCAAGATAAAATATTTAATAGAAACAAACAAAAAATCAAAGCCTGAATTGAATATGAGGTCCTTTCTCAGCGTACGTATTCACAGAATCTAGCACCCTCAGACTTTTACCTGTTTCGGTAAAAGAGCAAATGTTTCCCTAACCAGGATGCTAAAATTCTCTCAGTTAGCAATTTATTAGGACATTCTAATGCCAGCCTTTGCGAATGTGGCATTTTTTCAGTGAAAAAATAAAGCATAGTGCTTTGCTGCTGAAGACAGAAGTGTTCTGCGTAAAAGTATTTCTTCATGCATTAGCGTTGTTTTTATTTGTGTTGGAAAAAGCCGATAATTATGAAACAGTCCTGTAACATACACTCAATATGAGAGAAATATGTTTGCAGTTTATTACGTTTTAATGTTTGGAGCCGTTTTGAAATTCAATTTTTAGCCCCCTGAAACAGCAGTAGCTATGAATACCGATTGGTAGCTAGCAGCTTACCTTTTTTACATGAATATTTGCTTATTTGACATAGCATTCTGTCGCCTGAAATTAGTTATAGGTATTTTTTTTTCTATTTCAGCGCTTTTAATCATTGTTGTATTTCTTTTTCTCCTTTTGACAGTGCTATTGTACTCCTTTTGAGGCGTATTTCTGCAAAGGTGCTGTTTATTTGCATTTGCCTGGCTACTGTGCACATACACAAATATCTGTGAATAAAAATAATTTAATTATGATGACTTTAGCGTATTCACACAATTCTGACCAGGTAAAATAAAATTACTCTCCCTCTTTCCCGAAGTTAACGTCTGCCGTGAATAGTATGTCACATTTATAAAAGATAATTACACACCATTATTTTTCAAATATCGAACTTCAAGCAGAAATTTTACTTATTCAATTTTTGCGCAAACATAGTTCAAATCTTTCTTTTCTTTCACGTTTATTATTATTTTTGTTGCAAAAAGTATTCTTTTCACAGCTGAACTGTCCGCCTAGGTCAAACAACAATTGCAAGGTTTGATTTAAATGCTCTAGTTGTGTTCTGTTAACGTTAAAAGTAATTTTTTTCCCCTTGCCGGTACTTTTCGTTTTTCTTACATTTTTAACAACGCGATGTTCTGGAAGATTCTCATTTATTGGTTACAGCGTTAACAAACTAACCTTCTTGTGCAAATCACGGATTTTCAAGTGTCATTGCTCTTAAGTTAGTAACAGTAGATAAAAATAAAGAGAATATTTTCTGTTTCTAATTTCGTCTTACATTTAACGTACTGATCAGTGTTATATATATATTAACGTGAAAAACAATTGTAATTATTAAAATGTTTCTCTTTTTAAAAATATTCATTGTATTTGTATTTTGCATACTTATTGCGTTAATTGCAATATCCATTTCGACTGCTTCCTGATCCATTTGGACGATTTTTTTTTTTTTTCTTGTCGTATCTTACAAGGTACCTTGCAATATATGTATTATATTGTATGGTTACTCTATTTTGCTGTTTTCTCCCCTTTAACTTCGCTGTTGAGACTTCAGAAGAGAAGTTTGAGAAATTTCAATTTTATTTCTTTGCATTTATTAGTTACCGTTTACAAGAATGAAATATCATTTTTAATAAGTAGTTGATTAGGTGTTTGATTATAGTTAATGTCTCAAAAGCTGCTGCTGTTTTGCAAGCGTGTGATTTTATAGGATTTTCTTAGTTAAAATACATCGTGTTTACGTTATTCATTGCATTTCAGCTGTGTCAGCTTCCTTTTCAGAATTTCCTTTATTTGTTGTAAGAAATCTGAATGTTAAAATGCTACGTGATGAATATTTTAAAAGAATTCCGTAATTTCGCATCCCGTAAATATATTTTTAAGGTGATTTGTGTGTAGGCTATTATGCAGGATAAGTCTACTAAGAAGATTAAAATTTTGCACAACAGCTTTTACAAATTCTACGAAGTAAGTTAAAGAAAAGGACGCCTCCAAAGCAACATTAACTTTAACCACATGTAATGAATACATATATTTTCCCTAATTTGGTAGATTTTGTTTCCAAATTCATTGCTTTCATATTCCATCCGCAAATATGAATGCAGAAATTTAGTAGATCCAGTTGATGATGATGAGACGCCTCAAAATTTCGGTGCAAAATTTTAAAAAGTTAGTGCGTATAGTTTGTCAGCAGACTTTTTTTTTTTTTTTTTGTATTATGACAATATTCTTTCAGAAACGTATACCTTAAGCATTTAACTTCTTTCAAAACTAATTTGTATGTTAATATAAAAACTCACAGGTTACAATTCGTCTGATAGTCTTGGCAAAATACAAAAAAATTAACCAAATATCTGGAATAAAATCATATTCATTTAATTTTGCCCATCACGTCGACAAAAATGATATACAAATACACATGCTGCTAGTAGGTCTTATGAAAGTGTTTAAAAAAGTAAGTTTCAGTTCTATTCGATCTATTTTGTTTGAGTATATATTAGAAACACGAGTGTGTGAATCTGGAAAAACATAAATATGTGAAACTTAACAATGCAAAACACCGATATGTGAAGTTTAAGAAGGCAAATAAAATAATCCGCACACTTTACTTATGTTTAATCTTGTAGCACTTTTAAGGTCTCAAAATGTTTGCATTTCGAAAACACGATCTGTAATAGGTCACGTTTTCTAGTGCTTCCGTAATTACCTGAAATTGGCTTTGCCGACGAGGAGAAAACGTAGAGTGCAAATAATGGCGCTCTGTGAGAAGGAATCAAATGTGTTTGGATTTTTTTTATTTAGCTAGTTATTTGTTCCTTGCTTAGTTAAGAATTTAAACTTAAAGAATGTGAGTTAATCTAATAAATCTATAATGATTTCTTTCCCTTTTCTCACATTTTTTTTTTTTTTAAATTTGTTTATAAAACAGCCGGTATAATCTGAAATTAGCGCATGGATTTTAGTCTCTAATTAAATTTTTGCTGTCGTGGTGGACAAGATTAATTGAACATGAGTTTATTCTTGATATCTGATTAACGTTCTGATGGGTATGAAGAGCTTTTATGCATTTCATTAAGACTAGCAACTGAATTCGAGTTCGCGAATTTTTATGCTAAAATACAAATTAATTTTGAAAGAATTTAAAAGCTGAATAAATGACCTGCAAGAATATTATTATAATGGAGAAAAATGGTGATAAACCTCGAACATTAATTTTTGGATTCCTTCTGTAAAATTTAGCTGTAGAGACATTAGGTATTTTTTGGAAGCAGGCAAGATGAAAAATTAGCAACGCCTTCCCCGGGAATCGAACCGCTGACCTCTGGAATACGCGTCCAGCATGCAGACCACTACACCACGAAGGCACACTTAGAAGGCGAGAGAAATACTTATATACTCCCCCTTTTAAAGGACTTGCATCCCGAGGGCACGCTCAGAGAAATCCAGTAATTGATATAACTTTATGCTCTAGTTAAGATATGAATAATTTTAATGATTTGAAATAGATTAAATTTATGCAAAAATAATCCGTAGCGCGATTTAAAGAATAAATTTCCAAACCCACCAATTAAAATAGGTATAATTATAAAAAATTATTGCAGATGCACTAGGAGTTTGTAGAGACATTAGGTATTTCTTGGAAGCAGGAGAGATGAAAAATTTGCTACGCCTTCGCCGGGAATCGAACCTTGTACCTCTCAATTACGCGCTGAGCGTGCAGACCACTAGACCACCAAGGCTCGCGAAGAAGGCAGGAGAAATACCTTATATAGCACCGAAAATTTTGAGGTGTCTAACTACCATCAGTTGGATTTCCTAAATGTCTGCATTCCAAAGGCCTCTGTTATAGAAGTTGTACTCGTACACTATAACTCCTTTGTTATGAAACTAGCTCAGACCATCACCGTTATCAAGCCGGGGGAAAAAACCACAAATATTTAGGGTTTCTGTTCCCTTCACTACTACTCAATTTCGCTGATAAATGGCATTAGATTACGGAAAGTGTGGGTATTTCGGAAAGAATAAAGTTGACTGAGAACTATAAGTCATGAGACAAAAATATTTCTCATCATATGCCCTAAAAGTTTTGGGATTATAAAAAGCTGACGCTGTATTTCATACTTAGTCTAGAAGCTACATTTTTGTTTTCTGAAATAGTCATTTTTATTGTAATGACATGGATACGATGGGATTATCTCTTGTTATTTAAGCAACTGATTAGAAGGTATTTTGGAAAACTGCATGTTAAACATCACTTTGGAACTGAAAATTCTTTTTATGTAATATAAAACTTTTATATGGAGGCTATATAATTCGTATGTGACTTTTCTGTACGTTAATAACGTTCCATTTGTGTTTAAATTTGAGTGCTTTTTTTTTTTTTTTTTTTGTTTTTTTTTTTTGTTTGTTTAAATCTCTGTTGTTTTGTATCAGGCCTTTTCCGCCCTGGTGAAGAAGACGGACGTGGAAGCCCTCCATCAGAATGTGGCGACTCTGACAGAGAATATGCTGCCAAATCTGCTGAGCTGGTGAGCCAAGATGTGTGTCAGCTAAAGAAAATGTATCAGGTGAGGCAAAACAAATGTTGCAAACTTGCTTATGCTTAAGTAGTTTTAAAATAACTTAGGTAAGCCCAAGTTTAAAATAACGACTTAAACTGTAAAATTTTAAATAAGCAATTGGAAACTTTTGTGACAAAATTAAAAATAAAGGAATTTTTCCTATTTTATCCAAGCTAACAGTGTTTACCTGCATGAAACTTATAATAATCTCCAAGGGCTGTGGGAGTAACTCCACCAAGCTGTAGTGTCTGGAGGTATTTTGTCTTATACTTCTTCCAGGAGAGGTTTCAAACTATTTTGGTTCCTTTTTAAAATATTCATATATATATACGAGTATATATATATATGTTTCATGTGCATACCATAAATGTTTTATGATATTTATATCTGGGCTTGAGGAGTGGTGTGCATTTAACAAAGCTAAAAACTATACCGTAATTTTAAATTATGAATCTCACGCTTCGATTTGTTATCTTCTTGGAATCTGAAGCTTCTGCATAAGCCTAAATTAGTAATAATGTCTTTGAGGATTTTTTTAAAGTATAGTTAAAGTGTGTAAACGGAAACATTTATGTTACCATGCATGCATGTGATTGCAATCATATAGCTCCATTCCATTACGTATCTGCCTCCATGTCTGACAGTTAGAATTATATGGTTCTGTTAAGACTTGCGTTCGGTTTCCTTGAAACAAGAAAATCGTCACCGCCACCAAAAATATTAAATTTGATGTAGATTACACGAGCTGTAGGCTTTAATATGTGTGTCTTAGTAGACTTGCGTTCGGTTTCCTTGAAACAAGAAAATCGTCACCGCCACCAAAAATATTAAATTTGATGTAGATTACACGAGCTGTAGGCTTTAATATGTATGTCTTAGTAAGTTTTAAAACGTACGCATTTATTTTGTAGTCTGATGAAGAGTTTTTTCCAAGCTATCGCCTAGCTGTTATAGCCAATTTTTTGAACAATATCGGTACAATTTGAGTTGGAAAAAACTTAGGTATGGCTATAGAGGTTCCTTAGTATGGTTTACCGCACATATTTTTGATTTCAACTGTATTTCTTTGATGATTTTTTTTATTTTACAGCTGCGTTGATAATGTCATGCTTCCAATTCCTATTCTACCTTTAATGTCAATTAGGCAATACCTTTTGCATCTTTCAGTTATTTTTTTAATAAAAATATCTATTTGTCTTGTAATATTAACGATTTTAAGAGAAGTCTTTTATATCAGTCTGGTTTTTTCTCAACGTCTTATTCCTTCTTAAGAATACCGAGAGTGATGCTTTACCCCCCCCCCGTGTTCTAGTAATTTTTATCTTGAGTTTTAAATCGTAGTGTGATTTATCATACTTTTTCTGTGGTATAGTTAGTCTCAGTTTTTATTAACATTAAAATTTGCCTGAATACTTCAGCAGGTCTTCAGAAATGACATGCGAATTATTATTTATATTTGTTTTTACAAACACTTGAAGAAATATCTGTATTTATGCTTAATTACTATTTTTTTATTTTATATCTATTGCTTTCTATCTACCAAATTAAGCGTAACATTTTGTACGTAAATACGAGCATCCTTAATTTTTGAAATCTCTGTATACAACTTTTGTTAGAAGGTTTATGTTTAAATACTAAATTCATTTTGAACTTGTTAGTATCCGTATGAAATTTTTTGTTCTGCGTACGCAGAAAAAAATTTAAATATCCGCCTCTCACATGTTTACTGCCAACATTATTAGCCTAAATGGGCGTTAGCCTGGAAAGGCTATTAGTTTCAAACCGGCATTTTGCGTCGAATGCCTGAATCAATTCTCAAATTGTTGCCACCAAATATTATCGCCCTGTATTATGTTTAAAGAAACTAAATAATGAAGAATCTACTTAAATGTATGTGTGTTTCTCGCACTATGAAAAAACAACAGTACCTAGAATCATCAATTTTTGAATAACATAGTCCTCCACGCATCTGGAATTTGTTTTATGGTCTGTCTCGTATTTTATAAAAATTTAACGAATTTTGGATTAAAAAACTCAACAATTCAAAGCGAGCAGTGGCAAAACTGTAGGGAATAAAATATTATCATCTCCAGTGCACGAGACTGTCTATCAGAAATTCTAAAGATATGCTGTTTTTAAATATTTTAGCACAATGTGGCGTTAGCCTAAATGCTCTCGAAACGTGCATGTGTCTTTAAATGAAAAAAACCCTCTTTTGTGCGTAATATGATAACATTTTCTGTTATTATACCGCACTTCCCTTTCTTTAATCTTAATGAAAATTATATATCTATTACATAATAATAATTGTAAAGTTGATGAGATTTTGCGAACAGTTCTTTTCTATTATTTAGGTAGTTATAAATGAAAACTGTTTGCTTATTATTGGTAGCCAAAACTTTCATAAATTTGCAACAAATGAAAGTGAGCCAATGCGAATATATGACAAACAGAGTACTTTATTTAAAGGTAGTCTCCATGAACATTGAGACATTTATCCCATTGACAAATGAGCCGCGTGATACCCGTCTCATAAAACTCATTGGGCTGTCGATTCAAAAAGTCTGTAACCGACTCCTTCACGGCGTCGTCCGACACGAATCTGGTACCCTTGAGATGTTTTTTCAGTTTCCCGAAAATGTGAAAGTCGCATGGCGACAAATCTGGGCTGTATGGAGGATGTTGCAGCGTGTCCCACTTGAACTTTGCCAGTTGTGTCTTAACCACATCAGCGACGTGGGGACGAGCATTGTCGTGTAGCAAGATCACACCATTCGTCAATCTTCCAGGTCGTTTGTTCTTGATTGCGACACGCAGCCGATCCAGCGTTGCACAATATCGCGAACTATTGATAGTCTCTCCACGTTTAGCAAATTCAATCAGTAATGGCCCCTGACGATCGAAAAGAAAAGTCAATAGCACCTTTCCCGAGGAAATGACAGCCTTTGCTTTCTTCGGGGGTGGTGAATTCAAATGTTTCCACTGTAAGCTTTGCCGGCGTGTTTCAGGTTCGTAGTGGTGGCACCATGATTCGTCTCCGGTCATAATTGCAGACAAGAAGTCGTCACCCTCATTCTGATACCGAATGAGATGAGTCAAAGCAGCGCCGAACCTCTCCGTCTTCTGGCGGTTGTTCAAAATCTTGGGCATCCATTGAGCACACAAAAGCCGATAACCGAGATGATCATGAATTATGGTGTGAACCGAACCGTGACTGATGTTCACACGCTCTGCCAGTTCATCGATGCTTATCCTCCGTTCTTGTCTAATCAGCTCATCAACCTGTGCAATTGTGTCGGGGGTGATTGCAAGGTGGCTTTGGCCCAGTCTTGGATCGTCTTTGCAACTTTCACGTCCTTCTCTGAACCGTTTGCTCCAACGCTTCACAGTGGCCAATGCGATGCAATGTTCACCGTACACAGCAGTCATACGGCGACTAATTTCATGTTGTGAAACACCTTCAGCTGTCAAAAACCTGACCACAGCACGCTGTTCCTCTTTTGGAGCGTCCATTATGTCACGCTACCGTCTTCAACCCAGTGTAAGAGCGCCTTAAAGAAGTTTAACATCACACTTTCGCGCCTGGACCGAACCATTCTTGCTGAGGAGGGGTTGGCTCACTTTCATTTGACTCGCCCTTATATGTCCATCTGCTAATCATAAAGTAGGATCTATTTTCGTTTCTAAATTTAAAATTATAAACTCTTTGCGAAGCATTTAATAAACATTAGACTGCAAGAACCTTTAAAGTATTCCATCGTGTGATATATAAATATACAGTGTAAAATATACAATAAATATACAATGTAAAATGTTAATGTAAGCAATCAATTTTCGCTTGTGGACAGCATTTCTTCTCTGACATATAAATATTTTTATCCTGTTAAATCTTATAAGAACTTCCCAATTTGATTTTTAGCGGAGTTCTCTCTGGCTCGTTAACACATTTAGGGATGCTTAGATAATATTTTTGCACGTAAAATTTAAATAGAAGTGCTTTAAAAAATAAAATAAGGTCATTAAAGCTATTTTAAACCATGCAATGCATTCAACATATCAGAAATATATAATTTCAATAAACATTCAAGTTTTAATATTGAAGAAAACGCATTGTATAAAATATAACTGAAATTCTGAATCTCACACATCCTTATTTTCCTCCTTTGGAAAATTCTTTTAAATTTGGCGTAATATTTAAAGCATCACACCGCTTAGCCTGAAAAACATTTTGCCGACATCTCTATAATTAATTTCGATAAATCATTGTACTCCAGAATTTATGCAATAAAATTTCTCAGAACTGACAATTTAGCATGCAGTCTATCTGATTTACATATTCCGACTGCATTGCCTCCTACGATTAAGGATTAGCAATTCATATGTTTCTATCCTAAGTTCTTCTGAACACGTGTTCAAACGTTGCCTTGCTTAAATATAATAGGTAACTTGCTTAAATATAATAGGTGATTCTATTTCAGTGTAAAGAAAGGGATTAATTCCAGTTTAAAGAAATGGATTAATTCTTACCAAAAACCAAACAGAGTTGAATCCAAATTATCTTTTTTCTAATAATTAATATGGATAGAAGGACTGAATATATTATTATTTGAAATCGTGGCAATATAAATAGACTGTTCTGAATGGCGATGCATCTTCTACTGCAATTATTAGATGAGAATTTTGGGAAACAAAATTTTGGGATACAAAATAAATGTCTAAAAAAATTCAATTATACAAATAAAATATTTATATCAAGTCTCAGCCCCTTTTCAGATATTACTGCGGAAAACCATGTCAAATGTTACGGAATCTTAGGGTTCCACCAAAGGTTATTTGAAAAGCATTATTCTTATTTAAAGATGCCCAAAGTTCATAACAAAATGGAGCTTATAATGTGCGATTACACGTGATAAAGATTAGCATTGAAGAAGATTATTAGAAGGCAAACTGCTACGCAATTCGTTGTGGGAACTTAAAAGAAATGTCAGTATCTCGCTCATGTGTTTTATTTATGTCTTGCAGCCATTGATAAGAGTATTTTAAATCATCCTGACCAAACCGCATGTTTGGTTCCTCCGCTAAGACTTTCGTCACCAGGATAACTGAGAACTGTGAGAATGGGCTGCAAAACATATGCGTTGGCAGCAGAGTTTGTTCATGTTTTTCTTTGCTTGTCCCCCCATTTATTTCCCTGCTCATTTTTTCGGCTCCTCTGGCGAGCTATAAATTGAATCGCAGTTCTCTTGAGAAACATTTGTCTCGTCTTCTAACAGGAGTCCCATTCAGGACTCCTTTGACAAGCTGAATATCATCGTTTCGCATTAAAAATGAGGCTTGGGTTTCTCACTTCAAAATAATTAATACGAATCTGGAAGTTGCCATGGCTGGTAAGAGGATGCGCGATGAGTTTCTGCTAATCCCCCTTGCATTTAGGGAGAAAATGCAGAAACTGAGACTAAAGAGTTAAAAAAAGTATTAGTTTCTATCAATCAGACATGTTTTCCGTATCATTCTTCATTGATGTTATCTCTCTCGTTAATTCATAAAGTTTCTTTTAAGCATAATAATAAATGCTTTTAGCGACAGCTAATTTGTATTTGATTATTATTAACATTAAATTTTATTTCATAAATCAGTTATTTTGTATATATAAGAAAGAAGAAACGTACCAACTTAAAATAGCATTTTAGTTCCAGTTTCACTTGAAAAATTCTCAATTGTGTATATTCTTATTAAATAATCTAATTCAGTTTTAACCAAATGATACGAACCAGAATAACCCATTTTTGGAAAATGAAATTTTAAGAAAATAGTCGTTTTCGGGAAGATGAACTTGAAAAACGCTGATAGAATTTAAGATCCATGGGTAAATCTGTTAATAGTTATTAAAGTTATAAAGCATTTTCTTCCTCCTACCAGCATGCCTTCGTGGTGAAACGGTAGCACACTTCAGAATAAAAATAAAAATTATTCAATGATCAGAATTTACATCATTACGCGTATATGCAGTTGAACTCCAAATATCTGAACCAATGAAGTCATCCCATCCGGATAACAGAGTTGCTTAATTTTAATTTATTTTATAACTGAGTTGCTTAATTTTAATTCATTTTATAAATGAGTTGATTAATTTTAATTTATTTTTACTCGTTAAATTTGTTTTATTGTCATGCAATTGAGAGAATTTTAATTTCCGTTTACAGTATTTTACTTCAACTAAAATTATATAGTTAAAAAAAAAGTATTTTTATTTCCGCAAAACAAAATATGAAACACACTTTTTGGATAAAATAAATAATGAAATTATACTTGCCTAAACAGACAGTCTGTATCTATTTCAGTTAAAATAAAATGATGGAATTAACTTTTATTTGCATAGAGAGAGAGATCGTACCTAATTATATAATCTTATATTTTAGTGCACCAAATAATTTTTTATTTGCGGAATTCAAAATGGGTGAACTTTTTCTCTTCAACTAAAATTAAAATAATGTATGATTTTTCAGTGACGTAAAATAACAAATTAACGCTATGATGGCAATTATTAACTATTTGCCCTAACATTTTTCTTGACATTCATGTAAATAAGTTAGAAGGATCATATGTTTCGCTGCTGAATCTGCGGAGCGTATTTTATGTGAATTAATTTTAGAGCTCTTTAAAAGTATGTATGATGTTATCATTTTCTGTTATTTAAATCAACAGAAATGAATGAAATAACAAGTTTAATTTTTCTTCACATAGAAAGAAAGAAAATAATCTGCATAAGTGAAGCTCTAGTTATCTGGAGTCCGGTTGATAGTATAACCTAAAAATTATTGAAAACATGCTTTCAGTACTACCTTAGCTGTAGTTTGAAAAAAGATATAATTGTTTTATGATAGTATGTTCGCTTAAGCAAAAAATGAAAAGTCGAAGAAGTAGCAGAAGTTTTTAACGTCAAAACCAGTCAAAGGCACAAAACTTCTTGACCTTTAAAACATTTCTTAGATGAGTGTAATATAGCACGACGTGTGCCTAATAATCAGTGCAGGAATATATTTCTCTAGAATTTCATTTTGATGCAACTTATTTATTTTATTGAGGGCCGAGAGTTCAGGCCATGTATAAACACTTGAAATTTCTGATAAAACAGAATTACCCTTTTAACTGTAATTTAAATGTATATTTGCGTTGTTTCTGGTTTATATGTTCTTTATTCACAATTTATTATTTCAGTGCCTTTAATTATTCTTACTTCTATTTGCATGATGCGTATAAATTATATCTATTAAATATGGGAACTTCAGTTTGCTTGATAATTAAATTTTCATTTTACTAATAATTAACGTTTTATTAACTAATCTGCGAATGAAAGATATGTTATTCAGGTGTATTTTAAACTATGCTTTTGGAAAATGTTTTCTGTGTATGTATATGTACCTGGCATATAATCATTTAGGATTTTTTCGGAACATTTGATATGTGCACTAAAGCCACAATCTAAAATATACATTAAAAAGTATGCATTTTGTGCTTAAGTTTTTAAATCCAGGTATTTCATGTATTTAGAAAATGTAACCTTGCCTTTTCTTTTAACTCCCTGAGCTGTGAAGCCCCTCATGAAATTTTCACTAAAATCACACCAAGACAGTCCTATAAGGTTGTTTGTCTTTATAATAATCATCATAATAATAATAATAAAGTCTGAAAGTTTTCAGATTTTATATTACACCCACGGGGCGTTTTTGTAACGCTTCGTGTGTTACATTTATTTATTAAATAACATGTTCTTCACACTTAAACCATACAATTCAATTAAACAGCACTGTCACAAAATATTTAAAAGAGTATATCGTTAGAATTTCCGATACAGTCTCGCGCGTTGAAGATAAAAATATTTTTTTTTCGCACAGTGTTGCTATTGCTCGCTTTGAAATCGTTGAGTTTCTTCATCAAAAACCCATAAATGCTTTACTAAATATGAAATAGATAATAAAACAAATTCCAAATTTGGGCTTCCAGATGCCCATAAAAGTATATAAAAGTGTATAAAGTTTTACCATTTTTTTAAATTATTTTTATTAAAAACTTTTTATTTTGTATTAATATATTCTCATTTAGTTAACTTTTATTTTAAAATATTTCTTTTAAATTTTATTTTGTTTAATTAGTTTTGTTTTCATCCAGATGTAATTCAAAGTCAGGGCTCCACTGATTCGAGTATTATTTGATATTATGTGATTTTTTGGCATTAATTTATTTTTATTTTAGTATTGATTTAAAAGTTTTTGGAATGTGTATATATATATATATATATATATTAAATTATCTTGTATTGTCCTGTAAGTATACCGCTATAAAAGGATAATAATTCTATTTTATTTATGTCTTTCTTGATTATTTAATTAAACAAAGCATTTTGCTCAATTAATGATAATTATTAATTATTTTTTTCAAAATCTCG
Source organism: Stegodyphus dumicola (assembly GCF_044657685.1). Lineage (NCBI taxonomy): Eukaryota > Metazoa > Arthropoda > Arachnida > Araneae > Eresidae > Stegodyphus > Stegodyphus dumicola. Next base: position 73,710,023 of record NC_140780.1, read on the forward strand.
CTTTCTCTCTCTCTCTCCATATATATATATATATATTGATGCGTTGCATTTCTAATTATTCTGTTTACATGGTTCTGAAATCATGTTATAATGTAGTGAATAATTAAAAGAATAAATTTTATGAAAATAATACATGAATGTATTAGTTAGATATTTTTACTGATTTATCTAAATTCTGTGTTTAGCTTACGCCGCCGTTATTCAAAATGGAATCTCTTTCAAGTCATTTCACATGGTAACGATGCTAGCATTGAATACTGCAGAAAAATAAGCGATTGAATTTTTTCTTTTTATGAGTGTTAGTTACTATGGAATAATTAACGCCCAGAGGACTTTTCAGTCTGAATGGTAGTGAGAATAAAAACTGGAAAAAGAATTTCTTTGTTTGAATTCCTCATCTCTTTCGTATTATTACTCTCACCTCCATTTCGCTCAGATGCAAGCTGTTGAAACTTGTGTGACGCCTCCGAAAAAGGTTCCTGGTTTCAAAGGGTTGCTGTAATGTATTTAAAGTGCTCCCCTCATTAGCCAAGGCCGAATGAAGTAGAAAAAACTATCAATAAGGCCCGTGTGAAAAAGAAAGACGACGTTTATCTTTAGGGAAGCGTGCGACGAATTTTAAATGTTATTAGCTCTTCAGGATGACAACAAAGCACCCGTAAGCGCAGTTATAACTTAATTTTCCATCTCCTTGTTTTTCTTTCTTTCTTTTTTTTTTTTTTTTTTTTTTTTTTTTTTTTTGTTTTGTTCTATTTTTACCATAATGATTACCTTGCTCTTGGGCTGGTTTTGTCTTTGTTTTCTCGGAGAAAAACCGCCGAGTACGTTTGAATTTGTTGCGTTATTGTAATCCGACTGAACAGGGAAGGGGGGGGAGCAATGTAAAAATTAGATTACGTATATGAGGGCGTGTTTGAAGAAATCAGGTATTGGTTGAATAATTGTCAAAAAAAATATTATAAACCGAATAAAAAGAATTGAATTTATAATTAAACCTAGAAATATGGAAAAAAAAAGTTTTGTAGTTAAAGAGATAAATACGTCACTAGTTGGTTTTGGATTAAATAAACAATGTCACGGTGAATATTACTAAAGCAGAAAGCGAGACGAGAAAGCAAATCTTTTTTTCAATCGCTATGTTTTTGCTTAGAATGTACCTGGCTAAATTTGGCTTGCATAGGAAACAAAATGATAACAGGTAATATGCCACTTACGAGGGGACTATAGAAGCCATTTGAAACTCCTATTAATGGAGAACTACTTTTATAAGAGATTATTCCATTTAACTTTACATTATACTATCGATCTACTTTTTCTTGATACGGTATGGTATTTTTAACTGTGGCAAATCACTCGAGATCTATCTGCTTAAGGAAAGGGATGCCTTCGTGGAAGACTTTCTAAGGGAAAGTGGCTCATATATACGTTACATATGGGCTACTTTTTCTTGAAGACGGTGTCATATGTAACGTTATAAAAGTAATAAAAAGTCTTATTCATGAAACAGTTTTAATATGTAAATTAGTAATAAGCAAATGACATTTTGCACATGCGAATGGATGTCTTTGTGGAAGCTTCACTAAGGCAAGTTGATCCGTATTTTCATTGAACTTGAGGAAACCACGAAAGCCTCACATAGTCAATCCGTTCAAATACTTGCAACAGAACCTGAGGGAAACTACGAGTGTTTCGCAGCTTTAGCCATTAAACATGAAGTTATTAATTTATTGAAGCTAAAAATATGTATTTGATAAATAGAAATATTTCTTCATTAATAATTCAATGTTTTTTTTTTCCAAAATGTATTTAAAAATAGTAAAAGACAGGCCTGTATTCTTATAAGAAAAGGCGTCAGTATTAAATAATACTCTGAGATTTTTAATGCCAACTGTTTTTTGAATATTAATGCCTAAAATGTTCTTAAGTGAAAAATTTGTTTTAATCTGATGATTAACTTATAACACCATGACGAAAAATGCACAATCATCGGAAACTGAATAATCTCGTGTCAGTGTACTGTGTGGTGCTTTCACTGCAGTTAAAGTCCTGTGCTTAATTCTAAAGAGATTAAACAGGGTTATAGTCTCCAAAACGTTAGCTCGCCTTTAAATCATTGCATCGTCTAGACGTTGTAAAGCATCTTTGGCGCGAACGATACAGTGTTGTTTATTACAACTGTTCAATGAGTTCTTTCGTCATTTTTTACCCGATTGTTCTTTTAATCATTTCAGATCTATGGATTAGATCCCGGAGTCTACAGACATTTATTGCATCAGACTATTCTGTCTACTTCCGGTGGGATCACGATGCAGTTATTTTAGATTATTTGATTATTTTGAATTATTTTAGATGTCAGGCCATTTCTTAGATGTGCAGTAAGACAATAAGAAGTGTCTCGTCACTGCTATAATCAGTCTAATATGAGAAGATGAATTCAGTACTTCCGTGAGATATTCTGCTTAATATAAGGATTCGCTTCTGTTGACGCAACTTTTTTTTAATTCTTTATTATTAAACATCATTTTATTCCCGCATACGCCACATAACATTCAGCAGCAAAATCACAATTTAAAAAAAAAAAAAAAAAAAAAAAAAAAAACATTATATGTGTATAAATTTTGATAGAGAGTTATGTGTTACAATACAGCATACAGCATTTTATAGCTGAGAATGGCCTATTATTCTCAAACCTCACTTTTGTTACCCATTTCACTTTTCAGCAGAATACACCACCGGCTTTACTAGCCGCTGGAATACACCACCGGCTTTACTAGCCGCTGGTGTATCACTAGCTTCACTAGCTGCTGGTGTATTCCGCCGCCTAAACTAGTTACTAAAGGACTATATATATATATATATATATAATACGTTTAATAAATCCAGATAAAGTAATTTCATGGGCTCAGCCGGTAAGTAATCAGAAAGATTAAAAATTTGCTTTTACTGCTTGCATATCGCTTAGTTTGTGAACCAATAACAGGCAAATTAAATTTAAAAGAAAGAAGAAATGTATTACTCTTCGCCAAACGGCAACAAACTAGCGCGTGGAAGTTAAAAATATTTTATATTGTATTTCTTTAGAATTCCCTTTAAAGTATTAAATGTTACCACACTTTTTTTATATTCGCTATATTATTTCTTTAAAAATAATGTAAGTCGATAACATTTGGCGGCAACTACCTTTTATCATGCAATTTTTTTTTATATTTGGTGTGTTACTTCTTTAAAAATGGTGATACCATTTGGTGACAACATATGAAAAGTAATATGAACACAAAAGTGATACGCACAAAAAAGGGAAGTCTGAGACTAATAGCACATCTTGTGCTAGTAAATACGCACAAAAAAAGGGAGGTCTGAGACTAATAACACATCTGGTGCTAGTAAAATAGGCAGCTTTTTTATAAGACTGTGTTACCTTTAGAAATATAGGGTAATTTTGTGTGTTGTTCTTCAGATCTTCTTTAGTATAACTCTCGGGGTTAAATGTTATAAATGTATAATCTGATTATATAGTTTTAATGGAAGTAAATATATAAATATACTTAATAAGATAATCAGAATTATAGACTGGCCTCATATAAGAAATAGATATCTGGGAGGGGGGAAGTAAAAACGTGCTAACGCAATAACTGAAATAAGTTTTAAAGAAACAGAGAAAGGGGGTACTGGTGTGTCGCAAAATACAACGATAATTCAATGGTAATTATTACCATTAAACTGACGTTTATAAGTATGGTTTAATAGATTCAGTGTTTGTTAACTCAATGAAACTGCAAATTGTCAGTTTATCATATATTATCAATATTTATAAAGCATTCCGTTTTCTGAATTATACTAGATTTTATTTTGCGGAGTTGCTTATGTACACTGCGAAAAAAAAAAAAAAAAAAAAAAAAAAGAGGGCAGTTTTTTTATAGCCCGTTCTACTGGGCCGAATGACGAAATTCAACTTGCGTTTTTTATGTCTCGAAAGCGTGAATTAGGATATGTATTAGATTTCTATATAGCGTGGTTCTAATACAGGTATTTTGACACAAAATCGTACTTTTTCTGAAATAACATGCCAATGCTTTTCCATATTTCAATTCTACGACTCAAATTACGTCAAACTATAAAGTTTTGTAAAAATCGCACGAGTAGTTTTTAAAAAATTGGCTCTCAAAATTTTAGCTCCTCAATGTTAATTGAGTTTGGTATCTTTATTAATTTCTCTTTTTTTTATTAAACTTATTTGATTCTTCCTTTCACATTTTGAAATTTAGGTTCATTCCAAATAAAATTCACCCATTTTTTTATGATTTATTTTTGAAATTTGTATTTTTAAATAATTTTTATAAATTTTTCAAAAACATTTTGAATTATAATCTATAAAAACTTTACCGTCATCTTAAACTAGATGTATTTCTAAGCATACCTGCAAAAAATTACAGTTTTTTTATTCAAAATTTCTGAAGATATACGTGAGTTTATATATTGGCCCGTTTTGAAATTTGGCATATTTGTTGAAAGCGATAAAATATCAGATGTGGTTTAGACACTTTGCTAAAACTATTTGGAAGTAGAAACGATGTAACTTTTTTTTCCGCTCATTCCACAATGTAAAAAGATAGGAAGCAAGTGCCTTTTTTTCCCCTCCGTCATAATGGAAGGGAAAGGAAAATTGGTTGCCATATATTAAGAAGTTCGCCAAGTGAATTATTCTTGGCCAAACTGAAAAAATTTCACCAAGACAAATTTTTGAATTTCTCCTTAAGTTTCGCACCAAATTTTACAAAATTTTATATCTAGGCTTAAATTGAGTCGTAGAATCGAATTAATGAAAAAAAAATTGGTATGTTATTTCAGAAAAAGTACGATTTTTGTCAAAATACCTATGTTATATCATTGCTATATATAAATCTAATATATATCCTAAGTCGCTCTTTCGAGACATGAAAAACGCAGTTTGAATTTTGTTAATCGGCCCAGTAGAACGGGAGATATAGCACTGTCCCTTTTTCTTTGTTTTTTTTTCGGCAGTGTACCAAATTGAAAACACCAATATTTTCTAAGCGCGACATTTTTTTCATAATTACAAGACTTATTATGGACGGAAGAAGAATATTTATATTAACATTTATATTTGTTTTACTAATTAATTTATTCTGACACTGTTTGAATGAACTGTGATGAAGATAACAATTTAGAGTCTTCTGTCAAGTTAACAATGCCTGATCTACTTTATCACAAAATTAAGTAGCTGATGATAATAATGATCGAGTTGTTTAATCTCGCGGGTCTTACTATTACCTCGGAATTTTTGCTAGTGTGCTAAATAGGAGAACGCGGTCGTGAGTTATTGTTCTGGCTAATCAACTTAGATGAAAGTACAGATTTAGAATTCAACAAACTGTGTTTGTGAAACTAAAGCAACGCTAAAAAGTAGGTTTCTTCCACTTAGCCGAATTGTCTTGGACTGTATAATTTTGAAAAATCATGTAATAAAACTCCTGGTTGTTCTCATACCTAATCATTACAAAGGGCACTTATCAACCTCGAGGGCAAACGGAAATCCATTGCAACCTCCCACAAATATTGCCGTCTTTTCAAAATGGCTGCCACTAATTCTTACACTCAACATGGTGGAATAATGTAATTCTTATATTATCACCGTTCTCCACCATATTTTATTTAAGATGCCACTGTAATGCCACCGGCTATTTTGCCAGCCGTAATTTTGGAATAATCCATGCTGTGGCTGGAAATAGAACCTGAGACCTTCCATGTTTTATTTACGCGTTATCCAAATTGCTGACCCTTACAATACAAGGACATATAAGAGAAAATATTTTAATTCCTTATAAGCTGCATGGAAAAACTCTTAAGTAACGATGTGACTCGGACAAAATGTTTTTCATCCTAACAAAATAATAGTGTGCATTATTCAAATGAATTGGTCAGTGGAGTGTGTGTGGTAAAACTAGAATCGCTATGAAATAGCCTCACTGCGAAAATATCTATTTCTTTGCAAACAAATGTTGTTTTAATCACTTAAAAAAAGCAGAAGAAGAAGATGATGATGATGAAGAGGACGTTTAAAGTTCCCAAACTGAGTAAAATTTGGAATTCTAAGAGAGATATAACTAACTAGGATTTAATTCGAAAGTGATATTTGCTTACTTTTTTGTGCAGTCGTGAAGTCCGTCTAAGCAGGTTATCTTCCTTTCCAGAAATGATGGTGATAGGCAGGATAAAAATTGGAGATTTGTGTCAGAACTTTCTTTTAAAGCATTTAAAGTACGGTTCGCGTGACGACCGAACATTATGATCTTTGCAGATAGATACAGTTCGCTTCTCCTTTGGAAGACATTAAACGCTCATTTATCCGCCTTCTCAGTTTACGAGTGGATGTTTTTATTCCCCGTATCTTCGCGAGTCACGCCGGAGAAGTTTTGTTTTTTCCACTTTGCAAAAATAAACGCGTGTATAATGCTTATGCTGTGGTATTGTTGAAGTCCTCCTACTCCAAAGGGTATCTTCCCCTTCCGATTTCAGATCGTTTCAGACTTTTACCAACTTCGGGTGATGGCATACAAACACGAGAGACTACAGCGAACATTTTTCTTTCCTCCTTTTTTTTTTTTTTTTACCCCTACACTTGTAGACTCGGTTCATGCAGGAGAAACGAAAGCCATCGTCTGCTTTGGCACGTTCTGTGTTTTTTCCCTCCCCATCTTGTTCGAGATCCAAGTCCGTAATCAAAAGCTTTCTTTTGAAATATTCAAAATATGCTGTGATTATTCTTTTTTTTTTTTTTTTTTTTTTTTTAACTCCGTTTCATAGCCTTTGCCAACAGTTCTGAACTTGAATGAATACTGGTAAACAGGTTATTTGATCGTCTTGCTTTCCTGAAAAGTTACAAAGATTCCATGTTTAAGATCTTAAGAAAAAACTCACTTCTCGGATCATCATGATTTGTGATATTCAGTGAAGTCAAAAGGCACGGTACGGCTTCCTAAAGTTGACCAGCTGAGGTTAAGTGCCTGAAAAATCCTCGAATTTGTTTTTGGTAATGAATAAATTCGGATATATTTCATTTAAAACGAGGACAGATACACTCGTATAAGAATTTTATTTTCGCCTTATGTGTATAGATTTGATTATTTCAAATAAATCGTATGAACTTCTTACAATCAGCATTTAAAAATTTGTGTAAAGGGTTAATCGTTCTTTCTGAGAAATTATGTTTATAAACTGTTATGTACTGTTGTTCTCTCTGTAAGAAATGAATATGTGACAAATAGATTCAAAAGGTCTCTTTCTAAAATTCTGAGATAATATCCATTTTTCCGTATCTTTTAATTATTCACCATTCTAGCGAATAAATAATTTCTGCTCTTATTAGAGTGAGTTTTCTCTCACTCCGCTTTAAAATATCCGCAAGCGAAGAAATTCTTTAGGGTTTTACATAAAAAACAAATATTTTTATTATTGATTAATCTGAACAAAAATGATGATTATTGATTAGTTTACACGAAAGGATGGAATGCCTTCGTGCAGGGCTTCCTAAGGTAACGGCTAATGTTGACGCTACGCATAGGAAAACCACTATTATACCCCTACAGCTATCCCATTTGCCTGGATTTTAGTGAGATTCAGACTACCAGTGTTCAGCTGTCTTATTGCTGCGCCGGTTGTGAGCTTTTGAACAAAAATAAAACTAAAAGCAACTTAGTGCATCTCACAGGTAAGAATAGCTTTGACAGATTATTAATGCGGGCGATTAAATATTGAAAAATGCTTTTTCCTTTCCTAAAAACACAGTTGATTCCATCAGGTTCGTAGCTTTTTATTGGAGCACTGTTCCACCAATGCTCTTGATTTCGGTCATAGTCCTTTGCGTCAGATCGTCTGTTGTCCTAGGGTGTGTAGCGTATGACTACAAAATCTAAGGGCGTAGATCCGCCTGTACTGCTCTAAGCCTGTACTGCTCTAAGCCTGTACCGCTTTAAGCGGTATCGGCTTAGAGCGTACCGCGGTACAGGGTATCCGCCTTATGCTTAGAGACCTTATGCCGCTGCTTAGGGCGTTACAGGATATCCGCTTGTACCACTCTAAGCATAAGCGGTACAGGCGGATAGTATCCGAGAAAAATATAATGTAATCCGGGAAATGTAAACATGGATGATTCGGTCGGTAACATCGATTAAATATTAAAATACATTAAACTGTCCATAATCTACATTTCTGTAATTCATATATTCGAGTAAAATCAAAGAAAAATGAAAATTGATTCATGACAAAAGTAGTATTTTTGAAAAAAAAAATTGTACGATTTATACAAAGTCTAGAAATTATATATCATCCAGTGTACTGCATCGATGCTTGCTTCACTCGGCTTCGCAAGAATAAATAAAAGAAATTAAGGAAATGATATAATCGTTACAGTGATCTAATGGTTAAAATCTATAAAACTAACATTTGCACTCTTCAAATGCTTCGCATCACAACTTTATTGCAATGCTTTCCTTAAAAACAAATTTGAGAACTGTGGTAGCTAAAAAAAACGTATATCTTTGGATTTGACGCATGGTCCAAAACACATCCCGTATCGTGGAAGTGAAAGGTGTAAAAGTCACTCGCCCATTGAGACTAAATAAAAAGAAATTCTCCCCCCTGAGCACTAGAGGATGGTTCTGTGTACAAACCGTAAGATGCGGTTTCTGAATCCTCTCTTTAAGCAACCATGCAGCTTAACCTTAAATGGTACTTGGGTAGGATGGACATTTCTTAATTTATGCTGTATAGGTCATTTAGCACATACTCAGGGAAGGGCTGTTAATCAAAATTAGGATGCAGCTGAGATATGTAGCCTTTGTGTACTTTAATATAATTGACTATTCCATACATATTCACATTCGAAGCATCTTCAAAGCATTTGCCCAATGGAAACGACAAAATGAGCTGTAAAATACTGTTTGAGGAAAGAATTTTGGAAATTTTAGCTCTCTTCTTTCCCATTGCCTAGCATAGCAATACTGAAACTCAGAAACCACTTATTATAAGCCAAGCAAAATTATAAGTCATAAATCAAGCAGAATCTCTTAATAATCAAACTGAAACCCCAAGTACCATTCCTATTTATTGCATAATATGGCACTGCTTCCTGAATACTTTCTTCCCATGATAAAAAATTTTCCTATGTCCATGAAAATTATGTAACTGAATGAATATTTCTGATAATTAGAACCTCACTAAATTAGCATTATATTACATAGTATTTTTATATCATGCATTTAGTAATAATGTCAAACTCTTCAATGTTTTCAACACCATTTACATTCCAGATGCTTCACAAAACATCCCTGACGCAATCTTTTACACTTGCTTTATCTGAATAAAATAAATATTTTAGTTGCTCCGAGTATTCTAATAGTATTAAAATAACAGATGTATTAAAATTCTTAAAAAAAGCTGTGTTAGAGCAGTATTAAAACTGTTCAAACTTGAAAAGTATTTAGACTATCGTAGATGAGATTAGGAAAAGTGCCTGAAATAACCCGATTTATTTGATATTCGAGAGAAATATATTATTCGTGAAAACATTAAATCTCAAATTCCCTTATGCAAAATAAAGTATTGCTAATATACTTCGCGGAACTTTACGCCACGGTAAAATACTGCTTATCCATGTAATAATTTATATTTGTTTGCTTTTTAACTTAGAATCCACACTAATTTCAATTTTGATTGGCTATGTTAAGCAATATTTATTGTTATGTAATAATTGTTTAAAAAATTAATTCATAATAATTGCTAAATAGATGCGCCTGATGAGTTATAAAAAAGGTTATGTAGTACCAAAATCCTTTCAAATTTTTTCTATATAAACTCAAAATTCGAAAGATTATTATGCGTTTTTTCTTACGAAAATTTCTTTTCCTGTTAAATGATATAAAATTATTTTTCTTCTCTAATTAAACAAAAAAATTTTTACAACTGTGTGGGCTGATCATTTTTCCATTTACACCAGTTCTGTGTGATTTTGGTTAAAGTCTTTGTCACAAAATTAATGCAAGATATGAGTATAACAAATCCAGTTACTTATCTGACATTAGCGATAGACTTGAAGACAGGGAAAGCAGCAGGTAATAAATTGTTAAACAGGATAATTTTGATCTAATGTTTTACCAATATCTGTCAAATGGTATCACAAATGTTGTTTAAATTCAGTCTATATCTTTACTGGTTAGTTGTTTTATCACATAAATTGTTTGCACCTTGGAATCAGCGTCCCTTTATTGGTGTTTATTGTTTGGTTTGGTGAATCCAATCGAAAACTATGTATCATATTCCTTTGTAAATCTTAATAAAGATGCGGAATCGGATTAGAGGAATCACGCTTTATATCCCTTAAATAATATATCTTCCTGCGACTGAATTAAATAATTGCCTGCGTGTCCAGAACTGGCGAAATCCTCTTTGATCATTTGTTACAGCGCCCAGTGTTTTCCCACGGGGTGACTCCCACTCCGGGAACTATCTGTTACAGCAAATAAAACTCCACTTCTTGTCCGTATCTCCGGTAGTAGGTGATAGCAGAAAATAAAGCACGTATAAATTGAGTTAACACTAATTTTCTGCAATAAAATGGCTTAAGCTCTGTTTCCATAATTTACTCAAATCTATGCAAAAACTTTTGGATTCTTAGTTGAGCGCTTGACTAAAAGATATCTGTGGCAGATATAAGAAACACTTCTTTCCCTAGGAGTAAAGAAGAAATAAGAACAGGATAATGGTCAGGATTGAACTAATGCCTTTCCTTAAAAAAGAAAAAGAAAAAAAAAAAAAAGAAAAAAAAAAAAAAAAAAAAAGGATAACTGAATTCGAAACTTTAAATTTTTGCGTCTGTTAAATCTGATTTTAGTAGGTAGTTTGGAGTTCTAAAATATGTGAACGCAATATTAAGAATAGCAAAATAATCAACATATATTATGGAAATGAATAAAATAGCTCATCATTATGGTAATCGGATTGAGATTTTGTGGAACAGTGTTGAGAACAACTGTGGAAATTGTTTCTCCAATTCCTGCAGAAAATATTACATATTTGGAAATGTAAGAATATACTATCATGCCCTCCCACCAAAAAAATTAGAGAGAGAGAGAGAGAACAGGTAAGTTTAAGTTCTGAGTTTTACATTTTTCTTTTTTCTCCATCTCAGCTGGAGAGGCTTCTTATCAGTATCTGACAAAATAACAAATAACAGAGGATAAAATTATTACACATATGGTGATGTAGGTAGCTTTAAAGATATGTTTTACAATTTGTAATTGAGTTCTTGAGCGTTATTTTTAGATAAGATCTCCCGAGTTAAGTGTAATGGCAGTTGTTACATTACGTGTTGAAAGTGTTTTCATTCATGTGTATCGGATATTGTTTTCATCTTTCGTTTAGCTAAGAGATGACTGATACTTAAATCCTTTCTTCCGTGAAGTTAGCTGTAATCATTAGTATTCGCTGTGGACTCAGTTCTTGCGAGGTGAGGACCTATCTTTTACTTCAAACAAGAAGTGGCGCTTGACGACAAAGTGTCGTTGTAGGTAGCCCTTATCATTTGCCGATATATTGCTGGATGCAACTCCAATACAAAGTGGCTGCGACTATGTCATGGGGATAGAGCTGATCAGCCAAGCGTTAAGAGCAGACAAGCAGCGTTTCAACGTCAATGTGCATGCAGCTTAGCGAGACGTCACGCTGTTGGATGCTATGCAACACCAGGCTTACATTACAGAAAATTGGGGTGCGCCTCGGGCACTGCGAACAAGAGGAAAAAAGACCTCTTCGTAACCAAAAAAAAAAAAAAAAGAAAAGTAAAATAAAATAAAATAAAAATAAATAGAAGTAAAATAAAAAGTAAAAGGTCGCAGATCACGCTAACCACCCGTAGAATGCGCAGATATATCTTTCTCTGTCTTCACTTTCTTTACGTTGGCGGTGCGCCTCACTTTGGATGATACCCCATTATTTAGCAGTCATGGAAGGGTGGAACAGTGGCTTCAGGGAAAGATGAACTAAATTGAGGAAATGCTTAATGGGAATAACATCCCTCATGCAGGCATTTATGCTCGTCGAAAAATTTTCTCGTACCCCCTCAAATGACAACCGACCCACACCTTTTGCTTTAATATCTACTTTTGATATTAAAACTTAGGCTAACCCAAAATACTGACTCTGGTATCCAGTATGTAGAACTAACGTATACCCATAGTCTAAAAATCTTTCATACCATTGCGATGCTGAAAACCATTTTGTCATGAATTTTCTGAAGTTGTGATTTCTGAAGCGGATGCTATCGACGATGGAAAATTTTCTACTCCAACTTGCATCTTATTATTTATAATTTAGCTAAAGTGATAAGGTAGATTTTGATCATATTCATCATGCTTAAAGATGTAGATTTTTCATATTCGTTTGTATGCCTCTGAGAATTTGTGAAAGACACCTCAGAATTATAGAAACATGTACGTATTCGAATGCATTTATTTGAGTTCACTGATTCACTAAGTTTATTGTTTCACTGAGTTTATTGTATTCACTGATGTTATAAATTTGGGTTGACTATTTTTCAGTACCTGCATTAGTATTACCTTACCGGGTACACAATACCATAAGTCATGTGTGTATTACACTAGAAATCAAAAATGAACAAATAATCTGTAGAGATGATGTTTTCTCATAGTAATGGCAATATGTTTACGTTAAATTAGCTATGTAAATATAACGATTGTTTTCCAGTAACCTAGTCGCTATACTAAAAAAGTATCGTAATCTTAAAGCATTTTATAATGCAAATTTTGCGCCAATATTAACCACAGATTCCTAAAAACCTTGTATATTAAAATTTAAAGTACGCATAAAACAGTCTGGGAGTTCCTTTCTAGCAATTTGGGACAACTTTCCTGTCTTATAGGATGCAGTTCCAACGTAATTAGAAACACATTGTATGGGACTATTGCATTTAAGTTTTTCAGTAGTATATACTAAACACAGTGAAAAGCGGCCGAATATCGCAAAAGAACACATTTCATTGCAATGTGCAATTTATCGAACTGACGAATTGTTCAGACAAAAATAACCAAAATTAAAGTGCGTTCTAGCAAGTACTCGTAACATCCGAGTTCATAAGAATACTAACTTCAGGAAAATGCTGAAAAATGACTGTAACAGTATAGTATGTACTACAATAACTTTATCCAGCTATTACTTACCTTTACACTTATTTGCGTTTATCTTGCTCGCAACCGGTGTCATGAATCTGCAAAGTTTTATGTTACTTGTGTCTGCAAACTGTAACTTTTTGTAACATTTTGTTGTTTTAATACATAAATTATGATTGTGTTTATTTTAATGCATACACGATAAAGTAGATTAGTTTCTACATATATTTCGTACATTCAGTGACAAACTCAATTTTTTAAATATTTATATGTTTGTCAGCGAGTTTTTTCAAACTGTTGTAAATCTCCAGAAATATTTATTTAAAAACACCCGCATATAAGCGCTGCGGGTAGTTGCACCCGTGTACGTAACGGGGCAATTGTATAGCTAATATTTTAGGTGCTAAGAATATACTAAACATTAATTTAAACATAAGATTACGTAAAATGTAACATTTTTCTTGTACGAATTAAATACGAAATATCTTGTGCTCTCTTCATGCCAAAAGTTACAGATATATCTTCTTAAACATTCAGAATAAATAACTTTAATAGCTGTCAAGCAGTGATTATGGGTTATGGTAATCCGTGTGAGCAAAAATCTCACACGGTTTCCTTTTGTACTTAAGATTAAGAAATTTGTGAATTTTTATCCAAATGACGCTGATAGAAATCTCTGACTCTCAAAAGTAGGGAAAGGGTATACTTGAATTTAATTTCAGTGATCCTCAGTCAGTGAATACAGTTTACTTCATCATCACTGATTGTCACAAGCAGCACCTAAAAGCAGAAGCTAAGTTTTTATATAAAGCTGGTGAAACGACAGTTGTTCCAGTCTCTACAATGAACGACAGTGCAGAATCAAACCAAGCCTCACTATTCGCCTTCATTTAAATTTGATGTTGGAGGTAATAATTAACTGCTTTGTTCAAAATAAGAACTGAGAATTATACATCTTGGCGGGGATCTCTAATATTCAATAGTTTTGAAGTATATTTCTATATCTTTGAATGATGTTTAAAACCTCTTTATAGTACGCTTGGAGAAACTTTAAATGCAAGTCAATAAATATTTAATAAAGGGGGTAGGATTACTCGTTTTATCTATCCTCAAAGTGTTTTCCAGTGACTTTTGACTAATCAAAATCTGTTTGAAAATGCTGTTTGGGAGATAAAACTGCATCTAATAACTGTACATCTAATAACATCTAATCAATTTTAACAGCTAAAAAGTGTAATTTAGTTCTGTTATGTTGTTAGATATAATAATGCACTGTCTGAGGTATAGAGTTTCCTTGACGTAAACACAAAAATGTACAGCTCTTTCAAATAATTCCAGCTGTCTGACATTTAATCTTGTAATATTATTTGCAAGATTTTATAATTATATCAAATATAAAATTATAATTTTTATTCACTCCATTTGATACAAACTTATCGATAGGCCCCGATATAATGTCTGAAATATTAGGTGAAATGTGTTATATACGGGTATGTTTTCAAATTATCTTATGGATTCCAATTTAAGGGTCTAAATTGTAATAAATCACTGCATTGCCACGCCCGTTGCAAGTGATTAGCACATCCAACTAACAGTTAGAAGATCCTGGGGAGCACAGAGTTGATGTCTTACGCTTCCCGACTCCGTAAAACCTAATCGTCTCTGCAGGCTGTCATCTTGTTTATTACTCTTTATCGTATCATTTTATGATCATTAACTCAGTTGATATTTTCTTCTGCAAACTTTCAGTTTAGCAGCGCTTTTTTTTTTTAGTAGAACGCTATGAGAAAACTACCTTTTATTCAATTTTATCTGCCTTTATTTAGTTACATTAAAATTAACTCTCAGCTTGCTGAGCAACAAAACTGTCGTGTAAAATGAAGTTATTTTGAAAGGTAAATAAATGTTCGAGATTTCTTTTTACTTGCACTAGATACAAGTGATGCCAAATTTATGATTTGACATAAAAATGCAGCTGATGGGAATCTGATTGTAGGAATTTTACGAAAAAGAATTAAATGAAATTAGTCAACGTTATTATTTTAATATTCTGTCTAGGCATCTGTCTCAAAGCGAATTTTCAATACTCTCTTTTGATTAGATGCAGTTATTTGGATTGCGAATATTTAAAGGATACGTCTTTTCCGCCGTTCTAGAAGTTTTAGTTTCCAGTCGCAAATCTGCGAACTTCCACTCCTAGTCGATCTTCAGTTCCTGCTCTGCGTTATCAGCATCCGAGACGAAAGAAATTCATGTAAACACATCTCCTCCCCTCATCCTTTTCTGCTTCCAGCGGCACAAAGAATAAGAGTGTCTCTCCTCGCTCTTCCATCCAACCTCTCGACACGGGGTCATTTATTATTCATGCTAATCTCTGTAATAGCTCTCTACGGGTCAGTTGCTGCCAACAGGTCTGACCTCGAAAACTCGGACCTGCGAGAAGGGGTTCGGGGTAATTAGTGGCCGTGGGCAGGCCCCTTTTATCACCCATTAAAAGGAGCGGTTGGCTTTTGATTAAAATATGACGTTATGCATTCGCCCCCACGGCACGGTTAACTGGCTGGTGGGTGATTCTCGCTGTCTTTTCAGCGCTGCTTCCAGAGAGGTAGTTATGTATGTGTGTATCTAAAGGAAAATCTCTATTTCGTGAACACGCAGTTATCTTAACTTCTTAGAAATAGAAAGTCACTACTGCTTACATCGCTTTCATTCTGAATGGTGCACGTAGAAATTGCACGCTAAAATAAATAAATAAATGAATAAAAACATCGTAAATAAATTAATTTAAATTAAAATTAGTTTAATTTTAATTAATTTATTTACAAATATACTTGTCGTTAATTTCAAAGTAGTTTTATTTTTTATCGTCTTTCATTTCATTCACTATAAATACAGTATTTGTTTTCCCAACTAAATAATTATCCGGTTATAAAATACTAAGTATGATATTAAAAAAATAGTTTCTTCTATTCTTTGCTTTGGAATAAATGATGCATAAAACTACCAGAACTGCTGGAATAAGTGTATCAGGTACATAAACCGGGTACTCAAGAATAATTTTGTAAAACTCTGTACATGAAAGTATTTTTCAGGCTTCATTCTTTAAACTTACTGAAACAATGGAGTTAGTAAAATATTTCATTTAAAGCTATTTATTTAAAGTGCTCAACATTTTATGTCGAATGTTAAATCAATGGGCATCAAAAGCGTATAATTATTTCGTTGAAAATACGTGAGTTTGAGCCAAATTTTAGTTATACATTTTATGCAAGTTTTAGGGATTGTATAGGGAAGGTTACTCTGGTAGCAGTCTTAACTGTACATCATGTATGTATACTTTCTTTTAAGTCCTTGAGTAAATGATTTAAAAATCTGTTAAATCAAGAGAATTAGGTACTAAAAGTGGTTACGGTTTCACTTTTTATTTATTTTATTTTATTTTATTTTTATTTATTTATTTTTTTGACAAAGTATTATTTTGACTTCATGTCCTTTCGCTAACCCCTTTTTCTGTATTTTGTTGTACGTAAACTGTTTCCGACCAATCAATTCCTTTGCGCATTTTAATCTGTAGAGAAGACAATATTGTTTTTGATTCTTTACTTGAAGCCCGTAAGCTTTTAGCATTAAATGAACTAATCTGTAAATAAATTATTTTTTCCTTCTCCAGGAATAATATGCAAAACAAAGAGCGTTACAAGCACAAACCTAATTCATGCTTTGTTTGTTAAGGAACTTACTTTGTACTCATAACGTTGCTTGTTTTGAATAATAATCTTATTGCATTCAAATCCGCAGTACAACTGATTAATGCTTTTCAGTTGTAGTATTTACGTACTTCAGTTTTGATCTTCAAAGGAAGCCCCCAAAAAAAAAAAAAAAAAAAAAAAAGAGTATTATTTCCAAACCTCATTTCGGTAAAATGTGATTTCTCAGTCTGTGAGCAGAAGAGAGGTAAAAACTACCACGAATGAAAATACATATATCATTTAAATCTATATATAAACTATCTTAAATTAGCGAAATCTAATCAGTAAATGCTGAATGCGTCGAAATTAATTCTTTTAATTATACACAGTCTGTGCCTGAGAGGAAGCAGCTAGTGTCGAGGGACGTCTGCAAAAACCACATCGCCGATGAGATGCGTGCTTTTCAAAGAGATTATTATTCTTGATATTCGGTTTTCTCGTCAAGCTCGAACAAATATTTCGTTTTTCAGGCGCAAGATGTCTGTGCGGTAGACCCCAGGGATTCTGTGTATTGTGACAAGTTTATCTCATCATTAATTCATTTTTCTTTTCCTTTATGCAATTCGTTTGCAGTGTGAGCGAGCATTTAAGCTTACTGCTGAGCGAAAGGGTTTAAAACAAAGAGGCATTCGCTAGTCTTGTCCCAAGTTGCAGTCAATTTCAATTGAAGCAAAACAAGAAAACGGAACGCCATCTTATTGCTACCAAAATAAAAGTTCAAAAGGGATTCCGAGGAACTTGCTTTATCTAGCCATGTGTCTAATTAATTTATTTCTAAAAAATTAAGCATCAGTATGTTTGATTTCTATTTATTCCCATTCATGCATACTTCATGTGAAGTGTAGTTTCGTTTTTTCTTGTTTGACTAGTTGAAGTTCCATAATCTTTTCTGCAAGAAACTCGGTATCTTTTTTTCTTGACCTTGTTTTACATTTGCCGTATTTACAAGAGTAGATTTTATCTCATTAAAGCTTTGTAAACAAATACTATTTAATATATGTTTTCAAACTGAAAACAGCCGAAATACGTATAATTTCAGATGCGCAATGAAGCAATTGCTTTCCAGTTATTTCTGCAATAAAACCGTACCAGACTATTTTGATCTGTTGGCTGTTAGTGCTGGTTTTAATATATGGCTCTGATAAACTAGTAATTATACATCAGCATGTATAAATAACCTATAGAAAATAAAAGAAAAATTGAAGAATAAGTTATTTATAATTTTATAAGGAAGTGTCTAAGTGCAAAATTTCTGCTATTTTTAAGTCTTCTAATGACAATTAATACATAAGTTTTATTGTAACTAGAGAATTTTTTAATTGCGATGGTATATGTGTTACATAAAATCAAGTTAAATAACGTGTGCTTCATGAGTATGGAAGTGTGATATGACGAAACACTTACCTTTAGCTTTAATAATATTTATAAAATAGGCTGAAATGATGTTTCCATTCTTTGTGTGAATTTTAGTTAAAAAAAATGAAAACTATGTTGAAAAATGAATACTTAAAAAGTGAAGGAATAACTTAAGTAAAGTGTGAAAGTATTGTTTAACATACTGCCTGCTAATGAATATATACTTTTTGCATATAAGTTTGTACTGTAAGTGTTTGTTTGTACTGAAGTTTGTACTTCATTACAGTCACTGATATTGAAAGTGCAGTGTTTATGTTTTTGAACTCCTTAGCCTTCTTATTGTAGCTTAATCTTAATCCATCAAGTACCCAGAAGCATAATAATTTAGAAAAGAATTTATTTCTAATATAAAGATCCGCTTTAAATCTAACTGTTAAGTTTTTCCCATTAGCTTTTCATGTTTAGTTTATGTAAAGAGAAACGGGCCGGAAGATCATACTTCGAAGGTATCCTTACTAGCTAAGTTTGAACGTTTTCCTTTCTACCCCCTTCCCCCCCCCGGTAATCGTCATTTCTGGATTTGTTTTGTCGGTTGTTTCCTCTCATCGGGCTATTATGTTTATTTCATTTGAAAAATATTAAGCACATGCTTATCGTGTGAAAATTCACACAGTGGTTGTGCTTGAGGAAAATGGAATTCACTGTTTCATATGACGCGAAGCATATATTCATCGTATGCAAATATTGACATAAACAATTTCATCGCAAAGAACAGTTTCTCCCGAGGTTCCAGAAATTAAAGTACACTTCATCAAACTCTGGTAAATAGCATTTTTTCTTTTACTTCAAATGATCCGAAAACTTTCAAATATATCACCAAAAAGGAATTAATCCTTTCAGTTATGCTATTTAATTTCATATCAGTCTGATACGAAATTCTCTTCTAATTTCTATCTGTAAAGCTTCCTAATTAATTTCTTTCACTTCAGAAAGAAATGATACCTAAACCTAAACAAAATGACATAAGCTTTTGTTGGGGCTGTAAATGATTTCAGCGTTTTCGTTATCTGAAATAAGGTGTGTTCTTGGATTAAGAATTATATTTTCTATATCATGATTGCTTTTATTACCTTGAAAGTGTTACCAGATTATTGTGAACTTTTGCTCAAAAGCTTACTTAGGAGAGACAGTTTTCTTCGAAATTACAGATAACATAACTGCCACTAAATGTTATCTGTAATATAATAGTTAAATGTAATTTAAGATGAAAGGAAATGTGTTGAATCATTTGCACTGAAATTTGCGAAAACAATTTATTGAGATTTTTACGGTCACATGATTATGAGCCTGATGCAATGCAAAATGCGTTTAAAAAAAACCAGTTCACCTAAGTTTAGGTTTGAGTACTTATTCTTTTTAGGTGAGAGAGAGTTAAAGAAATGAAAAAAAATTGGTGGTTAGTTGATAGGAGATGACGTCTAGTGATAAACCATGGTTTGTATTCTCTTTGTATTTTGTTTCATTTGAGAACTACTGCTGATGTATTGTGAATTATTTATGTTTTTTTTTCGAATTTTGTGAATGATTTTGAGAGAATCTTTTTATTTTTATATCATGTAATTTTAAAAAAACTAACGCCAGTAGAGTTTTATTTGGCTGTATAACGACTATGATCTGTTAATTTTGATTTTAAAGTTAAAACTTTAAAAGCAAATGAGCAGAACAGTTTTCTGCGAAGCTTTTAACTTACGAGGAGAAAATCTCGAAATGTACAATAAGACTAAACTTCTCTCTAACAGACGTTTTTATACTGTCTTTCACAAATTTGAACTAACTTTTTGCTTTTTTGAATTAGGAAAATTACTGTTTCTATTATCTCAGTTCATTGGTTAACTAGCGACCAAGTGATTAAAACAGGAGACCAGTGGTAATTTCATATAAATTCCATTCTTTTTGCATTGGGAAATGCTTCATGAGTATTTTTATGTTTTTCCTTGTATGTAACTTAATTATGAATGTTTTGTCTTTAAGTGGTACTTTCCGTAGCAGTGACTGCATAGGTAAACGCACCCTAGAGTGTTCTTCTATAATCAGCTAGTACCTTCATGTCACAACAATATTACAAAATTTTATCTTTTGCAGATTTGAAGCATGCATTCCAATCCACTTATTTGCATGCCGTGTTGTACTACATTAACGCAACGTCTTTCCATCTTTTCTTAAATAAAATGGCTACTCTAAATATTTATCTCACTAACATAAAAAATACATCGTGTTTAGCAATGCTGTTGTCGAACAACAAAATACATTCCCCTAAATTAATTAATTAATTATAAAGTAAACTAAACTAAGTGGCGCAACATATCTTGTGGGCCAAGGTCTAAGTGCCCCGATATATTAATTAATTATAGTTGTATAATTTTATGTATTATTAAGCGTAACATCATTATGTTATGATAAACAATGGATGACATTTATATATGCATATGTAAATGCTGTTTTCAACAATACTGGGGATTTTTTTACATATATGTGTATTGGACAGGTGGTTTAAATTTAAATCTTCTTAGACTCGTAATGACTGCTGAATTAAGACGGAACTGCTCAAATAAAGATTTAACCAATTAGTTAAACTCTATTCTTGCTTGTTTACCTTTCACTATAAGAATAAATATTTATCTTTATATAGTGTTTATTTAAAAATTCATGGGTTATTTTGAAATATATTATTCATTTATGAGGACGTGTATGGTAAGGATAGCCCTTCAATGTTTGCTAATGTAGTAGCCTTTACTAAATTCTCATCTCATTCCAGTCCTGCACAAAATGATTCATCAAAAATAAAAGAGGCGTGTTCGTCAAACAACAAGCGCTACATTTAATTAACACTTACAGAATCAGTTTTCGACTCTTTCGCAGGTGAAATACTCCTACTGTAGCCGAATTAGTCTCCAGAACCGGACGATATTTAAGTTTCCCATATTCCCAAATGGCTCTAAGTGAAGTGACGTTTCCTACCGTAGCCGGAAGAACAGAAGAGACGTGGGAATAAGTCAATATTGCCTCAACATATTTGACATGGGCTACAGAGATTCAGAGAGAGACTCTCGTATTGGACATTTTTACTTCCGATAGAACTCTCTGTATCACTGTTTCCTCTTTCAAGAGTCTGTTTCCGCCGTTTAATCTTAGAATTCATCTGAAGCGATTCGCTTGCCATTATGTTGAATCGTGCATTTTTAATAAATTTATTTATATGGAATGGTTCTGCAATATCCTCTTGCTCATTTTTATTTGGCTTTTAATCCCCCATGGAACATTCGTTTAAATGGCGTGACTAAATGTTGTTGAGGTGTGGACAACATATTCATTCCGTAGACTAGTCAGTTTATCTTTTCCTGTGCCTTCTTATTATTTTCAGCTGCAAATATGGCTTTTGATAACAGGGATTTACGCTGTAAAATCTCTTATTTTACGCCCCGTGTATGTGGGAAAATAAGTTAATTCAGCTGTCTGCGTGTTTTGTAAAGGAAATACATTAGTTTCTCATAGTTTTTGGAATTTCATTATTCATGGAAACATTAAATGAATGCTCAAATTTTTATTTTTCATTGTCTAACAATTGGGATTCAATGCACTTCTTACATCGTTAAGTAGTTGTATTATTTTTTTTTCGCCGAAAGCGGCTGATTGGCTGATTCTACATTATTGAAAGCTTATTTTTAGCACGCGTATTAGCTCTGTATATTCTCTGTAAATGGACTGAGATAAACACACTCAAAATAATTCAAAATCGAATTTCTGTGTATCATTTGTGAATATTAATAATGAAGTTATGTATGTCACTAAGTAAATTAAATTGCTTTCTGCTCGTAATATTAACGTATGCCATAATGTTTTCCTGAAAATTATTTTTTATTAATACTATACGAAGGACTTTCCCAACTACACTAGAAAGGACGTGCTGAAAATTCCTTACATTCGCCGCCACTTAAGGAATGATTTGAGAGAAGGGGATCCTGTCGCTCAATACAGATAACGATGAATTATTTTCCACCACATATTAGTTCGGACGTTATATGTAAAGTCTAATTAGGCTTTTTGGAGCAGGAAACCCGAAAAACAAGAATATTGTCGCTGATATTCGAACTCCGGAATCCCCGGTTATCAGCCGGACGTGTTTCCATTTACACCATAAAGGGACATGGTAAGGAAGAAGAAAATTACTTACAAATTTTATTTATATTTTTAAAAGTTAGCATTATTTTGTTTACTTTGGTAACTTTCGAGTAGCATTGTTATATATGTGTGTGTGTATATGAAAAGTCAACCTATTTCCATACATTCAGTAATAATTAATTTTATTTTATTTTGTCTTTATATTTTTATCTTATATTTTTAAAATTCAAATACATTTTTGCTGAGTTTTTATTTACATAGTTTAAACTCATTTTCCTAGGGAATTAAGTTTTAATAAGCTTCTTAATTACAATACTTTTTACTCTTCATTTCCAAGGAGATAATCGGCATTAATAATTAAAACTTATGTTTATCATTTTAGCTGCTTTGGCGCTGGATTTTTGACTTTGAAGGTCCATTTTTAGCCCCCCTTTTTTACTTAGTGTGTTCATTTTATGTATATATGTGTGTGTGTGTACAATGTATAGATGCTGATGGCATATAGATACGTAAATACTTAGTTGTGTTAGCAGATGTAAGATGTCGTAATGGCCGATTTAACAAATTTTATTTTATTCTTGAGAAGCACAACCTTAATACGAACTATTTGTACATTCTAATGCACGCAATCGACGCCCTCTTTTCTTGCTCACATTTTTATCTGTTCTTCACGGTATGAAAATATGATTGCTGAGAGGTAAGCGGTCACATTATTGCAGAACAGCAAGCAACAGCATGTATACGACTTATCTAAGAGGAAAGTTGGATTAAGAGTGGTATTACTTTCAGTTCACAATTTTCCTTTTGGCCGCTGAAACGTTTTGGTATTGGCTGTTGCAAGGTTTTGGTTTTCAGATTGAAATCTTATTCTCTGAAGCGTTTATATAAGCGTTATATACTTATGCATTCTTAGTGCTATACAAGAATCATATGACGGGCAGTAAGTTTGAAATGTGGAAGTTTAGAGAAATTTATTATAAGCAGTTACTATTTTTAGGATGGAAAGGGGATATAGCCAAATTAAAATAGAGCGTTAAAGGAATATGGCAGTTTAAAGTTAGTAATTTGAATTACACATTTTTTATCTTACATACATACACCCACCCACGCGCACACACACATATATATAGAGAGAAAGAGACAGTGAGAGGAAGATAAAATAAATTTTAAAGAAATGAATCAACCCCAGTTTTTCAGCTGTTGGCTAAGTGAATTCTTTCTCTTTCATTAAGTTTGATGGATTTTTGGAATTGATTAATTTGCTTAAGAATTTTATTTAAAGACTGAATTATATTTGTTAATTTATGTTTTGGCTTGTGCAAGTAATTTGCAGTGCCACGTTGAGCTATACTGTCTTTGAAATTTAAGAAGGTGCTAATGAATAAAATTCATAATGAATATAGCATATGCCTTCGTGCAAGAAAATCTAATATTTCCCCCTTTTGTTATTCTTCCACTTATTTTTTTATCTGCCTCATTTACATTTCTCCTTCGAGCTGCTGTTTTTTCCTTCTCCTTCTAATATCAATATTGTCCTTAATTTTTCATCACATCAGTTTCTAACTGCAGTTCTTTGCGCTTTTTTATTTCGCTTATATTTATTTTGGTGCACTGAACAACTATTTTAAGATCAGAAATGTAGTCATTATTTTAAGTATATATTGGTATTTATTTAATCCGTGTCGTGTTATCATCTGCTTTCCTTCTTCCGGTGTATAAGTGGCAAATTTTTGTTTTATTGCTCGCTACTAGGATAAGTTTCCGATATGTCTATGTTATCATATGTGATCTTTAGCCTGCTGATGCATTTGGTAAAGTATTTCGGGAGTTAGCTTCTCAGACTTTATAAGAAGCTCAAGTAGTTTAAAAGTATTCTAAATCTATAGGCTTGTGGGACATTTTTGAGTAAGGGATGGGACTAAGATGTCATCAAATCCTGAAAAATAACAAATCCAATTTTACCATTTGATTTTTCTGATTCAGCTATTTCCAAAACTTAATAATTATAATGAGGAAATTTCGTATTACACGTGTCTAGCATGGAGCTTTTATGTCTGATCCCACTAAAATGCCATTTCAAGGCTTTAGACAAATTTGAGGTGAATAATTTTTAAGCATTTGATGTCTTTAAACAGTGCTTAAAGTAAAAAGATAAATTTATTTTTTTACATAAATAATTTAAATGCATTTTCTTTTATCAGCATCTTGTTTATTAATCTTCGCAAGAGACATCGTAATAATATTAACAAAATAGAAACATAACTGTAAAAACATATTTCCAAAGAGGCAAATAAAACAAAGCTTTATCTGCAAAGAAAAATGATGGTCATTTCTTTTGTTTCATAGACTGTCACACATTGCATACGTATTCCTAACTTTTGTATTTTGAATTTTATATTAGTCAATATGTAAGAAATGGTAGTTGCTGAAAACGATAGCAGCTTCGAAAAATTTGTGGAATTTGACCGGCCGGCATGTGGGAATTATTGCATTAGGTTTAAAATGTGCGAAACATGTTCTGCTATCCATAAGTTGTAACTGATTTTAATAAGATGGAAAGGGATCGTAACTAAACCGAAACCAGAGCGCAGTCGCTTTGAAAAGGAATCTAAAAAATATAGCAAATTGTAATAGGCTATGCAAATAACGCCATTGCCGACTTTTAAAGCTTAACCAGAAATAAACTGTATTTTAAGATATATTTTTAAGTCGTGTTTGTTTTAAGTCGTGTAAAAGAAAGGGAGGAACGAATTATAATGTTTGGAGCTTTTGAAACCACCACTTCAGAATAGCTTCCAAGCAGCTGATTAAATTGTACAACTGAATAACTTTTCTCGTCAGTCCCATTTTCACTTTTTACGCCCTGAAATGTAACACATATTCCTATGAAGAGATCTATAGTCACTACTGTGAAGAACATTATTAACATTAAGGAATAAGTGTTTGTTTCTCACATGGTTCAAGTAAAGAATAATAATTCTATTTTTACGCAGTGTTTTTATTTTATTTTTTAAACTGAATAATACATATTTCGATTTTGTGACAAAACAATAATTCACATTCTTATTGAGCTTGTCTTTCTGTTTTAGTTTGCTTTTAAATTTTTAAATTTCGACTCTCGTCTCATCACGTTCTTAATGCGCCACTGACTGGGACATGTAAACATTTTAAATTTGTTGTAATTAGTAAAGAAAAAATGTTGTGTAAGAATGTAAATTATTTTTATGCGTGAAGTATGCTCATACATACGTATCTTCGTTCTTTACTTGGTGTTTTTAATGCTGTTATTCTCGCTGCTAGATAATACAAAGTATTTGTTTCGTTATTCATTTATTTTCATATATTCGTATTTTAACGCTTCGTCTAAAACAAAGCGGTGTTAGGAATCGCTCTTCATCTATTCTAACTAAAGTTAAAGGATGCATTCGGTGTAACTATTTCTACAAGAACAATGGAAATGAGAAAAACTGAACTCTTCCGGAATTCAAAGAACAATCGAACATTTATTTCTTTTTTGGAGCTCGTCTTTTGTGAATTTTTATGATGATTGTAATCAAGCGTATTTGACAAAAGGGCGCTTAAGCGGAAGGTTTTAATAAAATTCTGTTCCTCTTGGATCTAATTTTTGATCTAAGCTTGAAGTTTCTGATAGTATTTTTTCCTTATTTAATTATTACGGGTATCACATTCTCTCCATAATATGCTATATTTATAAACAATATCATATTGTCGTTTCTAAGTTAATAAT
The DNA here is from genome assembly GCF_044657685.1 of Stegodyphus dumicola. Classification (NCBI taxonomy): domain Eukaryota; kingdom Metazoa; phylum Arthropoda; class Arachnida; order Araneae; family Eresidae; genus Stegodyphus; species Stegodyphus dumicola. Next base: position 73,736,257 of record NC_140780.1, read on the forward strand.
TAATTTTTTTCAGCGTTTGTTTTGTTGCGCTAAAGAAAATCACGTGGCATTATTGGCTAGGCAATACCGCCAGAAATTGGCGTCTGCAATTAATTCAAAAGGGTTTGCAATTATCTCAAAGTTAGCTTAGACTAATCCTTTAAGCGAAATAGTAAACCCTTCGTCCTTTTACCCGACAACAGCGAAGATATTCCTCGTTTTTTCCTCCTCCCCTTTCTATTCAGCGCAGTCCGGGCAAAGCTTATAAAATCTTCTTCTGTTCTGTTTTCAAAGACTGCCTCTAATCCTTTAAACTAAAGCTTTTTGAATAGGGTTTTATCCCCAGTCTGCAATGCTGTGTTACAATTCTTCTGCTGGAGCAGACGCTATTGAAATTTCCAGACGCCGATCTATTGCGCCCGAAATAAATTCCTCCATATTTCTTTCCAGCTGTTAAATTGAAGGATTTTGAGTTGCCCTTCCGACCCTTTATTAAACGTTTGTTTTCTACTCAAGTATAGAGATCTCTTATCCCACCATTCCTCGCCAAGTAGCTCGTGGCGAGAGAGCGCCAAAAAGAACACATTGTGTCGCCTCTTTCTGGAGCTTTATGATTGGAAATAAGAATTGAAGCCTCAATAAAGGATTCTCGAATACAAATCTCTTCATTAGAATCTGCTATTCGATGCAGCAATCCAAGACTCGGCGTTTGTCACCTGCTTGCTGTGATTTGATTGTTTCATCCAGTGGTTAAATGGCTATCGTTACGATGGGTAGCTCTTAACATGATGATGCACGTCATTGTCGTTTATACTGCCGTTTCCGTTTCATTAACTTCTTGCGCTCATTGGGAACATTTCCGCCACTTGTTGATAGAGCTTCTCCTCTGTTCACCAGCGCGTCTTTAAAATTGTTGTCTTTACGACTGAATAAACGAAAAATTGCTTAAGTGCCTACTCACTTACTGCTTAAAGAGCAAGAAAACAAGTGCATTGAGTAATATATTTTGAGGTGGATCATACGAAGACAAATCAAAATTTCAAAAACATATTATGTACTAGATGTATTCAAAAATAAATGTTTTAGCCTTGTTTATAGTTTAATTAACCTTATTTATAGTTTAATAGTGTATAACATGTATCTAGATTAGATTGTTAATACAGACTTTAAAATAGCATAACAAGAAAATGAAAATGCGTGCAGTGGAAACTGATATGACCGCATTTGTTGTATCTTCCTTTATACTCAGTCATGCCATAAATGCAGAATATTACCTATTAACTGAAAATGACAGACGCTTGCTACCATTTTAATAAATGAAATGAATAAAATAGACCGTTGGTTTATGCTTCATGAATGCGGTTTTGAAATGAGAGAAATATTCATAATATTCCCTTAAAAGTAGATTTTTGGAAAGATGAAGCATACATTTTTAAACAATAGTATTAATAATAATTAAAATCTCAGAACATGTGACAGAATTATAGTGGTTGTTGAACTTAAGTCTGTTAAGTGCATCTTGCGGGAAAATTTGATTTTTTTTTTCAATTTAAAGTAAAAAATAGTAAAAGGTAATTAAAAGTATACTTACTTTTTCAACCTCTTACGGTGATTTAAAAACATAGTAATACGGATGCTGTGAGACTGTAAAAATGGATACATTTAACGGATTGGACATAGCTCTATGGCTAACTAAATAATTTGGAAAACAGTTCACTATTAATGTGGTTCAGTATGTTAAGTTAAAAAAAGGCTCATTATTAATATAGTTAAGTTTGCTATATATAACATTATAAGGTATGCTATATATCATTATAAGGTATGCTATATGTATTAAATTATATATATCATTATTAGTGTGGTTCAGTATGTTAAGTTAAAAGTGGTTCATTATTAATATAGTTAAGTTTGCTATATATGTCATTATAAAAGCCTATTATTAATATAGTTAAGTTGATAGTATTTCACTGTTAAATTACAGAGTTATGTGGATATTGGAGCTTAAGGAAAATACATTTGTAGTTTTACAATAACTATATTCCATTGCATGTAAATTTTTGGCAACAAAATTGCTTCTGTCATAGCTGAGCATAAAAATAATCTCACTGTATGGTATAGGGTAAACTTGTAATTTTTTCTGCCATTTCCTCTCTCGCCTGACTGACGGCGATTTTTTATTTTACCAATTATTGCATTATAATTTTTTTTAAGCCAAGCCTACCACTATCATTGTATTTGTCATTATAAGGGCGAAACTTGTCCGTAGACACGAAACCTTAATATCTATTTTAGTAATGAAACTTTTAATATCTGCGAGAAATTGAATTAAAAAGGCTAAAATTTCTGAACCTTCCGTTCTTATTAAGTAAGCTGAGGTGATACCAGAATAATTCATAATTTTCAATTCCTTTTCCTGTGACATGAAAATTGGCTGTAATTAAATGCGAAAGATTGTCGACCACCTGCTTGCTGATGGAGAGCCCTGCCATATATTATGTGCCATTCCGTGTGTCCATTACTTGTGATTCTGATATTCATGAATAGCTTTCCTTCAAAATCACAGAAAAGTGCAATATAAGAAGAAATTTGGCAGTATTTACTCCTGTAAGTACAAACGCAAACGTTTTTGTAATATTCTAAAGTCTTTTTCCGTAAGTCAGATACTCCTAGAACTAGTGGCTTTTATCGAAATTTCACATCGAATTGTTCTCACTGTGTTTATACATATGCTTAGTAAATATTGCACAATCTCTAACTGAAGAGTATGTTTGTCATCACATAGAGAAAACGTGTTCATTGATTAGTTTATTTGTAAGAAATGTATTTTTCACGAAATTATTGGATTTGTTGGTTATAGTTCCTTTTCTTACGAAATGCTGCACGACTTTCAAATTACATTCGAGAACATATTTAAAATAGTTATCTACCAGTCACAGTTTTTGATACAGTAATATTAATTGAAGTAATGTTCATTATTTTTTTTTATTCTGGTAATATTTATTTCCACACTGAAATAATAAAATTGTTCTGTCATGAATAATACCTAAAAATAGTGCAAGAATTTTTTTCCCTGTCTTAATTCCGTAAACGGTTTCTTTAGTAGCGACATTTAAGTGATGATATTTTTTAATGTAAAGATTTTGGATATTAAATTTTTTTGAAAAACTACGCTTCTGTTAGATCTTTTACAATGCAACTGTAATATTTTCTCATAGTTATATATTGTAGCATATTCGAAATCTGTATGACACACACACTTACCCTCATGTACCTGAAATTGCATGTTCGGGAATTTTCTGGCTAAGTGTAGTAATGTAAAAAAAAAAAAAAAAAAAAAAAAAATGAATAAATGAATAAATAAATAAAAATAATATAAAAATAAAGACATCACATCCACTAACAATACATATTATTTGGTTTATGCAGAAAGAGACGAGATGAAAAGAATATTTTTTACCATTAGCTATAGCCATTGGTATAGCTATGCAAACTGAAAATAATCATTTCCTTCTTCTAAGCAAGGGAAAGATGTTTGGATGAATTACAGATACAGATTTCGAAGGGCAATGTAAATATTACTCATTCAGTCATGGTGATTCTCTTGATTCTTAAATATTCATTGCAAACACCTACAATCTGAGTAAGTCCATCAAGAGATTCATTCCAAAAATGGAAATGCAGAAGGGTCCCTCCGTCTATAATGTACTCTACGATATATGTTTCCTTTTTTTTTTCCCTTGTCGGGGTTGCTTTTTTTTCCTTATCTACATCTACTTTAAAATTTGCTTCCGATTTTTCTAGATAGAGCGACCTTCTACAAATTTGCAACAGCTAATAATTTTCTAAGCCACAACAAAGATCTTTTTCTTGTATATATTTTTTTCCCCATCTGAAGTTCTGACATGGCTATTGTTTTCTCAATCTCCTATGCTATTTTTTTCTTTTCCCGCATTTTTCAGATTTTGTAGCGGATGGGAGTTTATACTAAATCATCAATCAGCCGACAAAATTTCTAGCTGGGAAAAGGGCCTTCCCTGTTGTTGCATCGTCCTAGGCCGGCCTACTCGCCACTCGCACTTTAATTCGCTTCCTGCATGGATGATTACGTGTTTATGAATGCTTAACGACATCGAATTTTCCACTTTTAGGCACTCTTTTGTCTTATTTTTTATTTGCTTGCTATCACAGTTATCGGTCTTTCTTTCTTCACAACATCGACATTAACTTTTCCCAAACCGATTTTTTTCCCTCCTTCAGCCGCCTCGGTGCTTTTTAGATCATCGCATAATTCAAGCAAAACACCTGAACCTGTTCGTTTGTTTGCTTCCTTTCTTTGCCTGGTTTATTGGTGAAATTTAAGCAAAAGTATAGATTAAAGGTATCGCAAAAATTTTTTACCCATTTAAATGTAAAATGCATCCATGCCTTGTTAGAATAAATTGCTAGGGAGGAAAACTTATTTGAAAAGGGAAAAAAAAAGACTATTCCTGTCAAAAGTGTTAGTAATATTCACCTTATAAATGCAATTTAGCTTAGAACCTGCTTTCTTAGCTATGCTGTGGCGAGCTAATTCGAGAAAGCTGATTTTTTTTTTTTTTTTTTTTTTCATGTATTAATTCAAACATAGTTAGTACCGTCCTAATTCACATCTTGATTTCTTATATTGCAATTTTTTTTATACTAACATAAATGAATCTTTCTCCTTTTAATGAAACTAATTTGTGATATACTTCATTGGTAACATTTACAGTGTGTTTGAATGTGTATGTTATTGTAACTCTCTCTCTCTCTCTCTCTCTATCTATCTATCTATATATATATATATATATATAAAGAGAGAGAGAGAGAGCAAGAGTATATCTTCTCAAAAATAAATTTTGACCATAAGAAATTAATATTATATTATCAGATACGCCATACAACGGCGAAAGTATATTTCCATTCCTTCAAGAAGAAAAATGTATAATAGTGCATGCATTTTTTTAACTTGCAAATAAAAATCACATTCCCCTGTTCATGCTGTCGCGGTGTAAAAGCATGTCTATCCACCAACGACGTGAGAGATCCGCCGTTCGAATCCCGGCGAGGGCATCGTTGATTATCCACCTTTTTGCGAAAAAGTATAATAGTTTCTCGAGCGGAGCCTGAATTAAAACATGTTAGACGATAACTCGTCACCACCTGGATTTAAACAACCGAATCTTGTGCCTCTCCCTAATCGCCCTTTAAGTGGAAAGAATATCTTCCCCCTCGCGTACTCTAATGGTGTAAGTCAATAGCACGACCAGCTAATAAAGTGGAAGATCAGTGGTTCGAATCCCAGCGAGAGTGAAATTGATTATTTGCATTTCTCGGTTCCAAAAGAGTCTATATAACCTGCACCAATAATGAAACTGAAATATCGCTCTGCAGTTCACATCGATCGCAGTTCTTTGCTGCCAGATTTATAACCATGTCGAAGAATGTGGGTTTCCTAGCTCGAAAATCATAATATTCATTTAATTTAGCATTAGGCAAAAGAATTTTTATTGAAAAGTAAGGTCTCTCAATAATTTTAGTTGAACAAGAAAGTACCTGCCTTTACTGTAATTTCTTTCCTTGTTTAATAACAAATTTCTGATTGCCATGTCTTCAAAAACCGAAAGATATTCTGTAAATTCTTCTTTTTGATAAATGAAATAATTGTTATAATTTTCTATTCTTTTCCTCCCTGTTACTTTTACTTGAATCTGATTACGTTAAACAGTTACGAGTAAAAGTTCGTTTTGAATTAACTGAATATTTATGAAGTAAATCTTATATATATATATATATATTTATTAGCTTATCTGTTGGATGCATTATGGGTATGTGGTTTTGAATCATGTAAAACCAGTTTATGCAAAACCTCAGTTCAGCGTCGCTCATTTTTCTTACGGCCTACCAGCGGCCAAGCGGTAAAATCGTTGAACACTAGTAGTTCAGTCTAGGATTCGAATCCCGCGAACGGGTCGACTGCATGGGCGTTTTTGTGGTTTTTCCCATGTGTAGCGTGTATACGACAATTTTTCCTTAGAAAGTTCTCCACGAAGGCATCCTTCCCTTTAAGGAGATATCAGTCGAATGCATTGCCATCGTCATATTAACCAAATAATTTTTTCTTATTTTTTCTACGTATTAGAATGTTATAAGTAACTCATGCGGGAATCAAATTCTGAAAAGGGCTTTCTGTGTCTTAGTTCATCTTTTTAAAATTTCCTTTGTCATTGTCAGAGTTATGGAAACGGTATTCTGCCTTTTTATCCTTTGTCTTTATGTATAGGATTTCTAGCATTTTCATATAATGTATTTCCTATGATTATGGCGCAAGTCGAACATAAAAGTACTGCACTAGAATTAAATAACTGAATAATTTTGCATATTACAGTATAAATTTTTCGAAATGCAGATTCTTGAGTTATAACAAAGTGCAGAAATTATATGCACAGGAAGGGAAATTTTTTTTTCTTTCGAGTATGCATGCTATATCTTGATTACCAAAGCGAAAGTCTTCCAAACGTGATTAAATTCTCATCCGTCACTTTTGTCGAAGTATTTTCTATTCTTTATTAATTCTGCAGCCTTTATCCCAGATCGATTTAAGAAGAAGGCTTTTTTTTCTGTTCCATTTATACTGTATATAGTTTCATCAATCCAAAAGAGGAGAAATCCAGCTATGTACAAAAGTAAACTAACCCTTAGGACTAATTTCTAAGGCATAATTAATAACTTTTGAACAATTAATCCTAGAAGTCAGGTATCAAGTGTGGAAGTTCTGTGACTACTTCCTTTATCTTTCTGCTTTTTATTTTCCGTAGTGCGTCATGACTTAAATTATCCGAACGTCACTGCGAGCTGATATTTTTCTCATGAAGTATGGATTTTAAAAAAAAAAAAGTTTTTTAAACATCACATAAGCTCTGTTTCCAAAACTAACATTATTCTGATGTTTCAAATTAAACGAATCTAAAAAATAAATGATTGGATACTTTGAATTGATATCTCCTTAACCACTTTAAATCGTATACTAGTACGTGTGTTACGATACTGGATGACGGAAAAAAGAAATTCCTTATGATATACCATTTTTTTTAATCTGCCGTGGCGAAGTTTTATTTTGAAGTCGCTTTAGTACTTGCATTACTATGTGGAAAATATTTCTTTGTCATCTGTATGCAAATAAAATTACGCTTGTCGAAGATAAACTAAGCCATCGGAAATTCCGTTGAGAAAATTATAGTCTGGAGCAACTCTATTTCGGTTTAAAACCCTCCAATTTGAAACGGTCCATCAGTTGTGCTTCCGAAAATAATCGCGCAGAATGTAAGGAAAAAGAGAAATCAAATGCCTGGTGTCGTACGACAATAGATAAAGCATCCGTAGAGAAAACGGATTCACCCCCTTTTTACTTTGGGGGGCAAAAGAGGGTGGCTCAGGTGTGAACCGGGAGAGCATCCTGTGGCCGCAGTCCATCAGACCTCTTGGAATCAATACGCCGAACACACACTCTGTTCGGGGAACAGCATATATGATGTTGTATTCCCTGCGTAGGACTTTCACCGCGTGGCATCGATAGTTGGGATTCTTTGGATCGTAGTCCGATTATCGGCGGTTAGCTCGGTTGCTAATTTGATGGGATTTTGCCATCTCATTTCCCCCCCTTTTGTATGCTTAAATAAATATGCAATGAATTTCTTTCTAATTAAAGAAAAATTGCATTTGTAAAGTCCGAAAGAATTTGGAGGCTTTTTCTAAACAAGCAGCTAACACTTTTTTTCCCCCTTTTAACTAATTAATTTCAGTCATCTATTTTTTCTCCGTTCTTTTTGCATATTTATCTGTAACCTCCATAATAATTTGTGCTCTTTTAATACAGAGATCTGCATTTCAGGAAAATGATGTCAAACGATGCAAGCATTTCTATAGTGAGAATTTGTTTTCTACGTATTTCTGATTTCATCAGGGTCGTTCCTAGGCCATTGGCTGCCCGTGTACTTTCCCAAGATTGCCGTCCCAAAATAAAAAAAAAAAAAAAAAAAAAAAAATGATTAATGATTAATAAAATTTTTATTTCATATTCGCTAAGTACTTACATATGACAAAGTGTATAAAAAGTACATAATATGACAAGTTCTTATATTGAATTTTAAATATTTAGGCATGATATCGCGAGAGTCCGGCCGCCCCTGATTTTCACCTCCCACTCCTGATTTACGCCCTGCACCCCCGCTAGGAACGACCCTGAATTTCATTAGTTTTATTTCTATGAAGTGCCTGTATTTGGATTAAAATTGATATTTTATTTTCGTGGGATATTTTAATGTAACTGTTAAATTTCTCCTATCTGCCTTCGACGGACTTAGTTGAGCATAAAAATGCACTGCCTCTTATAAATACTGTATTATTATAAATTTCTGTGATATTAATGTTAATATTATTAATTAAACTTTTTCTTAGGACGAAACAGCGTTAATGTTTTGTGCAATCTGAGTAATGCAAGTAAACTCTGAATTTAAAATTTAAATTTAGATGAATGAAGAAACAGTATTACAGCATATGGTTGGGGTTTGTAAAGTTTTTCGACGCTCTTTTTTGTTTCGAATACTGTTAACCTTGCGTATATTTTTTTGCTGGCCAGGCGGGTATCACTTGGATAAATATAAAGATAATTATTACGTCTGTTTCATGCAGCAGCGACGGAAGATCTTTAAAAATATAAAGGAAAAAAATGAGCCGATTTATAATATGGGGATTACCCCTTGTAAGATCCCCACAATAGTTGGGTTGCTTCTTGAGCCTTCTGCACACACAGACGGACTGACACACAATCTGATCCCACCCTTCTTTCGTTGTATCGGAAAAAAGTTCTTTCTGGCAATGAGGCTAAAGACAATATAATTTATTAGAATCGTTGTTTGTCTTTAATCTCTGTCCCGCACAGCAAACGTGCGTTTCCATGCAACATATTTGTCCTCTCATCTGTAAAGAGGGTAGCAATTAAGACTAATCGGATATCTTCAGAAGTTGGAATGATTAATACTTAAATCAGCTGCCGATTCTGGAATAAATTTTCTAGATCCAAAGCATTTAAAATTTGAAAATCTCTTCAATGTTCCTGCAGTTTGACACAACTTTGATGAATTTCACCTGGAGCCGAAAGCGTTTCGCGAGTCTTAATGTGATTTTTGTTTTTAATAGTCTTTAAACTTCCATTGCGAGTAAGAAAGCGAGTATTGCTTATGGTACATATTATTTGTTTTTGTATAAATATGCTAATCCTATTGTTTGCAAACGACACGTGTGCGGTATGCGAATGTATATCTATCTATCTACACATGCATATCTATCTATCTGATTACTTTGATTGTTTTTTCTGTTTTTTTTAGATTATTTTAAACTGTAATTTATGTTTTTATTGGTTCAGAAACAGGCTTATTGTGTTTTTTTTCTCTCGTTGCATCAATCCTTTACTGACCATGCAATGAAAGATATAATTTTCTTATTTCATTTTCTTACAGTTTGCCACTCAGCTTCTGGTTTGAGGTTTTTTTTCCGTATGATTTATTCTGAATTGAATATGGGATGAATTGTAACCATATTCTTTATTTAAATCTATTTTCCTTATATATATATGTCATATTAAAGCACAAAGGAAAAAACGGAACACTGTAGATGCGTGATTAGATCCATATTGAAGAAGAATTTTGATTGCGCAGTATGCTAGTAATGCTAACTTAGTAACATCTAAAGAACTTGGCAGTCGAGGCAGTTTTAATTCCATTTTTATTTGCAACTGATATTTGTGGCCACAATCACTTGGCACTCTAGTCGTGCCTTTCCACAGAGGATTTACATTTTTGAAATTGCTGAGATAGAAAGCAAGCCAGCGAAATTACATCTTAGCAGAGCACAGAGCAAAAGCTGAAGTGCGTAATTATGAAAGATGGAAGCACGCGAAGAGAAAAGTTTTGGTTTGCAATTTGGTGATTGGTCGAGAGGGATCTGCATTATGGGTTAAGAAAGATCGCATGATTAATTTGAATGACGCAGTTTAGACTTAAGCGCTATTTTTAGGACAGATAGAGGAAGTTCTCAAATGAAATAGAAAATAATGGAAGTTATAGTGAATTAAGTTTAGAAGTTTGCTTTCATATTTTTTATCTTACATATCCCCCCCCTTCAAAAAGAAAAAGGCATAGCGACAGTGAAGCCTTTTTAAAGAGAAAGAGTTAAAGCACTAGCAAATGTAAAGAAAAAAAAAACAAAACACATAAGTCATCAAATTTTTGTTCTGTAAAGTATAATTTATAAAGATCAATTTTTTTTAAATAAATTTTTAACTTTTAGAGTCCTATTGAATTTTTCAGCATTTCAGTGCAAAAGTCTTTTTGTTTGAGAATTCACATAATCATAATTCTTCAGGGAAGGTTCTTGTTATTACAGAATATCACAAAATAAACTTTTACTTAATGATTACTTATAAATATTTATGATATTAATTTTCATACTGATAAATTATAATTTAACATCATAAATAATAGGATTAAGATTTTCAGAATTTATGGTTTCACCTTTATCATCTTTCCATTTTCAATTCCTGTATTTTACCAAACTGGAAGCCTCGCAATATTTCTAAGCAAACATATCCATCAAAAGGGCTGTCCTCTTGAGCTAACCAGTGTGTTCTATGCACTGGTGGCCCAGGGTGCCTAGACAGTTACTTGAAAAGGCCTCCGTTCCTCGCATTAAGGTAACTGGCCTTTGAGAACTGCACTAATACATTCCATAATAAAAAAAATATAATAATAATAATAATATAAAAAAATTACATGCATTCATAAAATGAGAGCCTCCAACATTATCTTGCATGAAGAGGGTAAAAGGAACAACTGTACAGAGGTAATTACAGGCCTCTGTTGAAGGAACCAGTACACCCTCATCATACTATACGTAACACACAATAACCCATAAATTTTAACATGCATTTACCATAATTTCATACTACTTATCTGTAATAATTTCACGCATTTTTTTACACCTACTTCATTTTTAGAATAATTATAAAATTCGTATTCAAAATTCTCAACAAAATTTCAAAAAACATAAAAACTTATCTTAATATCCTTCCCTATGAATAATTTAAATAGCTTAAATTTCGTTACTTAATTTGCTCACACATAATTATGAAAAATTAGAAACATTAATGAACAAGAATTTCAGATTTTCTCAAAACAAATTGCAGAAATTTTAACCAATGTTGAAATGAAAACTACAGAATTCGCAGCACATTAAATAATTTAGTTCCTGAGCTAGATTCACACGAATGTTATAATTTTTGAGCTGTTGAAAAAGCAGAAGCGCAAATAATTTTCTGTCGCACATACTTGCAAACACTTAACTCAGATCGACCTTGAACCCACTGTAATGCTGAATTCCTAAACGGTAATTCACTGATGATTTAGAGCACTTTTTTTCTAAATATTGTAGAGATCGGCGAAGCAAATTCAATATTACTTTTTACTAGGCATTCGAACTTCTCAATTTATCGAGAGATTACTTTCAATCTATAAACACTACGCGTGATTATTTTTTTGAAGCACTTGCAAAACACCACAGCAGAAGAATGATCTGTTATTTTTTAAACACTGAAAAAACAAACTTGATGATTCACTTCTTTCACATTATCTTGGATTTACACAAAACGATGATTTGAAGAGCTGAATTAAATTTTCCATTGAGGTTTCAGGCTGCAGGAAACTATCCTGTCGACTTAATTGTCATAATAAAAGCACAAGGAAAATGACGGAACACTGTAGATGCGTGATTAGACCCATATTGAAGAAGATTTTGATTGCGTAGTATGCTAGTAATGCTAACTTGGTAACATCTAAAGAACTTGGCAGTCGAAGCAGTTTTAATTCCATTTTTATTTCCAATTGATATTTGTGATTTTTTGATATTGTTGAGATAGAAAGCAAGCCAGCGAAATTACACCTTAACAGTAGCGAGCAAAAGCTGAAGTGCGTAGTTATGAAAGATGGAAGTACGCGAAGAGAAAAGTTTTGGTTTACAAGGTCAGTTTCAGTTCTTAATTATTACGTCATCAGAGTTGCGCGGGCCATAGAGTGATCTAGAAATGACGCAATGCAAAGAAGTTATTACGATTTTAGAATAGAGAGGAAGAATTAATGTTTATAGTTTAATCTATAATTTTGATTCATATATTTTTATCTTACATATATATATGCTACATATTAGATATAATACACACATATACGTCTGTTATATTTATATATATATATATATACCAATTACCATCCTAAAGTTTGGAAGAATCTCTTTTTTTTTTTTTTTTTCCTGAAACAGATAAAAAGTAACAAATCAAAGAAAGTGAAAGGTTGATTTATTAATAAAGCAATTTATTCAAAAATAAGAGTAAAAATAATAATTTGGCTCTCAATCTTTCATTCTTCAAAATATCCGTTTCGAGCTGCTGCACACTCAAACTATTTCAATGAGTAGTTTTTCACTATATTTCAATAATATATTTTCTGTTAATTAACTATTTATTTCGGTAGCTATAGTTAGACAAATTACACCAAGTTTTTTAACCCTCTGAGCTGTATGACTGGCTTTCTCATGAGATTTATTGTCACCTGGCACATATTAACTTATAATTTGAAATATTTTGCTTTCTTACTCTCTTTAATAATGTAAATGTCATCTTTATGAATGTAATTTTATGAAAATAGAGACTAAAATAAATAATCTTACAAAATTAGCTAATAAATACTGTTTAAATACACCTCTTCATGACTGATCCAAAAACCAGCGCCGCTCAGAGGGTTTTAATTTGCATCTTCGAAAGATGTTAAGTATCAGATTTTCTGATTGAATTCATGCCACAAAATATGAAATGATTTAAGTGAGGATTTTGTAATGGCTAATGCATTGTTTTAAGTTCTAGTACTTTTCCGCCTCCCATAATATATTTTCGATATAGCTCAGAAGAATGTTTAGGGTCATTGTCTTCAGGGAAAACAAATCCAGACCCACTCAGGCGTTTTCTGGATGATAATTGCCGTTGAAGTGAGATGTCGTAGACGCACTTATTCAAAATGCAATTTATTTAAAAAATTGACCAACTCAATTCATCACCAAAAAATTCAACAATTTGCCTCCAGAATATATCGAGTAGAGCAATTTGTACTCTCGATAGGAAAGAAAGCAACCTTTTGCTTCTATTTGCAAAATGTTCTGATTTTTGTTCGTTTGTGAAAAGAACATTTTCCTATCTTATAAAGTCCATTTTTTTTCGTTTTGGAGCACCCATTTGTGTCTTTTTTAATTAAGAATCTGAAAAGTGCTTTTTTTATTTGTAGCGATTCTTTTCAAACCAAGATTTTGAAGTCTTCTCTGTATTATATAGTCAATGACACCAAATGTATGCGTAATTCAAAGACTGGTCCTTTCTAAAATAGTTGCGTTTAGTTATGATTAATTATTATCCTCATCTTTAAATGTTAGTTCGAAGTTGCTTTATTTCGGCTAAAACAGTGTCTGTTCTGTACAGTTTCACTGAAGCAATTTTGTGTTATTCACAATAGTCAGCAAGGTATTTGCTAAGTCAATAATTGCAATGTGCCATAACAGCTTTTCTTATAGCTGGTATTCCAGCTCGTGTTTCAGTTCTAAGTTTCAATTTAAGAAACATATGAAGCAGATCTGGTGAACAGAAATAATGTAAAAATTTCTGAAATGAGTTGAATGAATTGAAAATTCAAATGGAAACTTTTTTTCACCGGTTTTAAAACAGCTTCAGAACTAGAATCTTAACTATCTTTACTTGATGAGATTCATCCATTACTAACGTTCTTTACTTGCTTAAATAATTTATTTTAACCGCGTAACTGACTTTAATAATTTTAAATTCCCCCTGCAATGAATGCAAATGATATTAATTGCATACCTAAACTGTAATATATAAAAACATTTAATAATAAATAGGAAAATGTATACTTGGAAAAGTTTAGATAAGATTACTTAATTATATCAGAAGTCGAACTTTATTCACCTTGATAAGATACATAAGTAACGTGCGTTTCTTGGAGAATTTCCCATGAGGATTTGACTCACGTTTCCTCCAAATGTTGGAAATACCAATAGCGAAGTATTTTTACTAGGAAACGAATCCCCTTGAATTTTAATGGCCCAGATTAAGAAAATCCAGTTTTTTAAACATTTCTTTCCTTTCTTGTTACGTATCGCATTTCCCACCTTTTTACACTTTTATCACACACCGTATATTTTCTACCTCTCCTCTCCCTTTTTAGCGCCATGTTCTGAAAGCTTTAAAAGTATTCACGTATTTTTCCCCTTCCTCGATGGGTTCATAGAACAAGCTCCTCTAAATTTTGAAATGGAATTACCCACTGTTTTCATCTTCTCAGCAAAGACGAACCCTCGCAAAGTACCTGCAAAGCTCACGCTGAACCTTTCTTTTATAACTGTTGAACTCTATAACAACATAATGCAAGAACCGACCAGTCACAGCAAAGCAAACACAACATTCATTCTATTCAGCTCCACATTAACCTTCTGTATTTATTTATGGAATATTTGAGGCCTAAGGAGTAGCAGATACAACAATAAGAGCGAGTGAGTTTCAAGTTAAAAAGAAGTAGACAGGAAGACATCTAATTATGTATTCTAATGTTAATATTATTATGTATTAATAGTGCATTATAGATTTCTTTAAAGAAATAATATTGTCATAGTTGCCTGTAGCTTATCCATGACTGCTTTTTATTGTTATATTCTTACTATAACCGCCTCTTTCGGAAATTAAATTACTCGCATAATTTTTCTCTCTCGATTTCCGGATGATGAAACCAGTAAAAGAAAGGGGGGGAATGTGCGAGGAAATAATGATACTTGCATGATGCTCAAAACAGCGAGAAGTCTGTATCCAATACTAAAAAACTGCTCAATCCTTGCAATAAAAAGTGAATTGATAGCAGCAGAACTCTTGCAGTTACATTTTTCCTTAGTCTGTTGCAAGTATTCTTGATGCTTTATCTGAATAAGCTGTTTTTTTTTTTTTTTTTTTCCTCCCAATGAAATGAAAGCATCTGTTTCTTTTGTTTACGGCGAAGGTGCTACTTACTGCTTCATGTTTAGTATTTCGTAATAAACTGAAGTTAGCACTGCATGAAAAATACTGAAGCTACCTAAGGAATAATCCTTAATTTTTTCGCCTTTTTAAGCTTTGTTTCTTTTTAACTTTCGAGAAATAATTTTTGAAAGGGATTATTTTTTGCCAAAGAAAAAGAGACTGCATATTACCGAATTCCTATATTTCTTTCCGTTTTGTGGAAGTGTGTGTGGGAAGGGAGTACAAAAATCAGCTGCTAGAAAAAAGGCATTGCTATACTAAATAATAAAGTATAAAATATTGTACAAGTGGAAGAGCGAGGGGAAAACAATATTGAATTTCTCTTAGTCCAGTGTTCTAGTATAAGTGAGAAAAGTGAGCTGCATGACATCTTTCTTCTCTTTTCTCATGCATAATTTAAGTATGAGAAAGTTCGTTCTAGGAAGGCCTCTATTAAAAAAAAAAAAAAAAAAAAACACTGCATGTGGAAACCTTTATGCTAGATTCTTGCCGTTTACTGCAATTATGAACTGATCATTCATTCATTTACTATTAAAAAAATACAAAAAATAAAGAGAGAGAGAAAGAAAAATAAACTTTTTTGTTTTTAAATTTACATGTCTTTTCCCTCGTCTTCGTATTAAATATATATATTATACCAAAGAAACTTAATTCCCTCACGAAGTGACCGGCCTGTGCTGGTCAGAGCTTGAAATGTGTAATAATGTACCTGGTCGCGAATCTGATGAAGAAACTGTATGCATATTTTATCTAATATATGTAACACTCATATTTGTAATCTAAATAGGGAAATTCTATACAATTTATCGAAAGGAGAAAAAGTGATTTTCCAGTACCCGCTCAATGCTTATTGACTATTTCGAATTTTACCCGGTCAAAACCCGATGTGGCGAGTCATTTCGCGCAGAACTAAAGGAGTAGTAATGGCTGTTTCCTGTAGTAATAGTAATTTGAATGAGAACATGCGACTGCCCCTTAGTCTTGATTAATTTCATGTTTATTGAGTTTTTGTAAGGAATGAAACTCTGTTTTGTGTTTCGATTGTTTCTAAGTGCGTGTTACTCCGGCCGCCATAGTTTTGCAATAAGTTTTTTAATTAAATTCGAGTCAAATCAATAAATGTTATACAATAAGTAAAATTAATATTTTGATTTGTATTTATCATTTGATGAAATGTTACCGACTGTTATTGGGTTATTTAAGAGTTTGCAGCGCAACCTGTTCTTATCCTTTAGCTTGTATCTAATTGTGCTTACTAATTTAGACGATTTTACTAATTTTAATTTTACTTTGGCATGTACTTGCTGCCCAAAGCGCGAAGTAACTAGTCTCCGGACGTTAAATCGTACCATATACATGATGTTAACATTTAAAAAAGTGAATGGGCCCTATTGCTCCCTTACTTTGATATATACAAGTATGTTTAATATTTATACCTTTATGCGTAAGATGATGTAAAAAATAATACGTCCAGATTTCTACATTTTTTTTTTTTTTCATTTGATCCACGGTTTAGAGGGTTTTATACACAAAGGAGATGGATGCAAGTAGAGAGGAGAACAACTTAACACTCTTTTAAGCATTACTCAAGTAAACTTTGTATAATGGCTTAAATTTATTTTAAATTATTAAAAAGCCCGGAAAAATTTTTCCTCAACTTATTTTTTTAAACTTAAAACAAATAACTGCTTATTAAGCACCTAATAACATTCTATAGGGGCTAAAATGATTTAATCTGTTCGTGTGAGCTATTGCGATTATTTTTTTGGGAACATTTTAACCAAGAATACAGACAAAACGAGGCAACAAGGTAAGCTTCTTCGTATCCTGCCTAAAGCAAAAGATTTTTATTCGCCACACTGGAGTAAAATAATTTCATCCTTATGTAAACACTTTAGGACATATGTGTCACAATAACTTTAATCAATTCGAAGGAGATGGAGGAGCCAGTTTACCGTTTTGTTCTTAAGTATTCCGCAAAAATTTAGGTGCTTAATAAGCAGTTATTTGTTTTAAGTTTAAAAAAATAAGTTGAGGAAAAAATTTTCCGGGCTTTTTAATAATTTAAAATAAATTTAAGCCATTATACAAAGTTTACTTGAGTAATGCTTAAAAGAGTGTTAAGTTGTTCTCCTCTCTACCTCCATCCATCTCCTTTGTGTATAAAACCCTCTAAACCGTGGATTAAAAAAAAAAAAAAAGTAGAAATCTGAACGTATTATTAAAAGAAACTGCATCATTTTAAGGCAAGCTTCAAATCCCATAAAATGAGAAAATATAATCTAGTTGTGTATACCTTGACTCAGAGAAACATTTAAAGGCATTTATTCCTCTGGTGAGGGGAGGAGAGAGTTCCATATTATCAAAAATATTCTCAGGGCAATGTAATTAAGTGATAACAGCTTGCTGTTTTTCGATAAGTGGTGTATGAGTTCGTTTTGCTTGTTTTAAATTTCGCTATTGATTGATAAACCGGAGAAAAAGCATCTCAACCTTAGATGCACTAAAACTAAACTAAACTCGGCGGTGCAAACAGCTCTTAGAGAGAGCCATTGCCGGCAGTGCCCTGATATCTGCTTTCTAGACCGTAGGGTCCGAGGTGCTTGTGCATCTTGCTTGGACAAGTGGTCAGCTCGCAGGACCTCCCGGTGTTTAGTCCCCAAGCGAACTTGTTACTCATTATATGGACCCACTCAAGGGATGAGAGGATGAGTCAACTTTGCCCAGCCCGGGGATCGAACCACGGACCTGTGGTGCTGCTTCGCGACGCGCTAGCCACTATGCCACCGGGCTTTCTTAAATGCGCTAATCTTTTTTAATACAAGGAGCATGGGATGCTACACAACTGTTGACCATAGATTGGTTTGCTCTATTTTGATTACGGCAAAACACTCTAAGGCTATCTGCCTAAGGAAAGAGATGCCTTCGTGGAGGACTTTCTAAGAAAGACTGGCTCGTATACACGTTACACATGGCGAAAACCACGAAAACGCCCATGCAGCCAGTCCGTTCGTCTGGAATCGAACTCGGGTCGGAACTATTAGTGTTCAGCAACTTAACTACTCGGCCGCTTGACCATAGAAAAACGCGCTTGCAAACAACCATGTAGAAAACGGTTGAAAAAGGATCTCCTACCATATAAGTTGTATAGACAACGAACATTTATAAAAGATTTAAATTATATGTTTGTAGACGAGTACGTTATCTATACGTCCTGAAGCATTTACGACTAATGGTGAAATTTTGTAATTTTCCCTGGGCTGCAGAAAATTTGTAATTTTCCGTGGGTTCGGTTTCCGACGACGGAACTATATGGGATATTTCAAATTTTTCTGATGCGTTAATGCTGGTACGTAACAATTCAGTTGCTTTAGTCTTCTTACGTAATATTATAAGGTATTTCTCCCACTTCCCTAGCGTGCCTTCGTGGTGTAACGGCAGCACGCCGGGCCGGTATTCCAGAGGTCCGTGGTTCGATTCCCGGCGAAGGCGGTTGCACATTTTTCATCTTTTCTGCTTCCAATTAACCTAATGACTCTACAAGTGGCGCCCGAACTAAAAAGGGTTGTGGATGATGATTCTCCGCACCCAGGATTTGGCGACTAGGTACCCTAAAACCCTAGTCGCCCTTTAAAAAGGGGAGTATATAAGGTATTTCTCCCATTTACCTAGCGTGACTTCGTGGTGTAACGGCAGCACGCTGAGCCGGTATTCCAGAGGTCCGTGGTTCGATTCCTGGCGAAGGCGGTGGCATATTTTTCATCTTTTCTGCTTCCAATTAACCTAATGACTCTACAGTATAACCAAGAAAACTGTTTCCTCTAAGTTTTCTTACACCCGCACGGGCATTATTTGAATCGTTTGTATGTTAATGTGCTGTAATTGAGTACAGACGTGAAGAGTGTGTACCCTTGTGAAACTTTGCAAAAATCAATACGAGACCGCCGACCAGCGGTTGTGCGGTAAAATCGCTGAACGCTGGTTGTTCCGACCTGGGTTTGAATCCAGACGAACGGGTTGCATGGGCGTTTTCGTGATTTTCCCCATGTGTAGCGCGTATACGAGCCAGTTCCCTTAGAAAGTCCTCCACGAAGGCATCCCTCCTTTTAGCCGACAGCTCTAATTTGCTTTGCCATAGTAAACTTAACCAAACCAAAACCAATACGTGACCACGCCCGTACTCAGCTTAGAAGGACCTTTCGAAAGGTTGTTTTTCTGAGAAAGTCCTCTACAAAGGCAGTTCCTTCGTAGAAAAGATCTTGTTAAAATTAGGTTCTCATTAAAGAACCTGGCTTTAACCTGTTTTGGCCTAATTACTTAAGTGAACGTAAGCTCAAAGTGAAATTTTCAGAGGGGGAAAACTGAAAGAAGAAGGCATTTAGAGAGCAGTTTCCAAATAAATTACTAATAACTAAAAGGGAAGGAAAAGGAATCCCCCCCAATAGCAGATCGTGAACAATTACAAATATAACCCAGTCCATTAATCTATACAAGGCCGGATGTGATGGTCTCTTTATTATGGAGGCACCTAATAGGTGGGCCGCCATCGCCTTTCCTATGAAGGGACGGACAGTTACAACCGTGCCTTTTCCGGGATTCGAACCCAGGCCCTTCGGCATCGCAGTCAGCCTACCTGACCACCATACCGACTGGGCGGCAGGAAAAAGAATATTTGATGGAAAAATTTTCCCATTTGCAGAAGTTTTAAAATATTTAATTAAAATTTTATGAGCTGATGGAAATCATCGTTGTTTGGATATGTAGCCTAAAAAAAAGGAAAAAAAAAATCATCAATAATTTAGTCTTTTAAAAAAATACAGAGATTTTGTCTGAGATGCATTAGTTATATATTTACTTTTTTCTCTGTTTCTATTATACGTTTGGATATAAAATATATGTGTAGAGTTTATTTTTGGACATTAAGTCTTTATTTTTAATTGAGGATATACCTCTTATTGATGGTTGTCATTTATATTCTTAAAATCAATTTGGTTTCCGAAGTAGTTAATGAAGTCTCAGCAGAGCCACTGCTATTAATTTTCTCAGAAAATGCGTATTTCTAGGGGATTCTAGTCATATAATCTGTTTGATTCAAGCAAAATCGACTGTATGTATGTGTGTGTTCGGCAAATATTATTATATATTTCCTTATAAGTAAAGTTATAATGTAACACCATTTATTCATGGTAAAAACTTTAGAGTTTGAGTGGAGGAGTTGAGCTGTCGGGATCTCTCGAAGAGAGCGCGTCTTTTAATGACGGTTAGTCGATAACGTGCAAAAAGCATACCACGGGAACATGTGCGCGCGAGGTTTTTGTGCGCGGAGACATGCCGCGCGGGACGTCTTCTCTCTTGAAGAGGACGCAACGAAAGGCGAGGGGTGGAAAAGGTCTCGGAGCGTAGCCTCGGCGTCCAATTGGAGACTGGCGATGTAGAACCGAGGAGCGCTGTACAAATATGCTCGGAGCCGGCGGGCGGGGACTTGGAAGTTCAGAGCGCAGCCGCCGTTTTCCTTAATCACTCGCTCCGTACGAAATGCGAGCGGGTGGGCCGTTCTTCTTGGGAGAGCCGCGCCGATCGCCGCCACTCCAGACTCCGGTATTCAGCGAGCAACAGCACTCGGCCGCGTCCTTGCTCGCAGCGGCCCACGTTGCTTCCGCCGTTTTTTAGTGCGGCTAGTGTAGTTAAAGGGTGACCGGTGGACGCGTGTTGTCATCACCGGTGTCAATCAACCAGAACCGAACGGACTGTCTTCGACTTACCAGACGGCCGTGCCGTCGGCCGTCGGATGCAGTCCTGCCTCGAGTACCATCACCCACCGCACCATCCGCAGGGATCGCCCCATGTGACGTTCCGGCGGTACTCTCCGCATTCTTCTTCGCCCCCTCAACCCATCAAGGAGGAGGAACCGTCCGGCGCCCTGACGACGGCGTCCCCGGCCTCCGGTGGCGGCCCCGCCGTGTCGTCCGGCGGCGGCGGCTTCTATGGGTCCCAGCACTGCTATCTGCCCGCTACCAAAAAAGTGGAGTCCCTGCCCCGACTCGGGATGCTCAGCGGCTCCACGCCCGGCATGTATTCGGTAAATACCTTTCTTTTCCTCTTCCTCTTCCAGCCCCATCTGAGGCACCTACTACCACCTTCAGATGACTTGCCTTTCGGTCATAGATTTTACCTAGCTCTCCCAAGTACTGGGAGAATACGAACTCTCCCACGACTTGGAAGAGCAAAGATACCTTAATGAAATATTCTCATTTATTAGTATTGCTAATTGAGTAATGAATCTCATTTATTGATGCAGCTGAGTCACTTAACTCAAATTAACTTTCTTTTATCCATTTATTACTATTTTTTTCATATCTAGTATTACTGTACAATATAATTTTAAATATTAGTTGTCAGTCTGTTAGAAAATTTCGTTTTGTAATATTTTTATACTATACTTTAAAAATTACTATACATTATAATTATTTTTGCTGTTGTTCTAATTATGAAATATTAGCTGTCATTAGAATACGCATGTTACATTTTTGAAGTAATTGCTAAGATCATGAGCAAACGTTAAACTGTTTTTATAATTATTAAATTTCTAATATTTTAATTTTTATTTAAAGTTTTTGTGTTTTATAAAGCTGCTTTTAACTCATAATTTTGTTTGCTAGTTATTCATTTTGAGTATTGTGAAATGTATTTATTTCTAATATGAACGTCATTTTCATTAACAATTTTAGAACGGAACTTTTCTTTTTTATGCTTTCAATCTCATTAACGTTTTGCGTATACGAGCATGATCCCAATCGGTTAAAACATTTTATAACTTTAATTTCATGAACATTTGTGCAATTTATCATTTTGATTGACTATAATTTATTAGTATTCGAAATATAATGAAACATTAAAAAATAAATAAAAATATTTTTTTTTTTTAAAACTTTCTATATGTTCTGGCTAATGTAAATGAAAATCAGTCTCTTATAAATGAAAACCAGCCTATTATTGTGGAAGTCTTATAGCACGTTAAGTAAAAATATTTAGATAATTGCTAAACTCTGGGGGCATGCACTGAAAGAGAACCGTTAATTCTTTTAATCCTTATGAAGTGTGTATACTTTTTACGTGTTCACCTGTAAACTGTTGCGTGTGCGGACAAAAGCAATCCAAGTGTCAAATTGTGAGAACCTCAAAATTTTAGGCGCCTAGCCACTTTATTGCAATTTTATTATATCCTAGTGTACCGGCTTCCATCATTGGCCGCCTAAAGATGGTAATAAATTTCACGTCGGAGCGGTTTTAACAGC
This sequence comes from Stegodyphus dumicola, assembly GCF_044657685.1. Lineage (NCBI taxonomy): Eukaryota > Metazoa > Arthropoda > Arachnida > Araneae > Eresidae > Stegodyphus > Stegodyphus dumicola. The sequence goes on from NC_140780.1 coordinate 73,758,724, forward strand.
GCATTTTGATATATCAGCGGCTCAATTGTTTGCCGAGCGAAGTGAAGTAACGCATTGTCGTATAAAGATCAGATTCTTTAAGCCACACTCCGCTACACCTGATTTGCATTTTACGAGTTTGCTCCCTAGCATCTCTCTCCCCTTACTTCCGACCCCTCCTTTCCCGCGCCCTGTCTCTACCCCCTCTTTCAAAGTACACGTGCCGTGTGGAAGCGATCCGTGGGGTTAGAGGTCTCGAATGTTTGAGGAATGTTCAACCGATCCTCGCCCTCCTTTTCGTCCACCTCCTCTCCGCATCCTCCCCGCGGCGGGACCGATGTCCAGCTGTTTAATTAACAGACTTTCTAGCACTCTCCTGGAGATTATTTTAAAAAGTCACTTTAAGCGAGGTGTCAGAAAAAGCGAACCATTTGCGAGAATGCTGACATTTACAGCATTTCTAGCGGAAGGGGTTTAACTTAAATATCTGAGTGAATGGGAATTTCGGAGTAGAAAGTGCCTTCAAAACGTTCTGATTGTTGTGCCGTGGAGCATCAACGTCATGTCATCTAAGGAAGAGAATAACTGCGCATTTCATGCTTCTGACATAATTCATTTCTGTAAAAGCCTACCAGTATGCAATAATAAATAAATAAGTAAATCAAGTGAAATCAGTTTTCAAAATACTGAACTGGAAGTGGGGACGGAGGTGCAGTTGTAATCTGAAGTACTTTTAAATGAAGGGGATTCTTGTTGTGTCGAAGAAATACTTTCTGAGCTTTTCCCGCAATATGTTAGGCTTTCAAATCATCGATCTTCAATGTATAAGCGCAATGCTTAAGTAATATAGTAGTTGTTAACTTGAGAAAAAGTAAAATGTAATATACAAATGCAAAAAGTTGGAACTCTTGGTATTGCTCACTAAAATTACGGAGAGCCCTGTCACTATACCAGGTTTATTATTTATACTATTAAGATTTTCCTTTATTCGTTCTTCTAAGTTAAGAATATTCTTTCAAAAATGTTTTTTTTTTTTTTTTTTTTTTTTTTTTCTGCAAACAAGAGAATATCTGTTAGGCCGTAAAACATATTTTCTATTCTGTCACCTGTAGATGCATACCGAATTGTGCTTAAAACTTTTATATTCGATTCTCTCACACATAATTATAAAGTATAAATTTTAGGACAAAGATTTTTAATTCCTGCATTGCAAACGAGTGTCAATAGTACTTTTAAATATAAATTTGGGCAAAACGTCTAGAGCCACTGTAAATTTATAAATGAAAATCTTAAACCAGTAAACTGATTTGCGTTTTAAATAATAGTTTACATTTGGTAATTAAAAGTATAATTATTTTTGGCTAGATTAGTACATCAAACAAATTTCTAGACATTGTTTCATAGTAGCTTGGGTGTTTTAGATTATTTTCACTTTTTTTCTGATATACATGAACAGAAAAGTTTAACTGCTTTTAAGATATATTTCTTTATAATTAAAATTCATTTGCCTTCATTGACATATACCATGCCAGTTTTGGAAAACTGATTGCCCTAGTAAACTTTCTTATTAGCCTTTTACCGAAAATGAAAATTTGGAAAATTGTCTTATCGATTTGGAAAAGCACTTTGTGTTTTAAATACAGTCGAATTCTGTTATAACGAGCACCAGAGATCAACGAAAAAATATAGATATAACTGTTGCTCTGACTGTGTTTCATTTACTGAACTATATTCGAAACTTATCGCAAAAGGTTTTTTTTTATATATATATAACCGAGAATTAGGAGATTTATGCATTATCTTCTGGGTCTGATATTTTAATGAAATTCGGAGTACATATGCATTTATTATTGCTAATCTAACGTTAAAAAATTAATGTTACTCTTGGCAAGAAATATTTTTTTTCTAAACAAAAAAGATAATATATGTTTCTATACATGTCGTTTCAAAAGTGTTTGAGAAAAACATCGATATAAATTTCGTTACACATCAAACTGTTTTTAAATAAATAAATAAATTATTTCACTTTATGGAAGAGATGTCAAAATACTTAAGCAACTTTTTTCTAAGTTTGCAACTCGAATTTCAAAGTTTGCGCTTTTGCTCGCTTTCCTTTATTAGAGTATATTTTTAAATACAGTTCTATACTGCTTAAAATTTCTGTTAAGTGGATGAGAAGTTTTAACATCTTGAAATATATTTTATTAACCTTTAAATAGTTTAAATTAAAATGAATGTTTTCCGTGCTAACTACAGAAAATTTAACGAATCGGTAGTAAAAGCAACAGGTTTTAATATTTATGATATTTTTAATTGATTCGTAAGTTTTTCAGTAGCTTTTAAAGCAAATTTCTTTACCCCCAAAAATGAAATTATATTTTTATTATTTAGTTGACGAAACTTCAAAATGATTATTAATATCTAAAAAATTACAAAATGTTACCGTGAAGCAGTCTTTACAGATATATAATGAAGCTTCTCACTGGGATCACTTGTGGAAGTGTATTTCTGAATAGATAATTTAATAATAGTATTGATCTTTAAGGCAAGCAACGGCACCAAAGACCAAAACTGGCATGAACCAAAGTTTACTCCGTCTTATTGATAATTTAACTGCATTCATAGTTTCAGACTAATATTAATTTTATAAACGAATATGTTTGTAAAGTATGTTCGATTTATCCAAGATTTTAAATTTTTCAAACCTCAGCGTTATAATTTTAAAAACTGTGTTACATGTATTTAGAGTTAAACATTTTGTATGCTACATTAACCGCAAAAAAACGAAGTATTTTTTTTAAATTTATGTTTATTCCAAATTTGCTGTATTTTATTTTGAATTTAATGTAACATTAACTCGTTGCTTTAAATGAAGTTGAGGAACTTTTGTCTTTCACTTTGCTAAGTTTTTTATCTTCAATTTATGCCAGCCAAAAACAGAAGAGCTTAGCTCTACCGCATCTAAATTCTGTTTACACGTGTAATCAGAGATACAGAAAGAATGCTGTGAATGCGTTTACAGCTTTACTGCCTCTTCATTCCAGAGTTGGAAAAAATGTATCAATAAATTTCAATTACGTTTTTGAAAAGCTGATGCGCGTGCTTTAATCAAAACAGCTTTTTTATCCTCAGTATTTTCTTTCGCAGATAACAGGTTGCATATTCTTTCCTTTAAAAGCGTAATATATTAATAACATGCTTGCGTAATTCCTAAATTTATTTAGAAAGGCATTTTCCAATATGTATAAAAACTATGAAATATGAGCAGAATTTGAAGTGGAACTCAATGAGAATCCATTGAAGCCTGGGCTCAAATTAAACCTGATTCTAACTGAAAATATAGTATCAGTCGCTTCAGGTTTATACCAACAGCACTGTCAAATGTTGTAGCTCTGAGAATTGAACTCTGCTTATCAGCATTGTCACCGGGCGTTCTAATCGCTAGACACATCTCAAGGGTACTTAGATATCTATTTTATCTCTGTCTTTCCGCCGGATGATCCACTTTAGAGTTAGAAAAGTTTGTTACTGTCTTGTTAGTAAATAATGTGTAAGTTTTTCTTCACTTTTATCTTTCTGTTTCGCCGAAAAGATTTGTCCAACAGCGTACCAATTTTTTTTCCTCATATATGAATCCATTTCATGAGCAAAAAACTGAGCTTTAAATCGCCCGCTTAAATAGGATTTTAAAATTATATTTTGCAACAAAAAGCGTATCAATGATAATAAAATTTATCCATCATAAGGAAAGAATAAATTTTGTCGTAATATTTTTAATTAAATGCATAGTAGTTGTTATTTTCTTTTAATTAGAGATAAGCTGTTTTATAGTTATCAAATTCGCGCATTCACTATTGTCATTATAGACATTTTGTTTTTAAAATTATATCTATAAAATTTTGTTTTATAGAGGTCGCATTATTCTTTTCGATTGTGGATAACTAATAATTATGAAACTGCGTACTCTTAGCATTTACCGATGCGTTCAGTTTATGTATTTCTGATGTTTCTCCTGTATGATGGTGTTAATTTTTTCTAAAAATTTTAAATCGCTAAAGTTTTATAATTTATATTGCAAAAGTTTTTATAATTTCTAAAAATTTAAAATTGTAAAGTTTTCGCCTTGAAAATTATCTGAATATATAAAAATGATATTCCGTTTCTGTATGTAGGTATCCTTAAATATATACACATGAGTGTATCAGTAAACTGAGTTGATTAATATTAAACATGTAATCACAAGCGACTTCATCTTCATCAATGACTCATACTTCATCGATGGCCAAAATAATACTTAAGCATAGACATACAACAGAAGAGTATTCATTATTAACGTTTTCTGTGCAATTAAGATGGCAACGTGTAATAAAAGCCGCTTATATTTTACAGAATTTTTTTCTTTTCTTTCCCCCCCTTTTTTTGTGCTTTATTCTTTTAGAATGTGTGTGTGTGATTAAAAAAGTAAAAAAAGTATGTTTTAAACTCTCGAGCTTCTACTAACATATTATGTAATACATAATAAGATTTTTTTTGAGGAAAAGTGTCACTAAAAATAAGTTAAATAACAATTTTTTTCCTCACAAGTATCGAAAATTTCACTTAAAAGTGTTCTCATGCGAAACATGCTTCTTTCCCGCCCCCTCCTCCCTCCTGGTTTTTCGAATCGAACTCATTTGCTCTTCATTTTTACGAAAACTAAGTATGAGTCACGAACTTTGTGTACATCTGTGTTTTCTTCGCCGACCGAATCTCTTTTGTGCTAAAAAAAGGAAGAAAAATCTTTTATCTTCTTCTGTACATGAGCTTGGTAAATAATGGACTCGTTGGTTTCATTAATGATACTTCTAAAAAAAACCCCCGCCTAAAGTAACACTCACTCATACTACACTACATGTAGAAGTAGACGTTTATTTTTAAATCTTGGCTGCGGCAACGCTTCTGCTCAAAGAATTTGCACTCTGAAAAAATGTATACATAACATTAAAAAAAAAGCTTTGCGTTTATTGTTCTGCTTCTCACTTGCTCTTATGAAGAATGCTGAACACCATGAACTCACTATTACGGAATGATAAAAACATTTTTATATATTTACTGATATATAAAGAAAGACTACCTAAAATAACTCTTAAGGTCCTTGTTGTTACGCTGCCTCATTTAACGCAAATGTGTGTCCGCCTATCAGATAAGTTGTACATAAAATTGCTGATAGGATTTGAAAAGTTTGTTTTGATATGTCAAGTTGTATTTGGTTCATGCTTCAGGTTACTTTTGAAGGCTGGCCTTAATTTTAAATTTCAAATTCTGTCTTTCCAACTTCAGAAAGATAAACCATTTATGAATTATAATTTCCTAATTTTGTACAAGTTATGGTCAGTTTTTCGAATTTACCTCCTTATCACATTGGCATGCAATTTCAGTTGTCGACTATAATTCGAGGGAAGCAGGGGATTTTTATACCGGTATTATGAATAGGATGAAGTAGAATTCTTGAGATTTTTTTTCCCTCGTCAAGAACATCATTTTTAAATTTCTTCAACTAACGAGTTATTTTCTAGGTGGCTAGTAGTTAAGGGCTGGGAAATCGTAAGATCCTTAAACATAATTCTCAAAATACGGCACCTTATCTCGATAGCAAAAATCATTTTATGAGTCATTATGAAATAATTAAAATATTAACAAAACAATCTTAGCTTAGGAAATAGTGAAAAAACTGCGATCACAGCTTAAATGAGCATTTTAATTTCATAAAAGTGTTATTACAGCAATACTTATTTTTGTCCAATATCAAGTGTAAAGTGGAAGGGAAAGTACATGCCAGGGAAATAGGATAGTAAAAGATTTTGTTTTGTTTCATTTTTATAACACAAAGGTCGAAAAATGTATAAATGTGAAATTATAAAATTGTTGACCTAATGTCAGGTTCTTCTGTATATCTCTCTCCTTTTTATTTGTATATGCACTTTCTGTAAGAATGCTCAATACTGTGATTTTGTAGTATCCAAAAGTTATAATTTTTGCCTTAAAATATTCTGATACGTCTTGAATACCTTGAACAAAACCTGAGTAAGCTTGAGATGCTATAATAATGGTTCAAATTAATTGTAAGCGAAATACTGTTAGAATGCAAATTTATGCCTTTATAAATAAAATATATTTAACCATGCCGAGAAACTAAGATATTTTCAAAAAAATAAAATAAAATAAATAATAGCGTAGATATTTTTAAAACACAACAGCTTTTTTTTTTCCGATCTCGAAAATTATGAATGAAGTTAAGTTTGTAGAAGGCAGAATATTTTAACTTTTATTGATCCAGAGGAAAGTGTGTTTCAAAAATGTTCGAATGTTAGCCCCCAACCGTAAAAAATAAATATAGTTATTTATATGTTTGAAATACTTTATAAAAGTGCTTACATTTCTTTTGAGATTTAAAATCTGTTAAATTTCAGGTAAATAAAAAAATAATTAAAAAAATTTTAATTTATTAGTCCAAAGGGGCTTCTTTGTCCCTGAGGGACTATTGGTTTCGTTTTGCGATTTTGCGTTGAATCACTATAAATGCCCGTTTCACTTTTCAAACTGTTGCCATCAAATGTTAGAGTCCTGCATTATATTTGAAGAAATTAAATAAATGAAAAATGTGCATAAATGTATGTATATTTCTCGCATTGTGATTAAACAACGGTACATAGAGCCATCGAATTTTGAATGACGTAGTCCTACTGCGAATGTGGGAAGCCCAAATTTGAAATTTGGAATATGTTTTATTATCGATTTCATATTTTGTAAAACTTTAACGAATTTTTTTATAACAAACTCAACGATTTGAAAGCGAGCAATGGCAACAATTTACGGGGGGGGGAGGAACCTTTTTATCTCCAGTGCGCGGAACTGTGTATTGGAAATTCTAAAGATAAGCTCATTTTAAAATTATTTTGCGACAATGCTATTGAACTGAAATTTATGGCTTAAGTGCGAAGAACATGATGTTTGATAAATAAAGGTAACACACAAAACGTTAAAAAAACGCGCCTTTGGACGTAATTTAAAATCTGAAACCTTTCATATTTTTTTTATTATTATTATTATTTTAAGTTTATTGTAAGTGTCTTTTAAAGTTCTAAACTTTAGGAACGACGTCACAAAATACGATATTTAACAAATCTAAATTCTGTAAATCTTTTTTAATCTAGAAATAAAATTTGCGAAATAGAAATGGCACGTATTGTGCCAAGACATGCGCCATTCTAATTTAAACAGACTAAAATATAAATATTATTTATCCGCTACTGGATACAACACGAAGAGCTGATGATCACTTGCAAACATTCACACCCAACGGTACGTACGAAGCATTTAACAGGCTGTGAGAAGGGGTGGGCCAATATTCAATCCTCTTAGCGCCGGTTAAATGTCCCTACGTCTACCGTCCATGGACTATGTTCGCGTGACATGTAAGGAGAACGGCTTTTCGTAGAACGCAAGAAATAGAAACCTGCTTTTTTCATAGAATTGGTCGATGGCTCACTTGTCCAGAAATGGGTGTTGTGCCTTTTTGACTCCCTTAGCCAGAAGAGACCGCTCAATTTATACCTTATTCTAGATTCGTTATAATTTACTTTCAGTTGTATGTGACTTAAAAATATTGTCAAATGGATTTTTCTTTTGAACTTGGTGTGATTATTTTTTATCCATCCCTTACCTTGAAAAGGAAAGAAAAGTGTCTATATAAGATTTGTATTTCACTAAAATGTGTCAAAGCGAGTCTTAAAAGTGTACTTCATTCATCTGACCATAGAAGATATTTTCGAAGTTACTGTTGACTTAGTAAAATTTCTGTAATACACATATTCTTTCACACGAGGCTTTTAACTTAAAAATTCGATCTGCCTTTCTCCCTTCCAAGGGAAAAAAAAACTTTCATTAATTTTCATTCTAGCAATAGGTTTGCTTTTGTTGTTCAACGGAGGGGTATTTGGGGAATAGATATAAGGACTGCAATTTTTATTTTATTTTAAAAACAAATTTTGCATAAGAAAATAAAATGAAGAGCTTTATCACGTTTTTATATTCATTCTTACATTATGTAAAAAGGAAAAAAAAAAGTGTTTTTCATCAAATAAACCGGTATGAATTTATAAACTAGTGCTCAAAGAGATGCTGGAGTCATTTTTTTTCACACATTAAAAAAACAAAATCTTGCTTTCGTAGAAAAATATATTCCTACTGCAATTATAGCAATAACACTCATCGCTTATCGAGTAATTTTTGAAAATTAGTACTTTACCTCGCTATAAGTGCATTTTATTATTGATACGTGGTTTATCAATTGGTACAATATCAGTCAAAAGATTTTTCGAGCTTGGTTTAAATTTATGAAGCACGTTTAAATTTATGAAGCGGCAAATGGTAAGACGTCGTCTTACCAAAGCTGTGCTTCATAAATTAAGGCTAGATTAATTTACATAATGATTAAAGGCTAAAATTAAATCTCTAAATTGTTTTGTTTTATAATCTCAAGATATGCGTGTATTGTCTTTAAAAAAAGGGGGGAAAGAAGAAAAAAAAAGCTAGTACTTAAATATTTAGTTGGAGTGTCAGAAAAAAATTAACTCAGGAAGGGAAAACTGTTAATTAATAATAATTAATTACTACTAATATCTTTTCTGTTATTAGTAGTAATTACCAAACCTAAAATCGCTTCCCTTCTTTAATAAAATATTCCTTAAAATTATTAACTTTTTGCATCAGATGTAAGGGTAACACTGCTCATATTAAATTAAACGAACTATGACCTATTATTTCTGTTTCGTTTGTTAAAGTTCGAAATAAGGAAAGCACTTTGTAATGCTGAGATATGATTTTTTGTTCGAATGTAAATAGGAAATCTTCGTAATAGTATCTTACATGATTAATTAATTACGACAAAGCAATCGATGCCAATCTGCCTAAGGGCATGGATATCTTCGTGGCGGATTTCCTAACGGATTCTTGTTCAGATTTACATTGCAGATTACAATGCACATAAAAAATGCGGAACCTCTGCTTAGTCAGCTCATTCAACCGCTGAGAAACAAATCTTGTTTCGTTTATTTTATAGCTTTAACTTGTTTATAATTTCTTTATTGAGAATTAGCTGTACACTAGTTAGAATTGCAGTTAGTAATTATAATATCCCGTTTACCGAGATTTTTTTTAGTTTTCTAGTGGTAGTCGGTTTTCGGTATGTATCAGTAAAAACTTTAGTTCATTTTGTTTATTTAATTAAAGAAAGCGTTTTCACAGTTTCGATTCTACTTGTTTGTTTTGTCTGTTAACTATGGTCGTAATCTTCTTATCTTAAATTTCTGCCTTATTTCTTGTGAAATTTTGTACCGTAAGCAAAGCACACCGACCTCGGTAATATTTATTTGCCAGTCCTTAAACTATGCCTGTGTACTGAAAAGACCAGGATTTCTTGTTAAGGAAACTGGCATAAACCTCTGCGCTAAGTCTTTTCTGCCTTTTGCGTCGTATCATTGTGAATATCAGTTTCATTTTTAGCAACGAATGAGCGGAGGTTTAGCTACCTATAAAGAGGATCTCTAGATTAATAGTAAAGATATACAAGATACGAAATATTAGATTGCTACTCAAATTAAATGTCTTTTCGGAGCGAAGTGAATAAATCTTTTCTGGATTAATAGTCGTATGGAAATTAAAGGGGGTAAAGACGTTGACGTTTGAGCGAAAATTCAGTCTAAAATGGAATATGTCGAGATATTAAAGTACATGAAAAGAGCTTAAAATCTTTTTCAAAGAGAGATTGGTTAACGTGTGAAAGAATTAAAAGATGACAAAGGTAGATGGACATTTAAGATTTGCCCGAACTTAAGATAACAAGATTGTCAAGTGACTATTTGTTGAATCAAGTACGTGCAGCTCATCGAGCATTTTCTGCGTATTTTAATTGTTTTACAGATTAAGACAGTAGCATTATTAATATAACCAACAGTTTCCAGATCTATTTCATGTTCTTTTATTTTGTGATGCTTTTAAAACGGATTCAAAAAGTATATTTTCTTAGAGTGAGTACTGAAGAATTATGCATTAGATATTTTTTGTCAGCTTCAGGTAAGCAAAAAGCGAAGGGCTATGTTAAACGTTCAATTTCTAATGAGGATACTCATTTTAAATGAATTTAATATATGGAGGAATATTATGTGAAATTAGAAACTGATAACAATGAAATTCTGATGAAAATACCTTTATTCTAAAGCCGACGGTCGGTTTTATTTTGTTTATTGTACATAACGCATTTAAACATAGTCGAATATTTAAAATTTATAATCTGCGCGTATCATTAAAAATTATCATTTTTAGCCCAAAGGAGCAATTTGCCCAGAAGAGCTATTAATTTCGTTTTGGCATTTTGCGTTGATTCACTATAAACGGCGAATCACTTTTTAAATTGTTGCCACCAAATATTATAACCCTATATTTTATTTAAAGAAATTAAATAATGAAAAATCTGCATAAATGTATGCATGCTTCTCGCATCGTGATAAAACAACGATAACTAGAGCCATCAAATTTTGGATACCTTGCGTCCCCACCCGAATATGGGCATCTGGAAGTCCGAATTTGGAATTTGATTTATTATCCATTTCATATATTGTAAACCATTTATGAGTTTTTGATTAACAAACTCAACAATTTCAAAGCGAGCAGTGGCAACACTGTACGGAAAGTAAAATATTTTTATCTCCAGCACGCCAGACTGTGTATCGGAAAATTTAAAGATATGCTGTTTTAAATACTTTGTAATATTGCTGTTGAATTGAATTTTATGGTTTAAGTGCGAAGAACATGATGTTTAATAAATAAAAGTAACACACAAAACGTTAAAAAAACACCACTTTGAGCGATATATAAAATCTGAAAGCTTTCAGATTTTTTTCCTTTATTTATTTATTTTTTTTTTATTTATTTATTTGATATAATAAGGGAAGTTAATGCACAGATATAGGAGCCGATCTCTTTAGTCGGGAGAGGGAAGAGATAAATAAATGGAAATGATAAGAGATGGCTTATCATTAGAGAAAAGTGAAAGATTAAAACAACTTAGATGTCAACAAGTTCCATTTGCTTTTTTCTGTGCTCACACCTGCTTCCCATTTTCATGTGTTATTTTGATTTTAACTCTGAACTCAACTTTAAACTCTGAACGCTAATGGGCTTTTAATTCACACAGTAATATAAGTCAGCGGTTCTCAACCTTTTGATTATCGCGCACCACCTAAACAAAAATTGAAAACCATTAGTACCACCACTACAAAGTACTACTACCACCACCACTCTTGAACAAAACTCAGATTCCATAAATTTACGAATTTTAGATAAAAACTCAATCAGGATCTTGGGGTTTTAATTTTTGAATTTAATAGTTAAAAATACTTTGCTTCTTTGCGTACCACCTATTCTTCTCTTGCTTACCACCGGTTGATAACGCCTGATAAGTCACAAGCCCTTAATACTTAAGTCCAATAAAAATGTATGTATGTTTTAAATAAGGGGCGTTTTAAGCATTTCCTTAAAATTGTAAATAATAATGAAATAATTTATTGCTGAAATTATCATACATTATATATTTATTTATTGTTAAAAGGAAAGACTGTAGTCCGTGCTACTAGCGACTGTTATATTTTTATATTAGAAGCTATAACTTCAACTAGGATCAGATCATTCTTTAATTAAATTTCTGGTTTTAGCTCTCTGGTTCAAACACAATAAATTTAAACCAAATGTTACTGCATCTGGGAGATCAGAAAAGTTTTAAAAATCTCGCAGTTTTTACCACTACTTTTTATAAATTTTAAAAATATAATGACGTCCTCTGATCCGGAAATATACAGCTACTTTGCTAAAACCATTTTAATTCAAAGCGCTATCTGATTATCTTGAGTTTTAATTATTACCTAATTTATTAAAAATTTAGCTCGTTTACTTAAAAACGGTGCAGCAGTATTTCACAAATTTTTGTAATCGCGAACCTCATGCGTATCTTACTCTGAGGAGGGAGTGGAAAAGTGGAGAGACATAGAAGAAAATAACATAGTGATGAAATATTAATAAGCAAGTATATTTAATTATTAATAATTAATATTATAAATAAATATATGTATCTATGTAATAAAGCTAAAAACTTAAAAGATTTCCCTATCTGCCCATAAATGCGTTAGGATCCAATGGTGAGAAACGCTAATGTAAGGAATACAGTAAGACCCCGCTTAACGCTGTTTCGTTTAGCGCTGTTTCGGTTTAGCGCTCTTTTATTTCAACCCGGGGATTCCACGAAATCGTTCGCAGCATACGGGGATTCCCCGAAATATTATGCAGCGATAGGTTTCAAATACATATCCGAAAGAGTGTACTTGTATTTCTTGTTTGGTGCGGTATTGTACAGACATATTTTGAAAGGGTAAATGTGGAAGATGTCGAAGAAATAATTTAAGAAGCAGCGGCTAGTCTTTCTAATGATGAGCTCAAGGAATTAACTGAACAAGAAGAAAACAAAAATGTTGACAGCAGTGATTCAGAAGAAGAGCAAAAAGAACTTTCGATGGCGTTTGTAAAAAGGAGTTTGTCTACCATAACTGAAATAATGGATCAATTCATTGAAAATGATCCGAATTTTGACAGGAGCTCAAAAGTAAGGCGTGGTGTTAGAGATGCTCTATCCGTTTATGAAGAACTTTTAAGAGAACAACGCAAAAGAAAAAGGCAAACAACATTAGATGCTTTTGTCACAAAAAGGCAGAACACTGAAAACGCGGAAGGCTAACTAAATATGACTGACTTAGAATTTTATTTGTTTTTTTTTTAAGAATATTCGTTTTGTTATTTATATTTTGTTTTTATTTTAGCAAGAAATAATAATGTGGTATTAATTTGGGCTTTAAGAAATAAATGTTTGGTTTTATTTTTATTAAAAAAACATACTTTTTAAATTTAATACCTAACCAATTTCCTAGCCATCTTCCCCTAATCCCAATATTTACATGTAAAGTAGCCTCGTTTAGCGCTGTTTCGCATTACGCTTTACTTTGATGGAACGTATCCCCCGCGTTAAGCGGGGTCTTACTGTACTTCCAAATAAATTTAATTTAAAAATTTTAGTCACATGTATCATAAGTGGCGCTGTATTTTTATCTGTACAGTTTTAATGCATTAATGATACTGTCAGGGTATGTGGTTGAATTTCATTTATAAAATAACCGTTTTCTTTTGGGAGAGAAAAATTTGATATTTCAAATTTATAGGGTAAATAATCATGGGTTAATAGCATAATTATTTTCAAATTTGTTTTACACGTATAAAATTTTTGAACCGTAAATAAATGGAATAGTTTCTAAAATTATATTCGAATATACTCTTATTTGAATATGAAATACATTTAGGTAAATATACAAAAACAGAGCGCGTATCTTTTCTGTCTACTTTATTATTCTACAGTATCATAAAAGTGCATTGTACTTATTTCAAAATATTCATCACGGCTGCAAAATTAGACATTTAAAAGTAACTAAATGAGTATAGCTTTTCCACCGACGTTTCTGTTTCTCGTAAATTAAAAGTCAGGAGACGTTAAACTTTTCAATATTTATATTTTGTTAATTTTGCCTAAAGCATTTGTGAGTGGAAAGCAAAATATGTTACGAAATTACCCCTTTAAAACATTTCTTCTTAATATTGTTTATAAGTTTTAAATTTCTCGCTTAACTTTTCGAAATTCAAAATCCCATTTTCTTGCCTCCAGGAATTAACTCTTCGCATTTAGAAGACTGGTGAGAAACCAAGCGTTCTCCCTGAAGCATCAGTTCAACAATCAGCGGTTATGTCCCTCATACGCTTTCGACGCATTCTGCACATTTCAAGCCATCTCATAAGTGATCTAATTAATTCTCCCCATTTGAATATGGAGCGAAAAATATTTGGGCTATTATCAGCTGGCGTTATGTTATCAGTGCGGTGGTTTGTTTCGCAGGTGGCTTGGCCATTATTGTACGTAATTGGGCCGCTGTCTCTTGCGAATAACCAGCCATATGTTATATTCACAGGGAAAACGCACGGTCCAAGCACCTTCCCGTCGCTTTGGGTTTCAATACAAACGACTCTATTCGCAAGATTTGCAACTCATTGCGACACTTGAAAGGTTTTTGATGGTAATTTTTTCTTCCTACCCGTCTCCTTCGAAGCCTTTGAACGCCAGTTTAGTCGCATGGTGCACTGAAGGGAAAAAAATCGCATCCGACGCTAAATCCTGACTATGCTGCTCTGGACACGGGCAACTGTTCAATATGTGACAGCTGTGGAAGAACAGACTGGGTTTTGTACGTCAAGTTACCCCTCTTGCTTCTCCAGACGAATTACCTTACTGTATAATCATCGAAACGCATAATTTTGTTTTAATCAGTGCATCAAAATCAAGTAAAATGTGGAGTGATACGAATCCGATAAATTTCAGTTCGGTATTTCACCATACCTCCTTAATTTAGCCTAATTTATTTTTAGCAAGCATGCTGTATGATAACATTTAAATGTGTTAAAGAAACCTTCCTCAAATATTTATATAATTCCTTTCTTTGATAGTTACTTCCAGTATAGTTAAAAATGCCGAACTTATTTCACCATTTAGGAGAATTTTAACATGAAAATTGCTGCGATCTTCTTTATTTTTAAGGGTGTTTGTAGGTTCTTATTGTGATTATATCTGCTGTATTTATATTATTGCAACTCATATTATTGTGTAAGCTGTGTATCAGGCTTAATATTCAGTTCTTATATTTTAATTTGATTATATTATATACTTCTGAAAGCCAAATGTATACCCATATAGTTTTATAGAATGAGATACCTGAGAAGTAAGGCTTTCGAGTTGTTTCGAGAGGTAAGGCCAGTTTCTTTTTGACAGAAGTACGCGGCTTTTAATATTAATACGCTTATTACAATGATCATAATATTATTTGATCTTTGTACCATTATTATAATGGCTGCCAATTATTTAATAATTAATATCTGTATGCTACAAAGACCGTAATAAGTTTAACATTTTTAGGCTTGTGTTATTCGCACTTTTTACAGTTTGTGCTTAAATTTTAACAACGTAAGAATCTTTATATTTAGGCAGATACAGCTTGTTAATTTTGTTTTATGGTTTTTTTTTTTAATTCACCCAAAACGGCAATTAGAATGCGCCTTTACTCCGAATGGTAATAAAAAAATAACTGTAGCCCAGTAAGTTCGTAAGTTGAAGAACATGAAACTGTATATATACAATTGAATTAAACAAATTTTAGTTGCTTTAATAAGTCCCATTTTTCGCCAAGCAGTTTCACATGAACCTTCTACAAATGGAAAATATTTTCGTTTAAAATTAAATACTCAAATAGCATTAATGTCCAATGAACGATTGATACTTCTTCATTCACTGACGAAATTTTTTCTGATGTCTTCTCTTACGTAGTTCCATCATTTTTTTTTTCCAGCGATATATTTGTTTTTAATATTCCAACAACAGTAGGATTAAAATCTTACGATTTCATTAATAAAAGGGT
The DNA here is from genome assembly GCF_044657685.1 of Stegodyphus dumicola. Lineage (NCBI taxonomy): Eukaryota > Metazoa > Arthropoda > Arachnida > Araneae > Eresidae > Stegodyphus > Stegodyphus dumicola. The sequence goes on from NC_140780.1 coordinate 73,774,299, forward strand.
GATCATAATTCTTTCATGTGTAATCCGGGGGCAGTTTTTTGTGTTACTTGGTATTATAATCTACGAAAGAGATAACCATTTTTTCCCAATAGCGGGCACTTGCCTATAAAGGCATTGGCCACTCCTAAGGCCAGAAATGGTGGCCATTTTATTGTGGAGGTATCTAATAGACGGCCACCGTTACCTCCTATGAAGAGACAGTTTTACATCCATGCCTTCTCCGGGATTCGAACACGGACTCTTCGGTATCGCAGTCAGGCTTTCCTGACCACTATACCGTCTGCGCGGCCGAAAGAGATAACTAAGCTTTACTGTTTTATTAAAAATTTTAATAACTAGGTATTTTTCGGCATGTTATGTGCAATATGCATTTTATTATCAGGAACACAGAATCGCATTCGTGATTTATTTTAAGGAATGAAGCAAACTTGAAGACTGCACTTAAGCTTTTGTATGATATTGGAATCTAGGCATTGGAAATAAATTATAATTAGTGACGCGTCTGATCTGCTTATGATATAAAAATATAGCGGTAAATTATATGCAAATAAAATTATATTTCGCATTGAATTACGTATTTGGCAGTGAATCTTTCATTCTGTGTCATTTTGATGCATCCAGAATAATAAAAAAATTATCTAATTTCAGTAGTAGCAATCTAAAGCGTTTCAATTTTCAGATTTTTAACGTTAGATAATTCTTAGTAGTATGGAACTTTGCTGAAAAATTTTAAATATCTAAAACGCTGACTTTTTAATTATTCGTTTATTAGAAATACTATGTTTGTAAATGCTTTGAAATGTAATTTAAGATAAATATCATTTTAAGAAATACCATAATCTCAAATGCATGCATATTTTAAATAGTATTGAATAACTCAATATCTTTAAAAAAGTTATGAGTACCTACGTTCATTCAACCTGCTTCTACTATGCTTTTATGCTTTTTGCATTTTCTGTATTAGTCTATGTATTTTTTTTTTTTTTTTTTTGTATACATTGTACTTTTTATATACATGTATTTTTTGTATGCATTACTCTTATGTAATATTTTGCCTAATTTTACGGTTAAATTACTTTAAAATTAGGGGGAAAATTCACTAATAACAAAGCCTTTTGTTCACTAATAACAAAGCCTATGGGGGGGGCTCGTGTAGAACGAAGAAATTAAACTAAATTCGTATAGCACACAACTTTTTTGATAAATTTTTATTAAGGAGAAATAATGCAAGAAAAGCTTAATTGAAAACCATCAGTGATACGCTAAATAGGTATAAGAGATCCTCTCTTCTTGGAAGTTCTCTTTTACGTTATACAAATGTCTTTTACGGAATGTATACATATTTCTATAAACTATTACGGGTTAGCTTTTGTCCATTTTTTTAATGCTTCTTCGGTTAATGGACTAAAATATATGTTCTGGAATAAGTTTTCCAAGTCATTCGTGATGAATATAATATCACGACCGTAAGGGTTCATGAGAAACTTGATGATGAAACTGTGCGCGAGAACCTCGTTGAATACAGAGCGTGGAAATGTTTCGGAAAACGTCGGCAGAATTCCATGTACTTCTTATTTTTGAGAATGCTAACTGCTGTTGCACGCTCATTTTGTTCTGCTAATAATACCTCTGTTTACTTCTGTGCTGTTTTTCGTATGGATAATTTAGTGTCTGTTATTGTATAGCGTAATTTAATATTTGGAAGATTTGTTGTTGAATAGTTGAAGGTCTGCTGTACTTAATGCGTAACCGGAGAGGTAATTTTCTGAATAAGAAATGCGTATTTAAAAAGTCTTAATGGTGAATTTTTATTTTAACTTAGTTGTAGAATATAAAAAATAATAGTAATAAATGAATGAAAATAATAATAGCAGTAATGATGTAAGCTAAGCAGAAGCTTTAAAACCATTATAAATAAGTTTAGTGTTAGTCATTGAGTCAACAAATTTGCTTTTCACTTGTATGCAACTATAATCGGGTTTTTCTCGGATGTTTAAGCAATGGCAAATTTTTCCGTGTCTAATGGTTAAACCGCTTGTCAGTATACGGAAGTCCTAATTCCGAATCTGTCTTGGTTTAAACATAAGCCAGGGTATTAATTTATATGCACTCTAACCGATGTTAAGAGAAATGAGGCAGTGGGAAAAAATTTATGCTTGATTCAGTATTATATTAAATTAATTTAAGATACCCTTTTCAGGCCCATGTAAATCTCGCAGAGGGAATGTCGTTATTTCTATCGTAAAAATTTCTCGTCCCGAACTTCTGAAATTTCACGAGTATCATTTTCCGCATTAAAATATACCGCAACCAAAACTCTTAATTTAAACATATCTAAAATAAGCGTTTTAATACTTATTTTCAAAATAAGTTGTAATGATGGTATGCATTGTAAATGAAAGAGAAATATTCTAATGTACTAATTTTTAAAACCGAAAATTTTATTTAAAATTTACTTTTTGCTTTTTAATAGTTTTATTGCAAAATAATAGTAGTTTTTCTCACACGAAACTGACATAAGAGTTAAAATACTGAAAATCGTAGCAATATGGCTCAGTTTTTCAAAGAAAGAAAAAAGAAACTTTTTTCTATCACGTTTGTCTGCTCTATCACTAATATCTTTGTCAGCTCATTAATTTAAGCGTTATACTAATAAATTAAAGGTGAGAAAAAGAGCCCCTTATTTAGGGGACAATTTGAGAAGAACCCATCCTTCATTGCTTCCTCCCCCCCAAAAGAAATTAGTTGCGAGAAAGAACGAAAATGAAAAATCCGTTTTCACATTCCTGTGCTTTTGTCACATGTGAGGTTAGGCGTTGAAGTCTGGTTAACGAAGTGGTCCAGTTGGTTTGACCCTAAACGGCTTTGCTTGCCCCAAACCCCTATGAGTTGTTGGCACCTGACAGAAATAGCACGTGACTGGACTTTTGACTACGATTTTCGAATAGTATCTGCTTGTAATTTGATTAATTGTTGAATCGGCTCAAATTTTTCACGTCTTCCCACCCTCTGCTTGGGATGGTTGGATGTGATGATATTTCGTCCATACGAATTCGCTTAATTAATGCGCTTTGATATCGGTCGAGATATTAGGGTTAGATCCGCCACGTTGAGATAGTTAATAATATCTGCTACGTGTCTCAAGACATTCAATTATGCGGCATCTTCTTACACGTATATTCCGTAGATGTTGTTTATCAGCATCAGATCAGTTAAAAAGAAGGATACTGCGTTCATCATCATGAAAAGAAATCTATTATACATCGCATTAAAAAGAAAAGAGAGAGATGCTGGTGAAGAATATTTAGGCTGTCTTTGTTTCTTAGTTTCGCTATATGCTATGAACTATAATGTAAATACTCTAATTAGAGATTGGCTTTCTAAACCGCGGCTAGCAAGATGAAATTCTAACTTCTCCAATAATTAACTTATAAATATTCTTTTAGATCTAGCGCTTAAAAAAGGGGTTTGAAATTTAGTAAATCAAACAAGATGCTTCCATTTTAATAACAAAGTTCCAATAATTAATCCTTTATAAAAGACAAGTTGTTGTTATTCTGTTTTGAAATCATGTTAATTTTCATACTAATCCATTAAGATGAATATTTAAAGTTTTAAAAATTCCTACAGGCAGACTGCTATTTTCTTTAGTTAATTCTGCGCATGTATAACTTAAGGATAAACACTTCATGGTTTTGTATACTAGTGTTGAAACTTTAGAGATTAGTGTGTTTTTTTCTCTTTAATCATACAGCATTTTGACCTACATTTTTTAGTTTTCGACTTTTGTGTTAGATTGTGATTCCCTAATCACTAATCCAGCTACTCAGAATTAAGTTTATTACATTGCCGTTCATTTTTCAGAAATGCTGATAAACCGAAATAGCATTCTCTCCAAAATTTAAGTTAAAATCAAATTTTATCTTGGATATCAAACCCTATCTTCATGATAAATAATTGGCCATTTTATGCCATATCAGGCAATTTTACAGGTATTTTATTATTACCTTTTAGAATTTCCCATTAAATAGATTCGGTGCCTTTTGTATCAATTTTCTGATTCCCAGAATACCAAGAAATTTCCTGATGCGTGTATTAAGCAGCTTCCTTGTGCTGGGAGGCATTGACTTTCTCTAAAAAAGTTCGATAACTGTTCAACTTCTAGCCCATCAGTCGTTATATGTCAATGCCGTGTAGCCCAAGTTACTATGGTTACAAAGAAAATTCAATACGATGGCCAGTTATGAAATCTGCCCGTGCAGAGAAGAAAGTGTCCTATGTCTTGCAAATTGTTTTAATAATATCTATATGCACCTAGATATAGAAATGCTATCTACGCATTATCTGCCTTATTTACTGTCTGTAAATATCGCTCTAAAATGAAATATGAGTAGGGCAGAAACTGTCCGTAATTTTTTTAAATCATCAGAGGAAAAGTAAGAGACATAAGAGTAGTGATGAAAGAGGCTCTATATTCTAATTTTATATAAAGATCTAGGCTCGTTATCTTGTAGATTCCTGGTTTGCAAACAACTAAAGAAATAGAACAAGAACTGAATTCTTGTTCCATCGCCTTCCGACTGATTAGTATCGTAAGCAAGGTCTCTAAAATTTATCGATAACTAATGCACGATTAGAGTTGATTTCTTACCTAATGATTGTTGCGAATTAATTTCAGATAAGTAGCTAAATTACTTAATTTGCCTTAGAACTTAAAGTAAGAGTTTAAATATGCTTGCATGTAAAGGAGGGAATGCTGATTAGCATATTTGTAATATTGACTTATTTTATTTTTTCTCCTTTTATTTCTGTATTTCTGTTTTTAAATATGCAGCAAAGTGCTTAAATGTTTAAAAAATTACAAATCGGGATTTAGAACCAGCTCAATCAAAATGAATATTGAAAAACTGCTTCAAAAATAAAGCAGATAAAGAATAGTGAACTAATTAAAATCTAAATTTATTACATGTTGCGAACACTTATACAAAGCTAATATATTCTGGAAGAGAGAGGGATAGACTAATGAAAATTAATTTTAAAGTGAAATATGGCTATCATTTAATGACATTTCATAAATTATATTTAAATATGCCGGTTTATTTTTTTGGTATATTATCATGAAATTAATTATATTAATTGCATGTGTTTCAGTATTGTTCACTTCTAAAATCACCTAACTGTCCCAAATATTGGCTTTTATATTTGCTCAAAGCTTATTAAAATGTAGATTATTTCGTAATGGTTTTGTTTATTTGATTATGGAAGAACACTCGAGGGCTTTCTGCCTAAGAGGGATGCCTTCATGGAGGACTTTCTAAGAGAAACTGGCTCGCCAACACGTTACACATGGGGAAAACCCTGAAAACACCCACGTAACTAGTTCGCGGGATTCGAACCTCGGACCGAACTACCAGTGTTCAGCAACTTTAGTGCTCAGCCGCTGGTAGGCCCTATTACGCAATGTAGTATGTACGTATTTGTATGTGTGTCCATACGCCCATATATGTATAGGCCAAACTATTTAAAATAGCATTGAAATAACAGAAAAAACATGTTAATCTATCTGTTATCAGAAAAACGTGTTAATCATTTAAATTTTTATAAAAAAATCTTGCCTGATTTTACTATTTCGTCTTTACTTCATTCTATCAGAATGAAACTTAAACGGAGTGATCATTCGTATAACGTATGGTTATGTAACTTTTATACATTAGTTACACAAGCGTTATATGAATCGAAACAATACTGCAGAACTATATTTCATTAATTTAATGTTTATCGAAATAAATAGTATTCTGTACTATATTTAAGATTGGTAATAACAACGAATAGGGGCTAAATTTTATTCAACTTTGGTGTCTGTTCAAGAAACACGTAGAAGGTAGGACTGTATTTTTAAATTGCTAGCTGACGTTTGAAGTAGTTTTAATGAAGGTGATTTTAATTTTGGCTGTTTATAGGTGCGACCAGCTGCAGGATTGAAGTAAAATAGATCCTTTGACTCCAATTTACTTTTAACTTTGGAACCTTTAAGTCTCTCTCTCTCTCTATATATATATAAAATGATTTATTTACTAATGATTATTGAGTATATTATATCCTTAGAGAAAGTTAATAGAATTGTAGTTGAATAAAGTAACTTAGAAGCATTTAAAATTGAAGCTTGAAAAAAAATTAAAAAGAAACATCAAATTTGAATCATGAAAAAATTTTAATTGGAAACTTTTAAAAATGAAAAATTAATTAACAAACCAAGTAATTATCATCCTTGATCGAAAACTTTTTTTTTTTTTTTTGTTCGGTGTATGGAAATTTCAATCAAATTGGAACATAATTGACGAAGTTATCAATTAAAAAAAAATAAACAATCAATAAAATAAAGGAGCTTCAATCTTGTACAAGTATATCTGGCTACCGAGATATATACAAGCATTTAGTGAAGCAACAGTCGTCGCAAAAACTCATCACCAACTACATGGTAACTGGAAAAAAGTCAACTCTGAACAACTCTGACTCTATTTTTGATAGCTACTCGTAAAGTTTTGTGCGATTTTTTTATGCGTTTTTTAAGCGGTTCCTATCCAACGGACAAAAACAGGTTTGAGTGTACTTAAAAGCTGTTAACCAGTGACTTAACTGCTTACTAGCAATCTGAGGCCATAATTTCGTCATTCCTATTGCCAGTGAAATTATAACCTAGTGTTTCATTTTCGATTTCAAAAGAGCTTAAGATTTACATTCAAAGATTCCATTTATATAGGCTCTCAAAATCCTACTGAACTTTCTTGTTATCGTCAATACTAGCAAGTCAAAGCCATTATTCTCCTATCAGTTGTAAATGAGCGGATGTACATATTAATTACAGAAATGAAGCCAGTCTTCTTGCTTACAGCGAGAGCGCTTGTGAATTACTCAAAAAGATCTCACGTAACCATTTCTGTATACAGTTAAACATAGCAACGTTACCATTGGGGAAGCGTTGGTATTTCTGTAAAGTATTTTTGTCTTTTTTACAGTCAGTGTTTTCCTAAATTTTAGAAGGCCCACCAGCGGCCGAGCGGTAAAGTCGCTGAACACTGATAGTTCTGTCCGAGGTTCGAATCCCGCGAACGGGCTGGCTGCAAGGGTGTTTTCGTGGTTTTCCCCATGTGTAACGTGTATACGAGCCAGTTTCCCTTAGAAAGTCCTCCACGAAGGCATCCCTCCCCTCAGGCAGATAGCCCTAGTGTGCTTTGCCATAATTAAATACACCACACCAACACCTAAATTTTAGACTTTAGTTCGGACAAGCTATGCTATGATTAACCTTATTTTCTAATATTTTAAGCAATTCCGACCTTCTTTTATATCCCTTTGCGGGACACTGCTTTCATTTCTAACATTTATCTTATTTTTCTTTCACGTTATTAAACGCGTCATCCTCATTCCAGTACCTTTTCTCCGACCCTTCCTAATTTTTCTTTATTAGAAATCTATTTTTTTTTATCTTTTACCTATGTCAACCCCTTACTTTTCTTTCTTCCCTCATCGACCTCCCATCTCAACCCCTTAATCATGCGTTCACTCTTTTCATTTTCCCATCGCTCGTAATCTAATATGTTCACCTTTGGGTTCATAAAGCGAAGAGCTCGACTCAATATTTCCCCCGAATTTTCTTTATAGGCGAAGTGAAATTTGTCAAGTGTTCCTCTGCAAAGAACCCCGACATTCCTCAAACTGAATTATTTACTCACCGGGCGCAGTAAGTTACGGTGCTTATTCCTCCGCTGAGAGATTCTGAAACGTCGTGTATTTTTTGCCCCTCCTGTTCTGAGGTATAAGAATGTATCACAATCAGTAAAAATTTGTGATTCGGGGTAGTAAAATGTGTTTTTTTAATACCTAAATTCATTTCGAACTCGTTTCTGAAAGTTGCTTGTCAATTTCACTGTATGCTTGAATCTTATTTTATAATATATAAGCAATTAAGCTTGATTGTGACACTGGAAAATCTCTGAATTTCGTATGTGAAATTCTTACTCCAGTTCAAAGGGGATGATAAATTTAAACCTTAGTCGAATGTAAAAGATACTGCTTATTTTCTGGAGTAAACAGTCCAACGCTTTCGGTTGTTTTCTTTTTCATTGGCCTTTAAAGTTAAATGTACATTCAATAATTTCCATAGTCTTCAAAAGCGTAACTTTATTCTTCATCCCTGAGGGCTATGTGGATATTTTTTTTTTGATGACTTTAGAAAACTTCGGAGAAAGTTTTATCATTTCATTAAGCAACTAAAGAATTTGTAAGTGTTATTATTTAAATTAATCAGTTATTTATAATTTCAGTCTTTACTATAACTTTTCCTTTCCGCTTCCTCACCAGAATGTAAACTGAGTCCAGTTAGAGAATATTTAAGCTGAGGTTTTGGAATCGTAAGGCAGATCGTGTTTCTGGCCCTCGTGACCACGTTACGTATTTTATGCCAGCTCTGATAATCATGTAATTATTCGGTTTTGGCGGTTTGCTACCGACATTTGATTATTTCGTCGGTTAGAGAATTTGAGCCAGCTTATATTTTAAATTTAATTATCTAGTCTCTGACTACTAGTCTACGATTTAAATTTGAATTTGACTGTAACTGTAGTTACATCGTCGCAATTGGTTATTGATTCTCTCAGCACAAAAAGTACACTTATATTCTAAGTTCTGTTAAATAAAGAGGTTTGTTTAAACCTTTTCAGGTCTTTGTAGTTACTTCAGATACGTGATAACTGGCTTTACGTATGAAGAGTTTGGAACTACTTTATGCTCTCAAAGCAAGGCCAAACTCTACAAATTTCTTTTTAGAATCTTTGAAATGGCATATGGTAATAAAGTATCTTTAAGAATCCTCTAAAGCAGGTGTTCTCAACTGGTGGTACGCGTACCACTGCTGGTACGCAAGAGAAAAATATGTGGCAAAAGAAATGGTGGCAAAGAAGCAAAGTAATTTTAACTATTAAATTAAAAAATTAAAACCCCAACATCCTGATTGAGTTTTTTCACTAACACTCGTAAATTTATGCTAGCTGAGCTTTGTTCAAGAATGATGGTGGTAGTAGTACTTTGTAGTTATGGTACTAAAGGTTTTCAGTTTTTGTTTAGATGGTACGCGTTAGTGAAAAGATTGAGAACCGCTGCTGTAAAGAATGTTATCCTTGTTGATAGTAACAAAACTTTCTGACAAAACTCAAATGTCGTAGCCATAGGATGTTATTCCTCTCTTGATCATCCTTCCATTCTTCCACGTTCCTCTTTTGGGTACATTAAATTAGAAAATTTCCTTTTAAATAATGAATTTTGGCTTTGTCAGATCTTGAGACTGCGAAATCTTTCTAAAAGATTCGAGAAATTTTTATCGTTGTTTTTTGTACCCTGTTAAAATGTTAGATTTTATTTCATTAATATAATTCTAATAGACTTTCTTAGTTATTCAAGATATGACAATAATGGTCTTGTAAGAACTGCTTTTATTCTGTATTCTAAAATGCTAAAATCTTAATTGTTTCATCTTGTTCTATTAAATCTGCACTTTTTTTGCTCATATATGTTCTTATTTTTAAAAATATCGAATATGCACATAAAATGCAATAAAAAATTCTGATTTCTGATATCAATAAAGGATCTCATCATTATAAAGAAACAAATAAGTGTATTAAACTGTTTATTTATTTATTGCTTCTGTGTTCAGTCAGGTGGTGTAGTTTTATGTTCCGAGTTTACATGGGAACTTGCCAACCGTAAAATTAAAAAAAAATTATATCGTGTACAGCGAAAAGTCATGCTGGATGTTTTAATTATTTGGGGAAAATGAACAAAAAGGTAACATTAAACTAACTTTTTAAAATTAACTTTCTGGGTGAGTGATGATATTATATGATCAATGTAAACAGCAGAATTAATTTCATAGTCAGTTTTTAATGTTTGGTTAATTTCACACAAAACGATAGCTTCACATCGTAAATAAAAGTAGCGCTTTATGTATTATTGATTCTTTTATGCAGTGTGTCAATTTCTTTATTTTATATCAAAAAGAATGAATAAGCAAATGTAAAATTTAATTGAAACGCTTGTTAAAATAACGAAGTAGAGGTAAAAGTATAAAAAATATAAAACACATGGTTTTATAATATAAATATTTTATTTCTGTTTTATATATTTTAAGATATTACAGCTAACATTTACTGTAGAATTTGGTTATTTAAATTGTAATTCTGAAAGCAATGTTTATTCTGAATATTGAACCATATTTTATTATTCTAGAATATGCATTAATCTTTATTTATTTTTCTGGTGACAAAAAGAGGCGGGGGGACTACAGTCGAACTCAAACAAATGAAAAAAAAAAAAAAAAAAAATTATATATTTTTTTTTATAATCTACTTCTGCTTGCCCAATAAATCTTGATTATATCCGATAATGAACTTATAATATTAATAATAATAATATTCTTTCAACATTAACTCTTATAATGTTTTCAACATTATTCATGCTTTCATCATTGTTTCTTTCATTTACCAAAATTGTATCTTTTCTCACTTTAGAGTTTTAAAATTTAAAAGTGTATTATTAATATTTCAGTGCCAATGATTAATGTACTCACAACCGATCAGAATACCTCAAATTCTTAAATTACTATGAACACGTAAAGATTTTGAAAGTATGATAAAAATTTTGATACTTTCCAAGTTAGAGATAAAAAAGGTACATATGTGCATCCTTCCTAAAAAAATTTAGTTTTTACACCTTTTTATCAGAAATTAATTGTATTACTGCTTCAAGCTTACTGCTTTGACATTTTTAGAGAATTCTCGTGTGCCGTATGTATACATATATTGTGCTTCATATGATGCTCATACATATTATGAGTTTATTTTGAATTATCATGTCTGCAATAAAGAAACATTTATGTTACTTTACATATGCGGCAGATTTCATTTAATCTGCGTAAATGTTAATGCTTTTAAAAATGTATCATGCCTTCTTAAAATTGCTTTCGCTCGAGTCGTACCCCCATTTTTAGTAGTAGGGAGGGGGGGGGGGAAGTTACTGTCCGCAATTCTAAATTTTTCGCATTTATTGCATAAATAATTGACTAATAATATCAAAATAATTTAATTTGTATGATAAAAGAAGAGAGAGAGAGAGAGAAAATAAAAGTAAATTATTATTCAGTTTGGAAGGTGCCTATCTTTTTGTTTACTAACATTTAATTTTTTCTTAAAAAAAGATATAAAGAAAGCAACTCAAAGAGAACGTAAAATAATTGCAGCAAAAGCATTTCAATCATAATTGTTTGTGAAAGGTGGGGGGGGGAGGTAGTTCATGTCGCGCTGCAATTCTTCGATGCGACGCGACGGATTAAAAATTTAACTACTTGTGGTGCTGAACGTGTAACCACACAGATAAAAAAATGCGTTCATTGCTCCTGCAAGGTGACGAGTCGCGATGAAATATCCCTTTCTCACCTCCCCCTTTCGAGAGGGCCTCCAACTCCCCTTCTGGGTACGTTGTGAGTCTCAAACCATTCTTCAAACTTTGTACTGTTGGCTCACACGGGATATCGCACTCAAAGGCGCCGAAAAATCCGATCTGCATATTATGGCTGCATAAAGAGCCTGCACTGAAGTCTCTTTCAGCGGCGGCCGATTGAATAGTGATGCCTTGTTGGCCCCTTTATTTGTTTCCTATTAGAATTCTGGGCTCTCTCGGCTTCACTTGAACGATTTTAGCGTTTGTAACAAAGCCAGGCAATTTTCTGCTGAAGTGTTTTAATTTTATGAATGGTGTAGTAATCCAGATGATTCGGCCGGTTTTGCTCTTCATGAAATATATTGTCCTCTTTGTTTCTGTTTAGACTGTTAACGTTGTTTGTTTGCAAAAGGATAATTACGCTGCACAACTATTAAAGATTTCTTACTTTTTATAAAACAGTGCAACATTTTATTGTCAGAATATCCTTTAGCTGATGGGATTACATGCTTTACAGATAGCGTTATCGAGCTGAAATAGGTGTTTACCCGCGGTATTCTTAAATCGTGATTGCAAGCATAGTTATATGTAAAAGCTCGACTGAGAAATTGATCTTCATGGGTGTTTCAGATACACAGCTTAATTCAAATGTGACAACGACTGCATTGAACGAAGAATATTGTTTCTAGTTGTTCGTTATATATATATATATATATATATATATATATATATATATATTTATATATGTGATATTTTGGCAGGCGTGAAGCTCGGCATGAGGGTTGAGGCATGGCTTTTCACAGCGTGGTAAGGAGGATACCCAAAGACGACACAAATTGATTTAGCTTTTAATTGCCCATTTTTTATTTACTCCAATTAGCAGATCATTTTCCTTTCAGATAGCACTCTTTAAATTACATATCCATAGTGGTTTTAACTAAGTATGATTGAATTTAAACTTTATGCGTCATAACTAATTCTAACAAAGGAAGAAAAGATGGCCAGGGCAGCGCAGAGTCTTCTAGCAGCGAGATTAGGAAGCAATCTGACTGAAAAACGGCGCGTACTCAGTATTTATAGTAGCGGTTAAGTAATAGGCTAGCAAATTCTAGAAGGTACTGGTCTAGGGAGAAGATCCTAAATTGCAGAAAATTAATTAAAGGTTGCGTGTTCGCGAAAAGCAAAGCCATCGTATTTTTTTATATTTTACATATATAATAATAATAATAATAATAATAATAATAACTCATTAGCAATGATTTTGCCTCGGAGTTTGTTTGAAATTATATGACATTTTTGTGAACGCAAAAGTGCTCAAAATCTGTTACTGACAAATATCCGTGGCACTGTCATGGTTTTTTTAACAGGTGTAGGCTGAAACAAGGTCAGCACCTGTGCACTCATCTAGGCATATTAGGTACCGCCGGCCCTTATTAACTGCTAAGTTTCCGCCCCGAATAGAATCCCGAGGGAAAACACCTTGGTAGGCGTTCCGATTGTCTCCCGCTCCTCTTCAAAACTCTTGAGAAAAAACTCTTGAGAGGATTTCGCCTCGAGTATCCCCTTGCCGCGCGGACAGTATATGCTTACAAACATCCATGCATTCTATTACAAACATCCATTACAAACATCCGGAATTCGAACCTGAGCCTTTCGGTACTGCATTCAGCTTCAGTAACCATTTTTTTAAAGAAAAAATAATCGTATCCAGTAATATCTTCATGTATTTAAATTTGATTGTTAATATAGACTCCAAGTGGACGAGGTCTTAAGACTGCTAACTGCTGGGAGTTCGACCTCGAATCGATCTCGGGAGAAGAGGCTTGCTGTATGGTCGATTTTCGTGTTTTTCCGATGTGTAATATAAATAAATGCGTTCTCGTTTCACTTTGCATCCTTCCTCTTAGGTAGACGAAACTTGTGTGCTCTGCGTATTCAAATAACATAACCTTGCCATCACTACTATAGTCTAACAAGATTGTATAGATTCAGGAAACCGTTGCATCTTATCTGGTGACATGTTTTCTTATGTTTATTTTTACCTTACTAAAAGAGACGCATTTTTTCTTATGCTAGTTTTTAATTTACTCATTGAGGCTGCATTTTGCTATAATGATTCAGAGCTTTGTTTTGACCCATCTGCGAAAGACAAAGCAAACCATTGAATTGTAAGCATGTATAACAATAAGTAACCACAAACTTTGCACGGCATTAAAACTATCTATTATAAATTCCCAAATGTGCTACTGTCTAAAGACTGAAATTCTTTTAAATTTGCTTGTTTATTAATTTTAGAACAGTTTTGTACTATTTACGGCGTTCGTAAAAGGAAAGTCAAAACAATCATCACAAAACTTGCAATAAATACTCACTTCCGTATTATACCCGCCAGTTTTGTATGTCAAATGTTGCCGTGGTACAATTCACTTTGAAGAAGAAGTAATTAGTGTTCTAAATCCATACCATCAGTTTCTAAACGTAAAACTAGCGTTATGAATGTATAATGCTCTAGAGATGTAAATAACTTCATTTCCATGTAGCAGTGTCATTCGTATGCAGATCTTTCTTATCAAATGTTTTCTGTATCACTAGCTGTCCTGCAGTGATCCAGGAGGAAAGGAAAGATCTTTCTATCCTCGAGTTATCCTCGAGTTGTTCTCTTGCCCGATTTGGGGTCGAACCGTAAGAACCGGAGGTGGCTGTTGACGAACATACGCCGCTTGTTTATCTGATAATGGCCTTGTTCAAACTCAAATCGAAAAATAGTCCCATAGCTTGAAATGATTCATGCCGAATATAAACAGGTCTGACGCAAGGTCGGAATGACACCAATATCTGTTGGTTCAAACCACGCCTGGGATTAATAAGGTACTTCCCAACTGCTGCACGTTCTACGGCAATGAGATCTTACCCACATCTAACCAGATTTTTTCCCTCCGCAACTCGCATCGATAGTAAATAAATATCTTTAAGGGCTTACGTTTAAATCTCTCTTAAAAATGCGTTTATAGCGACTCATATTTTACACGGAGTAGATAAATCGTCCTCAAAAAATCGTTCTTTTTTTTTTTTTTTTTTTTTTTCATTACCGTCTGCACCCCATTCGAGATCAGCTTGCCTTTGATTCATGTTTTTTGCCCGTCCCTCTACATAACTCAAATCTTAATGATTCTTGGCATGAATGTATGGCATGAGCTAAGTATTTAATGTACCATTATGTATATATATTAATGGGAATGTATGAAAGCCGATATTTTATAGAATGCCGGAAACTGGCCGGCAGTGTATGAAACGATTAACATTTCGTATATTTTCTCGGCATTTTAGCCAAATTACAATCCAGCAAAGTACGAAATAGATCTCGGATTCATTTCCAATATCCATACATTCATACACAATCCATTCCATAAATCCATACATTTCATGCATTTTCGTACATTGTTTTTCTTCAGTAAGAAAGGCATAAATATTGTTTTCTACAACTTTAATTTTTCTTTACGCGTTTTGAATAAAAGATTTTAATATCATTTTTTCAAAATAACATTTGCATTTTTAGCCTTAACATGACCTTTTTTTCGTACTTTATCTGAAAAACATTACTCATTCTATAGATCGCCTAGGTATTCTATACAGTCTCTACGGATATTTCTTCTCTATTTTCTGGTTGAGCTCAAAATGAGTTATCTGTTTTTACAGTTTAATGTTATGTGTTTAGAACAAACACCGTATGCCAGTTATTTTCTAATTAAACACTATACAATTATGCCTGAAATATATCGTATTAGAGCAAATTATTTCGCTTTGAGTACTCAGGTGAATGTTTGGTATATATGATATAATGTTTATTTCATTATGTGAGTTGTTTAAAATTATTTCCTTACTTTTGTGAATACTGGTAGTCTTTCTTTTTTCGCCCATTAAGTCAGAGGGGTGAGTTTCAGACTACAGTACGTTCGAGTCATTTTGTGCTTTTGCTGTTATTTTAAGAAATTTATAAGTAAGTTAAAATATGCGCACTAGATTTGTGCTTTGAAATTAATTAATAATGAAGATTCTTAAATGGACGCCATTATTAACATCAAAAAAGGATACTCACAATGTGTAATGAAACTACAGAAATAATGCAGCGTTAAATGTGAATTGTCAATAAGCTGGATGTTTCAAAATAAAAGTCAGTACAAACTAGATTTTACATAATTCTACTAAATCCTATTTTAATATACACACCCTCGCAGATTTTTAAGCACGTAAACGGTTTCTCATGCCGGTTAAAGTAAAACCTGATGTGCCGTTTGTGATGAAACGAACGTACAGCAAGTTACATAGTCAGTTGGCTGGTTATTTGAACATGGCAAATCACACAGGTGGTAGCTGCTTAAGCTGAAGGATGCCTTCGGGGAAGATTTTGGAAGGTAATCTGACTCGTATTCACGTTGCACATGGAAAGACCACAAAAACCAACCATGTCTACGTTTGAAACCAGAACGAACTGCAGTAGAATGTTATTCAGAACCCAGAACAGTGTTCAGCAGTCTTTAATCGCTCGTTCACTGGGGCTGACGTACGTCAAGAAGTGATTTATGAATTATCTTGAAGATGCAAGTCAGAAATTGATAATTAAGGTATCTAGAATTTCAAATTAAAAGATCGATTGATATTTGCTATTTGGATCAAAATACAGTTGACATTTTCCTGGTTTAAAATTTGTCATGCTATCTTTAATCGTATTTTTGTTTGGAACAAAATGAAATCAGATTTTTCTCAATCCATTAAAACGTTGAGGTGGGGAATGCCAGTATTTGAAATTTTATGATCCATAGTTTTGTGATACTTGAGGATTTATAACGGAGCTTTAAGCTTAATGAATGAATAGTTAGTATAGAATATTTACACATCACGCTATCATTGTTGAGGGAAAAGCTGAC
Organism: Stegodyphus dumicola; assembly: GCF_044657685.1. Lineage (NCBI taxonomy): Eukaryota > Metazoa > Arthropoda > Arachnida > Araneae > Eresidae > Stegodyphus > Stegodyphus dumicola. Next base: position 73,790,714 of record NC_140780.1, read on the forward strand.
GCAATTTTAATTTGGATTTTGGGCTTAATAGAATTTATTTTCTTTGTGAGGAGATTATAGGTATTTTGCGGTATGCAACAGTGCAAATTTTTTAGTCTGTATTATCCACATTCGGAAATTCCCTATTATATGCAACCATAATAGCTTCTGTTTCCTTTTATTAATTAACCCGATTTCTAAAATTTACCTTAATTTTGACTTGTAAAACATCACTAAATTTATATAAAAGCATGTCGCAGACTATAACATGTTATCCAAAGTATCTTCTCTGCTGTTTCTGTAATTATTTCGAAGTAAAAGTTAGAATTTTAAATATAAATCCATTTATATTCTTAATTTTCTAAAATCTTTAGCAGTTTCCATTGTCTTGTATTTACTATGATAAGGATATCAAAAATCAAAGTGGAATTTAAAAATTGCGATTATGAAAAGTGCAGATTTCATTCGTGAGGAAACCTGATTCCTTCGATGGCAAAAGAATTTAGTCTGGTATTGGGGGGTCGGGGAGTGATCTTTCTATGTGTGTCGATGTTTCTGAGTTTCGCTTGCTATTTTAAAAGAATTATTACTGATTTGTAGAGCATTTGAAGTTTGTGAGGAGAAACTTCGTAAATCAGCCGGGAATCGAACTCAAGATCTTCCAATTGTCAGTTGTATGGGCTGAGTACTTATCGCAACGACACATGACAAGACTACTTTTAACGCCTTACTAATTGGAGAGAAGAAGTGCTAAATTAGATAGGTTGTTATATTAAAGTAATTGAGATATATGTGTAGAAACTTGGAAAGCCTTATTACGGAAAACCGTCAGGTACTTCGAAAAAAACTTAGAAAAACCCAGGGAAGACTGATGCATTCCAACGGATAAACAACAAAGTATTCGTAAGATAATGATGCATCTCCTATTACAGAATTAAAAAAAAAAAAAAAAAAAAAAAAAAAAATCCTTGTTCTTCCAACGGAATTTCATTATCCATTAACTTGTTTATATCATTTTAATTAACAAGAATGTAGCAAATGCATTTTGTGAAATAATCTTTGCCAATACACGCATACCACGCAAAATTTTCCTACTCATATATTTTAGCTCATTTTCTTAGTTCCTCCATTTATTTGATATGAAATGTCACCCGCTATGAGAAACAGGGTTATTTGTTTACTTTTCGTAAGGGACATTGAAACATGTTGTTATGATGGCGCATAATTGTTTATTAGAAACTGGACGAAATGCTTCATTACCTTCATTTGACTGAAAGAGTGAGTGATTATGTTATAATTGTTTATTAGAAACTGGACGAAATGCTTCATTACCTTCATTTGACTGAAAGAGTGAGTGATTATGTTTCGTTTCCTGCACGTCTTGGTTATATCTGATACATAAAAATCTGATTTGAAAGCAATAAAACGGAAATTCTGCTTAAATATTTCCCGAAATGCTCGAGATATTGAAAAATGTGCTTTGATAAAATATTTTTCACTAGTAAGATGACGAGCGTAAAGGGGGGGAATCAAGTTACGTAGCAACTTAAAACTGGTTTTGCAGATCATTGAATGAAGTGTTCTTTCTGACCAGAGTTCTGCCCATTAATGGAATAAAAAAGAATTTCATTCATGTGTTTTTCCCTCTTTGTTTCAAAGATGAGTTATGAATACGCAATTATAATTTTTTTTTACGTAAAGACTTAAAGGGAACTTCAACATATAAAATGGCGAGCTATATGTTCAGTTATATTATCGATAAACTAAATTCGTTTAACTTTAATTTCGGGAAAGGGTGGATTATGTAAGCGTTACATTGTAAATTTGCATGCAACTTGCACACGACATTGATGTGATAATGATAGCTCAGATATTTGCGTAATGTATATAATATTTTGCGTAAAATGTGCGTGCTGAATTTATCTTTGGCACATCATTTGCTATACTAAGTATAACAAAGCATAACATTGGTATTCTGTTATATGCTAACAATATCTAAGTATATATTTATACACTTTGTGCAGTAAATGAATTCGTAATGACTGATACTGCCATTTCACTGTCAAATTAATATGACAGTTTACCTAGTAGTAGAAAGTTAAGTGTGTTAATTACATATCTTAAGTAGTTTTTACTTTAGTAATGGAAAGAATAATTTGTTTAAATAAATAAAATTTATAAAAAGTTTTCCCTCTTACAAATTAACTTCCAATTTTTTTAATGCTATTCATGACTACAAATATTCCTTTTCTAAGTAAAAATAACTCGCCTAATAACGATTATTGCAGGTGTTAAGGCAACAAGAATCAGCATAATATTCAAATGCACTTCTACAGCTGAAGAAAAAGGTTCTATATTTAAAATTTCGAAACTATTCCTGTAAATTTACGAATATTAAGCTGATGCCTTAACAGCTCTCGAACTCCTTTTCTGCCAATTTTAATTTTTTTTAAAAAATTGTGCGCAGTATTTTGCAAATCTACTCATTACATTCAGAGTTCGCCAAATCTCTTTAACATTAATTTTTTTAAGAAAGTAATTTTCTGTATAATCTAAATATTTCCATCATTCAAAATTTCTTGCTCTTTGAGCCCTTTCTGGGCATCTTCTTAGATTTAGATTTTGTATTTTTAGTCTTCGGGCAAAGTTTTAATATTTATCTCTTTGCATTACAAGTGTACTTTTATGACGTTTAACAATAAACTCAAAACGTTTTACTCTTGATTTTTAGCTCTAAAGTGAATTTTAAAGTATTCTATTCACTGAAATATTTCCATTTTCTTATAAAATCATGCTGTTCTTCAGTAGCGAAGGAGTTAAATTGGTAAATTTGCTAAGTAGTGTCCCTCTCTTTATGTATCATTTTCTGTAGCCGACTGAATTGGTTTTCCATGCAATGCATATCAGGAAGCACTCATGTCATTCGATCCTCGGACTGTATGCGACTCTTTCCGAAGTTCCAAGAAAAGATTCGCTATTATGAATCGCGGAAAGGAGGTTTGCTTAGTTAGCATAACCTAACCACCCGTCTCAGCTTCCTTAATTCATGTAGGCCTCAGAATCGCATTAAAAAGTAAGGATGTAAATGTATGTTAAAAAAAAAGAAATAAAAAGTAACGTTGAAATTGCATCCCTTCTCCCCGCCCCAGTGCGCAGATACGCGTATTTGCTACAGGGTGTATTTAAAGCATTTAACATATAGCTTTGTAGAAAATACCTAATACCTAATATGCTAGAGAAATGATGATTCACAAACGTATCATCGCAAAGAAACGGAAGAGAAGTATGTGGGTGGAGGTCAGTTCTTTAATTTGCTTTCAACGAAATGTAACTTTCTGAATTTATACATTTTTGGAGCGTGACTTCAAGTGTGCAGTGTCTCATTTGATTTATTTTCCATTTAGGCCTTTAATGCAAAAACGATGACCAATATTTGAAGTTGAACGCCATCAACGGCCTAAAATTTCACTCCTTTAATTATAGCGCTTCCTACTTGCGGCTAAAAATGCAAACTCTTGCTTTAGAACAAAAACTTTCAATACCAGTGTACTCCTATCAAATAATTAGTCGCCGTGCTCCCCAGTATAAAGAACTATAAAATTACAATTGCAGCTTTAACGGTTGTCGATTCCTTTTTTCTTTGTTTATCGCAAGTTACTTAAATGCAAGCTAGTTTACGTGAACTGTGATACTATTAAAAAAAGAAATAAAAAAGGCCTATATAAACCCAAAGCGAGAGATTTCGCTCCTTTTCGTTAAGGATAAAAATATAAAATGCCTTCTCGTTTGATTTCTAATTGTCGTGGATTAAAAAGAATGATAGCTTCCTTCAACAGCGCATTCTCTTTTGTGAGTAGGAATGATTTTAGATGACGAGTCTTTATCATTTTTACCTGAGCAATTAGTACATAATGCAAATAGCTGCTTCAGATGCTGATTTAGGAAAGTCCTTCCCGAATCTTATCAGTACTCTGAATACGTAGATCTTTTAAAAGAATTCAAGCATCGCTATTCAACCCTACTTAAAGGAAGCAGAATCATTTTATCTCAGCGTTTAAGAGTAAATTTTTAGTTATTTTTGGACTGCGTTCAAAGGTGGAATTTTAAGCAGATAAGGTGTTAGGTAATTAACTTTTGTTTCGACTTCGTACATCGTGTTTCATTTTGGATAAGCCTTTAATTTTGCTGTCTCTTCATAAACTCGAAAGCATTACGTTTGCTAAATTAAAACTACTTGAACGGGTTTTATTTGAAATATTTATTAACCCAAACACATATTCTGCTATTGTGTTTCAAAAGCACTAATCCCGCTGAACTATTGATAAATAGTTATGTGACATTTGAGTCAACGTTTTTCTCCTCTGCTTGGTGTATTTAATATCAAAATAGTAATTAAAAAAATTCTTTATCTCATATTCCTTTTACTTATGTGAAGAAGTGTATTTGGAGAAGACTGAGCATTTTATTTCATGCGAAAATGCGTATGAAAATAAAAATGGAAAGTTCCAAATGCTGTTCAGTACTTTGGTATTATTGGTAAGGTTTGTTTTCGCATATTTTAATCAATGGATTAAATCTGCTATAGTATTTTATGCCTACTGAAAGATGATTTGTAAAATTTTGTATTAATTGAAATGATAAGTAAGTAATTTTACTGCTTAATTGACGTACTAAATTCATATCTTTTTGATGTTGATGGAATTGGCCAATCATATGTGACTAATTCCTTTGTTAAGTTGAAAATGATTTTTCAGCATTCATAGCAGAAGGAAGAAGAATACCGTATTTAGTTGTGGTTAACTGCGACATCTGAGTGAATCAGAACTGGATGTGCTTGAAATCTGTATTGTCATACAAGAAGTTGTATAGTGCCCTTAATGACATGTGTGTTCCCGTTGCGGCGTCCTTGCGGCTTGTGGTCCTGCCTGACCCCTTTCCAGCCAAGGTCGTCGGTTCAGTTCCCTTTAGAGCCAACGGCGACTTTGAAAAATAATTTGCGATTCAAAAGAAGAGGAAACAACCTCGCGAACGAAAGTGCCTTAAGACAAATGGCTGCTCAATTGAACCGCGTTGTTTCCCTAAGATCAGAAGTAATGAAATGCTCTATAAACCAGTTAAGATGTCGTCGTTAATCCCGCACTGGTTCTTCTCTCAAGAGTTCAATGGCTTGCCATTTTCATTTACAACCGCTTCGTGGAAGATTCGTGCCTCACAGTTTTTGCCGTCCATGTCTTTTCCCTCTGAACGGCGCAAGTTAATTTTTAAGAGCGAGAGCTAATCGTCCTTTTGGATGGCCATTGCCGCAGGCCAAAATACACAAACCCCTTTGAAATCGCTGCTCGTAAATACATCGGTTCAAAGAAAAGCAAAGTCGTTACGCGAGGTGGAAAAATGTTTCCATTCTAAATGATCCCTGTTCCTTCTTCCAGTTAGCTTTTAAGTTGCACTTCAAAGCAATAATACTTGTAGTTCAAGTATGATACTGCATTTTGACTTGCGCACCGTAAGTTGCTTGCCGAATTCCAAGTTTTTTTTTTTTTTTAATAAAAATGGTGTATCAGGAAATTAACATTTTGGAAAAGCATGAAGTAGCCTCCAAAATGCGTGTTCTCAAACGGTTTTGCTAGCATCGCGTTTAGAGCTTTGGCTGTAACTGAATTTTAAATTTTTTTTCTTAAGATACTTTTTGGCTAGGGGTTTGGAAGAGAGATAAAAAATTCATTGTTAGCTGTAAAATACGGTTGAATTGATGTATTTATACATCTCCTCGTTTTCTCATAAACAAAAGTTATTGCAATTTTTAAATTTAGCTTAATTTTTAATTTGAAAGCAGATCGCTTGGATAAATGATGAAATTTAATAGATTAATAAACTAAAACAAAAAGGTTACAACTCTGTGGTTTTGAAAATCAGTGTTGGATTTGCTTTCCTACATACTTACATGCACCATTGTAATGTATCATACTACTGCATGTAATTGCGTTGTTTTATATTCGCCTGTCATTATATTCGAGTGGTTTTCTATTTTCTATATGATTTGAACATATCGCTGTCTCAGTAAAGTAAAATTAGTGAGATAACAAAAAGAATCAGTAACAAAATCGGAAAAAATTTGTTCCAAGGAATACAGATCTTCAATTCCAGCTTCAGGTCTCTAGCTCTATCGAATGATGCTAAGAATATATGACTTCAGGAGTTAATGGTCTACCGCTTTCTGGTTTTGGACCGAAAATCCCGAAAACGGCTTTTGTCTCGTCAACTGCTGTTGGGAAACATACCTCAAGTTTTAAATCCTCTTCTTACTTGTGTCCATTGGACTGTAATGTTTCTAAAATCTCGTTACGCAGTACGCTAGACTTACTTCTCTTCGTCCTGAGACCGAAATATGTGCAAAATATTTCCTGCTTTGAAATCTAATTTTAAAACGGAATGATTGGGATTAAAAAGAAATCTTATTGTAAGCGTTGTCGAATAAAAGCAATCTCACAATTAGATCGCTTTAATGCGATTAATGCAGAAAAGTTGTATTACAGACCATAATTTAAAACACAACTTTGCATTGTCAAGTGCTCATTTAAAGAAAAGTTTACAAATTTTTAGCAAATCATAAATTTTTACTTGTTTTATAAATTGAAACCAGATCTAACAAAATTTTGAGTATTCCAGCATATCTTGTATTTTAAGTAATAATGGAAGGTTTGTGATAAGATATTTGTTGTTTAAAATAAACTGAATGTTCAAGAGAGAAGTGGAAACACGCCAAAATAAAATTTAAAATCAGGCAAATTAACAACCTTGTGCTTGGCGTAGATTGTAATTGAAACTTTATCGATTTCGAGGACTTTTACGTACAAGGTCCCTCTTCGTCAGGAAGAAGATGTTTCCTCCCTTTTTCGCAGAATGTTTTTGCTCCTGACAAAAAGGGATATGTATCTGTTTGCCCTCGAAATCGATAGAGCTTAAATTAGAATCTACGTCAAATACAAGATTGTTGTTTTGTCTCCAAAAAAAAAAAAAAAAAAAAAAAAAAAAAAAAAAAATGAATGGTTTTTACGATTCCATACTTTGTTTTATTATAATTAGTGAAGGAATATAACAAGCATAGGTATCGTATCGAAAAGAAAATATTCGAAAATTGAGGGCCCCTTTTTTTCTTATTCCTTCTTCTTAACTATAATTCTTTGATTGAAAAATGTTCCTTTTCTGGAGACCAATAAGTTTTTCGTCCCATGTTTTATACTTAGAAACGTACTATTTATGAATAGTCTCAAATCATCTATTATATTTTCAAAAGTCGGTAATGAACATTTGAAAAATGTAAATATACTATTTATCTAATCAAGAAAGAATTCTTGTAATTTCTCTATTGACAATTAAATGCAGCATCTAGTTATAAAATTGATACTTATTTCTCAAGGTAATGCAAGCAAGTTCTCTTGGTGACGACTAATATACGCGAGGAGTTTTGCATCATTCGCAGCTCTATTTCCAGCTTTATTTTATTTCAGCTGGGAAACTGGAATTGTTTGTTTGTCAATGCAACAGCTCTTTGAAGGAAAACTTAGACGTGTTTACACAGCATTTCGAATTTTGTTATGATATACAGTTTCTAGAGTTCTCATCGGCGATGTTTATTTCAGCAACTCATCAGACATAATGGGTATAATATTCAACGTTCTTTTGAATGATGCTGAATGCTAAACTCTTTTATGTTCCTTAATTCATCTATTTGGTGTGTAATCATCAGATATTTTCGTTAAAGCACCTTGAAAGAATTTAATGACATAAAACTTTAAAAAGGCGTAGAAGAACGTGAATGCAAAGTATACTTTCACTAATTCACGAATAATAATGCAAAGTAAATTTTTCACTAATAGTGCAGAGTTAGGTATACTTTCTCTAATAACAGAAAGTAAATCACAATATGTATAATAAATAAATACAAACTTCTCTCCAGTCAAGTGAATTAAAGCTCTTCTGAACCTCCGTTGATTGCTGACAAGGTTATTTATTTACAATGCGTCTGATTAACCGTGTGACTAGTTTTACGAACGTGTTGAATAAGTTAATATGAATCTGATATTTTCATTAGCATAGCGTGCGCCGAATAGCGCATTAAATAGTCACGGTTGAGGAGCTTTGATTTAGATCTTGAAAGCGGTATAAATGTTCGGAAGTGTTTTACGAGTGCGAATAGACGTGTTTTCTTAGCGTCTAAAAGCGTGTTCTCATCTTTCTTCTTCTCGCTCGGTATAATCTGCATTGCTTATAGTGAAAGGAATTAAAATCATTTCCCTCTAGTATTCTTGTGGTTAAATGGTCAATACATACACCTGGAAGGTTTTGAGTTCGTTTCCCAATATGCGAAGGCAGTATTGATTTTCCAAGACATCATTCTTATTAAGGGAGGGAGAAAGAGAAAAAAATAAGCTAATGACACTATAAAATAAAGGTATATTGCATATATTTATAGCTTATTTCATGAAATTAGTCACATTATATGTATAGTTAACATTTTTAAATGTGTTATGTGTTTTAAAATGCAGTGATTTAAAATGCAGTTAAATGTTTTCAAAGCCTGAATTCAGCATATTTTATCCCAGAAGTGAATATCTTAACTTTGTAGTATATTAATTTTTAGTTTTATTTGTTTTTTAATTGGTTGAAGCAAAGCATGCGAGTGCATCTGCTTAAGATGAAGGATGCCTTCGTGGTAGACCTTTCAAAGAGAAATTTGCTCGTATTCATGTTACACGGGTAATTCTTAATTTCAAGCTAGTGTTTTAAATTTTATTACTTCCGATTGAAACACTGATTACTTATTATGAGGCAGTTCTGAAATTTTGGTGTTGCTTACATGTTTAGATTCCAACTAAAAACTTCTAGGCTCATAGCAAATACTGTAACTTTACAGTACTCAGATATGCAGGCAATCAGTGTCCGAGAGGTTAAGACCTCTGAGTAGTGAAAGTTTGAACGGGCGTCAAATACCCTCGAAGTAGCTGGCTGCAGTGATATTTTCTTGTTTTTCCTCATGTGTAACATAAATACGAGCCAGTTTTCCATAAAGAGTCCTTCATGGAAGTATCTCCTCCCTGAGGTAGATATCCTTCGTATGCTTTGCATATTGAAATAAATAAATAAGCTCATTCATTTAGCTCTTTTCTTTAATTTTGAGAGATTTGTTACGCCTTGTTTAATTTTTGCAAACCTTCAAAATATTTAAAATCCTAGCTTTGATGTGTTTTGTACGTAATTATTTCTTTTTAATCAAGTAGTTATACTTGCAGTTGTTACCCCCTGGATATTAGACAATGCTTAGACAAAATTTAACTTTATTATCTCTATTATAGCCTAGTTCAGTTATTATTGACCCGTCATTTCCCATGCGTTGTATTTTTCGGATACATAATTTGGACCTCCGTATTAACACACGTTTTTTGTTTATAAATGAATTTTCGGAAATTCTCGTGAGACAGCTGAGTAGTGTTGTTAAACTATGGCTTCGAATGAAAGAAGAAGTCTACTCCGTATTCTCTGACTCCTGTGGTTTTGAAGTAAATAAATGAATAAAATCTTATAATGGGGAAACTTTCTGCTGAATTTTTCATTTTTCAAGCATTTAAGCGAAAACTCGGGAATTACGTTGATATATTGTAATTTTATATAAATTTAAATTCGATTAATTTTTTTTTTATCCAGAGAAAAACCTGCTGCCTTATTTAATTGCTTTTTTTTTGTTTTGTTTTTGTTTTTGTTTTTTTGTGCCATACTCTGTCCAAATATTTGGATTTTTCTTTTCCTCATTTTCACTTTTGGCCTATAAATAAAGTCCATGAAAGCTCTATTTGAAAAGGAATTTTGTTATTTTCGGTAATCTCTCACAATTCTCTTTAGCGATGTTGTTATGTACTAATTTAGAAACCTACAATTTATTCGTCAAGGGCCAATCAAACGCTGCCACTAGATGTAAAAGCCATGTACTAACCCGTTGTTGAAAAAGGCTTCATAATAAAATGTAGATAAACTGCTTTAAGATTTCTGCTACTGATTTTTTGTAATACCATGGCGAATGAAACACTGTCTGAAACACTAAACTTTATACTGAAATTTAAATATTTAATCTCTGAAAGTATTCTAACTTCTTAATAGCAAGAGTTATTTTCATATTATGTATCCAAGAATAAATTGCTAATCGGCATCGTGTTAAAATGCTTATCTATAAATTTTACTTGAGGTGTTTAATCACCATACGACGGATGATAGCTTTCTTTCGGATCCCATTCTGAATTATTATCATTTAATTATGTAACATCGGTCAGGTATATCTATGAATGAGAGCATGAAATAATAACGAGGTGAATAAATGATAATGGAAATTACTGTTATAGATTTATTTTGATAACTAAAAGCTCTCATAGAGTAAAGTACACACATTTATTATATGAAAATATATTAATAATTAATCTTAGTGTTATTTTATAGTTAAACGCGTTTTTTTATGGAGAAAGGAATATCTGCATAATTTATGTATGCATAAATTATATTTGATTGCATTTCGTCATAATGAACACGTGCACGATTTGTGCATAAACTAAATTTTAGCATATTTGCAAGAAACGTAGAAATGCTGAATGATAGGCCGCGTCGTCTGAATATTTTCCATTGCATTTGACTATCTCATTTTGGAGTGATAACCTTATTTTTAGCTATTTGTGTGAGCAAACAATTAAATGAGTGTGTGACTATCTGACACTTAGTGAGGAAATGAGTGTTTCCTTTTGGACTTTATGAATGCAGTATCTTGTCTTTTATACGGTATGATGTGCCATGGCCGTAATTGTGGTTTGCTGAATATTTTTTATGAATCTTATCTGTTGTATAAGAGTTTGCAGATGTAGTTAGAAAATAAGTTTATGTATGGAGCAGTGTACCGCTGGAACAAATAGTGCACAAATGAGTGCGAAAATTGGCCTCACAGATTGTCGGGAATCTTTTGTCAGTATTGTTTTAATGCAAAGACTTAACTTTATTATTAGATTGGAACCTTAGCAGTAAAACTTTCCAATCTGATTAAGGCAGTGGGGAGAAGGATAAACGAGTTATACCTTTCTTGTTCAAATCTGGTTGACACCAATGCAGTCATCTTGAAATCAAAAGACCCCTGCTCTGTTTGCTTTCCTCTCGTCCACTTTATTTTGCCTACTTTACAGTCAGCATTAGCAGTAGAAATAACCGTAATTTGGTTTCGGTGAGGACACTTCATTGATTATTTCCTCCGTGAAATTCCACCCCCCTCCGTTTTTCTCGATATAAAATTCTTTTCGGTTTTTAGTGCTGTAATTTTTTCCACAGCTCATTTAATCTTGAGTGCTTTGCGTTTAACTGAATATTATGGGTAAATGCCAAGAAATTTACATAATCCAGTTTTTCCCCTAAAACATTAAAATTATAAAGATTCTAAGTAACTCTTCTGCCTATTGTTTCATAATTGAATAATTTTCTGAAAAACATTGACTGTTAAATATGTCCCATTAACCATAATTAAACTCTTTGTTTTCAGTAACATTTATTAGTTCTTGAATCTAAAAAAGTAGACTTAAAAACTGTGATGGATGCAGTCTGTTCTTATTGATACTGAATTTTAAGGCATAAGGAAGGAGAATCCACATGCTAGAGATGTCTTATTTAATGGCACGTGTGTGCCTATAGTATTACTTAAAGCATTCTGACTATTATAATTTTTTTAAAACATATTCTCAACCTATGTTTGACGAAAAGGAAAATGCATCATGTTAACTTGAATTCATACATGTGCAACTTAAAGGATAAAACTCCTCGCACCTTTGCAAAAGATAGCTTATATGGTATAACAAGCGTTTGACTGAGATGAAATCGCCTTTTTTTGTTTCAGATGTATGTTGTTTACAGTCATTACGTGTAAAATGCCAGTTTTTTAATTCACTAAATAAAAGTAAGTCCATATTTTCAACTTTTAAGAACTTCTGAAACATTTCATAAACATCAAAATACCTAGTGCCTGGTCACGGAATATCTAATTAGTTTTTTTCTAAAAAAGATTCATTCGAAAATTAATATATTTTTAGAAGAAGTCGATAAAATTTGATATAAGTAAGTGCGGCTTTAGCTTTTGAATGTAGATTAGAATTTGAGATCAGCGAATATATTTATTATTGTGGCAAAGTTGCGTGCTCATATATCTTCTAATACTTTTCATTAACGTTCCTGTGTAAGCTTCACGTCAGCACGTGTCTACTTCGATTAGATGTAAAAAAAATATAGGGAGCATTGATTTAACGGGAAGTGAGGCATAATATACGAGATAATTGCAGAAAATAGCTGAATCACCGTAAAATTTCGGAATTTTTGTAATATTTCTTGTGTGGAGGGTAAATTAATTTATAAGCCAAAGATTGGATATCACGATATATCCTTGGAACATAATCTATAACATATTCAAGACTTGTATCTTGTAACTTGTATGTTTAATCCATAAATGTAATTTTTTTCTGTATGATTAAAAATGAAGCAATATCGTGAATTTGTACTCTACTTGTCAGAACTAAAGGATAATCTGAAAAACTTGTTCACTATAAAGTTTTCACCCAGTACCTAGTAGTCTCATTATTTATGTTAATTATCTGTAGCTAGACGTAAAACTGGACTTCTGCACATAGAATAGCACATGAAGTATGCAAACTAAGGCATTAAACAACGTTTTGCACGGTGAGCGGATATTAGAATTTGTCTGTGTAGTAGGTTTTTTTTTTTTTTTTTTTTTTTTTTTTTAAATCAGTGTAGTTTCTGAGAGTGATCATTGTTCATTAGTTATGACTTAAAAGCATCATTAAAGTAAAGAGCAAAAGTGGTTAATTAATGACTGTTAAAATTATGTTAATTGGTAGTTTACATACATAGAAAGACAAATACAAATGGATGTTTCCCAAGGTCTGAATATCCCTTAAAGTAGCGTGGGATTTAGAACCACTTTTTTAAGCAGCGGATCAGATAGCAAGTAGACTACTCAAAGACGACCAAGATCAACAACTGCATTCGAAGACCGTTTTCGGTCATTTTCGACTCCATAAAATCCTGAAACGACTATAAAGCAGTTGGTTTTTGACTTCAACCCGCCACAAGAGCTCGAAATATTCCTTCTACTGCTACATAAAGTCCTCCCGAAGCTGGATTTTATGCAGGAAAAAAAACAGTGATTTGTGTCTCACTCACTTTATCTTCTAAATGGACTCATTTAATCTGGTGGTGTCATTATGTTCAATGGAACCAAGGGACCATGTACTGTTTACTGACGAGTCTAGATATTGCCTAAACTCCTTCTCCTATTCATGAAAGATCTCGGTGACATGGAAATGGTTTCATAATTTGGGTTGCAATCGTAAAACAATGGACGTATCGAACTGTTTACCTTTGTTGTAGGTTCTGTTGCCGTCACAAAGGCGTCAGCTGAATACCGAAAGCAAATGTAAGGCCGCAGACTCAGAATTCTTGCTAATGGATGAAAATCCTCATCGACCTTCTAATACCATAATACTTGAAAATAGAAGACATCAATCGAATGGATTAGCCATCATACTCACCTTAATTTGAACCCGGTTGAGCATGTATGAAATGCCTTGGGTTGCCGAATTATTAAACATAAAATGCCTCCTAGGACCCTCCAGGACTTAAAAGTGCACTTTCGTAATAGTGACGTACAATTAATTCCACAGAGTCTGATTGACAGTTCATTAAATTCTGTGAAATCCAGATATGAGGTCTGCATTTCTGTCACAGTTACTCATACATAATGTTAAAAAAGAGATATGTTGCGAAACATTGGAGATAATTTTTCCATCATTTTAAAATTTTCCTAAATATTTTATTTCTGATAATGACCTTTAATTTTGACAAGCGGTGTAAATAATTTGCTTTAGCTAGAAATTGGTACGTTTTAAATTTTACATTAGAATCAAAGTTTGTATTTTACATCCAGTACTTTTTGTTGCTACTTTATCTAGTAATTTGTTTTATATATTTAGAATAATATAATAAATAAGAATTAATAACAAAATTTTTATAATATATTAAGAGAAAGTATTCCCTAAAGTATTTCTTATATCTTTTCTTTTAACTTATTAATTTTAAAATTTAATAAGCATTTTTATGAGGAGTTTAGCGGATAATGGTAAAATTTGCTTTAAAAATTTGTGACCTATTTATCCTTCGCGGTGTGTAAACCAGAATATTATTAGCAATATATGTAGAATTTTTCAAGTAATAATACAGTTATTGATAATATTTTTAATGCTACATTTTGACGGGAGACAGAGTTTTCCTCTCATTAGTGGAGGGTATCCTTTCAATTTCCGCCTTTTAGCAGTTTACCAAAAGCTGATTGCTTTTAAATTTATCTTTCAGTGTTTCACGCTGCTCAGAAAGGAAAAAAAAATGCTGTCTGTTATGTATTTCAAGCGATACTTTTCGTGAATCATGAATTATAAACTTTAATATCCTAGCCACCTCATATTTCATTTGTCAAACTTTTAATTCTCATCCTCTCTTTGTTACTTGGTTCAGTGGTTATATTATAACAACGAAAACGCCGCTCATAAAAGATAACATGTGGGATCTTTTATTTCATCTTAATAAGACTTTAAGTTTTAGCTATTTTAAATTCAGACAAAATATTCTCCCCGCCCCCCCAAGTCTTATCTGAAATTTTGCGACGTCGAGCATGGTTCTGAGTTCTCAAACCGAGGAAATCTCTGTTTCTTTCAACTTTAATGCGCGCTTTCTCTTAAAGTTGATTGTTTTATGACAGATTTAATTGGTTACGATGAAAAGAGAGCGAGGGAAAAGAGCGGCAAAGGGAAACTGTCAGCTGTAATGTCAACTACGATGGAGCATTTTTCTCTCTTCATCGGACCGACGACGGCGGAAGAAGCTTTGAGAAAAGATGAAAAAATGAAGTTATCTTCAGAATAACAAGAAAATGCAGAAAAAAATAACTCGTATATAACAGAACGCGCTGGGGGGTAATTAATCTTTTAAATGTAGATAATAGATGAAGTTTCCGTTTGTGTGAATGCTAAGTGGGTAGTCTGGTCAACAAGTGGCCTTTTTCCTCCGATGGGACCATTCAATAATAATCGCTTTCATATTTAAAATTCAGGATTGGTTGCAGGGCTTAGATTCTCTGCCTAATAAAAATTGCCTCCTATATTTTAAATTAATGAATATTTTAAATGCTCATTTTTAAAGAAAAACTGTATTTAAATCGCACATAATATATGCACGTGTGTTAATATATATATTTAAACAAAAATTCCGATTTTTTTAAATTTTTTATTTAAGTTCATCCTGAGGTAAAAGTTTATGCTATGCATTGTCGTCTTCTTTTCGTGTATCTGGGAAGTGTGGTGTGCGTCAAGATGTCTGAAATCATTCTTAAATGAAATTTGGGTTTTGAATTGTTCTGGCTGCAGTTTCTTAATTAAATTTGCCCTTGATAAGCTGCTGAATGGTCACCTAACTTAAAATTAAAGTCAACGGACAAAAAATAGAATTACTTATTATTTGTTTATCGCGAAGCATTAGTGTTATAAATTCTGATATTAAGATTTTCAACAAAAATTCTTAATCTTACTGAGAACTTATGGTGTTTTATTCTTGCAGAAAGCCCTGGTGTGGTCACCAGCGCCGGATACGCATGGTAAAACGTCCGGGCTGTCGTCGTCGGCGAATTCCGGTCCTGTATCACCTTCTTCAGGACTCGTGCACTGGATGTCCATGATGTCCGAACATGTACCGGCAAGCCCGCACGATGTCCACTACCTCTGGAATGGGGTGGAGGTGAGTTTTATGTTGTGGAAACATTTCCTTTTGTTTGTATAACGTAATTTTTTGAGGAATTACTGAGGCAGAATCCACTAGCTTTATAAGCATTTATTTAAGATAGCGTCTGATCACACTGCTCTTTTAGTATGGATAATATTAAAAAATGCTTTTTAGGCAAGCAAAATTTTTATTACTTGAGGTCTTAAACACGTTACTTAAGGAATAATAATTAATTATAGCCGATTATTATTTTTATAATGAAACTATACTTTAATTCAGAAAATGTGTAGCCTCTACTGATAACGCTGCTAGATTTTCATCTCACAAGCCAAAAATGTGTGCCAAATTATTAATCAAAGGTTTAACAGCTTTATATCATTGAACTGTTGTGTATTACTTGAACCAATTAACTGAGCAATAATTGCTTGTAAAATAAGTATAAAAATAAATCTCTTTAAAAACTTACTGTAAGTTAGGCGGCATCCAAACGATTATTCTGTATCAAGATATGTAATATATGGTATTAGAAACATCTTTTCTTAATTCTAAAAAAGGTTCAAGTCTTTATAAAAATTATCAATTGATATATTATAAATAGCATTAATTATTTTTAGAATTAACTACATGAAATAGAGATGTTACTGAAAATAAAATAAATATAGGCTAAATTATTAAGGAATAAGGAAATTGCTTTTAAATAATTTTGTTAGTTAAGCAACATAGTATTTTAATTAACAAATTAATTAAAGATCTTATGGAACGTCAAATGGCAACACCTCTGATAAATGGTAGTTAGTTTGACCGCATGGTTTATAAACGAAAGATATTATGCCGTATGGAATGAAAATAATTGCCAGGACATCTTGATTATAAATTCTCTCGCCGCATAACGTAAAGAAACCCTTCTCCAAAGGGGGAAACCAAGGTCTACCAAAGCTTTATTCTTATAACAGCTTTATTCTCATAATGTATATATCGTTATAAAAATGTTATTATTTGCGCATGCGCATCATACGCAACTATAGCAGAAAAGAATGTACTAATTAAACGCGATCTCAAGCTGAAAAGATTTTCGAAGCTTTTCTGAAAAGATTTTCGAAGCTATCCCTAGAAAAATTTCCCACTTAATTCGAAGACATCTTTTGACAAGACATTTAAAAATATTTTTTGCCGTCGAAAAATGTGCAGAGGATGTTGCAACATCGGTGGTGTCAATTTTCTCTGAAATCAAGTTCGCATGCTATTTAAGAGCCCGATCGCTCAGTTCAACAATAGGAGCCATTGATAAACGAGAAATAACTTTTGAACCGTAAAATTAAACTAGATCTTTAAATGAATCATAATCCGCAACCTGTGCGATTATCGGGTACATGACACCAGCCAAGTTCTCCAAATGGCTTCCAGCTGGCATTTGTTGCGTGTCGTTGGAACAGGAATTTTTTTTGCCCAATGTTTGCGAACAATGAGAGTTCTCGGCGCCAGGGCGTGGGGGAAATTCGGCCATTGCCCACTGAGGCCTCTTTGCTTGCAGGGCCTCAGGCGGAAATATTTTCCTATAGAACAAAGCGATAAAAGTGCCATAACAACTGTAATTATAATGGGATAGCAAGAGAACCCGAAAAATAGATGGCATAAGCCTTTCTTTCCCCACTTCTTTCTTTCTTTAAATTGTTTTATTGAAATAAGTTCAGGTCTCAGCCACTGCATCTGAAGTTCTCCTTGCTTACCATTTTATTCAAACGACTGAAAGTATTAAACTCAGCTCTAATTAGAATACTACTTGCTAGTTTCGGTTTGTACGTGATGTATCTCATAGGCAACTTGAATCTGCAGTGTTATACTTTTTGGTCTATACTTTTATTTCAGGTTCAGTGTTGGATTTAAGATTGAAAACAAAACAAAAAAAAACTTATGTTTACGTTTTTTTATTTACACCAAAAAAGTAATTTTCTAGAGCGAGGACCCACCAGCGGCTAAACGATAAAGTCACTCAACACTGGTACTTCGTCATGGGTTCAAATCACAGCGAACCGGCTTTGGGATTTTCTCTATGTGTAGTATGGAAACGAGCCACTTTCCCTTAAAATGGCTTCCACGAAGGCATCCTTTCCCATAGGCGGATAGCGCTTGAGTTGCTTTGCCTTAATCAACTAACTTAACTTAACCTGTTACAACAAGACTGTAAAAAAAGTTAGATGTGAAGTAACAATCTGAAAGGTATTCTTATAAAATAATTTATTAATGTTCTATATTTATTAATATCAAACACTCATCGAAATGTAAGAAATTTTCCAAGACCAGAATTTCAATATGCATTCTTTTTCGAATAAAATTATCCTAATTAATTTAAAATTAGCTCATATTGTTAGATATAGGCGGATAATTTTACCTTAGCTTCTTTTCAGGACAGTTAATAGTTGTAACTCAAAATCTTGGGAATAGGTATATCTGAGTTCCAACGCACTACATAATTATGAGGTTAACTCCTTAACTCACATCTTAAGTTTTGGCTTGGAATGAAACATAATTAGACGTCTTAGAAAATATGATGTTAAGAAATGCATAGACGCATTACATTGAAAGGACCGAAAGCACTTGTAATTGAAAATTTATTAATATCAAACACTCATCGAAATGTAAGAAATTTTCCAAGACCAGAATTTCAATATGCATTCTTTTTCGAATAAAATTATCCTAATTAATTTAAAATTAGCTCATATTGTTAGATATAGGCGGATAATTTTACCTTAGCTTCTTTTCAGGACAGTTAATAGTTGTAACTCAAAATCTTGGGAATAGGTATATCTGAGTTCCAACGCACTACATAATTATGAGGTTAACTCCTTAACTCACATCTTAAGTTTTGGCTTGGAATGAAACATAATTAGACGTCTTAGAAAATATGATGTTAAGAAATGCATAGACGCATTACATTGAAAGGACCGAAAGCACTTGTAATTGAAAATACAACATTTTGTGTTTAGAAATTCGATTATGTGTTTCTATAGAAAACTTTAATATTTGCGCTACCAGTAATTAATTATAAAGATGAGGGCATCAGCTCTGTATAATTCAAAGCTTGAAAATGACCTTGGAAGGTCTTGACTCTACTCAAGCTTTTTATCTTCTGTACTGTTCTTCTACAAAATTTTAATTCTAATTTTTTTAACAAATTTCAGCAAATATGCTAAAGATAACTGGCAGCATTTATTACTGTGATAGCTTAACTCGCTTTTTTAAAAAATTAGCTTGTGCTTACGGTCAAAATTTTCTATTTAATTATCGTTTGTCTTGATCCAGTGGACATAAGCTGTCATCGCTTCGAAAGCTCAGCAATAAAGTTTTGCTGTAAAGCGAGTAAACAGCAACGGACACGTTGAAATGTTATGCGCGGATCACGTATTCACTACGGAGGTATAAGTAAATAGAAAGGCTATTAGCAATCCTCTCTGTAGGACTGGTTGAAGCCTCTTCGTAGATGAGCTGTCCTGCCTCCCTTGTTTTTATCCGCTCAGTCAGACTACTAATCGCACGTAACTCTATGCATTTTTCACTGTTTTGAACACGCTAACATTATGGGCATGGAGATGTAATTTCAAAGCAATTATTTCTTTTTCTTTGCTACTTAAATATGGATGAAGAATTTAAGAAACAGTAGTAAAATGAAAACTCTATGCAGATATAATAGTAATAAACATTACTTTAATAATAAAGAATAGTGATAAACGTAATATAGTTATTATTATTTTTCCGGGAAATTCTTCAACTGGTAAATAACAAGGAACAAAAAAATTAAAGAAAATAGCTAATTTAATTTCCGGATTAAAAAAAAAAAAAAAAAAAAAAAAATCTTCTAAAATTACTTCTAGTACTTAATGGGGGCAGGGGCAGTAAAATTATTTCATGAAATGTAAATAGTACTGATTTCTAACAAAAACAGAATTTCATTGGTAATTTCAAAAATTAGTTTTAAAAATTAGTAAGTTACATGAAAAGCAATTTAAGTTACAGTCTCTTATTCCCCTTGCATTTAAATCCTTACCTCATAATACCTCATTCGTATTTTCAAAAACATGATAAGAATTATGAAATACATTAAAAAATATAAAGTAAAATTTTATATCAATAAGCAGAATTATTTTTAAGTTACATCCTAGAGATTTTACCGAGAAGCTCCATGGATCGACGATCGAATGCCCTCCGTTGGTAGGAGCATGATCGAATGTCTTTCTTGGGTACGACTATTTCACAGTGGAAACGAAGATATTGATGATGAACCTAGGAGTGATCGACCTTTGCAGCCTCGAACGGATGAAGAAAACACCTAAAACGTTCGACATTGTTAATCAGAAAATTATTTATATGGAATGGAAATATTAATTGCTATTAAATTATATAAATTATTATTAAATGGAAGATTAAAAAAAACTCTGACTGCAAAACTGAAAAAAGAATAAATTTCTGCAAATAATGATTTAATTCAAATTGCAGACATTAATCCTCTTTTTTTTTTTTTTTTTCAAGCAAATTAGGACTGGAGACGATATTTGGTGCTTTTCTTGTAATTTTGAGACGAAATACTAATCATATATACTTAAGGTTCACCTCAGCCGCAAAAAATTTGGTTTCAGAAGTTTCAAGTAAGATTATGTTGGTGATTTTGTTTCTTTGGTAGGAAGGGCATACTTTGCAAGAAGGTTGTTTCTGAGGAACAGGCAGTGAATTTCATATTTTATAAATACGTGATAGACAGACTTTTAAAGAGAACGCACTAAGTGCTGAAGAAGCTCAATCAAATAACTGGTTTCTGGTACATGAAAGTGAGCTATCGCGCAATTTGAATCTCGTCGAGTAGTTTCTAGAAAAGAAAAGCGTCACAATTCTCAGCCACCCCTTTTATTCACTGTATTTGGTACTTGCAGACTGTTTTCTCTTCCTTAAAGTGAAGTCTCATTATTTTAATGGCTTTGCATAGATTCAGAAAACCGTAACCAGAAAGCGTGTTCCAGAAGATGAGTTCCACAAATTAATCAAGCAACTATATGAACATATTAAGCGTTGTATAAACATAACGAGGATATATACTCATAAAAATACTCTCTGTTTTCTTCTACTTCTGAATTAGTATAAATTTAATTCCAAAAACTTTGTAAACGTACTGTACAGCAAGGAAACAGGTTTTAAAGCGCCGGAAGAGATTCGTACCATGTTAAAATTAAGTAAACTAAGGACTAGCTAATAGCAAAATATAATGCGAATTTTAAAATGTTATCTTATTTTGATGCATTTTTTACAAGTTTCCTATATTTCACTTTTCCATATCGAAATAATATCAGTATTCTTCCCTTTTCGCATGATTCTTTCCAATTTTAAAATTTTGTTTATAACATCGATTTTTAACTGTACATAACTCAATTTTATATGAACACAAAATAAGCATCGATGCAAAATTAATTCAAAGACATCTTTATCTAAGAGAGAAAAGACATAATAAGAAGATAAAAATTAAGGAAACGTGTTTGGTAGAAATATTATTGAGATATTAATTTAATATTAATGCATAAAATTCCAAATGCATACAACTAAGGTAAATAGTATAGCTTATCCAGCCCTTATTTCGATTTATTCCATGAAACATACTTTGTTTTACAATTGCATGAAAGCATGAGCTTTCGTTTAAAATATTTGTTATCAGATTGCGGAAAGTTACATTACCAAAACAAAGCCTTTTTCAGATAAGCAGTGTATACTTAAAAAAATAATCTCCCTGACTATCAGCACATATACTTTATTATTGACGAGAATATCTTGAAAATTTTAAATGAAAGAAAAGTAAGTCTTTCTGAATCCACGAAGCCGTTGACAGATTAATCAAAGACATCCACCAGACAATATGCCATTATTAATTCAGAAGGAGTACATCTGAAAGTGAGATCACGTTTCCGGGGCATCTGTGAACCTGATTCAAAAAAAGTGTTTATTTGCTTGAAGTTTTCAGACGTTTCGTCTGATGAATAATAGGTGGCCCTGTCTGAAATGTGTAGATGTGATGAAGGATGCAGTTACTTTGTTTATAACCCGGCAAATTCTAACTTGCACGTTTTCAAAGAAGAAACAATTTTACCGTTTCAGCCCACAATACAAGTACGACTTTTAAAACTTTTTTAAACGTCTAAGGAGAGTTACGTTTAATTTCGTTGCTAATTTCCGCTGTGGATCTCATGGTTGTTTAAAATTTCTTGTCCAGTTGTCTTAGGAATTTTTCATTAATACAGTTAATCGGGAAAACGCATACTGAAACTTCAGTAGAAAATAAAGTGCTGCCATATAAAGTTTGATGATTTTAGTCACGAGCATGTTTTATGTTATAGTTGCTATTTGTAATGCGGTTGATAGCAGAAAGGTAATGTACAGAGGGTTGATTATACTATAATGCAGTGTACGTTTCAGAGGAAACATAAATGAAAAGTGTAAGCTTAATACTGCAGAAATTAAAAACGCATAAATTTTATACGGCTTGCATGCTTAAAATATAAGTCGTTTACTAGCGTCTAATTAGCATGCACTTTCAATCCGAAATTTCATTGATGAATAATCCTGAAAATATTCCCTTAGAATAAAAAATACAACATTTGAGGAATTTTACGAGACGGGCCTGATAGACAAAGGGCTTCCGTTAGAAATCAAATCCTCCGACGCTTAGAAATGAAATGCAAATATTTGCGTTTTATTAAGTTTCGAAAGCTGAGTGCTACGGTAATCCGAATAACAGTCACAATTCACATCTATTTAAATATACAGAATTTCATTATTGTTATTTTAGGTACGCAGGCACTGCCAACAATGCTATTTTGTATAAGTGCAGTCAGATTTTATATATTGTTAAACTTATATTTTAAATCTAAAATGACAGTTTTTGCCAGAGTTGCTATTAGTCCCGATCCTCATTTTTATGTTCTTACCACTTTTAAAATAAAAGAATGTTGCCACCTAACATTATCGCTATGCAAATGTTATAGTAAACGTAAAAAAAAAAAAAAAAAAAAAAAAAAAAAAAATTGTAGCAACACTTAACACTCTGTCGGAAATTCTAAAGACTGGATGTTTTGAAATACGAGTATTTTGTGATTTTGCTGTTGAATTTTACGTGGTGTAAGTGTAAAGAGAGTGTTGTTTAATAATAAAGTTAATAAAGAAAAAAAAAATAGTTGTTTTGGCAGGACTGAGTCCGAGACCAGACTGGTAAGACTCAGCGAGATCAGAAAAAATCTTACGCTGGTGCGATGCTAAAATTTCTTGCAGATTTTTCTTTCTTTCTTCTCTTTTTTTTTAAAATTGTGAGTAAACTCTTTTAAAATAATAATAAAAAAAATAAATTATTTTAAATGTAGTCCAAAGGAGCGTTTTTTTTAACGTTTTGTGTGTTACCTTTATTTATTAAATATCATGTTTGCACTTGAATCATAAAATTCAGTTCAATAGCAATGTCGCAAAATAATTTTAAAATCAGCATATATAAAAAATAAAAAGGTTTTCTTTTTTTTACCCCGTAGAGTGTTGCCATTGCTCGCTTTTAAATCGTTAAGTTTGTTACTCAAAAATTCGTTAAAATTTTACAAAATATGAAATCGATAATAAAACAAATTCCAAATTTCAAATTTGGTCTACCACATGCCCATATTCGTAGGAAGATTACGTCATTCAAAATTCGATGGCTCTATGTACCGTTGCTTTATCACAATGCGAGAAATATACGTACATTTATGCAGATTTTTCATTATTTAATTTCTTCAAATATACTGCAGGACTTTAACATTTGATGGCAACAGTTTGAAAAGGGAAACGGACATTTCTAGTGATTCAACGCAAAATCGCAAAACGAAAACAATAGTCTGTCAGGGACAAAGCCCCTTTGGACTAATAATAATTTTGTATTATTGGGTAAAAGTAGTACTTCGCTTCGAAAGTCGAAAAATACGTTGCAATAATTATAACAGGGTCTAAAGACCTCAAACACGCATTTAAAATTTAACATATCATAATTATTTGCGTATGTTTAAGTAATGTGCCCGAAACTGATAAAAATTCACTTTTTAAATCATTTCAAAAACATCCCAATTCACGCATTTGCATTCATTATCTTGTATTAAGTAGGCTGCCGATGTATATTTGGTGTGAAAACGAGTACAGATAATTTTCCTTCGTCTAGGTTCATCTTTTGACCCTGAATTAATAGCCTTCGGCACATTCATTACAGAGATTACGTTTCATACTTGATGCGTGTTTACCGGTGAAAGTTACGTGAGTACCTAGCGAGAAGAATAAAAAGAGACGCATAAGGAAATGTCCATCGAAACGAATTATGCAGCTGTGAACGTTGTTTGGACACTTCGTCCTTGAGAATCGTGAAACCGCTGCCGCTTTTCCTATTTTCGTTTGTCTCGAATCCGCATTTCGGCAGTGCCATTAATATTGACGGTTACATACTTAGTCTGTAATTATATCATTCAAAGAAACATTGTTACGTGGTATTGTTTTAAAAACTATGTAAACAAATTGAATTAATTGCACTTTCGTTATTTTTGTCTTTCGTGTGTTTTTGATTATAGTGGTGTTTTTTCGATGGGGGGGGGGGATATGCTTTTAGTTGAAGCTTTAATGCCTTCGACATGGTATTTCTTGTTTCTTTTGTGGTTTGGATTTGTTTTCTTATAAGCGTTTGTAAGGATTCAAACAGGAATATTCGGATTAGAAAAAGTTGTAAATTTTTAGTTTAATTCCTTCATGTTTGTTACTTGGGGCTTAAAATGCAACGAAATTCTGTTGTTTTAATACGGGCTGGACCTTAGGCAAGAGAACTGACATGTAGCTGATAATTATATCAGGCTGTAAACTAAAATTACGCGTACATGGATAGCAATATATTGTCTCAGTCAGTTTGGCTAAGTCTTTTGAGTGGAAGTATATAATTGCATGATACCAGATTTCGTCTCCGGAATTTATAATTTTTTTACATATATTTTAAGGGTACAAAGTTTCATTTCTAGAGCCGAAAACTTTCGTATTGGAAAAAAAAAAATTGAGGACAAAACAAAGCAAATCTATAACAGTATTATTTAGAACACATATATCACACGCATATAGTTCAAACAGCAATTATTAACTCTCTTGAAATTTAGATTTATAATTTTACGGTACTTTAGTTGCGTGTTCAATTCATAGAAAAGGTTCAGATTAGTAGGTAATGAATATATTATTCAAAATTGAAAAAATGAAATTGAATTTGCTGGAAATACATTTTCAGCTAAGTTTCATAAAAATATTTCATGTTTCTAATTATGTTAAATTTTATCCTTTTAATCTTTTTCGTACATTTGCGTTTTCTGGAATGTATTATTTTATTCCTTAAGTTCCCGAACCTCGCCAAGAAATATTTAAATTAATGTAATTATTTGGGAAGTCTAATTCTGAAATGTAATACATTTTAATTAAAACTGAACCTTTAGCGTTAGAATTAGACTTACTAATTAACTTACCCTAAGTTTAAGAAAATGCTATAATGGCACTAAAATTTCAGTTTTTCCCCTGATACTTTTTGACAACAAATTCTAGATGGCATTCCGTTTTGCACTTCATTGCTTTTCAAACCTTTTAACTATTAAATTAATTTTTTTAAAGTTTTATTCCTTTTTAATAATCCGTACATTTATAATTGCAAGAGACGAAGGTCTCGACTCAGTTAGAATTAAAATCGATGTTCTAGTTAACCATCATGACATATATTGAAAGAGAGTGAGTCCCTGTCCACGCACTAATCATCATTTTTCCTTTAGCCATTTCCTGCAAACGAAGAAAAGTAGACATAAGCACTTCGCTGCATTGTTTACCGCTAAGAGAAGTCTTCATTAGAATTTTCCTCTTATGTTTAGGGCATCTCTAGCTGCTATTACTGCCGTTTAAGGAATCCTATAAATAGTGGCTTAATTACCTCATTCTTTGCGTTGTTAATTATGGAAGGGGATTCGGCCTAGGCACACATTAGTCAGTTCGCCAGTCGGATGTTTAGCTTTAATCATTTAGCAAATTATGTTTCTCTTCTCCTAAGCTTTATGCATAGTGAGTGATAGCATCATTTGGGATAGTGATGTTAAAGTAATATATTTTTTAACATTAATTTTATGTAGGTGGAAGGTAAAAACATAACATCACTTCGCTTGCAGTTTTGGATAGATTAGTTACCATTTGATAGTGACAACCATTGACAAGGCGCCTGATTTTATTTCGACTGAGTAATTCATACACTGTTTTTAGTAACATCCGTTTCAGATATATGTTAAACATTCAGCAATATGTTTTACTCTTGCGTCTGTTTTTTTCGGATACTTCCAGTTTAATTACATTGATTTTTTCAAAATTCTTCAGTGTAAATATGTGGATGGTAAAGGAGGAAGTTTCCCGATGTTAAAGTTTAGGAAATTTTATTTTGCATTTGGCTTGTACCTAAGCTGGAAACTTAATTATATTTCCTTATTACAGCCTACTGAAAATTTATAAGAAAAAAATATTTGAAGAAAAAAGATTTTACTGCATTAATTTTCAAGCTTTCCAGTGCAAAATACACAAATATTCTGTACAAAAATATAGTGAAAAATTACTATGCACTGTAAAGTGAAAAGTTTTCCTTAAATTTGCTTTTAGGATAACTATGGGAATAAATAATTGTTCTTGTTTTTGAAAATTTGTTTGTGACTACTACTACAGTATTTTACAATTTATGGTTTTATTATATAATTTGCAGGCTGTAATATTTTTACGAATATTCGTTCAGCATTTGACTTAGATGTTAGAAGCAAATAAAGTTTTGGCCTAATTTCAGAATCCAAAATCTTATTTTCTTTACTAATTAATGCAATTGCACGTAACACTATAAATTCTGCTGTTGACACTATGGAAATTATATGTAGTCTTAAAAACGGAAATTGATAAAGTGCTGATTTATTTAGCGATAGCCAATAAGTTCTGTGTATTCGTTCACATGTATATATTATTTCAAAACTAAACTCTTTCAGAGTCTGAATTTTTAGCAAGCATTATTTCTTCATCAAAGTAATCCATATTATTGACCTACTATGTAAAATTACTGAAACTGTAGAAAGAAGGTTTTACATTGATAAACATTTTATTGTGAGAAATTTTTCAGAGGGAAAAAGATTTTTCCTTTAATGGTAATTTCCAGAAGATCTTCTGCATTAAAATTAAACGCTTTTTTACCGACATGAACTATGTACTAACTTAATACTTTTACATAACTTCAGAATTAACTTGTTGGGTGAGGGGAGATAAACAAATTCTTACTGTTCGCTGCCTATGCTTTTTGATATTAAACAAGAATCAGACTTTGTGTTAGCTGAATGACCTCGAGTCAAAATGTCCACAGGTAGTCTTAGAGTTTCCGCCTATTCTTTCATACGAAACACCTCACGCAAAAATTTCTCACCAAAATCTTAGACATGTCTCCGGAACATAGACTTTAAACATTTCTTTGAATTGTTTCACCATCGGAAATTGTTTCTCAGTTGCCGTTTGATGTATGTACGTTTTGTCGTGGTATTGTTGGATGCTTCATATCAGACACTTAACAGAGGGATATTCAATGGAATATTATTTACGGATAATTATTTATAGTTGAATGTAGTTGAAAATTGTGCGGATATTCAACTTGTTGACACTCTTACTTTTGGAAAGTAATAATTTTGTTTGCAATGAACGTAGCTATAAAAGTCCCTCATTAGAGATCTTCTGAGATTTTGATTTAAATTAAGAAATAGTAATGACGTATGTCTTGAAACCTTCAATACCTATATATCTATATGTGTATACATAGTTAAGCAGTCACACGCTATATATACAGAGAGAGATTTCTATACATAAGTGTGTGTATGCACGAACATTCCAAGAATAAATTAGAAGAGTGCTTTATTTTTAAGAGGGAGACAAATACTGAATTCCATGTTTTTGTACCATTTTTACATTCAGTGAGTTTGAAATTTTGCCTTGTGAAATTTTTGCGTGCGCTTTGCTGAGCTTGTTAATAGATTTGATGTTGATCTCTGCTTGACGAAATAGCCCTTTAAAACCCGTTTTCTTTAATGAGTCACACATGCGTGTTGTTGTACGTTTTCCTCTTGAATTTTTGCCGGTTTCATCTGCAAATTTTAAGCATTCCAGAGCCACTTGCGGCTAGATCTTTTTTAAAATGCTATACTTGGTAAGATTGTCCAACATGTGAGGAAAAAATTCAGAAAATTATGATCTGAAGGTTCCTTGAAGGAAACGAAGTGAGGACTAATTCTGCAGGAGTAGATAAAAAATCTCCCTAGCATCGTAGAAAATTAGAAAATTTCTAACTGTAAAAAGTTGTTGCGTTTCGTGCTATAGTTGAGTAAGTAGTATGCAACAACGGAGGCGGCGCTATTAATGTAATTATTAAAACATGCTTTGCGCGGAGGAATAAAAACTCTAACTTTGCAGAAAAGAATGAAGCTGTTGTTTAATTAGAGCTGCATTAAAAGCGATGACGGAATTTTAATTCCACGCGTCCAGCTGCTTAAGAAGAGATGTTTCCAATTGACCCCGGGTGCTCCAGAGAGTTGGGGTTATTCTTTGTGAACAGGGGTTGGTGGGCGAGGAGAAGGGGATGCCAGAAGAAACAAGAAGAAAGTAAGCAACGGTCGGGTGGGATGACTCCCTCCCGCTCTCCAGGATCCTTCAATCCTGCCTATGTTAATTATGCAAAGGGATGTGTAAGTAATTTTGTATCTCAAGTTTCCACAGTCAGGACTGCCTCCCCCTTTTTGCGATCCCCCGAACAGCCGGGGCCTTATTTGCTGGCGGGGATGAGCCTTTCAGGTCGCATAAGTACGAAATTAAGTGGAAGCGTCTTGCCAGGCCGACTCGATCGAGATCCAGTAATTACTTCAAGATTTGTTTTAAGACGGGCACTGTTTACAGCTGTGCCAATTTACTCTAAGCCTTTATGGCGGGAAACGGGGAACAGAATTTTATTTTTACAGGGAAAGGTCCGCGCCCTCCCCCGGAGACCATTTCAATCACTTACCTTAGACTTCACCCCTTGCGGCTCTGAGGGTCTCCCCCTGCCGTCACCACTCAACTAACCTCTTCTTTCGTGTTTAAATAATCTTAACTTTTCGCAACTCTTTTACGCCATATTCCATTTCTTCCTCTTTCTTTTTTTCCCCCCTCCTTTTCCTAGCTTTTACTTCCTTCTTTATCTCTAACCCTTCTTTTTTTTCTCCCTCCAGTCCGCCTCTTGAAGATTTCATCCACTATATTACTCCTCTACCTTTGAGTGGCACTGGTACTAGCTACTCTTCCCGCGTCCACCGAAATGTAACTAGGAAAATCCTTCGGAAGAAAAGTAAAACCTAAATTGCGTTTGAAAGGTTGAAATGCAATAAAGAATGATGACTTCTGCATTAAGATCTCCTCCGACCCAGCGCCAAGCGGGATCGCCTCCCTCCCCAAGAAGAGCCCGCGAACAAACAAATTTCGGAACATTTGACTTTCGATTGGTTGTAAGAAAACTCTAGGAGCTCATGTCTCGGCATACTGTCCTTCATTGTCTAAGAGTTAAAGTATTAATTGCGCGGTGCCTTTGATGTCTTTTTAAAGAGTATCTGGAAGTGACGTTGCTTCCTTAACTTAAGTGAGGGGTCGGATTTCTATCCATTAGCAAAAGGAGATTGAAACGTTTGATAAAGTTTTCCCTTGTCTGCTTTCCTGTGTTAGGTATCTTCTTGAGCACCTGAGTGTATTATGGTTCACTTGAAGACATCTCGTACATGCATAATTGAACTTATGTAATCTTTCAACGCTATCGGCGCACAGTATTTCTGACACATTTTCTGCCTATTTCTTCGTGGACTTGAGGGGGAAAAAGTGGGCGATTATGCATTTTTTAAATCTTTTAAATCTGATTTAACTGATTTATAACTTTTGTTTTTTCCCTTAATTTAACCTACTTATATAATCATCAAAATCTACTGTTGCGGAAGGCGTTCTTTTGATCCATACAAGTTTTTTATATGTATATTGTAGAATTTACTTGCTCCATTTTTTTTTTCCGCTTAAGTTTTTCAGTTGCAGAACATTTGATTAGTATACTATAGGAATTTGCTTTTTACGAAAATTATAATTTCTTTGAAGCTTGTATAAAAACTCGAATTCTTGGTTCTTAAATTTTACTCACGTTAATAAGAGTAAAAATAATCGAAATTAATTTTTCGAAACATCTTAGTAATTACTACAAACAATGTACAGCTTCACATATACTTATTGGAACACCCGAAGTAAGCAGTAAAACAGTATGCAAAGAATCACTGCATTTTGCCCAGCTGGGGTTTGATCAATCAAATGAAAACTCATTTTCGAAAAAAGTCAGAATCTTCAAAGGGTTTATTAGTCTAATAATCTTATAAATCGAATGGGTTATTAGTCTAAGAACGGCATGGCATTTTGCGTCGAAACACTTACATGCGTTTATCACTTTGCAAACTGTTGCCACCAAATAGTCTTGCCCTATATTATTTTTAAAGAAATTAATGAAGATTCTGCATGAATGTAGGTATGCTTCTGCCATTGTGAAAAAAACAACGTTACCTGAGGCATCAAATTTTGAATAACGTAGTCCTGCATCGTAACATGTGCACCTGAAAGACCGAATTTTTAATTTCTAATTTGTTTATTATCTGTTTCATATTTTGTAAAACTTTAATGAATGTTTGGTCAACAAACTGAACGATTTCAAAGCGAAAAATGTCAACACTGTACGAAATGAAATATTTTTATCTCCAGCGCGTGAGTCTGTCTATCAGAAATTTTAAACATACGTTGTTTTTAAATATTTTGTGATTTTGTTGTTGAACCGTAAGCGCTAAGAACGTTATATTTAATGATCAATAATAAAATGACAAAAAAAAAAGAGAGAGTTTTATAAAGCCATCTTAGTAAATAGTAAAAAACTGAACATAGATATGATGAACTGAAAAAAGATTTAAAAAAAAAATTATGCCAAGACTTAACGCTGCATCAGGAATTTTAAACGTATACTGCTATGCTCCTTTTAAAATTTTTTGTAATTTTGCTGTTGAATTGCATGCGGCGTAAGTGCAAAGAAAATTATGCTTAATATTAAAGCTAAAAAGACAAAAAAAAAAAAAAAAAAAAAAAAAAAGAAAAAGAAAAAGAAAGAAAGAAAGAAAGAAAAAATGGGTTGAGTGTAACAGTAGACTGGGTAGACTGCGAACTCAGCGAGAACGTAAAAAAACCTTTACAAACCCTTTTAGGCTACCGTTAAAATCTGAAATCTTCCAGATTTTTATTTATTTATTGTTTTGCCAGCGAACAACTCTTATTTAAACTATACAATGTATTAGTAGTAAATAGAAAGATCATCTTTCTTATCAGTATCTTATAGACGGGTAATTCAATTCGAGATATTAAGGATCTAGGTATTATATCATGTTACTTAAAAAATTGATTCGTATTGAAGTGCACGCTGCAGCATGCAATCTTTAATTTTTAAATATAAATCGATAATATATATATTTGTAATAATAAAATTCCATAGTCAAGAATACACTTAAAATTCTAACTGTATGTTCTTTTCATTTTTAATGGCGACGTTCTCTTATTTGAAAGTACGTGGAATTAAAGCCACAGCCCCGTAGTCAAGTTGTTTTTTCCCGCCTTTTCTACACGTACAGTTATAGAATGTTCTGGAAATATTTAAAGCGAACTGGATTGGCTGACGAGGCTGACGTCATTTCTTTGAAGCTCTGCCTTTCCAGAGGCTATAAAGGGACTCGCAAAGGAATATCGGGGGCTTTTTCTTAAATGTCACAATGCAGTAAACTTCATACAAAAAGTTATTAGTAATTCTTTTTATTTACTCCGGATATCTGATTTTGTAACTGCTATTTCTCCTGAATAATAATAAATAGATCCTGTTTTTTTAAAACTTATCGTCTGATAATTTAAGCTACAACTAAAGCTGGTACATCACATATATACATATATAGGATGAGTAATTACCAACATGTTTGAAGTTAATAATAAAAATAATATTTCGTAGTTTGTAAAAATGGCGAGCTACGCTAATTGCAATGGAGCACAGGGATACTACCTACCTCGTGAAGTAGGTTTGGACTAAGAGAAACATGTGTTAACACGTTACAATTAACGAGAACTTCGAAGACCTTAGACCCACATTCGTCCGCTAGGAATTAATATCATACTGAGACACTAAGCATTTAATGCTTTTAACATGCTATTCGGTACCTTCTAGGTATTATAGGCTGCCTTTATTTACATTAGAGTTGATCCAGTGAAGTTAAATTACCTTTAATAATCGTAATTAGCTAAAGTGAATTTAAAAAAAAAGCCGTTGTTGCAATCGAAATACAGGATTAAACAAGATTTGAGTGGTATGTAGATAAAAATGAAATGGCATATTTATTAGATTCCACCAATAGGAGAAAAAATCCTTTCATAGTAATTCGAAAATATTCTTAATATGTTGTTTTGATATCCGGCTGTGTAAATTTGCCTGCTTAAAGCTTTATTTTATTTAATTATAATTAGTCATACGTCCTAATTTATATCTGCTTGTCAGTCAATTAATACAAAATGAGTTTTAGAGGGGACACTTCTGGTTGTCCAGTTGTCTGCAATAGATATGATTTTAAATTAGCACGCGTATTTACTGTCACCATTTGCGAACGTGTGAGTTCTTAGTGTTTTCGTAGTTATTTATCCTTAGTTATTTTTTAATTTCGTAATTTGTTTCTTAAACAAAAAAAAAATGCAGCTTCATTTCTCATGAATATTTCTCAGCGAGGTTTCGAAATTTGGCGCATTTTCCGATTCCTTCCTTGAACGGATCTGCTTAATAAGGGAAACAAAAATCGAATTCTCGAGTTTAGATTCGCTTTATGCAAAACAAACTGAATCTCAAACACCTTTTATTCGCCGTCTCTTCTGCAGTTAAAGCTCTTCCGCTGTTTACTATCAAGATGGCTTATTAAATTAATATTACAAAAATTTATTCATGTTGAATAATATTAGCATCTTTATTTAAATTGTAAACTCTCTGCCGAAACCAGCGGAGCAAGTTTATTAAATAAGACGCGTAACAAATTCGCCAATTTTATTCGTCGCACACTTTTCATCGCTCATTATTATTGTTATTAGGGATAACTGATATTGTTTTCCCGTTAAGCTGCGTGGAAAATAATTACGACGAGCTGGAGGAAGGAGGGAAAAAAAGTGAAGCAAAACTTGAAAGCGCGGTAATGATTGTAATGACAAAAAATAAAATAATAATAATAAAAAAAGCGGCGTTTCCCATGAATATATTTTCTGAAGTAATATCTCGGAAGTCTTAACTTGTTGGAAGACGATGGGCGTCACTGCAAATGTAACAAAGTTTGAGAGGCTTGTTTTTATTTACTTATTTATGTATTTATTTTTTCGCTTTATTTTTTAATTTGTAACTCTAGGTTTAAAATTAGGCGGTGTCGCAAACTCTATACTTCTTCTTCCCCCCCTTTTTTTAGAATTACGGTGTTTAAAGTTATCCTTACGTATTAAATTGAAATTCGATGTCCTTTTCTGGTAGATACATTTCTCGAGTGTTATATTTATCGGTCTATTTAGCTAACGGAATTAAAATATATTAAAATTTTATGTTCAATTTTATTCGATGTGTTCAGCTTTTTAAAGTTGCTTTAAATATTGAAAATTCGGGTTTCTTAAGTAGAAATGACTACTAAACGCTTATTTCATTTTTATAACCTCTTGTTTCTTGTTCGGCAGTATTTCTTTAGTTGTAGAAGAAATTAAAATTGTGCTTAATCCCTTTCAAGAGATAATTATCTTTTTAAATTGATCGTGAGGGTTGAAACGTTATAAAATTAAAACTTGAAGTTCTGTTTCCCATCGCAAAAGTTTTTAATTTATTATAGTGATGATGCAGTTTCAAATTGTATAAAGCTATAAGAAGCTAATTTTTAATCTGAATTAATTCATTTAAAAATAAGAGGTTGGTTATTCATGAAATAAAAGACGTACAAATTTAGAATCGTTTTATAATGCCTTTCAATAGTTTCGTTAATAATAGTTAAATAGTTTATAATTTCGTTTTATAATGTCTTTATTTCCTCCTGTTTTCAATCATTAACATTGTGCTTTGTAACATTGTGAAAAAGTTTGAAGAATTATTATAAAGAGTTTATAAAACATGAACAGAATATAATACGCAGTGTTGTAATTAGTATACGGTGAGCTTCCATTCAACAACTGCAGGCTTTGAGTAAGTAAAAGGGTGATTCCAACAAGAACAGCCTTCGTGTATACAAATTGACCTTAGAGTGATTAAACATAGTAAATTGAATATTCTTTGCCATTACTTAAAGTATTGACATAAACAAAGTAAATTGAATATTCTTTGCCATTACTTAAAGCAGTCACGTTTCTCATTCAAAACCACTTGGTTTCAGAAACAACATCAGATCTGTCTGCGAACTGTAATATTATATATGCGTTTAATTGCTGATATATCCTGATCGGGAACAGGACTGAAATAAAAGAACTTAGTTTCTGTCGTGAAGAATTATTTTCTTTTCCAAAATCTATGACTAAAAAGGGGCACTGAGATAAGAAATTGCAACTATTCATTACTGATCGTATTAAAGCTTAATAGAGCAGACAGTTTTTCCCCTCATAAAAAAGCGTAAAACTTAACGTTGTTTTATTTTATTTTAAACTCTATTTGCTCGCAGAGTGTACCAGAATTCAAATTTGCTTGCTCATTCCCTCTATTAGTGTTTGTGACTGTGCTTGATTCGTAGACATAGTCTACTTCTGTTTTAAAAAAAAAAAAAAAAAAAAAAAAAAAAAAACTTTTAAAGCCAGAAACAATAAAGCAATTCTGAGTTTGATATTGGAACGTGCGCTTTAAATAGGTGCATCCGTGCATGTAATTCGAAATTTAGATTGCGTGAAACTGCTAAGCAATGCTTAACAACCAGCAACAACAAATTAGCATATTTACAATAAACTGCAGTATTCACAGTTGCACAGTTATATTTCAAATTTAATTTTCTCAATTTTCAAATCTTTGGCTTTTGCTTTCGTTCAGAAAAAGTTATTTTTAATGATACGTTTTAGACATTTTACAACACAACCTTGGTAGAGTGTTTATAGTCTTTGACTGATATTCAACTTCCATTGACAAATATGCTTAATTTATGCTATTTAGTTTACTAAAAATTTGATTCAGATTTTCATTCTGACACGAGAAATATTTATTTCCCGTTTAACGATTTTAGTTTTGAAGCTTCATTTGCTTTATTACTTCGCAGACGTGATCTGAATAGATACAGCTAAATGAGAGTTAGGAGAAATGAAGGAGATAGCTATTGACTTGTCTTCATCATCTTCCAAAAAATTTTATTGTCTTTTACTTCAAAATTTTCAAGTCGAACGCTATTAACTTTCCTGGGCAATAAATTCATTCTAACAGTATTATTATTATTTGATAAATTTTTCTCGAGCATTTTGTGCAGGATCTTGTATACATTTTTAAGTATTTTCAAGCTTCTGGTTTTTGAAGCGCTATAAATTATGGAATATCTCTTATATAACTGACATAAAAATTAAGTTTAGCGAAAACTCAGCAGTTGTATTTGGCTTTTATACTAATTGCTTAATGAATAATAAAAATGTTATTTCTGTCCTTAAATACTAATATAAATACCCTAAACCAAATACATTACCTAATGCATATAATCCTAGGAAAAAATGTAAGTAAAATTTTCATTTGCGTTTCTTCCATGAAATTCCATGAAATCACCATTTCGAAGAAGCTGTTCTCTAAAGAATACTTAGGGAGAATTAAAGTGTGGTTAAATTTATTACTCTTTGATCACATATTTTTAAATACATCTTAAATGAGTGTAAATATTTAGGTTTTGTAGATAGAAAAACAATCCTTATCATCAAAGCAAAGAAAATGTGAAAAAGGGCTGAAAGTTTGTGTCTCTGGTCTGGTATTATCGATTATTTGCCCTCTTAAAACCGACTAATAGATTCAAGTTTTCTTTGGATTTATACAAGGATCTTGACTCATTTATAATTTATTTCTCTTTCAGTTTTAACGTCCAGTTTTTAAATTTCCTCCTTTAACACTACCTTTTATATTACAAACCTTGTTTTGTTTTTTCTTTGTACTCGGCACGATACAGTATATCTGAAATTTTGGTGTGTCATATGTAACAAATATTTTTCTGTCATTTAAAGTATTTTCTCTATTAAAGCAAATTTTGGCCTGTCAGAGGCAAAACGGGAAAGATTCTTGAACACTGTTAGTTTAAATGGGGTTCGATTCTCGGGAAACGGGGTGGCTACGTTAGCACTTTCATGGCATTTCTCATGTATAACACGAACACGAGCCAGTTTACCTTAGGAAGGTCTTCGAAGGCAAACATTTCTTGGCAGACATACCTCACATGATAGTTAAAATCAGTCACTCAGTCCTAGTTTATTCATCCAATATAAGGAATGGCTGAATGGATGAGACTGCTGGACTCTGTTAGTTCGACCAAGATTCAATTCTGACGAATGGTAGGGCTGCATGGGTGTCTTCGCGGTTTTCCAATATGTAACATAAATACAGATCCTTGCTCATTAGAAAGTCCACCACTCGCAGGCATCGTTTTCCTTAGGCAACTAACAATAGTGTGCTTTGCCGTAATGGACACAGTCTAATCTAGATTATTTGGTCACATATCAAAACCGGAGCCATAGTTACACTATTGTCGACATGTATTTTCTAAATTTCAATTAATGAATTCTCTCTCTGAATCTTCTACGTAACGTCATGGCAATTTCAGTAATGTCGGTAATGATATTTGCGTCGTTTGTCTAGCTTATTGATTTTACTAAGCTTTTTTTCTCTTCTTCAAAAGCTGCACCGATTAAAACTGGCATACCTTAAAGTTATTTTGGGGGTCTCTGGAAAAAAAATGGTCTTCACTGTATTTTTTATTTGCCGCTATGCTAAGTATTCGGTAATAAATCAAAAAGTTAAAAACTCGACGCACTTCAGCCATTACTTACTTGCATGTCTGCATAATGGGAGTTCATAGCCCGTGAAATCTTAAGTGAAACATCTCGTGGGTAATAATTTCAATCCAGAAGCAGTTTCGTGACTGCCGCATTAAGCTGATTCCGTCTAAATAGCTATTGGAGATGGTATTGTAGCGACTACTGCTGAGTATTGTTGCTTATGCAAAGATGAGAAGGCTACTTCAGTTTCCTTTCCATACAATCACTCTAAAATCTCTACTGCTCGCGCAAAAAAAAAAAAAAAAAAAAAAAAAAAATAGTGCTCTTAGCTTTTTCCTAATTAATTTCGAGGCAAATGAAATGGTAGCAGTGTATTCCAAAGGTATTCTTTCTTCATCAGCATTTTAATAAAAATTAAGTACCCTCAGTTAATCAGAGGTGTTCTTCGGTTTACAGATTTCTGCGAAGCGAGGATCAACATTGACGACTACTATTCTGCGAAAGTTTGCTTTTATTTTTATTTTTTCGTTTCGGAGGAAAAAACAGTTTTTTATGTACCTCCTACCTTGTGACGTGATATCAATCATAAAAGGCGACGCCTTCATTAAAAAAATATCTGTCGGAGATTACGTTATACACACTAGTTAGTGTGTAGTGGAGTAAGTAGACCGAGATTATTTTTTGCTAGTTATTGCGTGCCATACTTTTTCTAGCCGAGGGTATATGTACACATGCTGTTCAAGGAATAGTATTCTTGTCTTCCTCTTCCCTTTGCTCTAGTTTTCTTTGATTTAATACATAAACGTAGAAAGTAATAACCAATTCTCATCGCTTTATGCAATTTTGTTACTCGGTAACACATGATGCTTATTTAATTAATATTTCTCGCAAGTTTGCATTGAATAAGAGGAGCATTAATATGTTATACAGCAGAGTACACGGGTATTCGTGTTCATGTACAGTTTTTATCTCTTTGTATAAATACAGGAAATCCTTTTCGGCCAATATGTTCATCTGGTACAGTCTTTAGTGAGCAGTTCTAAATTTACTTCATCGAGTGAACTTAAGCAAATAGGCTGTGTTGTGTTTTGTATCGAAAAGACTGTACATTGAGAAAGGGATCAAATTCTTATTATAAAATGTTTTGAGCATTCATGTGTATGGATCTGTGTAAGCAATATATTTACCTTTTAATATCAACCAGTGGCCGAGTGGTAAATCGCTGAACGCTGGTAGTTCGGTTCGAAGTTAGAGTCCCGGCAAACGGGCTAGCTGCATGGACATTTTCGTGGTTTTGCGCATGTGCAACGTGTACATGAACCAGTTTCCATTAGAAAGCCCTCCACGAAGGCATCCCTTCCCTTAGATAGCCCTCGTGTGCTTTGCCATAATCAAATACTTGCCCCTTAATTTAAGTTTTTGCGAGCTTATGCTTTTCCCTTCCTCGAGTCAAACGTCCTGTGTTAGTTGTCCATGTATTGCAATACTGCAGTTAAGTTTCGATAAAAGTGAAGGTGAAGGATTAATTGATATTACATTCATTATGTGATACTGTAGCATTATTGCACCACCTTGGAAGAAGTCGCCAAACTGTGGCATGCAAGCGCATAACAGATCTTTAGGTAGCCATATCGATAACTGTGCGTTTGAATAAGCAACATCACTTTTGTATATACTGTTTTGCTTGTATTACACGCTCTAAAGGTAAACTGCGATATTTTTGCTCTTCAGCTGAATTTTGAAATATGCGCTTGGGATTTGCCTGCATATGGAAAAAGTTCTGTGAATTTTTTGCTGGAATATAATATTTTGCCACAAAGGTGGAAATGTTCAGATTCGCATTTGATGATGATGTATTTTGAAAGCATTTTTTAAGAAATGCAACCTGAAAAATCATAAATACACGGATTCAAAGCGCATTCAAAGCGGTAATTGGTTCGAGAATAGTCGTCTACCATTTACTACAGCAGTCAGATTTATACACTGCTGGAGTAAGAAATTGTGCCAAGGTGGTACCGACAATACAATAAATAAGTAATCATTACTATTTTTTATTCTCTGGCCTTTACAAAAAGCAGCTTTTAGCTCAATTAGTGGAGTTATTATTAATATACATATTTTTTGTATTATATATGCTACTTTTTCCTTTGACAACGTTTTGTCAAAAAGTGATCAATTCCATGATCTCCGTTTCAGAGCTTAGAATTAAACAAAAGAGAATCAAGAAACATTCTTAAGCGACCTTAATAAGATATATAATATTCGGTATTTTCTATCACATCAGCCGATAAATAGTCAACACCTAACTTGTTAATGTTACCAGTCTCACTTGTATGATAAAGTTAGTACAAGCCAACGATATTCAACGCACCAAGGAGTCAAGTGCGCGTGTCGTTGACAAGAGCTTTGAGTACCATACGTGGACAGCCCAACTTAAGCTCAGTTCCTTCCATAATTTTCAAAGAGAGCATGCCTTGCGAAACCAAATCCTCTTCCTCTACCAATAACTTCTCTAGAGGACTTTTGTCTTGCCTCATATTTAGAGTGCTCCCAGGCCGCACAGACACTATACATTTACAAACATCTACGTTTTCTCCGGGATTCGAGCACGGGCCCTTCGGTACAGCAGTCGGCGTCGCTAACCACTATCCTGCAGTGAAATCAATAGTTTGAGTATTTCTAATTGTAACTTTCAAATCCGTAATAACGGTGCATGAATAGGTTTTGTTAGAAAGGATCGAATTTTGAAGAGCATTTGCCACGAATCCAGTATCATCGCAAAGATCCATTACTTCAGATGCTAACTCATAAAGCAAAATATACTGAGTGTACAGTTATAGATGATAAAAAATTTGTACTACAACCGCTTATAGCTTTGAATACCGTGTCTTAAAGCCGATTAAGAGTAAACAATGAACCAAAATCAACTCAGATATAAACATTGAACTTAAATAATTTCATCTGATGAATTTCCATACTTCTGTTTAATTTATTCATAAAATTCATCTTAATTTTGCCTTATCTGCTTTATATCTTTTAAAAGTATATGTAATAACAGATATCGCGGGTTTTAAAAATAAGATAATATAATTGCGAAAGAAATTTAGTTACAGACCACAGAAAGCATAATAATTATTATTACACACAAAAAGTAATTATAGCGAAACAACATCTGCGTCATGTAGTAATTCATGTCTTTTAGTTTTTCAGATTTATTTTAAAGAACTCCCATAAATTTCAGTCTTCTAAACATTCCATGCGCGATTAATTATAATAAGTGATCAACATATGTGCTATATAGTAATTCTTGCCATTATAGGCATTCAGATTTATTTTGAAGTGTTCTGTTAAATATCAGTCCTCTAAGCATTTTACTGATGGAAACTCAGTCAAGCAAAAGGTATAGATAACTGTTTTTATAATGGAATTCAGTACCATATTCTAGAAACCATTTTTTGAAATACTGTTGTGTTTTATGGTGAAAACGTATATATTTAAGTTCCATTTCCTTTTTCTCCAGTATCAAATAAAGCAGCATTTATATCCATCAAGGTATGAGTAATTTCTACAAGGAAAAAGGTTTTTTACATTTCTTTCTTTGTAAAATTATCAGTTTGTTGCGAGCGCTACTTTTCCGTCTGAAGCCTGCAGTTCATTCAAAATTCCCAGAGACATATAATTTGCCTTTTTCACAACCTTCAAGAAAAGTGATCCGTGAAAGACCGCAAGTGCTTATCATGATTAATAACCTAACCATAATAATCTAATCTAACCTTAGAGCACCGAAATCATTGTGTCCGATTTCCATTTCCACTGTTGCTTTAACTGACAATAACAGCATTCCAAAATAGAAATTGAGTTACTTTTGCTATTAGAATTTATATTGCATAAAGAGATGCACTGTTTGAAGTTATATAAGCTATTGAAAAAGAGAATATTTTTTTTTTCTGTTGTCATTACGCAAACCCTTAGTTTTGAGCACTTAGTTCATCAATCAAAATGCATGCGGTGGTCAGCATCCTAATTGATAGAGGTTTGGCTTCCTGAAGGCAGTTTCCGTCTATTTCAAATTAATAATCAACATCGTGCACCCCGTGCAACAACTTTTGCTGAAGTTAACCTTGGATCGTTTTCATCTTAATAGATTCAAAGCAAGAGGGGAGGAAATGATTTTTTTATTAGCAAAATTTGCGTGAAAATGAATTTAGTATTGTTAAATGCACTGATCAACGCGTCAGAAGGGTAATAAGTTCATATTTCTTGTTCATGTTTACTTAACCATCTATCATGCGTTTATATTTCTGTTTGAGATCATGAGAAAGAGATGATCTTTTACGTTTCATATCCCAAAATACTAAAAGTGCATTTTCATTACACCACTCATCTCTTCATGACGGCGTCATTAAGCAGGTGTAGCATAAATTCATGCACGGATTTGAAATCTGTTTTAAGAATAGAACTTAATGATAATAGGATTACTAAATTAACCGGTAATAATTTGTTTGCTTTCGAAATTTTTACTTTTTCAAAATCACGAAATTAAGTAAGAAACGGAAACAATTCACTTTCTAGAACTTTTAAGTTCAAAGAATAAACAAAAATCGAATTTCTAAATTGTTTTAGTTGTAAAAAAACGTTCAAATTTGCAACTGAAAAAATCTTACTGAATTCATTTAACTTGAATATAATAGCAACGATTTAAAGGTCCACTGTAATAGCTAACAATTAAAATTATTCATAATTTCTTATAAAAGTGAAACATTATTCTGGAATAAAAGCAAGTTAGCATCGACAAAATATTCGAACACCTCACTGCCTGCTGTAATATAATTTTTTAAGTCATCGATGGATTTAACTTATGTATATCTTATTTGCCCTTACCTTAGAACGACTAGCAAATAACCCGTAACAAAGTTTTTAATTATTATAGCTATGTTACTGCGTTTAATTGTTAGCCATTTGAAACTTGGTAGTACTAATGGGGAAAAAATTGGAAAGTATAGATTTCCGTAAGATTACTGATACTACAGCAGAAAACTTTATGTACATATTCTTTCCTGTATACTGATTAATCCTTCTAGAATTTCCAAAAGTTTCAATTTCAAGTAGTAATTAATGAAAAGTACTTGAAAGTGAAATCTTATTGAATGTAAAGAGCTCGAGTTTGTCTGGGTTTATCAGTTATTTTTTTCCCTTACTTTCTACACTAGCTTTATTAAGCATGCTGATTAGTAACTATACAGCATACGGTTTATAATTGCTGATTTCTTATAGCAATGTAAATAATCGTTCATTTCTCAACCGGTTTTGTATAATTTTCGTATAGCGTCGAGCTGAATGATTAAAATAATTGAGAATGCAGGATGGTGGTCTGTTTTTTCCTCTTTAATGAAATGTTGTAAGGTTTTCCTCATGTTATCTTGTCAACTTTAGTGTTGCTTATTAGAGTGTATGGAATCCCCACCCTTCGCTTATATTTTTTAAAGAAAATTTCATCCCTATCCCCTCCTTTTGATTCTCTTTTATTCTCCCTCCTTCTAAATTCGTTGTCGATAAAACGCCCGTACTTCTGTCCCCAATCCATTAGGTAAGCGGTAGCAAAGCAAAGCGTTTAAATTGAATCAGACAGGTACAACTATTCAGGGGGGTGTATTGACTCCAGTTCAGGCGTGATTTGAACACAAATACTCTTTGGCAAGCCCCGAACTGCACCTCCCCCCTCTAATCTTCCTTCCGAACCATCACCGCTTCGCCACTATCTGTCTCACGTTCTTTCCAGCACGGTAAAAAAGGGTTTTCAATTTGTTTTGGGGTCACCGGCTAATATTTCTTATTTGGTGTCATTTTAAGTCAGATGCGGGCAAAAACATTTTTAGCGGGGGTTTTGAACCAATGAAATGATTAAAAAAATGTCGGGGGGGGATGATGCGGAGAAAATGAAGATGGAAAGGAGGAAAGGGGGATGCACTGGAGA
Organism: Stegodyphus dumicola; assembly: GCF_044657685.1. Classification (NCBI taxonomy): domain Eukaryota; kingdom Metazoa; phylum Arthropoda; class Arachnida; order Araneae; family Eresidae; genus Stegodyphus; species Stegodyphus dumicola. Next base: position 73,833,672 of record NC_140780.1, read on the forward strand.
CGTTTTCATCAGGCTCCCCTCCATTTTATCGTGCTTCCTGGAAAATGAGAAAATGTACCTTGGCGTCTAATGTATCACTTATAAATTACTAGAGAATATTTCTCGGTTTCTCGCTCACCTCTTTTATGGGTTTTTTATGCCTCCTTAAAAGAAAAGGCTGCGGCTTGTATTTTTGTGTTTTTTATTAATTTTGTTTTTGTTTTTCAATGCCGTCGATATTTAAATGGAGAATGTTTTATGCCTCATTTGAGAAGATTTCCGAGAAATATGTGTTCCATTTATTAAAAAAAAGTATGAGAAGTAGTCTATTAGCTTAATTAATCGGAACCCGTAAGGGTGCAAGCAGTTCAAAATTTTTTAAGATCACTTCTTGCCTGGAGGTTCGTTTCTGAAGTTTCCCGCCTAAGCTTGCTGCCTTTTACGTCGTTAACTTCCCCCCTTTTTCTGGCACACAATTCGCTGGTGTTTTCTAATGCGAACCTTGTTTTGATTTGTTTTTATACGACGAGCTTTTGAAATTATTAATTATCATAGAGTTTGCATTTTTTGTTTTATTTCTCGTCTTAATTATCTTTTTTATTTTGGTTTGTTTATTTTTTTCTCTTCTTACCCACTTAGTATGTTTGCAAAAGTATCTTGCATGAGTATCTTCTTTGTTTGAGGAGCATGGCATGAAAAAAAAATTGATTGACGAAATTTAGTGATTGGATGATTACTTCACTAAAATTCATTAATATAACGCTTAGCGATTATTTCGCTGCAACAAGTTAAACACCCTTCCAGTTCATTACCTAATCGTACCGTTCGTCTTATTTATTACTAATTTGCCGATTTACAAATTTCTCAAAGTGCTAAAATTTACAAAATTACTTATTATGCCACACTTATTTTAATAAAAAATTACATACTGGAATTTAATGCAATGTTGAAACATCCAAACCTAAAACACTTTGATAGCGTTTTAGAAAGCAGAGAAATATTTTGTATTTAATTTTGGAGAAAGAAAATTATATCAGACGTTTAACTGTGAATTTCGAAAAGAGAAATTCGGTAAATAATTTACGAAGTCGGTGAAATCAAAAAATTGTTATATCAGGTATTTATCATTGTAATCCAGTTAAAGGTTTTCTGACAGTAGATCGTGAATATTTCGGAGTAAAAAGCAGTGCAAGTCATCGTTCGTGTTCCTCCCCACCCCACATCAATTTGATTTCAAATGCCTAGGGACTTTAAAGTGAGAAATTAACTTAACCGCTACCATATTGTTAGTTGGGCTTGTGTTCGAATGATGAAGAAGGTTTGGTTTTTTGTATGTATGTAATGTCTGTGTTTCTTTAGGGCAGTTAAAGTACTGGAGAGTCGAAACTCATTTCGAGAGGTTAAATGGTGCGAGAAGAAAGGTAGGAGATACTCGGTTCCATTCGCCAGGATGTTCTTCATCAAAACTTGGGTGAAATTTCTCCGTTCTCATAGGTTTAAAATTAGTCATCCCCTTTGTGCCACTTGGGCAATGTTTTCGGTGATGAGACAGCTAATGATCGATCAAGTGTCCGACTATTTGAAATATCAATAGAACGGAATGCTCATAGATTGTCACCAAAATCTGCATTGCACATGTGAACATGAGCTCAACCACAGTGATGTAGATGGTATCTGTAAGATTTGGTAGGGATTATGGTGTGGGCCGTTCAACGTGATAGAGTAGAATAAGGATATCAACTTTGTGAGTATTTACTTACTAGAAAGTCATGCATATTTACATAACATTAGAAAAGGGATATTTTAACAAATAATAGGGGAAAAATCGAAATGGACAGACCAATGTCCCGTAACTAGATACATTTCACTAAAAAGGCAAATTTAGCCTTTAAATCTTTTTTCCCTTAAATAGAAAAAAAAAAAAAAAAAATGTTTAGAAAGAAAGAATTAGAAGATATTTGTTTCTATAGTGAAATATACTCAATCATGGGTCCTTGTTCCAAATTCTCTAAAAAAATGTAAATAATCAAATTAATACAAATTGTATTATATATATATATATAGTATATATATATATATATAGAGAGAGAGAGAGCGCATACAGTTTATCAGAGGCAAATTATTTAATTTTCGGCGTCTTTTTTCTGTAAGTGATGTATATTCTGGAACTATGTCATAGCTTTTTTTAATTAGCTTACCACCATCAGTTATCAAATTCTAGAATTTTTTTATATTTTTAGTCTTTTTATAAAACTCACATCAATTTCTACATCAACAGAAACTCAGCGATATTGTCATAATGTACTTCTGCAATTAATAACGTGTAAAACCCTTAACCAAATAGGTGACATCAAAAATGCATTAGTATATTCAGTATAAAATTGTGGAATTCTGATTGTGTTTCTGAAAGCAAATTGATCTGGAAAATCAGATCCGTTGCTGTCTATATATCATGAACCTTTTGTGCGAATTGTTTAACATTCTCTTCTAGTACAGATCAGCGAGTAGTATTCATAAAATGCAGAGAAATTTTGGTAATTTCTTTGACATTTTTTATCCTCCAATGGCCGAGTAGTTAAAGCCGCTTAGAGTCTAACCTGCGTTAGATATCAGATGAGCAGGCAGTATAGTTGGTTTTTCTCCTGTATAACGTGAATTTCAGCCAGTTTTCTTTGGAAAAACCCTCCACATAGGCATCTTCCCTTAGGCAGGTAGCTCTCGTAGACTCGTGAGCTGCTCGTAGCTCTCGTATATGGTAAAAAGTTTTTGTAAACTTCCATAATACATAATATGTCTACAAATATTTAGGATTAATTTGAGACAAAATCAAAAAATGAGGGAAAAAAATTGTTTCCTAGTCTTCACTATACAATTCATGGAAGTCTATGCAACGCTTAGCACGTTTACATTGCTATTTTATTCCATTTTAGAACTCCTGTTCTGGAAAATTATGTAAGTCCCTTATTACGTTAATTTGAATTTCTTCAGTGCTATTTAAAAGCATGACCTTTATTATTAATATTTACGTGTTCCGACCTAAGGCATTAGACGGAAGGGAGGCTTTCTAAGGGAAACTGGCTCTTATTAACACGTTACACATAGGGAAAACCACGAAAACTACAGTGCGGCCGGCTCTTTCGCGAGATTCGAGCCTCGGACCGAACTACCAGTGTTCAGGGACTTTACCGCTTGGCCGCTGGTGGCCCTAAAATGACTTTTGAGGTGATGTTTTATGTTTGGGAAAAGAAAGTAGTCTAAAGGTGCCAAATCTGGTGAATAAGAGAGTGGTTAAGAATTACGTTTCTCTTTTTTTTTTTTTTTTTTTGCTTGGCTAGAATGGATTTGTGCTATGATACGTTGTTGTATTCCAGAAACTAGTTATTCGTATGATTTTTAGACATAACGCATTGAATTCTCTTCAGAAGTCTGTCCTTTATAAAATATGGAATTCACCATCTTATCTCTTAAGAATAAAATCTTGTAAATTATCATTTTTCAATTCCCCCCCCCCAAAAAAAAAAAAACATCAGCATGGTTTTTTACTCGAGGTTTCAGAAAACTATGATGTTTCTGCGACTGTGATGAACCTTCTCCAGCCCAAGTAGATTGATTGCCTATGATTTGTGGCAGGATCGTAATCAGTATACCAAGTTTTATCTCATCGAATCAGTGACAGAAGATGTTCACTAGATCAAAGCAAACGATTAACTACATAAAAATTCTTTTCATAAGCAGACGATATTTTGGGGGGACTGAGATTTCATAATAATAAATGCTCTATATTATCATTTGGTAGATTTGGTGGAATTTCTTTAAAAAAATTAGCCTTAAAACTCTGTAGACGCAGTGTGTATCTAATCGCTCCTGAACAGCTTTCACTTGCATGTCGTATAAGCTCCTTACTCCTCGAAATACTTGAGCTCGTGTGTATCGACTAAAGAATTAATTTTTGGAATTAGTCAGCTGGCGTAGGTTTTCCTTGTTATTACCGGCTATAAATATGATATTCTATATAATAATTTTTATTTCAATTTATTATGAAAATTATTTTTATTTCAATAGTTTTCCTTGGCGCGCTGCAGTAATATTGCTCATGCACTACTTATACGTCTTTTTTCTTGGCTTTTTTAGTTTTTCCTTATTAATCATTTTAACTTGCTAACTTCACTTATAAAAAGGAATTGATTCGCGAATCAAGCTTCTTGAGATTTTATTTAAAAGAAAGAGGTCCAGAAACGGGCTGGTGAAAAGAACAAAGTCCGGTAATTTGTATCAGCTCTCCTGCCTCTTCCCATCATCACCACCGAAATATAAAGAAATAGATCCTAAATATTTGTAGACATATTCTGTATTTCGGAAATTTACAAAACCTTTTTAACATATTTAGTCGCAGCTTATAACGATGGAAGTATTAAAGATTAGGTTAGGTTAATTCAGAAGTCAAACAACAAAAATCAGCGTTATATTTTCAAATTTTCACAGGACTAGTTTCGATGGTTTTACCGAACCACCATCCTCAGGTGCAAAACCTGCTGAACCACCATCCTCAGCTGCAAAAACGCTGGTTCGGTAAAACCATCGAAACTAGTCCTGTGAAAATTTGAAAATATAACGCTGATTTTTGTTGCTTGACTTCTGAATTAGTATTGTCCGGCGTGTTATTGTGTCTTGATTAGGTTAGGCTATTTGAATGTGGCAAAGTCTGCGAGAGCTACCTGCTTAAGACATTGCACAAGCACTTGAGAAAACCACCGAAATATAAAGAAATCGTTTCATGAACTGAGGCTCCGAAACCTTCGCTATCGAACACGCCCTTTAGCATAGTAAAATTTAGGACAATATGTTGAATAATATTCATAATTTAAACTACTGAGCAAATGAAGCATAGAAGGCAGAATAAACTTGTTGATTTTATATTCTAAGAGCAAGCAAGAAACCAGACGCACACAGGAGAGTACTTATCCAGAATTATCAGACTCCTGTGGGAATTCCTTAAATGTGACGCTGCAGAAGGACAAACTTATCACACTGTTATCTATCAACATTTGGAATGCCGTCCATAAAAATGCAATCGCTAGATGGGTCAGTTGATACGCCACCTAGTCTCCCTTCTTTCCACCCGCTGACGTCTTGAAATCCATCCCGCTTTCAGTCTGAATTGTTACACTGAGTGCTCTACTCCTGATGAAAAGTCGCACGTGTTTAATATTACACTCTGCCTATGGCCTACTGCTTTAACGAGAGTTCAGAAATGGGTGCGAAAGGGCACGATATAAATATATCTGAAAGCCCAGCTGCACAGAGGACGGCTGTCGGGGCAATAAATCCTGTCGGAATCTCCTCCTCCATTCGCTCAGATATAGTGCGGTGACACTTCTTACAACCGACTTACTAGCCAAAATTCAAACAAAAATAACCCTCCTACGCCACCTACGCCAATAGAGCTCGCAAATGTGTTTCCCCCTCTTCTTCGAGTCTTTAGTTCTACATTTTATATTTGCACTCAGCCTGTTTATTAATCTGAAGGCTTACGGCTTACGTTAAAGACCTTGGACAGGATTTCCATTATAAAAACCGCAATATTTCTGTTTTAATTTTACCAGAAGTTAATTGCATAAAGTTTTAAAATATTATGCATGTTGAAATGAATTTTTACTGAAGTTATTGTGCTTTTCCTCTTCATATTCCAGCTGAATTCATAGATTGGCTATGCTTGTATTTTATTCACCGTTGTCAACGTTGTTGATAGCAGTCCATTCTGCAGCTCTGATTATGAGATGTTTTTGCCTCGGTATTTTCCTTACATGCTGGTTATGGCTGAAATTAAGCAATTTTCTAGAACTGCAATCGTTCAGAACTGACAGTTCTTATTGGATGTGGTAGTAGAGTAATACTGTGTGTTAATACATATCTTATCTACCTCGTATATTTTCACTTCAAAGATCTATAGTCATTGATATTATTTGGACGTGCTCTGATTTGCAGTTGGGTTAAATTAAAAAAAAATATTGAAAGTATAAATTTATTTGTGCATATTATGTATGTGTGTGTTTGCAACTCACTGCAGATCAAAGTCTAATGCCATTAAATTCGTCATATAAGGATTTTGATAATATTGGGAGATAAATGCGTTCTGAAATAGTAAAAACACGTATTCTTCAACATTACTTAATGTTTCTAAAATTATTTTTAATGCAGTGGAAGGTAGTCATGTTAATTGCATAATCAATTAATGGTATATTCTTACTCGTCATGTTAGGTAGTCACGTCAGGTAGTCATGTTAATTGCATAATCAATTAATGGTATATTCTTACTCGTCTTATAAAGCTTTAATTATTTCTATTTGATTGAAGATTTTTCCTTTAAGGATTTGATTTCTTCAAAGAATTTGTATTTTGCTTTAGTATCTTACCCAAAATAAGTTTTGGACGAACGAAACCAAATGGAAAATAATTATGAAATCTCTTATAACCTTATAACCCTACACCTTATAACCTGTAAATTTGCTTCTCAGGTCCCATGGCATGCAAACTCTTCTGAGATTTGAATAAATCAGAAGTAGATAACTAACTAGTTGACTCAGTGTCGGAAAAATAGTTTCATTCTGAGCGTCAGATCCTAAAATTTCTATTTCCCCCTTCTTTCTTTCTTTCTTTTTTTTTCTTTTTTTTCTTTTTTTTTTTTTTTTTTTTTCCGTCTATTTTTTAATTGACTCTCAGGGTAAATGAAATATATAAGGAAATATTTACCTGATATATTCAAACACTTATCTGTTGGTTCTTGCTAAAATGGTAAAATCCTGTTAGCTGCTAAAAGTCTAAAGCATTTTAAACTAGGAAACTTTTTCTTCTAAGTGGTTGCTATAGACATTCTCTAGGCTCAAACTGCCTTCCAGTAGTAGTATTTTATTCTTGTTCATCAATTAAAAAGCAGTTGAACAACTTCAAATTTATATTAATCTTTATATAACGAGAGATAGAAATAAGGGAAGGGGGGACTTCTTTCCATTGAGTATTAATTTTTGGTGTGAGTACGTAATGTAAACAAGCACCGAATAGCGTATAATCAATGCTTTCTTATTCATTATGATAACGAACATTATTTCAGGAAAACATTATTGCTGGTCACATTATTAAATACTTTTTGGGCTCTGCTGTTTAGCATTGCCAGATGCAAAACTAAAATTTTGCGGACACAATATTTAAAGCTTTATGAAATTTTGTTGCAATCCTAACCATATTTATAAATTTGAACACTAAAAAATTGTTTAGCTGTGTAACCAAACATTACTGTTGAATTTCGGAAATGTAGAAGATACAGTAATGGTTTTTAAGAGACTTTATTAGATGGTGATGGTTCTACATAATTTATAAATGTATCTGAGTGTTGGTTTTGGCTTTAGAAACTTCTTTATTTAGGCAATTACTATTTTTCGACTCGGAGGGTGCGATTTATGAGCAGAAGTATTTTTAACAGCATGTTGGCTGTCATAGCTATTTCAACCTGTACCGAGTGAAAAAAATCGCTCAACTAATGGTAGTTAACCGAATTTAATTGCTCTATGGGGCTTTGCGTTGTTTTATCTAATGTTAAAGAAACCTGAGCGTTGTTTTTTTCCCCACGAACTCGAGCCAATTTCCCGCAGAAGGTCCTCCACGAAGGCATACCTTCCCTTAGGAAGATAGCTCTCGAATACTTTGCCATAGCTTTCAGATTGTAATTTTATTTTGCTTAACATTATAACGATATGAGTTGCTATAAAACTTTGTAATGTGCTGCTTAACATTAACAGAATGCTTCACGATGACTAATAAATTATTACAGAATATCTTCTATTTGAACCACTGCTTTCATGATGTGATATCATTATAACTAACCAAGAGAATATTAATTTCTTGACATTTAAAACGCCTTTAGCAAGGTATCTATTACCTAATAGGAAAAAATACACCTTGAAAAAGTAAAAGATATCATGAAGGAAAAAATACAATGTTGAAAGATACCTAGACAAGATTGTTAATGGAGAGATGTAAAGTATATTGTAAGAAAGGAAAAAGGGAGAAATTCGTGATGATGCTATTCGTAACTGGAAAATGAAAATGAGAATGAGTTCTTGGTGAAAAGCACTTTTATAAGGACTTCCTCCGTTAGTATAATCTCTAAAGGCCAATTCTGATATTTATAATGAAAATTATGGCTAATGATTTTGAGTCCGAACTTTAAAAAAATTTGCGGGAATTTTTATGGCACAAAATGACTGATATTGGCTTTGTATGCACAAAGTGTCTCTAATAAACTTGCTTGTAAAACATTATAATGGATTGTTTATGGATCCAACTGATGAACTGAAAGATGAATTTAGAAAAATCTCTATGAGTGAGTTGTTATTTAGATTTGATATTAATGAAAACAGATACATAGAAGATTCGTGTACATTGTTGAATATTAAACTTATCTACATTTTACAGTCCATTACAATGCCGTATTTTGTTTTATAACTATTTGTCATTTGATATGTAATATTTTATTTATCCTTTTGCTGCATTCGAAGATCAATGAACTAGACTGTAAATTTTAGACATCACTTTCAAAATGAAGATGAATGATTTCGTCATACGTCAACCTGCACTGAAATCTTTGACTTCACGTTTTATCTCCTGAACCAGTAAAATGTTACCTGCAAGTTATATTTTAGAAATAAAGGAAGAAGGGGTTTAAGCTTAAAGAGTTTTGATTTCTATGCACTTCTAAATAATTTTGTAAACGTGTATTTTTTGTTTGGTAAAACCATAAAAAAAACATATTCGTGTTCTCTTGCTCCAGATATTTGCTTAACCTAAGGTATGGATTCTTTAGCGAGACTTAACGACTCGCACTTAACGCTCTTTTCAAAGCTAAGGCAAATGCATGGTAGGAAATTAATTTTTTATTAAGTATTGTGTATAGTTTGTGAGATGATAAATGTACGTAGAACCATGCATACTGCATTAATTCTTATTCCTTTTTGTCATTTTTTTCTTCCTGTCCTTTAAAAAGAAGAAAAAAAAAGCCTTAACTTTTTTAAATCTTATCCTAATCAAAAACTGAAGAAATTACATAAAGATATAAAATATATTTTATTTTAAATACACATTTTTGTGAACTTAATTAATAATCCGAGTGCTGCACAATAGTAGAATAAAAAAGTGTAATTAAAATTGCTGAAAAATAGGTTCTTTCTGTTGTATCTGTGACAATACTTGCTCATCTACTTGATCTTACTAGTAAATGACAATTCTCTGTTGTATTTTCAGTTACTTTCGGATTAATGTATATTGTTATCATTTTTGTCTCGAATGAAAATCTTCAAATCTTTTTTTCTCTTTTTTGGGTTAATAATTTGTGAATGCGAAATCATATATGTGTTTTAAGGTAAAAGTCGATGTCCAAAGATTGGAGGCATCTGTTGATATCGCATTTCACTCTTATTATGTGGCATGTAACTTTGAGATCAGTTATGTTGCCTATTATAAAAGTTTAAGATAACACCGCTTGATGCCATAAGCATCTAAGTCTTTCCCATTACGTACTGAAGTCATTGGCAATTAATTTTTCTTTAGGAAAAGGAAGACCGTCGTCTGAGTCATTACGACATCGTGAATTGCCAAGCGACGGGGAACACCAACTAAACCTCATAAAGAACTGATTATTTGACTGATCTTAGAGATCATTGTCCTCTCTAACGACAAATATTTTTTTTCCACTTTGAGAATCACACTTTTTTGATGCAGGGTGTTGTAAACTATGAGGTGCCTATTTGTAATCAACGCCATGAGTTTTGTAAAAAAAAATCTTATTATTTTATTAAGTTTCAATTTGTGCGCTGTTCGTTTTTATGCAGTTTTATTTCATTTTAACATTTTTTCGCAATTATCTCTCGAGATGCTGACATTCAAACCAAGAAAAGAAAGAATAGTTTGTTCAGAATACTATACAAAGATGTAAATATCTCCTTTTTTTGCGTTAATTACTCTAAGCTTTGAAATTCTTTTAAAATCTTAATTTAGTGATCGTGATTTTTATTTTTATACATTTATTCCATTTCTTTGTCGGACTATTTTAAAAGAATATTTTTTTTCAATGCAGTATAGTGTTTAAGGTGTTTTATTATCTCTTTGTCTTGTTACTGCCATTCGCTGGTATTATGACGAATGATGTTTATATCCTTTTACACCAAATCGTATTTATTCTCTGTTTTCTCTGTTTTGATTATTTTTTCACTTTATAGTTCACATTTCAGATTAGCTGTAAATAAATTATAAATTATTGAATTCTAAAAAGTTGTTAGCAATGATCTCTTTATAGGACCAAATGTTCACGGTTTTTAGTAAATTTAATGTAAATGTGAAAAATTTCCTTCAGGAAAATTCTACAAAAAATTATTCCTTTTTAAACGAATGCTCATTTTGTGCCTAATCATAAGTCAATTAACTTTGCCTTATCAAACTTCAACTTTTCACCCTCATCTCTATCGTTTGAGTAAAATACTTTTAATATTCATTCGGATATACCACCAAGAAAGTATACATAATTTTCAAGTTATTTAATTCCACATTTTTCGATGATGAATGCCAAATGTTTGGATAGAAATGTGCTTCTATTACTTTCGCTTTCCCCCCTTCTAGCTCGTTAATTTTAAGAAGCATTTGTCTACTTTCATATAATTATTAGACTCGAAAATGTGAAAACATCCTTCCCGAGTTTCTTCTTTGCGAACAAAGATCGAGTTTTTTGGAAGAATTTTCTGGTGAGTGGCCAAGATGAAATCTACGCGCAAAGCAAACAATTTTTATTAATTAGCCGCAAGCCAAAATATCGTCTAGTGTTATTTTAGCAGCTAAGATAGCATCTGTGCAGCATAGAAAATTCAGTAGAGTAACCTTACATTCTTCTCGGGGATGAATTTAATGACCTCAAAGATCGTATCCGGTTTCATCTGACAAGGTGTAGATTTACTAATTGCGGTCGGGGGTCTCTAGTTTTCTATTCTCGCCTTCTCTCTTCCCGCGATATATCGCGCGACTTTATAACATGGAAAACGGCCGCTGGATTAAATTCCAGCGCAGCTGCTTTTAATGGGCCGTATGGATCTACCAAAGACAAGCTGCGGTAATGACTTCCTGTCGGACCGGACTAAAACGAAAATATGAACAACATTTTTCTCAACTTGATGTGTTCGGTGAATGCGTTTTAAGCTCGCTGTTGTCACTTGCCCTCTGAAACGGACCTTTTTTTTAACTAATTTAATGCGACCGACTACAGACACAGCTTTGAATGGGAATTAATTTGGTAATTTATTCTATCTCAAGGCGCTATTGACTCCGTTACAGAAGTCTGCCTTATTCGGTTACTAGAATCGTATGATTAAGATTTGTATCTTCAAAGACTATGAGTGGTTTACGCTTCATAAAACTTTCAAAGTATTAGCTTTTAAGTCATCAAAAGAGAATATGTGAATAGATCCAGACAAGTTTCAAATCTCTTGATCTCTGTTTTATGCGTTATATTATCCAAGCTTTAAGTGAACATTGTAGTTAAGGAATAACATGTTTCTAAACCATTTACCACAAGTCAAAACTGAGAAGAACTGTTACTTAAATTCTATGTCATACGTGAATTACCAACCTATCTCTTTACAGAGCTAATTCTTAAAGATACTCGGAGTCCATTTACAAAGCTTAAGATTTATTTGCAAAGCAATGTAATTAGCTAATTTTAACTCCTCATACTTTTTCTCACCGTGATAAACTTGATGATTGCAATTTAAGCTCGCCTTTGTCATTCCTGTCACGCAGTTATTCTGTTCGGTATGTAATGCCTTGAAGGCCTTTTAATTTAGTTAGAATTAAATCAGTAAGTTGTTAAATAATAAGAGGAATTACTGTTGCTAAATCAAGGATGATCTTATATTACAGTGCGAAATCGTGCTAATTACTGAGAGAGGAACCAACAAAGTTTCAGTCACGTTTTCTAAGTAATCTGCACACAATTTGTACTGAAACACCTATCTGAATGTTCCTAAGCGCTGTATGGTATTACATTAAATAAACTTCATTATGAGACGTGCCATTCTTTGAAAGCAGGAAGAAATTGAATTCATCGCTTCTTAAATTTGTTGGGATTATTAATGAATACCATCCTAAATGAGTTCTGTAACCAGATTATCTTTCTGCTTAACTTCCCATACCCATTTCGCAGAATTATAACTGTTTCTTACAAAATCCAAAATGTAATTTATCAGATGTTAAACTTTTATATCTGTATTCCGTACTTACTTGTTCCTGTTACTTCGATGCCTATCAACAGCAAATGCCCACTTCATTTCTCTTCACATGTATAAGAAACGGTTCCATTCTTCATTTAAAGAACAATTTTAGGTTTTAGTAATTACTTTTATTAAATAACTGATTCAATTATTAAATACAGCCTTTAACAAAACTTGGGTGTTTGGACCCTCGGAATCATAACCTCAACTGCTGTATAACTCACTAACTTAACCATAAAAATTGTCCCCTGCTATAAAAGTCAGTCGGATTGATTGTTGACGGACTAGTGAGTCGTTAATGCCATGTATTTATTACACCGCGGAGCACTTTTCATCCTGATGGCTCCTTTACGTCCTGCATCTTTTACGTGCAAGTAAATCTTTAATCCTCTCAGAGGACAGCACCGCCACCTGTCTATATGCCTAGAAAGCCTCGATGGTCCTCACCCCTCCCTCCGTAGTAATTACCCAATCAATACTTTTTTCGCTTTTATTTCCTATCGCGATTAATATCTTTGTAGCTGGCAATTTCTTCTCAAATTTCTTCAGCCATAGCGGAGTTTATCTCGAGTTCTCTTTATCATTTTGATAGCATTCAGAAGAGATAAGAAACAAGAAGGAATGGCTTCTTCCCGTTAGATAGCCCTTATTTCTCATTAGGCTCTGCAATCGGAAGGGCTCTGCAAGACAACTGTATGCATTAAAACCAGGTTTTCATTTGTCTTTATCCGCCCTACTCACTTCAGCCCGTTTTCTGTCTTAATTATTCGCTCCATATCGAAGCTTTTTCTGCTTAAAAACCCTTTAGCAAGATGCGGACTTAGGTCCGTGATCGTTAGATCCGAGTCAGAGACATCTGTTTGTGAGAATTGCCCATTAGCGAAACTGGGAGAGGGTCGTAGTCGGGTTTAAATCAATAGAAAACTTGCTCCTGAGAAGCTTTATTTCCGGACAACTTCTTTAATAATTTCCAATGCAGTCCTCACCTCCTGACAAGCAGGGCTGGACCGTTTTTAGCTTAAATCAACAACCAGGGGAATTGTCGCTCATAAATTCAGAGTTTCTTTTAAATTGTTATAATTGGCAAAGATTAAAAAGTGCGCGGTACGTAAATCTTTATCGACTTTATGAAATCTATTTTGAGCATCTCATTTGCTTCTTATGACGTTGAACAATTTTAGAGAATTTCGTGACATGATTGATAAACTCTGAAAACGCTGGCATTTTAAATGTACCACATTTCTTGTTACCATTCAAAATCTTATCATTATATTGCCTATAGACAATTTATATTTAGAACCCTCAAAGGCAGATGTTAAGGGAAAAGATGTGTGTTGATTTTATAAGTAAAGGGCATGCTCTAACAACTTCTGAAATAGCTTTTCTTTACGGTGCTGCTTGAAAGATGTTATTTTAATGGTTAAGTCGAAATAATAATCTAAGATGGGTTTTATGTGTTTGATTGATAATCAGCATTTATGCTTACTTGATTTTAATTAGCATGAATAAAAGCCATTAGTAATACATTTATTTTGTTTTCAAGCAGATTCGCGTTCAGTTTCATATTTCATAAACAGATAGAAGTTTATTTTATTCATAAGTAAATGCTAGGTCTTAGCAATGAACTTTGCTTTTAATCTAACTTTTTAAATTTATACGTGCGATTTTTATGTCTGGATATTCTATGATTGGTAATTGTCATTCTTTTAGTTACGTAAGGGAAAAGATAAAATGACAGAGTACCTCCTTTTTTAAATGGTTGCGTTCTGGAGCACGTCTATTGGAAGCTTGCTCTGCTCCCGTAAAGATGCTATACGAATGTTGGCGATGTGATTAAACAGTTAAAGGCCATTTGTAACACTTGAAAGATCGCCTGAAGTTGACAACCTTCTCAAGCTGTACTGCTAGCGACCGAAAGAAACTTCACTTAGCTCTGAAGAAAAAACGAAAAAAATAAGTGTTCTCACTTGTGTAATGCCGATATTCTTTGTACTTACAAAGCGTGAAGTACTCTTGCTAATACCAATAGTTAGATAATAGTAAAAAGAAAATGGGCATTAAGTTTGAGAAAGCACAAAGCGTGATATTGCGTAACGTTCAAATTTATCCAGTAAAATGCTTGATTAATAGGACTTTTATTAAACGTAACAAAGAACATATGAATAAACCTTGAAAAAAAAGCTTTTGATTGGCTATTACTTAAATGTATATTTTTATGTACGCAAGCCTAAAAATAAGTACTTAATTATTGCAAATGAGTCACTTCAAAATTCAACAGTTCAAAAAATTCAACAGAATGCTACTTCAACACCCTGTTTTTGATTAATGTGATTTTTCTCTGTGGAGTATATAATTCTTTTTGTGTGTATGTGTGTATGTGGTGGGGGCTATTTTCTAAGTCCGGTGTCTTTAATTACTTACTGCAAAATGAGTCATTTCTGAAATGAATATCAGTAATCTGTATTATTATCCCTCTAAATGCAAGTTTTCTTTCGCTCACGAGTTGTTTAGCTTCATGCTGAAAAAATTAATGTAGGTAGAATAAGAGGTAGAAGACTTTTTGTTCTATATTATCATTAAAGCTTTTAGAAAGCAAAAAATTTTATCTGTTTCCCGCCATTTCTATCCTCTAAAAAGTAAAGAGAGCATGTGACAGTATAAGACACACCAAAGCAGAAACCAAAATATTTTTACGTAATTTCAATTTTGATTTTGTATAACTTTCAAAATACTATGGGATGGCTTAATATCGTGAGATGAGTTAATTATCTGAAACTGAATTTCTGAGAAGAGTACATTAGCTTCTAATTTTTAATTTACTGAATAAAAATGAATGGGATTAAAGTTTCACTATTGGAGGTTATCAAAAGCTTATTATTTTCTGTGATTTTACATCGTTAAATTATTTTAACATTAAAATATTATATATTTCTGAATTTCAGGGGGTATAGTAAATTATCTACACATCTCATTTAAGTAATCCATTGTTGTATTTCTTCCTAGTAACAAAATGTTTTGCGCATCGATTTCCAGTTCAACAGGTGTTTGCTATAACTTGGGCTATAATGTTCGTATTTATACTTTGATTATCTGGATTTCAGTCTGAGCCATAAGCTGTTTAGAACTTCTTTGTAAAAACAACTGAAATCAGTGGAAAGGAAGTCAAGGTCTGCTTATTTAAGACTAACCCTTGAAGAAATATTCTTTTCGTAAATTTAATGTGTTTACGAAATCAATTAATTGTTACTTCTGCGCACTAAATTATTTCATTTATTTTTTTCAGTTTACGATTCGTTAATGTAACTCTTAAAAACTAAAAACTCTCTTCACTTTGATTTGAAAATCATGTACTGAAAGAAAAAATTAAATTGAAATGTTGTATAGATGTCATACTGTTCCGGAAACTGTGCTCAAGTATAAGTCTTTATTAAATTTTGGAAAATCTATTTCTCTTTATCGTACTTGTATGTCAGGGAAACAGAATGCTACTTCAAAACCCTGTTTTTAATTTATGTGTTTACTAATAGTCTTCCCTGTGGAGTATATGATGCTTTTTTTGTGTGTGTGTTTATGTGGCGGGGGCTATTTTCGAAGCCTAGTGTCTTTAATCAGTGACGTAAGTTAATGCTTTAAACAGTTGTTTAAGAGTTCCAGAGACATCTTATAGACACAACATATTTCCTTTTTTGTTATACAATGAAAAACAAGAGCAAGATTTTTGAATCATCTGTAAAAAGTTGGTTAAAAAGTAAAGCTTTACTTAAATACTAATCTAATCGATGGTGGGAGCCTATTTAAAAGACAAGCAGCTGCAGCTTTTTTGGCGCTCGAGTCTATCAGTACAGTTGCCACCCGATATAAATTAAATAATACTTCAAACAGCGATATAACTTTATTTGTCACTTGTGAAAGTAACTTAGTTGGCGCCTTTTGGAAATTGACCCTCTAGGCGGCTGCCAACGTTACGTATGTTTGAGCCGGCATTGGTAGGTGAATCATGGAATTTTTCAAAAAATGAATGGAACTAGGAACTCCTTTTCTGACCTCTACTTTTTAATGGGAAACTTGTAATTCCTTGAGATCCTAAATACTTAAGCTGTGTTGGTGCAAACACTTTTCGTCAGTAATATGCGTATTAGGTGATTGCCTACGGATTATTTCGGCTGATTATTCAGAGCAATAAAAAGCATATTTTTACACGAAACTGTTTGGTTGATATTTGTATAACATGAAAAGTTAATTGTAGGCAATATTAATTAATTCACAACATTAAACATGTATATTGCTTATTAAATTATTTAAATCACTTTATTTAAAATGTAGTTAATTAATGTGGCATTATGGCTGGAAAAATAGCAGTTGTTTTAAAAATATAAAACTTCGTGAAAGTAAAAATATTCATAATACAAATATGTATTTTTTGGAATCTTGACTTGGAGTGATTTGTATAGGAACGCCCAAAATTAAGTTCGTATTCACCCATTTTTTTTTTTTTTTTCGATTGTTAATAATTCTTTTTTCTCCTACCTTTCAATTTGGAAGTGAGCAGTGCTAACGAGGACAACATTCGCTAAAGATGTAAGCCAGCAAGATTTTTGAAAGCATTTTTTATCAGTTATTGCTAATAACATAAACAGGTTATTGAAAGCAGAACTTTCAATAACCTGTTTATGTTATTAGCAATAACTGATAAAAAATTCGAAATACGTTAACTCACTGTTATTTGAAAATGACATAAAATTGAAAGTGGATTGGTTAAAATTTCAGGTCATGTAACTGTAAACTGCAGTTGACAAATAACGTTATATTGCCTTTTTATTATATTATCTACAATGAAGCGAAAATGTAAAATCTGAATACGGTGCTATATTAATTATACTAGAGAAATTCTAAAATTAAACTAATCCTGAAGCCATATTAAAAGCCACTGTTTATGTTACACTGTTGCTATTGCTTATTTTATAATGTTTAGAAAATTTAGAAAATAGACCATGTAGTTTCCTTTTGAATGTTTTTAAAAAACATCTTTTTTTTTAACTATGTGACATCTCTTTAAAAAAGCGGTTCAAGTGTTTAGCGTAATATTTATTTTAGGAGAGAAAAATTCAAAATTAATCAAACTGACATTAAAGTTCAATACCGTTACCGCTATTTTTTGCAACAAATACATCGATCAAGTTGGAAAATTATGAAGAAACCGAGTGATCAAACTTATATATCTGATCCTTGAATTTATTTGATTCTTATTGAGATATTTTCTCATTTTAACATTGGAGTATTTATTAAATGCAAATAAAAGTTTTCCGTCGACGCAAAAGGACATAAGCACCTGTTTTGTCTAGCAATGTCACCTGTAATAAGTAGGATAATACTTTTAATTCTTTTCAAAAACGGCCTGAATTCGAATCCTATCCTGTTAGGATATATTTATTTGCTTAAACAATAGGTTCCGAATTTATTAAATCTTCCATGCAAAACCTTTTTTTTTTTTTTTTTTTGTGCGGCACACCACAGTGTAACTGTAAAATTGTTTATGAATTTGAAGCCTACAAGATTATAGGCTTAGTAATTGGCACTTTTCTTTTGTTAATTTTTTTGTCTTCTTCTACTATTGTGTGAAATAATTTATTAATTAAGAATAAGATTTTAATTTGTCTTTTTCGTGGATTTGCATCCCGGTGAACCCTTTTTTTATATGAGCCATGACTCAAAAACCTCATGTCATGTAAAGGTTAGAAAATGTTTAATGCAAATGTCTAACGACTAATAATTTCTAACAATATAAAGTGTTATTTATACAGTTTAATTAATTAATTAATAACAACACTACGGAAGGTCTTGTTATTTTAACTTAATGAATTTTTCTCGCTACTCTTAGTTCAATAATTATTGCCAACTGAAGCGGATCAATATCTCTCATATATACCTTTATAAACATGCATTGCTCAACAGCATAACTAAGTGGATCATTTGAAAATATAACTTTATATGCAATCATCAATAACACTTTGCAGTAGATGTTATTTTAGCTTATTAGGGTAATAAGTATATTCGTTTTTTTGGCCCCGTTAATACGCCGATTGCAAAATTCCTAACTCTTAAATTGTGTGTGTATGCTATAGTCTGCATCCATAATGAAATCTTACTGTAATGATAAACTTTTGTGATGCAAATGATAAAGCTCTCTGTCTTTTTTAAAAAAACGGTTTTAACTTTTAAACGGTAATCTGCTTTATTTCAAAATGGTAACACACCTTTTTATGTTTCGGTATTTTCTTATTCATAGTATTTACGTTCATAAAGGAAATGCAGAAACAAATGCCAGAGCTTTCGAAGTTCAATTCTCCTTTATTCCTGGTCCCTGTTGTTTGAGGTTTCATTTTATTTAACAGTAAACGTTTAGTGTTATGAGTTCGAAAAAGTGGGGTTTTTTTCCCTTTTGAACTTATTATAATGTAAAGTGTAATTTAACTCATGAATTCTGTTATTTAAGCTACTTTCACGGTATTAATTAGTTAATTTACTGACTGATGAGCTTCCTACTTTTAATTCATAATACTTGTGCAAAGTAAACGGTTACCTGACTATAGGACCTTTTTCCTCCCCTGCATTATTTTTTGATAGCATTTGTAAGAATAGCATAACTTGTAGAGACATTAGGACTTTTTGGAAGCAAGAGAGATTGAAAAATATGCAACCGCCTTCGCCAGGAATCGAACCACGGACCTCTGAAAATACCGGTTCAATGTGCTGACCACTACACCACGAAGGCATGCTAGGAAAGCGGGAGAAATACCTTATATACTCCCCTTTTTAAAGGGCGACTGGGGTTTTAGGGGACCCAGTCGCCAAATCCTGGGTGTGGAGAGTCATCATTCACAACCCTTTTAGTTCGGGCGCCACTGTAGAGACATTAGGGTTTTTTTCGGGGGGTAAGCCGGAGAGATGAAAAATTAGCAATCGTCTTCGCCGGGAATCGAACCACGGACCTCTGGAATACCGGCCCAGCGTGCAGAACCACTACACTACGAAGGCACGCTAGGAAAAGGGGAGAAATACCTAATATACCCCCCTTTTAAAGGGCGACTGGGGTTTTTAGGGAACCCACTCGCCAAATCCTGGTTGAGGAGAATCATCATCCAACACCCTTTTAGTTCGGACGCCACTGTAGAGACATTAGGTAATTTTTCGAAGCAGAAGAGATTGAAAAATATGCAACCGCCTTCGCCGGGAATTGAACCACAGACCTCTGAAAATACCTGTTCAGTGTGCTAACCACTACACCACGAAGGAACGTTAGGAAAGCGGCAGAAATACCTTATACACTTAAGAACGGGTTGTTTTGTTAGGCTGTTTATTTTAGGCTATTTTATTATGTTATTTTTGTTAGCGTAATTTCTGTGCATCGAAATGTTGCGTATAACGTCTTCGATGCGTAGTTATTTTCTCCGTATAATAATTTAAAAGACCAAAGACCTCGAGAATGGAATCTGTATTTGCATTTAACTATATGTGCTGTATAGTTGTTCTTTACTTTTATATTTAAGTATGCACTTTCATATAATGTGTGAATTTTCTAACATGGAGAAACACTGTTTTCTAAAAATGAAATTTTCAATTAATAAATTTTATACTATAAATCAACAATTATATAAGCAACGAATTCTTTATCGAATAACTTCAATATGAGCGTTAAAAATCTTAAAATTTCTAATTTAATATTTATAGGTATAAATTTTTCTCTTGAAGTAGTAGTATACCTGCATTTGTTATTGTGCAGGTGGACAAATGCGTATTTTGGTACCATGTTATATTAATGCTCAGAATTTTGAAATTGTATTTCTTCATTTTCATCCCTTTGGTCCACCAGCGACCGAGCATTAAAATCGCTGAACACTGGTAGCTCGGGCCGCCCAGACGGTGTAGTGGTTAGGGAAGCCTACTGCGATGCCGAAAGCCCCGGGTTCAAATCCCGGAGAAGTATAACAAGCTATCTTCCCTCAGAAAGTCCTCCACGGAGGCATCCCTTCTTGTAGGCAGATAGCCTTCAAGTGCTTTGCCATGGTCAAGTAAACCAAGCCAAAACACCACCTCTTTTGGGTGTTTTGGTTTCGCTTGTTTTGAATGTATAAAAACTTCTGTGTCCAGACTCCGGGTTTCAAAATCATTTCCCTTTCCTTTGACTTTGACTTTATGTTGCATGTGGTTCCTGCGTCGCATATATTTTAATAACCCATAACAGCTGCTTTGTAATTAATTTTCCGTAGTTCCTTTTGCCCTCTGAAGCTCACTTACTCAAGATCTCGATTTACTATAAAACACGTTTTAGGAGAGTGCATTCCAACTCATTTCTTCCTACCCCCCCCGATTATACTTTGATTTATCTTATCATTGATTTAAAAGACGTATTCTAAAACTTCTGGATTTGTCAGTATATTCTGTATAAAAAGTAAGTTAATGCAATGCTGATAGTTTTTAATGAGAATTTTATTTCACTGAAAGTACATATAGCCTTCTGAAGATGTTCCTAATTTCAATGTTGTGATAGTACATATAGCATTTATCAAACGTATAAATATTCGTTATTTCGTTTTTATTTATTATATGTACGTGAAATTTGTTATAGTCAAAATTTGTTCGCTGATTTTTAATGCCGGGAGATACATTGTGTAATCTTTTTTAATAAATCTGGTTTTTATGTTGAAGGGAAATAATTTTCATAAGCCTTCAATCATAATAGCGTTCAATAGTTATGAAAAGTTTGAACTATGATTTGAACAGTTTATCACTTATGATAGTTTATCACTTATGAAAATTTGAAAACGTTGTGCTGTTAAAATGCGTTTCGTATTGCGATGCAATGAAAAATTAAGTTCTTTACTGAATAATATAAATTTAACCCTTGCCAATTTTGCCGAGTTGAACGTGTAAGCTAACCCTTCGTTGCGGCTATCGAAGAAAGAGTTTTTCGTGTGACAAGCGAACCTTTCTTTGGTGAATAAATGGAGAGATTGTAAAAGCAATACATTTTTTAAACATTTTAAGATGTAGAATCTTAAAACGCATTAGAAGCTTCAGTTACATGCAGACTGAAGAAAATGTTGTGTCCTTGCTTACAAATATTTCATGGTCACCGTTGTTGCTCAAGCTTCTAGTCTGCTGAATCGCTTCGAAAATGTAAGATGTCTGAGCAGCTGTCTGTATCCGTCGTGTTTCGTTGTAACACTGTATTTAATCATACTGAAGTTTATATTAGGATCTAACATTTTTCATTGGGGAATGTCTTAGAAATCTTCCGGTTGTAAATCTTCTAATAACTGTCCTCTGTAAGGCTTACCCAACTGTGGGTTTTTTAGGGCGCGAAAAACATTTCTTCTATTAAATTTTCCAGTCTTATCTTCGGTTTACTGTAACTTGGGCTCATTTCAAGCGGATTTCACGTCTCACTTGATTAGATTCTTCATCCTTATCCTCTATATCAATCCTCTCATAATCAATCAATAGAGCAGTTTTTATACTCTTTTGTGTTACTTACGAGTTAGTTCTGTTTGCCACTTTTTTTTTCCATCATTTCATGTTTACAGTAAAAAATTGACGATTTATATTTCTGTCTGGAACCTAATTGAAAAGTGTATTTCAAGTTTTTTTGATTACTGCAAAACGTAGTTTTAGTTCTTTCCTCTGCGCTATAAGAGCGGTGCTCGACTAGAAAAAAGATAATAATAATAATTGAATTAAGCAGCTCGTAATTTATCAGGACACGTTTTTAATTGAAATATTGTATTAATTAGCTATTATTAAATTAGCTTAATATTACTAGTATTTTATGAAAGAGTTTTTTTAATTAGCGTACTAAATTAGTTAATTATTATTAAATTATCGCTTTTCTTTCTTTTTCAGAATAAAAGTACTGACATTTGCTTTAAGGATGATGTAAGGAATTATTTGGCTATCGAAAACTTACCTTACTGTTTTAATACTTTTACTTTTTTTCTTCTTTAAAAAAATCCGATTTTTGTGCCTGTATCCCTATTTCGCGCAAAATGCGTCAAATAACAGGTATTAAAGATGAAAAACAACGCTATGGCAAAAATGCCACTTCTATTTTTGCTTTAGAAGTAGGTTTGATTTGATTTATTTAAATATTAGCAAAGGAAGCCAGGACTATCTGTCTAAGGCGAGGAATGACTACGTGGAGAACAGCCTAAGGGAAACTGTATACACGTTACATATGGGGAAGACCACGAAAGCGCCCATGCAGCCAGCCCGTTCGCGTAGATTCGAACCCACGTCGGAACTACCAGTGTTCAGTGACTTTATCGCTCGGCCGCTGGTGTTCTGTTTAGAACTCGGAATGATATCTTTATATTTCTTAATATAATAACGGTAAGGAGTCTCTACCCCTTTCACGAAATCGTACATTTAAATACGTTCTGAGGCATAATTTTTTTAAGGCGCAGCTTTTCATTAAAAATTCTTTTATTACTTGTAATGATAAAAAATCCTGCAACAAGCTAGCAGTTTAAATTTGCGACGGATAAGATTTTATGCTTTAACCTAGTTTATTCTTTAAAATAAGAAAACGCGTTATACTCCAGGAGAGTTCTGCATCTTCAGTAAAACTACTGATTTATGAGAACAGATCTGTTTGTAAGCCATTTTGAGGAAAAATATCACAGTGGTGTCTCAGAATACGCAAGCTAAACTGGCGAATCAACGAACACCAATTGATTGAGCACTGAATTATCACTAAATAACATTTGATGGATTTTTTTAAGATACTCAATTAATTTTTCGTTTGATTGTTACAAAAGAAAAGGACTTTATCTTAAAGCTACAATCAGAAGTAAAATAAATAAAGAATGGAAAAATTCATTTAATAATAGCAACAGTATCTGTATGAAGTATAGTGTCTCTGCGTTTCACATCGGCATGAAATGAAGAGATTTCTTGTTCTTGTACGATTTCGTGAATTTATAAAAGTCGTCAATTTTGTTTGCGTGATTTTTCAAATATTGTCAAAATGAACATTTTCCGCTTTGATATGTTGCAGTATCAAAACACGCTTCACATTACATGCAAGCTGTAGGAAAACGAACTAATTATTGACCTCATATTTAAACGGGCTTCCACCTATCAGTGACAGTTGCCATCCCCCTCGATGCGAATTAGTGAGTCTTTTCTGCTATATCTCATCTCCGCGGCCGAGCATTAATGAACCATTAGTGTAGACTACTTTTTCCCGCAGTCCCACCGCGGTTTATGTTACTATGGCTACTACTAGTAGTTTTATCATTTCTCTGAGTGTGTCCGGTGCTTACTGTAACTCACGGTAAACAAATGGAGGTCGTCCTGGGGAAAAAAAAAAAAAAAAAAAGAAAGAAAAAATTAAAAAATAAACAGTAATCAAAAAAGCTTTTACCAATAGTGTTGCTCCACCTTGCCAATCAGCGCTTACTTTTTCTCTCTGCCCAATCATTCATCGTGTATTATTGGAAGTAATCATGGTCTACCTGAATTTCCTTAACGTTTGGAGAAAAAGTCATTTTCAGTATTAGAGGACGATCTTTATATCTATCATTCGCAATATTATCAAGGTATCTCAAACAAGTGTGTGACGTCTGTGGTTGCCCTCATTTCGAAAAATGGGAGACATAAATAAACTCATTCATTAAGCTGAAAGCCGTCATATTTGTTTGGCTCATAATAATAGGCATTCGTTTATAGTAAACTGATTTTTACCAGTTCGATTATTGCGATAGTATAATTAAATTGCTGCAATAGCTCTTACATAATGTATTTATTAATAGAGACTACTTTTGCATTTTGAAATTTAAACTAAGTTTTTATGCATCTGAGTTCTAATCTTGTCTTATGTTTAATTGCCTGATCTCTTATATTAAGCTTCTGTTCTGTCATTTTACATAGTCTATAATCTAATTAAGTTTTGAATTGCCAGAATGTATGCAACATATGTTTCTGGCAAAATTAATTTTTTTTAACTCATTGAAATATTTGCGCATCAGTCACTGACAGTCTTTATCGCTTGTACTAAAAAAATATTAAATTTCAATGATTTAATATATGATAGGATTTAAATTTGATGAGGCCCTAAGCTATTTGAGATATGGGACTCTTTACACGGGATATGGGGAAATTTGTTACATGGGATACGGAGCAATTTTTGGGGGCCCCCAAGAAAGTGGTTAAATCCAGCACTGATTGGCTATCATAATTAAATTTGTATTTAGAATCAAATTAGAACTTTGAAATATAACAGCAGAGGAAATAGATGAGATAATTTAAGTACAGTTTTAAATTTTCTATTAAACAGTAAAAGTTTTTAGTTTCTGAAACATAATATTAAATTCGATGATGTAGCAGATAAATAATCTACCCGTATAATCATGTGGTTAAGTACACTGAGGTTTTTCCCCAAGCTGCAAAATGAAAACATTTGGATGAGAAAAACTGGTAGACAAAGTTATAATTTTAGTAGCATTCAAAACAGTAGGTACGGCAAAGTCTTGGAAGTAATGCAAAGTCTTCGAAAGCGGGTAGCAAGTCGTTGTGGAAATTCACTTTGAAAATTCAAACCTTAATTATTTGTGGTTGCATGAAGCATAAAATAATCCATCTTTAGCTATTCGAGCTTGTGTACTGTACGAACTTCGGTTAAACGTGCTGCAAATGACCGAATATGCTAGACTTACGTAGAGGGATTTTCTATTGTTTTATTGCTGTCAAATGGTTTAAAAATTCTGTTGCTAGAGGCAAATCTCTTGAAGATGCGTCATATAAGAGAGCAGCTGTTATCTGTTATGAATTTCTATGCATATGAAGCGAATTAAGTACTGTTAGTCGTTTATATATCACACAGAAAGGTGTGCAAGCTCAGCAAGTGGATATGCTATGCTGACGCTTGTTAACAAAGCAGCACAGTTAATACTTTGTTTGCTATTGTTTTCATAATACAAAATGTTAAGATTTCTGCACTGTTTGTTGAGCGGTGAGGTGTGGATTTTACTTTGCTGTTTTAAGAGATAATGTTTTCTATCCATTGACGCAATGCAATAATCCTTTAGGTTTATCTTCAAAGTTTTGATGGTTTTCTATTGTGCGTATGATATGAAAAGGTGGCTGATGTTCACCGGGCCAACCCGTTACTGCGAATGATTACTTTTTTTGCAACAACAGTGGGTTCACGAATCACATTAAGTGAAATCGTCACCGTTAGTGAACAACAAATCATTGTGTATAGTCAGTCATTGTAGAACTTTTGAACCATTGAAGTATTTAAGCACCTTCCTTGTTCTCGTGGCGTTAGTCATTCCAATTTATTATCTGTTTTCTAGGCCTAGATAATAATTTTCTGAACAAAAAGGCCCTCTAAAAAAACAACATCTAGAACTCTTTCATCTCCGGATGTGACTTTTACGAAAATTTAATTAATAAATTTGTTACTGTTGCAACAAATTATTGCCGTGTGAGAATAAGAACTTTGTTGAATAATTTTCTGTATAGTTTCTTCTTCTTTTCTCATTATCCTTCCCCACACATGTTTGGTTTTTGGTCATAAAAAACGCCTAAATTTTTTCCTTGGCGTAATACGTTACAATTTTCTTATACAAAATAACGCCTATTTCATTTTTTTTAATCGAAAATCTTTTGTTTCACACTGTGAACAATGTTTCATGTATATTTTTTTTTTACCTTTAGCTCAATAAGGGAAAAAATAACATTAAAAAATAAATGCATTTCCACTGGAGAGAAAATGAATTAAATGTTGAAATTATTTCGGAAGAAAGAAATACAATTATTTGTTTCAAGCTGTAGTTTATATTAACATCGCAGAAAAGAAATTAGCACCGATGTGATCATATTACCATCAACCATATATTTGCTACAATACTACTAAACAATGCAATGCAAAATAAGTTCTTCACTGCATGATACCCTCTACCACACATAGGAAAGTAAGTGATTTTGGCATTTTAGCTTAATCCACAAAATATGCGTGAGAAATTTTTAAAAAATCCGATTTCTGTAATGTGTGCAATGTATTATGTCCTTTCAGGGTAGAATAGAAATAAAAATCATTATTTTTTCAACGAAGCAATGAAAAATGTAATAAGGTAATGTGGTTAACCTACCCCAGTGAGAATAGGCAGAAATTATGTGCGCAAAGTGGAGTAAAATTTTAGCGGAGAAGTGTGAGTATAAAAGCAAAGAAAGATGAGTCAACACTATTTGATCCCTGAAACTATATAGCCATCAAACAGGAAGTGAAGGAAGAAATACGCGTATCTGAAGGGATGCTTGTAACTGGACCGTGAACAAGGTTCCACAATCACCATTCTTATCCCCTTATATTTCTATATATCGGCCCGAAGAAGGGTACAGGTTCTCACTGTTGTGATTATTATAGGAAAGTAATAGTACTGAGCGCTTTTGAGTTGTTGCATTTTCGTATATTACATTTCGCTGTCATTTTGCTTGCTGTAAGAAATTACACGACTTCCCCTCCTCATTTTCCCCTCTGTAAACGACGGTTTACTGAAGCGAAATGAGTGGGGATTCAAAACAGAAATTTTTCGAACAATTCATACATTTTCTAAAGCCTAATTTTCATATATATTGAAAATATCAGTTTCTACGTCAAACTTAGAAAAATAATTTGCACGAGTCCTGCCGTGTAGTATTTACATGTTAGTTTTTCTAAGGAAGAGATTTGTAAGATTTTGGTTGAAGTCGTTTCCGTAATGGGATTAGATAGTCAGATTTTTTTAAGGGATGGGAAAGAAAAACGTAATCCAATTGCTAAAAAAATAGCCACGTAAATGCATTAATAATTGAGAGTTTCCAAACTCTGTCGTTTTCTATCATTAAATTCGTCAGATTTTTCAATTTTGCTTTGATTTAAAAATGCATTAAAAAAATAAGTTTCTTCATTCCATCCTGCCGTTTTGCGTCTAGTGTATAAAGAGTTGTAAACATACTTTACAACGCATACTCTTCCAGCTAGCGGGGGGGGGGGTGCGAGAAAAAAAGACAACATTGTTTTTCGATTTGATAATGTCATCAGTTCCTGTAATCGGCTTGAAATTATTATTCATTATTAATTTCAATCAAAGAGTAATTTTAATGCAGGGATTTTTTTCATTTAATCTCACAAAACTCTGAGGAAAAGAAATCAGTATTTTTCTTCAGCAGCATCAGATTTTGAATGTTATGAAAATTGAAGGAATTGATCTGAAGGAGACGTATTTGTTTTGCAGAGGAGTTAAAATTTTTTGCTTTCTGCATTTTACCTAGACCATTAAAAAATTTAAACGGAGAAAAACTTCAAGGGTTTCTGACTTAATTATTCTGTCAGGCATTATAGTCAATTTTTGCAAGTGTGTAAAGTCTTAGTCTTTACTAAGCTGAACAAGCTGACTGCGTTGTCTAAAACTATGCTGTCACTGGCTACTAATCAACTCAAAGGTAACTAACTTTCAACATGGAAAACTAAGAAGTCAGAAATAAAATAATTAAAATAATTTATAATAAGCTGCAATCAGTATCTATACACATCCAATAATTTAAACAAATTTACCCATTAAATTTCTTGTGCTGCTTGCTGGCTTACTTGTACTGCTTGAATGCTAAAATTAAAAAACTCTCAACAAGTCACGGTGCTACAAATAACTAGTTCAGCTGCTGTGGAACTTCAAATTCATACTGTGCGCTCAATTAAGCTAATGGCTAGATTTTGGGCAATGAAATGTCGCAAAAAAACCTAGGTATTACCTAAGTACTGCTAACTATTAGATCTAAAGTCTGTTGTTTTCCAATCAGCATGAAATAGATCTACAAATCTGCGTACTTCTAAAGTAGATGGTGTTAAGAAATAACGAATAATAAAGGAAGCAAAAATTTAAAAAAAAATTAACTGAAACATACAAATGATGGTGTCGCTAGTTTAGATTTAAAAGCGATAGAATAAATATCTGAGTATAATGTTTTCCCCAGAATTTCAAGCTGAGATCTATCACGGGTGCTGGTTCTAAACTCAAGATGTTAATTCTTGGTTGTAGATACGCATCATAACCGCTCAATGACAGAAAATATGATTTATTCACTTTAATAGAAACGTATTCATTAATGCATGTTGTTTTAGTTTTGTTGTTTCTTTTTAAAATTTGTTCCGTTCTTGTTGCGGGGCGCGATATGGTCCCTTTCATATAAGCTTCCACCACTGATATTCTATTCTGCGATTTTTGGGTTTCGTGTCAGTATTCATTCAACAGTTATAACAGAGCTCTGTGGGTTCATTATCAAAGACATTATTTGTGTAATTTTCTAATAATAAATCGCTGATGAAAACGAATGTCAATAGTTCTGTCCAACAAATCAAAGTGTCAACATTTTATTTCGGAAATCTACTTAATCGCTTACAGAATTACTGCTGATGCGTCTAATTAAATATTGAATTAATTGCTTATAAAGAATTCTTTTCTATGCAGCTTGCGCCTGTGTGAGCCATTTTCAGATTCTTTGCAAATAATGCCTGCTTTAAAATTCACGCATTCTTCGTCTAGTTCTTTGATTATCAGTCAATACTTTCTGAATGCAACAAAACAGATAAGAGGTAGCGATTCTTTTGTGCGCCGTTCAGCCCACCGGCAAACTTTTACCGCAACAATAAATTATTCAAAAAGGCCGCTGACACCGTTGGTTCCTCGGGAGGATTCCGTGGTATCGAATCGCAGACCGCGTCTCCGATTTCCTGCTAAAATTTAATATTGTTGTATGCGGCTTTGAATTATTTGCTAAAACTTCCGTTCTTTATGTCTTCCCTTGTATCAATTTGCCCGTCTGATGGGATGACATCTCTTTTCTCTTCCCTTCCCAGAAAAAGAAGGGACGGCTCACAAAGCTTCGCGCCTTTATTTCTTCAAGCTACCAGGCAGCCCCAAGAACAATGTCCGATTTCTGAATGCGACAAAATTGAAACTGTTTAAATGCTCACTTTAGCTTCATTTACAAACTATTTGAATGAGCAAATCCAAAGATTTAATTTAATGTTTGTTTAAATTATTTTGTCAATCATTCAGATAATAATTAAGCTTATCTCAAAATTAAACATTTTATGGAATTTTTTTTTTTTTTTTCCCCCATCATGCGCATTCTCTATCACTTAAAAGAAAAACTTTTTTTTTTTAAATTTGCTTCTATGCTGAAGGCCCATATTGCGTCCTAAAATAATTAAACTATAATTAATCTTCAAAATGTCTTTTCATTTATAGTGAAGTTCTCGAATTACAAATACTTTATTCAAGCAAAAAATAAATTCAACAGTTTTATGTTTTCATCTGTAAGCTCATATAAAATTTTAACTATGCTTGCAACTTGTTTGCCAGTATAGAGATTTTGTAAGTTCCATAACAATGCTTTATTTCTGTTTCATACTTCAGAGAAAAATACGAGAAAAAAATCTTGCCATAATATTATATCTTGTATCAGCATTATGATAACATGAACTAGAGTTTCAGTGAAAAATTCTATGAATGTCTGTTGCTTTCACCTATTTACATTACTTGGTATGTAATACTATTCCTTTTGTTGTGACGAAAATTAGAGGACTGGGATTAGAGTTTGATGGAATTTGAAAATTTGCTATACTTTCTTAATTTATATTTATTTACCCAATATTGCAATTTCTTTTGCTCTTAATTTGTTGGCGAAGATGTATGCTAGAGCAGAGATACAGCTAACAATGTTGCAATTTTTTTTGCTTTTAATTTGTTGGCGAAGATGTACGCTAGAGCAGAGATGCAGCTAACAATGTTGCAATTTCTTTTGCTCTGAATTTGTTGGCGAAGATGTACGCGAGAGCAGAGATGCAGCTAAAAATGTTGCAAAAGCATTTAACAATGCATTCAGTTACAACTCAAATTCTTTTGCATTTTGTTCTTAACCGGAAATCAGTTTTCACACAATTGTGTTGGATGATCCCTTAGGTGGAAAATGCAGAATACTACATACTTTTAGGCCACCAACTTTAAAGCTGTTGATTAAGGTGTTATGGTGAAACTTAATAAAAGGGAAATATCGTGCGAGGTGTCTTGTGTAAGTAATTTGAGCTTATTGATTTTTATACAGCTTAAAAGATTTTCTTCAAGATCTGTAAATATAGCTCGGCTGCATTTGGCAAAAAAATGGTACATTAGACACCAAATATATTATGCAATAGTTTAAATCTAAAGATTCCCATGTATTTCTTTGATTTTTCTGAAAGCCAGATTTTTTCGAGGGTTTTTAGGAGTAAAATTTAATACATATGTGCATAAATTTGTTAGTCATACAAAAATATTTTTTTCGTGTGTGTATGTGTAGTAACATCTGATAAATTTCTTTTTAGGTAATATTGTAGAGACATTAGATATTTTTGGAAGCAAGCAAGATGAAAAATTAGCAACGCCTTCGTCGGGAATCGAATCGCGGACTTCTCAATTACGCGCTGAGCGTGCAGACCACTACACCACGAAGGGCCGGTAGGAAGGCGGGAGAAATTCCTTATAATATTATAATTCTGCCTTTTGTTAACGTTTCTGCGTTACTGATATATGACCTTGTTATATATACTTATGTGAAAATAAACAGTATAAAAATCGGGTTCTTAGATTTGTATTCTAAGAACACTGAAACCTAGATGAAATATAAATGAAAACCAATTAGAAAATTAAGATTTTAATTAAAAAAACGAAAGGAATTATTGACAGATTGGAAAAAAAAAACAGAATCGATTGTATTAAAAAAAAATTGCATCAGCTTTTAAATTAAATAGAAACATATAACGGTAGCACATATTAAGGTAAAGTGACGTAAGAAAGATAACTATAGAATACTTAAACAGTTATATGCATCGTTTACATTAAAGTAACAAGCTTTTAAAACGTTTTCCCGATGATTAAAGTTATCCGTATTAATTTATAATCATGTACATCCAGATTAAAATGTTTATCGTCTAACTTTATAAAAAAAGGGATATTTTAATATAAACGCCTATATATAAAAAGCGGAAATTCTTATTATTAAAGGAATGAAGAGTGATATTACATGTCCGATTTCTCCTCCTCAACCTATCAGATTTATTTCATTCTTATCGTATTATGGCTTTGTTCTTCCTCTACCTTCTAAGACAGCTCTCTGCATTGATCTGGCCATTGTCCTTCTGCGTGATATGTCCAATTATTAGAAAATACGAGAAAAAATTTATATAGACGTACAGCGGTAAATTGTGGACCACTGTTACGAAACGTAGTTTGTAGACGGAATTAAAAAAAATAAAAAAGTAGTATGGTCTCATTCTGCACATTTAATTCCTAATTTTACGCTTCGCTGTCATTTTCTGATTAGTCTTACGAAGTTTATAAGTCATTATGTGAACGTCTTTCCCCTTCTGCTTCTTTGCTGTCACCATTTTCCTTTTCTTTCCTAATGTTATTCAACTTCCAGGTATAGTATGAGCTTTATATAATCGTCTGAACTGATATTTTACCTCAAACGAATGCTCTTGAGAGCTAAAATGATAGAAATAAATGCGAATGCTTTTGTAGAGAGTTCTTCCCCCTTTTTTAAAAGTAAAAGTTATCAGTTTTTCAAATTATTGTCACCAAGAAGTAATAAGCAGAACCCTCCCGTAAAAGAAACGGAAAGAAAAAGGTGTAAAAAGCCCTTAAAAAATCATACCTCTCTTCTGCAATCCGGAATTAGTCATCTATTCAGTTGTAGTATAGATGTAATCTGCAATCTTAGAAATCCAGATATCTCTTGCTTATCCTAACTCATTTCATAGGTAGTGGTATGATGATTTTTTACCATTTAATGTAAGATCTAGATGTGATAAATTTATTTTCTTTTGGTCTGCCACATTATTTTTTGGATCAAAACTGATCTAAATTTGAATTCGTACATGCATTTTATTATAAAAACTGTCAAAACTTCCATTGTGTTCTTACGTGCCTTATGTTATAGCTGGATTTATGTTTCATAATACTTTTTCCCTGTTTATTTATCTAAAAGTCGCATGTTATCTTCTTTTCCTGGAAATTATTTCTCATTTGAAATTTTTTTAAGGTATAATCGTATGAGTAAGGAATCAAGTAAGGGTACAGTAATCATCTCTTTAGGAATGATAGTGTTTTATTATTTTATATCTGAGATCATAAAATACTGAAGATTAGGAAAAATCGGTGTCTTATTATTTTATTTTATTTATTCATTTGATTTTGTCACATTTAATAAAAATTATTTCAAAAATGTAATTTGCATATATTTCAAAGCATTTAGAAAGGTTTGACTATTTTAATTCGAGTAATTGATTAGGCTATTAATTAGTTATGTAATTTGAGTTTTATATTTTATTCAGATTTTAAGAATGTAGATTAAGAAAAATGCTACGTAATTCTTGTTATATATTTTTCCTAAATTCTTTACCATCGTTAATGTGCTTGTAACGGATAAATTGTTATTAATGTGTTTAATCTGTCATGTGCTTGTAACGGATGTGCACATTAATAACAATTTATCCGTTACATGTGCTTGTAACGGATAAATTGTTATTAATGTGTTTAATCTCTATATCACAAAATGCAGTATAACTAAGATTTAACCTGCATTTGCGAATCTAGTTATTGCCTTATATTCCAAATTCTTGAACTGGCAGACTGTGAATAATCATGGGTATGGCAAGTTATAGACCTTGAATAGTAGTTGTGATACTATAATTGTTGCTCAGCTCCGTTCAGATTATTGGAATTGAGAAAGTTAGCGGGGTGAAATCCGTAACACCAAACTTATCTGGAAAGCCCTTCCAAACTGAGGAATTTTAAGCGCCTGTATTTTGTATGAAAACTACAATCTTGCTTGAATGGCCTTTTGGTAATGCACACGAATTTGAGCCAAAAGAGCTACGGTTCTAAATCTTTAACATATAAATCTTTTCTTCAGCAATGCTTAAGCACATATTTATCCAAGTTAAGACTTTTCAAAGGTACTGTTTGAAAGATATGCAAGACGATGCTTCAGAGAGGTCAGACCTTGCACAGAAAGTAAAAACTTTGCGAAAGCGACTTGTAGTAACAAACTGTCCTAACTTATCCTAGATTCGAACGTCACCCCGCGAACGCGAAAGTAGTCTCTGTTGACTGTCATACCGACTGAAAGGAGTAATTACACATTTATTATGCTTTTATTTGACGTATTGAAAAAAATAATTGTTATTTAAAAATAAATTTTGTGATTGCAAACTATGTATTGTTAAATTTAAAAATAAGTTCGACAGCAAACAACAGTCAGCGGTGGTGTGGATCTTTAATTTAATTTTAAAGATAAAACTAGCATATTTATTTAGATATTGAAACAATAAACAAAATTGCAAGGATATATATGGGAGTTATTGGAGAAAGCGACTGCATTTTTGTATAGAATGTAAGTTAACATGATCTTTTTTTAAGGTTCGAAATTTTATACAATTTTTATAGGAGTGACTGTTTACTTGGTACTTTTTTGGGAAACGTTGGAGAAATGCTCACGTTATGGGATTACGTTTTTGTTAATTAATTGTCTGGCGTTGGCGGTGCGTCAGTAATACCATTAAAATGGTAGCTCCCGTTGTATACGCTTTTACTTGCTCTTAGCATACTTCCCCAACTCATGTGGATAAAAGTAGCGTTGGGAACAAGGATTAGGAGCTTAATAATAATGCCATTTGAATATTTTGTGACTATCTGGAGCTCATCGAAGTGCATATTGTTTTCTCCACAAAACAGTGGCGAAAATTATCGAAAAATCATTTTCTCTTGCTTTGTTTAAAACATCGTATTCATTAGTTTCGATCTCGCTGCGCTCCCTAGTTATTTAATAATTTTCTTTTGTGCTTTTGTTATGGATATCCGTGTACACACGGATGCGAAGACAAGACTTCACCATTATGTCCTAAGGGAGTAGAACAATTATCATTATTTTTTCCGTATTTAAATGGTTGTTCATCGATTGATTCAAGTATTATCACTAGAAACAGTAGAGACTGTTATGTTACCTTTTATTTAATTTTACAGATATCTAGAATAGGATGGTGCTAAATTTCACTCAACTGAAGTATAAAAAATATCGATTTCTGTCTTCTGCCTTAAATGCCCTTGTTAATAATCGTTACAGATATTTCCGCTTTCTATAATTCGCAATCAAATTATTGTTTAAATAGGATTAGCGTCATGCATTTTTGCCAACAATAACCATCGATGATATTTTTTACAAATAATACAGTTCTGTAAATAACAAAATCGAAGAAATTGTTTGTTAGTTAAAGTTGCAGAACTTTTATTTGTAAACTTTAGTTATAATTGCATTTAGTCTGCAATGATTAATAAATTATAAATTTAATCTAATAATTATCTGTGGGGCAAAACCGTTTTATTTGCTGAGACCGAGAACTCGTATAGCTTCATTAGCAAATGAATTTTTGTAACTAAAATGTAGATTCAAATTTTTAATAATGAAAGACTTCAAAATTTGTTCATGAAAATGTTCCTTGAAAAGTAAAGAGAAAAACGTTTCGTCTGTATCTGCGAAGTATTGGGCTCCTTATTGATCTGAATGGATGCCAATATCATTGATTAATCCCAAACACGAGACGAACTCTTTTCTTGTAATTTTTATTCCCTACGTGTACCGAAAATATAACTCCATCCTGTTAAACTTTCAGTCTACTTGTAGGCAATTTTTATTTTAGTAAAAAACTAAATGAAATCTGAACCGTAATTATTCTGTATGCAATCTGATCATGAAAATAAATAACTTTCCTTTCTTTCTTTTTTTTATTATATTTCAGCCTATATTAAAATATCTGGCAAATTTTTGTTGGCTTTTGGTCCTCAGAGAAGTAAGGCGCTTACGGCGTGTAATCTGACATTCTTTTCTTCGTTCATCCTTTTATAAAAACTTTGATAGGAATAAGTACCTATTTTCTTTTTCAGTTCTTTAAAAAGCTTTGCGTATTTTTTAAAAGAGTTTAAAATTGTTCTCCTCCCTATTAATTAAAATAAAACTGATCTCCCGAATCAACCAATTTGATGTTTTCTGCTTTCGCTGTTCCTCCCGTTCTGCAGTTGAGCTATAGGACTTCTAATTAGCTTCAACTTTACATTACTCTGATATTTCGTGATTTTAATAAATAGCCAAATTCAGTTTTGTTTCGGTATTAATTTCAATCGTAGAGAGATCCTTTACGCATTTAATGAGAAAGAGGTCACTTTTTGAAAACTGTTACCAAAAGGAGTTGCATTTTACATTTTATTGATGTAAAAATGCCCTTCCTGTATTTAATACTATGGTTACTTTAAAATAAGTGTTAAAGATGTGTTGCATCTTTTCCTGTAGATAATATAAGCTATAAATTTTCCGTTTCCTTTAGCTTCCACATAATCATCTTTCTTATTCAAAATTTCTTTTTAAATGGCATCGAAGAGCTCCAGGAGGAGCCGGTCTTTCATTATCCTCATCTTCTTCTTAAGTTCTCGCGCTTTTGTTGGAATATTAAGACCTTCTTCTTACAGAGATATAAAGAGCTGCTTGTGTTAGCGTTTGATATTACGTTTTCGCTAATCAGAGTAAATTTATTGTTGAGATATCTATGTGCTTTGCAGTATAAATAATATTAAGAACGATTTCGTCGCGAATCAAAACATGTTCGGACTGCGACAAGTTAATTTTTATGTCGTAAACTATCTATATTTAGCGTTAGGTATGCTTCAGTTTGTATCAATTATCGACGAGGAATCTTGTTCCACAAGTGGTTTATTTCTTTCGGAAATTGTTTATACAGTAGAACTGAAATCCTGCTTAGTATGCTTTAATACTAGAATATTAATAAAAGCTTTGAAATGTCCTAAAATAAAAAAGGATGTTATAAAAGTGGATAAATATTTTTTCAAGAAAGCCATTCTGTTAATGTTAAAATACGAAATTTGCAATAATTTTTTAAAACGACTTTATGTGAATTATTCATAAAATCAAACACAGATGAAGAAAATAGAATTTGTTCGTAGGTTTGAAAATTTTTTTTTTCCCCTTTTATAGCACAGCACTTTTCAAGGTCCTTTCTACTGCTGATTTTAAATCACGTGCACACACAAAATCAAACACAGATGAAGAAAATAGAATTTGTTCGTAGGTTTGAACTGCAGAAATTTTGTTTTCCCCTTTTATAGCACAGCACTTTTCAAAGTCCTTTCTACTGCTGATTTTAAATCACGTGCACACATATACACACCAAAGCACTTATAATAATTTTAAAATAGAAATAAAAAATTTTGACAAGATTGCTAAACGCTGGCAATTTCTTGACAATTTCAGGATTCAGCAGATGTTTAATTAGTACATATTTAAAGGTGAAGTTGCCGAGAAAAAAATGCGGAAGGTAATTCTTTTCAGCGCTCTTTTTGAGCTAGTTTTATTTAATATAAATATGTCTTGTGCAAAAAAAAATGACAACAATTTTTAATAATTTTTTCCGTCGTTCGTTATTTTCACATCTTTATAAACTTCATTAAATTGGTCAACTTTAGAGATATCGTGGTTTCTATCCAAAATTAGTGAAAACATTGGGGCATTTTAAAGTCCTCGAGTATATCATCTTTAACTTCAGGTGCTAAAACGTTGATAAGCTCATTGTGGACTTTTAGCAGGATTGGCATAATCGGATTAGTTATCGATGCATTCGCAGGTATCATTTTTTATTTAAATAAAAAATAAACTTTATTTCTTAGTTAGATAAATAATTCATCATCTTGAAAAGTGAAAATATAAATATCATTAGCGGAGTTTAGTTTTTCAAATTTTTAAAATGCAGTTTCCAATATAAAAAGGCTCGATACCTTTTTTCTCTTTACTCGGGGACTCGGGGCACTGCTCCGGTTGTCCCGATGGTGGTTACGGCCTTGCTAATGATATTCCTCCTTTCATAAAAATGCAAGCATCCCTTTACGATTTGTAATGAATATCGTTCTCTAAACAATATGATTTTATAAATAAAAGTGAATATTGCAATAATATTCTGTTCAGTTTCAGATGCGAATGTACCACTTTATGCAATAATCATGCTACGCCTTTTTTACCTTTTTAAGCTATATTTGTGATTCTGTAAAGAACCGTGTCCGTGAAAAATCCGTGGTGATTTAAGGTGAGCTGAAAAAAATTCCCTTTTTAATGAGTAAAGTAGGGAAACTTCGATCCTGCACGAATGTAGAGTGTAAACATCTAGAAAAATTTAAATAAATAAATATATATAATGGCGTTTAAAAGCCTTTAATTTCCTTTTTTCTCTTTAATTATTTTTTAAAAAAAAGATGTCAAACTTGAAACAGTTGGTAATCACAGGTATAGAGTAGATGTCTAAAAAACTGGATACTGTTAATAACAAAATAGTGAAATGGAAAAAAAAACTGTGTACCACAAAGAGTTTCGCTTCGAATGATAGGTTCATAATAGTGGCTGAATGGATGTGATCAGTCAGCAATGGTAATTTTTCCTAAATCTCGTTCTTAACAACAGAAGGGGGCAGGCTGTATGGGGGGGTTCGTTGTTCTGCCCATGCATCACGTGACCATCAATTAAATTGCAATGTGCTAAAAAGTGAAGTATGTAAACAATAGCTCATAAAATTTATATACATACTTGATTGGAATGGTAATCGTTATAGGTATTATGCAGCTGTTCTTAAAATAAATTCTTTCCAGACAAATAGTCGTCGAGTGCTTTTCGATATTCTGTTAAACAAACATTCAAAACTGTCCAAAGAACTTTTAAATATATCGAACTAACATTGTGTAATTTAACTTTTTCACATACATGATTTGATTCTTGATAATGAAATCTCCTCGAAACCTGTCATACATTGCTTAACATTGAAATTGCAAGGCCAAGAAGGAAGATGCGTAAGGTCATAAAAATTTAGAGAGCTGCAGGTGTAGCTAAAACATGCAAATGATGAAATTTTTAAGGTCTAAGTTCAATCAACGACATGTGGGGTAAACTGTGGGGCCAGAGATAAACTTCTGCTTGCTTTGTTAGTTGGGTTAAAAAAAAATGGCACATAGTGATTCTTACTGTACTGCAAGGGAATTTCGACGTCACATACTAAGCTCATGAGGTCCAAGAGTTACTACGCAAATCATCATACGGCGCTTACACAATACTGGGTTACTTGCTAGGCGACTGGTAACTAATGTTCCACTGATTCTAAACAACTGCTGCCAAATCTTTGACTACGTATATCATCCGCTAATGTTGGCTAGGAGGCTTCAATGTTACTTTCAGCAACGAAGTTTTAGTTCTGTCTTAGAAGCAGTGATGTTCAGCAACTGATCTGGGGACTACGTGCCGAATCCATTGGCAAACCTTCACGAAAGAAAGTCATATAGATTCTTCTTCAGAAATATTGGTGTAGGGCGCCGTAACGTAATGGTGGATGAATCCCACCATACGTTATGACGTCCCCATACATTTGGTGAATGAATGAATACATATGAATACATACGTATGAATCCCACCATACGTCCCACGAATTCACATTATGTTAATTTGGTCGTGAAACCAGTGGTACGGCTATCCCTACAAAATGTCCCAGCAGCTTTTTTTTTCAACACTATAACTCTAAATCACATTGCTGTTTCGAATAGTGTGTGTGGATTTGCCGTGCTGCCGTGGCCTGACACATTTTGGTTAAGTCTGCTGTTGAGCATACCTGAGACATCATTGGTAGGCTATTGGGGAAAAAAAAAAAAAAAAAGGAGCCATTTGCCAGTCTTAATGCTTTTTGTGCTGAAATGTTGTAATGTTGTAAAACATTTCTGAAACAATATTAAAGTCCTCATGAGATTGCATGAGAAAGCATATAAATGCCTGTATTTTCGCACAAGAGGTCATATGCTATGTTGAATAAATCAAAATAACTTGAATATATTGTTTCCAATTTCTATCATTTACACGCGATTAACATATCTCTCGATTCTGTAAATTTTAAATTTCTACAATCTTTTCTTCTTCATGTTGCAATTTTGATATTTTACAGCGTATTTCTGCTCAGAATACTTCAGTTTTTCAAAGCTTCAGAATGCTTAATTACCTCTAAATTTTTGTTCACTTAGTTGTAGTTAGTTTTTATAACTTTACAAGTGACCGTTTGCTGATTTGCTGCTATATGACAGCTGTTGGCGAAGGCAATTTTTTCTGCTGCCTGCTTCGCAACCGTGCATCTATTTCTATTAGCATAATTAACATATCGAAACCTAATATAAAAAGTGGATGCAAATGTAAACAACAAAAGGTGCAAATCTGTGATTTAGCGTGGTGCCGAAGATTTGTAAACCAATCCTATAACTAATTATTGCTTTTTTTATGGGGTAAAGATTTCCATTTGAAGGAACGCCGTTTTAGTATCTTATATAATATATGACACGTAGACAGACTTCTTCATTGAGTAGCAGGTTTTGAAATTTAGGAAAAGAATCGGTCATTATCGAAATTATATATCGATTCTTAAAGAAAACGAACAGCGGCTTATGTCACTGTGAAAAATGGGTTTTCTCCTATCCTAGACGTCTAGGAAAATGTTTTGGTTAATTCAAGTTTCGGTTAAGATTTTGGATGAAGATTACTTCTCAGTGTACTTTTCATATAAATTTTATAAACATCGAATTAAAATTATTTAACTAGGAAAAGTAATCCCGTAATTGTAATTGAAATTAAAAAAAATAATACGAAGAATCTGAAATTCGCGGTTTTATCAGACATTGGCGAACACTTTGATATTCGCAGAATTTCAGGAAATCCTTTAAAATTCGCGAAACAAATTCACGGAAATCCGCGCCACGATAAACATACCACTTATGACGACTGACTATTGAATGGATGGCTTGTTTTGCATTTTGATTGTGATGATTATTAATATTGTGAAAAAATACCGGAGAGCTCATGAACTGTGACTTCAAAATTTAGTACATTTAAACAATAGCATCAGGATCCACATAATTTTACTGTTTGTTGTTAATTCGTCATCGTGAGCGACATATAAAATAGATATAAAACTACAAAGTGCAATCAACGTCATTACAATATTGGGAATGGCCCCCTCTTCCTCGCAACTTAATTCTCATAACGGCGAATTATAACGCTGTCAAAACGGCGAATTCATATATTTTTGCTGATTTTGTTTAGGCAGCTTGTATCAAATACGTTTCTGTCCCCCAAACGTCGATATTTCTTCTGTTGCATATATAAATGCAGAGCCTTATTTTAATGTTCCTATTAACTTATGCCTACTTAACTTTTGCTGTTCATTTTTCAATAGATTTTCAGGATCCGCAGTTCTTACTAGGGGGGGGGCAGAAGGCAAATAAAAAAAAGAAACCTGTTGACTGCTTCATCATATATGGGCTTCATTTTGCTTCCGAGTAGAAGGGACTCAAAAAAAGCTAGTTAACATTTATGGGCCAGTAATAAGCTGTTACGCTTTGAGAACTCTCTGCCAAAATGGTGACTGAGTTAATATGCTGATTTCCCTGGACGAAGAACGGAGTTAGCGCACCTTAAAAGAACGGGAGGGAAAAAATGTGGGCACATACAACAAAAGATCTTACTAATCAAAGTGGATAGTTCTTCGAATTACTTATTTGTTTACTCCGAGTTTTTTGTCCCTAGTCAATGTCTAATGTGTACAATGCTTTTCTTAACTTCTATTACGTTCTTTTCGTGGCTGTTTTGAAAATTGTTTGTGCTAATCTAGCAATCAAGCGTTTTTGCCTAGAGACGAGTGTCGCGATACAGTTTGCTTAGCATTGACAATGGGAGTTTCTTTGCCTGATCTTTTTTCCCCCCTTCAACTTCTAAACATTTTTTTTTTTTTTTTTTTTTTACCCTATTTGCTTTGGCCCTGATCTGCCCTAATCTAAGAAGCGAAGGAAGAAAGTGAGACGCAATAAAAAGAATGGCGCAATTTACGCTTATTTATCGATGGTATCTTGAAGAAAAGAGGGTTTCTATCTGGATGTGGTTACTATATAATGAAGAGACACTCCCCATTATTAACAGAGATTCAGGCGCAATAAAACGAAAGGCAGAGAGAGAGTGAGTGCTTTAAAGGAAAGAGAAAAGCTCTAAAAAATAGATGGAAACGTGGGGAATTGTTGAGTTTGAAAGGAGCACCCAGCCACAGCTCTTCCTTTGACGAAGGCATTGAAGTGATTAGGTTTCGAATGGGAGCTATTAAGATTCGGCGCTGCTTTTCTGTCCCAGCCGAATTAGGCGCATTCTCACCGTTGCTAAAGTAGAAGATCCACCCTGCTGGTCTGTCAATCAGACTAATTATAGTTTAATGTCACTAGTGTCGACTCCTCTCATCAGGGCTCCCTTTCTCATTAGGGAAGGGTCCACTTTCGAAATGTGGTCGCTGGCTTTTTCTGCTTCTCCCCTTTTCAGTATCAATCCTATCTTCTTATCCTTTCTTCCGGAGCATTAATGATTTCATTAACAGTTCTCCTTTTTTTCCCTCCCGGCAGAGAGCGGGATTTTTATCCGTTCGCCCGCAGTGCACCGCTTCCTGAGCCCCTTGCCTGAAAGGACTCGTTAGAACAGCTCTCCCTTTCAAAATAAGTATAAATAACCGAGGATCTGCAGCTAAATTTAAAACTAATTCTCACTTGCTCACATCCTAAATAGCGTGGAATTCAATTAACAGAGTATAACTTTGTATCTGCTGCTGAATATTAAAAGCCGACTACTGTGAAGAAAACATTCCCGGTGACTCACCACCACTTCTTTTCTCAGATTCCGCTATGTTGTGAATCATTAATCGCAATACTACGCGAATTCTTCTTCGCGAAGCTCAGATATGCTTATCGGTACAACAGCTAACTCTATTAGAGCAAATTTTTGACCGGAGTAATAGATGTTAGTAAATTTATTCCAACTTTGCAACTGAATACTTTACACTGCGTTATTAGATTGCAAAGCTTAATTTTACTTTCCCTCATTACAAAAACTAGTTTATTATTGTGTATTTAAGAAAACATCAGAAATTCTTTTGCCGATGAAAACAAATAGCAGCTTCGCATGCCTTTACAGTTGAGTTTGCCTGTAATGATCACTGCTTAATTAAATGAGATTTATTAAGTAAATGAATAATTTCTACGAAACTACAGCCTTATGGAGGAAATTACTGGTTAGTTAGTCAACGATATAATCAAATTAAAGTTGAAATGGCTGCTAAAATCTTAAAAAATTTTCTTGAAAGGAATATTGGATTATTTTATTTAGACCTAACAAAAGAATTTTCAAGAAATTTCGAACCATAATATGTGCTTTGGCTTAGTACATTTGAATTTGAATGAAGAAAGCATAAATAGTTCTTGCTACATTCTACACATTCATTAAAAAAGTAATTAGGGAAAAAATCTTAAAGTTCTCAGATTTTATATTGCGCTCAAAGAGACGTTTTTTAACGTTTTGTGTCTTAACTTTATTTATTAAACATCATGCTCGTTGCGCTTAAACCATAAAATTCAATTCAAGAGCAATATCGCAAAATAATTTTAAAATGAGCATAGCTTTAGAATTTCCAATAGACAGTCTCGCGCATTGGAGATAAAAGTGCTTTTTTCCCCGTACAGTGCTGCCATTGCTCGCTTTGAAAATGCTGAGTTTGTTAATAAAAATTTCGTTAAAGTGTTACAAAATATGAAACTGATAATGAAACAAATTTCAAATTCCAAATTTGGGTTTCCAGGTGCCCATATTCGGTGGAAGATTACGTTATTCAAAATTGGATGACTCTAGGTACTGTTGTTTTATCACAATGCGAGAAACATATATATATTTATGCAGATTCTTGATTATTTAATTTCTTTAAATAT
Source organism: Stegodyphus dumicola (assembly GCF_044657685.1). Taxonomy (NCBI): domain Eukaryota; kingdom Metazoa; phylum Arthropoda; class Arachnida; order Araneae; family Eresidae; genus Stegodyphus; species Stegodyphus dumicola. The sequence goes on from NC_140780.1 coordinate 73,876,912, forward strand.
AGCACAGAGCGATAGTATTTGGTAGCAACAATTTGAAAACTAAACCGACAATTATAGTAAATAAACGCATAATGCCAAAATGAAATTAATAGCCCTTCTGAACTAACAACTCAAGTTATTGTAACATATAAGAGATGTGACAGATATATGTGTATATAATATATCAATGCTTTTATTATTAATTTACAACTTTACAGCAAGCCAAAAGTGTCTTAAAAACTTAAAAAGAAAGAAGTTGCTATTTAGCCTTGAAAAAGCCAAATTGTAAGAAAACTGAGGTGAAACATATTCAGTATGAACAAATTTCTAAATGATCAAATTGAAAACAATTGTAGTATTAAAGAAAGGAACAAAGTACCAATAATATAAAAAAATAGTAAACTGTTTTAAACTGTATTTTAAGGGGGAATTGTAAATTTATTTATTTATTTATTTATTTTTATTTTATTTTTCAAGGAAATAGGACTGTGGTTTTTGCAATACAAATACTGATATTTTATCCATGCTTTTGATATTTTATTATTTTTCTTTCCTAGGTAGACAATTATACATTCTTAATTTCTTAGAATATTTATCTTTTAAAAAAGCACGGTTATCATGTAGTTATTTCTCAGTCACTGCTGAATCTAGAAAACCCTTTTCGCATTATTTTTTAAAATTATTTTTTTTAAATCACTATCTGTAGGATAATTCATAAATTATAGAGATTTTTTATTATGTTTTCACATTATGTATGCATACTATAGAAGGAAAAACTTAACTTGTAAATTGTTGTCTTTTTTTTTTTTTTTTTTGTAAGTTATTCAGCGTATACCTGCAGAATTCAGACTACTGCCAAAGTTTTGCGTCACATGCTTTAGATTTAATGAATTCTTCATAAAAAATTATGTTATTAATTGAATATATTAAAAATTTTAATGCGATGCTACTCATGCATCTTTTGCCGTTTGATAAATTAATTATTTATTCATTAACAAAGGATGTGCTTCAAATTTCAAATTACTAAATCGCATACTTATTATAATTATAGCATTAAAATACTCCCAATTGGTAAAAATTCAAAAAAAATTTGCAATTTTTATCCTATGATTTCAGTTTAATGCGTATTTAATTTAATACAATCGTTACCTAATGAAGAGAGAAAAATAACGATATTTTATAACATTTTTTTAAATAAAATAATGCTATATCGGCGAAAGTAAATTTGCTGTCTCACATAAAATAAGTTTAAAGACCAAATGAATTGTTTCTTTTGGTAATTAGCAAAATCATTATTGAAGTTTTCTTATTTTAATTATAAGAAAGTATTTTCATGCAGATGTCAACAGTATTTTTTCTTATCAAACGCAAAGTAAAAATAAAAAAAAAAAAGTTTCTGTTGTATTACTCATAGATTTCAGTTCCTTTCCCACTTTTTTCTTCCTGAGTATATATTTGATACTTAAATATTGCATTTAAATAAAGTGTTTCTTTGGCTGTTCATGAAACATCATTTCCTGGGTAACGAAATATCATTCGTTTTTTACGTGTTTTAGATATAAATATTTCGAATACAATTTTTATGCGAAAGAAAGCGATTTCAAGATATGGACAATTATTGATTCAATCTATAAACCATTAACAGTTGTGCTGAGTCGTGAGCGAAGACGTTGGTCCCCATTTCTTTCAGTTTAGAGACTGATGAAAGACTAAAATTATGTATTTTCTGACTACTTTTGTAAAGAAGACTAATCAAGATAGCAAAATATAGGAAACCATTTTATTACAAATAAATTACATAGATAGATATAGCAAAGTAATATTTGCTTGCAGATGCTCGGCTGGTATTTTCAGACGTCCTGTAAGAAGGAAATTTAGCACGAGAGATAAGATATTATTTGCTTAATTTAAAGCATACTAGGGTTCTCTATCTAAAGGATGAGATGTCTTCATGGAGGACTTTTTACGGCTAATTATCCATATTTAAACTTCACATGAGAAAACCATTAAATCTCATGTAACTAGTGTATTCGAATACCAGGATAAGAATTTAAAAAAAAAAAAAAATCTAAGTATTTCACGGCCTTAACCACTTGGCTCTTGGTCAGTCCTTAGCAAACGAGAATGTTTTACGTAGTGAAAATTAGTTTAAATTCTGATCAGTTCATACACTCCTCCTGTAAAAAAATAAATACTCGAGCTATTCCATTCAATTTAAAACTGGTTTCATTAATTACAATAAGATGGAAGATTTCATATGTTCTAATGTTATGTTTGTACTTCGACAACACCCGAGGTGGCGGCATATCTGAGAAAAACAGTACGTCACATCATAAAAGTAGTTTAGGTAGTGCAATAGTTTATTTTCAGAAGTGACTACTCAAAAATAGAAACTGCAAAAAATCACGCCACTAATTATAGCTGACGCATGAAAAGCTTGGAAAAAATAACTAATCAGCTGATATATATGAAAATGAAGTTTAATTTTTCCCCTCGATTTCTGGACAGTGCTTTTCAGCCATTCGTCAGGAATGGCCGAAGCATTTCATAACCGATAGTGTTGTTCAAGGCCCACGACAGGCAATAGATCGATATTACACCCGCGAGAAGGGGAAAGATAAAAGAAAACAGCCAAACCATACTCGAACTGACACTTTTGGTTCTGGACTAGCAGTCAGCCTTCGCTAACCAGTATACTGTTCAGAGCAACTGAAAAATCATTTGTAAGAACGGAAGTTTTGAGCAATAAATTGTATGTTTCGAACGTGCAAATTTATGCAATGTATGTGTGTGTGTATACACGTATGCATAATATGTAAATATATACATACTTAAATAATATATAAATATATACATATGTGTATATATTCTTAAATAAAATATAAATATGTACATGTATGCTTTAAACACCAAACTGAATCCAAAATCTTGTAACGGGATTTGGAAGCGTTAATTTACCGATTGTAGATTAAAGATTATTATATAAAAAAAATTCTAAAATGCAGGTAATTAAAAATAACCCAAAATCAGACATATAGGAAATGCATGTTTTTTTTATTAGTATTTCCAAATCGCTGTCCCTGCTTATGAGTTCATTCTTTTCATTTCTTCCTCTAGTTTTAGAATTTACTGCACTAGATATTCTACAATGTGTAGAAGATGTCTTTTTAATGAGAAGAAAAATGTTGCAGTTTGCGATTACTCATCTTATTTTGAATTTTCATTATCACGCAAACTTCTAAAGCAGAGGAGTCTTGTGTTTTATGTGAGCTAAGCTGCTTTAGAATTTATTTCACATTAAAGGGAGTTCACTAATTTTGTGCTTTTCTTAATCCTTTGACTTTTTGCCTGTGCTTTCATAAATCTCTAAATTACGGTAAACTCTTTAAAATTTTTTACCAAAACTGTCTAACAGAGTTCACTTTTTAAATATAGTCTTTCATGGCAATTTAATTTTGGAGGGTTCATTTATTTTCGTTCCCTTTCCTTTCTTAATCCATTACTCGGGGGTGTATTGATTTTTGCGCTACTGAAGCCTCGAAATTTACTAGTTATTACTTACTCTACTTCGTATCATTCATCTTCGGCCTGCTAAACACTCACAGGAAGAAAGCTTGCCAAAAACCCTGCCACTTCATTATTCATTTTGATGGGGATTAGGCATTCAGTTGCGAAGACCGCTGATATCCTCGAAATATCCTTTAAACGTGGCCTCAAACCTTTTTGGACAAGCAGTCGTTTGGGGCGTGAAATCCCAGCTCCGAGTCCGTGTTAATTACTAGCAGATGGAAGGATGGCGGGTTTTGTTGAGGCCCTGACTAGAGTAACGTGTGACCTGCAGAGGTGACCTCTGTCATAGGGACTACGACCTTGATAGTCCCCAGGACTGGTCCATGTGAAATCCTTTTCTTTCTCGTGAATCATTCCACCCTTGCTCCTTGGCATCGTGATAACATCAAACAGCAGTCGTATCTTGTAAATGCGGATGGGACGCAAAGGGTTAGGGTTGCCGTCCTTATCCACCTCCTGGCGCCAAAGAGATCCATCCCCATCTGCATCAGTGCTCGTTTCCGTTCTAACGCCTGGAGGAATCAAAACTCAGCAAGCTGCGATGCCTAGTGGGAAAAGAGGTTCAATTTTTTAAATCTCCCCAATGAGTTGGTTGGATGCAAAATAATCGCGCAGTGTCCAGAGGATTGTTTTCTTGATGGCTGCGCAATGGCCTTTTTTCAACCCCCTTTTTTCTTTATTTTCCATATTCTTTTGCGTTTTTCTGTATTCTCCAAGGCATATTTTATACTGAAAATGGACATCTAAAATGCATTAAACAATAAAACAAGCTGTTCGAAGGCTACTATATCAGTCATGAAAATCAGAATAGTAATTCTATAAATTATGAATAAGTATTGATTTTAGTTTTAGTTTTTTTAATCTTTATGTTTGGTAGGAGCATCAGTGTAAAACATGTGAGGGGCCCGAAGATGTAATGAATTCAACCCAGAAAGATGCAAAAATGCTTGCATTTGCAGTTTTGCATCCAAATTCTTTAGTGCGTGATTGCGTGTGCATATCTTACTGGTTGCATGTCAGGGAGCGTTTTATTAAGGATTCGAGTAACTGCATGGCGTGCCCTTTGGAATTCTGTTCTATTAAATTTGGAGAGCTCTCGTTGACACATATTTTCCGGAAAATGTAGATCTCTGTACACCAAAGAGTTAACATTGTAATCGCATCGCGGTTTTGTAAAAGGAAACTTTTGTATTCCTCTTTTTGTTCCCGCAATGGCGTGCCATATTATATTGATATTCTTCAACGTTTATGCTTTCAAAATTAAATTCAAATTAGCGGAGAGATTGTTGTTTATTTATAACGCTTAAAATTCTTCATGAGAAATATTTGGCATGTTGTATTAAAAACACATCTTATTGTGGAAATCTGGCGATAACTCGCCAAATGGTGAGGAACGGGTTGAATAAAGAAACCTCTACTTATCCATATCGGTGTCTCTTAGGCCCCTGCGTCGCCCCGCTGGAAGTTCAAGAACCATCCTTGATTCTTCGGGGTGTTTCTTTTCTTTTCTCTTTTTCCTCCCCCCCCTCTTCATATTTTTATAATTTTTTTCTCTGCAGAGTCAAACTCTCGCCCGCCTGTTGTGACCTAACTTGGGCCCCCCAAAATGACGTTCTTCCGGAGTCCACGCTGTAAGTTACGCTAGCGAGGGTGGTTTCCTCTGAAGCTCATTTTGTCAAGATAAGGCCGCCATTCTGTTAAAATTATTTTTTCTTTTTTAAATCGTTCAGACTTTTGGGAATTCTTCATCTTCACTGAAGTCTTCAACCAACTTTCCCACAGGGTGTTTGTTTTGTTAGTAGTTTGTCCTGTAACGAAAACTGATAAATAGAATTCACTATTACGAGCGTTTCGGAGGAAATATCACCTAATTTTCAAAATGACGTTGAGGCGAAATTCACTCAAAGTTTTGCTGATATCAGTTTTTTAAGCAGCTTTGTGGAAACATTTGGAAAAAAAGTTCTTTCTGACGATGATTATTTTCTAATTCTTATTGCAGTTATTACATGATATATAAAAAGTAATTGCACCATTCTTTTTTACCCAAGTTTGTTAAAACTAAATTTATGTCATGAAATATAATAAACTTTCGATATCCTTAGATATATAGTAAATAAATGGTGAAAGTTAGATATATAAATAAATAAAAATTTATTAAATTGAAAAAGAAGAATGAAGACAAAACCAGCGTTCTTCCGTACATATGCTGGCAGTGATTATTGCTGAATTTTTTTCCTTTACTTTTAAAGATGTAACTTTTACCGATCACATTCTTATTTGACCTACCCCTTCAATACGAGGGAAACTTTTTAAGCTGTTGAAAGTGTCAGTTATTTTACAAAATATATGTGCATTTAAGCAATACAGCATAAATTTTCCAGTTAAATAGTTTAACTCACTATAGATAGCTGTTTATCTTTTGTTTAACCCCAGAAAAGCATTATTTTCACTCATTCTTTTACATGATAAAATTTCTTCATATCACTGTGAGATTTTTTATTTTACGTCTGAAAGAGAACAGGAATTAAGGAATTAAGCTACCATTATTGAAAGAATAAAATTTCATCTCCATGTCTTGGAATTTTTCCCCTTTCTGAAAGAGGAGATCGGAAGTTTAATACACCATTATATTAAAAAAAAGTAACATTCTCTGTCTGTAAATGTTTAGTGGAATGTACAGTATGTAATTAAATTTTTTGAAAGCTGAATTTTGAGCATGAATCAAATTGTCGTAAGTTGCGAGGCTAGGACTCATGAATTTTTGAAGAGCTGTTTTAGACTCCAAATTCAAATACTTGTACATTCTGTCTTAACTTGTTTTAATGTTTCGAAGATTGGGAAGGACTGGCATTTTCTTTGCGGATCATTAAAATTTCAAGTTCTTCTCTCCTTTTTTAAATAATAATAGAGTTCTGTGAAATTGCTTATTAGTCATCCAAATAATTTTAGTCGTTTGTTTTTGTTCTATAAGTATTGATACAGGACACCTAAAATTTCAGTAATAAATCGTGTATATAGTTGCCTTGAGATGTAATCAAGAAACCCCTTGTACCATGAGAGCTCTAGCTGCAATAGCGCAATGTTTCATTTTTTGCATTATTAAACGAAACTGTGCTTTTTATTTTGCATTTACCGCAAGAAGTGCTGTTCTATTCATTGACTGCAAATCTGAATCCATTACTTCTATTAAAAACTTACTTTAGCGTATTTCTTTAATTTTTATATATTGAAACTGTTTATGATACAGCTTAAGAATCTACATATTTAATTATAAAAAATAGGAATATTGACATGCTTGTGAATAATTGTTATAGAAAATTTGACCATGTCTGCTTCACTTGAAAATAGTGAGACGTTTAGGTTCACATGTCGCTCTGCTATATTGTTATTTAACATTCGAATGAGAATGTAGGCAGGAAACATTTCCCATGATCCCAGAGACATTTTACAACATTATTCAACTATGTAAATGAAGCGGAACTTCTTAGGTACTCAGCTGATTCTCTTGATATGTTTTTTAATAAATCTTTAAAATCGAAAATTATTCAAGAATAATAACTCGATTCGATATCTGACATATGGATAAATAAAACGAGATGAATTTTAATTTTTCGCTGCGGAATATAAGGGCGGGTACAGATATTTTTTTTAACCCAAATCTTTGAGTTAGACTTTTGTGTATACATAATGATTGTTATTTTCAATGGAAGAGACGTATGAAGTATTTTTATTTTTGCGTGTTTAGCCAGAAAAAAACTGAATTTCAAATACACCACACATCACAGCAAAGGAAAAAGCTTTTAGTTTTCTGTGTTCATTTGTTAATGTAGTATTGAATACTTTATATATTCCTAAATGAATGGGAAATAAATACATAAGAGATCTATAAAAATGAGACAAATTTTTTGACGATGTTAAGATTAGTACCGATTAGTAATGTATTTCAAGAGGGGAGGGATGTAGATAGAATTTGAAAAATGTTTGCCAGGCAAAATATCGTGTTTACTTTCTCATATGCCTAGTTTTGCACATGAAACCTGAAGAAAGGGAGTATTAGAGAAAACTGAAATAAGGATTTTAACGGTCTGAATATGTAACAAACAGTAAATTAATTAGAAACGTCAGTGTAGGCCTGGTTAACTAGAAGGATTAACAAAAAACCATTGTTTAAATTGTCGGAAAAATTCATATTTGTAAATCATTTCTGAGATTTTACTTTTATTCAAATATATGAGTCTGCATCCGTTATTTTGACTGCAGACATTTCAAATGCTAAAGCGAATGACAAATCTACAAATCATGACTGAAAATTTTAAGCGTGAAGAGTTATCTAATTGCTAGATTTATAAAAAGATTTGTCTTATTTATAAAAAGATTTGTCTGCCTATGGAACGAGTTATCTTGAGAAGTAGAAAAGCAGTTTGGATATGCCACCTAGGACTCGCCTCAATGTTTAAACTGGGATTTTGGAGCTGTTTTCAGTATTCTAGCTTAATTGTTTTACGTGATTACTAATTGAATGTTAACGAACAACACGTGCACCCTTTAATGCCTCACAGAAAATCATGCAGGAAAATATCTCTTTTCAAGCAGGTAGCCATCGAGTGCTGTGTTATAATAAATGTCCCTAATGTAGTTTACGGTTTAGTTCAGGTAGAAATGCTTTTATATTTTGCGAGAAGATTATTCCTTTCATTCTTTATAATTCGGCTAGATTTACACAAGAAATGGGTTGTATTTGCTGTTCTTTTTTCTATATTACGATTTTCAAGTGGTAGCCTTTTTTAAATGAATTATTATGAAATACATAATATATTATAAAGCTTAAGGAAAGTTTAAAAGTTATTATTTTATTTGCTGTATATTTTTATTTGCTATATTTATTTGCTTCATGTTAAATAACCTAAATAGATTACCAATATACGTATATTATTGCGTCATGTTCTTGTTTTAAATCATCCGATGCTATATACTACTTTTACATGCTCTGTTTGACGCCTCCAGCAAGCTGCGTAAGAATCTTGATAGATTGCTTGTCAGTGTTCAGGAGTGGAGCGTAATTTTTAATCAGTGCTATTTACGTGACTGAAAAAAAAAACCTGTGTTTTTTTATAAAGAAAAACTTCTTTTTACTCTTCCCATATGTTTACTAAAAAAAAACAAAAAAACTTGCTATTCTCGGGAGTCGACAGAGACGGTATGTGTGAACAACTCCTTGAAGAGTGGGTTAGGAGTTTCAGCAATAACTGCAGGCTGTGCTATTCGTTAATTGGGCTGAATTATTTTATTCGTTAATCAGTAATTGATGAAAGTTTCCGATTGTGCTCGCTCGCACTCATTAAACAGGGTAATTTTCTTTCTATGTGCATATGCGCTTTTCTTATCTTCAGGAGGTGCAACTTTAATTATTATTTGAATTGGATATTAGGAAGCGCGGGCTGTTATTAGGCTCACCAGATGGCACCACATGTTCGCCAGTAGGTCTCTTGTGAAACTGCCATTCATCATCATCGGATCGGGAATATATTTATTGATTCCCTTTGCGTAAAATAAACGTCGTAAAAGAGCGGAAGGAAAAACAATAATGCGAGGAATGATTTATTTCCGTCTGATAGACGCTACTCATAAATCTCGGATCGACCTCTGGGAAACTACTTTCACATTTCTGGGATATGCTTAATAGCTAAGCTCTGGAAACAAAAATTACTCCCGACTGTGTTGACAGGATTGAGGTTAAAGTCGCTTTCTGAGCTGGCAGCAGATCGTTTAGCAATAAACGTGAGTTAACTTTTCACATCCTGCTGGTCTTTTCAGGGCCGCTTTTGCGTATGATCAAGACTACTATTTGCTCTAATAATTGAAAGCAACCGTTAACTATGAAGCAGACTGCTTGAGGTGGTATATCTGCAATGCTTGTTCAAAACTTGATGACTTGAAACTATCCACTGTGAAGGGTTTAAGCTGCACAGTAAAAAAATTCAATACATAGCTCAAGTCTTCCTTAGTAAGTGTTCCGATTAATGCGATTCCCATTCTGATTTGAATAATAAGGATTTTATGGATTTGGTTCCTGCTGACTGAATAGGCTGGCTAAATGGGATTTTTTGCTTCTATAACGTGAAGACTTAAAAAGTCTTCAATGAAAGCATCACTCTGTTTAAACAGATAGCCGACCCCCCTTCTTAGCTTTTTTTTAATTAATTAATCCAATTCAGTAATTAGAGTTCATCCTAAATCAATGTTACGTATATTGGTTGTAACTTGTCCGTCTTTAGCACAACAGAGAACTGTGTACGTACGCTAAGTCGGAACCATGGAAGTCGGGTCGATATTATTACTTATGCTCTTCAAAATGATGGATCAATCTTAAAACATCTAAAATCAATGGATCAATCTTTAAATCTTAATCAATCTAAATGTAAATTATAACAAACAGCTTTTTCTGTGAAAGAAAATCTGGCACACCGAGAATGTGAGACTATTAATAAATAATATGTTTTATTTAGATTTCTAATGATTACATAAGATGTTTGCTGAAAGGGACGAAGAGCAGGAAAACTAAACTGGAAAAATGTGCCGAATGTTGATTATTTGATTAAATACTAATATACCTAGCAACTGCTTCCTAATGAAGGCAGAGAATTAAAATGGATCAAAAATTAATAATCAATATTATATTCCATAGTTGTAAGTAACTTGGTAGACCATGAAGTTTTTAAAACCATCCTGACTGAATTTTACATTTCTTTTCCTTCCTTATTCTTTAAGCGGGTTCACTGAGTTTTAGAAAAATAACTTTTTATTAAAAATATGGTCTCATTTTAAATACCTGATTAGAAATATGATGTCTAAGAGATTAAAACTGGTAAGGTTTGAAAAGGCATTTCAAACAACAATAAATGACGGTAATTACAGCATATCTTTGAAGCTGTTGTCTAAAATTGCATCTTTAATTTTATTGCTGTAAACGTTCCTTGATTTCTGATTAAAGATTTAAAAAAAAATTTTTTTTAATGTTGCTGTTGTTTAAGCGAGTACGGCAGTGGGAAGGGCCTTCATGAAGGATTTTCGGAGGGAAATTGGCTCGTATTCATCCAAGTAAAGCTATGAGAAAGCCATACTACGCATCCAATTCGCTGCGATTTGATTCCAAGTCCAACCTTCAGTGTTCAGTAGTTTTAAGCACTCTACCACAGGTGGACTGATTCTATTGAATGAATCAACGCTAGAACTTTATATCCGTAAACTATTGATTAAAACAATTTGTTCGCCAAAAACTGAAGGGTTCAATTCCCGCTGGGTGCATAGTGTGTTTAGTTGCTAAATATTTAATAGTTCAAAGTTCAAGTTATTTAATAATGGCCAAAAGGTGACTGCCACTTAATAGCTTTTTGTCAAAATATATAGTTTTATTATCAGGCATTACTATTTCCGTTCACATTTCTATTTCGTTTGAAGTCATTCAGATTATTCGAAATTCATGGATTTGTATGAAGATACTTTGCTTTATATTTTTTTCGAGAATGGATTTGAATGGAAAACTTGCATCAAAGTACCGAATTTTGAATTCTTCGTTATGGTTTTAGAAAATCAGAAGAAAACATACGACTGTTTTTATGAAATTGAGACGCTTTTAAAAGTAACCCTTTTCGCCCCATTTAAACTGAGAACTCCGAAGAAAAACCGTAGTCCAAATGCACCTGCGGCGAGACCGATTTTCTTTGAAGATGCAAGAATCTTGTTATTCTTTGAACTTTTGACTTTCTTAAATCTTGTAACAAGTGTTTCGAGATAGTTTAAAAAACACTATATGTTATTCTTAGTATATATTTCTATAATCGGTGAAGCAGAACTAATCCTTACAAAGAAGTTTTAAAGAGGATTCTTACGAAAGTATTTTCATAGCACGGCGAAAATATGGTCCGGCTTTTTCTACCAGAAGTATATGTGCTGTATTGATTCTGTTTTATTTTAAAAGTTCATAAATCTCTATGTAAAATAAAAGTTTGTTTTTCAATGTTTAATTTCTCAAATTAAATATGAAGTGGTGTTTTTGGAGGACGTGATTGACAGATAAAATTTGTTCGCGTAAATTAGATGAGATACCTAATTTCGAACTTTGTCTTTCAATTTCAAGCTTACGATATGTAATTTGTACCGTATTAATTAAGTAAATATTTAAATTTTGTGATTAAAATCTGGATTGAAACCGTAGCAAAGCTTTATTTCTTAATTCTATACCCTTTTCTGCTTTGTTTCTTTAAAAGCAAATTATTCTAAGCTAACGCGTAAGATTAAACCTAATTAGCTAATTCTCAAACCTGATGGTATTCAAACGTTTTGGCAGTGCGACCCTATTTGGAACATCGAGGTAATATGCCCGCCCAAAAGTAGTTCTCAAAAGCGTTTGTCAATGATGTATTTGCATCAATAAATTAATTTGCAATTTTTTCATCCACCTTGCGACCCTAATGTAAATTTTGGAGAGCCCATTAGGGGTCGCAACCCATAGACTGAATAAGGTTGAACGAGTTTGAGCGTTTAACCTTCCCTTGCTTAGACGAATTTTTGGTCTTCGCACTTGACAGAGGTTTAAACTTCGAGAGCAAAGAGAAACGAAAGATAAATTTTAACTGAAAAATGCATTAAATACTGCGTCTCGTAGTACAACTGAAAACTAACAAACACTAACTGTCCCAAAATGTTGGGGTTTCGTTACACAGATACTTAAATAATTACAATAAAGCTAACTTCCAGCTACTAATAACTCGGCTCCTTTGATGGAGTTTTAACCTAACACACTAACAAATACAAAAATCATTTATCAAATACGTAAGATCAACAATAAGTGAACGTCTCGGAGTAAAATGTTGTACTGGCGGAATGCCACATCTTTCTCTCTGAGTTACAAATTGGCTGGCTATTTAGCCTAATTTAATTTGTATTCTAGTCACTGCCGAAAAAAGAAATATAAAATGTAAGAAAGAGTTAACACAAAAGTAGCGTAATAAATAAACTGTTTCTTACAAAATTACAACACATACATGTTAGTACATTCACATTGTGAACAAATAATTTTGTTGGTAAAACATATTTTAATTCGTAAAAAGTAATAAGATCAAATCTCCATGTAAACGCGCGTCATATTTCGAACCTGGTTATATTCTAGTTGGTCTGGAAAATTTGATTTTTGGAAACAAACAAAAAAATGTATTTAAGAAGAAAAAAAGATTTTGTTTAGTAATAACTAAAGCATCTCTAAAGCTGTAAAAGTTCTTTAATTACAGTTGCATTACTTTCGTTAAAAGCATTAGAACTGCGTTATGACGATCATGAGCTGATTTACAAAATTCCGGATAACATCTGTAATTAGAATTTTCTGTCATTATTTATCTTAGATGTAGAGGAAAATAATTTCTATCCCACATGTAAAGCAGACCCATAGACTTCAATTATACACGGTTAAAAAAAACTGTGACTGAATAGAGTGGGAATAGGTTATTATTATTATGTGTCGTATATTTAATTAATATAAACAGAAAATGAATTTCTGAATATTTTATAAATAGGAAATGAATTTCTAAATATTTAAATTAATAGCAGCTCGCATACTAAATTTTAAAAAAAGTTTTAAAAGTATGAATATGAAAGTCACGAATACTGGCTCATATTACTACAATTAAATTTGAAATGTTTTCGCTGCAACTTTAAACTTGAAATCATCGAGAATGCAGTGTAATGACAATATTTCCGTGATTGCCTTTCGTTTCCTCTTTTATGAATGTTCAGTGCTACGCGTAAAAATTGTTGTGAAAGCTTTTTTAAACAGTATACGGAAGATTGTAAAATTAGAATCTAATTCAGCTCCTTTTCCATTAGTTACCAAAATCAATTTAAATATTTAGTAGCTGAATAGAATAAAATGCGGAATTCAGTTCAAATATTTCAATGATTGCTTCTGTTCTCACTAGAATCGAATGTTAATTTTTTATTATTCTCCACTCTTAGGGAACAAACTATGCAATGCAGTACAACTTCATTAGTAATATATATGTATAAGTTCATAAGAATTACTTTATAAACTTTATTTCAAGCGTTGTCTTCTCATACACGTTAAGTAATAGAGTGAGTCTGTTGTATTTATTAATAATTGATGTCTTATTCATCAGAATTATTTTCAATAAAAAACTTTTCTAATGAATTCGACGTCAGTTATTAATATATGTAACAAGCTATAGTTAGTAGAATGAGTAATGATACTGTTGAAATTTGACAAAAATTCGATGCGAGGTTTATCAGTGTGAGCTCTTAATTTGTGGCACTTTTCCGATTTAAAATGTGTAACCCTTTGCAGTTGTTTTAGAGTTGATTGGGAGTTTCTTAATGTCAAGATGTTTCAGTATAATCAGCATTTAGTACATATCATTTCGTTTTCCTAGCTGGTAGAGTAATATATCGTCAACAGAGAAAAAATAACTGTAATAATTACTGATGCGGTCTTTCTCAGAAGTATATTTTATTTTGTAGTCCCTTCTCATTTAGATATAAGGTAAATTTGTAATGTTGTTTAGGTATATATATATTAATTAATAATTGAATTTAAAATTATTAAGAGTTTATGGATAGTGTGTTTTCCACAAATATATGTGGTTTAAATGCTTCTAGGGAAGAAAGATTGAGATAAATTACTTCTAAAATGCTGTATTAATTTTTAAAAATCTCTCAGATTTTAGCTATTTTAAAATTTTCAAATAAAAGTACAAGGCAGCGTGAGTTTTTTTTCCCTCCCTTTCGAGCATACTTTTTGCTTTTATTTGTGTGTCACTCAAAAATGAGCGGACACTCAAAAAGCACGGCGAACCGAAAGTCCTTTCGAGGGTTGATGTAAAGGAAGATGTGTAGAAGACCCTCGCACTGCCCCAAAATTGGGGCGAAAGCTTAGAAGAAAGGCCTGGCGATACCAGAATTTTACTTACGGGAAGGCACAGGTGCTAGCCTTTCTTCAAATCTGTGACAGGCTGTACCTTTCTGAATGTACGGAGTTCTTGTAAGTTTTCGTTTTAATTCAGCGCAATGCATTTAATTTAGTTAAACATTTAAAAAAAAAATTTATTCGTATATTTTTCATAAATCTCAAACCTTTGAAATGGAATATAGAATAATAGCTGTTTAATAAATATATTTTTTCATTTTAACAAGAATAAAATTGAGTCGTTTTTTAATAAAATTTACATAATAAAAAGTCATTATTTTATCTTCCTCAGACTTTAAATCTTTAAGTAACAAAGAACTTTACATCTATAAGTGAATTTCGATATCAAACACTTAAAATTAGCTTTATCGTTTCATCTTTGGTCTTTTAATTATCATTCCGAGTAATTACGCGGATGTTATCTAGAAACCCTGGCCTGAGAAGGCTGGCTTGTTTTACTAGAATTTCAAATCTGTACTTCAAATATGCATCCCATATCCGTAAAAAATTGCGAGTGTCTGTGAAGCCTATTTTACTGTACATTTCAGTCAGTGAAAATTGCCTTATCTGTTATACTTGTTTATCAACGATTATTTAAAGTATATTCTTAATGCGACTCTAGTGTCTTTAAACGGGTTTGTTGCATTTCATTCCTCAAAATGGTTTAATTTTTTATCTTGTAAATTTTGAATGCCTATCTTTCTATACTAAACTATAAAGAAGCTGTGGGTTTAAATGTACACATATGTTTATCTGCGAAATTAAAAAGAACTTTTAGAAATAGTAACATTTCTTTCTTTAAATCACAGTCAAAGAATAGGTGACTAATTTTTCCTACTTTCTATTAAACATGCAGAAAATAAATCTTTTTGCTATCTATTCGTGCTCAAGCTAATACCGTCACAACTATAACAACAGACACAACTAATAAAACCACAGCTGAAAATAGTAACAGCTAAATAGTGATATTTCTTTCTTTAAATCTCAGTCAAAGAATAGATGACTAGTTTTTCCTACTTTCAATTAAATATGCAGAAAATAAATCTTCTTGCTATCTGTTCTTACTCATGCTAATAGTATCACAACCATAACAACAGGCACAACTAATAAAACCACAGCTGAAAAACGTAAGCTACTTTTTTGTATGCATTTTAAATGCAGAAATTTGCAAAAAGGCAAACTAAAAACAACTGTGAAATCATCAACATTCTTGTGTTATCACAGTCTGGATGCTTGGATGATTTATTTGATTATGACAAAGTACGCGAGGGCTATCTGCCTTAGAAAAAGATATCTTCGTGGAAGACGTTTTGAATGAAACTTATACGTATCCGCATTATTCATCCGGAGATCAGCAGTATCACAATCCGGATGCGTTTGAATCGTTAGCCTCTTTGTACATTTTTTTAATTAATTCACATTTCACGTGGTCTTTCTTTCCTCCCCGGAAGTCAAGAATACCGTTCACCTCATCTTCGTTTTTTTGATCGTTTTGATCGTGAATTATCAAAATTCCGAATTGATTTTTTGCTCGTTCTTATTCTGGCTACTAATGAAATGTATTTCTTAGTTTATAGTTCAGTAAATTCTTTAAGCGAAAAATATATCCATTCGCTCGTTAAGTCATCTCAGTCGAAAGTAATATTCTAACTAAACATTTCGGAGCTCTATTATAGGTCAGCTAATTAAAAACATGACAAAAAATGGAAATGGAATGATGACTTCGAAAAAATTGTACAGATTTTACTTTAGAGTGTTCAATAGCAACCTTTTAATTACAAGTGTACAGATCAGATTTCAAAAAATTCATGTAATTCTCATTCCCATCAGGATAATCTATTAAACTTATCATTATTTCAAGATGTAAATATTTTTTTTTTTTTTTTTTGATTTTCCAAAAATATTCATGCCTTGAAATGATTGATATTTACCATTTTTAATCAGTTCTCATACCTGTTGTTGCATTCAGTTTTTTAGGTATGAAATACAAAATGTTTCTCAGTATTCTGTGAAATATAAATTATTTTGGGTGCTACATAATGTAGAAAGTTAGCTTATTCTTATTCTTATGCACGTTGAACAGTTCTGTAAAGAAATTCAGTGGAGAAGATAAATTTAGTAGACTCATGTGCCATAAGTTAGTCTAGTCAAAAGCAGAGAAGGCGTCAGTCCGATTTTTACCTGCGCCTAACTGGGTATAATTCTCAACTGTTCCTTTGTCGGTCTCGGAATAGTCCGCAGGTCACTTACAGAATGGGTCGTAAAGTAGTTGAGATGTCTTAAGTGACGGGCGCGTATATCAGTTCTTCCTTGACGTTTATGGTTGGAGCGTTTGTGCCCGTGCATTGTGACCAGACGCCTCTCTTTCTTGTGCGAAGCCTTTCATTGAGGAGTCTAAACAAAAGACGATCTAAAACCATTATTGATATCATTATTATGCTCTTCCTCTGAGACGCATTGGCAAATTGGCTTCTAACAACCTCTTCTCGGGCTAAGACGTTGTTGCGGGGCATTAATTAAAAGGACTGGAGACACATATGGGTTTAACTCGCTTGCTATTCAGTGACTTCATCTCACTGACTTGTTTATTGGACAGGTGCATGTCTTACATTTATATCTCAGTTTGGGCTTAATAAAAGTGTACTGTGATATGAATATCGAAAATTAATATGCAGAAAGGCATTCAAGTAGAGTAATTGCGTAATTTTAGACTGTTAGACATTATTCAAATTTCGGAATTCCGGAATTTCGTCTTCCAGTGTAGCTTTTGTGGTGTCTTAAATTTTATTAAAACTCTCAATCTGTAGTTTTCTACATTTTGTTGTATTTTTAAAGGTTAAATTAGAGGAATAGTTCGGCGTGCAGTAATCAATATTAATTTCCAGTGAGAATTATCTTTTTAGTCACAGTGCCTCTATTATGGCTTGTATCAGTCGTAACTCAGAATTTTCATATTAGTTTTCTGTCTCAGATTTAGAATGATATAATGGAAGTTTCCCGGTTGCGAAGAAGATGCGCTCCTAAGACCGTTCGTAGGTTGAATTAGTTTCTGACTCGGATCTTTGATGAATGACGCATACTCATTTACGTTTATAGTAAGAATAACAATACAGGAAGGACTTTTGTATCTTATTAGTGATGCAATATAATGTTGTCTTAAAAATAATAATAGTTTTATTTTACAACATGTTATTAATTAGTTTAAAAAAGTAATATCTCACAAAAAATTTTGGGTATGAGAAATGTAAAATAAAAAAAAAAATTAATTTAAACTAACCTAATATTGCAAAAATATCTCTTTAGAAAGGAGCATTTTGAGGCAAGATGATAAGCTAAGATTAGTTGGAAGATAATGATGGTGATAGTGCTGGAGAAGATCGTGAGCACTGGAGCATTAAAAATTCATTTTGTTGTTAGAGAAAAAAAGAAACGTTCCAATCAATCTGTTTCTTAGAAACGGATCTAGAGTTTTCAGTATCTTCATTTACTTAGTTTAATTAGTCAGTCCTTTACATTTTCAAGTAAAGTATAGAATCTATTAACTCTGGGAAGTAAAATATTATATTGATTGCATATCTTTACATTTCAGACACATACACCTAAAAAACAGATATGGAATCGTAAAGTGATTTAAAAAAGGGTATCGAAATCTGTAGTTCGGTGAATGAAACAGCAATAAATATTCAATAAATATTATGCATCGATTTTTTAAAACTAAGATCGATGCGAAGAAACTTTCCTGGTATTCATAATTCCAATTATTTGGTCATTTAATTGCGTTATCATTATACGAAAACTGTTTGTAAATTCGGAACACCATTACTTATGCCGTTCTTATCTCAAACATTGCCTTTGTTAGGAGGTTAATGTTAAACATAGTTTAATATATAATACCTTACAGTAGTATATCACATATTCGGACATCACCGCTAAATAGATTACGTAAAATTCTGAATTGTGCAGTATGTTTATTATTTAGTTTTCATTATTATAGTTATGGTGTATTATACTTAATACTCGCATTTTTAATAAATGTATATTAAAACAATTAAAGTTAGTCTTTTTTTATTATTTATTATGCCCACTCATTACAATATCTACAGATTTATGTAACCCTTGAAAACTCGTATTTAGCGTATAAATTAGTCTTATCATAGTTTATTATTATTTGGTAAATTTACATAAACGCTTTCTTCAAAGACTGTCAAATCTTGGCATTTGTGCTTCAAGTGACGTAAAGATGCCACATAAAATTGTTAATTAGTACTTATTGATTCGTGCGGAATGTTTGCTATTCATTAGTTAAGATTACGTGAATGCTAAGTTATTAGGACTGCCATCAATGTAAAGTGTATGAATGAAGTCTTTGAAGGATTGCACTTTTAGATAACACCTCATTTAATTTACTTGAAACCTGCGATTGTTTCATACTTTCTGCGGAATTCTTCAGACAAGCTGCTATACGTTGGCTGGTGAGGCTTTCTTGGTTAAAACCTCTGAGGAATATTTTGAACCGTAAATGTTCAAACAATAAACATATTCTCATTCTCTTCCCCCCTCTCTGCACCAGTCATTTCCAGGCATCTCGTGTGCCGTGCTTATGAGAGCATTAATCCCCAAGCTTCTGTCACAAAAAGTGTTGATCCTACTAAAGCTTGTATTTTCAAAAGTAAGGAAAACAAATTATGATGGTAAATAGCGGTTGCAAAATGGCAGGTAGGGGGAAAATTTTTAGCCCTGAGATATCCCTTCCAGCCCCCAACTTTCCACCCTTTTTTGAGCCCCTGCTACGACAGCTGCGATTGTCATGGTACCTGACAAGCGGAAGCGCCTCTACTGCCGGGAACTGCCTAATGATGGAATAATGATTTAATCTGCTCTGGTTTTGCTTCACTGCAACGCTCCACCCTTGTCTTTTATTTTTCCCTCGCTACCCTTTTCTCTTCTTTTACTTTCAGTTAGTTTATCCCTTCAGCTAGCCTATTCGGACAAGATCTCAAGTTTTACTTTGAATATTTCTTGAAGGAAGAGGGCTTAGTTTCCTCTCTCATCCACACAAGTTACTTCTGCACAAGAGACACTTAGACATTTCATACTGTATTGAATTTGCCTGCTTTGCTACTTGTAAAACTTTTGTCTTTGCTAAACATTGTCTAGAATCCTGTTGTTTTACTCAGGTGAAAGGAAATATAATTATGAATTAACAGTTGCGTTATACTTAATTTTTAGTGCATCCAATGATAAAATGAAAGCTCAGTGTCAGTACTTCTAGCATAAGTTATGGAACCTAAGCATAAAAACAAAATAAAATGTTTATATTTGGGAATCTTGAAAACTAATATCATAGCTGCATAACTAGAGAGGTGTCAGAATCTGAAACTAGCTATGGAAAGCTTCAGAACCCAAAATGGCGTTTTGTTCTTTACGCACTTTCTTTATGATGTTACCTAGGATGTAAATTAAATAAATAGTAAAAGGTACTTCTTTATATGTTTACTGCATTTAAATACTGTACTTTGCACGGGGTGGTGGAAAAAAAAAACAGTCCTGGATTTTATTTCGCAGAATTTTCCATAACGTAGAAATTTTCTGTTTTTAAATGCAAGGCGAATCTAAAAATTATTGACAAACTTAAAAGAACGTGTAAATAGCCTTCAAATGCAGCAAAGTTTTAATGAAAGCTAGGAAACTTCGAAGTCGGTAGGCACTTTGGAATCTAAGGAACTACAAAATAAAAGTAATTGCACCGTGCAAAGAGATATTGAGTTGGTGAACTATGTGCGTTGATTGCTATCGCTACGTGAACAAATAAGAAGCCCAAAGTATGATAACTTAATGCGAAACTGAAGATCACGGTCGACTCAAACTCTAAACTAGTGCTTCTTCACAAAATGCATTAACTTTCACACTGAAGCTGCTTAAATGCAAAAGCATCTGCTGACACAGTATTACTTTTTAGACTGTATATTCTTGTTCGAAAAGCTGCTGTAACTTTACATCATTATACGCTTCTAAAATTTGTTAATAATTTTTAGATCATGTCTGTATATAGTAATATTTTAATGATATCATTAGCGAAATATGCTAGTAAACCAGAAAATGATATATAGAATCCAATCATTCATTCATATGCTCATTTTCCACTTAAGTCGCATTCTTAATGCAATTTGCTTTAAATAATGCAATGTGCTTTTAAATACAAAATAATCTTTCGAAATTTGATGATGAAGTAAAACAAGGCTGTTCGAATACGACAAAGCACTTGAGGGCTATCTACCTAAGGGAATGGATGCCTTAGGTATATTCCCCTAAGGCATCCATTCCGTTAGGTAGACTTTTTAAGGGAAATGGATTCATAGTCACATAACATATGGGAAAATTCACTCATTCACTAAGCCCGTTCGCGTGGTTTGAACAGGGCTGAACGACCAGCATTCAGCGGTCTTTACCACTTTGGCCGCTTACGGGCCCTTTATAAAACAAAAAGGAGCCAAATGTCCATATTCTAGTTTCATATTTGTACTTACGAATGCACGCTGTAGGTTTACTCGAAGCGATTCTATTTTCTATTTCAGACGTATAGTTTTATCTTCTAATAATACGTAAAAATTAATTATCAGTTTAGTGATTCAGTGATTTGTTATTTTATGTAGCTGTGATTTTACTGAAGATTGTTTTATGGCGCATGCGTATCACAGTTTTACACAATTTGCATTTTTGACTGAGTTCATCTAGCAACCTTGAAATGACGGGTTTTGAAGAAGACATGCATGCTGGAAAGATAGTCTGTATTGATATTTGTATTTTTGTTCAGTTCAAACACAAAAGATGTCTGAATTTTGTTACTATTTCGATCATTATCACCGAAGAAATCCATTTTCGATTTCCAATATATCCGTCGCCATCGGCGCCGAATGAGTATTTTTTATTTTATTTAACAGAGTTTGGCAGGAATTGGATCTTACGACATGCGTATCCTCTTTCCTCAGAGCGTATACTTTGACTGGCGTAAGTTTGTAATTTTCTTGTCCTTGTCGTCATCGAAGCGTCACACACCTTTATGGATGAGTGGTGATGCTGGGATGTCGCGAGTAAGCGTCATCGGTTGCGACTTTCATGTTTACTTTGTGCTATTAATTGGAACAAAACTTGCTCTACCTGACTCTTGTGTATGTCTATTATTCACAACAATCAGAGCGTTTGCCTTTAAATGAGCTCATATTCGTACCGCCCATACGCATCTATATATGCATTATATTTATGAGTACATATGTATACATTTTTCCTGTTCCCTTTAAGTCCTCAAGGTTGAATTACGAAAATTTGAAACACAAATTAGTGCTTATAAAGTATTGTTTTTGCATCCATTCAAGCGTGTTATTTGAAACTGACCAAAAAAAGGATAGTTTTCTGACATGTGTTCTATGCGTGATTTATGCTCTAATTAAGATTAAAATTTAATTTTTTGTGATGATGCTGTTTTTATCCTTCTGTGGTATTTTTGCGTTGGCTGGAAAGTTGTCTTCCTCGCTCTCCCCATCGTTTGTGTGAGGGTATGCGTAGTAAAGTTTAAATTTGTATTAGGAATATGAAATGATAGCAGTTTATGTCTTTGCTTCTACCTTTATTGATTCCAAAAGACTGAAGTATATATTGAGATGCTTTGTCAAAAAATTAATATAAGTAAATGTTATTTAAGCAGAAAATGCGAAAAAATATTGCCAGCTTGAAAAAGAGATGAAATAAGGTATTTTTGGAGAAAATTAAACCGAATAATTTTTACAGTCCAATTTTTTCCTTTTCTAATATGTTCTGTATTTGTTAACTGCGCATTAATTTTTTTTTTATTGAGAGCGAAAAAAATTTATTTCCTCGAGCACCACGAAGTATTAGACGCGGCTTACGAAAACGTAAGTAAAAAAAAGACACATCAGCTTTAAATAATACAATTAATTCAAAAATCTTTGACTAACACATTTAGAATACTGCATTGTTTTAGTATTTTAGGCAGAAAAACTTACATGTTTGTGTGCTAGCTTAACAAATTAGTTCATGTATTTTATTTACACATACTCTACATAAATACCCATTTGTGTTCTAAATTTTATTAAAATTTTATTTTTTCATTTATTTGATGGATCGTATCTTTTTTGACCGCATATACATTCCTTGTATAATAAATATGAGTTGTCATGCATGTAACATAATTTCCTGAAAACAGCTGCTAAATTTAATATTATATCGACAGCCTCCCCCCCCCTCTATCTCTGGCCGAGAACATTCAAACAAGACAGAAGAGGGAATTTCGCATTAAAAAACGACAGTTAAGTTCTGCTAGCTAATGTCGAAAAGTTATGAATTAAATAACTGATCTTCGGCACATATTTGACAGTAAAAATAACTTTCTAGATTGAAAACTTACTTTTAGTTATAAAAAACGCCGGCTGAAATGTAATTCAGTTTGGCCATGTTGGAGGTTAAATCCATGCTTAAAATGTGGAATCCGAATTTGTGTTATAATTCCAGTAGTATTAGTAATAATAATTGGTATAAGAATTCTTCAGATTATCGATTATGAGTAACATTAGTTGAGAGATTTAATCCACTTCGGTGAATAATTATTGTAGTTTTATGTTTTAATTAATTTGGCGGAGCAGGAAAAGTAGGTTAGACAATTTTTTTCTCTTCCTCTTTAAGCATTAATCCTGATCCCCTCCATTTCTATTCTCAATTTAAGACGCGATTGTGAAATTTAACTAAATATGAATTAATAGTTTTTTTCCAATAAAACGCCTGTATTTTAAAATAATTATTCCGCTTTCACTACACAGTTTCAATGCAACTATTTCAGCAGGTGAAAAGTAAAACAATTTGTTATTTTCTAAGTACCAATATTTTTTAACCTTGTCTGTAGCTAAGGGAAGCTTCTGATGTCCACTCGCTTTCCAGAATTGGTAAACTGAATTTTTCATCGGTGGCCTACTTAAAGCGAAATAGGTGGGAAGGATACAGAGCAGTCGCCAGAAACTCATGTTTAAAAATTTCAGTTAGAAAGATAAGTTGGTAAATAAGAGCGTAAACATGCCATTGTATTAAAAAAGAGATAAATCAATAAATAGACATGTTTGGAGAGATAAATTCAGATACATATGAAAAAGACAAATAAAGCTGTAGACTCAAGTGGAAACATAGATACGTGAAACTGATACAGAAGATTAATAAAAAGCAGACGTATAGATATAAATGCATTGTAAAGTTGCAAACTGTGAATGATATTTAGCCTGTGTAAGGCAGATTTGTCTGTTATTGCACAGTTAAATTTTTCGCAACTGTTCACTATATGATTACACGAACAAACAGCCTAAACGTTATTTTTTAGCAATATAATGTTTTATTATGTCATGAATTATTTGACTGAATTTATAATACTTTTTTAAATTACAACAAGCATACAAGGGCTATCTGCCTGAATTCCACTCCAGTTGTCTCCCTGGGTACTATGGTGGATGGAATCCAGGGTTCTCGTAACTCTTTTCTACTAACGTCTGGAGAGGATTTCTGATAGGCACATTCCACAAAATGACTGCTTTGCCTTTTCTGGGATTCGAACCTGAGCTCACGCGCTTGGTGCTTAGTCTTTGCAAACTATAGTACATTAATTACTAAGCGGTCTAATACATGAAAAATATGCAATGTAATATACAAAAGTATGAAACATTCTGGAAACGTGCATTATTTATCAGATGTTTTGAAGTCTAAAGTATAATTGTTATTTGAAAGTATATTTGATCGATACCATATTTATAGTATTGTTATATAGAAGGTATATTTGATCGGTACCATATTTATAGTACTGTTTTATAGAAGGTATATTTGATCGATACCATATTTATAGTACTGTTATATAGAAGGTATATTTTATCGATACCATATTTATAGTACTGTTATATAGAAGGTATATTTGATCGATACCATATTTATAGTACTGTTATATAGAAGGTATATTTATAGTACCATATTTATAGTACTGTTATATATAATGACTTATCTATAATAAGTCATTTATCGCAAGGAAAATTTTAACGCTAGTTTATATTAATTAATTAAACACATGAGACGCACGAGACTATTTAAACTTCAAAACACAAGATACTATGTAAATGAAGGTCATTTTAAAATTACACGAAAATTTTAGTACTGGAATATAGAAACTACTAATCCATTTCTTGTCTGCTAAGAGTCGAGTTGAGAATATGATACTAACGTTCAACCGTTTAATTCACTCCGCATCTGGAATAGTGAAAGAAATGGAGGTAACAAAATGAGCATTTATATAAACAGACAGATAAATATTACGAGAAGAACATTCAGAAGTGAAGATGTAAATAGTTCGCTAGATAAATCTCCAGTATGCGACTTATAAAATTTTCATAGAGGAAATCAAAGTATATCCTGATCGAAATTTGGGTATGATGTTCTTTTTATTATTATATATTTAGCATGGATGCTAAATGTAAACTAATAAGCATAACTGTAAATGTACGCTAATAAATAGCATAACTGTAAAATACTGCATTATAGCTCACTGCAACACTACTGCGAAGAAACAGTGTCATGTATACTTTTATTTGATGGTAATAAACATAATGACACAAAAACTATTTTTAAAAAAAGAGTAACATATCAAATTAGCTTACTTTTCAGTTCGGTTTTTGTATACTTTTATTTGGGCTGTATTGTAAAATTATGATTTTTATGTTAATAATTGCTTTACGATTATTTTCGGCATGTGTAGATGGTAGATGTTAATGCTATTCGTGTCGTGCGAGAATTCTATTGATCACTTTAGTAAGTTAGCGACTAACTTTCATGGAAGCGAACTACAGATAAAAACTTAATTAAAGAAAATACTCGCATCGATTACTGGGTAAAATGACAGATAAATAGTTTCATTTGCCTTTATATTAGTATCCTAAAACGGCTGTAGCTAAGTATTTTTTTTTCAATTTATGAGCTGTAACACCACCAGCGCATTTATCATCTGCATAGCCCAGCAAGTCTTGCCATTCCGCGAAACAAAAGATCTTTGATTTATCGTCTACGTGGCGTGGAAAATAGCCAGCTGTCAGAATGTTGCCATTTGATGAAACGCAAGATCTTTAACTGATCCTTCAAAGTATAATTGTAGTGTCTTAGATTAAAAGTAATAAACGTACTTAATAATTTATATCTTTGTTTTTTAATAATTAATCTAATTGATGAAATTTATACTAGAGGATTTAACTGATGTAATTATTATAATTATTGCGTAGAAACGAGCTTTCCTAATTAAATATGAATGAAAAAATTGAAAATTGTGCGGAATCTTTTTCAAAATACAGTATTAAACTTATATTACGAACCTCGAGGGGAATAGTTATAACGAGTTACAACCTAGGAATGATTTTCTCTTTATCACCCTAACTTTGAACTGCGTTTTCAATATCCATTTCTTCTCCTTGTATTCATTTATTTATATTTTTTTTACTATATCAAATTTTCCTTCGGGATTTTTATGTGATGCAGAAAAATATTTACTCCCA
This sequence comes from Stegodyphus dumicola, assembly GCF_044657685.1. NCBI lineage: Eukaryota > Metazoa > Arthropoda > Arachnida > Araneae > Eresidae > Stegodyphus > Stegodyphus dumicola. Next base: position 73,903,015 of record NC_140780.1, read on the forward strand.
AGTTTATCTAGTCCCGTCTCACAAGTGTAACTGTGAGCAAACTAAACTCTTGCTAGGATTTCGACAAAAACAAAATTTTAGCTTTTCGCCTTCCTTTCCTTTTTCCCTTCTTTCATAGAATGTACTTCTTTAAAACATCCCTCTGTTCTCTAAGTATTTGAGAGCAGTCTTAAAAAATTGTAGCGGGGAATAAATAAATAAAAAAAAAACTCAGTCTTCAGATTAGGTCATGTTATTTTTCCCTTCAGTATTTTACTCCCTATGAAATTCCCTAGCCGATACCGTAGCATGGCTACTTGAGCCTTAAGTGAAGGCAGCAGCTCGAGTCCCGAGTTTCGACCAATGTGCGGCAGCGGCGCTCCCTCCGGAGAGCTACCGGGTAAAAGTTTCTCCATTTCTCGGCGATGGACCATCGGTGATCTTGAGCTCTTTCGGCTCCGTTTGTTATCGACGCTTGAGATTTATTTTTTTTCTCTTACTTCTACGTTCGATAAACTTTATTTTAGCGAAGAATATTCGCGAACAAATTTTTCAATTAAATACCTGCAAATTATTTACCTGCAAATTTCTCTTCAGTATTCTAATTATTCATACGAATAGTCTCTCTGGAGGCTGCAGCATATCGTTTCTTTTTATTAATTTACTCATATCACCCCATCTGAGATCGCTGCTTAAAAATTGTAAATTTTAATTGCAAAGAGCAGTTAAGGCTCTTAAAATTACTCTCTGGTTATCACCAGCATATTACATCTTTTATGTGAAATCCTTGTAGTAGTTTAAATGAAATCATGCGGTTTTCTTTTTAATTGTCATAGGGGATTGTTTGTAGTTAGTATGCAAATGATTCGTTTGTATGTGCAAACCATAATGGTTCATTATTAGATAAATTTCTCAAACTTTTAAAAACATAAAAAAGAGGAATTAAAGTGTGAAAATTATAAGCAAAGCTTTATCGACATTTTAACGTGTAAAATCAGTGTACGTTATATTTATTATCTTAATGATTATCAGTCACCGCCTAATTATCTTTCAAATCTTTCTGATTAGTGTCAGGGAAGAATTCATTACCACCAGAGAAGATGTGATTTTAAACGCTGTTTCAAATAAAGTTTTCAAACTGGTATCGGTCAGCATCTGTCTTGAAGTATTAAGAGTTGAAAAACATAGAGAATGAAGCACTTCTGTTCAGGTCAATATGTGCGAGTATGCCAGTATCTTATTCATCCATTAAAACCACTTATCAAAACCGTGTGTGTGTGTGTGTGATTATGGCAAAGCCTCGAGGGCTATCTGCCTAAGGGAAGGGAAGCCTTCGGGGAGGAGTTTCTAAGGGAAACTGGCTCGTATACACGTTACACATGGGGAAAACCACGAAAACGCCCATGCAGCCAGCCCGTTCGCGGGATTCGAACCTCGGACCGAACTACCACTGTTCAGCGACCTTACCGCTCGGCCGTTGGTGGGCCCTTATCAAAACAGAGTAAATATGGAACTGGATACTGGGACCGAGTGGATAACATCACTGAATTCTGATAGTTTGCCCGGCTTCTGTACATTATGACTAAATGGAATGGTAGCATAGGTTTTTAATAATGGCTTCTGTGGTAAAGATTGCTTTGGCGCAGGAAATAAATTTAAAAAAATTGTTGAAAAAGAAGAAGCTCGTCTCATTTTATCTCAGAAGCAAGCTTATCACCTCTGTCTCAAAAGCACATTACCTCAGGAGTGTGATTCAAAGCGTCTGTCTCGAAGTGAAGGGAAAGTGAGTTATAGCCTTTATCCCGAAACCCTTTATCTCAGGAGTGTTATTCGAAGCTCCATCTCGAAGTGAAACTGATTTGGAACTTCTGTCTCCAAGCCTTTATCTCAGGAGCATAAAAGTGTGATTTGGAACCTGTATTCCGGGAGCATAATATGTTCACATATAAAATTATGTATGAAAAGCATTAGTTTCTTTCCTTTTTTTTTTTTTTTTTTTTGCTTTCGTGGAGGAAAATGGCTCATATACAACTTACTTATGGGGGGGGGGAACTGCGAAAACGCCCATGCAGCCAGTCCGTTCCCGGGATTCGAACCTTGGACCGAATAACCAGTATTCAGCGATTTTACCGCTCGGCCGTGGGCTTCTAACTAGATAGTATTTGTCATTGGTGTTTAGTAAATAATGATCGAATGCTAGATTACTGATAGTAATGTCATTTTTATGCGTTTTCAAACGAAACAATGCTTATTTTTTTCCTTAGCTAATGTCTACTTAGCTAATGTCTACTTAGCTAAGTCAAGCTAATTTACTTTCTCTTCGCTTTGTATTAGAGTTTAGTAAATAATGCTGGAATACGAGACTATTAATTGTATTAATTGTAACGTAATTTTATATAGTTCTAAGTACAAAAATTCTCGTCGTTTTCTTTGGCTATATAGTCTCTACATAAAAGCAGAAAATGTCAGGCTAATTTACCGCATCTTTTTAATAATTGAATTTAGTAAGATGTCTGATTTGATGTTCTATCTCCACAGTACTCGCCTGCTGCGTAGTAGGTGAGTCGGCTGCAATCAATTTTGACGTATCTGTCCAACTTAGTGCAAAACATCACAGTTTAATGGAGTTTGAAAATTCCTAACGATTCATTGCCTGGTAAAAAAAAAAAGATGTCTTGTTTCTGTATTAATTAGTACAAACATTTTACTTTAGCTTGTCGAGGGCCTATTGGGCTTTCGCGAGGGTCTGTGTAGTTCAAAGATTAATTTTTTAGTCTGATAGATTCATATTTTAAGTTCAAATTTTACAACGATAACTATAAAAGAGAATTCTGATTAGTTAAGATTATTTAACTAATTGTATGTCACATTGGGCAGAACATGTATTGTGCCCATGCATGGATTATTCCTGGTCACAAGACATGCCTTTACCTTTCAAAGCGAATTATTTAAAAAATATTTGAAATAAAACATTTACTCTGAACCTATTTTTTAAAACTTACATATTATGCATCCCTTTAACGCAGATTTGACAGTCATTTAATGCTTTTGTGGATTATTACCAGAATGGTATCTACTGTTCTTAAATGAAAACCAATGTTTACTCAGGTAATCTGGCATCATTTAGCAATCATTGCTTTAAATAAATTCTGAATTCTTGAGAATTTTAAGTTCCCTAATTTTAAATCTGCTTTCAGCAAGCTAGAATGTAAAGTGGTTAGCGACACTGACTGCCATACCGAAGGGCGCCGAGTTCGAATCCCGGAGAAAACGTGTGCATGAGGGTGGACAACATTGAGGGCACTCAAAATATGCTTCGCGCCGAAGGTGCTGTGGAGAGGTTGATGGAAGGGTGAGAGGGTTGGGAGACGCTCGGATCCGCTCGCCTCCTGATGCTCTCCTCACGAACTGGAGCGAAACTGAGCATATATTGTACTGTCACCTGTACGATGCTCAAGGCTCTAGCCAACGACAGACGCTATCTCGCACTGCTTGCCACGATAATGATTCGTGGGCTTCTTCTGTACGGACAAGAAGGCAGCAACTCTGCATTTATTAATAAGTTAGCATGGAACCAGCATTCAGTATTGAAAATATTATCTTCCTAAAAAGAAAAAATCTCATGGAGAACCTAGGCTTAAAGCAGCAATTGATAAAAGAAATGTCGAATTCAGATAATGTAGAATCATTAAAATTTTTCGAAGTAAAAAAACTGAAGAAATCCGCCATGCGCCCGCCGGGATTTAAGCCTCCGGACCTTCCGAATACGCATCGAGCGTGCTTCCAGTTACACAACAAAGACACGCGGAAAATACCTTGTAATACCCTTTAATGCATTTCTTTTGTCTCTCGGCAAAACTTCTTAAAAATGTATACAGTGAAAAGGAATGGTTAGACGTGTCTCTCCTTAAATTATGATACTTGCAGGATGGCTCTTAGTAGTACACTCCTGTGCAAAATTAAGAGAATTTGCACATTATGTCGAATTTCTGAAAAACTAATGGACACATTTTAATGAAACTTGGTGTGAATGATACATATATAACAGAAAAAGAAGAGTATCATTCAAAAGTTATTTTGTCTGCACATGAATATTAGTAAAGCTAATAGTTCAGGGATGTCAAAAATCCAGGTTGTGGTATCGAATCGAAAATCAGTCTAATATGAGGTATGGCCCCCTCCCACAGTCCGACAGTTTGTGCAGCTTGACAGCGTACTGGACAGGAGAAATTTGACGAGGCTTTGCAGCAAGGCAGTTTTCAACTCCGGGATGATTCCTGGAGGTTGTTGGCGAGAGGAAATTGCACTCCCAAGAGCGTCCCAGGCAATGCTCTATAAGGTTAAGGTCAGGCGATCTGGCTGATGAGTTCATGCGGAGAATATCCTCACTTTCCAGGTAAGCGTCGACCTGCTGAGCCCTGCTTGGACGAGCTACTTATCGTCCATTAACAGGAACCCAGAACCAACTGCGCTCGTGAAAAGTCGAATTTAGGGCTCTACGATTTCATCTCTATACCCCATAGCAGTCAGGGAATCTTTGTCAAACACATGTAAGGGGTGTACGGCCAGCTAACATAATGCCTGTCCAGACCATTACGCTTCCACCTCTCGTAATGCTCCTTTTCCCTGATGAGGGAGAGATGGTATCGTGTTCCAGGTTCTCTCCATATGCAAATACGCTAAGGATCAGAGTCCGGGCTGAATCTTGACTCATGAGTGAAAAGCATGATTCTCTACTGAAGTCTAGTTCAAAGGCGCATGTTTTCTGCACCATGTGAAAGAAACTATCTTGTGTGCTGCAGTGAGCGGGACAAAAACAGCACGTCTCCTGGCATAGAGCAGTATCTCATGATGTCTTCGGGCAACTGTACACCATGAAACTTGGTTCAAACAGCAGCATACAGCTCACGTGAGAGCTGGTCTTGTGTCGCCGCGCTAAAGTGCCAAACAATGACCCTCATTCGTCATTGTGGAATTTGATCGACCCTGTCCAGGTCTTCTTGATGTGAATCAATTGTCCTGAAACTCTCTCCGCAAATTCCAGACGACAGTGAGCGTTACACTGAGATCTGTATATACCTGCGCTTGTGACCGGCCTGCTTCCGATCTGCCGACAAATCTCCATCTCATTCCGTCATCCCAAAGTTCCTGGCTATTTATTTTGTCTGATAGCTTATAAAAATTTTACGCAACTCTTTCGGAAAACACGGCGAATGTATTGAAGGAGTTCGAGACTCCTCGTGAGCTCGTGAGAATCCCTAAACTCCTCGTGAGCTTATATCCCTTCCACAATCACAGCTCCCCAGACGCGCATGTGTATTAGACTCTGAATATTTGCCTAATTCTTCGGCAGCATAATTACTACTTTTTGGTTCAATACTTTTTCATAAAAATTGACATAATTTGCAAACTCTCTTATTTTTGCACACGGGTGTATTTCCTGGGTACCTCAAGCTTCGACGGTGACATTTTGTTTACTCACTACAAAAAAGTATTTTTGTTCACCACTCTGGAGAATTGTACTTCAATCCTCGTGTGCCTAGTACTATGCTGCCTGGCTTACAAAACACATTTTTCTTTGTTGGGGAACATTTAAATAAGGTTTGGTGTCCTTGCTTTTAATTTCACACAATACAGCATTTTTGAACTGTTCTGTTCTTACACATATTTGTGTACAAAATAAATAACTTTGATGTCATCATCTAACAACCAGTCACTGCTTTTGTCCTTTATTTTGGATTGTTAATGTGTTCTTTCATCGTCTTTCTGTTTAGCTTCTGCATTTCTAAGTGTCAGGCTTCATTCTAATTTTTCACGTTTCACATTTTGTCCTACCATATTAGCAACTTTATTGTGCATAGCCATTGAGATGCCCAAATGGATAAGGCCGTTGAATTCATCCCAAGCGTGATTCCCGGTTGCTAAATACGCTAGCAAGGTGTTCACAAGCTGGCCACTGTGTAACATAAATACAAGCCATTTCCGATCGGAAAATAACGTTTTTAAAACGCATGACTCGAATGTTTTGCCGTGGTAAATATCTGAGTTTATCGTACATACGGGTTATATACGTTACATAAGGTTATATTACGTTGTTAAGGTTATATTACGTTACATAAAGTTATATTACGTTAATGTACGCTACATAAGGTTATATTACGTTAATGTGTGAGTTTTTCTTCAGTACCTTAATTATATATATATATATATATATATATATATATATATAAGAAACTCGTTTTAAAAAGAATTACTCAGCAAAAGGAAAAATTAAAAAATTGCTTTTATGAAATTTCATTCGAAAGTTATCATATAATTCCGAGATAAATCAAAAGTACAGTCATGCTTAAATAATAAATCTCTTTATTGATAAAGGACACTACCCTCTACACGTATATGAGTGTTCTGTACCCATATATTTATGTGTAGAGGGTAGTGTCTTTTGTCAATAAAAAGATTTATTTTTTAAACATATATCTATATTCGCAGTCAAATCTTTACATTTAGTGATAAAATTTCAGTATCATTATTCTTACCATTGCATCTGTAATTTTTTTTAAACCTTTTCCTTTTAAAAGTTTCAAAAAACCTTAATTTTTTTTAGATGTTTCAACATTTTTACATTCTGGCGCGTGCATGAAAATTACAAAATGCGTTATTTAGTGGAATAGGGAAAATGCATAAGGACTATTAACCGAACGGTAGGAATGCCTTCGTGGATGATTTTCAAAGCAAAACTGCTCCTGTTCATAAATAAAATTTCATATATATTTTAAGTTCTTAGTCATTAATGTTTGGAAGTTGCATTTATGGGATAAATGAAAGTTGCGTAGAAACCGTGTGTATTTCCATGTTCTTCTGTGTATAAATTAGTTGTAAACGTTTTCGTTTTTTTTTCCGTGTTTTATTTGATTCAAACATATATTTCTTTTATATAATGCAAGGTTATTAATATATTTTACTTCCACTTCTGCTTTATTTGAAGAAAATCTTTTTCCTGTAAAATGCACATTCCTAAGTAGAAGTTACAAAATTATCTTTGCGTGAAGTATTGAAAGATGTTTACTTGTGACTAAAGAGCAGTAGGCAACAGAATTCTCAAACCACGTAGATTGTATGATACACATACAATATTTAAAATATGCTTTATGGAAATTAGTCTTTTTCTACTTTATTTTAATATTTGCTGACGTTTTCCTTCTGCTTACAACATTTTCTCGTAGCATTTCATAAGCTATTTTTCAAGTATATGGTGTTTTATTTATGGCGAACAAGGACTTCTGCAAATCGTCACTTGTTTGCTAAATTAAATGTTTATTTTAAAATTAAAATTTCTTCTGCGTTACTTCTAGCCAATAAAAAGGGAGCATCTGGAAATTTTAATTCTGACCTCTCTCTATATGTTATTTATTATTTTTTGTCGTCAATTTGTCTTTTTCTTATAAACAGTCATTCAGAAACCTTCGAATTGTGTTTTATGTTATTTTCCTGCTTTTTGAGCCATAGAATATATACTTTTTCCCCCACCTTTATGGAAACATGTGTGAGATGAAAATTGCACAGTTGACATAATATTTTGTTGCTGCACAAAGTGAAGGGTTGCTATTATCATTGACTTCCTAGTTTGCTGTCATTTTATTATATTTTATCTGCTTCTGTCGTGGAAGAAATCTAGTCTGGAAAAGGACCACTTTAAAAAGTCCAAAAAGGAATAAAGATATATATATTTTTTTTTACTTGTCTCTAGTTACACTTCGCGGTGCGTATCGTTGCCTTTTTTTTTTTTTTTTTTTTCGCTTTGATACAAAGTTCCAATTCAGTTTCTGTCTTTGGGGTCTTTTTATAAATCTTAGTTAGTTCCTTAACCTCGACCAGTATAATTTGTGGCCGTTTTCGAATGGTTGCTACTTGTTCTAACTCGTCCAAACCCCCTTTCTGGACAGCTATACGCGAAGCAATTACATGGCAATGAATGTCCGCCTTGCTTTGCAGAGGTGTGATTTTTTCCCCCTTTTACTTATCGGGGCGCATTTTTAAGACTTTTCACATTATTTTTTGTTGTTGTTCTTATCTGCAAATGCCCGAATGACATTAGTTTCCTGCTGTCTAGCACTGAGCTTGGACGAATCCTTTCGAGCGTATAGTTGGTTATATGTATTCAAATCCAATACTTCGTGTTGAAAACAATGTTTTCAGTTTTATTTTTGCCCAGTGCGAAGAAGCGAGCATAAAAAGAAAACTTTTTTGTCCTATTACACAGTACGTTTATATTTAAATCAAACATAAGGAATGATTAACGTACGCGCCTGCATTAAAGTCCCATATTTATGTGTTACATGCAGCAGCTTCCGTACATTTGAAAACATTTTCTTTAGGTTTCGAAGTGTTAAATTAAAATTATGAAAGAAACAAAATATGACAAGTAATAGTAATCATATAAATTAATTTCAGTTGAGATTGGTATCTGGAACGCAGTGTACAAAATATATATACAACTTGAATAAAATGTATCGTTTTCCGGGATAAGGATTCGTGATTTTCGCCATATCCTGCTAAATAAAGCTGTTGAACTTAAAACTACTTAATTTTAAACATTTTATGCGTATAAAGCGTAAAATGTCACTATCAGAAGCCGTACTATGGGGACGAATAAGAATGGGAATTATTTGCTTCTGCAGTTAATTAAACAAATGACTTTAAAATGTATTTTACATCAAGCCAAACAATACAAATAATCAGTTAATTAAGTTTAGCAGCTTCAGACCTCTACTACACATAAATTAAACATATTCATATGTTTAATTGACAAACAACAATTTCAATACCCGTAAATATGTCAGAGCACAAAGGTATTTACATGTGCGGAAATAATTTGCCACATTCAGTCCCATTTAGTTGCTGATGGCCTGTTGCTGTCTATTATTGCAGTTTGTGTGACAATAAATTTATTCTGTTTAAATGGATTGAAGAACAGGCATATTGATTCTGTATTGAATGACAGTCATATTTGGACAGAACAAATATAGCACGTAATTGGGATCTTTGGGATAAAAAGAACTTTTTTTTTTTTTTTTTTTCCCAAAAGATACCTTCTTTTATTTATTTTATTTATTTTTTTTTTCATTCTAAACGTATTTTTATGTGTTTTGCCGTCATCAAAATTAACCTAATCTTAAGTCAAACAGGCTTCAAATACTTTCATGAATTTAACTTTAGACATTTACATTTCCATTAACGATGAGATGCGGTTGAATTTTGCGGACGTAATTCTACGATTGTTTTAGTCTCAGGAATGTGAGTTTCTTGTTCCGAAGGATCTTATAAATTGTTCTGATATAATAAATCATCGTTCTTGGATTCTTATTGTTTTTATTTGCGTCTGATGATCTGATGCACATTGCATACCTCATTTGTTATCGACTTCCCCCTGCTTGTAATAGCGTTAAATGAGACTTTACTTGTGATAAAAACCTTATTTAAATAAAATTTCACTTTTTTATGTCATTTTCAATAGCCGAGAAATGTTGTGTTCTGAAATGTGAAACTTGAAATTTTACCCTATAGCCATATATGTGATCTCCTTCACAGAAAATAGTCTATGATGAGGCATGTTGAATATTTTCAATATGCTGAATTAAAACTTTTTGGACTCTGAATCTAATTTTGGTAGAGCTTTCTGAAATCCGTTTCATGATTATTCAATATTGTTTCGCTAAACATCCATTTCCTTCTTAAACTCGACCTCATATTAACAAAGTTTAATTTTTCCAGTGAGAAGTCTATTTCTAAATCATTTCTTCAGTGTGTGAATTCCAATAAATTTTTGTATTTTGTATAGTGTTGTATCAGACTTTAAAACGTATCTCGAAAGGAGAAAGTTACATTTCGTGTGCTTATGTTTCGGGTTCTAGTTCTATATTATTCGCGCATTTAAAAGAACCTGTTTCTGTGATATATTCTGGATAAATCTTACTCAAGGCTTTCTTCATCTTTGATTATTCACTTATTTTCTCCGTATTCAATTTCAAGAAGCCGTCTTCAGTGTGTGCGTTTATGAGTTTCGAGCATAATTCACACATACCGTCACAGTTACCCATTGAAAGTAAGGACGTTGTATATTAATTAAGATTTAACAAGCCATGGACATTCTAAACATGGCCAATCGTGATTCGAATCATTAAACCAGAGAAAAACCTCGAGCATCGTCTCTCGCTTTGTAATGAAGAGAGTCATAAGTCTGTTATTATGATCAATAAAACGATTAACAAAGTGCCATCTATTCAAGTTGCGCCCTTCAGTTATTTGCTCCGCATTGAAATCATTGCTCCATAGGTGCTCTTTCATTTTTACTTTTCCCAGAGGGAAAGAACAATGAATAAAAAGTAATACGAAATCAATATTCACTCCCCAGTTCAGTTCTTTGCTCGATTTGAGATCTGCCGAGGAGAAAATAAGGCAAACGAATAAAAATCGGGAATATCCGATGAAAATGGGAAGAAGAATTCGATGCAACAATAGTCTTTTTATGGGGAGATAAAACGGCTGGGCGTCATGCATATGGATTGGGGAAAAGAGATGCGGATTATTGCATAGACCTCTCTTTCGCTCTTTCATTCGCTGTAGGTCGCCTCATTCAGAAATCACGCGACTTCCAAGTTGTCAACTGTAATTTTTGAGACTTTGAAAACATCGGTTTCTACGTAGCTTTGAGACTGTGGAAAGAAAGGAGATACTTTCTTACTTTCCACTGTGTGGCAAATTTTCTTCCAAGCATTCCGTCTGCTGCGGGTATTTTTACATCTCACTACATTTCTGGTTATTTTAAAATTCAGCAAACCAATTCATCGTATGTGAACTCCCCCACCCCCCTATCCTAAAACAGACGGTTTTTCCAAAGGAGCTTAATTTTTCTTTCCCTTTGTAAAATGTATCATCTCGGTTTGCTTTAAGATATTTGAAGTTAGCTTTTCTAAATCCTAAGGCATATCATTAATTGACATATACTTTTACTTTTAATGCTTAAGTCCCCATGTCTCTTAATGGGCTTTAAAATGCTCTTTTGTAATTGTTTGTCCTCCATCGTTATTTTGGAGTTTGCATCTTAGATATAATTATTATTTTTAAAAAATTTTTTTAATTAATTTAACTATTAATTTAAATTATTTTTAACTATAGAATCGTATAAAACATTTAAATTTTTGATCTAATGGTTAAATCGCTATTATCTGAGAATTTATTTCCTGACGGGAAAATGGCCGATTCCGGCACAAGCTATCCACATAAATATTGACAAATGCTTATCTTCATCGTTAGGCCTTTAAGATGTTAACGCTGTTAGTACTTCCCGATCTAGTCTAGATTAATTATGAATTTTAATCAAATAATCCAATTTTACTGGTGCAAAATGCATGTGAAGAGACTGAAATGGATCATTAAGTTATGACATTAGAGCTCTGGCTGAGGGAGGGAAGCCTCCATGGAGGACTTTTTAAAGAAGTTACTTCATATTTACATCACACGGAAGAAAAATAAATGAAAGTTTCATGCGCACAATCCACTCAACTATCCAGAAAATGTCCCAGGGAGAAAAATAACAGCGTTTTCCCGTTGTTTTAGCCGCTCGACTGTTGGTGGGCCTAAACTGTGGAAGGAAAACGTAAAGAAAAATGTAATTTAATAATATTAAGGCGCAAAAGAAAAAACATAATACAATGACATGAAGTACCGTTTTCTAAATTTCATAAATGTTCCAATTAAAATTTTATTTAAATCTCCGAAAGACGCTCTTTTACATAATATGATCATTCAAGTTATGCCCTTCACTTTTTTCCTATATCAAAATATTATCTAAACTAGTTATATCATGTGGTATGTAACGTTTTGCATTTTAAAATTGAATCGTCGAATCATAATTCCTTTTTGAGTATGACTGGAGCTTCTTTCCGCACTGTCGTTTAATTTGAAGCAGCCTATTATTAAGTGCTATAAGTAAACTTGCAAGCAAAATATTTCGCTGAAAAGTTTTAGATTTAAATATACCTTTTAATATAACTTCTAAATATAAACCCATATTGTGAACTGAGTGATCATGAAGAACAAACACTAACACTTTGTCTTCACCCATAAAGGTTATTGTTTTCCCTTTCTGAGTGTATATTAATGGTTTTCTCTGATAGGTACGAAATATTCGCTTTATGCACGATGTTATTTTTTTATTTTAATTAATTAATTAATTATTATATTTGAATTACGTTTTAAAATATAATATCATCCTGACAGTTTAAACTGTTATTAGTATATACTAAATGCCTTTAAATCTGCACAACGTGTTTCATAATCCTGAACTTATTTTACCAGTCTAAAATTATATGAGTGCAGTCTAAATGTTGATTAAGAAAGCATTTTGAAGGAAATAACAATTTGATAATTAAAATTTAATTCATTAGTTAAAGGACTTTAATTATTAGTGTAACAATGATTTATTATCATGTTAGTTGCTAATGCACGTATTCACTTAACTGAAGTAGAAAGCGAGTGTGAATTAGAAAAACACCCCGGTTAAGTAACAGAAATTGTCTAAGAAGAAAACAGTTTGTTTAAATGAATATAGTTAACACTCGAAGGCGTCTGCCTGAAAGAAAGAATGCGTTCGTGGAGGATTTTTTAAGGAAAACTAGCTCGTATAAACGTTAGACATGAGAAAAGCTCGAAAACTCTGTTCAGCCAACTCGTTTCTTGGAATTCGATAACTACCAGTGTTCAAGGTTTCAACTCCGTCACTATTGCGCGATTATAAATGAGAAGCTTAGATTAACTTTAAGGGGGCTAAAGAGTTTTGGCAAGGGCAATGAGGTACTTTACTTTAAAAGTAGTGATAACATAGTTCTACTTTTTTTTTTTTTAAAAATTGAATAATAGGACTCTAAGTTACCAACTTTCGAATAATATGGAGCTATCAAAATAATTAAAAAATGTGTTACTCAAAATTTTAGATATTGCGGTACCTTTTTGAAGTTCATATAGCATTAACATAATTCTGTACCACTTTAAATGTCGTGCGCTTCACTCGGCAAATTAACAGTTGAATTAAAAAAAAATAGCGATATATTAAGCCTTCTTTTGGAAAATATAGATTTAGTTACATTTCTATTTTTAAGCTATTTTTGCAAAAGTATGTGATTTGAAATAATTATAAATTCGTTGACGAGTGTATGTCTTTGCGTAGGAAGCCCAACAAAGGCAGAGCGGCTAGGATCACTGCACACTGTTATTTCGATTGGGTTCGAATGTTCCCGAAAAAGCTAACTGCAGGGATATTTCCATTTTCCCTCGTGTATTGAGTAAATACGGGCCATTTTCCTTCCCATAAGCCCTTCATGAAGGCATTGTTCCCCTTCCTTAGGCGAGATAGCCCTTATCCATTGGCTTTGTCAAATTCAATTAAACAAACATGTGTGTGGCTTCCACCAATGATGTGGGAAATCTATCTTGATTTCTTTTGTAAAGTATATTCGTTTCAGATGCAATGAGTGATATCATCCCATTATTGATTTTTATATTAATTACTGATAAAAATCTATCGATAACAAGGTAATTAATTCTTAGCAATTCACTTAAAAATACTTTTAAGAATAAAGAGAAAAGTAATTTTCAGGAAAAATTCAGATTTCATGCTGAAGTAATTTAAGCTGCAGGTATAATTGCGCTTTATTAAAAACAATTCTACTAACCAATTTAAAGTGGAAAAGCATGAAAAAAAATATCTTTCTTCATATGAAAAGTTAGAAAGTCCTCCACGAAGGCATCCCTCTCCTTAGGCAGATAGCCTTAATGTGCTTTGCCATAATTAAATACACCAGCACACTATCATATGAAAAGAATAGGTGAAATTGATTGCTTATGCCAATAGATTTATTTCAAATAAAAGTTTAGCAGTAGTGTTCATTGGTGATTCATATTTCAATAAAATTTTCAATTACCATTTGCTGCAGTCTTCGATAACGAATTCGTTTATCTAGCTATGAGTGGATTTGAGCAATTTTCGTTATCGCGAAGCCAAGAAAGTTGACTGACATGCGTTAAATGTGCCAAATGTTATATTTCTTGTTCGGAAACAAAAGTTATCTAACTTAATAATCGTTCAAAGAACGCAAAGATAAGAAAACATTTATCGATAGTTCGAACTCTGTCACTGGTTTTTTAACCTCGTTGTTTTATCTTTTGGACTCTGATAATCTTTTTTTTTATTTTTTTAGTTTTGTTGTTCGAATTTGTGGAAATCTACAAAAATATATATTACCAGTTTAAGGTAAATATCCTAAAAACTGCGTGCGTTAGTTAAAAAAAAAAAAAAAAAAAAAAAAATCGAGGTGGCGGAGCGCAAGGAAAAAAAAAAAATGGAATAATGTTCTAAGATGACGAAAAATTGCATTTACAGATTATTTTAAGCAAAATGATTTTGCCAAATTAATGGAACATTTACTATGGGTTGTTTATCTGTCTAAAGTAAGGAATACCTTTTTGCAGGATATTCTAAAGAAAACTGGCTTTTCATTACGTTACACGAGAGGGAAATTACGTTACACGAGAAAATTCGGATTAACCGCGAAATATAATGCGGTCGGCCCGTTTAACTCGAGTCAAACTACCACTGTTCAACAGTCTCCTCCACTCGGCCGTCGATGAGCTAGTCTTCGTTGTAAATTAACAGTACAGAAATCTGTTTAACTAATCTTATCAAGCTGTGGATTTTTATTCAAGTTTACATACTGATGGTCTATGAAATACTGGTACTAAAACAGTGTAGCCGAAACGAGAACAGAATAATTTTAATTAAGTTTAAAATTAAAACTAAACAACAATATAAGTATTAAAAAAATTCTGAAAGGATTTTTTAATACTTATATTGCATAAAAATTCTGAAAGGATTTTTTTAATACAGGATTTTATCTGAAGGATTTATTTTTTCAAATAGATTATGCTTTAACAAACACGACTTGTCGCATTTTCGTTATATCCGGAGTCTACCTGGCGCGATTTGCATTTCAATTTTCGTATTGAATGCTGGTCTCCGAAAGACGTACGGTGATTTTGATGAATTTATAATATGCTAGGTTCACTGAAATTTCGGAGAGATGCTTTTTATTTATTTTTTAATCTTTTTTTAAAGCTTTAATTTTTTAATCTACAAGTGGATCCAAAGCATCCAAATAACATTAAAAGAGTAATTTCAGTTAATTGTAAAGATGGTAGAATGATGACTGGCTTTAGGTGCATGTTTTGATATGCAGATAAGCGTACTAAAACAAATTTACTTTTGTACATTAATGGATATTATACTTTATCTTCGTTCATATTCTTCCCCGTTTAAAAATGAACTTCATTTACAACCGCTGCAATTCCCTTCACATGAATGATATGCAAATATCAACATTTAGATGCAGACGGACGATAGGCATCGGATAAATGTTTACGTTGGTCCAACCAGGGTCAAACTCGTGTCTGCGAATTGAGTGGCGTTTACGTTAGATCGTAACTAATGAAAGTAGCGAACCGGTTCCATATTCATCCTAGGTGCTGGTAGTCGTTTACAGGGTCGAAAAACATTCCAACATGTAGCAAACGAACCTATCAGAGATTGATAGAACTCGTGTGCGAAGATACAACTACGTTCACAATTGTGTATCCTTGCCTTTAGAAGTTGTTTTGATGTTTTCTCATTAACGCGCTGCCGTGAATTGTAATTTCTTCCTAAATCTTGATCGAAATACCACGCCACGTGTTTTTATTTATGGAGGACGCCTTGAAGTAGAGTGTTCCAGTTGTTTATTATTGACTCTTACCTATAAACTTCAAGGTTTTTTAAAGGTCGCCGAGATCTTTTAGTAGTGGCTAGATCCTTTGGTTTCTAATTAGAATCTGTAAGCAGATAAATCTTTTTTTTTTTCCAGCCAATCAAGCATTTTTTGACTGTCATCTCAAAAATATACATGCGTATCTCATATGAGATGTTCCGAATGTATGTTATATTTAATTTTAAACTGGGGCTTAACATTCCGTTTTAAAGAAACTGTCAACTTTATGGGTAGGGACAATGGTACTGGATGAAACAAAACTTTCACCTGTGCATTCCCGTAGGTATATATAAAGTATGGCGTTCCAAGGGACCCCATCCCTATTTCCCTACCGCCAACCTCTCTAGAGGACTTTCGACTCGCCATGTGTTTTGAGTGTCCCCTTGCCACACAAACACTATATACGAAAAACACTCCGGGTTTTGAATCCAGGCCTATCGGTACAGCAGTCAGCGTCACAAACCACTATACGGGTTGAGCGGCACTTCAATTTAACAATAAGACTATCTTTTGCCTTTTCTAATCTTCTCTTGCCCCACTCAAGAATATACGGTCTTAACAGCCGAGCGATAAGAACTCGGAATACTGGTAGTTCGACTCAGGTTCAAATCCCAGCGAATGGAAATGGCTTCAACAGAGTTTTCGTAGCTTTCCCAGGGCGTAAAGTGGATACGAGCTATAAAGGCATCATTTCTGTTAGGCAGGTAGCCGTTGTATGTTGTATGTTTTGCAGAAACCCAAATAATCCCTTATCGTGTCTAATCTATTAAAAGATTCTGCTAAAGCTTCCTTTTCCACACCCGGTTCGCCCGTCGTAAAAAATCGAATTTTGCCTTTCTTATTAATATCCTTGTTCAGACTGCTTTTCAAGAGATTTTTTTTTTTTTTTACTCCGTTCAGTGGTAAGTTTTCTTCATAAGCCTCATTTCGTGTTACACATATGAATATCGATACAAATTTCGCAGGTGAAATGCATTTAAATTAGCGTTAGTCGCATTCAGGAATTTTTTCTTTTCTCTTTTTTCCATTTTTAACATGGCTTTATTTACGACAGAAAGAAAGCGAAAAGCGCGAGTCGGAGATTTCCCTTCAACCGTAAGACTTTTGCTTGGCGAGACCGTAGCGCCATCTATTGGAGACTGGAAAAACTACAAATTCAGCTCAAGTTTCTTCCCGCGCGGCATATTGAGAACTGGAGAGAATGCCAAATGTTTTCAAATTAGTCGGTTCACGTTAATGGTTTGTATTTATTTTTCATTTAATGTGAAGAATTTTACATACAAAACCACATTAATTGGTTTTAAAAATAATTCTAAACATTCTTTCTTTCCCTGCTTTTATATGTTGCGGGCATGTGTGCTTGCGTTGCTCTGAAGTTGATCTTGTAATGAAAATTATTTTTCACAGTGGAGCAGTTATCAATCGAGGCATTCTTTTTTTTTTTTTTTTTCTTAGTAAGAACTTTCAGACAATAAACTAATTTAAAAAAGAAAAGCAAAAGTTTATATTATTGTCAATGAGATTTTTAAATTTTTTATTTATAACAAAATTTACATGTAATACATTTATATAAATTTATGCAATATTTTAAATTTATACAATATCAACAGAATATTTAAATTAACTTCGTTAGGCGAAGGTGGAAATATGGATTTGCTGAATTAGACGATGCACAATAAATCAGTGCAAAGCAAAATAATTAATGAAGCTCAGTTAATGATGCATAAATTTCCATCCATGTTTTTAAATTTAACAAACTAGGGTCCATATTTTACTTATTCAATAAAGTTACATGAAATAGAAAATACCGGAAGACCGTAGGATAATAAATGATTTCAACACTAACCAAGGCACTGGTAATCCCTCAGCTGCTTTGACAAAAATATAATAATTAGGGAGTGCAAGAAAGTTGTCGCAGTTTCACGTAATTTAAAAGTAAGTCTGCGTACATTTTAGGGATTAATATGTTAAACTGAGTTTTAAAGCACCGATTAGGAATAGTATATACATTTTTTGAAAAGGCTTCAGTTTTATTCTAATGGTTATTTGGTAGCAGAATTTAACGCTTGTTTCTAAGTACACATAACTAATTGCAAAATTTTAATTAACTCCTTTATTTTGCAACCCCGTGAGCAGTGTTGTACTGCTATGACCCTGTTCAATAAAATTTTATAAAATGTGTGAATTGCTTTGTGAGCACATTTATAGATTATACTGCTATGTTGACGACACTTATTATCGACCAACTCAGTTGTGGGGAATCATCAAGGGCTCACAAATTTTTCTGTTTGCAATTATTTCTCGTTGCGTCTGTGATGTTGTTTGTTTTTTTAATCGATTATGCCAAAGCTCTGGAGGGCTTATCGATCCGTGGGTACTTAAACATGCGTGGGTAACACCGTAAATTAGCGAAATCATTTTGCCCTTTTTTTGCTCATGTCAGCCGTGATCATGTTATATCAGTTTCGTTATTACAAACTTTAATTGAATTTCTTAACCTAAGTATATGAAAACTGATGCGGTAGAGCATATATATATATATATATATATTATGGCAGTCACTTTTCAATTTGAAAATAAAATTTTAAAGCTAGTTCAGTATTCATTTTAAGTAAAAATTATTTTATTAATCCATTTATTGGATTTTTGAGAACCAAAGCAAAGATCTCGAAAGCAATTTCAAGGAATAGAAGTGTTGAAGTGGGCTAGACTACAGAATTGTAATAGTTCGTTCCGGGTTCGATTTCCGAAAAACAGATTAGCTGCATGGGGTTTTGTGGCGCCCCCTGCACGTAACGTGAATGAGAGAAAAATTCCCTCTAAAAATCCTACACGAAAACATTCTTCCTCAGGCAAATAATCCTCGCATGGTTGCCCGTTAAGAGTTAACGAACCCAGTTAACTGTGTGAAATGCGTGGGCTCTTCTGTGGAATTTCGCAGCAATCAGTATAAATTAAACCGACTTTGCTTCGTTAAACGGTGATTTATGCTTATCAGTTTCGCCTAATAAACGAAATTGATGCGCTTAAGTCGTCCGCTAGTGCAAAAAAACTGGTGTCTGTCGTCCTTGAAATACGAAGATGTATTTTATATGGTTTCCAATTTTCTGCATAGGTTGCAAAGCGATTATCAAGAGTGAAGCCAATGTGACAAACAGATTAAATGAATGATAAATCTGTCGTAAATGGCGGGACGTTTAGCTTCGACTAATCTGCGATGGTAACCTAGGCATTAAGAAAAATAAAAGGAAAAGTTTCGACGATCTACAGAACTACCGCAGGCGTAAAAGTGCTCATTTTTCATTCACGTCGCGTTTAAGGCTCCGCACTGCAGCGTCGAATGCACCTCATGTCCAACCTTCGTGAACGTTTTGTTTAAATGGAGCATCGAAGAAAGTGATTTTAATCTACCGACGGCACTGCCCATCACACTGATGAATGCCAACTTTTTTTCTAATAATCCGGCGAATATTTATATGCTATCTGGCATAACAAAATTTTGCTACTATATCAAGAGCTTTTTACCTTATGGTATTTCGTGCATGTCTTTCAAAGGAAATCTTCATGAATGTACCCAAAACGCTCCGTGTGCGCTAAAAATAATTAGTTCTAACTATATATTAATTACTTACGAAATGAAACATATGTATATACATATTTTTATTCTGTACATGTCTTAACTATTTCCTAAACGAGTCTCTTAAATGTACTTATAAGTAGTTTAGTGAGGATCATCATTTATTCAGAAATGTATTTGGCAATGTAAATTTTGCTTATAAAAATTTTTCATGCAGTGTGTAGTTTAATGTTATGAAATAAAAATTTCGCAATTTCTTTGCCGAGCTTTTATTTTCAAGGAATTGTGCAAAGATGATAATGATAATTAAACATTTTTATCATATACATATGTCAATATATCAACAGTACTCATGTGTATAATTTTTATTGTGTACATGTGGGTTATTTACTAAGGAACGTGTATTTTTGACGGGATTGTAATTAATATTGCCTTATCATAAAAATTAATTAATTAATTAATTAAAATGTTCATACTTTAGAAACTTGAACTTCTGTTCTTGACAATACGTATCTCTTTCGTTTACATGACCAATATTTTCTTTTTCTTGGAGAAATGTTATTTCGTCTGCAGTGATAAAAGTTAATGAAATTTTACAGATTCCTCTTTCTATCCTCTTAGAAAACGAAGTACAAAAGCGTGATAAAACGAAATTTCTCGTTGAAATTGTTAAGTTAATCTACTAATGTCATGTTTAAATTACTAAGGGAGGTTAAAATAGTTTAGTTGCGTGCTTGAGGTACTATATCAAATTATTTTCAAGCGCCTCGATGCATTTTACTTCCTAGTATTTTAAACAGCTAGTAAGTAGGAGACAGTACCCCTTAGAAAGTTCTGCACGAAGGCGTCTGATACGTTAAGCAAATAGCTCTATTATGCTTTCTCCTATTCATTTAAGCAAACATTTAAAGTAATGCAAAAGGGAACATCAAAACGGCTTTGGATTCCTTAACAAAAAACACTATTCACATTTTACGAAACCATACTTGAAATCCATCTTGCTGTTGTTGCTGTGTTCTGTTATACCGGCTTCGTACTGATGTTGAGATGGAATAGATTTATTAGATTGTTGCAAATCATGCGAGGGTTATCTACCTAAGGGGCAGGGCTAAATGTAGATGAAATAATCTTCAGCGACTGAGAATTACGTAATTTTACATGAGATATTTCCCTTTAAATCCTTAATTAGTAATTATATATTGGAAGATCCATCTACTTAGAAGGAAGCTTTTATCTACAAATTTACCTTGACATTTAATAAAGTACCTTGAAATATGGTACAGTTGCGTGACCCGCACTATTCTGATTTCAGTCTTCATTTAGTACCCAGTTGCCACAGTGAAGTTTAAACTGCTATGATAAAAACCGACAAAACAGAAAAGGAAAATCTTATGTGTTTCTGGTTATTCGATCAAAATGCCGGAAAAAAGTCATATATTTGTCTCACGAGATTATACAGGGATGTTTTTCCCCCTCGTGTTTTAATTTTTGATTCAAATATTATTGAGAGTTTATATTGTTTTAAATTTAATTTTTGTCATAGTGATATAACATATATTCCTTTTCTACTACGAACAAAACGGTGTCGAGAGTCAGTTCTTTTTCTTAAATTTTACTTTTGTTAAACAACTATATAGCATTCTTTCTTTAAAGTTCAGATTATATTTCGACTGAATTATTAATCAAAACATTATTAAAATTTACTCAGGAAGTATAAAATATCCCTAAAAGTTAGTCGTGGTTCTACGCATATACTAAATAAGGCATGCAAAATGCTATAGTTAAACATTTAAAATAATTGACCGGATCTGGATCTGTGTTTTTTCGCCTTTGGTGACAGAAACTACACGTCTAATGCATTATATGTGATGACCACATATAACATCGGGAGATGCTGACGGGAGATGCATCGGGAGATGCGAACATCGGGAGATGCTGGAGAAACATAGAGCGGAGCTTATGCAGAACCATTTAAGGAAATTCATGATATTTAGTGGAAGTCAAATGAACTTGTTATCACTCTTGGAATCAAAATATGATTACCGTAGATCCATTTATTATGAGTACCGAAATATGTTTTCTAAATTCATCAGAATGCATTTTGCTTTACGAAGAACATTAGTTAACAACGTAATGCAAAGTCTTACGTGAGTGTTTACTTAGAAAGTAAATGATAATTTTGTTGCATGTATATTAGTTTAGCATGTATAAGTTACGTTTGCAGAGAAATGTTTCTTTTCGTTTTTGTGATAACTAAATTCATGTACTTGAGGAAATAGGAATTAAAATATGCGAAAATTAACTGTTTAGGTTTAGGAGAACGTTTCAGTCTAACACGAAGGTTTGACTAAAACAGCTGAATATATTGTAGGCACTACGGGAAAGCTACGATCTCGATTTAACTTATCATCGGTACCACATTTAACATATCACGATCTCAATTTAACATATCATCGCTACAAGCCAAGAATCTGCGTTTTTTTACTATTTTTACTTAAGCGCGCTTTCTGTCTTGTAATTCGACATTTTTATATTATGTTAAAAAAGAGAGAACTATTGTGTAGAACTCGTAACTCCGAAAACCCAAAGCGCGTGTCGCTTTCCTCTGTCCAGCACTTAGATTTGTGGTTTTTGCGTGGCTCCTATGATATTTCATAAACAGTGCTCGAAGTCTTGTCATCTAAAGACCTTTCATTATTCAAAAGAAGGCAATTTGCCATAAAATGCGTTAAAAAATGTGTCGATCATAATTTCACATAAATAATAAAATATCTGCAAAAAAGTGTTGTGAATAAGCTTTTTTTTTACATATATATAAACTTAAAGCATCAAAATTTAAAAATAAATTGGAGTCAAAGCAAGGCGATTCCTTAACAATATTAATAACTGCATCATTGTAAAGGGGGTTAAACATAAAATCAAAACATTTCAAAATAAATATGATCATTGTAGTACAAACTAGAAAACTAAAAATGCAAAAAAGGAAAATATATACAAGATAATAAAAATATATTTTTAACAGAAAAGTTATTTCAAAACTTTCAATAAAAAAAGGAGAGAGAGAGAAAGAAAGAAATGCAAAATTTAAAAAGAGGTTTAGTTACTGAGTCATGCATTTCGCACGATTAGGTGAGAATGCGTGTTAATTAAATGATAGAAATCGATTCATAATTTTTTTCCGATTCATAAATTTCGATTCAGAATACCTTTCTAAAGGAAACCTTAGATAAGTATTTTTTAAGTGCATCTCCAGTTATCAGAAGAATAGCATTTGGGTTGTTGAGAATACCACTGGAGCTATTTATTGCTCTTCGTTTGTTTTTGCTTTTAAAAGAATTATGTAAAATGGTGTTACTATCATAAAGAGTGGAATTTTTTTATTTCAAGAAATGGGGATTTTATAGTACGGCTTCTTTCTGCTCAGATTAATTTTTAGGAAGTATATGCTTTTACTTAGTGTATTCACCGGAAGTAATTTGGACGTTACATAATATACTCGTTTTTAAGGTTTCGGTATATAAGTACCGCTTTTATTCTTATGAAATTATGATGAAATTCAGTATTTTGGGAGAATCCACATTACATGCGATTTTTAACAAATTTTAAGAAAACATGACGTAATCTTACAAAAAAAAGGAAAGTGTTGAATGAGCCATGTGTCTCGGAAGTCTTGTAAACGCCTGTTAATTAAATGATACAGATCTTCCCCCCACCTTGTGTTAATCCTTAGGTAAGTTGCATTCTCAGAAGAGTATCATTTGACTTGGCAACTATTTATTGCCTTCTCATTTTGCTTTTGAGAAAATTACGTAACGTGGAATCATTTTCATAAAAACTGCAATTCTTTTATACCCCTCAAAAAGAACCTCTTTGTACGGCTTCTTGTCCTCCGAATTTATTTTTTACTTCTAGGTTTTCGTAAACAATTCGTCTTTTGTGATTTTAGGGAATGATAATTTTTAATGTTACATAATGTTATCATTTTATAGGTTTCTCTTTACCGTTTTCTTCTTATATACTAGGTCGTAACTCTATGGCAAATTTGGCGAATTGCCATAAATTTTAACTGCCAACTCGTTGTATTCAAAATATAGTCCAAATTAAAAATATGTAAATATGTACCTGCATATCAATATGTACATCATGTAGGTTTATATATTATACAGGATGTATCAGTACAGCGTTGATAAACTTTCAGAAAAGATAGAGTACACCTAGATGATAGGAAATCACATAGGAATGCATAGTCGGAAACTCTTTCCTGGTTCGGTAGTGACACAAAACTCAAGAAAGAAAGGACACGAACGGGGTGAGAAAACATATTTATTATTCGGAGTACAACGAAAACAAAGAAAAAACAACATAAAGAGACAACGATCATCATCAAAGAATGTGTTCGAAATTAGGACCCGGATGGTGATGCAGGAGCTGAGCGTCATGCAACTTCAATTCGTGGTGCAGATTTCCATACGGAGATGTGAATCCTGCATCACGATCCGCGGTCGTAATTTCGAATACCTTCTTTAAATACGATCGTTGGTTGCTTTTGTTCTTATTTGTAAGTTTCTGCTGTACAAAACATAATAAAACATGTTTTGTCTCACTGTTTGTGTCTTTTCATTTTTGCTTTTTGTATCGTCACTGCCGCGCCAGGAAAGTGTTTTCCGACCATGCATTCCCATATGATTTCCCATCGTCTAGGTGTACTCTATCTCTCCTGAAAGTTTGTCAACGCGGTACTGATACACCCTGTATGTACATCTACATATCAAGATATATTATGCAGGTTTAATTAAATATACTTATTTTTGTGGTTTGAAACTACGTATTACAATTAGTATTCGATGGAGGTTCATCATCAATTACATGCACTCATAGTGCAGTCACTTTTCAAGAAGGACTTGGTACCCCTGCTTAAGACAGATTTAAAATACTTCTTAAAAGGACTTCAAAGACCAGTTCGGTCAGAAAACATTCATGTCAATACCTTTAACAATCACGGCACGGTTTGGCACGGTTTTTTGGATCTGCTCATGTGTAAGGATCTTAAGTTTTACTAACGTTTATTTTATTTTAAATCTTTACTATCACTTCTTATTTTCTACTTCCGGCCAGAATTATAAGCGTGAAGGTTTTTATGCAAAGTTTGTCTGGCGAACGCCAAGTATTTAAGTGTGGCCTTTTTGCCAAGCGAGAGAGAGGAAGCAGTGAGTCAACGCAGGCCGCTTACCTTAGAAGTTACGCAGTTGCTGTTTGCCTTCCAGGCCAGAGGTTTTAATCCTCTTGATAAATTAAAACGTATTGTAGTGTTCACAGTCTCTGTGCTACATACGCTTCGTGTTATTATAAGGCCAATCTTCCACGTGTATTATTCTAAAGTTAAATTAGAGTTTAGTTTTATTTTTATACTTTTACGTTAGACCCCGAGTGGCGGGTCATTGTATTCCGAAGTACGGAAGTTATTGTATATAGAGAAAAATAAAGGGTTTTGTATACCCTTCGTCTGTATCCTGTCTACTTACCACAATTAATGAACATAGCTTTAGTAAGCTCTCTGTTCCGAGTCAGGTCCTTGTATGTTCCCGAAGAAGGTTAGAAGGAACATTGAACCTGATACATGAAGACCTGTTTTTAAACCGTATTTAAAAGTTAAAATTGTATAATTACTTTGAAGAGTCATTAGGACATTTTGCAGCAGGAGACATGAAAAATGAGCGATGCTCTCGGCGAGAGTCGAACCTGAACCTCTCGAGTACGCGCAAAGTGTGCTGCAGTTACTCCACAAAAGCATGCTGGAAAAAGGGAGAAAATATCTTATAACTTATTTCAGTCTCTGTTTTCATAAACTTCCATTCATTAAGAAGATATTTACTTTATCTTATGAACAAATAAGTATGAAAGCAAAATGTTTCAAATTATAAACTAATACATACCTAGAGACAAAAATAATCACAGTCACTCAAGGGAACAAACGAAGATTCACCGATACTAGAAATTCTACCAAATGAACCCTCTTTATGAATTCGTTATAACACTAACAATTTTCTAAAATTATAAAGAAAAATCATTACTAAAATGAAATGAAAAATAAAACTTGAAATGAAAAATAAACTAAAAGTGCAGCGCATGCATTTTTACAAATACTCATGCAGATACTAGATTGTCAAAGAGCGGATTTTTAATGCTAAATTGAAAATTATATAGCTTTTAAACAGCAGTTATTACATAATGCATAGACATTTAATGCATACTTTAAGATTCTATACGAGAGTTAAGCAGCATCAAAATGAAATGCGTAGGTATTCGTTGGAGTTTCGAGAAAAGAAAAGAAAAAGTCCTTTTTTATGCATTTCTTTTCATATTTTTTTTGCCATTCAAATGTTTCTGTATTTGTTTCACTTTCATTAAGCACAGCGTTTAAACAGTGTGGTCTTGAGGTAGGTATTGAAAAATTGAGCTCCTTTTATGTACAATGAGTTCTTTCATCGTCTAAACAGGTTGTTTCTCGATTTAGTGCTTTGAACTGCGGGAGTAATTAAGCACTCTGAATATGCCTCTTCTTCTCCTTTATTAGAATGCGAAGAAGAAAGTTCAACCTTCGGAAACTAGAGGGAATTTCGCCGGCAGTGATGTTAGAATTCCACTGTCTTTTGTGCTGCGGAGGAAACTCTTAATGAGTGGTTTTAGACGTGGGAGCTGTCTTTTACTCATTTATTTAGTTAGGTTTGTTTTTTCATTCACTAACAATTTTTCGAGGGGTTTTTCTTCTCGTATTCCAATTTTAATTGTGGGCCTTGCCGTGTAATTAAAACGGGCTCTTTGATGTATGGAACAACGCAGAAAAACATGTTTTGCTCTTTGGAAGGATTCCGGGCATTTGCGACAGATTGACCGAGTGGAAAAACGCGAATCGTCTCCTGATTTTGAGATATTCCCGGGTATATTCCCCAGGTCATTCAAGGCAGGCAAGAATGAGCTTATTCCATGTCAAACTACATTGAAAAGCTAAGCTGCATGATGCACGTTTTCCTTTCAGACTCGTTCTGCAGACATCGAAAAACGCTTCTGTCTTTTAATTGGATTCGGGATTGTCCAATGCGGAGCGTGTCTCATAAAGCGTAAATAATTTCTGGGAACTCTTTTCATCCCGTAATGAAATAAGAAAATATTTTTCAATTACTTAGAAATGATGTCTTATTGACATTCTTTCTTCGACGGAGTTTTTCCCCTCCCCCTTTTCTTAAAGTGATGGGTTTCGCGAAGGAGTTCAATTGAGCAGATGTCTAAAACCAATAAAAATTTCTGAGGGTATAGTCGCTAATTTTTGCCTCTTAGAAAAATGATTCGCCTTACTTTGGTGCAGGCTCTCTTATACGCCGTTTATGCTTACTTTGATCGCGAGAAATAACTTGTAATTTTCGTTTTGATTTCATAATGCCTTCTTCTCCAATAAATTGAAACACTTTAACTCAGATAGCTTGCGTAAATTGATTTTTGTTTAGATTTAGCCGCACGGAGCAGGATGTTTAAAAATTGAAACGTTTGAACACTTTTTTTCCCTCCTTCTCTCGCTTAATAATTTTCCTTCTCTTTGTCGGCATTTAAAATTTAATGTATCAAAGTTAATACCAAAACTATTCCTACGGGGATTTCTTCAATTTATCGATATTTTGCATGTCGATGACTCCTTTCATTGACTTTTGAGTGAATATTTATGCTTGATATACGATTAAATTATTCCGTTCTTAACTCGAATGAAAAAACTTCTATGTAAAATCGATGCATTAGGAAACACTGTGTGGAAGTTTTGAAGAAGGAATTAAATATTTATAGTTAAGAATTTTTACAAAATGTTGGAAG
Organism: Stegodyphus dumicola; assembly: GCF_044657685.1. Taxonomy (NCBI): domain Eukaryota; kingdom Metazoa; phylum Arthropoda; class Arachnida; order Araneae; family Eresidae; genus Stegodyphus; species Stegodyphus dumicola. Next base: position 73,930,285 of record NC_140780.1, read on the forward strand.
TTGAGCCATTAAAATATAAATTTCACCGTTCGGTAAATTAGAGCAATATGTTTTCTTATCTACTACATGTATATTCTTCAGTAGTGAAAAAGTTTTTCCAAAGACTGATTCCCTCTTCCTTGGTTGAATATTTTTGCATTGTCATAATAACCATGTAAATATATTTCATTCCCTTATACTTCTATCGATCTGAACCTCGCGGTTAAATAGACATTGATTTTTAGCTCTTTTTTCTCCTTCACTTTTGAGCCTCGAATTCGAAGTTTCAGTGTTTGGCTCTTAATGAAGTTTAAACTTCGCCCTGCTTGAAGCCTGAAAAATTCCTCTGTAAATATATACAACTCATGAAGATCCCTTTGTGCTGAAGGAAAAGTCGTGGTGCTTCATTTTGTCACGCCGCTAGATCGAATGCAAATGATACTCGTTCTTAATTACTTACTGTTTTCTTAATCCTAAGTGAATACGAGTGGGGGAGAAAAAAAACAGTGCGAAATATCGACAATCGCTCGGGGCCTGTGTCTCTAGAGCCAGATATTGGAGAAAATGCCAGATCTGGGGACAAAATGGGGCGGTAATTTCTTCTCTTACTTCCTGAAGAGAACTTGAAAACAAAGCAGAGGCAAACTACAATTAGTAGTGAAAGTAACGCAGTAATGTTTTCTGGAAACGGACTTCGGTTTAAGTCATTTATCATCATTAGGTTTTATTTAACTGAAAACCTGTCTTCAGCGAATATCAGTCCTGATTCTGAGATTGTATGAGTTCATTCGTATTCTGCACAGATTCTTGACATTTGCAATCAGCTTTTACCTTAAACATTATTATGTAAACAAACTAATTTAGTTCGAATTTCGTTTGATGGTATTTCTTCAACGTTCTTAGATGATCAATTTTCCAAACTTTTAAAGATTCTGAAACATATTCCTTTTTCTTACACCTGCCGTCTCTTCAGATATAAAATAAACTGATTTCTTATTAAACCTTTCAACACTTGATTCAATATTTCAGTTTGGAATCTATATTGGTATTTTTTACATAAATTATATAAAATTAGTTGCATCGATTCAATACGTTAACGAATTATTTACTGAAGTCTATTATTACTGTTTATCATTGCAGTAAATCTACCATTGTTGCAAAGTGTATTGAATCAACTGTGTCAAGTTTTTTATCAGTAGATAAATGAGGTTAAGTTGACTGATTAATTGATTATGGCAAAGCACGTAAAACTGCTTTGTAAGGAATATCTTCGTAGATGGTTTTCATCTTTGTTATGCATGTGGAAACCTGAAAAAATTCCATGTAACTAGCCTATTCTCCAGGGACCGAACTCACAAGGAACCTCCATTATTTAGCCGTCTTATGCACAACAAAGTTTAAAATTGTGTGAGTATTTTAAAAGCTATATACTATAACGCTTTTGTAACTCTTCGAATCTGGATTAGTTTTTTTCGATAAAGAGTAACTTGCAACTAATGTCTCACGGGTAATCGAATCTCATGGGTAGCATATAATCGAAAATCTGAATTGTTTCGCGTCTACAAGTTCATAAACTGAACTCAGAAATGTACTGGTTTCACTAATTTGAGGTCAGATATACACTTTGTGTAAATTATATACGATCTCGCAGGTCAGATTTTAGTAACATCTACACTGATTCGTTTTAGCTAAAAGACAAAAATTTATATTAATCATTACATCGAGGAGAAATCTGTCAAGGTTTAATTTCGCATGAAAGTTTTTAAAAAAACAACTTGTTTAGATTCTTAAAATGTGTTCCTAAATTTTTTTAAATTTAGCTGTATTGTGGTGTTCCAATTTTATTACGGTCAATAAAACACACACAATAAAATTGTATCTCGAAACTGAAATAATAATACATAATATTGGGTTGTCTGAAAAGTACAGACTCACATTTTCTATGTTCTTCAAAGAACAATGATCAGGCAATAGCATATTGCCCGTAATTCTTCATTTACAAAAGAACTTAGATTTATCAGCGAAAGCTGAACAACGTGCTTATTTACGGCCTTATTTGAAATGAATGTTACGCCACGAAGAAATTTTGAAGACAGCGAAATAAATGAAAATCTGTGGGAACCTGAGGGGCGATCTGAATCTGTGGGAATCTGTGGGATCAGGCGAGTATGATACGCATGGCAACACTTTTCATCCAAACTCCAATAATTTTTTGTCAGGTGATCAAACTTGTGTGTGGTCTCGCGTTATCGGGATGGAATGCAGTTTCTATACGATTAATGATTTCCGGAAGTTTCTAGAAGATGGATTCGTTGGAACTGTCCAGTTGACCATAGCACATATTCGAACTGTTTGTTGGCTTGTTGATATGAATTTGAAAACAACACACAAGATTGATCACTGACAAAAATTACTGAAGTTTCGACGAAATGTGTTGCCATGCGTCACATTTCATCGAAATGCATTGGATCAGATGACACATTTCATCGAAATGTGTCATCTGATCCAATGCCCTCAGACATCCAGTTGTTTTTCGCTCTTCTCAAAATTTCTTTCATGGTATAACATTCAACTCAGATTAGACCGTAAATCAGCACCTTGTTTAGTTTTTAGCTGATAAAGCTAAGTTCTTTTGGGCATGAGGATTTATGAAGTTTATGAAAAGAAAGCAAAACGGTATCGAACAAAACGGGGTATATACTATTAGACTGTTCATTTTTCTTTTATATAAATAAAGGACCTTTGAAGAACATAGAAAAATTGCATCATGACTTCTCAGACAACCCAATGTATGAATCTAATGAACAACTCAGGTTTAACTTCAAACTTTTATTTGCCGTGCGCTTTTCGAATTCAAGTTTTTCTTACTGAAATATAAAAAATGAACTTTTCATTTATTTAAAAAAAATCCTCACTGTGTCTTTCCTTGAACTCGAAGCAGCATTTCAGTCAGACCTATAGTAATAATGCGCTTCTTTCGTCTTGTTATTTCCAAAACAAACGTCTTCTAAAACTTGTCATAGAGAAGATAGTAAGACTGATTTTCAGTAAAATCAAATTCATTTTCCCCATTGATTTTCCATAAAGATTAAAAAATATTCTTTGTCAAACATACTGAATTTTTCACCTCATATATAAATATTCTGATAGTATGAATCCATTTAATGTAAGAATGCCGGAGAGTTTGGGTATTCACTTGCATACATAGGTAAAGCTCGCAGAATTCATTATTATTAAGCGAATTTCTAAAACTGTGTTTTCAAAAATTAAAAATTTAGTCTGACTATAAATAAGTTTACTAACGTTTCTTGCGTCTTTATTTGACGTTTCGACTTTTACGTTTGAAAGTCTGTTTAATATTTATGTTCTTAATATTATGTTTCTGGAAATGGCAACAGATATCTTTTATCCTTGAAAAATTTTAATTTTATTTTTTTTTTCATATATATTGTAATTAGTCATGTATTTGCTTACAGTTATAAAATGTAGTAAAAAAACACGCTGAACAATTTTTGTGGCATATAAAATTTGCTTCGAATGCATGCAACTGCATGCAACTGCGCCATCTGTTGGTCATATTGATGATTAGTTTTCGCTTTGCGAGGTCACCAATTTTCATCCGTAAATCGCTTTGACCAAAGTTTCTTTTCATGTTAGAAATTTCGCGGAACACATAATAAGCGTTTTACTTATTTTTTCACATTTAGAATATTTATAATATCTAAGTAAAATGTATGCTTCTCGAAAATCAAGCCCTTTCTTGGAATTTTATCATAAACAATAGTTATTTGAAAAATACTTAATTACTAAATGAATTTTAAAGACCATTAATACAGTAATTTATTTAAACCGGCTCTAAATCTGAGAGAAAGTAATAATTCCTATATGTAACTGTGTAACAATGCATTATTAATAATGTTATATCTCAATAACTTGAATTGCTTCTTCGATAATTTCAGGCTTAATAATCAATTTAGATGCACGTATGGTATCATTAGCAAGCGGTAGCTCTTAGTAAGAATGCTGTTGTGAAATATGCAATGCTGTTTGACTTAAAAATTCCCTTTGTTGTTTTCCTAAATTTTAACAATGTTATATATATATATATGTATATAAACTTTTATCTTTGTGTAACACATTTCTTCCTTCCTAAAACAATTTTATGAAAAATTTCTTCAAAACAACGTTTCTTATTACTGCTTATTTAGCAAAAACGAATTTATTCTTAAATTTCTTTTCTATCTTCATGAATATCATGTACTCTACTGACTCCATAGATATCACGTAAATATTATCTCATAAATATCATATATGATAGTTTTCATTGCTTTGTCTATTTATTTTCGTTACGTTTCTGTACGTTTTTTCTGTTTATTCGTAATCTTCTTTGTTATGATTATTTTCTTTTCCCAATACTGTTACCAGTCATTTAAATTCTGTTCTTTAAAGGTTTCTTTAATTTTAATTTATTTCTTTACTTAATGCCAGCACTACTTCTTAGAAGCAGTTTTTGTTATTTTTTTAATATAAAAATCTCATTAAAATATATTTGAGATTCGTATTCGATTCAATCATTCATAGTATGTTACGATATCGGGTCATTCATGATCCGCATAACATGTCGCACAATGTTTCCACTCGACGTTCCATAAGATCTCTAATTTATGTTTTCAATTAAAACTGTACATCGTTTAAGTAACTGAGCGATTTAAAAGCAATATGCGCTCTTGTTTATAATTTATGTCTTTATTATTAAACATAATCGATAATGCATCTAATTCATCGAGTTTATGATATATCTAACTGATAATTTTTATAATACATTTCTTTTAATTCGTAAAGTATTTTTGCTCTCCTGTTGTACTTAACATGTTGCAAGATAATTATCGCCAGACAAGGATTTTTATTTTATTTGTGTAATTTTTTTCTGTCTGAGAATTTTTTCATACATTAGCGGTCGTACGTTAAGGATCTGTTTGTTCAATGCATGTTTATATTGCTTGAAAGTAAGTCATCCTTATTTTTATACTGATAAGTATATTATGTTTATATTATTTCATCATCTCGCCTTAGGAGCTAGTTCACGGCAAGTGATTTTCTTCTAGTAATGAGCTAATTTTGAAAAGCTTATTCTCCCATCAATTCTTTTAAAGTTTCTAAATGAATTAAATTTTTTATGACAGTCACGTGCATTATGTTATTTTTCTTTACTAATTTACATTTATTTCGACAGTGTTCTTATATTTGTATTAATGTTATATTTTGTAAAAAAAAAAATTAGTCTTATTTTTGTTAATATACCATAATTTGAACAAAACGTAAGTGGTTTTCTTTTCAGCTAGTTCCATATGAATGCATCTTTGCATTTATTGCATTTTTACGTACTCCTTTCATAATAGTATTCGAAAAGCATTTTAAAAGTAATTACATTGCTTCTAAATTAAATTGCTTAAGAATTAATTAATTAACAATAATTCCATTGCTTATGAATTTACTTATTAATTTTAGGCTAAGTTTCAAATTAGCTCCATAACTCCGTATTTAATTAGCAAGGTCTTTTAAATGTGGCCCACCAGTAATCGGTCGGATAAGACCGCTGAGTGCTGGTAGTTCGAGCGGAATTTTAATCCCAGTGAAGGAGGGCTTTTTCATGGTTTTCCCACGTGTATTCTAAATAAGAGCCAGTTTTTCTTAGAAAGTCTTAAGAATGCATCCGGAAGATAGCTCTAGTCGGCTTTTCCATTCAAAAATTAAATGCCATATCAGATTTTACTTTCAATACCTTGCACCAAACATCTATCAAAAAGAGATTAACGCCATTTGTGGTACCACACTTAAACTGATACAGATGTTATTGTGATGTAGAAATGCACGATCTTCTGATTTGCTTTTTACGTATTCCTGTCATAATAGTATTCCAAAAGCATTTTAAAAATAATTACATTGCTTCTAAATTAAATTGCTTAAGAATGAATTTATTAACAATAATTTTATTGCTTATGAATTAACCTTATTTAAATAATTCCATTGCTTATGAATTTACTTATTAATTTTAGGCTAAGTTTCAAATTATCTAGTCATTTATTTAATGGCGCTTCATTCGCTTGCATTGTACATGGTGTCAAAATATTTATCTCTTACTGTGTTGTGATTTTACGCATCAGCTATTCGGGTGATGCAGCGCATTAGTGTCTATAATACAACGAATTATAAAAGATCCTTTTTTTAAGCAAATACAGGTTGTGTTATAGACCTACAAGGTTAAAAAAATGCTTAGAGTAGGTTTTGGTCTTTAATTTCCAGGAGTCAAATTATGTATAATTTCGTTTCTTCGAAATCTAGCATTTGTAAACAAAAAAGAATAAACTAAATAAAAACTAGATAAAGGAAAATGGGGGAAAAAATCACACGGTATGCCTTACGCCAGATTTTTTTTTCCCACTCAGACGCTACGCTTGACGAGTCTTGTTGTATAGCCTCAGTCTAGCGGTATTGCACTGCGAGTCCAGTGTATCATTCGAGCCTATAACTTGAAGCTATTATTAAGTCAAGCATTTGTTGACATAAAAACTGCTTTTTTCCGGTTCGATTTCAAAGGGTTGAAGAGAGAGTGGCCACATGAGTACATCTAAGTGAGAATCGTTCGACTGAGTCCGCCATGGCTACTGAACATAAGAGAAGCCCCTCCCCTTCACCACAATCAAGGCTCTTCGGTGCAACTTCTGCTAAACTCTGTCAGTCTGTTTCAAAAATTCTCAGGTCTGAATTAGTAGAAATATTTGCTTTCGGTTCATGTTTAGTCGATTAGAAAACATCTCTTTACCCTTGATCTTGTTATTTTACTTAGTCATTGTTCTATTGTATGTGTAATGATTCCGTTAAACAGATATTAAATAAGGCGTTTTTCGATGACTCTTAGCTTTATCAACAAACACATGACAGTTATATTTTAAACAATAGATATTACTCAAAAATTACTTTGAATTCATGCCTAGCTTCCAAGCCATGATGCTTTTTTTATATAATACTTCACAAATGTGAAGCTAAGTTTTTCAATAATTCGGCAGGTATATCACTTTAGTAATTGTTGCAATTTTAGTCTTGAATATTTAAAGAAATTTGTCACTTTTGACACTCAAACCGTCGTGTTTGACCATCAAGATAGTAGAATTTTTAATATTAAAATAATGAAATTTTTTTGTACTCTTACAAAAAGAATGGATGCAATTAACAAACGAAACTTTTGTGGGACCCCATAAGCATTGCCCAAATCCGACGCACGCGTGAGTGAAACTATCAGTTTCTTCTCTTGTACTGTAATATACTGTTGCAGTCTAAAACTGCAAGTACAGGTGAAGTACAGGTACTTACAGTACAAGTGAAAATGAACGTTTCTATTATATAAAAAAAATGCCTCGAAACGTTTTCATTTTATCTTTATCCGTATTGTAACATCTTTATCTGTTTTCAGATACATTATGTAAAAATATTTGGTAATTATTAAATTATTATAATAAGCTAAAGAAATATCAAAATTCCTAAATTTTTGGCGACACCCTACTGCAAGACCCCAATTGGGGTCACAACCCACGGTTTAAGAAACTCTGCTGTATGGCATGAATTTAAATCAGCAGAAAGTTAGAAGAAATAGTTAGATATGCACTATGTAAAACATGCATTACAAATCTTGAATATATATTAGAATTCAACACTGAATGATGTTAGCTCTAACGACTGTTTTTTATCTAAAATTTACTTCAGTTCACAGTTTACATTTTTGTTCGTGCTATATACCACTTCTTTTTACCTAGACGAAATATGTGTTTTTCGTTTTAGCAAGAATGTACAATTACTGAAACTAATATCTGATTATAACTAATTAAAATGCAAAGAGTAAAAACAGAATAGGAGTACAACTTACAGATACGCACCTTATAGAGAATGATTTATTTTAAATGATAAAAAAGACTGCTTCCACAAATAATTTCCAGATTTAGAGGTAATATTAGAAAACGCGGTAATATTTTTCCATTTCCTATGGTAAGTACTATGGCATAATGAACAACGCTGAAAGACGTGCTTTAAAAGTGTTTTGTTTTTTAATTTTTTAATCTATTTAAAAATGGAAAAATATGAAATTCGCATTTTATCATTGCATCTCCCATATAGTATTCGCTCTTTATAATATGAAATTTTGTGACTTTATCTAACTTAGACTATCTATAAATTTCTTTATTGCAGACTTTTTATCTGCGCGATACATACGCATAAATTGTGATTTATTGCAATCCGCATGCATATAATTGCTCTTCGGGGAAAAAGGGAAGAAAATATTCCTCAACGAAAATGATGTTATAATTAAACAATAAAACATTACATTTATCTTAACAATTAATTGATAATTATAAATTAATTCATAATTACATGAAAATATATGTGATAATACAATAAATACAAGATTATTTCCAAACTTTTTCTGACCAAAACATGTCTCCCCACTCACATTTAAGAAGCAGTGTTGCTTCAGTGAATTACGTATATAATCTCCATTTCTTAAACCATAAATTTTCCATTCTTGAAAGCTCTTTCAAGAGATGAACCAATTGCAAACAGAAGCGATTTTGTTACATCTAATTTTTTTTTAACACAAAATTTTAATTCATGTTTGTCTGGAGCCTTATATGTCAGAGTAATTTTAAAGTTAACCATAGACATTAAACCATGTACATTTTTTTTTTTTTTTTTTTTTTTTGTGTGTGTGTGTGTGTGTGTGTCTATCCAACTGTTTTCATTTCTTTTCCGAGTTTTCTTCTAGTTACTCCAAAAAGTCGCAAAAAATACACAGAGTTAAAAAGTTAACTTACATACATGTAAATAAGCATTAACTTAACAGCTAATGAAAAGTTAAAAATCTTTTTATATTTAAAATTCACATTTGGACATAATCAGAATATGTAATAATTAAGACTCAAATGCTTTTTAGTTTTGGATATTTATGTATGCGTTCGTTCACGTTTAACTAAGTTGAAAAATTAAAATAATACATTTTATATTCCTCACAGTACTATTTATACTGTACCATTCATATCTGCCATTTATTAAAAGGAAATTTTTTATGTTTTTCATTTCAAAACGAAATTACTATGTGTGTCATTTTTCTGAATATGTCAAACTATGAATAAATATTACTGTAAGAGTTATCATATTTTGATTTCAAATAATTACTTTCAATCAATGTAAAAGAGTGCAGATGTAGTAACTTACGCATATCTTAAAAGATAGTTAATTTATAAAAGTGTGTAAATATAACTAATTATATCGCATGTGTATATATGATTAATGCATAAAAGCTAACTCTGTTCACATTAGAAATCATAATTATGCTGCTTTGTTCCTGTATATTAGCAGTAAACTTCATTCAAATGATATATTTCATAATTATGTATTTTAAAATAAGTCTTTTTATTTTAAATAATAAGTTGCTTTATATTTTTTAGTTACAACATGGTTGTTAATTGGGTTATAACAACATGGGTTGTTAATTAATCACATTTATTTATGTATTTTTATATTTTTTATTTTCATTTCTTCTTTAAAAAAAACTTTAATAAATTTCAGACAACGTAAATAAATGCTTGCAAATAGTTTCCATTATTATTATTATTATTTTAAAATTTTTAACAAAATCTAAACATTGTAACCTGAATGGGGATGAGATGTAGGCGGTAATTCTGTGTTATGCTTTGAACGTTTTTCATTAACATTATGATTTTTCATGTCAAGAGTATAAATACTAAAGCAATGCATGCTTTAAAGTTTTTATTCAAAGGAATTCTTCAAGATTATATGTTAAAGAATTTCTTCCAAAATACAGTTTGAATTATTTCACCTTAGACGTTAAAACTGGTAAAAATCTGACACTGTGCTTATGTAATTATGACGGTCGTGTATGGATGTAATTATGACAGTCATAGATGCATTTTGTCAGTGTTCGTAATGTGAAAAGCAAAATTATATTCTCAAACTTTATTGGAGATATTGTGAAGATTTCAGATAATTGTTACTAGTTTTGATTAACATCATTTGTTCATGCTTATGTAATATAAGGGAACTATTTTAATGAATGAAAAATTTCTTTTCCAGAGTAAAATGAACACTTCCGATCAGCACAATGCATCCGCGATGCACAAAGGTAAGTTTTTTTTCCAAGTCTCTTTCTTAATCGTTTATTGGTTGTAAGAGTGGCGGGGCAAAAGATCCTGTGGCGCTAATTGGCTGTTCTCTTTCCAATGGAAAATTAATTCCCTAATATATATTTTCGAATCCTCCTGCTGATAGTACAGTTGTTATTTTACTCACATGATGCATTTAACAATGCAGCTTAACAAAATGTTATCTTTTAAGCAAATTAAGTTTCTGCTATCATACAACCTAAATACTTCCATTGTTTCAAGTTATAAATGAGTAAAGGTAAAATACCTAGATAGCTATGATTCCTTATTATCGTAATTAGCTGTTTCAAATAGCGAGCTTCATTGTTATAAATTTCAGTTTTCAATTTATCTGCTTGCAAAAACTGGAGCTAATTGCTTCAATTCTGTTATTAAATTCTAATTGTGAGTATTTTACATAAATACATGTTCAGTTCATTTGGTTTATTTGAAAATAAATGCATTTCTTATCAGACAAGTATGTTCAGAAGATATGAATATGTTTAAAAAAATCTCGTATCATTAAACTGTCAGCAGGACGGTTTTCTTTGTAACCGTCATTAGGTTATGATGGTAACTTTGAAATGTTGTGAACTGGATGACTCATTCAAAGCTTCAGTATAACCTACCACACTTCACAACCAATAAATAGTACTTTGTAAGTCAGAATTGCCAGTAAGAACTACATTTTGCAGTCTTCTCGGCAGGTAATTTAGCCTAAATTTGTTATAATTTATTGAACCCCACTATTAACAGTTTACGATTAGCTCATTTAAAGTCTTAAAGGTTGCTGCCTTGGGTCTGTTGCTACGCCACTTTTCTAATATGTTGTCATTATAATCTGATGTCGTTTTCTGTATTCTCTTGATAATTAGGGCTTGAAAAAAATGTACTCAGGATCCATTCGCCCAAACAGACGTAAACAGTAAAATAGCGTAAAAGGATTAAAAATTCATTTTTATATTAGTTACTGTATTTAGTTTAATGTTTATGTATTCAGTTTTTTAAATCCAGAAGTACTTTTACCCAAGGCAGTTTGAGCAGCAACCGAAATATGTAATTAAACTGTTATAAAAGCATAGCACAGTTTTTTCAAGCCCTTTGTACTTAAATAATAACTAATATAATGTAAATTTTTTCATATCGGTATTTTATGCTGTGTAGTAGATAATAAATTTTTTAGCACAGGGCGGTAGAAGACGAAAATTTCAAGCGATTTTTTAGTAACCCTTATAACCTAAGTAAACTGCGCCAGAATTTCTCAGTAAAGTGTAATTGCCGTAAATTATGAAACTATTTTCGTGTATTGTAAATCAATCATTGTAAGCAAATTGAGAAAACAAAAGTGCACATACCTTTGTGCAGTGATGTAAAATTTGGATTATGTAATTTTGTTGCTTCTGTGAAAGGTAAGTGAGAGATTTCACATAATTTCGATCGGACTTCAAGCGGAAAGTAAGTCAAAAGTAAAGGTAAGTAGCGCGCGCTCTATAGTAATAAACAGAAATATTTTTCGGGTTTTTATTTTTTATTTATTTATTTATTTATTTATTTTTGGCATCACGGCGTTTTTTTCTTTCTAGAAACAGAAGAAGAATGTTTAGGTTTCGGCTTAACTTTGATCTGCCTCTACCTGGAAAATGTTATGATAGAATTTAAAATAATCATTTCACGCAAAAAAATCCCAAATTTCTCATCAATTACTGTACTTTAAGCATGATGAAAAAACTAGATCTGTATGAATTTATGTTTTAACTAGTTTATCAAAAATCTTTTTTAATCAAAAATTAAAAAAAAAAAAAAAAACAGCGCGTTCTCTTTCAGATTTAAACGTAATTCATAAAATTGAATACTGTAACCTATATCAGTTATGGTTATTTTTTACTCACCTTTTCTTAAACAATATTAATTTGTATTTAGATGAAGAGATAATGATATTTTAAGTTTAAAACATAGAATAATTGACATCTAAGTTCTTATTTGCCTCAATTTTCTGGCCTTTCTGGCATAATTTGAAATTTGTTTTGCTTTTAAACGCTATTTCCTTAAGTTTATTATTTTAATATTTAAGGTGCTTAGGCAAACGAAACAAAATTAACATTTCCTTAAGTTTAAACCTGTGAGGGTAGTTTGGTTGCCATTTTCTAAACTAATACAAACAGCTATACAATTGCATCTACTTTCCCTTCTATCTCGATACACACCTATAATCAAGTTTATTTTTTGAACTTAGTTTTCTTTCTGGCAGATTTGCTGGTATTATTTATTATTTTATTGCTTCCTCTGCGGTGGATCTTAAGAGACCTACCTACCTAAAGCGAATAGGCTTAAAATAAATTTACTTTTATCATGTATTCTAGTTTGTCAATTTCTAGAACAATTTTTGATAGCTTTCATGTGCCCATGCACTATAAATCCATGTACAGAAGAAAATAATGCGTAATGCAGAAGAAAACCCTGATTTTTATATACACTTCTTCACATCCGTAGCTGATATTAAAATATGAAGTTTTGGAATTTTAATTAAAAATTTTTACAGGACTACAATTATTAGAAATTTATGTTTGTTCTGGTTTCTTCTTAAAGAAATGAGATTATCCACAGCTTAAGAACAATGGCACGGGGGCTATGATTATTATTTTAGTTAATTAATGGATAAAAACATTGAGAACGCTGACATTCTTTTCACGTAATTTATACCAGTTTGACAAAATTTTTCACTTTTGAGTGTTTCTTTTTTGCCACAGAAGCCGTGAATAAATATAAATCCATGCTGTTATCGTTCATTTTTTTAATAATATCACTTTCGATTTTATTAAACATGGTATTTTTGGTCTTATTAAACAAAATATCTCTTGCCTCCTTACCTTTCCTTGAAGCTGATGATTTTATGAGTTTGTGAAGTCTAGTTCTCAACTCTGTCTAAAAAACACCGTTTTCGGTTGGCTTTTTAAAGGACAGTTTCGCTAATACTGATATAATGACTTGGTTGATTCGTTCGACTTGTCCATTTGCTCTCGGCAGGCCTGTGGTGATTAGATGATGTTTAATATTTTCTTTAGCATAGTAGTTAGAAAACTCGCTGGATGTGAAAGCCGTTCCTCTATCAGAAATGATCTGACAAGGGCTTCCGAAAATGGCCTTCTGATTCTCTAACTTCGCTATCACCTCGGCTGAGGTCGTAGATTTTGTTGGATAAATCCAAGTAAATTTAGTAAAGGCTTCGACCACTACCTAATTTATAAATTTGATAATAATGCTCAGTGATAATAGTAATTTAACTGCGATAATGTGATAACAATAGCTAATAACAATCCTATCCTAAATGTGCACTGATTGTACTTTTAGTCAATTAGAATAAAGGAATCGCCTGAAATATGTAATCAAGCAATATTAAATTTTTTTAAATTAAAAAAACAATTAAAATTTTTTAAAAAAATCTGAAAGGTTTCAGATATTAAATTAGTCCAAAGGGGCGTTTTTTTAACGTTTTGTGTGTTACCTTTATTTATTAAATATCATGTTCTTCACACTTAAACCATAAAATTCAGTTCAATAGCAATGTCGCAAAATAATTTTAAAATGAGCATGTCTTTAGAAATTCCGATACACAGTTCCGCGCGCTGGAGATAAAAATGATTCCCCCCCCCCGTCGAGTGTTGCCGGTGCTCGCTTTTAAATCGTTGAGTTTGTTAATCAAAAATTCGTGAAAGTTTTACAAAATACGAAATCGATAATAAAACAATTCCTAATTTCAAATTTGGGCTTCCAGATGCCCATATTCACAGTTGGATTACGTCATTTAAAATTGGATGGCTCTATATACCGTAGTTTTATCACAATGCAAGAAACATACATACATTTATGCAGAGTCTTCATTATTTAATTTCTTCGAATATAATACAGGGCGATAGCATTTGGTGGCAACGTTTGAAAAGTGATACAGCCTTTTAAAGTTTTCAATGCAAAATCGCAAAACGAAAACAATAGTCCTTCAGACAAAGCCCCTTTGGACGCACTTTTCTTTTTAAAGATTTGAATTTTTGTTATAGAAAATTAAAATTTTAAAATACTAGCGGAATGGTTTCTCACTTATCAGATTAATGTGACATATAACTAAACGCACTTTATGACATTTTATTCATAAATAAAGTTTTTGTTTTGCTTATGGCTGAATTAATCTTTGTCGCTTTATATAAGACTATTGCTTCTGCCAAAAACTCAGAATTCTACCCCTCCCCCCCAAAAAAAAGATCCTCTTTTTAAAAGAAACAATTTTTTCCTCAGAAATTAAAAAAGGGGAGGAAAATTGCATGAAAACATGTAAGTTAGCGGTTATTTTATCAGAAACTTCCTTATAGTTAGAAACACTTGTCCAAAGCTGCCCCCTTTTTTTTTTACCAAGTTGCCCCTTTTTTTTGTTAAATGAAAAGTGAATAGAGGAAGCGAATAAATAATGAAACTATGCATCATTTCTAAATGACAATTTTGTCAATAATTACAATTAATAGAAATCATAATAGCAGTTCATAACATTCCTATAACAAACCACACCGGCAAAACAGGATATATACTTATATATACAAAGTATAAAATTACTGATATTTTAATTCGTTTGAAGCTTAAATGTAACACCACCGAGACAGAAGTCCATTAATAAAAGCAACGATAGAAAACATTCGAATTGTTTGCCAACTCACAACACTCCTGCAGAGGAAGCTTTCCTGGGAAGTGTTTATTTTAGCCTTGCTGGTGTTCATCCTCCTTTCTATAATATATTTTTCCTCTCCTTTTATTGAATGCTAACTGCCGTTTTATTGGCGAGCCAAAGATCTTTTATCCTCTTCCTCTTATTCACTTAATCAGGCAGCAAAATGAGACGCTAAAACGGTAGACACTTTGAGAAATGGACACCCGCTCGCGAATAAAACGAAGAGAAGACATAAGGACGAAGAAAAAGAGAGAGAATCCCAGTCATTGAGGGGGAACGGCGCGTGGGGTGGGGAAAAGAGAAAAAATAAAGAGGGGACAGGATAAATAATAAAAAAAAAAGTAAAATATCTCCGCAATCGTAAAACGATTTGTTCCCTCCCCCCTCAATCGATGGGACACCGCATTCCTTGAAGAGGAACGTCACCATCTTCTTCTTGCTCTTGATCTTCCTTTTCTTTCCCAGCCCACCGTCTCCTCTCTCCCGTCGCACGCGACTCCGAGGAAGAGCAAGAATCATCTCTTGTTTGCAAACACAGAGTTTCGTCATCGCCTTAGACCACGTGACCCCATACGCGTTTTATCGGAGGAACGTCATCGAGGGGTATGGACTATCTATGGGCGGGTTTTTGTTCTATCTTAAATTTCTTTTTGTCTTTTTGAAAAAGCTCATAATTTTATTTTCTTTTATGCTCTCCTTTCCCCATCAGCACCTCTCTTTGTCCAGTCTGAACTATTCTTTACGTTTTTGAAAGAAATAGCAGTATGCTTGAAAAACAAAATGTAAACTTTTGGGGGGGGGTTACACTTAATCATGCCTTTTTTTTTTTTTTTTTGTATAAATATATCTAAATGCGAAAGCTTCTAAATTTATAAATATATCTAAATGCTACGAAATCATAGGATTTGTTGGGCTGTTTGTTTCAAATCTGTTCTCTAAGTGACTTGTGTCTGAAGCAGATTTAAATGTTACTGCCAATCATATTGAATTAAAAAACCCCATCGGAAGTTAATTTGTCATTTAAAAGTTGCTTAACAGTTGAACCTAATATGGACATGTAATTTAAATCATCGATATAAATCATACCCAGGAAATTTTGTGGAACTTTGAAGAATTATTACTACTATTTTATTCTAACTTGGTATTAGGCTGATAAAATAACCATAGTAATGTGCTTATAATAATGAAACAATGAATACTTTAATTTAAGTGAGTATGCGAAAACCTACAATATCCCGTTATTGATTACTTCACCACCCTAAATTTTGTATCATTCAAAACAAAACTTAAAAAGTTGCAATTTGTATTCCATTTAATGACGCTCAAAGAGATTGCTTATTTTGCGTTATTGCCAACAACAGTTGTTTGATTTTTTGTTACTTTATTCTGACAATGTTAGCTTTGGCGCTTTATTTCTTATTGCTTATTGTGGAACGTAGTATCAACAAATAATAATAAAATGTTTTTCTTTTTGAGAGTTAAGCGAACTGAGCAGGAATACTTCCCGACAATTATAAGGGTTCGTCAAGGTGGCGCCATCTGCTGAACGTTTCTGTGCATTAATAAGTGTTCAAAGGGTTAAATTCTAAAAGTTTCTCAAACTTACGCTATTATGACTTCATTCTTTGAAATTTTTTAAAAATGTTTTCATGTTTCAAATTTTTAATTCAACTATTCTTGGTTTTATATTTCTTCTGGACAAAACATTCATATTTTATCCGCATGACAAGATATTTGAAAGCGCACAAATTCAGTTCTGATACATTCACAAAAAACTCAGAAATATATTATACTTAAAATTTAATTTGTAAATCAGATATTAAGAACTGTTTAAATGTATTACGTAATAATTGCATCTCGTTATATAAGAATAGGTTATTCACTCTGTTATCCAAACTAGCTCAATTAATTAATGCATTAAATAATTTTCTCTGAAAAAAAATTTATGCATTTGGGCTAATTTTTTTAACTTTTCTTTAATATAATTGGGATTAATTATTTCAATCATATAATGATTTGACATTAATTTTTTTTTTTTTTTTTTTTTTTTTTTTTGTGCATAGATTATTTTTTTAGTTTGTAACAAAAAAAAAAAAAGTAAAAGCTCTTACAATTTGATTAAAATTCTTAGAAATTTTAATTTATTACGAACTACTGAAATTAATAATTTAAGAAAGAATAAGTCTTCTAATTTGTGCAGCTTATTTAGTTATAATGATTTTGGTTATGTTGCATTTTTCTACGATCTGAATGCACAGTTATATTAGAAATAAAGTTTTTACACAATGCCTTTATCATGTGATAGCAATAGTAAAAAAATTGTTAAGGGTTTTTATTTTTGTTTGTTTTATAAAAGAGAAGTTTATTTACTTCTTTCAGAAATTTAGTTCAATTCACTTCAGAAAATCGGTTACCAAACCCTGTTTTTGAAATTTTGAAATAATTTTTAATATGCCGCGCCTAGTTTTTGTACATGTATGACTAGAATTAATTTGTATTTCTAATTTTATGTTTTTTATTTATCAGTATTCAGAATAAAAATAGCAAGAATTACAATCTTTTATGAATCTGAATACATTTATGAAAGCATTTGAATTACTTGCAAGTGAGTCAATAAATGGAGAGCTATTCTCCATCCAAATTAATTTTAATGGCAACACACATAAAAATGAATTTTTCGCTGTTAGAGATAAGTACAAGGAAAGTTATTGTTATTTTCAGATTCAGATGTTTTTACTAATAAAGAACAGCGTCCCCTTGTAATGTAACTGTCAAAGAAAAAGGGAAGATTTTTTTTTAATTGTTTCTTTATTTTTGCTTATTTTTATTTATTTTTATTTCTTTATTTCTTTCTTTCTTTATTTATTTATAACTATTTATTTATTGAATACTCACACATTAATATCGACAGTCATTAATACATTTTGCCTAAAATAAATATCAAATTTGACTTAAATCCCATAAAACAATCACATCACATCACTGTACTTATAATTTGAAAGGAATTACTCCGGTTTTTATTTTTACTAGCATCACTTTTAAGCGAATTAAGCATTATTCTATGGGTGAAGTTGAAAAACGCATGATGAGTATTAGTACTACTGTAATTTAAGTAATATTACCCAAAAATATCTGATAAAATTAAATAACAACAAAAGAATTATAATATCCTATATAAGTAATTGTTAAGTTTACAGCTTCAATACTTCTTTTTTTAGAGTACAAAAGGATACGTTACTGCCATTTCCCCCCCCCCCCAAATCAGCCTCTTTTTTTTTTTTTTTTTTTTTTTTTTTTTTTTTTTTTTTACATAATGCTAACTTTAATTTAATTTATGAATTTAAGCCATCACCGATGTGTCATGTTCTCAAAATAAAGGGAAGTGTGTCGTAGCTGACTAGTTCTGCATACAAAATGATTTTTTTTTTTTTTTTTTTTTTTCTATTTTGTTTTATTTAGATTGATATTTTTATTTGTTTGTTCCTGTAAAATTATGAAATCAGTTTCTGATCTCCTTAAGCCTAGTCAGTTTTCTTAAAATTTTGCATACTTCGTGATTAAATTTTGCATACTGTATGATTAAATTTAAGTTTACCCCTGGATTCTTGTTAATTTATTTATTAATTTGGTCTATTTGTTTATCTGAGTACGATCTTCAAATAAGTTTTTGATCTCTTTCTATCAAGTCGATTGATTTGATTATATGAGTATTTGTAATGATAATGCCATATTTCATAAAATTTGAGTTGATCCTCGGGATTTTTAGCTTCTTTGTTTGTTACTTGTTTATTTGGTGAAATTCTGAAAGCGGTTTTTAACCCACTTGTACAAAGTTCATTCATTTAAATTTCTCATACGTACATGTTTTTTGCTTATTACGTGCTCCGCCCTTGAGCACTACACGGAAAGGGAGGGATGCCCCGTGGTGGTCTTTTTAAGAGAAACTGTCTCGTATCCACGTTACACATGGGGAAAAGCACGCGGCCAGCCCGTTCGCCGGAACTCGAACCCCGAACCGAACTACCAGTGTTCAGCGGCTTTTACCGCTCGGCCGCTGGTGGACCTATACGTACGTGTTTGCAATGCGAATTCGGTAATTCTTAAATGTCTCTTGATCTTTTGTATTCTTGACAGACATCTGCAGTAATATGAATGTTTAGTAAATTGTAATTAAGACTAAGTCATTGTAAACAGAAATGAGATTGAGTTGACCTCTGATTCTTCTTCAGATGATGAGGACTGAATAGCAATAAATTCAAAATGCAAACAAAATTTTGTAAATAAAACCTGTGTAAAAGACGTACGATGAATTTAATTTATTTAAATAAATAGAAACGGTCGTTTTTGTGTTCACTGGTGCAGTTGTAATGGGAAAATTCTATTCCACAGTTTATTTCGTAATTCTTTCATTTTACTATCGCATGACTGCTTGAAAAAAGGTCTGTTAATCTTGGGTCATGTTTTCTAAATATTTGCTGCCAAACTTCATGATATCGATAACTAGCTCAAGTAATTATCTCGTGTTATCTTTCCCAAATAATTGTTTTCCACTTTAAATACTGTGGTATTCATTTTTGAAAGAAATATTACCTACTGTAGTACCTCAACGTCTTAAAAAGTTAGCTTTGACTTATATGACTACAGTTTGGAACAATAGAAAAGTCTCTGCAATTTAAAAATGGTGTGTTTTGCTTTAGAGGAAGTGTTTCTTTGGGACAAGAAAAAACAGTGAGTTTTGAAAAGTTTGAATATTTTAAAAACTTTTGAATAGGCATGACGTCATTGTGCGTATGCTCTTCTTCTTTTTATGATAAGCAAAGTATCAGAAAATTTTAGCACTTAGTTTTGCCATTTGTTCTCATTTTGTAGCAATTTAGAAAGGGCGGATCAAGAAATTCATTTCCAAAATACTAGAGCAGTGCATACATATTACTCGTAATTAATTTTCAATTATTTTAAAATTTCTACAAGTATATATATGTGTGTGTGTGTGTGTATGTGCTTGTGAGTATACATACAGAGAGACCCATAAAGATATAGACGCGCACTCACAGAGACACCCGTTTCAATATAAACAATTGAAAGCGGTATTTTCCAGGTAAAATGTTATGTCTTCTTCGGAAGATATGCTTGACTATGCGTTTGCACTTGTATGCTATGCTTGTGATGGTACTAGTTTGCACTTGTATGCTATGTTTGTGATGGTACTAGTTTACACTTGTATGCTATGCTTGTGATGGTACTAGTTTTCTTATTTGAAGCTTTCGTGATCTTTCGCTATAATTTCCATGCTCTAATTTTTTACAATTATTTTTTTATTACAGCGCTTATGTAAAAACTGTTTTCAACTAAGTTCCAGTGAGTTTTAGCTAATCGTTGAAAACCATGCATTTTTGTCTCTTTTTAAATAACCTTTTAGGCAGTAATAGCTTCAACAGTTTTTGAAACCCATCATGGTTATTCAGCTATTCATTTGAACTCAAACATGTACTTCAAATTCCCGATATGTTAAATTTCGTATTTTGCAGAATGCATTTTCTGACAATGACGAGAACGAATTAAGAATGTGCGTTTTAAAAATGAAGTAAACTCCACCATCAAGAAACTGACTAGAGCCCCAAAAGGCCGTTAGATTCATTCTAGATCTGTGGCTGATTAGGATGATCGTACAAAATGTTTCGTGGCATCCTATGTAATAATATTTATAATGTAAACACAAGTCATTTCTGGAATCATCCAGATGTGAAGACAAGCGTGAAAAGATACAATTAAACTATATGATGAAACAAAAGTACGATTAAGAGATGATTAAACTAAATTATGATAAAAGATATGATTAAATTGCCATGAAAATAGCCAGTTTTATGTAATTTTAATAGCATTTCATTTTTGCATTTTGTTATTATGATACAATAACATATTTTCTGTAACACAGCGGATAGCTTTCTTATACATTTTTAAGGGTAGTTATATGCATTAAATTTAAACTTTACTAAAGAAGAATTTTTCTAACTTCTTTTGTATCCCAGTAGTTGACTGGATATATATCAAATATTTTCTATACTTAAAATTTTGAAATATCAAGAACTGTTTTCTCTTATTTTTGTTATATAAATGCACACACACATATAGTCCTAAAATGAATAATAAATAAAATAATCTAAAAAAAATACCTGAAATTGAACAATGCATCAAAAGCTGCAGTCAGTTCAGTAGTAATAATACGAAACAGAAAAACCTTTCATAACCTTTCGGTGGTTAGAAAAAAACACGAAACTTGTTTATCCTGTCACATTGTTTCATAGTACCAACACCTGAAGAAATGTCATGAAATACGTAAAATCGTGTTTTATTTTTCCTGAATTTGTGATTATTTACTTCTCTTGTTCTTTCGTGCACCAGGTTCTGAGTGATGCGAAAAAGATTAGCTTTTTTCAGCCCCCCCCACATATATTATATATATAGATAGATGGATTTAATTTAACTTGGATGCAAGGAAGTAAAAATATATATATACCATTATACGCTTTTACTTTTACTAGCGGATGCGTCGGGAAATGATACAGAGAAATTGAGACTAAAATTTTTATTTAGGTTATTTTATCAGTTAAATGTTCAAAACGTTTCTTGTACAGTTTCAATTTTCTGTTTTGACGAAACGCGATATGGAATTAGCTGGATTCAAAAACCATTATGTGTTTCCCCTGAAGAGTCAATAATGAGATTCGAAATGGGCTAATTTACCATTTACGGCTTTTTTGTAATTTTTTCATTTTTGCTTATGTCTTATATAACAATTGTATTTTTATTCAAATGTTTAAAGCTTGTCTTAACTTTAATCAACATATTACTTCCAATTTGATTTGAGTTTTAAATACGCTCTTTATTTGTAAGTATTCTAGTGATTATTTTGTTTATTTTGTATTTACACTTTTCATTGCACTTTATTTAAACTTATGTTAAAAAGAATTTTTCACCGGAACCACAGTATCACAACGACTTTTAAGCGGAAGCATTAAGAATTTTCTGTTTACCTTGTTTTCTAATTTTTGCAGCTCAATGCGCAAAATTCTTGACTTCTTGACCACGAAGGTCTTTTTTAGTTTGTTCTCCTTTCTTAAATGATATATATATGTATAATAAAAAATATTTAATTCTAAAACATCCTTCAAAACCTAAATTAAATTAAAAAAACCTTAATGAAAAAGTAATAAAACTCTAAAATCTGTTATTTTTGAGTTTGTGTATACATACAGACTGTTGTTTTCTATTTATTCATATATGCATACATATTAGGGGAAGCAATATAAGTGCGTCATTTTTGGTCAGGTTAAATATTTTGTGAGCAATATTATGATTTTTTTATTTCTGTGAATTTTTCAAACTTTTAAACTGTATCCAACTTAAGTTATTTTCTTCCATCTACGAAAAGTTCCACATACGCCGTCTCTGTAAATATAGCCGGAATATAAAACTTCTTAACTATTTTTACGCATTTTGATCCACTAAACGTGAAATTTACTTTTCAACATTTCTTTAACATACCAGTTTCATAGTCACGAAATAGTTATTTTAAAACTACCTGTGTCGTCTATGCAAATAACGCTTTATACCAAGTGTGTGTGTTCTACCTAAATTTACTTCGTTGTTTCTTATGCCAGCTCGGTAGTTTTTAGATGAGAGCTATTTTTATTTCATTTTACTTTACATTTTTTAGCATGTATGAAATACAGTATAATTACAAACATAACAAATTAAGTCTGGCTTCTTTTATTATTAGTCAATATTCATACATTCCCACTGAGCTTAACAAATACCCAACAATTGTGGAATTCGTCTACTATTAAATTAATAACTACCGTTTAAAATTGTGTTATTTTGTTATTGAGTCATTATGCATGAATGTGTGTGGGTATGTGTATGTAAATTCAACATCCAACTTCTTTCTTAATTCCTAAATTTCCATCATAACTGCTTCCATTTTTCAGTGCTTACTGTTCTGGACTGAACGTTTTTACTTCTTTCTTAAACGTTTTCTGCTTTTTTGCTATTCGTTTTATGATTTAATTAACTGCTAATGATTAATCATTAATGACAATGAAATCTTTTCAAAATCTTACAAACTGTGTTTTTAATTTCTTTCGCGCCCTTCACGTTGTTTTTGACTAATTTTCTGCTCTAGTACTGCAAGCAACATAAAAATTGCTATTCCAGGAAAAGCTGTTAGCAGACTGAGTAAATTGAAAAATATAATACTGGCAAAATTAAATTTAAATTTGGTCTTCCTAAAGCAGAATATTCTTTAAAATGGAGCAACTCTGTTTGTAGACTTATTTTAATTTAACAGAGGTCTTCTTTTTTTAATGACAACTTCCTCTTGTTTAATTAAATGTAAATGTGTTTTAACTATAGTTTATTACGCCAGCGTTGCCAGAACTGTTTATTGCCTGCCGCTTTAAGACTTACAGGCGTTTGCATTTCCATATAACCTTTCTAATTTTTTTTATATTAAAATACTATTTACGAATGTAGTTTTTTCCTTTCCAGTTGGGTATTTCCTAGTCGCTTAGTAATTTTAAGAGGTACTCGTGTAACATAGTAATGATATTTAGCATGTATTTTCTTTTGAGTGTTACTTAGCTTTATACTGTAGCTAAATAATACTTAGTTTCATTTTTCTGTAGTTTGATAATTTTTTAATCATTTAGCATTTTATAATTTGTTTATTTCGCCATTTCTGTAAGTTTTCCTTTCGGATTTGTTTAATTTCTTTCTCTAGTTGTTTATTTCACAGCATTTTTCTGTTTCTTTTCTAAGTTAAGTTTTATGTAGTCTTCGCAGCCTGCATCTATTAGTCTACTATGCGTCTGAAATTGTTTTCTCGCGTTTTTCGAGTTATTTATCGAGTTTTTATGTGTTGTGTGCTTAACGTTTTATTACTTCTAGTCATTTGCTGTTTTATTTATTTATTTATTTATTTATTTATTTATTTATTTGTATGTGTGTGCGTCTTTTAAATGATCATTCGCTTTTTCATGCTTTATGGCGATCATTTTATTTTAAATATTAAGATATAAATATCCCTCCTTTATAACTTATAATTTTTGGCAGAATAATATATTTATAATTTTTTGATAGCGAGAAGAAAGTAACCGTGTATACATTTCTTCTGTCTCATAATCCATTTTTTAGAGAAGAAATTACATTTCAACACTTTTTATACGTAATAAGCAGTAAATGCCTATAATGAATATGTCATTTAAATCGGAAGATACGTCGAGATAGCAACTGAAAAGCCGAAATGAATGAAATAATTCACCGCACTCCGCAAGAATTTTGAGGTTATATTACTCATATTTTTTCAACGTAGCTTCAAATCAGCATTTTCAGCCGCTCTTATGAAAGATGTCATGTTTAAGCAGTTAACTGCATTTCATTTATTAGTTTAGTCTTGGCATTTCTGTTTGAAATATTTGTATCTAAATTATTTCTGCATGAAATTATTGGATGTATTTTTTCTTTGGTTTCTTTTTTTCGACAGTGGAATCTTGTGTCATCCCATTTCCCTAAATTAAAAAGTAATTATATGTAAAAACGTAGAAGAATAAATTACTGCGTCCCCCCTCGTCCTCCTTCGCAGAAGCACTCCAGGTACTGGAAAGGAAATCTTCACCCGCAATTATGTCTATTTGCTTTGATTTTCTTCGTTTTAATTACAAACATGAAAGAACGTTCCCTTAAGGAAGCCAGTGACGATTATAAGCTTCAATATGAAGACAAACAGAGCCGATAAATAGAAAGGCACGCAATTAAAAGAAATAAGCGTTTCGTGCACACTCGTAGATGCGTTCATAAATGAACATAAAGAACAAAAACAAAACAAGCCCGGCTTGTTTTCATTTGACTATTGAATACGACAAGAACACACACGGAGGAAAATTAAAATTCTGGAAGTAGACTGTACCTCCGTATTTGCTCTTAATTCGCAAGAAAAATTTCCTTGCTCTTCGGCAGAAGTTAGGACAGCAGTAATTGGGGAGTTAATTAAAATTGTCGAATATTTCCGTCCGCGCAAAGAAGCTACTGGCACACTGTCTCGATTATCAAAGGGGTTGCTTCCTAATTGCATGACATGAGTAATGCAAGTCTGGCATTATTATTACTTTTTTTTTTTTTTTTTTTTTTCCTTCTGTGTCCCTTCTGTGGATGTAAAGAAGTCGCCGTTTCTCATAACTGTAGCATAAACAACGGCAAGTGGAGGGTACCTCCCGTATCTTGCTACTTACCCTTTAAAATAACACTTAAGAATTTTAATTAATTAGTAAGTTATAAATCCGGTCTTCCTCTGTAATATGTGTTTTTCATTATTATGTAAAGCATGCGACAAAATATTTGCATTTTCAAATTCTGCACAAAAATACTAAATTTAGGAAAATAAATAACTAAAAATCAACTAAAAATCAATTAAAAATCATTCAGTGGTAGTAATTAGTTTAAATAAAAGGAGTTAATTTATCGAGTTTTTTTTTATCCGACTGTCGATATTGCCAGTATATCAGACAAAGTTAAAAAAAAAGTTTTCCAGGCTATGTGAGAAGGTAAAGGTAAAATCAAAGTTTCGTATTGCTGTTGAGAAACAGGTCGAACAGCTTTTCATTATTGAAAATTAACGTAAATTGGCGAAATAATATTCTGGTTTTGAAAATGTGTGCCTTTCCATTTCCGAAAGCGAAATTTCTTTGCAAGGGAAAAAATACATTATCTTTTATTAATTTTATTCCTAGTTTCTTATAGATAGCCGTGTAAATCCATTACGGAATTTTGAGGTTGGTATCATCACCAGGAATTTTTTGCAAGCTTTAAATTGGCACTGGAGTATTAAAGTTTTGCTCATGAATTTATTTTCCAAAATAAGAGTTTTGCCCTTTTTTAATAATAAAGTAATTTTATGATAATGACAAAAAATTACATTGTAAGTAGTCTGTTTTTTTTATGAATATATACACTTTTAAAACCAAAATCTTTAACAAGGACATTTTTTTTTTAAATATATATATATAATCTTCCTGTTTCCCGCAGTAAAAATCGACTGAAATATCTAATCTGATAATATATAAAAAAGATTGTTCCCCCTCTTTTTATTTTATTGTTTTGCATCATCCGACCCCAAAACAAGCACAAAAACTAAATTATTGAAGATATTTAGAAATTTATGAGAAAGAAATTTTTGCTTATCTTAAACTATGGTGAAGAACTGACCTTATATACTGCTAACGTGTGTGGAAATGAATTCATAAATATACTTAAATACATATTAGCTATGTAAAATAAAATTTTGAAATAATTAAATTTTATAATAATATATTTATTTCTAATTCTAAATAAGACAATATTTTGTGAAATTTTCAGTTCTGAGCGCACTTCCACTCGTTTGGACAAGAAGCTAAAGCCCGAGTTATGCCAACTTAGCAATGAGGGCTGATTTTACAAGAAATATTTTTTCCCTTTCTCTTTATTTATTTATTCGTTTATTTATTTATACGAGACTAGAATCCTAAAACTTTGATTTTGGGTACTGTAATACGCACTTCGGCTTACGTAAAATTGAAAGAGTGTCAGAAAAGTTAAATCAAATGAATTAATATCGGTGGGTGAGTCTAAGAGGAGAAGAATAGAAGACATTTCGCTAAGGATTTTGCTTGATTGAAGTAACATTTGTTTTTAATAAATTATATATATTTCAAATCAAGACGAGTTTTATGGCTTTAACAACTTGAAGGGAATGCTTCAAGTTGTAAGGAATACACCTTTTACTGTAATGTAACTTTTGGAAAATCCTCAATAAGACTCTAAGCAACTTATTGCTATGTCTGAGATGAAAACAGTAATGTAACAACGGTATAAAAAGGCCCTTCGATTTAAAACTTAAGTCAGCTGAACAGAAGGTACACCTGATGCCTACAAATCGGCCAGCAATTTATGGCGAGATCTCAAACTAGAATTTTAAATTTAGAGGCTACGCAGAGACTTAATCAAAGGCTACGCAAAGTAATTTAAAAGCGAAAGTCGGCTCTTAAACTTACACCACCGTGGAAGCACTATCGGTAAGAATACATCAACGAAGACAGGAACTCTTATCTTAGAATAAAAAACTAGTACACGGCCTTCAGCAGGCAGAACATGCTCTGTCTAAACAACTTCATATCCTCACTTAAACACGCGCGAGCTAACTTGCATTCTGGCAGGAAGACGGAAAGAGAGAAGTGACAGATAATAAAACAACTGGATAATTAACATAAATAAATACTACAAGATGTATTTTATAAGCCTGAAAAATGGATTTATATGCCTAAGTTGAATATACTTATAAGAGAATAGAGTTTATGATGCTACATGCCTAAGCCAGTGCCTTATTACTTGCTGTTTTATACTTTTATACTCGGGATATTTCATTCATTTACAATAGTATGTGTGAATGTTACTGTTAGGAATGAATAAAGCAGTATCATCTCAGAACGTTAACCAAGAAAATGTGTGTTTCTTCGAAATTTGGGGGTGTGTTGAGCTTCGATAACATTTATTAGTTTCAACTCGTTGGCAGATTTATTATCTGTACCAAAGTCAAATCAGTTATATTTGATTCCTACGAGATCACGTGCAACACTATCGAATAAAAGCTCTTCAAAACCAACGTTGATGAACAGTGATGCAAAACTTAATCCTTTTTTTTTTTTTTTTTCTTTCATAAAATATTGCAAGCTGTTAGTAAGAAATTGGGCTTTTTGTTAGGGGATGTTTACGTTCGTCTCTTTTTATCCTTTTCTGTTATTGAAATAAAGCTTAGAGCATGCTGCGATCTAATGATTTTTCGGTCCAATTCTTCATTTCATTCCGTCCAAGATGGCCTCCACTTTAATTGTGAAAACTCCCCGTTAAGAATATTATAGTCGACTACTTTAAAGGCCTACGATCATGCGGCAATGAAAATTCCCGCTCCCATATTAATCGATTTGGAGGCGATGGCCACCAGGGGAAAGACGGCCTTCTCCTGTCATGCAAGTTTTACTGAATTTTAAGCGTCATCGCAGCGATTATGAAGTTTGGAGGATAAGTACGTGAAAGAACTAATTTTCATCGTAGCGTTTAGCCTTCTGTTTGTTACATCAATAACCTGACTAATATATGTCATCAACTACTTGCTACTATCCACTATTTTCCTTCCTTCATGGGAGTAAACAACGCTTTTGGTGGGAGAAGAGCACAATGGTGTTTCCGTATGTACCAGTGTATTAAGGTTTTAAAGAATTAATAGCAGATTCGCATTCGTTGTCCCTCTTTGTCCCGAGTGACTTCACGTGCAAAGGGAATGAACGGGGTCGCATGGCAAATGTAAACAAAAGCTAACGTTCGTTCCTTTGTATTCAAATGGCAAGACGCCGCCGATGGATTTGTGAATAATTAAAATCAATGTCGGAATGGACCCCTGATGACGGACACGAATGCTCCCTCCCCCGATGAGGAAGGGGTGGAGAGTTTGGGGTGTGCCAGCCGTTGCCAAGGCAACTGCATGACCCTTGTTAAGGGTGGGAGGCTGCAGTTCTCTAGTCCAGAAGCGAAGATGCGGACTTCAGTTCAGCTTCCGATGGCTCCATCTATATTCTCCCCCCCCCAGTAGCAATTTTTCCACAACAACACACTTACAGACACTTCGAGATAAAAGTTTTGTCAACAAATGCGTAAACACAAACTAGAGTAGTCTTAAACAATTGCTTATGTTTATTCTTGGACTTCTGATGTGTTTGAATTTGATTACGATTGTATAATCAATACTAAAAGGTGCAAACAAGAATTTAGAAGAGTGCTTTCAGCGAGCTTTATCCGTTATACTTTCCTAATTTATTTGATTTCGCAATTATTATTCTTTCAAAGGCGCTTTTCAGGTGCATATGTCGTTATATATAAAGCTGTGCATTTGTCGTCAAGCATTTGTAAGAACTACCTGTATCAAATAATTGCAATAAGTCGATTTAAAAATTTGAAAGTAGTCTTTAAAAAGACTTTTTTTAATCTTATGTTTTAACATTTTATACAAATTCCCCCAAAATGAGTAACTTATATATATATATATATACATATGCTTGTTTAGATTTAATAATATATATATATATATTCTCCTTAGGTAAAGCAAAAAATAAAGTCTTAATTAAAAAAAAAAAAAAGTTTTTAGACTTTATTTTTTTAATTTTGAATTTAGAAAAAAAAAATTTTTTTGGAGGGGGAGTTAGAAAAAATTATTTTCGAGTGTGGGAAAAAAAAATGAATTTTGTTACTAAACGCAACAAAAGATGACGATTTATTCTTTGCTGTTTTCGTATGATTGCTGACATAAAATTGATGCGTGATTGTTCAAAAGTTTTCTTGGGATTTCGTTTCTTTAAAGGATGTTAAACACAAGAAAACATGCCTGATAATAGTCATGCGGCATTTTTGCATCAAGAATTTTGACTTTCAAAAATTCCAACAATTACTAATGCCACTTTAAAATAATGAAATCTTTAAGCCTTTTTCTCTGAGACTGACCTTCACGCAAGCGTAAAGGCATTATAACCGAAAGGAAATCTGGAACTTAATGCTTTCAGGAGAGAAATAAATGACACGCAGTTTTGGCCATTTAGTTTTTTTTATAGATTATTCCCTCACCCTGGAACCCCCCCCCCCCGAGTTCCCTAAAAATGTCTCTATGTTTTAAAAAATATCGATAATTATCTAGCAGGCTGTCGTGGCATAATTTTATCTACTGAAAGTATATCTGTAATAAGGGTCAGAATTATCTGAAGAATTTTATTTTTATTGTCCTAAAATTATTTCTTATTAAGAGTCATTATAATGTTATTATTGTCCTACAATTATCCATTATTAGGAATGAATTAAAAATGCATAATTTTGTTACAAAAAAGTGCATAGAAAAATGGTTTAAGATTTTAAGAGCCTGAAGAGGTATTGCTTTTAATTAGCGAGATTCTGATCGTCACAAATAAAGATCAGAAAGACGAGAGTGTTGTTGCCAGTCAACGCGACGATGCGTAAAATCTTTCATTTATCTTCGATACTATAAAAGTGTGTTCAGTGTGAAAAAATTCTTCATAAAAAGTGGATAAACAAAATACGTTTCTAGTACCCATAAGTATATAAAGATTGCAAAATTTCTTGTTTATTTCATCCTGCACATTATTCTCTGCACCCAAAATAAAACTGAATTGTGGTGATTGAATTTTGTAGTAATATATAGATTGCAATTCTCTCTCTCTTTATATATATCTTAATCTCATTCAAAAATAATTCAAATTTCTTTAATATTTTAATATTTTCCCATTTTTACCATTTTAAGCAATACAGAATCAAACGTCTGATAACAACTGAAATTCTTTAATTTATTCAATAATAAAGGTTTAATTTTATGAGTTGACAACAGTAGATACTTTTTTCGGTTAAAAAGAAGTGGTATCTTTGTATGATTTTTCATATTTTTAATTTTACATAATCTTTAGTTTTTTTTTTTTTTTTTTTTTTTTTTTTAATCGTTTAACTCTTCTTCGAGGTGTTAAACTGTAATCTAAAATTTGTAGATTGCAAATTAATTTCATTTTTTATGTTCGTAATATCTTTAATATTGTTTTAACTCCGCTAATTTCCTATTCTGGCGAAATAATATGTATTGTATTCAGTTGTTGCTAATTGTGGGAAAGATCTGTAGCAGACCTCGAACGCAAGCGATCCAGTTAAAAAAAGTGCATACCTTCTACAAGAATATTTCAATTAAATGCCTGCAAAACTCTCCACATGACGTTCATTTATGATGGAACAAATTTCATAACAAGCTTCCTCCTCTGTACCGTTTAGCATTTCTGTTTTAAATACATAATGTTAAATTCTGTACCTTATCTTTGTGAGATTAATTGATAAACTAGTAGGGATGTCTCGTAAGGTTCAGGGATTAAACTAAATACAAAACTGAGATTACAGCTTTTAATTTTATGTATTATTTATTTATTTCATTTTTAAACTAAAGAAAAATGGCAAATTCTTTTTTAATGTTTATATTATATTCTGAAATTTCAGATTATAACTTCCTTTTAGGAACTTATTTGAAAGTATAAAAAAATAACCGAATTATTGTTTGAATATGAAACCTCTTAGCTTTTTAGAAGAAGCTGCGTACGTGCATAGCATTTTTTACCGGTTTGAAGGGGTGTACGAGCATAATTGCCGATTTCTGGTGTTTGTTTAATTATTTGTTCTTCTTTGTTTGTTTAATTTATTAATTTAATTAATTTCTGGCGATTTGTTTAATCTTTGGCAATCAAGCTTAACTCAAGTATTGGTTTTCTCTTAAGCTTTTTATCTGTTGAAAAGTTTGAATATATTCGAAATTATTTAGTTTTAAAAATACAAATCCGTAACGAGAGGAAAAAATACTTGGTAAAAAATAATAGCGGATTTGAACATGCCATTATGAAATATGATTTGTTTGAAACCAAATAACATAAGATCTTAAACTTTTAGTCTCAGGACTAATATTTAAGTGCTAGCAGTTATTTTGTTTTTCTATTATTTAGTGTTGAACTTTACTTTAAAGTATGTTTCTAGGCGTAGAACACATTTTTATGAGCTCAGCTGAATCTTATGAAAAACAGGGCGCCCCACCAGTGGCCGAATGGTGATCTCAGGCGAACCGGGGGAGCTGCATGGTTGGTTTTCGTGATTTCCCCATGTGTAACGTGCATACGAGTCAGTTTGCCTAAAAAGGCCTTAACGAAGGCATCCTTCCTCCTAGGCAGGCAGACCTCGTGTACTTTGCTATACTTAAATGACTTGAGAAGACGAATCCTTTTGTAAATGTACATTAGCCCCCTACCGATACAAACATTCATTGCATTCTTTGTTTACCAACCTTTTTTTCTTATTTTCTGCTTTCGTAAGATTCTTTTTTCCATTATTTTGCTTTATTCCTATTTATTCTACTTCTGATCCGAGTATTGCAAACAGATCTATGAACACTTTCCCCCCTTCAAGCTGTATTTAAATGGATTTTGAACATGGAATATCTTTTTTATTGTTGTTGATCAAGTTGAGTTTTTTCTGTGTTCGTTATATGTTATTCGGATTTACTTCGAATTTTTTCGATCTTTCGTTAATTTATTAATTTTTTCTAAAATATGCCCTTTATAGATTTTTTTGCTCATTTTGCATTTTTCTTCCCGTCATTTCTAAAATAAGTGTCAATAAGAGATTTGATTTCTATTGAAGAAAATATGCAAGAAAGGGGATTGTTTGCAATAATTTATGATGTTGTTTTATCTTAAAATGTCTGTTTCTGTATCATTAGAAATAAACACGTCATTTGCTTTCTGAAACGTAATTACGAATTTTCGCCGCATAAATTTCTTCTTTTTTTTAATTTACGATTTTTCATCTCGCAGAACTGCGAGTTACTTTATTAATAATTTTTCCGATAGTAATTTTAATTCTTTCATAAATATTTTTAACAGTAATTAATTTGATAGCCTTCATGCTAGCTAGTAATACCCCCCCCCCAAAAAAAAACGCGAAGGAAAAGAAATTAGATTGATCATGTATTGAAATAATTGCAGCATTTTTCTTATTATTTTCTACTTCTTATGCCACACTGTTCATTTATTCTAGCTGAAAATATCTCCTCTTTTCTTATATGTTAAAAATATCCGCAGCGTTTGTGTTTACCTTCCTTCTTAATCTGAATCGAAAAGCACATAAACTGAGCAATTTGATTAAATGCACGCTTAAATGAAGGTATTAAATGCTGATTCTCCCCGAAAATTCAAGCGCCAATCTGGCTTTGTGTGTGCTCATCCAAAATTTTATTGGACCCGCGAATAATTTCATTTACGGAAGCCTTCTAAACGTTCTGTGTTGAATGGTGATCGCTGTCCATTAAGCGCCCTTCACACATTTATTAAAAATCGCGTTTCCTAGTCTTCGGGAGATGCCGTTTCTTTGTTTTGTTGAAAGTGATCGCATTTTATCTGCGAGGGAAGACAAAGATTTAAAAACTTGCCGAATAAAAAAAGGCGCTAAAAATCGCTCATGCATGGTACAATAAAAAGGGGGAGAATTAGATTATGGGAGGGGGAAGAAAAGAGAGGAAAAAAGAAAGTCGCGACGGATTCGGATAGTCTTTTTTTTCCCCCCTTCTCTATTTTCTTCTCTGTTATGTTGATGTTTCCTGCGGCAGCTGTTCATCAGTTTTTGCGTGCCTGGTGACCGCTGCGATCACGTGATACACCCACGGAGGAGATGCTACTCTATTCAATATGCTTAAACCGCTGCAAGAAGAAAGGAGTAACTGTTACAACTGGAAGTGTGTACCGGGGTGAATGAAGCGTTCCGTGAGTTTGAGGGTATATGGCGATCACGTAATGAGGGCTTTTGCTAGATTCTCCACAAGTGCGTGCTTTGGGTTTTTATTTTTCACTACTGCTGGAACATATTAAAGCCAGATTCATTTGTGTTAGGACTAATGCTATACGTTTGACGCTTTTCGAGATGATGTATACCTACGCTAATGACACTGTTAAACATTAATTTTGCATGTATCTCGTATCGGATTGCACGTCTTATTTCTGACTATTGTTCTTCCCTTTCTTATAAGTTTTTCCGCATTGAAAACATTTTTTTTTCCATTGCTATCATAATATATATGCGTACAAAAAAAAATCGTAATCTTTCGGGAGTAGCCTTCGATGTACTTGATGCTTCGAAGTAATAAGGAAAATTCGAAAAATCAAATTACATATATACTAATAATGTACATTCCTCTTTCACTCTCAGTGTATTCAAATAATTTTTAAAGTAGCTGCCTGTCTCTTATAGAATATTTCTTTAATTAAGAGAATTAATTTATATGTTTTATGTAGGTTTTGTATGAAAATAGTCATTGATTATAATTATGTTTCATTTGTAGTACCTGCTGGTAACGAGCTGAATTAATGTCATCATCTTTTCATAATAAACAAAAGGAAAGTTAAGAATTTGCCAGTTGGCCGTTTTCATAATTTTTAGTAATCATTTATATATTTATATTGATCTATTTTCCCCGCGTGTATGATTTTGTACTTTTTATTTGATATTATGGCTTCAGTTACTCAGTGATGGCATTTCGTATACGCCATCTATAGAGCAGCTTATTTCAGGCTGTCCTGCAGTTAGTGCCTTTCACTGACTCAAAATATCCATCTCTATCCGTAACCATTGTTCAGTGAAATTTCTGTTTATTCGGTTTATTAGAAGTGTAAGTTTATTCGAACTCACAAAAGGAAAGTGTGTATTTTTAAGGGGAACAAATGCTGATTATTTTAAACAAAATTTCGATGCACATCTTCAATTTTCGAGTTTAATAACCGTGTGTCGAAGGGTCTTGTTTCGTTTCAATTTAATGATGTCCAGAACTGCGTCCTTTGTGAAAATGTTTGGAACCCGGACGTGCGCATTGATTAGTTTCCTTTTCTGCTCTTCGCAGCGACAGTTCGCCTCTTTCGAGGCGAGGGTCTTGAGCAAACCGCTTCGATTTTAACCGCGCTGTCCGAACAAACTGGTCAAGATTTTCAGCAACCGTTTGCGCAGGTCTCTGTACAATCCTTTGCGTACTCTGCCTCCTTCCTCCTTGAAGCCTTGTAATTTATTCTCGTCCAACTGTCATGGCGGCCAGGGAGATGGAGCTAACCCTTTGATCACTCGGCATGGTCCATTTCCCATAAGAGGGTGCGGTGCTGCTCAGTTAGGCTTTGCGAACTCTCTCTCCCTCCCCCTTCCTTTTTCCCCTTAGGCTTAGATTTTAGACCTCCCTCCCCTGATCGATACTTGAAAATTGGAAGCGGGGTTTAGAATGGCCGTATGCACTTCCCCCTATTTCCCCTCATGCGTGCTAGAAAACAGTGTTGCCCCCTCTGCACGCGCAGCTGCCCAGTGGCATAACGCGGGGTATCTTCCCCCTTCGACCTTCCCGTGCGTGCCACGAAGAGGCCGCTGGTCAATGCCTCTCCTGCATGTTTTTGGAGGGACTCGCGACTAATGGCGGTAGTTGGGGGAGGCTTTTCGAAGAGCGTCTCTGCCATTCGCTTCAGGAAAATTGCGAAATAATTTTGCTGCATGGTCAAGATATCGATTTCGAAGAGCTTACATGTATCTAAAGTAGCCATTTTTCTCTATTATTAATTTCCAGATTAAGAAACGAAATTCCGTGAATTAAAACTGCCTAGAGGACCAGTTGCGAATAAATTGTATTTCGGTTTCGTATTTCAAATCTTCTTAGCATCCTTTATGTGAATTATTTTTAATGCTTTGGGTCAAAAAAGGCCTAAGTTTTATAACACTGTGTTTTTCAGTCCCTAACTTTGAAGAAGTAAGACAAATGTATCGATTAGCTGCTAAGAATTTGAAGATTAGTGAGGAAGAAGATGAATTTGATTATAGTTTTGGAACTTTAAAAAAAAAAAAAAAAGAAACGAATTAATTAATGCTACAGTAGAATCTATTTTACGAGCCAAATATGTGTATTACTTTTTCACCAACTTTTGGAATTTTTACTTTTTTTCCCTCATCTTAACATTCTTTTGATTATGCTTTGTATGTAAAAGAAAGAGAGAGTTTTATATCTACTTTCTCTGTAATATTCATGTTAAGAAATCTATTTTGACAGCTATCAAAGAGGAGATGGACTCATTTGTTCATTTGGTAGTTCTGAAATTAGGAATAAGAATAAATTTATTCATATAGCTTTATTCCGTCCAGTTACATCTACGTATTAAATTCCTGGTAAATTTATTAAAATATATTTCACCTCCCTGTGACATAAAGAGAAACATTTTGCGACGCAGATATAAAATGCTTATGTGTACTTTAGATGTTTTAAACTAAATTATTTACTTTTTACAAAACAATTATGATTAGTAACTTCTAAATTATTAGCAATTAGGCAAATCAGCCATGCATTGCTTCAGAATTTTAAAATGAAGCATTATAAATGAAAACCGCCTTAAGATGTTTTGATTTTTTCTTTTAATTAATCTATATATTATAATCGCCATGTTTAGTTACCCTCCTTGCATGTCGTATATTTGAAAAGAGAATACTTTTTAAAGTGAAGTTAGCGATTATTTGAAGTAAAACATCAATTTTCATGATATTTTATTTTTCCCAATTTCATCAAAAAACACAGTTTTTCATTATCCCTAGAAAAGATGATAATACTGCAGACATGCTAGATGCTGGTTTACGACATAAAATTTTGAAACTTGTGGACAGTTCGATTTGTTTTTTCAAATTGTATATATATATATTTATATATTATATATATATTTATTTTATATAAATATAAAATATATATATATATATTTATTTATTTATTTATTTATTTATTTATTTTGTATATATATATATTTATTTTGTTTTGTTGTTTTTATTTTAAAAGTTTAATGTTTATAACCTTCCCCCATTGAATTAAATGGCACTTTTCGAAATGTCCATCGCTTTTAAAAGAGTAATTTTAATTCGAAATTTTGTAGATGTCTTTTCATTTTCATCCCTTCCGTTATCCTAAAAAACCGCAAAAAAAAATCAACGTCGAAAATTTCAGACTTTTTCCCCCTCTCTTTCCCTTCTTTTACTTTAAAAAAATTTTTCGTAACTTTTTCTTTTAGCCTCTTTTCGTCAATATGTCGATATTTTAAAAAGTGATTTGTTTCTTTTCTTTACTCTGATTGAGCGACTTTTTAAGATAAGATATTTATTTTAATTCCTGCGACAAAACTCTGTTTGCCCTCGAATTAGCAATGAGAGAGAGGAAAAAAAAATGTCATTTGTTGCCGTCAGGAATGGTTTTTATGCGTAATTATTTCGTTAATATGAAAAAAAAAAAAAAAAATGCCCATCGGTCGGAGAAAAAGTGCATCTCTCATTAAGGCCATTATTGGCTCTACTTTGCTGCGTTTTCTGTTAATGACTTATTTATTTGTTAATTTTTCAGAAGAAATGTTTACGTTCGCTTAATTTTAGATACAATTTTTAAGCGCAAAGCATTAGTATTTCTGCTGTTCTGTGTTTTGACCCCAGGTGATGGAAGAAAAAATAATCTTTTCGTTTGAATCGTAAAAGCAGATGCTTTTAAAATAAGACTTGGCCGTCATAGTCTGGCATTTTGTAATCTTTGGGTTTTAATTGCACACTTAACAAATGCACATGCATTAACATAACTTTCTAACTGCTTCTTGAGGTTCAAATTTTAACTTCAGTTTTATTTACATCTAAAATTTAATTCACGGCTCATTTTGAATATTTCTGAAGGCTATTTTTGATATTTACATCATTTTAAATCATGATTGTGTTTCCAAAAGCTTCAGGTTTCATGATAAATTTGTTGTTGCGTAATGATTTGACACTGTTTTAATTAGTTATCATTTTCATGTAGTTTAATTGTTGTACGATGGTATAAATTTAATGTCTAAAAATTATTTTTCTTTTCAAGATGAATCTGAAATTGATTAGAATTGAATTAATTTTTTGTTGATTATGTTTTTGAAGTGTTGATTCAGTTTGGATGGAATTTATTTCGAATTCAATTAAATTTTAAAATGTTTAAAAATTAATCTGCTGTAAACGGACAAAAAAGTAAGCTATGCCTTAAGGACCATTGAAGATACTTTCGATAAATAGTTAAAACAAGAATTCTTACTTGATTACTTAATTTTTTTATTTTATTTTTTACTTTTATTTTTTAACTTTATTTATTTATTTATTTATTAGTTGCTATCGTTAGCTTTTTTCTTCAAAAGTAAATGCACAGTTTTTACTCTCTGTTTTTTTTTTTTTTAAATTAAAATTATTAAAAAAGTGCAGTTATTTTTAAAAAATTATTATATTTTTAAAAGTTGAAATGTAATTTGTTTAGTTAATGTTAATTCATTTCAACAAGTACCTGAAAAAATGCTTATTATTATTAGGTATTGTTTTATTTTGCATATTAATTATCATAAAATTCTTGTTTGCGTTATTATTTATTTATTTCAATGTTCATAGAAAGAATTCGCTTGATGTCATGTAATTATTATTAGCCAAATTATTTTTATTTTAATAATTCGTTTAAATCTTTGAAATTTTTTTAATACGCTTTAATTAAAACTTTTAATTTATTTGTTCTGTTTGTTCCTATAATTAAAGAAAATAGATCTTGCTGTCAAATTATTCTAGTTAAATATTTGTTTATTTATTTTACTTTCGTAATTTTGTGTTTAAAAACTTAATTAATCTTTAAATTATCCGTTAAGCTCAAACTTTATAGCTTCAAATTTTATTTTAATTTTTGTTCTTTTTAAGTGTTAAGGAATATTTTGGTTACTGTAAATATCCTCTACACAAGAGATGGCTGCGAAGCGGTTTCCTGTGTCCTTTCTTAGGCGATAGTAAGATGATGGTTTTGTTTTATTGCGTGTTTACGTTGTGATTTTTATGGCACCCTCGAAACTATTCAGCGGGGACTACCACCAATCCCCCCTATCCCCCGTCGGTTGGATCGATGGCATCGCGAGCAATCGGCGGCCGCCGTGCGAGTTGTGAATGTAAGGCGGAGCGAGAAGTAAAAATAGCGTTACCATGGCACTGGTAGTAGTGTGTGCCACGTGGGTTAAAGCGAGGCAGTTGTAGTAGTAGCAGTAGTACGAGCGCAGGCAGTCCTACTAACACACTCCGAATAGACAGACAGCGAGTAAGGAGAGCCGAGTGAGAAGGAAGTGCGGGGGGGGAAAAAAATCCATCATTGGCTCAACCCTTTTAACACCAGCAGGCAGTAGCGTCGGACAAAAGGCACTGCCTCCCTCCCTCCCGCTTGTGGCGCAGTGGCTAGCTGGCAGTGAATTCATCTCTGCATCCACACACTCCCTTGCTTGCACCGCGGCGGCCGACAGCGGACGGATGCTGAATTCTTCCTCTCGCCATGACAGCACTACTCCCGCTTTTCCAAGTCGTCTTGCCTTTCTCGGTACCTCCACGGCCATGGAACGAACGGGCATCGCATGTGCTACGCCCGTTATCTCCCTCCAAAAACTGAAGAACTTCTTGACACAGCCCCGATTCAGGTTTCCTCATCATGGTGAGTACTTCCCCACCCGCACACGCGGCTTTCCTTTTCTTTTTCGCGGCCCGGGATGCGCGAGCACTGCTCGGCACCAAAGGGTTAGCAACAATAATGGTGGACGCGTTGATTTGGGATTCGCGCCTCGCTTCTCTCTCTTTTTTTCCTCCGTCGTGTCAGGTCCTCAGATGTTGTTTATTTATGAGAAGCTACTCGACCCTTCTCAAGGTTGAGCTTATTATTAGGTCGACGAAATCGATGCTCGGCTGGATATATTTACCGAAACAATTTTCGTTTCTCAGAAAGTGAAGGATATTGTTTACTATTATTGTGTCGGATGCTCTTTGCCTTTAGTTTGTTCTTGATGTTCTTTTTCCCTTCAATTGCTGTATTTGTGTTGAAATTTGCACATGTGTGCTTCTCAGATGTTTTCACTTCCATCCTATATGTTTAGGAAAGGGAATGTGAAAAAATTTAAATCATTCAATAACTCTTAAAAGTGCTAGAAAAAATGCGCGTGAAAATCACGTGGTATGATTTAGCTTTGTTTTAGAAATCTGCAATAGATTTTTTTGTGTCAAGCCATTAAGAAATTCAGTTGAATTATTTCTGAATAACAAATAAACAAGCATCTTGTTAATTATTTCTTAATTCACTTAAATATTTGGGGGACTTTTTTTTCCTTCCGGAGAATGTTGATAGACAAGTAGAAAATATTTTAAAGACTCAGTACACAAATTTTTTTCTCAAGTTTTTATAAGTAGCTTGATTTGCTTTCTTTCTTAAATTCATTTCTTAAATTCACAAAAGAAATTGGAAGAAAATTCTTTCTTGAATTAAATATCTGTTTTGTTAACGTAATAGGGAACTATATTGGAGGAAAGAAAAGCATTTGTACAAGAAATAGCTTGCCACGTTTTGACCGTTCACAGAAATGGTGCAGTTTCTTTCATTGTTTACATTTTAGCAGATGCTGTTGAAGGCAAGTTCGCTTTTATTCCACCTGATATATATATATATATATATTCTGTAATCACATTTTTCACATCCAATCGGAAGAACTTCCTTGATCTACTTACGTTTTTCGTTTGTTTACTAAAATATTTTTTGTTGCTTGCTCGGTTTAGGAAGTAGGAAGATATATATTTATTTAAAGTGTTTTCTTTATCGTTTTCATTGGTTTAGCTTTAAAGACCGATTGGATCAATGTATAAAATGCGGATATAGCATTTTCATGACTGTCAAACAACCCATAAAATTCACACCTCCTGTATCTTCCTCTACATTGGTGATTTCGAAATGCAATGTTTCACTCCTTTTTAAATATATCTGTGCAAAACAATTCTGATTTTAGTAGTTCAGTAAGATTGAAAAAATCTCTATGTGTTGAGTCTTTTTATTCTTCTCTATGTTTCCAAAATTTATTTTTAACCAAAGAAATGATTTTCTGGTCACTACATAAAGAAGAAACTACAACTTTAGCCAACCTGGAGGATAAGCAGAACTGGCTATTGGAAACTTAAATATAAAGACCCCTTATTCATTTGTAAGAAATTAAGATATGTTTTGTATTTCCTTGTATCAAATCATGCAAGAGCAATTGAGAGGCAAATTTGAATAGGAAGCTTATAGAAATTTTGAGCTTAGATGTCTTAATTCTGTATTCTATATGGCAGTTAAGTTTCTTAATTTATCGATAGGTTTGAATCATTTTATTATTGATTTTTGGTATTTTACTTTTAATGAGATCACTTTAGTAGAGAATTCAGTGATAAAACCCTATATATTTTTTTTGAATGAAATATATTTAAAGCTATCATTTCTTTCGTTATCTGAACATGACAGTGCATGTCTTACTTTATGAAAAAAAAAAAAGACCTTCGTATATATATCAGTAGGTATTTATTTAAATGAAAAAAGTGTATCCAAAGTTCGCAGTCTTTGTCATAAAATCATGCGCGTATTTTCTGTCAATGTTTATACGTCTAAAGAAGAACTTTAAGAATGCAGAAAAACTACTAAATTTGACAAACAAAATGCTTTAATGAATTTACAAAATGGTCTTTAGTGTTGCAGGTTAACCTTTTTATAGTATTCCTGGTTAGTTATACGATATTTCAAAAGGTTTTTCTACTTGATTACCATACACGTTGAAGATTGTGTATTCGTCTACCCAAAATGTCAGAAACCTTATTTTGTGAACTGCAGTGTTATATAATCTGAAATCAGGCATGACAAATGAAAATGTTGTTAACAGACAATAAATTAAGAGAGAAAGAGGGTTTTTGTTTGGCTTCCTTAAACAGGTTTCTCATAAAAATTATTCATGTGTACTACTGTTCTATTTTATCAGCCATTCTTTTCAGTCACCTACATTAAATATCTAGCTGTAAATCTAATTACCTGTGTTTGCCAATTTCTTACGAAGAATCAAAAACGAAGAAGCACACCATATGCATATGAATTCAGTGAGCAAAAACTAAAGAAATTCCGTATGTCATCTTTAGGATGAGAAGAATGTGAAAGCCAACCTGAATTTTAATGAAGATAAAGCAGGTCTGATTTTCCTGACTGCTTCAGCCATTTTTTATTCCGGCGTACGGATTGGCTGCATGGATGGTTTCGTAGCTTTCCTTACGAGTAATATAAAAACGGGTCAGTTTGCTTTAGAATTTCTTCCCCGAAGGCATTCTCTCCTTGGCAGGTAGCCGTTGCGTGTTTTGCCTTAATTAAATAACAGAAATTCTTCATTTCGCATGTTGTTATTCTTTCCCAAATTTCAAAAAAATTCGTTTGTGTGGTAACAAGATTTATATAAGATGCTGTAGCAGAGTCCTGACTTGAGTGTACGCAGATATTGGTAACTTCTGCCGTTAAATTGAATATTTTGAAAAGGCGTCATTCTTCATTTACGTGCAATATATATATATGAATCATTAAAATAAAAATTTAAAGCATCTATTTTGCTTATTAAATAAACTTTAAAAATTTCTGAATATTTTTTTCCAATTTTTCAAACTAAGATCTTAATATTTCATTTAATTTTTACGGCTATTGTTTGGCACCTCGGAAATACCTTTTATGAAGTTAAGCTGCTTGTTTCCATATGTAGTTTCCATATGTATATGTTCCATGTGTTTCCATATATTTCCATATGTTTCCATATGTATTACGGATGATATTTCTAGATTTTAATCATTTTGATTTTTTATGCAGCTATTTTGTTAAAAAAACTTTTAAAAGGCGGTCGTTTTTATTTTTATGGAGCAGACTTTTATATATATGTAACGTTAATATTATTATCGTAAATGCTTTGTATTTTTATTTAGTTGTAATTATAGTATTTGGTCGAAAGGCTTCTTTGTACAAGGATAGGCAGAGCACTGTTTAAGAGTGCTTCCTTCCACATGATAAAAAGGCATTTGTCGTTTA
Source organism: Stegodyphus dumicola (assembly GCF_044657685.1). Lineage (NCBI taxonomy): Eukaryota > Metazoa > Arthropoda > Arachnida > Araneae > Eresidae > Stegodyphus > Stegodyphus dumicola. The sequence continues at coordinate 73,972,778 of NC_140780.1, forward strand.
TGAAATTCTATAAGTGAAGCAACTATATCTTAAAATTAGCAGATAATACTTATTTGATCTCTGAAGATTCTAACCATTCACGTTTCATGAAACTTAGCAAATTTAATGAATAAAAACTTGATGATAAAATTATTGAAGCGATGAATGTGGTATTTTGATTATTGCTGGAAGTTTTCGTTTCGTTTCTATTTGCCTGTTAAATGTCATGGTTTTTATTGTTTGTTTAATTTGCTTATCTGTGTATCCGGAAGAAAGATAGAGAGAGAATACGATAGAAATGATATTATTAATCTTTTAGAATGATATTTCATTTGATAATATTTCTTGCATTAATAGATCACACCTCATGTTCCACTTAAATTTATAATTAGACATTTTCTTACCGTAAGTCAAGAAGCCACTACATGTTCTTGGCATGAAAAGTAAGTTTTACATTTTTCACTTCTTAAATATTTTAAGGAATAAAAAGACTTTTTAAATTAATGTTTCAGTTCTATATTATACCCATTAAACACATTTTTTTAAAAAAATGATTTGTCTTCTTACTTAATACACGCAACTCTAAACACGTAGCAATTTTAAAAGGGTATGTGGGCATGAGGTGGAGGGGGTATTTGTAAGAAAAATCAAACATTGACTTAAAATGTTTTAATAGCGAATCTTCAAGTCTATCCGATAATGTCGCTGCCTGTTCATATCTCTAAGGTGCCGCTGCTAAGTGCCGCTGCGCATGTATTGTGACACTGAAAATTTAAATAGTAATATTGATTTAAAGAGTTTTTAAAAGTCGACATTTTCTCTTAATGCAATTAAAAGAAAGTGATTTCATGTTTCCTAAATATGAAAACATATTTCATATGTTAACGAACTGATAAGTATAGATTAAAGCAGAGAACTTAAGGAAAATGTGTGAAAAAATGCTTCTTTTTTGACATGACAACATTCTAATAAAAGAAGCATATTTTACAATTTTTATGTAATATATTGTCATCTTTTATAATCATGAAATTATTTTAATTCCCAAGAAAGGAATTAAGTTACATGGACATATCACACACATATTCTATTAACAACTGGTATAAAATACAATGAAATATGTTTAATATATTAAGTACAAAATGTTGCTTCATACGCTCATAAATATATTGCATAATATATTGAGCATATGAACTCTTTTTTTTGGGGGGGAAGGTTATGCCTTCACTTTTTTTTTTTTTTTAATTACGTGTTGTTTAATATATCCCGAAAGATAAGTGTATGAATTTATTTCCTCTTTAACAAAAACCATTTTACTTAATTGTAAAAATCCTTCATAGCAAATATCACCTTATTTAATTGTAAAAGGTTACCTAAAGTTTTATGTTCATTTATAAGGTCAAAACTACCTTCTTTGTTTCATAAAAATTTTTCAAGCATGTATATATTTTTATTAATGGAGAAACTGACTCTTTTTCCAGTGCTATCAGATTCTATCTTTATTTTTGATTAAATAAATCTTTTTCTCCCACTTCACTAATTAATCAAATTATAATTTTCGCCAGCTTTTACTGTTCTTTTGTTAAACCATTGACACTGTTTCCTTTGCACATGATTCCTGTTTATTTTCCAATAGCTTTCAACAAGCTGTGCATATTTTTTGTTCTTTAAGAACAGCTTAGAATTCATTAAAGAATACGATTGAAATGCTTTGAAAAGAGGAAAGTTATGAGCATTGTAAAGTTTAAATGAAGCCTAAGTGTTTTGTAGTGACATATAAAATTTAACTGTCGACTTATTTAATTTTATTCCTTTGTTTCATTTTGCTATACTAAAAATATAAAGCTTCCTATATTTGTTTTCTTCTCTAATGCGCTCATAAGTCTGGATATGGGAATGGCACTCGATAAGGTATTTCTCCCACTTCCCTAGCGTGCCTTCGTGGTGTAACGGTAGCACGCTGGGCCGGTATTCCAGATGTCCGTGGTTCGATTCCCGGCGAAGGTGGTTGCATATTTTTCATATTTTCTGCTTCCAATCAATCTAATGACTCTACAACTCTTTCAGAAACACTGACTGCTCTGTATTTGCCAGATATAACTTTAAGAAGGACCAAAAATTAATAGCGGTAAAATATTTTTGTGGAAATTCTAAAAAGTTATTAAATTCTGTTGTTTGAAAGTTTTCAACAAATAATGATGTGACGAGAGTATAGTCTGTGTATTATCTTTTAACTTTTATAACGTTTAGTTGACACAAGAAATTGATAAGCACATTAATATGATGGACCCACTGGCGATGTTATAGCATCTTATATATTCCATGTTTACTCTATTGAACGAATAAATGCAAAGAAATAATAAGAGTGCACACAGATAATGTTCATTCCGAGTGATAGTTCACTGCATACATTGTGAAAGTATGTAGTTCTTTGGTGCAGCTGGTGGAAATTCTTTAATTCATCAGATTATTTTTCTCAATTTAATTTAATTTTTATTAAGTTTAAATTCTTCTTGACCTTCCGCCCGCCCCCCCCCCAAAAAAAAGAAGTTTCTTGTCATCTACTTCTATATACTTTTTTTTTTTTCTGTTGGGCGGGAGAGATTTTAAAACTTCTACTAAATAATTCTTTGTTATAGATTGTGATTCTTGTAAATTAGTGAAATTATACTTGATTTATTAATGTCCGAAAATATCGCAGAAAATCTAATTCATTTGAATTTCTTAAAGTAACTCTTTCGATTAGAAAGTTTATAGTAACTAACTTTGAATTAAAAAGAAAGAAGAATTTTTTTTTCTAGTTCACAGTGAAATTCTTTAAAAGTAGCTCACATGTTACATGATGAATTTTTAAGCCTTTTATTTTTTAATACACATTAAATCATCTTAAAACACAAGTCTTATATCATGTTATTTTTAATCTGTAAATTAAGATTTTATGCATGTGGATTTATTTATTCGTGTTGACAGTATCTTCTCCTTAAAACTAAATTTAGGCAATTTTCTCCAAATATCTTGAAAAGTTCAAATGGTCAAATACTTTTTCTGTTTAGCATACTCAGCATAATGCTTTTTAGCAGTGTTTTAGAGAATGTGTTATATTTAGAAGAGGTATTTGGGAAAGAAGGGGGAAAGTTCAAAGGGCAAATTAATTTTATCTTTTCCAGCTTCTTGGACATGCAGAATATAAATCCCTATCTTTTTATTTAACAATGTATTTCGTTACGTTTTGATCATTACTAAGTCATAGTGCTTTGCAATAAAGATGACATTATTTTAGAATTTTTTCAGACAGTTTTTGTTACGCCGGAAATTACACTGCGTAGGAAATTTATTAACTTGGTAAGTTTTTCTGTTAGTTGCCCCTATCAGTAAGCAAAAGAAAATAACAATCATCAAACATTTTCTTTCCATTCCTCTCTCCACTCTTTGTCCGTTCATTCAAAGATGCTGGCCGCATCATACTGAAAAATTTAAATTGTCTGACCTATATGATTCCTATTATAAATCAGTGCATATGACAGGCTCACATGCTGCAATGCTGTCTGACTCAGGTACCGTAATGAAACGGAAGTTTGAAGGGGGTTGTAAGCGACTAGTATACTTTCTTTATCCCGTCTATGGTTTATATCATACTGATGACGTGACAAAGGAAGGAAAGGGGGAGCTGAGGGATCGTATCTGTAATGTGTTTTAGATTCTCGTGTGAGTCACCTAACTCTCCCATCGTAACTTAGAGGGAGTGCACCAGTTACACATCGCTTTTGAATAGCACGAATTAATTCAGCTGCGAGTGATTGCCATTCTGTAGTATTTATTATATATACTGTAAGAAGATCGAAGTAAATTTTTAACCGAGTTTTGGATTTTCAAAAATAGTGCTACTAAATGTCAAGGCGGACGCGCTTAGTCTTTGTGAGGTATGAATCAGTTCATGTGCATGAATTCTGAACTTTATTGCTGAGGAACCCTTGTAGTTGTTAATATTTTCCATTCAACAGGACCCCTTCTTCCTGAAAATTCTTGCATCTACCTGTTACCAGCGACAGTTTGTAACCCATAATTTTAAGCCATATAATAAAAGATGTGTCTTATTTGAATTTGTGAAATCTACGCAGAGAAAAAAGCATTATAATAACACTGATATTATTTTTTGCTGGGTTAAAAGGAACACAGCGTTACAGTAAAAAATAATGTTGCCAGCAGGGATAATGTCTATGCTATAGACTATATTCGCGAAGACTCCACGAATAAAATCCTTAATTCATTTCTTAGTAACTCAAATTCTACAGAGCTGGAATCGAATCCTGTCATTATTAGATGAATAATGATGAGCCATTCTAATCAGTATCATCACTAGTCAGTATCATTTGTAGCTCTATATTTCGCATATCTCTATAGTTTTATGTTCTTTCTGCAGGTGCCGTTCTAAATACATATGAGGTCTAGTGTTAGAAATAATAATGCTCCAGTTCACGGAGATTTATCACATCGAGTATTAATAGTGTTTCCAGCTAAGCTATGTGTATGGTTTGTGAAAAATAAAGATTTTTGGTAGCTATAATCATGTGTGACAAGACTAATATAAAAATGGAACTTTTAATACCTATGACGTTGTTAGTACATCCAATGCTTTTGCTGAGCTAACACTCCTTCGCGATCCGAACTTATGCTTGAGTTAACCCCACATTATGGTAGCTTCTGTTATCTTCAAAATGAAATCAAAAATGGCATCTGGCATATTCTGCAGATCCCTTCGTGCTGCTTCACGCTTTTGGATTTGTGAATGCACCCCCCTTTTGGGGAATGAAAGGGCGGGCAAGTGTTTCTATTTATTCCTGGGTGCCGAATGAATCACAACCAGGGGGAAAAAAATTAGCCACTGAAAGGGTTGAATGGAAAAGGGGTGCGAAAGGAAAGGGGTGGGATTTCTGCAACATGCCTCGTCAAACCTCGCCCATTATCTGTCTTAGGGAGACAGAAAAGATGATACACAGTATTACACAATGGACTCAGCCAAGTACGTCAGCCCTTGCTTTGTTTCCACCGAACAACGCTGTGCAATAATCAAGGGGATCGCCTTGTGTAATGAGCAATGAGTAGACATACTCCTGGCAGCGGACACGCATCTTCGGTTTTAGCTACAAGAGATAAATTGCTTTTGATTTTGACGTTTAGAATTTGGAAGAAGCCGAGAGAATAATGCTATTCTCTTTGCTGCATGCACTCAGGCCTTTCTGTTTTTTCTCCTTCTTATCCGAATACTTAAGTGTTTTTGATTTAGGACCTCTCCACTGATTAATAATGAAGAGTCAGATAATGAGAATGGGTTGTTGAATCTGCTTCGTGCAAAGTTTTAGAAAGGTTAGTGAAAGAGGAAAAAATACTTTCCTTTTTTTCGAACAATTATGCGATCGTATTCTTTCCTCAATATCTTCAGACAATGTGGCATACGTTTCGGGTGATTTATCAATAAAGAAATGATACGATGTTTTTATTCAGTCTTGTCATTGTGCATTCTTAATGTCCACGGACTTCTGTGAACCCCGAAGACTTTCAGAGCACCGACTAGGGGTAGTAGATGTCTTTTGAGTTATCGTATTTTTGAAATCATATTTCATCTCTGTAATTTAAGAATAAATTAAGATAGATCATAATAGAATAAATAGAATAAGATAAGAATTTTGTTGTGTGGTTTAAAGTGGCATATAGTGAAGTTGATGCATACAGAAAGAAAAAATTGTGCCATTTCCAATTTCTGTTTTAATTATTTTTTCTCAGTTTAAAAGTCAGTTATTCCAACGTGTAAAATGCATTTCTTTAAATTTCAAAGTAAGATTAATCTTGTAGTTTTACTGACTGTATCTGCTTTTAATATTTGATCTGAAAATAAAAATTTTATAACTTTACGTAAATAGGAGTTTTCTTAATTTTTATCATTTATAATTTTGAAAATATTTTGTTTTAAAATTGAAGTCTCTTACATCTGAAAGATCCTGAAATTTAGCTTATACAAGATACAAAATAAAAGTGGATATACACAGGAGTTTGAACTGAACTCCAATAAACGCATCAGTGATTTATCGCTAATTTTGTTGTGGATGATCAGTAAATAATAGAAATGAGCGTAACGTAATATAAATTTAAATCCTACAAAAAGCACGTATAAAATGTTTGGTGAAACGCATAAAAACTTGGTTAAATGTACTAGAAAGAAGACTTACTTTGTTTTCTTTCTAGTAAAGCTAAATGTTTGAAAATAAATCGTACTATTACTACAGGACAGATATACTAATTATAGTTGCCATTTAATGAAAATACATCCATGCGCATTTGTTTTCATTGTTAAAAGAAAGAGATACGCCTTTCGGATCTCTTTTGATTTCTTTTCACATATTTACAAAAGAAATTTTTGACAGTCTCAAAAATCTCATTCATATTTTGTACCGAAGTAATTGTTGTTACATATTATGTGTTTCTTCTGACTCCCCCATGTCTTAGATATGTTATGCTTGAAATTTAATCTCTGAATAGTGAGAAGCTGATATATGAATCTTCCAATCGCTTTTGAATAACACCAAGGTGTGAAATCAATTGCAAGGTGTGGTGCAAATATCCTCTTATTGAAGCTGGTATAGGGAAAGCATTGTTACTTCAGTCTCCCATTCAGATCTTTTTTGTGCTTCGTTATACTTCACAGACTCATTGTAATGAGGTGCATTGCCTTCATTGCCTTTGCGTAATGGACTGCGCCTCAAGAGACTGAAGACAAGTTCCTAAATTTCCTAGATAAGCTGCCAAAGCGTATCAGGAGTTAAATTGTAGGGAAGCTTTAATGGGAACCATTGAATTCTTCATAATCGTAAAGGTAAAAAGCATAAACTAGCATGCATTTTTAATTTTCACTTAAGAGGAATTAAAATTTTACCACAAAAAGACAGCATAATAATAAAACGTAAATACTTATCGAGTGTTAAAAAGGTTTTTAATTCTAAAATTTGTTTTTGATTTGATTATCTTATGGCGTTTTATGAATGACGCAAGAAATCAGTAAAATTTATATCGAAACGTTAATCAAGAATTTGTTATCTCAAAGTAATGATTCAAAGTGATTATTTTAAGCCATTTTAAAAAATTCAAACTATTTTGTATCAAAACTTTGTCTACCAGTCTTTCAAGAAAGAATCTTTTAGAAGAAACAAAATACTAACTTTAACGAATACACGTATCTGAAATCTTCCGTGAAATATTTGGGTTTATTTATTTTTAAAAAATCTGGATTTTTTTTAATGTTTTGCGCAGAATACTTTTTTTTAAATGTAATGTATAATGTTATTATCACCATTAACGACTTACTATTTAATAAATGTAAAAAAAAAAACTATCTATTATAGTATTTCTTTAACTGTAAAACTATAACGTGTATGCTACTGAAAAGAAACTTATGATGAGAGAAGTATAAAACACTAATCCTCTAACTGCTAAAGGGAGACACACCATAAGAAGCCTTAGAAGGTTCTTGCAATCCCATGCCCAACCTTTTAAAAAAAGGGGGGGGGAATTCATGGATCTCGCCAAGATAGACAAGGTAGTTGACAAATATAGTTGGTTATTTTAAGTTTTAAGGGTTACGTTTTCTTGGTTAGACTGAACCTGGATGTAACTCTTTCCTTTTGGATATTTTCAGATATTTTTGAAATCAAACGACATGCAACAACTGTCTGATAGAGGGCTGAATTAAATATTGATTTCAATAGTACAATTACATTTATGAAGACAAACAAGTTAACTTATGAAAGAAATTAATTTTTGTATTATTCACTTAAATTTTATGTGTGCAGTTTCATTTTCATGTTTATAAGGCCCTTAATTAATCTTACCTAGGCTTTCGGCGCAATACATATACATATTATATGAATTTATATTCTATAGTTTTATGTGTCGTGTATATATTTTGCTTGAAGATAAATACGCGAGATTTAATTTTATGTCTGGTGTATACTCAACATATAACACTATCATTTAAATACGTTTCATAAGAAAAATGCTTCTATTTCTGAACAAAATTTGAATTTTTTAAATTAATTTGGAAAACAATCGATTCCTCGTACTACTTAGATAGGCAAATAATGCTTATAAGGTAATATAACGAACAATAACAATATATTAAGTGCAAGAATGGTTGCTAGTTTGTAAACGAATCAGGAACAAGTTTAATAAATGCCATATTCTGCGTGCAAAATCTAATGTATTCTTATTTATGTAAGCTTTAGGATAACACTATTACATGTTTTATACGATGTATTAATTACCTTCAAAAGAGTATTCTCTAGAAATTTGCTAAAACATCATTTCATAACTTTTTTCGAAAATAAATATAAAAAAATGAATGAAAAATGAAAAATTAATTTTAAAAAACTACGTCTCTCTGCGTAAATTTTGTAACCTATAATAGCAGAAATACGGCGTTTTTATTTTTGACATATGGATGAACTGCTTGGATATTTCAACAGGAAATAAATTACTCTAGCAGGTATGAAACAAATTTTGCTTCAAATCGTGTGTCAGACTTCTGTCGCAAGTCAAACCTGTGTACCTTCAGAACGAAAATAGTTTGGAAGAAATAATCTGAGTCATGCTTCAGATAATGTGGAAGTTTTGTAAAGATACATGATAACAGGAGCGCAGCAAATATTTAAGCATCTGACATTTTTTATGACGTCAGGCACCTGTACTAACATTTAAAATGCATTTTGAGCGCAGCGGGAAGCTACTAATCAAGTACGGAATATGTTTCTTTCCTTTTCAGACGTTTTATAGCATCAGAATGGCCATTTTTTTATTATTATTATTAAAAATAGTTCCTTCAGTATCTTATGCGAAATCCGTGTAAATATTTTCTATCTGAGTTCAAAAATAAAATTTAACTTGGATTAATTGTAGTATTACTCATTCAAGCAATTTGATATAGTAAGTCAGAATCTGTTATAATATGTTATGATAAAAGTCAGGCTTTTGTCTTCAGAATATCGCTGACATACTTATATGGAACATGAAGCGATAAATCGATAATGTTTAAATAAATGTTAAAAACTATATTTTATAAATAAAAGAAGCGATATCTTAGAAATTCCATCTTCGACCATATTCTGAACGGGAAAATTCGTTAAGACTAATAAAAGCTGGTTATAAAAGAATGAATTTCGACATGATCTTATAAATCACTTTTAAAACCGTAGCGTACACGGGACGAGCTTCCATTAAGTTTTATTGCAACATTTTTAGCCTATCTTCAGATTCTTTTATTACAACCTGTATTTTGAATTACAGAATATTTGAAAAAGATGTCTATGAAGAAATTAAACAGATTTTCATTCATGTAAGAATCTGAGTTCTTTAAGAAATCCTAGTTTTATTCTCTTGCATTGTATACATGTGCGAATAATGTACACGTTGCACTTTTAAGATATACTAAATGTCACCACCGGTTAAAAAATATATCGCCGAATCGATTTGAACCCTCAACTCACTCATAACATGGAAATTTCAGTTTCATAATCGAGAAGGAGTTGTTTGTTTCAATGAAACAGCCACATTCTTCCTATCTGAATAATTTTAAAGTTTATGAATGGTGTTTAGAAATGATTATATAACATCTGTATACGATTCAAAATTTTCCGCATGTTTTTTTAAGTGAATTGGTATAAATAATAACAGCAACAAATTAGTTCATTTTCACCAGCTTGTAGGACCAGCAATTCTTTTTCAAGGACTGTGGCGTACATTTAATTTTACACTAAACGGCTGTATGATAAAATTTTAAGTAATGATCGCATTAATGTCTATACATGCTTTGTTAGAAAATTTTGTGAAAAAAATTAATGTATGGAGCTGTATTAAGTATTTTGAAATTCTGTCTAAACTTGATCCTTAATTTCTTACGCTAAGACTTAACGTTCGTGGCTGCATACTATCAGAAAAAGATATTCCACTGAAAGGGAAGTAAAGAAAAAAAAAAGTGCAAATTTTATGAAGTTTTTTTTTTCTTTCAGTCTCATTTTTGAGTCATTAATATCAGAACAAAAACATGTTAAATGAATAAAAAAGCATTGTTCTTTGGAAGGAATTGCAGCGGTTGTTAGGCATATTTAAAGTTAATACGTTTTGTGCGCGGTTCTTACGGCCCCAGGCGCTTGAGTTTGCTTTTGTATCTTTCTTCTAGGGCCGCACCGAAAATTCTCGTCGCTTCTTCTAATGAAATAAATACTAATTTAGCTAATTTTTGTCGCTAGCTAAGCAATCAGGCAAAGCGACTAAATATTTGTTTTCCTTGATTAAAATATTACGCAAACAGGCTGAATGTATTTATATGCTTTAGGGTATGAGAACAAATAAAAAGAACCTCTTGGATGGTGAGTTTTTTATGCCATCGTGTACGAAAACAGATTTTTTTATAACCATCAATTCCTTTCCCCCTTCTTGTCCTATTTCTCGCCATCCCATCCCACCCCACCCCTTCGCCCAGTTTCGGCTTATCTCATTGGTCGTTGAGAAATAGGGTATGAAGATGGGATGGGCGATCATGCTGACTATTTTTGTTGAGAAATATGCGAAAGAAAACTGATGCCGACTAGCATACCTAATTAACTGCTAATTAATTCTCTTTCTGCTTAGTAGTATGAGAAAATAGTAAAGAAACAAACGCCTGATCTGGAAAGAAAGGAAAAAAATAGCCTCTGCCTTAATTTTACTTTCTCCCATAAAATCCATCCAGACATCTTTTAATTTTGCTAATGTGGATAATTTGCGCATTCAGCGCGCTCTGACGGGGCGTAAAACTCAGTTATGTCTGGCACTTTATTATTTCTGCCTTTTTTACCGCCCCCTTTCGTTCATGCAATCTCATTCGCAATTGAAAACTTGAATTTACTTTCCCGATTTCTCTTTGGATGATATAGCTGCTAGACTTGCATTCGATGCGTAGGTTTTGGGCTCCCCCCCCGTTTTAATTACGGTTTCTGAGGTGGGGTGAATCATTCAGCCATACCATTCATGCTTAAATTCATAGAACGCATAAATTATATTGCATTTATTTGCTTAGTATAAGACATTTACAAATGAGTATAATGAAGTAAAAAATAATAATTTAGTTTGGAATTGCAAAATACTGAAAAAAAAAATTTCTTCTCGCAGGCTTTAAGGTGGTTACACCTGAAGTATATTTTCTAGTTGTAATCTAATGCAGAAAATGTTTGTTTATTCATTTACTATTTCCATACATGTTGCTTTAAAATGTGTCATTTTGCTTTCATCAGCAACAGAAACATGGACTTCTCGATATACCGACATTGTCAAATGCTTTGCTAACTGAATTGATGAAAACATACTTCGCGCATGCTGCTAATAAATATGGGTATCTGTAAGATACTCAAAAAGAACTTTGTTAAGTATAAAAAGTTTGTACTATGACGACGCAACATGTAAAGCCGTATGATCTAAATGAGCTGAGTTGAGTTGAGAGCAGAATCTGAACACCCGTGCGGCTTACTAAGACTATTCGGGTCTAGTCCAGGTTCCGCAACTATCCGGGTTAACACCTCATGGGGCCTATAAGGGCATACGTTGGTCCTGTATACATGCTTACATAGTTCATAACATATGCTTATAGTTACATAGTTCATAATATATGCTTACATAGTTACATAGTTCATAATATATGCTTACATAGTTACATAGTTCATAGTACATGCTTATATACAAGTAGTTCATAATACATAGCTCTTTCATAATACTTGCTTACATAGTTCATACATATACATGCTTGCATAGTGCATAGTTGCTTACATAGTTCATAACATATTGAGCCTGTTACATAATACATACATAGTTCATAATAATTTTCATTGGCCATAGTACATACATGTTTCATAATATATTGAGTCTGCTACATAATACATACATAGTTCATAATAATTTTCATTGGCCATAGTACATACATGTTTCATAATATATACAATAAAAATTAAAAAAAATAAAAAAATAAAAAAAAATATAGAAGAGAGAGAGAAGAGAGATTGACAGGGAACTACTCCACACTGCACAAATCTGTTCCCAATTCCTCCAGTTTCTGCATTATCTTGCATATTTTGATGCGAAATGCTGGCTGTTTGATCAGATAACGCTTATGAGAAGTTGCCTGTCCCGGAAGCTGCACATGCCACTGTGCGGTTAGAGGGCATTGGGTCAAGTAATGGTCTGGTTTACCAATGCCTCCACAGACACAACTTTCGGTATTTGCAATTCCTCTCTCATAGTAATAGGAGGGGAAAGGCCCGTGCCCCGTCACAAATCTCGTTATTTGTGAGGATGACTCGAGGCGATCGAGCGAAATTTTGTGGTAATATTCATAGGTCTTCCTGCTTTGTTCGGTAGAGTCCCATTCCCATTGCCACTGGTGCTGAATGATCAAAATGAGTAATTTGTTGCCAAAATAACATTTGAGGCTAAACTTTAAAATCTATCGCAAAATAATTTTCGAAGCGTCAGGTAACAAAGCGTGGCCTTTATCTCTTGTGTCAAATATAAAGTCGTAATTCAAAACTCAAGATAATTTTAGTGTATTTTAGTGTAAATTCAAAACTCGTGTCGTAATTCAAAACTCAAAATAATTTTAGTGTATTTTCTTCCACTCGTAATTGTATGCCTCGTTACTGCACTTAAATAATTTAGTCTATAAAGTTAATCCTCGGCAGCGAGATATATTCTCGCTAAAGTTATGTATGATGTATTGTTTAACGTATATAAATTCTCGAATATCTTTAATCCGCGGATATTTTTAAATCACTAGTTTCATAAACTGTCAAGAATAATAAATAGAATGAAAAAAATCATTAAGAAGATCCGTTTTGAAAGAGTACGCAGCAGTCTTCTACAAGATTCCAGCTGACTATGCAATAAAATAAAACTCTTGCTTATTTAATAAAATAATTTTACTCTGAAAACAGCTTTTTGATGGACGCTGTTGATGCGTTTAAATCTGTTGTTAAAACTAAAAAGTTAAAATTAATTCGTTTCTCGGATCCTAATGCTCTGACATTTCGATTAGACACAGCGAAGCATCTTTTCGAAAAATGGGAGATTGCTATAAAATACGCAAGTCTATGCCATCAAATCCTATATGAGCTTGGAACAAGCTATTACTGTAAATTATATTTTCTTACGTGAAACTCATAATAAAGAAAACACGATATCTTTAGAGGAAAATCTATACTTAGGACAAACAGAACTCTTTAGTGATGCTGAAATCGAATAGTAATAATTTCTGTAATTAAAAAAAAAAAAAAAAAAAAAAAAAATTACCTGTACAAAATGTTACTTATAAATGTATATAATGCTTTGTTTTCTTTTACCAAAGATAATAAATCAGCTGTATAAAATGTTACCGGAAATATATGTCTCTGATGTGTTATTTGATTTCTTCACAAAATAAAAGGCTGCAATGAAAATTTCAGAAAATAAATTTAAATGAAAATATTTAAGTTTTTTGATTAAAAAAGACCCAGTTTTTTCTACTGAAAAGACTCACCATCCTTTTACATTCGGATCTGGTAGGTAGATATTCCCTCATATTTGCCGCTCGTTTTTTGGAAATGCATTCGTTAAATTTAAAGTTGGGGTTGCTAATGCTCATTTTATCTGACCTATAGTCAGCCCAAGCTCACGAAATTTCTCGTGGCAAGGAGCGCAAATTTTACGCCTGTCGTTGGCAACAACCTTGAGCACCTTACAGGTGACGGTGCGATTTAACTCAGTTCCGCCCCCAATTTTGACGGCGAGCATCCCGGGGGTGCGGGTCCGAGGGTCTCCCACCCCTTTATCCCTACCACCAACCTTCCCAGAGGACTCTTGGTTCGCCGCATATTTGGAGTGCCCCCATGCCGCACGGTCATTATACGTTTACAAACATCCATGCCTTCTCCGGGATTCGAACCCGGGCCTTTCGGCACGGCAGTCAGCGATGCGAACCACTATACCGGTTGGGCGGCTAAACTTAAAGTATTATAGAATCGAGTTCTGAATTAATTTCTTTTTAATCTCTCAAAATAGAAAGCATAATCAAAATAGAAATGGATAGCAATTATACACTGTACTTCAAGCACTAAGGGTATTCTGTATATTTTTAATTACTTCTCAAGTTGTGAGCTTCTATTTCAGTAAAATTTCAAATAATATTTGCCTCATTGTAGTACGAACTGACTTTGGAAAAACTTGGGAAACTAAACTTTCAGCTATTTCATTCCCAACAAGATTAGAGGCAGGAATTCAGTGCATAATATTTTTCATTTTCGAGGCTGTAAAAGGGGGGGATGCCTTTTTTGCTGAAGCTTTTTCATTCCCAACAAGATTAGAGGCAGGAATTCAGTGCATAATATTTTTCATTTTCGAGGCTGTATAACGGGGGGGGGAGAAATGTCTTTTTTGCTGAAGCTTTTTCTTCATTTAAAATTTCTGTTCCTCACAGTATCATTTGGGAAAAACCGTACTATCGATCAATTAAACAGACTGTCACTTCGAACATAGCAAACTTAGATTTTACTCACACTTGCGGCCCAGTCATTGACTCAGCTGTCACATTAGCTATCGCGTATCAAAAATAAACATCTATTCCTTCACTTCTATCTTGCACTTAAGGTTCACTTTTGCTATTCTCAACTGAACTGTTGGACAACGTATTTCAATATCGAATTCTAATTTCCACTACGAGTGGCCCTAAAAGGAAAAGGAAGAAGAGGGTGAGATGTTCCGATAACAAAGAATAATTATTTAAGGCGACCCAAGAGTAATTTAAGAAAAATAAATTCTGACATTTTAAACTATAGCTCTTTTGGGGAGATTCCGATTGTAATTTATAAACACAATACAGAACATGTATATAACGAGAACAACGTAAACTATTTAAAGTATGAAAATTTAAAAATATTTTTAATTACTTCTTAAGTTGTGAGCTTCTATTTCAATAAAATTTCAAGTAATATTTATCTCATTGTTTGAAAACTTAATCTTGAATTCGCATCTATTAAGGATTAAAAACCTAAGTTTGTTAATATTATTTACTTAAATAGTAAAATAATGAAAGTTTGAAACTTCTACTGTTGAAGGTGTGTAATGCATTAAAAGTATGCATAAATCACATCTGTTAAAATAAGCAGCACTGCAATTTAGTAACTTAAACTATTGAGTTGCAGGATACGTTACCTAAGTCAAGTAATGGTTATGAAAAAAAAGAGCTTTTTTCATCTTATAGGTCTACTTCATTCTGATTGCGCTGTATATTATAAATCAATCGATGATATGATTTACTTTAAAGTAAATCTTACACTTTATTTTGATTTACTTTAAAGTAAATTAAATTATTTTGATTTACTTTAAAGTAAATCAAAATAATATTTTTAAACTTAATTCATTTATAGTATCAAGTACTCCTTTATTCACTCTACCTCCAGATTTCTATTAAACGTTTTTATTAAAAATCCCTTTTTAGAATTTTATACTCAAAATACCTTTGAGCTTTTTCGTTTTGAAAATTTTTTACATTCAGCAATTCCCTCTACGATAAACAGTTTGCTTCGTTCATTTGTTTTAAATTGAATTGTAAGCATTTAAATATGACTTTTAACAAGAATGTGGGAATAACAGAGATCAACGAACGCACACAGAGAAACCTCAGAAGTGGTGAAATCTAAAGTGATTTTCTCGTAAGCCCTTAAGAGGATGGAAGCGTTTCTCTCCAGTAACTCATTTAAATCCTGAATGTAGCAATTCCCTGCACTATGAACCCTAATGAGAATAGAAATTTAAATGTATTCGCAAGCCATGCTGCAACTGAAATTTATAATGTACGGAATGAATGTCATATTATAGAGAAAGAGAATAAAAGAGGCGTAAGAGAATGCTTTGAATCAATTGGATGATCACCACTTGTTCGTCCTGAAACTGAAAGGATCTTTGCTGATATACAGCTAAGATAGATTCAATTGATGTAACAATAATAATTTATCGCGAATAAATCATATTATCACAGGCGTAATAAATATCGGGTATTTCTTACGCATGCGCAATCTGAAATAATTCTTTAAAAGCGTAAAAATAAGGAAAAAAATATGTAAGCTTTCAAATTTTGTATTACGACCAAAGGGACGCTTTCTTAATGTTTTGTGTGTTACCTTTATTAATTAAATATATTCTTCGAACTTAAACCATAAAATTCAATTCAATAGCAATATCACAAAATAATTTTAAAAAGGGCATATCTTTAAAACTTCCGATACACAGTCTCGCGCACTGGAGATATTTCTTTTTCACGTACAGTGCATCCATTGCTCGCTTTGAAATAGTTGAGTTTGTTAATCAAAAATTCGTTAAAAGATTTACAAAATATGAAATAGATAATAAAACAAATTTCATATTCCAAATTTGGGCTTCCAGATGCCCATATTCGAGTGGAGGCCTACGTTATTCAAAATTTGATGTCTCTAGGTATCATTGTTTTTTCACAGTGCGAGAAACATATATACATTCATGGAGATTCTTCATTATTTAATTTCTTTAAATATAGTGCAGTGCTCTAATATTTAGTGGTAACAATTTGAAAAGTGAATTGCAGTTTATAGTGAACCAACGCAAAACGCCAAAACGAAATTAATTGCCCATTTGGGTTAATAATCTTGAAAGAATTTCCTGAATTATTAAGTGTAAAATAAATACGTAAAATCTGAAAACTGTTGTAAACAGCAACGCTTCAATCGGGAGATTTTATCTTACCCTTTTTAACTTGCTTTCATCAAATTGCTTTCGATGCATTTTAATACTTACTGTATTATGAATATAAAGTAGTTCAGACGAATTTCCAGCATTTTTTCTCTCTGATATTACGGAATTTATCTTTTGGATAACTGTGTGTAAAATACATAGATGAAAATGAACAGTCATTGATGTGCATGCATACATATTCCTGAAAATCTTGCGAATTTAGTTCAAATGCTATCTATGATGGAACTGTGCACTGATGTATGAATATTTATAGTAGCGTACGAATACTGATAAGTAAATTTCCGTCAAAAGTAAAACCTAAAACTTTCATGCTTTATTGAAGATCTGCTTATTTATTGAAGATCTTCTGCTTGAAGAAAAATATTAAGCGATTTCATTAATTATGGCTCAAATTTCACCGTTTTTATAATAAATGTAAAAGCTCTCTAAATACCAATAGCTAGTCAGGGAGATAGTTATCCGAACTAACCAGATCACATTCATGCATTGAAATATGTATAATTGTGTATTATTGCAATTTGTTAGTTTCTTCTTCTGAAATGCGTTGCTCCTTTCTGGTAACTTGCATACTTTATCAAAAGGAAGTTAACTGATCTGTTATTTTTGTATCATGTATTTGTATTCGTGTATTATTTTTGTATAATATAAGACAGCTGTGCGCCGACTGTCTTATATTAGGATCGAGAAACGAAACTGAAAAAATACAGATGCTTCATTTAAACTGGGAATCTAAGGGAAAAATGACGTGTACTTTCTGCACTACGATGTAAATGTATATCTTCGACGTGTCGGACGACTGCAGGCTACTTTTTATTCATTAGCTTTGATTAGAAGAATTTGATATCTTCTCCGTTGTAAAATCTCAAATCTCCAAGCTTTCAGATACGACACTGGAAATGTTGTATTATTTATACTATTAAATTATGTATTACAGATTTTAGCAGAAAATAGAAAATGTAGTCTGGATATGAATTTATTATAATATTTAAGCTCATTTAAGATATTTTTGCTTCTCACAAGATCTGCGTATTATACACTCTGCCAAATTTATGATTTTGTACTGATCAATAACCGATTATTAAGTGATCTAATTTACACGGTATTATCTCACTGGTTAATACGACTATCATGTGATATGCTCTTGATACGTGCGGCACGCTGAATATAGAATGAAAAAATCCTCGCACATATTTCATGATGTATATTCATCATATGCTTACTCGAAGTTCTATTCACGTAGCGTAAAGTGTTATTTAATAACAATTCTGCTTTTACCTGCGTATCTTGAAAAGTCGATTAAACGTTTGTAAGAACAGAAGATGAAGTGCATCTATTTTCTAAGAGACGCTCTTTTAAAAACCATTACTCCCATACCGACTGAAAAAAATTTCAGCGAGGTGAACATTAATTACCATTTTATCATTACATCGGTGTTTTTATCCCAATAATTATATAACGATATTAGTTCAGTGGGTGAGGAAGGATATCGTTAACATACAGTTTTATAATATGGATTTGGGTCCGGGTCATCGATTAAACATTAGCTTTTCTTCGGAGATAAGAAGAAAAATGTTTAGGCATCTGGGGGCTTCGAAACGCGCATTTTAGATTATTAGGAGAGAAAAAGTAAATTCATTATTGGCTTCTGTAAAAGAGGGAAAGTTTTTTTTTTCTCCCTTTTCATCATTTGGCTTGGTAATTCCCCGATATCTAGGACTATTTTGATGGCGGTTTCCCTTATAGGTTTTAGATTCCAGAGGTCGATTTCGAATTTATTGCCAAATAGTACTTTTCGAACATTGATTACTCTTCATTTTCTCTTCCTACACAAAAGTGTGATCTTGATGTAGTTTGATAGAGCGTAGCTTTAATGCGGCTTGTTTCTTATTTTGTTTGATAACCGAATATTAGTTCGATAAGTTTTACATATGTAACATCAGTAAGCTTGCAAATGGAAAGGTGAATGGGGGTGCCAAAAATTCAAGCAAGACTGAATTTTTTTTTACTATTTTTTTTATAGTGTGTGTGTGTGTGTGTGTGTGTATGCTTTTGTTTGTTTTTTATGAAAAAGCTTGTGTAAACTATGGTTACTTGCCTAAGGAGAGGTGTCATCGTGAAGGACGTTCTGAGGGAAGCTGACTCGTATTCCTCTTATACGAGTATATAGGAGAAAACACAAAAGCGTCATCTTACGGATTCGAACGTGGGTTGAACTATCAGTGTTAAGCCATGTCTGCTATTGTAAACTCAAAAACAGACGGTTTTGAATTCAAGTTATACTTTATTCCCCACTTTTATTAATCTTACCATTGAATCACAATCATTTCTCCTTAATGAGAGCATCAGAAAAAATCGTAGATAAAAATAAGGAAATATTAAATTTACGAAAATATATACATTAGAACATTGTACATCGAAGCTAAAAGGAGCAGAACTCTTTCGGTTAGTCAACGAGAAAAAATTTCGGAGGTTAAAATTAGAATTTATTAAGTATGTGGTAACGAACTAAAAAGATTGATTGATTTTCTGAATTTTTTCTCGCCATAGTTACGAACGACGGTTATGAATTATATCGCTATATCCGGTGATGAACCGTCTACGTAAACGCCATCTCTTTTACAGATATCTCACAACTTACTATTTCTGCATGCACTATACTGTCATCATTTGTTTCATTTATAGAATATATATTTATTTCTAAAGAATGAGATAGCGAAAAAAATAAGCAATTTTTAAAATAATTTAAGATGACTGATTAAATATTAGTTTCCTCAACACTTTTGATAAAGCCAAAATAATTTAACTGGAGTTGTAAAAACTGCCCAATTCTTTATTATTTCTGATAAAAATTTTGTTCGAAGAGGGGGGAAAAAAAGAGAAATTATTAAAACGCCTTTGTGAATACTATAAATGATTTACGTATTTTTAAAATTACTGATTTTCTGATACAATTTCGTGGCATTACGCCTATTTAAAATAATTTCAGATAGTACAAATCAGCTAAAAAATCATTTTACCTACATGCTTTTATACTCATGCGTATAATCTGCGAAAGACACAAAAAAGAAAAGAAACGGTATAAGTCATATTAATTAGTATTATAATTCATTTTGTATGTGCTTGTTACGTAATCAAAACACCTACGTGGACAGCGGTGCAGCGAGGAAATTGGGGGACTTCTGAAATCCCTTTAAATATTCTACTGCATAAATTATTCCGTTATTAGGAGAATAGCTGAAGGAATATTCTATAAACACCTTACATCTATTCTCTCTTACTGAACGGCCACTGTGGATTGGTTTATCATGCGTCCTCTGTCGGGGAAATGTTTGGCTGTCTCTCCTGTTGCCCCCCGTTCCACCCCACATTTCGCTTTAACGGCCTCGTTGTGGTATTGACAGACGACCATCTTTTCTCTTTGTAGGCCTCGATTAACACGGCTAGGAGACAGGACGTCGAATCAGGCGACGCTTTATGAATACCAGGAGAAGATTCACTCTTTTTTTCCTGCTTAATCTGCTGCCCTGAAGTTAAAAATTTTAAGAATTTATTGAGGATGAGCCTCAAAACCTAAAAATTTCTGAAGCTGTCTGGCTTTTCGTTTTCAGACATTTGGGTTGAAGTTCCCATGCATAGTTTATGGTCAAAAACAGAGATATAATTTTTATTAATTTTATTTTTAAGAGTTTTGCAAGCTTTGTCAATTTCGAGCGAGCATTCTTAAATAAATCTATGAAATCCCGCCGCCCAGACAGTGTAGTGTTTAAGGTAGCCGACTGCGATTCCAAAGGTTCGAATCCCGGAGAAGGTAGGATCTAAATTGTATGTCCCTTCATAGGAGGCAACGGTGGCCGCCATAATAAAATGACCACTACTTCTGGACTTAGTAGTGGCGAAAGCCTAAGAATGGCTAGTGGCCGCCATTTAAAAAA
The DNA here is from genome assembly GCF_044657685.1 of Stegodyphus dumicola. NCBI lineage: Eukaryota > Metazoa > Arthropoda > Arachnida > Araneae > Eresidae > Stegodyphus > Stegodyphus dumicola. The sequence goes on from NC_140780.1 coordinate 73,993,516, forward strand.
GTTGTTTTATTGAAGATAGCTGATAGAATTTGTTAGTGCATAAAAAGCAGGAAGCACTTTCTGTTGTAATTTTACCCCCTTAAATATAATACTCATTATTGTAGGTGTTATGTTATACTTACGTTCATATTACAATTCACCTGTTGTGCACTAAGCTGCTAGGCTACGTATTTTAATGCTACAAAAAGTGACTATGTAATATAATAATGGCTAAGAATCACGTGCACAGAATTTGCATAATTATTATGCTTTTTGAGAAACCTACCGTGAAGGAAATGAAATCTGATTATATCATAAAACAAATTATTTTATTTATATTAGTAAATAAGAGTATAACATTGTATCGAAATTATTTCAATTACTGAAATAAAAGCGAAGAGCATCGTACAATTTGTGAATTACTAGCTTTCAATATCGATAATTTCGTATTGAAAATAATGTGACATTATTTTTAGTTTTCTAAACTCTTCTTAAGAAAAAAATTGTTTTAAAATAGGAAAATGGTTGCACTGTAAAACGTCGTTTTAAAAACACGCCTAAAATCAAAAAATTCCAATTAAAAGTGCTAAGAAACTATTATAAAAGTGAAAAAAAGTGGATATATTTCTGAACAATTAAATTTTGATCCATTTTGAAAATCTGAATTAAAAACATACTAAAGGAAAATGAAAGATGTCATTATGTCACAAACTAACTTATAGCATTTTTTTAATTAAGCTAGTTCAGTAACAATATATAACTGCTTGGAAGATCTTACAGTTCATAAAATAAATCGTTTAACATTTACACTGGCTATGAATGCTTGTGATTCTAATAATGGATGAAAAACTAAAATTTATTCATAGCCGATTGATCTTATACTCAAAAGTTTAGTTTGGAAAAAAAAAAAAAAAAGCGCTGCAGTGCATAAGAAACTTTGAATTCGCCATAAATTAGTAAACTAGGTAGCAAAAAAATACAATTCTTTCATTTATTTCTTTAAACTGAGCATCTAACACGCCTCCCAAAGTGGACGACATCTGATTTCCTGTAGAGATATATTGTAACCCTTTTTCTCCCCATCTCTGAAACACTGTATTTCATTTTCCCCTCTTGTTGGCTGCATCTAAAATGTCTTTGTTATTTTTTCTTCCCCCCATTGTAAGATGTAAGAGCATTTTTTGACATCATTCCCCAGCTTCCGATACTCTCCCCCCTTTAGTACTATATAACTAATTGTTATTAAGGTCAAATCAGCCTTATTTGCATTTCTGTGTAATGTCTGAAAAACTCATCTCAGAGAGTTTTTCGGTATTTTATCTGGCTCCTCCTTTTTTCTATTTAGGCTTCGGGTATAGAGATACTGAAAAATTAAATCGTGTTACCTCCTACCTGTGCGTCTCCTTTCTACCCATCATTTAAAAACCGGAACGATATCGGCGTAAGAAAGAAAACATCCAAAATTGCGATCAGCTATAAAAAACGGAGTATCGTGTTAAAAAAGGCAGGACAACGCATTTCTTCATTAATACTGAGTTTAGAAGAAACAAGAGGAGCTCAAAGCAAATTAAATGGTTCGGGGTAAAAGCTAAAGAAGGGAAAAAGGCGTGTTATTTTTCCATGTCTAATCGCGACAGCAAGAATATATAGAGACAGTTACAACAAACTCTGTCCAAGGGGGGAAAAATATATTTTATCTTCCGCCGAGGGCTCTGTGGATCTGCCTACTTCACTCATGATTTATTTACACGCAAAGCGTGTCTTTTTCATGTCATTAATCGTGGTAGTCATTTCGAATTTATAGCTACTTCAGATTGTATTGCCCATATTCTGGCTGTTTTAATATCATGCGCAAGCTTTGAAGAATTTCAAAAGTGATCTAGATTAAATTGTTCTCGCCCCCTTGCGAAAATAAAACTGTTGTTTCTCGTCCTTCCTCTTTGTCAATTATATGTAAATTTCATGTGAAATTTCACGCTAATACAGTATTTCATTGAAATGTTTTTCATGTTTTTATTGACGGTGAATATTTTAATAAGCAAATAGTCATCCATATTCAAATCTTATAGTTTGTTAAAGATTAGACACTTTCAGAAACCAGAAAATCAAATAGTTAACCATCTGCTGAAAGCGGAGGGTTAACTATTTTAACCACCTTGAAATGTTGAAATAAAGAATAAATGGAGAAGGAATGAGAATGAAAGTCGTGTTTTTATACGCATAATTATTGTTTTATATTGTGTTTTGCTTATAACTACAGAAGGACATATGTTTGCGAGCTTTATTGGGCTTGAATATGTAACTTGAAAATAATCTGACTTTAAAGTGTGTCGTAATCATTAATTGCTAATCTTAGCTTATATATTAACTATTACATTAATCTGTACACGTTTGTTGACATAAAGTAAGATAAAACACAACCGTGTTCTGCAATTGCTCATCGTAATGTTACTCGAATAGTCATATATAAATATCAAGAACTGTGGAAAACTTCAAGTCGGCAAAATTCGGTATTACTAAGCCATCTTTCAATTTCAACTGAAAGCGAATAAATATTGGGAGTAGCTTTGTTAATTACTAGCTCAGAAGTTGACCTATTGTTAATCTCTTTATTGTTTATGAACTTCTATTAAGTGAAACTTCGTGGGTTTCTTTTAATCAAGATTCAATATACTGTTGGTGAGCGTCTAGATTACAGGCATTGAATTTATCAAACACACGCACACACACACATATATATATATACTTCACAATACACGTGATTTTGTACTCTGGTTAGTGGCTGTGTAAAGTACGTCTCGTGGTAAAGAGGAACCTATAACAGCATTTACATAAATACGTATGTTATACGCTTTGATTTTCTACGTAATACATCTTCCTGTGTTTTGTTGAAATCTGTGTGCTTACATTATACATTGGGTTTAGCTATTCTTTCCGTTCACGATTCAGATTTTTTAGTCGCGAAATAATTATTCCGGTCACAAAGTGAATACTTTGAAATTGAGTAGAAATGTACAATTACAATTAAAATCATGCTCTAATGTGGAGATGTTTCTTTTCGTTGTCCAGTCGTACGGTGGTAATTTTCGAATGCTCTCGACATTCAAAAGCGCGGAATTCTTAATTATGCAGGGATGTTAAGTGCGTGTCTTGATGTCCTGCCTAGGCAGCTTTTCCCTCCTAATTGTGTACGTCTGTCGTTGCGCTTCCAAATACACTTTTTCATCTCTCTTTTCATCCCTTCAGAAATCATGAAAAGCTTTTAATTTATTTCTCGAATATTTGTTTTATTTATTAAAACACGCCGCACTGCATCCTTGGGGCCAATTACCTACTCCGTGCGAGCTTTATAGGATGGCTTTTACGCGGGTGCAGCGAGGGAAAATTAAAGAACACCCCAACTTTTCTTGAAAAGTACACTCATTCGCAATTCAGGCTGCAAAAGATGGAAGGGGAGAGGGTTTCGGCAATGGGAGGGGGGCATGTTGGAACTTCTTCCATTATTACATCTGCAGGGCAGGCTTTAATTAGACGACAAATTCACAACCAGTTTGCCTTCTTTTTTCGGTTGTGTTTTTTTTTTTTTTTTTTTTTTTTTATCTATCCATCTATCGCTTGTGGTTGCTTCCTCTTTTCCATTTTTTATATCTACTTCTCTTTCAAACTCCATTGTTTTCGTTTAGTGCTTGTTAAAAGGAGGAAAACTTTCAAACTTTAATATTTTCTCAAGCTACGTCCGACTACGGTTTGGAGAAGGAAAAAATGGCAAAATGAATAAAGCAAGCTTGCTTTGAATTACTAATAGTAACCGACAACGAGGACTCGTAGGTTTTCCATTTCTAATAGTGGCCTCATCTCGATGGACTTTTCGATTTTTTTTTTTTTTTTGGTTACCCTACTGTGCAAAGAGTAACTTTTTTTATTGTACCATTTCGGAGTTTCAGCAATTGGAATTATTTAGCAAATAGCTATTTGTGATGTGCGACTTGCTGTTTGAAAATGTAAAAAAAAAAAAAAAAAAAAAAAAAAAAAAAAAAAAAAAATGGGGGGGACGGAAAAAAATAACTTTTCAAAAACGGCGCATTCTATAAAGCGGGTAAAAGATCAGAATTTTTTTTTTTTTTTTTGTGAACTCTTCTTCAGGGTGCAGGAAAAAAATATATGCAGAGCTCAGATTTTGCCATTTTTTTAAACCCTTTTTTCAGAATTCCATTCTCAGGTTTGTAAAAATTGAGAAACGGAAAAAAGAGTCAAAGACTATGAAATTCCATCTATTTCAAAGCGTTTCACTTATAATTCATTTCGGTTTTTGTGTCATTTCATCTCTGCTAGCAGGTGATAAACATCTGTGCAGTAGTGCACATCCGTCACATGGTGTCGCCCAATTTTGGTTTGTAAGAAACGTACCTCTGAACAAATGAATTCAATGTAGTGGCAAAACCTCCATTTAACCGCATTAGTAGTGGAGTATAGCTTTCATTTTTAATCATGTTCTTTCAGTGAATGTGTTCCATATTTGGCCCTCAAAATTTGGACACTGGTATTTTAAATGTTTATTACGATTATTAGTTAAAATTATAGTACATAAATTGGTATGAAAAATATATGTGATTCGTTTGATTTAAACATCATATTAAAGCTGTGAGAGGTTCATGTCTCTTACCCTGCAAATTGTATGGAGCGGATAAGATACCCATGAAGATTATTCGACAATTTAGTAAATTAGACAATTGTGCCAGATTATATGCTCTTCCCAAAATTCATGAGTCACATTCCGTTCCGCCTTATTTTATCAAATTTAAGCATTGCCTCCCGTTAAATAAATATTACGTTTCTAGATTTTTGACACCTGTACCATAATAAAGTTAGTAAACAGTAAATAGCTAATAACACCTGAACCACAAAAAAAAAAAAAAAAAAAAAAAAAAAAAAAAAAAATTCAATAGAGTTTATAAAAAAGTAAAAAAAAATTTCTAGCAGAAATTTCATCATATTTTCATTTGATGTAAAATTATTATTCAGCAGTGTTTCAATAAAAGGTGCACTTAAATGTCTAGAAACAAGGCTTCGAGAGTTTCATATCTCCTGAATCGAAACTGATGATGAGTTAATTTTAATTTACCTTACTCATCTCTATCTCAAACAAACACATTTTGTTTTGCAAATTAAGTATTACAACCAAATTGAGAGATTAACCATGGGAAGCCCTCTCAGTCCTATCTTTGCTGATATCTGTATGCATGATTACGAATAAAAATTATTTGAAATTTTAAGCTTCCCTGTGTGGTTTCGCTACATTGACAATACCTTTACCTGCTTGAAGGTAATAAAGATGATTTAAATAAAGTTCTTTCATTGACGAAATAACAAATGATCCTGCTATTCATTTTACTTTTCGACTTGCGACAAAAAATTCTCTTCCATTCCTCAACATCCTGGTCACACGCAACGTATCCAACTCCAGTACTGCTGTTTATCTTAAACCTTCATCTGTTTGCCTTTAACCACACTTCCAAATAATGTCATTCAGCTTATCAGAAGTTAGCTTCATTTTAAGGTTTCACTTTTTCTGCACTTCAAATTTACCCTTCCAAGTCGGCCCTTGATTAAGACCTAAATTTGTTACCATTGACAGAGACTTTTCACCTAAAATTATTGACAAAGCGGTCAAAAATTTCTCATCTCAACACATCAAAAAGCACGCTGTCGTTCTAGGGAATAATAAGAATTCTGTTATTATTCTTTTCTTCCCATTGATTAGCTATAAAATTGCACGTATTTTTCAGAAATTCAACTTTCGGCTCGTTTTTCTCCTCTCAATGAAATTCGCAGCTCCATGCTTATGGAACCCATTCCGAATAGAAACTATTGAGGTATATACAGGATTCCTTGCTAGTGTGCTTTAATTTGCATTCGTCAAACTAAGAGAGGCTTAAAATTTTTCGCTAAGGTATATGAGGCATATATTAGCAAAAAAGAAACGCATAAATCCCCTGCTGCCCCTTACTGTTGTTCAGAAAATCACATTTTCCACTTTTCTACTGCCAAAAGTATTCAAAAAAAAAAAAAAAATCTTCCGTTCGCGAACTGTATTTTCTAGAGGCGTTTTAGATTCATAAAATCTTTCAATTCTGGTTAACGATCCTTTTTCCAATCTAGTTTTACATTCAGCTTTTAAGGAAATTATTTTGTAGTTGTTTCCATTTTTCCTTAATAGATGGCGCCAGGAGCTTGACTTCCTTCCTCTCATTCTTATCGCCTTAGCTTATCTTATGACTAGCTTCTCTTTCTCAATTTGCACTTCTGCAGGTGAAGAAGTAGTAGTGTATTAAATCTTTCGAAACTAGTCCTGCAAATGTATGAATATTACTCTGATTTTTGTTGCTTTAACTCCTTTAATAATAGTTATTCGGCATGTTATTTTACTGTACATATAGTAATCAAAATATTTATTTAAAGAAAGCATCGAGGCTGCTGTTTTGTTGTACAGGGATTGGTTATGAGAGTTTTTGAATTTAGTCTCGGTTTTGGGGGTCTTTACAAAAGATGTGACATTATTGTTATTATTATTATTTCTAAAAAAGCTGTAAGTTTCGTGAACTTTTCCTGGTTTTTTTTTAAGATAAAATTAGTTTTCTTAGGTTTTTTCCCAAACAAGTTGAGAAATGAAATTAAGCAAATCGTAAAAATAAACGCTTGGTTAAGCTGTAAATTTTTTCTTTAAGACTGATTAATGGCAATTCTTTGTTGAGTTTTTATAATGTTTTCTCAAGCTTGAACTATTTTTCATGATTCAAACGTGCAAGCCTAGGCACATTGCTGCTTCTTACCAGCTTGCATAATTTTAGAGAATGCTTATTACTTGTCATCCTTGACTTAATAGTCCTTATGCATTTAGGCCAAATTGCATTTTTATTACTTATTTCTGATGTGCAATTTCCACATCTTTTTGCTATAGTCTTACTGCAAGTTACACAAGTACCCAACTTTAAAATGAAACGCTCATAAGATTGCTATTGGCAGAAAGGATTTAAATCCTGTACAATGATAGTGCGTTATAGACAATATCGTCGCCACATGATGTTATTAGCAACAAAAGTTAAATATTTACGTTACCGAAGAAAGTATTTTTAATAGCTGCACTCTATCAACGAGGGAAAACTTTCGCTGAGACTCTCTTGTGCATAGGCATTCATTCATTCCGTAGAGAAAATGTTTTAGGCATTAGGAAACTAAATTGATTAAACGTGGTTGAAGATTCTTTTCGGAAACTTCTTTAATGTCTTATTTGATTATCCTAGCTCTAGCATAAAAATACGTTACCTCCCAACACCAAGGATTAAAACACATTGTTAGTTTTAATGTGATATTAATTACAATGGAAATACGAACGGCAGATAGCTGAAGGATTTGCTTTAGACTTAAGAATTTCTTTTTCTCTTTGCGTACCATCTGTTAAAACAGAATCTTTTTATCTTTTTTTATCTTTTTTTTTATCCTTTCCTCTCAGCATTCTTTTATTATTCCCCCGCTTCAGTCGGATCCTGTTTTCCTAGGCGTTGTCCTCCTGTCCGATTTTCTAAGCCCAGCGCTGGACTTAATTCTTCAGATTTTGTCTAATTAGTGAATATTTCAAGGGATTCTGGGGAGGATTAGTGAGCAAAGAATATCTCGCTCCAGTCTCGTAATTAAGAACTATGGCACGCATTCAAATGAGAGTTAATGATAAATAAAATAACGACAGCACAAAGTGCGGCTTCCAGGTTGGATCGGTTCTTTGTTTTATCTCCAGTGTATTAGGAAGTGTTTCGTTCCCCGGCGGTTTCTTCCTTTTCTTTCGAAGATATCTCTGTGGAGAAGGGGAAAATGAAGAAATATGCCTGTTTCCCCATGCCGCAGCTTCATTTAGCTCCGGGATAATCTAATAAGATATTAAAAAAAAAGCACCCTCTACTTTTGTTTATTAAAAGCCCCTTTTTTGTGAAAAGAAACTATGGTGAACGAGCTTTGAATGCGGGAATCTCTCATTCTTTTTGTTGCGTTCTTGTTGTTGTTGTGTCTTTTTTAAATCAAATGTCCTTTCTCTTTAGAAATTGACTTCTAGTGAAACGGAGTTTTAAAAAAGCATCAAATAATCAAACAACAACGTTATTGGTCTTTCTTTCAGCGACAAACATTAAGAGGCTTTCGGAAGTACGACTTGTTCGCTTCCAGTCATAACTTTTATTTTTCTATGCATGCGTTGCTATTTAGAAAGTTTTCCATTGGTTGATTTAGAAATATCTAGAATATACATCTCTAGGCATCCCAGTATTTTGGATTGATGTTACAAAACTGGCATTTTCACTTTTATAGTTACAAGTGAAAATGCCAGTTTTGTGTCTTTTGAAAAAGTCTGTTGAAATCCAGGAATAGATTCTCCATATATCTGTATTTCGTTGAAATATTTCATCAATATATCAGAGTCGTATACATGAAGATGAATTTGCATTGTCAATGTAACTTAGAATAATTCCTTGACTTCATTCTCGACCAAGTCCAGTGGGCGTAAAACACTGACGACATTTTTTCCTGATACTAAGTTTGACTAATGCTAAGTTTGGCAACTATTGTGAAAATTGTCTTCATACTTGAATGATATTTAATGTAAGCATACCCAAAGGAAATATGAGTATTGAGGAAAATATTTGTTCTGTTAAAGCACGTTTGAACTTAACTATAAGTAAGTAAGTATATTGTGTTGGAAAACAGAACCAATGATTTATACTTTTGGAGAGTTATTTTTGCTCTAATAAAGAAACATAATTCTAACTAAATAAGCTAGCAGAATAATTCTAAAATCAATTAAAATACGGTTTAAAAATGTTTTTCACTTCACACCCCTAGTATAAGCTTTTTAATAAAGTTACAGTTACTTAAGTTACTTTAGAGCAGGAATAGTGAAAAAAAGAGCAATGCCCTCGCCAGGACTCGAACCACGGACCTCTCGAACGCGCGCCAAGCGTACTGACCACTACACCACGAAGTCATGCTAAGAAAGCGAGAGAAATACCTTATAAAGTAATGGAGTCTTCTTTTAGCAGACAGAATTGTATTCATTGCGTCTTTTATCTAAAAAGTATATATAATCGCAACATATGCTTGGATGTAAAACATTTTAAATATTTTGATGTGGAATCGAAAACAGGTATCAATTATTAATCACAATGAGAAAGAATATTATCGTAATGATGTATTCGCATTGTCTCGAACATAAAAGTATTAGATTTACAAATATGTTAGAAAAAAAAAGAGTGTGTCCCTACTCAGAGAAAGTTTTCCAAAATGTACCTTTCTTATTTTTTCTCTAATATAACTTTGAATAACAATCGCATGATTTTTTAATATGTTAAATAATTATAAAATGATATATTTTGTTAAGATTAAATTTATGTTTACTGCTTCCCTTCAATTCCTTCGATTAAAAAAGTCTTGTATTATGCAAACACATCAAGAGATTTTAATAGAAATATATTTCTCACAATTTTTTGAGCTTTTGACAACCTGGAACATTACTGAAAGAATTTCATTATTTATATAGATATGTGCATATTTTCATTAATGGGGGGGAAATGAGTATTTGTGTGATAACACAGTGCTAAACTGGGGTTTTATCTATGTATGTAGTCAAAATTGCATGTTCAAAATCTTGTAAATCCCGTAAAAGCAACAGCTTTTTTTAGGGGGGGGGAGGGGTAACAAATATAACCTAAATTTTCCAGCTTAGGAACAACTTGTTTCTTAATGAAAATATTTCTGTAACCTTTGATAAATTTAACCATACGAGAAGTCTACCCTTAAAATTTAAATCATCTTGCTGTCGTTAAAAGTCATTTAAAAGGAGGTGAATTTTTTCTCTTGTTTGATTAAGGAAAGAAAGTAATGATCAGCCTACAGTCTGCGGTTCGAAAATTAGTCCCGTTAAAGTGACATCGCTAGCTCTGATTTTTACTCTTATCATATGTGGGTAGAAGTCATATTCTGGTTACATCAGATAATTATTTTTGTTGTTTTAACGTGACAAACTATCAGCCCTGACAAGATACTTCCCATAGCCCATCTAAGGTAATAAGCGTCTCTGAGTGCTTGTCAACCACGCAAAAGAGAAAAAAATCGCCCCGAGGAGTGAAAGAATATTTTATTCGAGAGGCAAAACAAACGTATTTGTTGGGCGGCAAGTGGTGATATTTTGTGCTCGTGTCATCTTCCCAGGTTGGAGGAGCTGGCATGAGGACATTGTTTGGCTGTCGAGGAGGATGCCTCGAGTGGCCTTGTCTTCTTTCTTCATCTTGGAGAGATGCTCCTTTGTCTCCTCGCTTTGAGGAGGGATTTTGACGTCATCTACCTTCGGGGAAATGTCACTCTAAATAGGGCATCGCGGCCATAAATGCTTCCTAATGACGCTACTTTGGGACCGTCGTGATATGGCGATGATATCTTCTTGGCCATTTTTTCGGCAGATTTTGTTGCCGCAAAAACGCCGCCTCTCTAGGGAAAAATTAAAAGAGGATGCTTCCAGATTTCTTTATCGTTCCCTGGCGTGTTATGTCGTTTATTGCAGCTAGATGTCTTGGCCAGAAAAATAAATTCCAGCTTGCTTAAAACTCCTTTATTATTAAAGAAGTCTCAACAAATTTTATTCTTGAATAGATAATTCTATCTCATTGTTCCCGTTTTATCGTAAATGCTTAGACTTTGATGGGAGGGTCTGTTGCATTATTTCTAGGTATTTATGCAGCAAAAATTAATTGCTTCGCTCCTTGTCAGTCTAAATTGATGGGATTTGCTCAGACGAGTGGAGGATAATGAATAAAACTGCGGAGGGGGACACAAAATTGCCAGTTATATTAGTAACCAAAATCTTTTAGAGCGGAAAAATTGTTAGTTTATTCAGAAAGTCAGTGTCTTCGATATTGAAAACCATGGGATCCAGTCCTGATATCTTGGAATTTACTGATGCATTTATGATTAATAGTGAAAGATGAGAAAAAGTGTTATGAATATGATTTTGCGTAAGATATTGCAAATGTTGTTAGCTTGTGTACTTTATATTTCTAAAGTAATAACGTGATGACAATGAAATATCTTTGAGAAAATCTTAATTCAGTCAAGGGTTAGGATATTAAATCGTGATAAGAACACATACAGAAAAATAGAAGGGAACCCCGTACGATTAAAGAGCCAAGGTTGGAAATTAATACACAACCTGAATTTGTAAAGCAAGTCTAAAAAACCGTATGTACTTTTACTTTTGATTTTTACAACTCTGTCTGCTTTCATATACTGATCGCATTCTTCAATAGTCCAGCGGATAAATTTGTTAAAGGCTGGCTGTTTCTTGGTAAAATAAAACGAACATTCTGTAATGAATCTTCATAGTGTAATAGGAACCTCGCTATAACTCTCTCCAGATGACAATCCTTACCAAGGACGCAGTTAAATTAATAATAAATTCAAATATGGCATTTATATTTGAGGAATTTTTGATTGTTTTGTATAAAAATTTCTTTAAAACTTTTAACAGCCCTCTATTTGTATCACCATTAGATGGAATTCATTGATAGATTTTGGCACTCCGTATGTATCTTTCTTCCTTTTCCTCCATCTGGTGTATTTAAGAGGATGTTCGAGAATAATGGGATTTTGAAAAGGAACAGTGGCCTTTCCCCGCGCACACACAACACACAGCGACCTAAAAGCAATAAAATGCGTGCAGAAGCGTATGTAGCTCCTTCTCAAGAAGGTGCTAGTCAAGAGCGAAGACTAAGGTGACAATTATCAAGGAACTTAAAATAACAGAAGTGGGCGATAAGATGAGACGAGAAAAAACAGACAACCTGATTAGCAAAAGCGGAGGAAAAAGTTTGTGATAGTGTTTTCTCAAGCTGCCAACCAAGCCAAGGCAAACTGGGAGAGCTTCCGCATCTGGATGTATGGATGACGGTGTGCGTGTGTCTGTGTGTGAATTGGAAGGCAAATGAAATTAGATTCTGGTCATAACATGGTCTGTAAAAACACTACAGGCATTCCCTTCTGTCACTGAGATGCAGAATCTTAATTTGTCAGCTTTCAACCCTCCCTCTCTTTTCCTCACAAGGGATTCTTTTTCCCGAGGTCTAGCTACTTCTGCAGATTTAGACTTAATTATTCTTTCGAGAGCATGTGGAGCTCTGAAACGGCTTTAAATGGAGATCTAGGTTGTTCTTCGCACAGAATAAGCGAATAACATCCTATAAAACTACAGATAAATATGTCTAGAATTTTTAAGCTTTAGCAAACTTAAGAGTGGTGTTACTTAATTGGAATATATTTTAGATGATCAAATATGAATGTTTACGCAAGAAGTCTTAAATGATTTTCTAGGTTATTGTTATTATTATTATTATGCACCCGATCTTTTATTGCAGTGATTTAGCTCATATGTAAGAGAATTTTAATTCTGGACTGTCGAGTGGATTTTATTTGTAAAAGATGTTTATTATGTAATCTGTAAAATACTTAATGTTCCTTTGTATACAAGGATTCCGTTTTAAATCAAAATATGTCTTTTAATAGTTCAGCGAGTTAGACAGTTAGTTTCAAAAATTATTTTTAGAGATTTTATCATTACTTAAACATAAGTGATTACTTCTTTTACGTATTCTTGGTAATATTTATTGTTAAGATTAAATTAATTAATTTGTTTTAGTGAATATTTTCGGGTGATTCGATTCTAAATAAGCATTTTCCTCGACGAAGCGTAATCTATATTTTTTGTACGCTTTAGAAAGAAAAGTATTCATTTTAGAAAAACAAACCTCAATTTTAGAAATCAAATAAGATATTAAGTTCATCCGTGTCTTTGTTAATCATTTTATGAATTCTATAATTTTTGAAAAATTGACATGAAATTTAAGTTAAAACATTTATTTTGATTCTATTTGTGAATCCTTTTCTACTGCAAATGCAGCTAGGTAATATTGTAGCCTCATAGTAATAACCTCCATCGTAATTTTCGCAGTCTATAAAACGTTAAAGACTACACACAAAGGGCTTTTATAAAATTTTTAAATGATTCTTAAATTTCGAAGCTCAGTGAATTAAGTCCAAGTCGTCCATACTGATAAACAAATAAATAAATATGCATTTAAATTGATTTAATCATTCCATGGCCAATACTATATATTTAGATATTTCAAAATGGCTCTCTATCACACGGGGCCAGTGATGAGACTGAGTCTGGTTGCGTAGTAAATATTAGATCTAGAAAAACAAAAGAGTCTTTCATACTGTGGCAGAGGAAATGTACCGGACTGACGTGGATTAAGTGCGAACACTCTAGCTTTCCACTTTTCCCAATGATTTATATGTTTATAATTAGTGATCCCCGCGTTTTAAATGAATTATGATCTATTGATTTCAGAAAGCTCTTTCTGTGGCAACGCATCCAAGCTTATTCGAAGCTTGCTCAATTACAGTAATCTACAAGATAAATTATCGCCCGGTTTACCTAGGCCTAAACTGTAATTACACTGACATTTTCTGAGCCACTAGTATTTTGCTCGCTCGCCGATATCAAGTCGAATTAACTTTATTTATTTCCTGGATTTAAGAAAGCTTTTTTCCACCCTCAGGATTTTTTCCACTTCGTCCTCCCGTGCTTTAATTACTTTTAAGTTTTGCAAATCCACGTTTTAAATCTGAACTGTTACCTTAGTGTGCCTAAAGCTACATGTTTTACGAGTTGGGATTTAAGTAAGTATCTGCCTCTGCCTAATCACCATGGCTAGCGCGACGGACGGTGGGAGATTTTTTGTCGTCAAAATAAAAATTAAACGAGTGAAAAATGTCGGAGACAGCAGAAAATTTTTGCCAGATTTGCTTCGAGACACTGGGTGATGATGTGAAAAAAACAACTTCAAATTCACTCGAGCGTTTGAAAATCTTCCTTAGAGAACCCAAGAAAAGTGTGCGTGTGATTTGTTACTTTTTTCCGACGGAAAAAATGGCTCAGCTTTAAGTATGTTGCTTATCGATTATGCTTGCAGCTCCTAACATAGTATCGATAATTTAAAACGGGATTATATTTGTACTCCATGCTTGTAATTTGAGGGGAAATATTCGCTTCCAATCTTAACTATGTCTGAGGTAGTTCTCAAGACTTCACTTCTTCCGACGTAAAGCTAAGAATTGGCGTCGGTATAAACTCCGTTAAAGTATTTCTTTTTATTGATAAACTGAAGTAATAGCTTTATGTTGGATTTGAAATCTTCTTTTCCATTCGAAGAACTTAAGCCAAAAAACGAAAGACAACTGTACTTTTACATAAGATCTATTTAATAATATGTTATCTTGCATTGCACCGAAACTAAAATTTTATAAAAAAAAACTTTAATACTTAACCTACCAGCATTCAGCGAATACCTAATTCTACTAGAAGGGGTAAAGAGGAAGTAAAAGCAATAAAAATAATTCCTTTACCAAATAGGTAAATGATTTGCTTTAAGATTAATTTCCAACAGCCTTGTAGTGTTATCAGGTTTCATGTGCGAAGGAATTTTGAAACGTCACTGATATCCTCCCCGGGAATCGAACCGGAGGCTACCTATTTGCTAGCAGTGGGAGTTGTTTACTTCATCACAAGGGCACACGGAAGGGATATCTTTAATTCCTTACACGATAAGAAATATAATAGCTTTTTTCCATACTGTTCTTATTTTAGAAACAAGGGCACACCTTATTAAGATATGTTGCCTACCTTTGTTAACGCTTTTTACTCTATTTATATGTTTGTTCCATTGTTTAAAATGAGCTCATGATTCTTCACATCTATCCTTCTCATCATGTTCTAGAGATGGCGCTACAGTTGTTGCTTTGTTAATCAATAAGTATTTCATTTATTGAAATAACGTAGTTTCGCTAAAAGCACGCAGAATACTTTTGCGTAATGTATAAGCCCAAGGCTCAATTTTGACTAATTTTGAGATGCAAATTGATATGCTTGTATAGCATCTAGTATGATGAAATTTCTTTGAGAGGGATTTTTATAATTTTTATTCCTTCAATATGAAGTCGATAAGCAATAAATTCTAGTTTTATAAAATTAATTTTATTTTAGCCCACCTTTTTGAAACTCCAATGTATAAATGTCTTTGTAATCAATAGCTAGTTTCAAAGTGTCAAACTTTCCTTCTCCTATCCATTCCACACGTGACATTTTGTGTTTTTTATTTGTAAAAATAAGACAGTAATTCCAAACTGTTGCTGTGCTTAAAATATGAAGTTTCATGAATTAATAAATACAAGATGAGCAACCTCTAAATAAGGAAAGTTTAGTCAAAAGAAATTTTAATAATTAAAGTACAAAGGCAAAAAGGAGAAATTACTCATTTATTCTATTACATATAGCAAGACAATATAGTTAATTATTCGCCTTAACTTAGCTTGGACGATTTCATAAAGGTTAGTTATTTAAACAAAAGTTGTATGTGGCAAAAAGAACGTTTTTTATTTACGTTTTAATTTTCTTCCTCAAACGTTTGAGTTATTAGTGTATAATATGCTTTAGAGGTATTATACATATCTACTGTACGACTTTAATCTGCCTTGTGTATTTTTAAACGCCTGTAATGAAATTTAAACCAAATAATAAACGAAATTGTTTCGGCTTTGAGTATAGTACGTAGGGTTTGCTTTACACGTAACCTTTTCCTATTCCATTATCAATATTAAAACGTATTTAAATGAGAGCTTTGCTTGGGATAAATCTTGCATGTTCTGAGTTATTCGCTGCAAGGAGAATTTGAGTTGTCGTTTTGGTAAACAGGGCTTTGATCTCCCATGTAAGAACTTAATAAACATCCTTAGGCCTTGTTCGTAAAGGGAATCGATTTAGACTGAAATAAATATTGACAAGTTTAAAATGCAGTGCGGAGTGGTAGTGGTGTGGTGGGAGGTAAGAAATTCTTCATCCGGCGCTCAATGAAGCATGAACGTGAAAAGCATCGCTTCTTCAAATTTAAACGACCCCGGGAGTAAGGTTTGTTATCCTATTGCGTAAATTTAATAGAGGGGGATTTTTTCTCTTAATTTTTTTCTTATTCCCTCCCCCACACTCTTCCTTACTTTTATTTATTTTATTCAGTTTCTGTGTAGCAAGGGAGCTTGATTCAATTGCCACTATGACGGGGAAAAGTGAATAGAACGGAAATCTCTGTGGTTGGGCTTTTTTGCATGGCTGGGATAGAGAAAAAATAAAGTGAAGATTTTCTGTTCCTGGGAGGGGAATATTACTGGATCTCCACTAAAATTCTACGAAGCGTACATGCCGGTCTTTAATAGCGTGTAAACGCGTGATAAATAAAATAAGTTTTCTTTTTCCCGAGATGCTATTTATTCTGCTCAGTAAACTTTAAAATGTGCTATTTTCTTTACTTGATTGTCGGCGCCATGGAAATTAGTTTGGCTTATGTTTTGGATACTTGGCGATCACATTTAAGACAAATGTACTGACTGAAATCTAATATTGGTCATTTTCTTTTTGTATATAGTACTTAAGGTGGAATTCAGTGTACCTCAAATAGATGAACATAAAGTTTTATTTATTCTTCAGCATTTCATATCATATATTTAACTTTTTTCTACTTGAAGTTGCGGGTTACCCCCAAAATGTTATTACATAAATGTTAAGTCTTAAGCTATTATTTTCCTATGTACCGAAACACAGGGATTTACTGATCATGTTTGAGAAATGACGCTTCTAAAATCGTAGAAATGATGAGTATAAAATATTAATTATGGTTAAATTTTGTAGTACCTTTCGTTGATGACTTTTTAGGGAACTGTTTCGCGTACATACGCCAAAACTCTTAAACAGAAGGTTGGAGGAACTTTAATATGGAAGATAAAGCAGCAGCTCTTTTCGCTCGTCATTAAAATACAGCTAAATTATATGTACTTTTATGATTTCATCACCATTATAATAAATTTATCCTGTAATTTCCAAAACCATGTTTTGCCACAAGTTTCTTATTTGATAGAATGTTTCATTGCAACTTCCAAGTCTCTGCAGTAAAAACAGTTACACTGTTTTCCTGCAAAACCTGTGATTTTTTTTTAGCCAAAAGGGCTATTAATTTCGTTTTGGCATTTTGCGTTGGTTCACTATAAATGTCGATTCACTTTTCAAATTGTGGCCACTAAATATTAGAGCCCTGTATTATGTTTAAAGAAATTAAGTAATGAAGAATCTGCATAAATGTATGCATGTTTCTCTCATTGTGATGAAACAGCGGTACCTAGAGCCATAAAATTTTGAATTATGTAATCTTCCACTGAATATGGGCATCTGGAAGGCCTAATTTGAAAATTTGTTTTATTATCGATTTCATAGTTTGTAACACTTTAACGAAATTTTGATTAACAAACTCAACGATTTCAAAGCGAGCAATTGTACGGGAGAAAAAATATCTCCAGCGCGCGAGACTGTGTATCAGAAATTATAAAGATATGCTCATACGATATCGCTGTTGAACTGAATTTTATGGTTTAAGTGCGAAGAACATGATATTTAATAAATAAAGGTAGCACGCAAAACGTTAAAAAAACGCCTCTTTCGGCGTAATGTTAAATCTGAAAGCTTTTAGATTTTATTTTTGATGGGTATTTGTTTTGTTAACCACAGAATTTTTTTCTTTATTTATTTTTTAATGCGGGATTAATATTTGAAACAAAAGCAGCTTAAATTACTTTTATTGGGAGAGTTAATTGCGTATGTAAGAGTTTATATTTTTTACAGCTGTTTCAGTTAGTTTTCACATTCATTACTTAATTGTTGATTAAGAATATTAGTATAATCAAATCATGTTCAGACAATGCCCATTTTCAAACAATAGTATTGTTCAATTTATTAGTAAGGTTACAGGAAATAAATTTTAAAATGTGCACTTTTTTCAGCACATTTATTGTCTAAGCATCTGCACCTAAATTTAAACTTAAATTTAAAATCTTTTTTTCTACACGAGTTAATGTGCAATGTTTCTATTTGTAGGCCCTGGCGGCAGCCTGGAGGAAGGTCGAGGCGGTGGAGGCATGGACTCCTCGCAGATGCACAGCCTGTACGGTAGCCACGGAAACAGGGCTAACAGTACTAGTAGTGGGAGTCCACCTGTGTCCACCCCTAGCTCCAGCGGCTCCATGCTAGTGGTGCCTCAACCCATTAGCGCCGCTACCAAGGGTCCTGGAGCGCCATCAGGGGTGGCCACTAATGGCACCGGCAGGAAGTACCAGTGTAAAATGTGCCCTCAGGTAAGTTCCATCTTCCTGTCTCTATAAATATGCATATTTTTTATTTATATGTTCATTTCTTGTGCTCATATTAATGAAACAGAAACTAAGTAACGTCGAATACAGTTATTTCAGTGCAGCCAAAGCACTTTCAGTCTCAGTTAACATCAAGTGGTGTATTTTAGATAAATATCATCGGAAGTGCAAATGATCTGGCAATGAATAAGAGCGTATAAAATATGGAATATTTATAACAATATAGAAGGTTTTTTTTTTTTAATAATAACGAAATATTTCGCTCATGGTAAGCTAACGCTTTAACTGATTTTTATGCGTTTTGCATGGTAACTCATTTTTGTAATACGGTTTGTAATCTCCAAAATCGATTCTTTTATTTTGCTCTCGTTTACGTTTTTGTTAATCTAAAAGCAATTAAATCGAAATTCATGTAATATACGGTAATAAAATATATAAATGTTAATTTTTCTACGTAAGCAAACATTGCATGGAATAATGTACTGTCAGTTAAAAATTAAACAGAACATTGAAATCTGTTATAGAATTGTATCGCTAAGTAGCTAATAAATTTCAATTTAGAACTGTATACTGGAATCATAATATTTTGAGCAATCAGTTTAAAAGAATAAATTATAAATGATGTAAAATTTCATGAGCTTGTCGAGAAAAATGTAAAATTTATGTAATTCTCATGTTCATATACAGTGCAATTTCAAGGCATGTTTATACTAAAATAAAATCAATTGATTTTATAAAAAGAAAATCTAATGCATATAGTTGCAAATGAGCTTTATACACAACCCCCAAACTCCTCCTCTTTGCAAATAGCCGTATTTAGACCAGTGCTGGTGTAAATCGATGCGATATCGCTTTAAATCGATATCCAGCAAGTAACCGTGTTAGTCAGGGTAAGAACAAATAGAAAGGGAAAAAAGACAGTCCCCGCCAATTGCGACAAGAAGGGACAGCCACCTTTCCTATCTGAGTGCGTTATCTCGTCCGGTCCCAGTGCTGGTAAACCTTTATTAAATTTAGCGGGCATAATGTGTGGCCATTCTACACAGCACTCGCTCTCGTGTTAACGTTCGGTTATTGCAGCCTGAAGAGATGTGTTCTAGTTGAGAAATAGTCAGTGTTTATTTTTGCCTTTGTGTAAGCAAACTTAAAACTCATTTTTATAGTCATCAGTTGCCATGCTGCAGTGTGTGAGTGTAGGGGACTTATAATTTACTAGCGTAAAATACTTCATAATTTGAAATTTATTTTGGTTACGTGTAAATTTATAATTACAAATTTATGACGAGGGAAAAGAAAAGAAAGAAAAATTTGAACTTTACTAAACAATTTCCTTACTGAGTCCTTAAAGACCTAATCGCATTAAATTATTTCTGACTCCTATACCTTTTTTTTTTTTTTTTTTTTTTTTTGCTTTTTTAAACTTAACTCTAATCTTATTCTCACCGTCCATCCTAATCTACGACTAATCTGGACTATTAATTTGGTAATATAAATAATTTTATTATCTACAAGATGCTGTGAACTTTTTCTTAACTTTCTGGCATTTGTGATTATCCTTTTCTCCAAAATTTGAACTGCTCTTAAAATCAATAAAAATCATAATCACAAATTTCTTTATAAGCAGTTTTAATATCCACTCCTGTTTTAAATGGAAACTATCAACCTCATACATGAATTGATTATTTCGTGCGAAGAATGGGTTTTCTTTGCGCTGTTTCTTCGGAGAACCCTGAAAGAATCTAAATTATCTACGGATATCCGTGAACAATTTGATTTCGGGCCCTGGATTATATGCTGCCGTGCATAGTGATGCTCCAAAATCGTTGTTCTCCTAAAAGGGAGTTGGTCAACGGTATGTTTCCAGCATGACGTCACGGCCAAATCACCATGGCAACACCCCACCAGCTATCTTCCTTGCCTATGCAGTAGATGGTCTTCCCTAACACCATGGACACTACATCCCAACGGGCCAGTTCTTCCACTTACCTTACTTACGTCAGTATGAAGGACTGTCGTCTTCAGTTGTGGCTAGCGCTTCTTGCAAATAGTTGGAGCACTTTCAAAATGTCACTCTCACAAACTGTAGTTCATTTTGATTAATCAGCATAAAACTGTAAAATGTGGATATTTATTAGAATTGATAAAATGCATGTTTTGATATGACTTATCAAAGGGACATTTTTCGCTTTTCCCTACGCGCCAAATACGTAAATATGTTCTACAGTTTTCCTTGCTTAATATTACTACACCCTCTAGCCTTTTTCTTGATTTATATATAAATACTAATAGCTGAGTTTTCAGAACTTCTTCAATCCGAAACGTTTGGAACATATGTTATTTAGACTGTCAAAAGCACCTGTTTTCCGTGGAATGAATCTAAAAAAGAATAGAAGAAAAGCTTTTAAGCTGATACTGAATGCAAGAACATAACATTTTGAAATGTATTTTACTATCAGTTTTAAAGTCCCAGAGCAAAATTAAATCCATATGTGAATACCGAGTGCTTTTGCTCAAACATCTTAAGGTACTGCTTTTGAAATATGGAAGGGGGCAGATTTAAATTCGGCTGTTACATTTCTAATTCAAAGATTCCGCCCATCAACTTCATCAATTAATTTTCGATATAAGATAAAAGGATCTGCTATTTGATTCATAAAATAATTCCTAATTTTCCATCAGTTCCCTTAAGAATGTCGAAAAACATTTGCTATTCAATTTATTCTAGGCGATTTTATGGTACGTGAAAAAGATGTATAATTTGGAATCATTATAATAATTATTCCTATACGTCAAATATCCGCCCTCTTCTTCAGTAACAAACAGATGCAAAGAAGGTATTTTATCAGAGATTTTAGCAGTGAGGGAATGACATTAGTTTCGTGTTTATATTAGTTATACCTTAATACTTATTCTGTATTCGACTTATAAGTAGAAGATTTTTAGATCATCCAAGGTCTTTGTGAAGTTATTTATTTAAAGTGCTTCACACTTTTTCTACCAATGATTATCAGTTTACATAAATCAGTGCACACTTCTATGCATATTTGAAATAAATTATACTCACTGTAACAAACTTGCAGAAAATAAACCCCTCTTTATTTTAATATAAATATTTTATAACATACATCTGTTTATTTATTTATTATCTTCCCGTGAAAGGATGATTTACCTCCTCCTTAGCGATAAACATCAAAATCTGAGCAAGCTAAAATTCGGTATCTGAAATTAATGACTTTAAGTTATATTTCTTATCGATATTTTGTAATATTAATTATTTTCAAGTTTTCTTGAGAGTGGTTAAGCTTTGAAAATAAATTAAAGTGGGAGACTAATTTATGACTGTAACTGAGTCGTAATGCTACCTGAGATATATTGAATTACGTTTAGGCATGAGATTATTGAAAAAGAATTAAATATTATTTTTAAGTAAAACTAGAAATAAGACAAAAGTAAAAATATTAGGCAAAGCAACAACCTTGTTTTTGGCATATGTTTAAGATGCTATCGATTTCGAGGGGAAAAGTTACAGATCCCTCTTCATCAGGAGCAAAGAAATCAACTTCCAAAAATGAGATAATCCAGCAACCACGTCGCATGACGAAGCGAAAAGCATAATGGCGCAACTGGTTTTTGCTACCTGGGTCGTTTGCTTACTTGCGCCACGTGGTCAGCTGTTTTCTTTATTGATGAAGAGGGACCTGTACCTGTTTGATCTCGAAATCCATAGCTTTGACTAAAATTTACGCCGAACACAATGTTGTTGCGTTGCCTAATTTTATGCTGAAGTAAATTATTGTCGGCGATTAATTAAAGCTTCAAAATATTTCTGTACGTAAAAGATCAGTGTACAACTTTAAAGATTAATTTAAATAATTAAGTCCCTTGAAATAATGAATATTGAAGAGGTAAACACGTATGACGTTTTTTTTTTTTTTTTTTTTTTTTCCTTAATGTCATTTCCCTAAATTTTTAAATTACAAAAAAATGCATTTCTGATCTTACTTTTTTAAAGGAATTGCTGCGTAAATCTATCGATGTTGCATAAAATTTATTTTTCATAGTTTTGTCAGAATAAATTTAGAAGAATAGCAAATGTTCTCAGCTATTTTTATAGCATTGTCATAATTGGTGATTAAATCCATTACTTTAATTTAATCAGCATTAAGCGATTTTATTCGCTTTAACCTAACCATATTTGCACTGGCGAAGTTTTCTTTTCTGAACAACCGAGAAAGAGATTAAAATTAAAGCCCTTCGTTATGTCTGTATATTTTAGTAACAAAGAAGCTGAATGTGTAAACATGATTAAAATTATAATGAACAATAGGATATTTGTATTTAAATAAAACGTCTGACGCGGTTTCAAACACAAGGTGCAGTGAGAAAATTTAAGATTAAAATTCTTTCTTTTTATAAATCGTGAAGTATTTTAATAACAAAACAGATAAATACAAAAGCAGGTTTTGGAATACGATGGACAAGGGCAAATCATAATTAAAGATAATTTTCTAGAGTTTTAGTGCTTGAGGTTTTGATTTATTATTTTTAATTAAATATTATTGACAATTTAATTAATAAATTCACAAGGGATTGTTTGCACATGTAGCACTTGAATATTACATGTTTAATAACAATTCACAAAACCAAAGCTTCTGGCTGATCGAGTTAGAAAACACTATACTTTATGAAAAGTGAGGTAGGCTGGTAATGTTTACTTTATTGTTAGTATATGTACCGAAAATATGCACTTGGTTTTACAGAGCTTTTTAATTAATGTACAATATGCTTACAACACTTTTGGAAAAGATCGAAAATTTCGGTAGACTGTCAAACAATTTTAAAGAATATAAACAATTTCGACTGCGAAACTTTTCTGAGGGAAGTTCAGAAAAGCAGCACTTGGCACAATGTTAGTAACGATTTAATTTTTCATTCTGTCATAAGTCTTAACTGTAACGCTTTATGCATAGATTATTGTTCATATTACTAAAATCATTCATTTATCATTCGCTGAAGTTCTTCTGGGCAAAAATACATCACTCGTTAAACGAAATAATTGCTCGAGCGATTGCTTATATTACGCTGTAACTTATTTGATCATAATGAACTGTTCTTAAGTAAGTATAACAAACTTTGCGGAATATCAGGAAAATTCAATTTCATTTAGATTTCAATTTGAAATTGTAAATAGAAATTAATAAACTGTCTCTTGTAGTACTACGCCTAAATGCCAAAGTTAGCTTTTTCTTAGTTTTAAAGACAACTTGGAAATATGCGACAGAAATTACATTTCATCTAGTTTATACTCTGAAAATTGGAAGATAGTTAAATTTTCAAGTGAATGCTCACCTATCGAGTTTTATCAGGTTTCAGTTCAAATTCTCATTACCAATTGAAGATTAGTTATATTTGTAAATCGAATATGCAGAAAGATGTAAGCCATTCAGCAAGAAGGTCAAGTTCAGTTTGTTTTCTAGACCGATTCTTTTCTTTTCTGCCTTATTAAAGGCAATATTATATTTATAGAGAGTTTATTACGTATCAGCGATTTTCTGGATTTCCCAGTGTAAGTGTTACTAAACCAAACAATAATAATTCCTGGGTTTCTAAAACTTTCGTATAGATTTGAGTTACTTTCATTCACCAGACTGTTTCTATGCGATTAAGACTGATAAAAAAATATAGCTAGTTTTAATTAATTTTTCATATTTTTTGCTAATATTTTCGGGTCTAAGGAAATGAAAAGATGATATTATCACACTAACAGTTTTCTTGATCAATCGCACGCTACGAAACTAATGTTCGCCAACGTCTTGCTTTACGTCATTTATGTTCGAAACTAGCGCTTTGTTTCTTAAGCAATAAATACATAAATAAATAAAAGTAAAATGAATGTTCAAGACGCAAATTTTCCGTGGCGGGACCTCCAAATGCACTGGTTGTAACAGACTTAAATATTTAATGCTTTTCATATCAGGCGTCAAAGTCAGAGCTGACTAAAAAATTAGAAACAAACAAAAAAATCCTTTTTAAATAAAGAAAACAATCCAAAAAATTGGAGACTTAAACAAAGAGCGAAAAAAAAAGGCTGATGTAGGAAAATAGCTGGAAGCGTAATATGTCACTGGTTTTTGTTTCCTCTTTTACATAAACGCCGGAATATCATTAGCCGTGTCCCCTAATAACAGCGTCTGCTCTTGGAAGATGGAGGCGATTTTTTACAGCAGTGGTCGCCGGCAAACAAAAGCTCGGTCATCGCTAAGCTCCAACTAATAATACATAATCACGGGTCTTGGGTTTTTGTCAGATCTCGAGATGCTAAAAGTTCACACCATTTATTTAATGATGATGCCCATATCGAAAATGCACTTACACAGCCGGCATTAGTTATTCGGCTTGCTAAGTGACGTTCGGTCCCTCGGATAACTGCTTCCCTGCCGAACATTATTCTTTGCTTTCCAGCGATCGATCCTTTTTTAAAGGGATTATCTGAAAATTATAATTGGAGCGTCATTTAATTGCCCGAGTGAAATTCGGGGGAGTGTAACGACAACCTTGAATAGATGGAGTTAGTCTCCTTTCATGCTATACAATGGTAATTCCATAGAAGGAAAGCTTAATTTGGGGGTAAATGAAATGAAAGCCTGCATAAGAACAGAATATCCTAATTCTGTATGATGATTCACCTGGTTAAATGAAGTCTTTTTTTTTTAAAGAAAAGGTCTTAAGGGGGATATAGTAAGCCATTCAGCTCTGATTATTTCTCTCAAAATCAAGCTGAGTTTCCCATTTCAAAAGTTTGAACCAGTTCTGCAATAATGCAAAGCCTTCTTTGGCTTTCAGTATTGTTAGATTGATTCAAAGATACATATCATGACTTCTCGTCCTTTACCATGGCTTGCCTAACTGTAGGACTCAAACACTCTCTCGAAACTTAATTCTCTGTTCTTTTATGTTTTTAAATAGAACGTTGAAAATCGCAGTGACGTAAATCTGTTTGGTTTTCATTTTCTGTTTGTTTCTTAATTCTTAATAAAATTAGACGAGAAGTTGATAATTGCAAATCTTTCCGAATTGAATTTGAAAATGGGTCCCTTTTTGTCTTTTCTTTGATTGTGTGCTCACAGAACTCTTGCAAAATAGAAGCTTTCTTTTTACTTAAGCTACTTCATAAAGTTTACATGGCTTCGGTTAGAAAATTTCATTATTTAAATGCAATCTTGGCACTCTGCCGCTTTATTAACTTTATGTAACAATAATTATATTTCCAAGAACCTTTTCTAGAGAATTTAATAGGATAGTATTTTTTCGTGTGGTTATATTTATAGATTATAATACATTGCAAAATAAGAAGCGAGTGCTTGAAAAACTTGTTTTTTTAGGTAAGAAAAGGCAAGTTTGCGGATGACAATAACATGATAAACGTACACTCTTTTGCAGAGAAACTCTTAAAATATATTGCAATACGTGTTTAGTGCGGGAATAAAACCCAAGTTGTTAAATATTAAATAGCTTGTTTCAGTCCTGTAAAACTTAATATACAGTGAAACATATTTCCTTACGATTTCAGTGAAAATCCTATTGTTAATGCTGATATAATTCAGCTGAATGTCTAGTTATATTTAATTTAATTTTGTCCTTGCTAAGAATCCCTAAAACTGCCTGTCGGTAGAATTTTCTGATTGCGTGCCCATTGAAAGCACCAGCCTTTAAATTTCCTCCCATTCATTTGTTATTAAGCTTGCGCAGATTTATTAACCATAATTCGTTACTAAGAGTTCATTCACCACTACATAATTGGGCACAACATAATAAATATTATTCACCTGTTGATTGTTCTTTAATTGGCCTTGTTTTATAAACAGATTTAGGAAAAGGAGTGAAACATTAATGCTATTCTAACCGTTAATTGATTAAAAATTCCCTTTTTCGAAGACATTTTGAATTTTCCTTGAAGAAAATAGCAGATTCCTCTTTTATCATGATACTGAAAAGCACTAAAATTTGTTATTTTATTCAGAGAAATGTGACACTTGTAATCTTTATAACTACTCAACTGGTCTCACTGTAAAAGAAAAAAATTACAGCGTGTGACTTTCCGATGCTTGGCGCGGCCGCATCCTTCTTAAGTCCCACGGAATATTTCATCGTCACCTTTTTAAATTCATTGCTTCGAAATACAGTCGGTTCTCCAGTCGTCATTTATTTTCGAAACACAGAAATATCTACATTAAAGACTGGAGAGTAATTCTTACTTCTTGTAAATTACCATTTCTTGAGTGAACGGTTTAAAGAGGGTCTTGTATGAAAGAGGCCTGATTAAGCCTATCGTTCGTTATGATTCATTACTCTTTTGTCATCGTAGACAGTCCCCTGGCATCTTGCTATCTTTTCGAGGGCCCGCTCTGCTGAACTCGTTGCGGGCGCTAGATAGCGAGTCCCTCAGCTGTGTTGCACGGCGAGCTGCATTGTTAAGGGATTAATCCATCAATGGTTAACTTAAGTTGCTCTTTTACGCTGTCGTCTCGCTAATATTTTCCTCCTACCTATTCTGATCCCTTATTTTTTATACACATACTAAATTTCCAGCCGGTAAAAGCGTATGCTAAGCTTTTCCATTTATTTTTTCCCCTTAGAGGATGGTTTGGAAACTGCTTTGATAAGAACTACCTAATGTTCTTCCATCAGTGTGATGATGTGTAGAAATTCAAGAACTCCTCCTGGATTATAAATATTATGCTTAAGATTCCTCACGAGCACCACACGAACCGATATCTATTTACGCGTAACTTTTTCGATTATCTCCTCGAGCTCCAATTCCTGCTGCAATTTTCTAAACTTCGTCGTCTTGCTTTTTAAATAGTGTGATCGAAGGTCATAATGATACTTATGCCGTTAAATTTAGTTTAGCCTTTCCTTAGGAGGTTCATGCCAACTTATGAATTTTTTTCACTAGAACTCTCTGAAATTTGAGTTTTCAAGGATAATATTTTCTGAAACAATAATATAAAGTAAAAGTGAATATGAATTTTAATAGACTAATGTTATTCGATTATAAATGAAACAATAAAAATGCTATTAATTACGTACAGCTGCAGAATGCAAAATAGTTATATACTGATAATTGTATAAAATGAATCAGTTTTTACTTTTCATTTAAAAAAAACTGCTCAACAATTATTCTTCTTTCTACCAAGTGAAACGTTCACCGTTGCTAATACTCGCCTAATTTCATTTTTTTTTAAATTCAGAGAAAGGGCTTCTTAAAATTTTCAAGTCAGGTATTCACTTAATATCAGTTTCATAATAATTCATATGACTAATAGTGGACTTTGTAGATCTGGTTGTTTATATAAAAAGTAACTTGAGAAATAAAGTGCCAGCAAAATGTTAGTTTTCAAAGTCGTGTTAAATTAGTAAACTTAATATTTTATTGGCAGTAATTAAATTAAATTATCAATATATATTAATTAAATTATCGGCAGTAATCAACTCCCAAAAGCTGAACTACTAAATAAACTAAAATCCCTTCTTATTTCAACAGTTTTTTCCACCAAAGAAATACACGTAAATATAATGAAAATAAACATATGCTTACTTATAAAACTCATACAATCTTGCTTTAATACTGATCCTCCAAGTAATACTGATAGGTTGATACTCAATTTTCACAATTCATGCTGGATTCCTTCACAAATAGAGTTTTATTCAAAAGCTGCGCAAACTAAGCCCCCCTCCCACCCAAATTTTTATCTTTACCACCTTTGTTTCCTGCTGTGTTTAAATTTGTGGTTGCTAATATAATAAAAAAATAATTGCCCTCATATTTGGCAACTTTATTAGCCATTAATGAGTTATTAAAATGCTAATATCTGTAATTACATTAATGTATAAAGTGTAATTCTCAGATATGAATCTTCCATCCTGTTTGCATTTTTATATAAAAAATTGCAGATTTGGGAGCTAATTTATCGCATTCTTTAGCTAATAAATTGTCAAAATTAAACTCGATCGCAAACATCATCCTGAGGCCATTAATCTATTGCGGACACTCTTATAAATCGGTAGTGTACAGGCACACTGAAATCTGCACTGAAAGCACACAGGTGTAAATCTCCGCTATTGATACACAGATGAAAATATTTCTCATTATTCGAGTAGATTTGTTTTTTTCCTCGATATTCGAAAGTCTGAGCATTGTCGAAACTAATTTGTAATTAAAATACACAAGCAACAATGAAAATGGGGAAAATATTATTTCTAAACCGAAAGTATTTAAAAATATTCCTGTGGAGATCTTTTACTACCAGTGAGACAGCATCGGTGGCACATTTTACAAGTTAAAAAAAGTTTCAGTATTTTTTTATTTAATGCTTCTCCCATGAAGCAGCTTAAAAAATGCTGTAAGAGGCGGAATGGTGGAATGGAAAAACAATAACATGACATAAAGGGAAAAAAATCCTGCTCCTTAGCACTGAGGGGAAAAGAGGGAGGAACAATTGGAAGCGCATTAAAAAAAAAAAATATCCGTAATCTTTTGCCTAAATAAATTTCGCTTTGTGTGCTGACATAATTAATCACTGTTCTCGTAATTACCAACATTTAAACTTTTTTTTCAAACGCTAATCATATTTTAATAACAAATAGACCCAGCGTAATAAAGAAAACAGGGAAGATAGTAAGAAAATAAGATTTGTATCCCTATACAGAAGTCGGGGAAAAAATGGCCCGGCTAATAATAAAACAAAAGCTTCCGTTCAAAAGCAAAGCTCGTGTTAGAAATATTAATCTGGTTCTGGCTAATTGATATTAGCGCTGACTGGAGTTATTGCCTTTAGGGCGTAGGCAAATTATAATTTACACCAGCATCTCTCAATTTCTTTGCCTTTCCTTCGCACTCTGTCAATAATAGGATGAGCTGGATGAGGTGGAAAAAACGCTAGAAAAAATTAAAAATCCCGAATAAGAACACTAAACGTAATTAGATGGGGGCTAGAGTGTGAACATTGGCGGAGCTCTCCTAAAAAGTTAAACTTGATGCAATAAAGGTGAAAGAAAATAAATCGGTAATGGATATCAATTGAACAAATAACGCGCTGAGAATTTTAAATATATTTTATTTGAGGCGAAATAATTTAATCAGTATTTTTTTGTATCTTTTCTCTCGTATATCAAATGGGGAGAATAAGTTTTTATGAATTTTTTTTTTTGTATCATAGAAATAAGAAACGGTTTTAGGGATGTTAACATACAATTAAAGAGAGGGGTTTATTTATTTATTTTTTCCTTGTTTAGTCGTCGGCAGTTTAGATCAAAATTACTTTTCATATGAAGCGTTCTTTTATTGATGCTATAGAATTACTAAATGCATGGTTCGAATTACGTGTGGCTGTTCATTGAATTATATATGGTTTTGTCATTGAATTATATATGGTCTTTGTGTACCTTTACTTTTTTATGCATATATCTTATTTATGAATTATTTTTATCAAACAAATGAAATGCAACTTGCTTTAGAAAAGTAAGAAGTTAATCCCCAGTGCACCCTTAATTTTGAATCAAATTCTTGAATTTTCCTGAAATCTTACGACTTTAGTTACCCTGAATTTTTTTTAAATGGAGCAAATAAATAAATTGAAAATTATATTCTGCCAGAGTATCTTGCTTTTGAAGTTGAGTGCAACTGTTGAGTTTAACAGTTACAATTCATGGATGCGTAAATGCAGTTTCAGAGCGCTCGTAGTTTGATGCTAAAGATAAATTATTCTCTTTTCTCCTCAGCCACTCTTTCTAAAAAGAAAGGGTTTTTGCACTAGTGGCGGCATCTGTTGGTTTCAAAAGTAAACGAACTGATATTCTGCTAGAAAAAGGCTTTCTGCATTTAAACAAAGTAAATTTAAATCATTATTTTTTAAAATATAAGGAACTTTAAAAGGCCATACGCGTAATACAGCACATTGCAAAAGTCTTTTAATTCATATGTTAACATCTTTAAATAAAAACTTGAAAAGAAGAAAAAAAATGAGTTGTTTCAATCCATTTGTTAGAATGCTCATAAAACATAAAAAATAATTTCGTTAATAAGCCGAATTGAAGCTTGCATTACTTTGAATAAGCCTTAAAGTTTTTAAGTGCAGTGTAATTAAAAATTTATGAATTTTTAATCATGTTTAATTGCAATTTGGGGTTAATTAAAACTGTTTTTAATGATTTTTGAAAGGGAAATATTTTTGATGTATTAAATTTCTGTGAAAACTGATGTTTGTGTAAAAACATGTATATTTAACTTCCTGTATATGATCATTTGTGTGTGTTTGTACTCCTGTGTTTATTATTCTGTCTTTCCCTTTCTCTCTCTTCCTGACGTGCACCGGATTGGAGGAATTTCGTGGCCCAGTGCTTCAGGAGTGTGTCCCCCTCCAGGCATTACTGTGGCCACGCGAGGCCAATCCGGTTCACGCTCACTGCCACAGCCACACCATGCCCAGAGAGGCCACCTCCAAAGTGTTTAGCTGCAGCCTGCCTTGGCCGACAAAATTAGCGATTGAATTCTGTTCCCCCTACTCATTAAAGTTTGGAAATAAATCAAAAACCTCTTAAAGGAAAATTTTTTGTAAAAGGTTAAGGAAAAACTTTTTTAAATAAAAAATTTTATGGCCCAAAATTTGCCCATGTAGGCTTTTTAATAGGAAAATTTGTAATTTAAATATTTTTCTTAATGACCTTTCAAATGGTGTGGTAGGCCAGTTTCCAAAATCAATGGCAAACAATTTCTTAAACTTTTTAAAGAGGAAAAACACGAATCGTGACTGATTGAAATCCCTCTGTACTCTTTCCAGATCTTTGGGTCCAAGGCAGACTTGCAGCTACACACTCAAATCCACATGCGTGAGGCCAAACCGTACAAGTGCTCCCAATGCTCCAAGGCG
Organism: Stegodyphus dumicola; assembly: GCF_044657685.1. Classification (NCBI taxonomy): domain Eukaryota; kingdom Metazoa; phylum Arthropoda; class Arachnida; order Araneae; family Eresidae; genus Stegodyphus; species Stegodyphus dumicola. The sequence continues at coordinate 74,024,763 of NC_140780.1, forward strand.
TTCGCCAACTCCTCGTACCTGTCTCAGCATACGCGTATCCACCTGGGTATCAAGCCATATCGGTGCGAAATCTGCCAGAGGAAGTTCACGCAGCTGTCTCATCTTCAACAGCACATCCGGACGCACACGGGAGATAAGCCGTACAAGTGTCGGGCTCCTGGCTGCAACAAGGCCTTCTCTCAACTGTCCAATTTGCAGTCTCACTCTAGATGTCACCAGACAGACAAGCCATACAAGTGTAACAGCTGTTACAAATGTTTTGCTGATGAAGCGGGTCTTTTGGAGCACATCCCAAAGCACAAAGAGTCGAAGCACCTTAAAACACATATATGTCAGTTCTGTGGAAAATCATATACGCAGGAGACATATCTTGCCAAACACATGCAGAAGCATGCTGACCGTCTGGAGAAACGTCCGTTACCACCTCTCACCAACAATAATAACCTCAGTATACCTTCCAACCAATCACTTCGCGGGCCAACTCCCGCTGACAATTATTGGACAAAAACGGCGACATCGGTAGCTTCCGATGCTCATCATGGAATGGGAGATCCTTCTTCGATGGGCTCGCCTATGTCACCTCCATCTCACCATCTGCATCCACATGTTTCTGAGACATGTCTACAGAATAGTATGAACGATCACCATGCGAGACTCCATATGGACCCTCGTCATCAACAGCAACAACAACAGCAGCAGCAACAACAACAGCAACAACAGCAGATGGTGGCCAATAGTGCCAATCATACAAACGGCAGGGACCATGACCTTGGTTCTCATCTAGGTCAAAATCAGTATGATACTTCATCTATGGCGCAAGGTCATCCTCCACCCACGAGCAAGAATACATCGGCATTTACTCCTATTCAGTCTGGGATGCTGCCGATCTCTTCAGGACCGCAGCTGTCCATGCCGTCAACACGTACCTCATATTTCCCTTATGAACCCATTAATTTTCCAAAGAGCACGAATCCAATGGGATCGATGGAAGTAAAACAGAGCCACAGCTCTTTCCCCAATCAGCTTATATCTCTCCACCAGATTCGGAACTATGCATCTATGCCCACCATGAGTGGGGGAGAACATCCGATCTCTATGAAGGATAAAAGCCAGCAACAGTAAGGGGTGTCTCGCTTATTACTTGAATGATGGGATACGATTTTAAAGACTGATATTCCGATTTCTTTTCTTAAGAAGAATGGCGTTTATTCTTTTCCCCTTCACTTTCAAATGATGTTGTGTTTGTGCAGTTGTTGTGTACCATCCAAGTAGTGATCCTTGAGCCCCTGCGCCGCTAGACTCCTTTAATGCTCAAAATGTCCTCCAAAGATTGGACTGTAGGAGACATACCTCATATTTAACTCCCGGTGAATTTTAGCGTTGTGTTTTAAGATAACCTTGCGTTTTAACGGAAAGAGTGAGGAAAGAATTTGCGAACTTGTCAAGAAAGTTATCAGTTGAACTTCTGTGTGATTTACTTTGTTATTCTGATCAACGAGTCACTAGCTCTGGGAAATATTTTATGTACTAATCGGTAATTTTGGAAATCGTCGTGATGCATACTTTGCCATACCAAGAAGTCTGAGCGTGAGACAAAGGAAAAAAACAGAAATAAAAGAAAACTGCTGGTTTTCTCATTTTTCGCCATACATATTTGTTAGAGGAGGAGACAAGACTTACGTTTGGGCTATGCACTGGCGCTCCTGTCTCTTTCCCTCACACTCTCCTTTACTTAATGGGAGTCGTTCAAAGAATGTAGTAAGATATCTTTACTTAGTAGGCCATCAAAACTAAAGGGTTTGTGATGCAGCACCTGTGATTCCGAGGGAAAGTCCATCTGACTCATATTGGTGCCTTGATTTATTGAGAGTGCTTGTCAGTTGCGCCACTGCCTAGTTTGCCTCTTTGCCTAACTTTGCACTGCACTGCGGTTTGATATATTGAATTTTAAGCACGAATTTGTCTTATGAAATCAAATATTAATTTGTTTGAAAAAATACTATTTGATTTTAAAGGACATTGTATTTTCATTTTAAATAATTTTAGTAATTCTGTCGTTCCGTATTTTTTCTAGTCTTGTCTCTGTCTCTTCTTAATGGTTAAATATGAGAAATGCTGGCTTTACCGTCTCTTGTAATAGTGAGATTTCTATAGGACATCGTTTTTGCCTCCTATCTTACCTCATCATATAGACATTGTAGTATTATCATTCAAGACTGATATTGTGGCGTTAAGTACGTATATTCCAGCACACAGAAATATTTTCTTGGCTCAAATCGTTTTAAACAAAGTGTGGTATACCGTATTCATGCAACTTCAATGTTGAAATAATCGTAATAGTAAAATGCATAATAATAACGCAGCAATCTACACGTAAGTTGACCCAGCCTTCTTCTCAAGAAATCTACAAGCAGCCATTAATTGTTTGATTTTGTTTGCTTCTGTTTCACTGAATACCCTTCCCCAACGTATGAAAAACATAAGCGAAAATCATATATTTCTAATACTTTATTTGCAAAAATGCAGTAATAGATTCGAACTAAAAATTTTTCTTGGGATTTTTGTTTCATTTTTAATATATATACATACATAATAGAAACAGAAGGAAAATTTAGTGCTGCAGATTTCCTGTGTCTGAGGCTTGGTTTCTATCGGCCACAGTCGATCTTATCTCAGAGGTGCTGTTTCCATCAATATCATCAGGGATTTTTTCAAGCAAAAAGTGGAAAAAAGAAAATCAAATTTTAGAAGATTTCATGCATAATTATATATTATATATTCATTGATGTCCAGCCACAGCCCGCTGCATCTTGTGATCCAATATACCGTTTGCTCAGATCGGACCCATGCTAAAAACTAAAAAAATATGAACTCGTTGTTTGTGTGCCACTGTGGCAGTTTGGAAGAATTTTCTGAATACCTCAAATTTGTATGTTTTTATTCGAAGCAAAATGCTGTTCATTTTGTTCCGTTCCACTATTTGTATATTATTGTAGTGTATTATTGAACCAGAGTGAAAATTTTCATCGTAGTTTATTTCTATATGTGGTGAGAATATTGTTAATTGTTTAATATGAAACTGTTAAACGTATCGTGTTTCTATTAAGGTTTTCAATACCTCGAGAGAACCTGTTGGTTTTACCCGTTCTTTTTAATGATATGTTTCATCATTGTTTAACAGAGCATTATTTGTGGCACTCGACATTTACTGTTAGGGAAATTATGGCCAGTACTGGGAGAGCTCAAAATTTTTGAAGATTAATTGCATAGAGAAGTGGTCTTTGATGCAAAAGAATAGCATAGATATGTTACAGATAAGACGAACAAAGCTTTTAACTTCCATGATGAAAAATGGATATATATGTATATATAAATATCTATAAATACATATATATATATAAATATATAAATATATAGCGTGAGTGGTTAAATACTTTTTCCGACTATTTATAATATAACATTAAATGCGGCATAGTGAAGAAATGAACCTCCCAATGCCTCTATGTATGTATTTTTTGTGATTGTATCCATAAGAGCTGTAATATTGATTGTACTGTGTTCTGTGTTTTCAGGTATAACCATTTGGACAATATTTAGTTAACACGTTACAGCCGTGACTTCACGGTTAAAATACCCATTTAAATGAGTTATATTTTTGGAACGAAAGTGAAAAAAAATCTATCGGCCTGATTAATACTGTGATTCCAGGTTTGTGAAACAAATATATCCATGCATGGCATTTTTAAATAATATATCGTACTCCCAGATAACATTGATATATGCTGTTTTATCTTTGACAACGCTTGAGTGTTTTTGATATTTAAACTTATCTCTTTTACTTCTGTTTGTCGATATAAATTTTTTAATGACAGAAACTTTACTGATTTTAGTATTTTTCTATTTCCTTTAGAAGAATTAGTTTTTGCAAAAATATTGATTTTTATTTTAAATTGGTGTTTATGTCATAATTTCCCCATGCATTCCTGAAAAAAAATAGGCAGAAGTATTATCTTCTTTTAAACTCACTCATGTTCATTGAGTCGTCGTTCAGAAGTATTCAGTGTCGTTGTTCTTCAGTAATGAGTAGAAAGTAGGCATACACCCCATATTCTTTCTTAACTCTGAATCATATCCATCAAAGACTATTTTAAATAAAACGTTTGTGTTTCATCTTCCTCAGGAAAGTTCATTTCATTCAATTTTTTGTTTTTCGAATTATCATCAACGTACAATGATTCAGGTATTCAACATTAAACAAGTACCCAGTGCCTTGCTTTTAAGGATTTCTTTGTTTCAGTATTTTGTTTCTTCCCGACTGCTTGCCGGATATTTGTTCACATTCTTGCTTTTGAATCATTAGAATTTCAATAGAAGTTTGCATTTCATCAGGAAAACAGCTTTGATTTGCAGTTCTAATTTATAATAAAAATATATATCATTCACATATGTAATATATTTATACAAATAGGTAAAATATTTTACAAATGCTTAATCTTGCATTATTACCTTCAAGTAAATGTTTAAAGCTTATTCCTTAAACTAGATGTTGTTTTGTATGCATATTACATTTTCAAATTTTTTATAGTGTTTTTCACGAACAAGGACTAAAAATAATTCTTTTACAAAGAATTTTTGTCGCTGTTCAATTTTGTAGTTGTTTTGGAATTACATACCTTTTTTATTCATTGTTAATTTTGTGTCTGTTAAGACATATATATGGACTACAATAATTTTGCTTTGTAATCCATATATTGAATGTGATTTCACGTTAATTAACAAGGAAAAGGTTTCATTTTTTAGAAGTTTAGTCATTCTGAGTGATTGATTATCAATGAGTAATTAAAATTTACATTTGTTACATTCAGGAATAATGTGATAGCTGAAAAGTTTAAATTCACGGTGTCTTTGATATTCGTGAAATAAGTTCAATAGTTGATATTCATTCTAAGCTAAGTTGACTGAATTGTGCTGCTCAGGCTTGATCAGCCGTTCACATAATAAATTTTCTTCTGCAATATAATGCCAGTTTCAGGCTTTTAAATCTGATGTAAATCGCGCAAATTTTTACCGGCTCATACGTTGAAGCTTGTCAAACAAGCTTGAACTCTGCACTGCGTAGAGAACTGCATCACGAGTTCTTTATGCATTACTTACAAGTACCCTGATAAGCGTACTTGTATCAACAGTGTCAGACACTGTCTAAACAGAATAGTATGAAGGATAAAGTTTGGGCATCTGATGCCAATTTCTTCCGACTGGTAAGGAAAGAAGTGATGTGTATATAGATTTTCTACGTAGAAGTGGGCTTTCATCTGGAGTGAACATTTCATAAGGAAATGGATTAATGGTTTCCTCTTGAGCATTAAATAAAAAAACAAAATTTTACTCCATGATCTGTGTACTATGAAATGAAGTTTTGTGCTCAGGTGATACATTTCTTCTCCTGACAAACTGATATTTATTTTAATAAAGCATATTCATTATTATTATTATTGACAACTGACGCTTTAAAAAATTCTACTTAAAAAAATCTAAAATACTAGAAACTTCTAAATTGTTGTTAAAGATTTTTATTCGGAAATCTAACGCATTTTCAGCAACAATGTAACTCTGAATTTCAAAATCATTCAAAACATAGAAGGTATATTTTCTTTTTATATTATAAAGGAACGACGTAGTGTTTGTTTTATTCCGTTGTATACTTCACAATTGTTTGCATTTTAACAGACTAAGAGAAGGAGAAATGAAAAAAAAAGCTATCCAAAATTAGAGCATATAATCAACTGCTTATCAACCTTTAAAGTGTTTCCTCTCAACTAACAACACGATTTAAAAAGTTTTTTACAAGAGCCAAAATTCGATATTGTGTTTAAGCATTTTAGAACTATTCATTGGGTGATTAGCTACTTTTATCGTCTCTTAACTAGATGAAAATTCCATCGAGTAATTTTCACCTTGAATTTAAGCTTTAGTCTTAACAATATTTTAAATAAGGTGGTAAGGAAAATTAGCAAAAAGAGGAGGGAATCACAGACGGAAGAGCTGCCACTTTTCTTAATTTTAACATTTTTGTTGCTTCCTAAACACTCAGATATCATCTATCAGAAGCTCTGTCTTGTCCTTTGTAATAACAGGTCACAGCGTAAAAAGAGCTTACACCAGAGAGCTTCAAAATTACAGGGTAGACCTTGTTGTGGGCAGATAAATGTGTAGCACTGCCAGTTCTTCAACAGGCACAAAAGCCTTGACATCGTATTTTAACACTGGCTCCCTCGGCAATGTGCGCATTAATTTCTACAAAATCTCGATGGAGTGGTTGGTTTTTTCCCTCCTCCTTCCTGCAGAAGCCTTGACTGTTTAATGCGGCGATGAAAATGAGCGCTGTTGGACACCGTTAAAGCATGTCGTGGGTTATTTTATCTATGCAAATTCGAAGATAATATTGTTCTTTACTCCTTTCTTTCTTTTATTTATTTTTTTTTTTTTTTGATGGGGAGGGGTTAATGTTCGATTCGGCTTTCAGCCCAGACCGGTCGAACAGTTCGTAACCACTGTTTTTAAAAACAAACATGAGCAAAGTGTTGAAGAAGTTTGGAGCATAGGGGAGGGCTTGTGAAACGATAAATGTTTACGGAAAAATATATTTGCTAAACATGTTAGCCACCTGCACGTTCGTAATTACTGTGCGTGTCGTAGAGTAACCTTAGCCTGTTATAATGATATAGGATATTAAATGATCTTAAGGAACGTGTGCCGTCAGGTAGAATCATTAGCATTACGTTTCTAAAAGATATCTCCCCCGAGATAAAGGCTATCGTTTAAAATTACACTTCTAGGGGCCGCTTCCAAACTTACACTTTTCACGCTTATAATTACACATCAGTTTTAGAAGCCCTTACTTACCTAAATTTCTTTTAATAACTTCATAGAAAGAGCAATTTAATCTCGGAATTAATATTACAAAAAAAGATGAGCTGTACGGTCTAGTCGGCAATAGGTGGTAATAGGGCTCTGATATCATTATGTTTGACAGCCGCTTAATATTGCCTAAAAACATAAGCAGGGGCAACCATTGGCTCTTTTAGAATATGTTTAGTGTTTCATGCACGTGGGGTAAAAGAAGTTGCCTGGGTTGTGATTCGAGAATGCACTTCTCTTGAGCTTTTCTTGATACTTGATCTTTATTTCTTAAACAATAAGAAACGCGATACTTAAAAGCATCGCTTCAAAATAAACAAGTCTATACAGGGATTTCATTGTGATGCAAATTTTCTGCTTCAGACTTTCAGGCTCATTATCTAAGACAAAAGTAGATTTTCTCTCGCCTTGTTTCTGTGGCTTGCTTCTAATTTCGTGTTAGTTAACGAATGGACTAAATTGATGCGCTTCATAAAAGAGCTCTTATATTTTGAACAAATCGAGATGTACTTGGGGAAGAGGTCCTCCTTTTGTCTTGAGGCTTTCGAATGCAAATCTTTTGATTAATCTTGTCTGCACTACAGATCACCTCGCTGAGACAACAATTAAATAATTAAGTGTGTGTAAGACAGGGTTACATTGTTGCTGTCTTTTGGGAAATGATTTCTTTTAACGAGTTTTTCAGCTTCAGTCGCGAGAGATTCTCGGAAAAGTCACAGCGTGAAAGAAGGAAATTAGTTTGTTGCTAATTTTTCTCATTACGTATACTCTTTGTTTCAGGCGGGAATAAAACGTTAAATTAGTGAATAATTTTAGGACCCCAGTTTAGCTCATCTACACTAAGTCTCACAGCATAAGCCGAACTCAGTTTTACTCACCAATCCCATTTTATCAAAAGAGAAATTATTACCTTTCCTTTTTACAAATTAGAGATATATTTTACATATCTTAAAGGAACAACATAGAAATATAGTTAGAGTAGTGAAAGTGGAAAAAGTTTCAGTTTATCATTCTTAATCACTTTTTAACGCTGTGGCATTTCACACGTATTCGGTAATCGATTCAATTTTATAGATGCAGAAGACCATAATTCTTTGAGCTCAGTCTTCAGCAAACGTTAAAATATTTTGCTTTGCAGTTGTTGTCTTCAGATAATTGCTCAATAATCGGTTGAAGAAATTTGTTTGGAAAAAATTTCTTTGAGCAGTCGTTCACGTCAGAAGAACTCTCCTTTTAAGTAAGTTAAAAAAAATAGAAAAGCATCTCGTTTACTCCTCTCTGAATCTCTGGTATCTCAAATTCTCCAGATAACTGACATTTCAAAGCTTTGAGGAATAAGGCACATCAAACGCAAATAAAAAGACTGAGCGTCTTTTTTTTTTCTGCTTAGATAGTTGTTCTGTTAACGAGTGGCGAGTATTAAATTCTTAACCGAACGTTTCACCGACATCTGGACCTCTTAAAAAAGCATCAAAGTAATCTCGAATTTGCGTGGAACGTCACGCTAAAGTAGCCCCCATCCGAACGACAATTATGGCTTGTAGTAACATTAGGCCTCATCTCGGATTCCCGTTACCATAGCTACCAGGAGAGGTATGTGACGTTGAGCGCTTTGTTAGGGCGGCAGGATGTCAGGGCCTCATCGCCAGTGAATGGCCACTTAAATGTGAAAAGCCAAAAGGAAACCTTTAATCTTATAAACTTGTTGAAGAGAGTGCTGGGAGGAAATCATACGAAAGGGGCATTCCGTTTTATAAGCCACAGCAAATCTGCATGTGTTGTGTGTATCTAACTTTTAGCGGAAAATCTATTTTTGTAATTCCACTCTTGGTTTCTATGATTATGTTGTAAATGGTGATAATGCTTCATGTAGAACTGGAAGTGAGCCATAGTTCAGGTTGTGGCTTATAGAACGCTTTTGCATGTCTGAAATCAAAGATTTTTCTGAATGCAGTTTGTTCGGAGAGGTAGCGTTCACGTGATTGTTTGATTCCCGTGATTCCCATTCCTTAAGTAAATGGAAATATAGTTAATGTCTCCCGTACATGGTTGTTCATGATTCAGTGCATAAATATTTTTTCCACCATTTACTATCATTTCCTCGTGTTAGTCCTATTTAGAATATCTTTCCTGTCCGTTTTGATTATCCTGAATTTTACACTTTTCGTACATTATTAATGATCAGCTGCAAGAAAGCAGTTGGTTTCATGAAATGGGTGATTAACTTTGTTTCAGCTGACTTTGCGAAAAAAATTTAAACTTATATTAAATTTATCTTGCGTTTTAAGGAAATTGAATTTTTCTTCAGAGTTTAATCATTTAACCATGAATTGGAATTCGATTTTTTAGAAACTATTTTCCTAACACTTTGGAAAAAAATGGCTTTGTAAAGTTAAAATGCTAATGAAAAGTGAAAGATTCAGGATAATATCGTGTTTTCATTTTTCATTTTCGTCTTGTATTCTGTGTGAAAATAGATGGATGCTACTTTCAAGGTAAAAATTAAAGCAATAGTAATTATCATATTTTCATTACAACTTACGAAAACATCTGATAAGTGTAGAAATATTAATTTTATCTTTCGAGGTACTTTAGCATAATTTTTTTCCTGTTTTGGGGGAAAATATATATTATTTGTTCCTTCTAATTTTACCCGTTACGTTGATTTATTTGAGTATAGTTTCTAATGTCTATAACATTTGAATGTCTACAAAAGTGCATCCATTCTTAAGAATAATTTTATTATAAAATATAAACAAATAGTTCAAAATTTTGATGGCATGTTCTTAAATTTTAAAATTTTAATCTTTTATTTAAAATTATGCTGCCTATTCAAACTTTCAGATAAAAGTTATACAGATTAAAAGTATTTATTTCATTCTAAATAAAATATTTTCACTTGTTAACTTAGTTTCTAAATTTTAAAATGAACAGTTTTTTGTCATTTTTTCCCTTAATTTATAAATTAAATATTTTTCATTTTACATAGTAATGTAGACATTGGTATCTAGTTGACTTAGTCTAATCTAAAATTTCTACACTTTTTAGATGAGTACTCTTTTGTACAGAACATTTTCCTTTCATTAAATTAAATAAAAAGGAAAAGAAAGAAATAAAAATCTCCAGAGATTGGATAAAATTACTTGAAACTCAGAATTTCACTTTATTGATTGCTATTGAGAGATAGTATGGCCCCTAGAAAGCAGCAACAATTCTGTCTACTTTTCTCCTTTTTTTAATTATTATAATCATTACTTTATGTCATTGTGAACATTATTGTACTGTGTTGTAGCCCTACCATTTATCCATTTGATCTTTAATGTTTGTCATTTCATAAATAAATCCTGTACATAATGTTGTTTATTAGCTTCAAACCAAACCACAGTTTTAATTTGCTCAATCGTATATTTTTTCTTTTGTGAGATACGAATAGTCTTTGTAAACTTTTTGAGAACCGTATGTTTGGTTGTTTACCTGATAATCACTTTTTATTCGTTCATTATTCTTATGTGGTATATAAATGACAGTGCAATTTATCTGCATATATATATATATATCGCATATGCAGATAAACTGCTCGATACATCCCAGAATTCAGTGTATTTTAACGTTTCTTATGAGATTTTGCTAATCGATTTCACCTCGCCCAAAATCAGTTTGGTGATGAGTAAATAAACATTTTGTGTATATGTTTAAACTATTTTAACGTTATTTTCTTTTATTTGTGTTCTATGTTAGATATGATGTTTTAAAACCATCGTACAAAGAACATGGCAGGAATATAATGACATGTTAAAAGTCCAGTTTGTTAAAACACGTTTGATCATCAGCTTTAAGTACTTTTCTGTCATAGATATTTGCACTAGCAATAATGTTGATATTTTATATTAGTGTTTGTGAGTTTCATTATTGGAGTTTTTGGAATAAAAATAATTGGTATGCTGATCAGAAAGAAAACATGTTTTGAGGACACTGTGATAACCAGCTTATTAGTATAGCTTATCATTTCGTCGTCAATATAAAATGCTTTTATTCATCCATATGTCAACGGCGAACCAAAACCATGTGAAATGTGTTTTGTAATTGTATCATAAATTTTTTGGTGACGTGTATATGTTAGTATGTTGTTGCTGTATTTGCGCCTTCTGTGTCACACAGTGCAGGAGTATGACTACTCACGAATACTTAGCAATGATCCTTCTGTGTTTCTGCATAATTTTCAGTTCCCTTGGCATTTATAAAGCGCAACCATTAAGGTTATTTTTCTGGTCGTAATGATAAAGAAAAATACTTTCCGAAATAAATTTTATCTCAGGATAGTTTATCATATAAATCCAGATCATGTGCTAGATCTTGAAAATATGATTTGCCATTGTCCCACCGATACCAATTTCAGGGAAATTTCAATATGCGAACAGTCATGTGACTAACTTAGTAGCTGGCATTTGCCCTGTTAAACATAAAATTTATATTATATTTAAATTCCATTCAGACATTATTATTTCACTTTCATCTAAAATAAACAATTTGACTCGTTAGCAATTCATCATTTGGAAAATCCGTTATTTAAAAATATTATGTTATCTTTGAAAACATATTGGCAGTTGTTAATTTGAGTATTGTTGTCTATATGAGTTGTTTTGCATTTCTCTTCCTGTTAGAAATAGAAGAGAATATGTGGAGTAATTTTAATTATTGTAGAGCTGATTATTTATGAACAGTTTTGTTCTCATATACATAGCCATAAATTTAACAATGACTGTTATCATAGAGGCGTCTACATATTCTTTTCTCGTTAGTTAATTATTTGGGTAATAAAATTTTTACGTAGATATTAACAGTTCTGTTGTTAATGTTATAGAATAAGGTTATAGATATGTGATTCAAAGTTTTAATGTTTTCACTAGCAGTTCCAGTATTCGGGTTTTGTTAAAAAAATTATATTTATTTGAATTTAATGGGGAGTGCAATCCATTTGAAGTTCGTGATCTTCTATTTTAATGTTATATTCGAAAAATGGTATAAGTAGCTTGTTAATTCAGATTGCTTTAGATTGATCTATAAGCAAGCTTAGTAAAAGTTTTCGAGAAATGCTTGTACATATGCTTTGTAATCTCTTTGCTGTAGAAAGTTAGCCTCATGCCTAATAAAAAGTTACAGGATCAGAATTCCTAATGTAGCTTATTGCTGACAAGTTAATCCCAATGCTTTGTGTATCTGTTATTAATTTCAATACAAGGTTGTTTTTATGGAGCTGTTAATTTTGTTCGTAAATAGTGAAAGATTGAGAAAGATTAAGGCTGTCCTGATAAAAAAGTTATAAACTACTTACCTCATTTTTGCCTTCTGGATACAAAATGCATTTCTTCAGTGAAAAGGAAAGTGCTCAATGACGAGAACCGCATAGCATATCACTTACCTCTTCCATGTGATGATTAAGTGAAACTTTTCAGGGATACCTTTATTGCTCAATATGTGGTAGTATTTTCTAAAAAAAAATAAAAAAATAAAATGGCTTAATGGGATTTTAAAAGTAAATTTTGCCGTTCAGATTCTTAATTCGTAACTTTGCTGTGCGGGGAGAGCTTGGTACTCCCATTATATCTTGTCTCGCACGTGAGGAGTCGGTCGTTTCGGGAAATTTTTCAAATACCTCAGCAGGCACTTTCTCGAATTACCTCATTTCTGCGATCGTCTCGCACCAATCTCATTACCTCCTCATGGACAGTGTAATCTTTCGAGATCCCTGAGTGTAAAAGCTAAGTATTCGTGAGAGTCCTTTTGTGAAATATTTTAGTTTCGCCTGCGCGACCTGAGCTGTGTGTTAGTATATTCATTCATTCATCGGCGATGCGCAGCGATGGGCTATCAGAGATAGCCCTCTAAAACAATGAGCTATAGAATTAACCCAATCTGTTTTGCTCAGTGATGGTCGTGATCTAACTGTTCTTGAATAATTAAAACTTATTGACATGTAACAAAAAAATGACGTTTCAATGCATTCGACCATAGGTAGTTCACCAATTTAATTTTGTAAACGTGTACATAGATATTCTTTATTGTAGTGTGAATTGTAGTCTCTTCATCGCCATGTGTAATAACCGAAGAACCTCGAGGTTTGAAATCTTATGATGAAGGGCATCATGAGAGAGTTGGAAAAGTTGTAGGTTTACTGCCATTAACCATTGATACGTAGGAAGCCCACGTCTTATTATAAAGCACTTGTATGTATTTGTAAATAGAATGAAATATTCTTTTCTCGAGTTGCAACTTACCAATGATCTTTTTGTTTGAATTGTCGCGTTATAATATTTCCCCCTCCCCTCAACATCTCCTTCTTGTTTAAAATAAAGCATGCGCTTCAGCCTATTTTCGTAGCACTCATGCCAAATGAATATCGGAACACGAGCTTCAGAAACAATTTGCCACATGCAATAATAAATAACTTAGGAAAACATTTTATGGATAGTAAATCCCTGGGAAAGTGGGGCGTTAAGAGATTACATTTAAAGTGAAGCTGTTTGATTGCTTCATTCCGGTGCATGTACGTACTTTTCTATCTGTTAGAATGGAAAAATGTAAGGAAGTTTGCAGTCCAACCCCTTGCTGTTGAAGAGAGCATGGTTTCGGGCCGACAGAGCCATGCACAAACCTCTTTGTGATAGCTTTGTATTGTGGTTTATTTATCAGTTAAAAATTTGAAATTTTTCTAGCAGTCTAACAGGTATTTGCATAAGCATCAACGAAATCATCAATAGTGATGACATTCAGGGAAAATAAGAGAGAAGTTTGTACCTGGTAGAGCTAAAATAAACAGATATAAACAAATAATAAAATTTGTTTTTCATCGCCTCTTTCGACAGCGCACATAACATTAACGTATGTCACTCATCATCATAAGAATCGACAATGCAGTTCATTTGAGAAACCAGATCCTAGACGGAATCGTACGTTAAAAAATATTTTCATTTTTTTGTTTACTTCTTCCTTTATTTTTCTAGGGTATCCTTAACTTTTATCATATATTGCATAATGTTTTCACAGCTGCACATTGTCTTTGTTTATTTGTATTATTGTTAATGAATTTTATAGTACAGTTGACTTTCCCTTGAATTTAATTACCATTATTCTAGTTAATATTTTTAATGATTTGTAAAAAATGTGAATTTTATGTAAACATATACATTGTATCTTAATGAAAATTGTTCATTCAGTTCAGTGTGTGCTTTCATATGTAGCTCATATATATATGTTAAATAACTTTCGCTTGTCCAATTTCCAAAAAACCCCGATTCTTCTTGATCTTGTTTCCATTTGTCTTTGATCGGCCGCGATGGATAATTTCTTTTTTGAAATAATTGGTCTGTTGCAACTATTCCCCATCTGTCGGGTGTTTTCGCGGTGCCTCATCCATTTTGTCACCCCGGAAGCAAAAGAAAAAAAAATTTCAACCACCAGGTGATTGTATAAAATATAAATGACGAAAGATTGTTGTTATTACGCGCACCATGTGTATGTAGTTCATGGTTAAGGTACAACTTGTAGTCACTCAAGTGCCCCATCCTTGTACAACATTGTCATGTGCTATTTCAATAAATATCACTTTAAGCCTTTATTTTGAGACTCATGCTTTTATTGTTTTTATGGTTATGCCTAATGATACATTATCTCACCTACACACTCACCTTCATAGCTTTCACAACAAAGAACAGAATTCTCATTTGCCAATCAGAAACAAACAAGGTAAGTTTAATTCTCATAGTAATTATTTCATTATCATTTTCTTCATTAAACAATCTGCTAACTGAAATGTTAATCAAAATTTTGAAGTGAATATATTTAAATTTAAAAATGCTTCTAAAAACTAATGTCTGTTTTGTTTCTTTAAAAATTAAAAGCTTCTGAACTGAGTAAAGCTATGATTTCTCATAATAGTATTTAAATTTTTTTTGGCTTATTAATAAACTCACCGGACAAAAAATTTGTCACCCGTACTGAAATCTCGTTAATATCGTGTGACCGCTCCTCTGCCGCTGATAACCGCCTGAATTCGGTTAGGTAGGGAGTTTACAAGGTTCTACATGCATGCCAGGTCCAGCTTATACCAGTTGCTGATGATATAATGACGTAAACTGATAACATTTTGGAGTTGCTGATTGTGTTGCTTCACCCGCTGTTCCAAAAATTCCCATAAACTTTCAATAGGTTTAATATCAAGAAATTTAGCTGGAAAGTCCACGTTCGAGAGAATTTGTGAGTGTACATTCATCATGCCAATCACGTAGGCTTGCTGTCATCATGAAGCAGAATGTCGACAGCATACTGTACATAAAGATATTGACTGAAGGGTAATATGTGATCTTTGAGAATGTTTAAATAAATATGCTGATTCATGCGAGCGCTGACCTCCATAAGTGCATCCACATCATATTACGAAACACACTCCCAGAACGTCACAGATTCACAGGCAGCCTGAACACATTTAGGCAGTCTTTTTACTCACTGCCGTGTATCATTTAAAAACAGACAAAAGTTCGTCGAGCCAGATCGCTTGCCTCCAGTTATCTACTGTCCAAGCTCGGTGGTATCTGATACACTGGACCTCTTGCAAGATACCCGACTCCAAATATTCACTGCATGCAGTTTCCATCGCAATGTCCACTTAAAAACATTTTGGGATGGACTTTCATTCACTGACTTAGCAATTCTTTGCTGGTTTGAAAGCCATTCGCGTCCACAACTCATGTAACTCGTCGACGGTCCTTGAGGCTTAGGATCTTCTTTCTGAACATAGTTCTGACATCGTGTTTCATGGTCACGAATATTAAGCCATTCCTTGTAGACGCGTCAGACGGTTTGCTTCGAAGTACCAACAAATCCGGTAACTTGACTTACTGTGTGGTTATAGTTATAGACAGAGTTCCCGTTTTTTTTACCACTCTGTTACATCATTGGTTTTCCATATCTCAATGAAAAATAACTACGTATAACAATGCCTCTTGACTAATTAACCCTACTTTGTAATCTCATAGAAGAATTTCCCGCACCGGTGATCACGTGACACGCCTGCTACGCCATTTGACGAATGCCCCTGCACCAGGGTAATTCGTTTTTTGCCTGATGAGTTTATACTGATGTAATGAAATTTTTAACGAATATTCGAAACGGAAAGATTTTATGAGCAAATAAACTTTGAAATATGTTTTTGATATTTTTGAAGATTAAACTGATAAATGATTATTTTAAGTATTTTAATTAAAACTAGCATATAAATTTATTAAATGATATAATAATAAATCAGTAATAAGCATGATAATTAATAATCAAAAAGTATGGATACTTTCAAAATAAAACCCGGCATTTTTAAATAATATATATGAGAGTTCTTATAGTAGAACTGGAAATATAATATATTATGAACAAGAATTTATAGTCATGAATAAGAATGAAATTGTAAAATGGTTTGAAGGATCTATTATATTTTTCAAGTTTTTTTTTAAGACTTCTAAAAATAATTTAACTATTAGTAGCATATACTAACGTGAGTAACAAATAGTATATACTTACATAGGTAACGTAAACGTAAGATATTCAAGTTAAAACACGATTAATTGCATTGTTAGCATGATCACATTGCTTTACAAGTACTTACCATATTAATTTATAATTCTCAGTAAAGTTAAACATATATATTAAGTACTGATAAAGTAACAAGTACTGCAGTATATTCACTTATAAGGAGGAAAATATTTTATCAGTATTTCATAATCAATTTTGTTACTGAATTTGTGTAGCTGTTATTTTGAAACATGTGTACATAATGATACATTTGTGTAATTACTTCCGATAAACACTGAATATAGTTTTTTTAAGTGGCAAGAAATAGTTGAATTGGGTTGATTTCATGGATAAATAATTGATATGAATAATATGAAACATAATAAGACACACTAAACGGAGTTAGAATGGGATAAATAAGGATGTGGCATTTTTTCGCATCACAAATACATTATGACCAATGTCGAATATAATTTTGACTTATAAATATATTTTAAATTGAAAATATATTTTATTTTCAAGCAGGTTAAGGTATTTATTTAAAAAGGCATTTCTAAATTTCTTCTTTTTAAGTGTAAAAAATACATATGGATATACTAGGTATTGTGATGTCGGCTAATAAATATTAAAATAAAATACTATATCAGTACCTCAGAACGAAAATACTGAGGTTATTTTTGTACACTTCTGCATTCTATGAAAAATTATTTACATTAGTGAGACTTTTATGTTGTGCAAGTCTAAAAAATAATCTGTTTGAAGTTATTAAATGCATGTATATGGAAGTATGTAATAATTAGAATGTGAAATGAATATAAATTTAATAATGTACGTTTTAACATTTGATCTATTCTTTAACTTATTTAAACTTTACTTTTATTTGAAGATAATTGCAAGAACATAAATTTTACTGCTAGCTAATTTAACAAATATTGAAATGTGAGAAAACTAAATAATTGCGGAATTCCTCTGTGTGGCTATCATTCAAGACAGTATAGCTAGATGTTAAAGTTTTCAATGCTTTCAGGCCTTTGATGTGTTGTATGTGGATTCAGTTGTCAAGAATTTATAGAATCTGGTATTCCTTGGTAACATAAACTCATGAGCTCTAGAAGGACTGTAGAGGAATTATCCTCGGGTCTTTACCAGTACGCAAACAAAGTCAGAAGAAGGGTGCAGATAGACCTTTTATTCGATCCACAAAGAATTGTCAGTCGACCCCATTTTGGTTTGCATAAGCCAACACTTCTGGTTTAACTTAAACAAGTAACGCTGAACTTAAAATGTAATTAGCTCAGCCTAAGCGCTCACAGAGTAAAATAATCGCGAAGGAAGGCTCTGGCTCATAGAAGCCAGATAGCTCGAAGCATCCAACTTCGCGGAATCAAATAGCTGTTAAATCACTATAACAACGTGGCTTCAAGCAGACAGAACACGCTCTCAAATAGGCTTTCGAAACCTTCGCTTAAATAGCATTTTCTAAATCTTCTGTTAACCACTAAAAGGACTTTATCAATTCTATTAGCCACTAAACGGACTTTATCAACTACTAAACTTGTAAACTGGATTTAGTGAGTTGTACTGAAGGAAATATTTAACCATTAAAGTAATCTTTTAAGAGAATCGGTTCACATTTTAAGCCAAGCAAATTGTTCTGCAAACAATAAATCAGCAATAGAACTATAAATAAATTTATAAAGATTTCTAATGAAAATGAGTAATTTAAGTTAAGGAACTACAGATGTAGAATAGTTTCTAATATAACTAGACGATCTAGGTTTAAGAATGTTTCATTTAAATTCTGAAGTACTGAGGACCATAGAATTTCAAAATGAATATTTCTGACTCACGCATCTATCCAAACTGATTGGGATGAATATTTAAAAAGTTGTTAGATAATGCAATCATTTTGACATGTATCATTTGACATCATTTACAACTGAAGAAGTAATATTTTTTTAATTGAATGAGACTCTACTATTAATATTATTATTCAGTCATTTATTGCTTTTTATGTATAACTTTGTATATGATGAAATGTATTAGACCAATACCTATTTCCTTGCAACACACTAAGAGTTGTCCTATTCTGATTATCGAATTGATTATAGCAGAGTTCGTAAGAATTGGTAACCATGTTTAAAATAAAATGAATCAAATTAGTGCTAGCGAAAGAGGTTTCGAAATAAGGAAAATTTCATGAGTATCATTTTCGACATAAAAAGCTAATTACCCTTGTCATTAGAAAATATATTATCAATAAACCTTTTTATAAGTGTGTTTTTATTGAATCATTTTAAATAGTCTCTTACTTAAAAAAAGGTTAAGAAATAAAAGATTTACTTCTCTATTGTAAATGCAAGTAACAAACTTCTCAAAACTTTAGAAAGAAAGAATTGAAATAATTTTATTTTATGTTAGTACATATGACTTTATTAAGCTAATTTTGCTGATATTTCTTTTATTGCATATTAGTTTCATAAAAAAGTAGCAGTTTTAATGCGAAACAAATTCAGCTCCACCATGATATCATTTTAACTCTTAACAGAAACATTTCTTATAATGTACATGAGAAATGACTGCCTACTAAAGGTTAGTATATTCAACTGACAAATCTCGACATGCCTGTCATACTTGTTAAATAAGTAGGAGCATGGCTTTATTCTTCTATTTGATAGCCATCTGCTATTTCCTGCTTTTCATATACCTGTGTATAAATGTGTTTGATTTTTAATGAAGGGCAGTTTCAGAGCGCTTAGAAAGAATTATACGTCTTTCAGAATTAATTTCCGTTTCAAACTTCACAATCTAATATTAATAGAAAAGGAATCAAGAAAAGTTAATATTCGCCTTCGAAATAATCCTAATATTTATTACGTTCTGCCTGTCGCTAAATAACTGTAATAGTTTTGAATTTGTTTTAAAACACCGAGTCCTGGTTTTAGCTGGAATTTGTAAGAGAGAAAAATGCCCAACGTACCGAACCAAAAGTTTGTAAAATTATTTTCAGTCTGTTTTATTTTAATTGTCTTAAGCCCTGTTACCAAATAGATTTTTTCTCAAAATTTTTTAACCGAAATGAGGCAGAAGTTGTTAAAAATGCAATTGCTAAAAAGTGTAGCAGTAGGTATTGATATTGAAAAAACTTCGAAAAGTTACTTAAGAGTTATCAAAATGCTTATCATGAAAATATTAAATTTTACTTTAACCCATTATGTAAATATTTTGCTTTGCTAAAAAGTTCCGAATTAAATATGGAGTTGCAAATAGTAATGCAGCTAAATCAATTTGCCTGCAAATTTGTTCTCCATACTTTGTAAAATAAATCTCATTAAAATTTTTAAAAGTAAACATTTCGATTTATCGATGTATTCCGAATATTAAAAATGTTTCTTCATTTATTAATTATTAGTTACATAGAAAACTAACGCAAAATCTGAAAACGGAAAAGCTACAGAATTCCTTTTCCTTCTCTTTTTGTTACGAAAACATTTTACTTTTAAACTATAAGAAAAAGATTTAAAAAAAAAAATAGATCTTACAAATTTCCCTAGAAAGATTGTTATTCATTAAATTTTTAGAAACGTATTTAGTTTATTTACAGTGTAAGGGAGATGCATAAATTTTCTGATTAGACAGGCGGGATGTCAAGCCGAATTTGCAACATCCTGAAATATTTATTGTAAATACAAAAGCGGATAAAGTAGTTCTCCCTTTCTAGAAAGATTAATTGAACTGAAATGAAATTTACCCGTCTTAACTAGCATTACTAATTATTTTCATCCTTTGAATATGCAGATGTATTTTAGTAGCGAATTTGAATTGGAAGGGCCGGTTTCCTTCTAGGATGAACATTATTTGCATCCTCATCAATGCCAACCGTAAGTGCGCAAACCATTCTGCGCAGTAACTAATTCTTAGAATGTTTTAAAATATTTACTAATATTAACTGATAAAATGAGAAGTACATCATCCTAGAAATTAAGATTCCGGATGATGTCCTGTCCAGGAAAGAAACCTCGACAGGCAGCTATCGAAATGCATTTAAGTTATTTTAGATCTCCACTGCTTTCTCGGGAATTTGGATTCTCTAAAGTGCACATTCATCGATCCTTAATCTACGAGTGACCAATGGCGATCCTGCCTCAGCTTGGTAATCATATGCACCCGCACGCTCGCCGTTGTCCGAAGACATTGCGCACCGTTCACTTTGGATGAGAAATGTTTTTCGCGCTTGCCTCGTGTTGCAGTCTCAGCTGAACTTCCCTTATGCGCAAATGGCGAGTCATCTTTTAAGCCCTCATCTTAGCACCATGGGGGTGAAGGTGTCAATTTATTTTCTGACATTCCTACTGCAAGGCGTTATGGCACTTTCATATAGAGTATGAGGAGTTAATGGGGTTAGCGTCGCAATATTTTGCATCCTCACTAACAATAATTTTCGTTAAAAGCGTTTATTCACCTGTTTGGTTTACATACTGCAGTTAATGGGCATCAAGTAGATATTATACTAAACATTTTCAGACATAATACTAAATTTTCAATCTTATCTAAAGAAAAATCACTTAGCAGTTTTATATCTATGTCATGGAGGCGAAAATATATATGATACAAATTTAAATTACTTAAAAATTAAAATAAAGACGTCATAATATATTTGGGCAATCGCCTTCAGATATTGTTAAATAAAGCATTTTGCACAAGGTCTATTTTTATCAAGTAATTAGTTTCGGTTAAGGTTTTATGTATGAAAACGACTTACATTCGAACTTTTATATGATTGCGAAAAATGCAATGACTAGTTGAGGTTAAGGATGTGAACATCTACAAGCAAGCTTTTCTATACAAACGTCAAACAAACATTCAAAAATCTGCACTTCTATCATATTCATGTAGAAGAAAAAAAGCATACTTGTAAGTTAGATAAAAGTTTATAGGTCAATTTAGTAAACAAAAGTTTAAAAATTTATTACGCATGTTTGAAAATAAAATATATTCATAGCTTAGATTTTATGCTTTTGAAATAAAAATGCAATATCTTTAAGCACCTACAACACGTACCCGTCGTAGTTAGTTTTTTTAATGACATCCCAGAAATTTAAAACAAACTTCTTCTCAAAAATAAAAGTTCAAGTTTTTAAAGAATTTACTCTGAGGAATCTTTATCGCACATGCAAGCAGAATTTACTTACTTTACACTTTGTACGGAGCCTAGCTCCTTCACCGCTGACTTCAGCTTAATTTCTGGCTTCGCGTAACAGGCAATCAGGAGACTTACCACCACATCTTATATTGCCGGTGAAATAATACCGAACTGAGAAGAAGGCTCAGAATAAACCTTTTTATTAGAACTTAACAGCTTACTCGGCTCGTGTAGTTACAGAATTAGTGACCGCTTCTTGCGGGATTAAAAAAACATAAAAGTCAATATTAAATTTATGGAGCTTAAATATACAATTCACATGGCAAGGTCCTACTATAAGGTTTGGTCTTTGTCTTTCAAATAACACGAGCAACACAGATTGCAAAGGCTAATACCGAATCATCTAAATCTAGGAGCTATTTTCTTCCAAATAGTTCGGAGACAGTTAGTGCTCGCTGTTTGTATATGCGTTAATTTGCATCCTGGTGGAAGCCGACGGTAGAATAATTGACAGTTGAGATAAAAATAATAAGATTATAGGTTAATGCACGTAAAACCCTACGTATAGCTATTAGCTTATAATTCAAATTATAAGAATATAGCCAAATTTTAAAATTTTAAAAGAGATGCACATAGTGGCCGATAAACGTGGTTATAGGTTTTATTTTCTTTAGTACCACCGATTTTTAGATTATGTTTCCAATTATACAGTTTTTTTAAAAATGAGATAAGAATTGAATTTCGATAGGTGGGAACGGGAGAACTCTGTAAATATAAATACTGACTATTTATATAGTCCTAGTAAAGCAAAGAATTCACTTAGTAAAATATACAATGCAATTTTTCAAGTTAAATACAAAATGTTACTATGAAGTTAGTTATGAATTAGTTAGTTATGAGTTAGTTAGATATGAATTAAACATCGCGTGCTGTTTTGCCCAATATGAAGCTATTAATTGCTGTAAAGTAAGCAAATTTTATTTTACATTTCCTTTCCAAATTCAAACGAGGATTTCAGTTTAACTCGATGATTGCATAGAAATGGATTTAAGTCAGTAAATTCATTTCCTTTACCTTCGAAAATTTTGCATGTAAAAGTTCGGGATTTGGCGTATTTATATTAATACGAAACCTTACAGAATATTTCCTAATTGGAAGTTCTGCTGTGGGCGAGAGAGTGTAAAAAAATAACACTTTATAGAATCCTCCTCCATACAGCATTGTATTGAGACTGTTTTCATAAAGTTCTAGAATTCATTTTTAAAACATTTTCGTTGGAAGTACTTCATCAATCAACGTTTAAGAAAATAAAGTCTTTTTTAAACATCCTGTATACTCTAATACACATACATAAATTCTCTAGTTTTTGAATTTACTTTTCAGTTCTTCGGGAAGTTTAAAATAAAAATGTGTAATTAAAGAATTCTGGACAAAAAAGTCGTTATCAGGTTATTCTATATTTAAAAAAATCTCAATATTAAAGCTGCGTATTTTTGAGAGATTTTATGCGATTAAAAATAAACGTCTTTCACTTGCTTACAAACTTAAATCAAATTCAGAAAAGAAATTTAAATATCTGGAAAAATGAGCTAGTTCTGGAACATGAAAGTATAGATATATACTTTAAACAAGCATTTTTCTTTACTTTAAATTAAAATGCAGAGGAATAATCATATGCGACTCGGATTGAACGTTAATTCTCTCAATTCAGTATTTTGTAGTATGCATGTGGCATGAGATTATGCATATTTAAATACTGTATATGCATAATCTCATGCATACCACAAAATATGCATATGTATTTAGCATATACATATATATGCACTTAGCATATACATATATATGCATATAGCATATAAACATATACATACAATGCGTATAACATATATACATATCTATGCATATATTTATCCATATACAGGTGCGTGTATAACTTTTCTGCATTTATGGCAGACATATTTTTCATATCTGTTAAATTTAGTTTTGTTGATTAACTCTGACTTGAATTAGACATAGGAAAATGGGCCTAAAACTGAATTATAATCTTGGATGTTTTTGAAACTGTTTGATTTCAGATGCATCTGCTAGATTAGGGAAAAAGTATATTTATTACCGCGTTTATTCGTGTAATAGTCGCGAAAATCTAGTCACTGTGAAAATCTAGGTGCGACTATTATGCGGGGAAATCTACTACACAAAATTGTACCCTTTGGACGATTTTTTCTGATTCAAAACGAGAGTGCGACTATTACACGACTAAACACGGTAAATAACAGTTAAATGTTTCACCACAACTGAAAAAAAAATAAAGCAATAGAATCTATTTCTGTGTTATACATAATTATAAACGGGATATGATTAAAAAAGCATCCAAGACATTGCCGAAATTCCAGCTCCTTTAGCGATAACGTTTAGGTGTTTCATTCAAGTCACACTACCCAGGTGTATGTTTACTCAAGGTATTTTGAATTAATTGCAAGTAGCTTAATAGATGTGCAGCAGAAATGTTTCTACAGTAGCTTAAATAGCTACCTAAAAATAATCTGAAAGCAGATATTATAGAGAATTAAATTTAAAAAAAAAATTAAAGCAAATAGGTTACTGCAAAAAGGTATAATAGTTCGATCCTAATATGCTAATTATATGCTTGGTTATAAGAAAAAAGCATCTTCACTGCGAACGAAAATTCTCATGGATGAAATTTTACATGTTGCATTTTCTCAATTTTGTTGCTTCTTCTGTCCGTTTTTAGTTATACTTTAAATTAAGAAGCACAATAATGAAAGTTTCCATCGCAAATTCGAAAGCTGTAAAAAGTGATTATTTTTAAATTTTCATCAGTTACTGAAAAAAAAATATCATTCCATAATAGAATTTGTTTCATTATTAATGTTTATCAACATGTTTCTTATATGCAGCTAGATTTAAATAATTTTCTGATTCAAAATTCTCTGATAAGGCATTTAATTTAATTTTGTGCATTTGAATCTCGTAAGCACCAAAAAAAATTCTAATCTGCTCAAAGATATTTTTTCATAACTTGAAAAATACGCTTTTTTTAATAATTATTCCATTTTGCTAGTACCGAGCTTTTCCGTACCGCTTTTATTCTTACAAACTCAGCGTTAATCAATATCTTGTAAGTCTTTAAAAAAATAATCGAAAGAAAATTTTTATAAATACATCGCTTATGCGAACATTAACTAACAGGTTATCCATACTTCTCTTCACGTTTATGGACAAGATCTTCAGAAGAAATGACGTAAATCAACTTTATTCTTTTACTCAGTAGAATTTATGACGCTCAGGTATCATAATCTAAAGTTGTTTTCTCTGCCTCAAGAACAGGCTCGCAGTGAAGTGTCTTTGCATGTCAGTTCTACTTCGAAATGTTTAATGTTGAAACACATTGTTTGAGAAAACATGAAGAGATAGTAGAGACCTTCACAAATTATGCGTGGCTCCTATCATAATTAAATAATATAATAAATTAAATTACAGTAGATAATGAAGTACATATGAATGGAAACAAAGAGTAAGAAATATACACAAATAATTATTTAAAAAAAGGATAGCAGTATTTTAGTTTCACACAGAGAACAGAAAATAAAAGTGAAGATAATTTTTATTATAATAAGCAAGTAAGCAAGAAAAATAACTATATATATATATATAGCAATCATCTTTTATAAATTTCAGGAGATAATGGCGGTTTATCCATCGCAATTTAATTAGAAACTTCAATTATTATATAAGTACAACTGAATTCAAGAGATTAATGATGCATATAATTAATGAAATATCAGCTGTACACTAAGAGTGGTAGAACTAAATTTCGTGCGGTTTCTGTCTACATTCTAATCTGTCCTAATTATGAAAGCAAGTTTTAAGATTCTTACGGCTGAGACAATTCATCACGATATCGAAGCATAGAATTAAATATTTTACAGAATTATCACTGTGCAGTGGAATGAAATTAGTGGTCATCAGAAGCAGATGAGAGATTTTTGAAAAGTATCTTATTGTTAAATTGATATGAATCACTGTGTAATGATTATTAAAAATCATTTTAGAACTATTTTACATGCGAGCGGTTGCTTTCGAGTTGTTTTCTAACTTACTTCATAAATATCGCCCTGAAATGGTAAAATAATATTCAAGGACTCTAGATGGATGACGTTATGAGAATGCGCGATTTAAAAAATTTTCATCGTTGTTAAATTTTTATTCACACCGCTCAGAGGGAAAAAACGCTAAATATTTTATCTGTTATTCTTTCCCCAATTTTATTTTCATTTAGTTATTTATTTATTTTATTGATGCATAACTGTTCATAATAAATAGTCAATACAGTTAGAAATATTAAATATCTGAATATATGAGTGATTATTAACACTATCTGTAGGAAAACAGAGAAATTTCTTATGAAACTTTCTTTTGCATTCTGGATACCTCACTTATATTTGTAAAACTGCATTTCTGTTTCCTTCCCTTTACTTATTGTATGCCCAGAATATTTTATGAATTATTTATGTGTTAATATACAGTATAAAATTAATTTTTAACGAAAATTTGACATTCTGCAATAATATTTAAAGACCATTTTCTAATTCGCTTTTTATTTTAGGTACATCGAAGATACGCGCAACATCGTTAATGTGCATAAATCTTAAATTTGAGATTTCTTTAAAATTACACATTTTAAGCCTGTTTCCATGTGATTATTTTGCTTTCATGCTGTCCCTTGAGTATCTAATTGTGGCATTAATAATTTCAGAATTAAAGTACTTAATAAATATAAAACTGTTTTTAGATTTAGTTGCACAATACCGTAACTCTATTACTATCTGGAAAATCCATAAGAATTTTTCTTCTTTTCATTTAAAATGTATTTTCTATATTCTAGGCTTCAATATAAACGTATGTATTTTTCCTTATGTTGTTAGCAGGTTAATCCCCGTTTTTGATTTAGACTCTGTGATTATAGGAAGCGGAGTTCTGTAAATTTTGGCGATATTTGCTGAGAAATAATATTTTAACTAATCATGAAATCCAGCTTAATTTTTTCCATGAATGTATATGTATAGTATGCTTATATGCACTTTATGTCTCAGCTTGATATGTAGAACATCGTTTGAACAATCACGATATTAAAAAAAATAATGGTGTTTTTATAAATAATTTTTTCCCAATTCTAGATCTACATCAGTTATTTTTATATCATTTAAATCAAAATGTGTATAAGGTATTTCTCCCGCCTTCTTGGCATGCCTTCGTGGTGTGGTGGTTTGCACGCTCAGCGCGTAACTGAGAGGTTCATGGTTCGATTCCCGGCGAAAGCGTTGCATATTTTTCATCTTGCCTGCTTCCAAAAAATACCTAATGTCTTTACAAGTGTTTAATATTATTACACAAACTTACTTAATGATAAACGAACTGATACCTTGTAATAAAAATTCACGAGCAAGTTCACATGTTTCATGAGTTTTGCTAACATCAGCACATCTGTTTCTTCGTTTTAAGTAGAGTTAATTGAGATATTTATCTTTCAGATTTTAATCGAAAATATTTCGTTTAAGTTCAAGAATAATAGGGTTTTGAGATACAATGATATGGTAGAAAAAGCATTTGAAACTGCATTCGAGTTTTCACTTTGCAGGCCTATGTTTCTGAAAAGAACTATTACTTTTACACCAGTTGAACAGCATGTGGGTAGTAACATTTATTCTTCAACATGTGGGTAGTAGCATTTATTATTAAGAGACAGTAAATTGCAAGATAGCAACAAATTTTAAAATTCGACGAATTATTACTATAAGAGATAAATTGGAAATCTTCTTATTTTATGTAAATAAATTGTAGTTCTGTTTTATATGGAGCTTTCAAAAAAGTTTAATAGTGAAAAACATGACTAGCTATGTTTCATATTCGGCTTCTGAGTTAGATTTTATCATTTTCTTCAAAAGCTCTATCTTTTATCAGTTTTCTAATGACTTAATATTTTTATAAAAAGTTATCTGAACGTTTGGATATTTATCCATAATAATTTACTTTGACATGACCTTTTAATAAGATATATTTCATATTTTATTGCTAAGCTAAATTCTGCCATTTTCTGCAAATGGCATGTCTTTTCTTAGTTTAATTTTCATATAAAAATTCGTATAAGAAATTATCTGGGCGTTTAATTTTATATGAATAACTTCTTTGATGAGTTAGCTTTTGATGGTGTATTGCGTTTCGTTCATGTTTCTGTTTTTAATTTCAACGGTTTGGCTTTCCCATTGTGTACTTGAAACCGTATTACAAAGAAAAGAAAACAGATTTTTTTGGAACGATTAGTAATCTGCACCAGGGATTGATCAGACTCATCAGTATTAAAGGAACCGCGATGAGGTTTGCATCGAAAGCCGTTTACCTATTCGTTAATAAATTACTTAATAATGGCAATCGATTTTTACCGAGTGAAAATTTCCTTCTGTCGTTTCGGTAGGCAATATTGTCTATTTTCACTTCATTATAAGACATACTGATTGAGAGAAGAAAGGAAAAAATTTGCCCGTGTAAAAGGGAATGAGCTCAAATGGGCAGTTCGTTTCGTGGCGGAGTGATTAGCGTTCACTCATCAGAGAGCGCTAATCTCTTCTAATCAGAGTGAGTCGCAAAAAGGTGTCTGTTCTGAACAATTTTTCAACGGATCGGCGGTGAAATCCGCTCGCTCTATTATGACGTACTGAAGCGGTAAATATGGACATTAGCTGTAAGTACCTGTGCTTCGTTTTTATTATAGTCAGTTTAAGATTAAAGCAGCTGAACTTCTATTGGGAAGAGAGAAAGGAAATTTACGCATGAAAAAAATTATAAAAAAGTTGAATAACAAAAGAAGTCTCTTTGCTACTCCTTTTCCAATGTACACTTATCAGTATTGCGAAATTACCCTCCGCAAAAACTGAATCTTTTGAATTTCTTAAATATTTTATGGAACCATTAAGGAAAAGAAGCATAAAAAATCCTCTGACAAATACTTCTATGATATTTGCTCAGCGTTCTATTACTGCGCAGAGTTGTCTGAAACTCAAATGGCTGCACGTTTTATTTTGTTTCGCGTAATAGGTGCTTGTCTTCAAGGTGTAAGTACTTGCTTATCCTTTATAAACAATCTGTAATTTAATGCGTTTTCCGAAAATATTCATTTCTTAACACGGGGGGGGGAGAAAAAGGAATGTTTCCAAATCTGATTGTGTATCGAGAGCGAAACAAGAGCATTGGGTGCTTAATTATTTAAATTATACACATGCTTTTTATTTTCATTAAGGAGAGGGTGGCTGTTCGATTCATTCTATTATTTCTTCTTTCTTTTCTTAGCCTCTGTTTCTTGATTTTTTAAGTTTCAAACAGTGCTGTTAAACTGTTTGAATAATTTGTCTGGATGCCCAATGTATATTTTTAAGTGAAAAGTGGAGTAGCAGAAAAAAAAAAATAAATAAAAGTGCGCGGACGCTTCGTTTTTCAATGACTATCATCACTTACATCGTAATATACCTGCAAAGTTAACAGTAAGGTCAGATAGGCCTTTTCTAAATCCTAAAAAATTATTTACCAATATTGAAAATTTATTAGTTAATAAAATAATATTTCGTCGAAATTATTATTTTAATAAGTAATTATATTTTCAAAAGAAATCAAATACACTTTGAAACCGTATTCGTATAGTGGAACATTTAATAAGTAACATTGTGGTTATGAACTCAGTTGTGGCCTCTTCTTATGCTATTTAGGAGCAAGTTCGTAGTCGTAAAATATAAACTTTGGAAAATGGAATGAAGGAAATATATAAAATTTTATTCATTGTGAAAGATTTCCCAAGACCAGCTGTGGAGAATCAAGTCATTTAAAGCACCGAATGAAGGTTTTAAGCTAAGCCGAATTCTAAGTAAATATTAAAAACAAGCAACAACAATTTGGTCGATATAAAGCAATAAAAGTATATAAGCATTTATTTCTAGGATTATTTTTCCTTTGGATTGTAAATTTTACAGATTCTTTCCATATTCAGATTATGAGTTTCAGTACCGCATTGGACTTTCGGACCTTTATGTATGCCTTTGACATAAGGATGTGTACATCTTAATCACTGACTGACTGTTCTGTACATATTTCTTAAGATTAGGGGTCCCACTAGTGTCGAGTAGATAAGGTTGCTGAATAATGGTAGTTCAATCTGAGATCTAAAACAGGTGAGTTCAATCTGAGTTCTAAACCTGACTGCAAGGGTATGTTTTCGCATTTTCTACATATGTAACATACTAGTAACTTTCCCTTAGGAAGTTCTGCATGAAAGCATCCCTCTCTTTAGGTAGATAGCCTTATATGTTTTGAAAAATTCAAATAATCTAACTTATCTAACCAGAGTGAAAAGGCATGTTTTTTATTCTTTAAGATTTTTAATGAATCTCAAGCAGAAGTTGTAAAGTACTTACAGTGTTTTTTAAAAACACATGATGTAATTGCTTACAAGTTTAAATATAAGAATTCGAAACATTGGAGAAAAAGAAATTTCATTTGTATATGAGCCAAAAGGTTTCAGATTATAAAGAGTTTTCGTTATGTACTTCGTAAACACTAAAACCGTAACAAACATCCGTAGTTCTGCTTAGGTATATGAAGTTTCACTAATAAGAGTTGAAAAGTTAACTAAACCTTATGGATCCAGTTATTAACACTCCTCAAGTATTAGCTTAACTAATACTCATGGAGCTTGATATATGATCTCATAGGGCTTGCAGTGTAAAATTTTGCTTTAAATATTAACTTTCAGTGTGATGAAAATTTACTTGAAAGAAATTATAATGCAAGGATGGACAAATCTATGCGTAAAAAATGAAAAAAAAAATTGTAGAGATATTAGGTTAATTGGAAAAGCCGGAGAGATGATAAATTAGCAACGCTTTCACCGGGAATCGAACCACGGAACCCTGGAATACCGGCTCGGCGTGCAGAACCACTACACCATGAAGGCGGGAGAAATACCTTATATACTCCCCCTTTTAAAGGGCGACTGAGGTTTTTAGGGGATCCAATCGCCAAATCCTGGGTGTGGAGAGTCTTCATCCACAACCCTTTTAGTTCGGGCGCCACTGTAGAGACATTAGGACATTTTTGGAAGCAGGCAAGATGAAAAATTAGTAATCGCCTTCGCCGGGAATCGAACCACGGACCTCTGGAATACCGGCCCAATGTGCAGAACCTCTACACCACGAAGGCACGCTAGGAAGGCGGGAGAAATACCTTATAAAATCATTGATAGAGTGGACTGTGTAGAGTATAATAAATTAAGATCTAATAATAAAGGAATGAATAGTTTTAAAAATCGAAGTTTCGGTATATAAGAATTATATACTTCATATTAATTGCAATGTAAACTGTTTTAAAAATTGTGTATTTTTATATTGAGGTCTAGAATTCTTAACATGAAAACATCCCCAACTATCCTATACAAATTAGGTTCGAAGACAATTAAAATGCTTTTTTTCAATTGAGAACGAAAACTGAATGAATTAAGTCCTGTTCTGTAAACGAAGTCTTTATCACAGAAAGCTGTAGCAGAAGCCCCAACGTTTCCAGTTAAGAATTAAAAATCATCAATGAAAACGTTCAGAACTCGACGAGCGATCTGAATTAAACTAACTTCATGAAAGTCAGAACGCATTTTCCAGTATATGTGCTAATTATAAATTTTCGTTTTTTAGTTAAGTAACTCATAAAATTTTACATCAGAAATTTTAGAATCTCATTCCAGTCTAAAGAGAAGAGTTTATACCATTTTTTCGCAGCCTTTTAAAATCTGATAAGAAATTTGAAAATTTTGAAAAAAACCTGAACGTGGAAACGGTGTGGCAATAAAAATGTGAGTGCTTAATTAATATGAAAGTTTCTTTTTCAGTTGCGCCTTAAATTTAATAATTTACTATACTACATCTTTTCAGACTCATCATCGTTATTTGAGCGTTTAAATTGATTATGAAAATTTGCACTCGAAATATCATTTCTTCTTGTCAGCAGTGCTTTTAATAAACATTTAAATAATCAGTCATGGAGAGAGACGAAACTCCAGAAAATGCATTACAAAATGAAGCATAGAAGACTAAAGATAAAAGATATCTTCAACCCCATTTTGGAGATTCCCATTGCAGAGTTCAGGAGAAATTATGCGATTATATTCTAATAATCTTAATATTAATTTTTAGGAACGAGATAAGGCTTTCAAGTTCCAATAGAAATTTCTTAGTAATTTTTCTTTTCCTGACTTTTCCTCTCACCTTGCTTTATTTTTCGCCTAGCTGTTAAATGTTTTCTAGTTGGATTAACGCCTAGTTGGATTATGTGTTATAGTCAGTGAGTACTTATGTTATTTACAGTTATCAATTAATAGTTGTAATTTTTGTTAAATTGAGAAGTTTCTAACAGATTGCTTGATTCTGCTCTGAGGAATTTTCGTTTCAAAGCAAGACGTGCTTTTTTTTTGAAAGGAAAAGTTTTGAAGGGTTCTCTTCCTCACACTTGGATCGGAGGCTGCCTTATAATTGGTCGTCGCGTTATGGTCTGCGTGTGCGAATTCACTCCCTTTTTATTAGCTGTTATTGTTAATTAAGCAGCGCATTTAATTCTCGCCCTGTGTGCACACACGCACACACATCCAGATCAATCGAAAGTTCTGGCAATTTATTTTGCTGTGGCCGTACTGGGGGAAAGAAAAAAAAAATCCCATTGAATTTCTATAAGCGCAGCTTTTTCCTGCGGGCCTTTTTTTCCCCCACAAATTACGGTGTTTACCCTGCCTTTTATTGACGCAAGGCGAATTCGCACAAAAAGAATGAGGACAATATTTTGTATGACAAGATAATTAGTCGTATTTGAAGATGACTGAAAAAATGAATTTGTTTGAATAGAAAAGTTTCCACGCTCCTGGCGTGAGCGATGCCTTGTTATACCAAAAGAATATAATTAATTGCACAGTTCACAGCTAACTGTATTAAGATGTAACGTTTTTTCTCCGCTTCCAAATGAAAGAATTTATTTATTTGTTGCTTTTCATATAAATTAAGATTTAGTTATATGTTTATAGACCGAGAAACTTAAAAGCTTCACAAATGAGAAATGGATTGATATTCCCTTCGTTGGGAGGGCAGGAAAATTTCCCCCTTTCCAATCCCGTCGTTTAATTTAAAAAT
The DNA here is from genome assembly GCF_044657685.1 of Stegodyphus dumicola. Classification (NCBI taxonomy): domain Eukaryota; kingdom Metazoa; phylum Arthropoda; class Arachnida; order Araneae; family Eresidae; genus Stegodyphus; species Stegodyphus dumicola. The sequence goes on from NC_140780.1 coordinate 74,057,613, forward strand.
TTAATTAATTAGCTGGGAGAAAAACATTTATTTCTTATTGAAGCGTATCGGATAAACTCTTGTCGTTCGACTGAGTGTCCTCAAAGTACGCAGACACCAGTAACAAGTGTGCGAAAGAGAATTAAAACTAGACTCCATTAGCAAATTAATTATACGAGGGATAGTATTTATCCCTATGTGAATCAGTCACGTGGCACAAACCCCCACTGCAAGCGACACGAATCTTGTTTCTTTTTAAGTTCCAATGCATTTGGAGAAAAAAATGAGGAAAAAATGAATTATTAAGGTGGCCGTTAATCTTCAGTGAGCGAGAAATGAATGGCAATTTCTGATCATTGAATGAATTGTAAAACTTTACGAAATATAATGCAAGAAATTCAAAGCAACTTTAAGTAAAACAACGTAGTAAAAATATCGCAACAGTTTCCTATATCTACATATTTCGCCTTGGCCATAGTGGTATGATATTATGTTCTCTGTTAATAGTGAGAGAAATAAACGTTAAAGGGAAATAAAAAATTGGATCCGTTAATTCGTAAACTAACTGCAGTGCTGTTCTTATTGCAAGAAACAGTCATTTATATTTACTAAAAAATTATAAAAGAATACATATGATCATATTTTTAATTTATTTTTAACCGCATCTATATAAAATTAAGCATTCACTTTCAGGAATTGTCAATTGCTTTCTTATGTTCAGAATTTAATGATTACCTATAATTATGATACTCATATTTATAAAGGAAATTTTACAGTATTTTTCTTTTGAATGTTTCATTTTTATCTCACAGGAACGGCGATTGCACAAATAATATTGAAATACAGTTTAAATCAGATTTAGCCCTGAGAAAACCAAGAATTTCCAAATATTTAAACTTTTCCTAATATTTGCTCTCTGATATGAACAAGAAGTAAGGAAATTAGTAATATTAAAAGATTCGATGTTTGCTTCTTTGTGTAAGAAAGTTTTTTTTCAGCAGTTACAAGTGAAGCATTTCTTTTAACTTTCATTAATATCTACAAAAAGTATCTAAATTTATCATAAAAAATTGCCAACTTTTAAATATGAATTCTCATTCATTATCTAGCACCAAGCAAGGAAAATTCTATATCGATTAATTCTATAGTTAAATTTCAGTGCAATAAGCGCTTAACAATTCTTTCGTTTCATATATGACAATTAGATGATCTCTGCTGATTCTTTCATTTTATGTAACGTGTGTGTAAAAAGAAAATTTACTATAGCAGTTTTCTTTAACAGTGTGTCGCAGTTGAGAAAAGAACTGCGATCACAACATATCTTGCTCCTCAAAGTGGAATGATAGCATTATGGACCCAAAGCCCATTAAAAGAATCCTTTGTCTCTCTCTCTTTTTCATTTAAGAAACTTTATATCCTGTACTTTACTCCATACAAATAAATTAGCCATCAGACAAAAAAAAAATCTCTTTTTATCCTTACTTCTTTCCTTTCAAGCAAATAACCAAGATAGTACGCAGTATGGTTTTTGCACCTTTTTTTAAGTACATGTTTTTTAAACATGTTTACAGTTTTGAGTATACGGTTTCTTACATAATTATTTTAATAATCATATTTGCGTCTGTCGTATTTGATAAATATGTGATAACATAAACATATGCTTGAAACTTACGCTCAGAATGTGTGTGTACATGTGTAGTATGTTAATAACGGTATTCCAAAAGTCAGTAAACATATGCTAAATTTTCATTTTAAAGAATTTATAACGTATTTAGCACAGAAATGAATAATACTACGGGTTCTTTTTCTTATAAAGAAAATTTCATTCACATTGTTGATGAAAGTTATAACGATTAGCAAAGGAAGGTACATCCATGCCTCAGGTTTATGCTGAACTTTTGACCTACCTTGATATTCGAGAAGAAAGACTTTAATTAACAATTCTTGGAGACAGCTAACGACACACTCATGGCATCGCAGTACAGCTCTTGGTACCGCTGTTGATTTCAGAGTCGACAAGGAGGACTAAACGGCTCTGGCTCGATTCTCTTCAGGACATTTAAGAACCCTCAGTTATTCCTGTGGTACTAAAACCTTCGCCAAATATAAAACCCATGAAGCTACTGCGCATCATCTACTTAGTTGTGTACACTTGGTGCGTGAAAATCTGCTAAAGAGACCTAATTTCGTGTTGGAAGTTATGAAGGCGAATGAACTTATGGATCTGATCTGATTCAGATCAGAGGAATTAGTAAGAAGAAGACATTACTCGATGCTGTACCTTGAAATCCTAAAGATAGGGCTGTGAATTTGAAGTAATACTGTCACTAATTAACATCACGCTGACTTAATACGAAACAGCATTTTTCTTAACATAGGAGAAAAGCAGGCATTGGGTTTTTCGATATTCATTTAAGATGGAGCACCATTCAGTATTGTTTCTCCTTTAAGCAATTCTCAATTTTTGGAGTGAAATGGAGCAATCATTCATTATTTTTAACACTGCTGATTCTCCAGAGCGCCTCAAAATCTGTGACTTTTATCCCTCGGCTACCTAAAGTGACAAGTAACTAGATTATCGTATTTACTCGCGTAAAAGTCGCACCTTTTTTTGGCCAATTTTTCATTGTGAAAACCTAGGTTTGACTATTATGCTGGGAAATCTACTGCACAATATTGTACACTTTTCCTGCTTCAAATTTGGGGGGGTCGAATCTTACGCAAGTAAATACGTTACTTAGTGCTTTTAGCAGTTTTAAAAGATGCTGTGTATCAAATAATCTAAAAAAAAAGGCTGTTTTTCTGGTCTTTAGTCAGCGTTTGATAATAATGGTTGTGACATTCTGCGTTTATTTTCAAGGATTTTGTGTTCTTCTATAGAAGAACCACTATTTGGCAGACGTTAATTAAAATATTTTCATAGTAAAATTCCTTAAAGAAACCTCCTTTATTACACTGCATTTTTTGTGCTAATTGCGTCATCATATGTTAAAAATTTACCTACACAGGAATTTTATAAAAGTTAAACGGACTTTAGATCAAATGTATATGCAAACGCACCGTCTGAGAGGCCAGCTATAGTGAGAATAGCAATTCAATTGGAAGTATTATGCTATATACGTGACCATTGCTTTGGATATCAGTCGTAGAATAGCTTTTAAACATCCTATAAGCTTAACAGTTTTCATACTCTAGTTACCTCGATAGATTTGATCAACACTGATGCTCTAGTCTGAGTAGTTACCCATCCGACACAACATCTTTGAACTTGACATGACAATCGATGCTAGTATTCTGCAGAAATTCTATTTTCTTCTATCTGTAATGCAGGAATATTATTGTAAGCATTTTATTAATGGACGTAAACAAACTAGTATAATGTAGAACAATCATAGTGACGTCGACGATCCTATTCTTAGAAGATCGTCGATGTCGCTAGGACTGTTTTAGATACTTTTGGCCCTATTTGATCTTTCTGACTAACTTCGGGACAAGACAACAACAACAACAAACCAATGAGTAGCTCCTTCATGCACAAATGGTATACGATTCTCTTGATGTTTAAGAACAACAACGGTGATTACGAACTGGAACAAAGAAGAAGAAAACACTGTAAGAAATTAATGTAAAGTTTTTAGCAAGCTAAATACAAAACGTTTCTGAAAGAACTTCTCTTTGGCAGCAGCAGAATGTTAATGTCTAATTGTTTGCACTTCTAATTACCCCTTCCAAAGAAAGTTCAAAATAGCCTTGAGACATAGGAAGTGGACGGTTGAACATTGAAGTCAAGCCACAGGGTCTGATGAAATAAAGTTACGATTGTTTCGCGCTGACGGCCATGTTAAACTGTAGAATAGTTCCCAAGACGCCTTATAATCCACCTATTTTTTTCAAGCTAAAGAAGGTTGTATGGTAATGTAGGTTATAGTTCATGGGATTATTAAAGCCTCTTATGCATCTGAACGAATCATCGGCAGTTATGAATGACCCTTTGCAGATTCTCTACACCGCTTTATGATTTTCGAATGAGAAATATTTCTAGCAGATAACGGGACGATTCTTTGATTGCCAGTTAATGGATCGAAGTATATATCAGGAACTTTAGCGCCATAGTTTGTCTTACACTTTATCTTGATATGAGCTCCCTGTAGCATCTATGGAACAATTGAAACCCTGATAATCCGTAAATCCAGATCATTCCTGTACCTTACAGTTATACTCACAGCCTACAGTGCAAAATGTATACTCCATTTTTCGACGTGTGGCTCTCACTAAGGACGTAAAAAGGAAAACAAGTAATTAGGTCCCTTTTCCATGACTTTTGACTTTTCAGTTACGTGTATCCTTATGTGATAAAACTTCTCTGTGAGTTCACTTTACCTCGGAATTGAAAAAGGATTGCTTGAGGTATAAAAATAGTTATTTGAAATAATGAGTGTGCATTAAATTTGTGATGACTGTTATGAAATTCGTTTTAATTCAATGGAAATGTACGGTCTTATAATATATATTACTACATATTCATAAATTTGGTATGCACTGGATTCATGCATTGTCGATTATATATTCAAATATTATACATTTATCTATTTGTATCACCTTCACATGCGAGTGTATCCATTTTATTCACTTATTTGATTAATTCTTGATCATTTAGAATTTTATTATTCTTGAAAGTGCCTTGAGAACATTATTTCGTTTTATAATTTATGTAGCTATGAAAATGTAATAAAGCAGAATGTTTTCAGACAAAATTCCTAACAGTAGTTCCTAACATTCCAATTAATAGGATTATTAAATCATACTGTCATTATTCAAGATATTCAGTTGCTTATTAGAAGTGCTGCCCGATGTTTAATAAAAATTTAATAATTGTAAACTTTTAAATGTTCTTGTTTTCAACTTTTAACTGCTGAAAAGTATTATTAAAGTTGTTACTGAAACTCTGCCTAGGTAAGTTTCTGTTGAATTTAATTTCAGCTGTGAAATTTGGTTAAGATTGTTGTTAAGGTGCAAAATATTCAAATATTGATTAGCTGTTTTTAATAATCATTGTGCACTAAAAACCTCATTCGAAATTAGATATTGGAAGCATGGATAGTTTGAGAAGAATTATCAAGAAGGGAGTTTCTGTTATATCTTAACTGATAAGAATTAGCTTAAAAAACACCTTTATGGGATGCTGACTTAGAGTTACGGAAACTGTTAGTTCATCAATTCTTCACATAAAATTGTAAGGCTTGCAGAATTCGCGCATATCAGCTTGGTATGTATCGTTTCGAGACAATATTTGAATTCATATGTATTTTTGAAGTTTGTTGAAGATTTATATTTTGTTATCATTTATAATTTTTAGTTCTAGGATTATGAGAAGGATTTTTATTACATATTAATCGCTAGTCAGATCTCATAAGTTGAGTATTCCTATATTTTTGCGATATTCAGGAAGTGTATGAAAAAAGAAAAACCATAACTGAACCAATCATTTTGTTTGTTTGGATAGAATATGTACGTAAATTATTTTTATAAGTTGAAATTTAATGGTTAGAAATATACGTTGAAAAATATATGTGATTTTTCAGTTTTTTTTAATGCTTTAAATTGTAAATGTTTCCGTGGAAAATGACTTAAATGTTTACGGACATCTTTTTGTTTCTAAATTAATACATTGAAAATAACTCAAACTGCGTCTGTGATGTATGCATATTAAAATCATTTTATAGCTTTTATTATAAAATAATAAATATTTGTTTAATTTTTTTAAAACGAATTGAATTTATCGTATCGTATCGTCATGCAGGCAACATATTGCTATGTTAATCATAACTAAACTAACAGGTCATAATTCCAGTTCTTTAATTTTCGAAACTGGGCTACAACATGTGTAAAGTCAGTTGCATTATCTATTGTAGATATGTATACTCTGCTTTTGTGAAGGAGTGTTTTATCATCTCTTCACTCATGTTAAGTTTATGCTAGTTAACAAGAAAAAGTATTTTGTGGAAGTCTTCTGCTATATCAAGTGCTTCAAGCAGATCAAGAGCGCTACCTTTAGAACCCTTTTTTGAAAGCTATTGTACGAATGTAACGTAGCATTCGCTCAGTCTTGAGTTCTTTTGATGGTTATGGTATCGACTGGAGTTTCTGAGCAAAAACCTCCAGGAAGTAGTCATTGAAGTAGAAGTTAAGTAATAGATGCTTATAGGGGAAGAGGCGAGTGCTTGTGAACTGGTATTAATATGGAAATTCTGGCGGCCATAGTTCTTGTTATCTTCGGCCATTTGCATAGGGTGGCGCGCAGCCCCGGGGCGCTGCGCCCTCAGGGCACGCTCCCAGTTCTTCGATCCTTGATAATGAAACTGGTAATTAAGGCCGCGATCAATTATTGTAGAGAAAAGGGTTGCCTTGCTTGTCTCTGGGGAGAAAAGACACACACATACATGCGACCGAGGAAGGAAAGGAGGGGATGCCGTGCATAGTTACGCAGAGGAGGGTTAAAAAAGGGGGAGGGATAAAAAGAAGCAGGGATAAAAGGGGTTGGGTGGAAAGAAAAGAGAGCGTTTCTTAATGCTTCAGTAATCAGACTATTCTCCCTCAGCCTACAGGGGCCACGCATATATAACGCACTTTACGTCCTAAATAATTAAGTGACAGTCAGTTTTTTCCTCACGTTTCCTAATGAAAAAAACAAAGCGATCTCCTGCTCCTTGCGCCCCACCTTCTTTTTTTTAATTAGTCGCTGTTTATAAAAGTTTTCGCACTTTGTCCACCGAGGCTTCTGCTGCTAGCTGAGCCCTTGGAAACCAGCGTTCTTCTCCTTTTCTACGGGAAAAGAAGGAGAGATTCCGTCTTTTTAGTTCTTCGATAATTATTGACAATTAAGTTGAGGAGGGGAGAAACCCAAGACCGGAGTTGGTTTCTGCATCGTTGCCGCCAGCCTTTCAAAGGATTCTCTTTGTTCGGCAAGTTTGCAAAAGGCAGTCCTCCGGCAACCAGATAAAGCATTTACACAAAACACGTTCCCCTCCTCTCCCGGCACCACAGCCAATGGTTACGGAATGCAGGAGAAGAACCACTGCCTTGTAACCTACCGCTCAACCACCCTATCTCTATCCTGGAAAACTGTATCTATCACTCATTTAGAATCTTGGAGAAACTTCAGCAAAAAATGTATTTTTTTCTAAGCACCCATCCGATTCATGATTCGATCTGAAGTCAAAAAAGTCTGCTGTTTCGAAAATATGAACAACTTAATTATTTTACTTGTCTTTCGACTAACAAGTTACATATTACCGGTGCATTTCGGCTGTAGTTGTATCCTTTTTTTATTTTGATAATTAAAATAACGTTTGGAAAGCAATATATTATGTTGGCGATCACAAAAGTAAATGACGCATCTTTTTAACCTTCGTATTAATGAAAGAACAGTGCTGTTTAACCATAATTAAGCCCTTGGAAACCAGCGTTCTTCTCCTATAACACTGAATTTGAGAAGCTCCTATAACGCTTCTCGAAAGGAATAACACTTCCTTTTGAGAATGTAATCACTTGTCTAATGAGTGGTTAAATAGAACTTAAAAAACTATTGCTTTATTCTTACTTTGAGCTGCAATCATCTAACGAGTTTGCAATTTCAAACGTTGTTTTCCTGCAATGCCTTAATTTATTTAGTTGTTCAATGTTAAGTATCCTTTTTTTTTTTTGAAGCAGTCTCCCTTTTACCTTCTATTGATGATTTTTTTCTATTATGAACTTAGACACATTTTTATTTTAAACTTTTATTTTACTTAATTTTTATTTACTCCATAAATCTAATTTAAGTAGAGTTAACGTAGATTATTTAACAAGATTTCTCAAAAAGTTTGAACAAGGTAACCATTAGTTATTTAGTTTCAGATGAAACTGGAACCTTGCAGGCACATAACATTGTATGGAAACGCTTCTAGGAAAAATTTAGGCAACAATCTTTTAGTGTAAAAATGCTATATCTCTTTAGAGATGGAAGCCGAAATATTTTTAATGTTCTTCTAATGGAGGCTTCGAATTCGCCATATGAATTTTTGCATGCTCTTATTTGTGTATATCTTTCGAATAAGCAACTAAAGAAAAGTGAACTTGATCCTTATGAAATTTCAATTAAACTTAACGTAATCAAGAAAAAAGAAAACATGTTTTCCAGTAATACTCAAGATATCATGTAAAACCTCCAGCAAACAGATGTTTTTCAATAAACTTAATGTACTGTTTTGTGTTGTATATATCTATACATATATAAAGATAGAGAGAGAAAAAGAAAATTAACTATTATTTCCACTTAATGACACATTCCTGATGCATTCATTGCACATTTTGATGCATGTCACAAATTTAACTCAAATTAATGAGAGTTAGAAAATATGTTTTCAAAGTAAAATTTTATTCAAAGAAGAATTTATTATTCGACCAAGAACTCCTTTTTAACCAAGCAAGTAAAAATAAAAAGTAGCCATCTGTTTGGTATCTTCTTCCACCAGTTTTCTGAAGAGAAATTCTGAAAGACATTATCTCTCATTTAGAATGAATAGAAATAGAAAAATTAAGATCTACAAGGCAAAATCAGGATATTTTTGTTTTTTTATAATTTATATTCATGTGCACGAATGAGTGCGCTTAACATTTAATCCACTATGTTAAGTTCCTGTAAATGAAGAGAATGTGCTTGCATATCTGCCAGGTAAAACAAATTATAGCATTTCTAACAAAGCTTCTTGGATGTGTTTACCAGAGGAGAACAAAATCTCGATGTGAAAAGAAATGATTCTTGGGCCTTGGAGCGTTTTAATTTTATTGTCCCATCTGTGATAAACTGAAGCAATGTAGGAGATAGCATCAATTTGAAATATGGACTGCTTCTTTAAATTGGCTTTGTTACTCAATTGCCCGAAGCCGATTATTCCTTTCTAAAAGTCTATGTCTTTTACGTGATGGAAGTGAATTTTAAGCATGGGAGGTTCGTTAATAACTTTTATTCATCTCTAAACTCTTAAAAGATTTATCTAGCAATTCATTTCGTTATCTAAATCATTCAGTCTTTTCCTTCCAATTATGACCTATGTGAATATGTGAGGCAAGATTTTTAACTATCCAACTAGAAAAGTTGACAGCTTCGTAATAAGGGTATCAATTCTTTACAGGCTTTATGGTGCACGTCACGCAAATTAAGATGTGAGATTCGTCAGATGTGTTTTTTAAATTTTTAAAGTTTAACTTTGAATTGCCTTTTGTGGACGAAGCTGCTTGTGGTGAAAAGCCACTTTTTTCATTCTTTTGGCGAACTTAAATCTATCTAATCTTCCTTTCTAAAAGTATCCATCGTTTATGTGATGAAAGTAAACTTTAAACACGGAATGTTTATTAACAAATTTCATGCATTTCAAAGCTTTTAAAATGTTCGATCTAGAAACTTCGTTAAAATTTGAGAACAATATGAGATTTACTTGATAATTCTAGTAAAATATTTTCCAATTTTGACTTGAAACTGTTATTTATTATTTCTTGGTTTTAACAAAGATCTTTTTTACAATTTAAAATAAGCTAAGTTTATGTATTTTTAATTTATCCACTTAGATCTGATAGTCGTATAAAAGAAAGAAATATTAATAAAAACAATTCATAAAATAACCTTTCGTTTGAAAAAATAATGATTGCATTTCATCGTAAAATTATTAATTTGAAAAATTAAAATATTTCATAAAACATAATTGAATTCTAAAACATGCATATTTTATTCCTATTTGAAACGTTTTCTTGCTTCAGAAGTCAAAAAAATATTTAGAAGTTATTTTTCACTTTCTAGTCCTTAACTTTTTTTCGTAACTTTTTACAGGGCTTTCCTTGTTTCTCGTCGTTGATTATATCATTGAACTAATTTAGCATAAATGAAATATTTCTTTTAAGGGCACTCATACATCTTAAAACCCATAAGATTATCGAATATGTGACTGTTGCAAGAATTGGGATAACTTATTGATATTAAAAGCAATTACTAACTTTTTACAGCTGACTACGTAATATAATATAGCTGCTTTCTGAAATAGTAATCAGGAAGTTTGTGTTGCCACAAATATTTTTATAATTTAATCCGATTTGCGACAAAATTTTTCATCGTATTTCCACCTTGCGCGCACAGTTTAAAACATTTTGTTGCGTAATTTAATTCCATATTTAATATATAGCTTTTATAACATTTGGAAACTACTGTGAACCAAAAATTCTAAGAATTTCACGTTAAATTTTTATTTTATTTGGAGTTGAGTTTATAAAATGTATTTTATTAAAAAAATCTATAATGTTTTCGTGCATAAAATTTTTTAACATTAAAATATTCATCAGATTTTTGGTTCAGTTAGAAAATAGGGCCCATATAAAGAATTCCATCAAATTTAAAGTGTGTACCATTAGCCATTTTTAAAGCATCATGTGGGCAAGGTTGAAACATGACGAAAAAGTTTGTCAAAAAGCGGATTAAATTAAAAACATATTTGTGGCAACACAAACTTTCTGGTTATTAGTTTCTAAAGCAGCTATATTATGGAGTCAACTGTAAAAAGTTGGAAGTAATTGCTTTTAAAATTTAAAAAAAAAAAAAAATCCCAATTCTTGCAACAGTCGCATATTCGAAGATCATGAGGGGCTCAAGGTGTATGAGCCCCCTTAAACGAAACAATTATAAAAGTATAATCCAGTATTGCTATCTTTACCAATATTTGCGTGAATGCAAATGGATTTAAGGTAGGCAAAACGAAATTTATAAACTATAGATTAATATATGTCAGATCTTATCATTGAAAATTTGCATGAAAAGGTATTAATTTTATATACCTTTTAGAAATGTTTGCTAAATGCGCATACTATTCCCCTTTGTTTCCAATTTATCATTATCCTTTGTTAACAGCAAGCACTGCAGCGGCATGTATAGGAATTTTTATATTTGAAAGCTGTAGAATTTGGTTTATGTAAGGCTGATTATTTTAAATAAAGTCGAAGGAAGTTGAATGAAATTTCATATTTTTTAATATTTTAAATGCAAAATAAAAATGAAATTTTATTCAGCTCCTGTCAACTAAAAGCTCCTAATTATTCTAAATTTGGAAATTCAGATTAAGTGGTATATTATTATATAAGATGTTAACATTTGAAACTCGCAGTAATTTTTGAAATGGGCGTTCCTGCTGGAAAGCTTATTTAAAAATTAAAGCAAATATAATAAATAAAGGATAGCGTCTTGATTATATTGTAATATATTAGAAGAAAGTAATATTGGGTGAAAAACAGTTATTAAAAGTTATTAGAAGAAAGTGTCATTCAGTGAGATATTTAATTAAAAGAAAAGGGGTAAAGAGATTGATAGGCAAAATTATCACTGATCGCGTATAAATGAAATGTTAAATTGATGTTAAATGTTTAAAATAATTTATTATTTGCTATTTGCTGTGAAATAATCTTTTATATTAAATTTTGGAATTTTACCCATGATATCCATGACGCTGCTGAAACTGCATTAAAATAGGGATAAAATAATAAAGAAATCCTCTATTGCAGGATAACGGTAGGAACAATTTTAAATGCTGGCAAAATATTTACGAAGTAAACCACTACAGTAAGCGAGTACACAATAACCAATAAACTCACAGATAACCATTAGTTTAATTTGCTTACTGTTCTTGTTTTTCCTTCTATCCACACGAGTTAGTTATCAAGTTAAAGTCACACTATTACTGTTTTTCATGGATCACAAACTAAATGAAGACTTATATCTTAACCGGGTTGTCAATGTAGCACTTAAAGAACATAAAGACAGAGCGCTAACCGCTTATTACTCAGGTGGATGTCAAGCATTCGGAAAGCAGCAATTTTGGCCATCAGTCAACTCGTTTGAGAGGGGGAGGTCTTAGAAGATAAGACTGTATACAGGTGTCCATTGTGTCGTCATTGACTTACTATCATCATTATTGCCAGGAATAGTGACATTGACAAATAATATCAGGCTAACTTACGAGGCGGAGCTTACGTACTATGATAACTCAAGTATTTTACGTAATCAACAGGATTTCAGAAGGAAGCCTCAAGCATATATTATTTTATTACTTTGATCTATTTGACAGTTTGCAATACTTGATTTTCTTCTGCATCCTTCATATCTTTTAGCTGAAAGAGATCTTAAATATATGCTCAGAACCGTTTATTCAGTATATATTACCAAGCATTTCCTCTCATGTACATCGGACAGGGCATGCGTTTTGAATTCAAACGTATGTGTATACCATTTTCATTTTAAATCGTAATTTGAGTTCAGTACTAAAAACCTGCAACACAGTATAGTCAGGGAATAGAAATAAAAAATTCTATCATGCCCCCCCTTTTTTTTTTTTTTTTTTTTTTTTTTTGTCGAAGGAGGCTATTTCATTTTACCCAGCATGCAGATGTTAACCAATAATCCTGCAATCAACAAATTAAAACACTTTTTTCCCCATTGGGATCCACCGAGCTTAAAGAGCATTGCTGAAGTTTATTTCAGCTGCGAACCGTTTTCTTTGTAAATGAGAGCCCACCAGCGGCCGAGCGGTAAAGATGGTAAACATTGGTAGTTCGGTCTGAGGTTTGAATTCCGCAAACGGGCTGGCTGCATGGACGCTTTCGTGTTTTCCCCATGTGTATACGATCCAGTTTCCCTTAGAAAGTCCCCACAGGAAAGCATCCCTCCTCGTAGTAAGATAGCCCTCGAGGCTTTGCCGTAATCACATAAATCAAACAAACCTTTGTTAAATGAACAACTATGGCCTTCGGGAAGATTCTTTTTCGACTCTAAAAACTTTGGTTATAGAATTTATTTTCATTCAGTCTTTCTAATAATATTTAAGTATTCTGTCAGATAAATTCCCCTCCGCCCCTATACTTCGAAGAAAACCTCTTCAAGGTACTGGTACTTATTTTCAATTTACGATAAATCACGCCGGCGATAAACCGACGTTGTTGTCAAGCAACGATATTTTTCTCTTACATTATATAAATTCTTTGATCAGTACAGCATTAGTCATTTAAAAATTAATTTACTTTATCTTCTTAGCAATATTTTGTAACAGTGTTACTTTATGAACAGAAATTTCATAAACAAAGTAGGTTTCTAAATCTCTAAACTGGTGAACTGTAAAATTAACAGTACTATATTCGCGAGAAATTTTCTAATTCCCCATTTACAAGGAGTTAGAATCTTACTTCATTTATGGATATGCTGTCGTTTGCATCCACAATAAAATTTAATGATTATGATGAAACTTTGTTTGCGAGCCTCCACATGTAAATTGCTGTTTTAAATTTTGTTCAAACGGCAATACATTTTTATAAAATTTTAGTGTTTTCTCATTTATGCGATTTTATGTTCACAAAAGAATTTCAGAAACAAACGGATTTTCTAAAACTTAAATCCGTTTTGAGTTGATTTTGATTTTATTCAATAGTAAATATTTTGTTTCGTGGATTATCATCAGTAGATATTATGTTTATTTAAGAGAAAAAGTGAAATATTCATATGTCGCCCCCTCGCATGATTTTTAACTTTGTAAACGTTTTGCTGGCAAATTCTTTTTTGAGCTGTTATACCGTAAGCTGTTAAAATGGAATCACGTGTTTTAATGCAGCTGTAACTTAAGGATATACAGTTTCGTAATGTTCACCAATTTTTCTGGAGAATGAGAAAAGTTGGTGCCATATAATATGTACTATCGTCCAGCTGTATCAGTGGAATCTTTTGACTTGAGCTTCTTAAGTTATTTAAACGATATTTTTAACCTCCAGATAGGTACATCACAAAAAGCATTGTCCTAAAACATTGATCCCTTTTTAAGTCATATTTATCCCTAAGTCATTATAAGGCTACTTACTATAACGGAGTTTATATGTATACATTTTTTTCCGAGGAAAAAGATACGTCTAAAATAGAATTTCTCCCCCTTATTATTGGAAGATGCTTCAAATTATCAGAAACAATAGGTATATAATTCTGCCGTTGAATAGTTTCGTCGCTGCAATTAAAGCATAATCCTTCAGGGGGTAAAAAAAACTGAAGACTTATTCTGTTCTTTGGATGAAAAGGCGGAGGGACCAGTTGGCTTTGTAACGTTTGTGTAATAACTGGATGACCGGAGCCGATTAATACCGATAATTATCCCACAGCTGGTACCGACGGCTGCCTGATAGTCCATCCTCCATCACAGCCTGGGGCTTGGGAAGAATACGCACGACTCCTATAGCAGTTGTGTGCCTTATTTTTAGATCCATATTCATGAAAATACAATCTAGTTTATTTTTCTTTGGACAAAAGCATTCTAACCTAGTATGAAATCATTTGATGAATGATCGTTTTCATTGATTCCGGTAAAACTATTTGTGTTGCGTTATGTAATAGCCATATGTTCAAAGCTATTAAAATAGTTTAACTGTATCTGTAACTGTAAAATGTCGGGCAGAATGCCAATGGATATGCTGTTTAATTCCATTTGAAGTTATAATTACAGTAGTGTTGCCGAAGATCTTCAACCGATTCTTTTGCTCCAATTTATGATTGAATGGTATTTTCTTTCTCTGCTAACAAAGTTCGGTAAGACTTTTATCTAATACTTTATTGTAACTTAAAGCGTGTAAACGTGCTGCTGACATCTATAAAATACTACACTTTATAAAAGTTAAACGCATCAGTGCATTGATAACTCATAGTGTTGTTTAGTAGATATACTTATATGTACAAAATAAGTAAGAAGATATATATATAAGTACATATATCGAAGCTATTCCAACAAAAGAAAGGCCAAAAAATTGGAAATACCATAAAACGTGTATTGTACTACCGCTTGAATTAGTTATTCATTTATAAAATAATAGTAAAAGAAACTCAAGTTATTTTAGAACAAACTTATGCAAGAACATTATCAAAATTAAATCATTAAAATACAAATAGTCACTTCTTCGAACATCGCTGTGTAGAAACATTACGTTTTTCGAAACCCTGAAAGATGGAAAGTCTACTGTACTCTCGGCAAGATTCGAACCAACGACGTTCTAATTGCTAGCTGCACATGCTAACTCTTATGCCGTGACAGCTCGCGCAAAAAGCTACGATAGTTCCTTATAACTTGACTGTAAGATAAACACAATGCATTCGTGATAACTCGTTTATCACGAACATTCGGAGTGGTCTGAGCTCTGTAATAATTGTCTCTGCTTTTCGTCGTATTGCTATATCCTTTCCATCTCTTGAAATGGACATTTGAATTACGTCAGAGCACATGATGGCGATCTGGCTGCAGGGGGAGGGCGATGGTAGAACTCCCCCCGCATATTTCAATGTAGGACTGTTTAAGAGAAACTAACTCGTATTAATATACAAAAATACAGGAAAAACTATGAAATCTCCCATATCACCAGCCCGTTCGCCTGGATTTGAACCCGTGTCGAACTACCAGCGTTTAATTACTTTACCATTGAGCGCTGATGGGTGTGCATCTCCTGAGAAACGATGCAAGTCACTGTGAAATATATGCTTTACTCTGCTAATAATGTGTTAACGTATTATAAAATTAAGTTTTTCAAAAAATTAGATTCACTTTACAGCAGACACACATTAATCCGAACCTCCAACTTAAGAATTATGGCTCTGGCACCGAAATTTTATCTTTTTAATGGCATTCCTAGTTACGAGGTGCCGATTTTACACATCTTTACATTGCGTGTTTCTTAGTGTTAACAATCACATCATTATATGAACGCGAGAATAACTCCATGTGCTGCGGGAGGAGTTTCTGCGAGGGGATTATTCTGTTCATAATAAACACATGACGTGATTAGAATATATAGCTGTAAAATGTACGCATTAGACTACGTTGCAGTGGAAACAATGATGTTTATTTTATGTTTTTATTTCTTATTATAATCATGTAAAAACATTTGAGAACGAAAACTATTGTTTATGTATACATAAACTTAACCATGAACCGCAGATCATCAGATACTGATCATTATAAATCTGAAAAGAACTAGTGAACTTAGTACCAAATTGGAAGTACTTCAAATGTTTCTGCGAAAGCGAAAAGTAATTATGTAATTAATTTCTCTAAACTGCCTCACTGTAATGGATGTAGTTATCATTGTAGTGTAACAGATGAAGAGCTCAAATATGTCAACATCAATATTTGCTAAGGGAGAACTCAGTGCATTTAATAATGGTTTGAGCATATTTACTGCATCAGATCAAATATAACTCGGAAGCTATTTTTGTAGCAAAGCCGATATCATGTCCGTGAGCGCAAATAGTTATAGCTGTTCTGTTAGTTTGCTAAAGTTTTTTTTTTCTTTTCATTGAATTAAAATAAATTAAATTTGTTTTAAAGCGGGTATTATTCGTAACTGTTATAGCTTATAATGCATTCACAATAAATCTAATGCTGAGTTCTATAGTTTAAAAATCCACCAAAACTGAAATTTCATTTTCTAGTATATGTAACAAGAAAAATCATATTTTTATCGTTCATGTTAATAAAAATAGCTAGGAATAAGAAAATAAGGTTTTGTTCCTAGAGGATATGATTAAGGTTTTTAAAACCATTTTTGTGTATGTGATATGACTTATCTTACTTGTCTGACACTAACATCAGAACAAGTCCACGAATTGTATCATGCAAGGAGCGCAGCATTGCGTCTGTCGTTGGCATGGGTATTAAGCACCTTATAGGTGACAGTATGACTTTGCTCAAGTTTGGCATGGATATTGAGCATCTTATAGGTGACAGTATGACGTTGCCCAAGTTTGGCATGGGTATTGAGCACCTTATAGGTGACAGTATGACTTTGCCCAAGTTTGTGCAAATTTTAAGAGAGACGGATCCGAGAGTCTTCCAGCCCTTTTCCTCTACCACCAAATCACTCGAAAAGACTTTCGCTTCGCTCTATTTTTTAAGTGATCTATCCCGCAAAGGCGCTGTACATTTAGAAATCTAAACCTTCTGCGGGATTCGAACCCAGGGTCCATCGATACAGCAGCCAGCATCGCTACCAAACAAAGCTGTTAGAATCCTATTTAAACAGTTTAATATAAATTTATTTAAGTATGTAACTAAAGTATAATGTAAAATCTATAAATATTTTGTTTGAACATTTGAAACTCATCGAAAATTTTGTTAATAAATACATAATGTGTAAACAAATCTAAACTTAGAAAATAAAGAATTTATAAGTGCGTAATGCATACATAAACTGCCATGAACATAATGGATACATAAACTGTAGAGTCATTAGGTTTTTTGAAGGAAAAGAAGTGAAAAATATGCAATGCCCTCGCCGGAATTCGAACCCTTGGAACTCTCGAATACGCGTCGAGTATGCTTCCGATTACATCACGAAGGCATACGGAAAGGAGAGAAAAAATACCTTATAAAACATAGTTATTCATGTGAAATGCGTATAAAATTGAATATTGTTCTTGCATTTAGAATGGATAGTTATGATTATTCGTATTACATGCATGAAAGGATACTGCTTTGTAAGAATGTCTAAAACAAGCTTATTATTGCACAAACATTGTATTAACAGCATGTGTAAAATATATGATGCATGCGTTATGAAAGTCACATAAAAACTTATAATAATACAACATAACTTCTTACGTATCTCAGTCCTCCCCCAAAAAATAACCCACTTGTCTTTACTTTGAAACGCATAAATTCATTTTCATAAAACAAATACACCCGTTAATTATATTTAAGCAGTTTATGAGAGCATATGAATAAGATTATGAGGCATTTTAAATACATGAAATTTCAGAATTTTTCGTTGTTTAATTCCT
The DNA here is from genome assembly GCF_044657685.1 of Stegodyphus dumicola. Classification (NCBI taxonomy): domain Eukaryota; kingdom Metazoa; phylum Arthropoda; class Arachnida; order Araneae; family Eresidae; genus Stegodyphus; species Stegodyphus dumicola. The sequence continues at coordinate 74,075,464 of NC_140780.1, forward strand.
TCGTAGTCGCAACTGTATCCGAACACAGGCATACATCATTAAAAAGTTTCGATTTGAATTACAGGAATGAAAGGAATACATCTCTTAAGATCGCGGCACCGAAATGGCAGATTCCTAACGTCTTTTTTCTTTTAAAAATTTATATGCTGTAGGTAAAAATGCATACCTTTTTTAAATTATATAACTATGTGCATAATTGTATGCACCTAATCATGGAAAACATATTTTTATCATAAATCAGCTAATTTTTAATGCCTTCTATGTTCTTGCTCCTTACGTTGTTTTGTAAAAACTGTGACGGGAATGAAAAAAATATTCTCTACCCTGGTGCCACCATGGTGCATCTATTCTTGAGATTTCGTTATTCTTACTGAAATATTGCTACCTTCCAAGAAAAGTAGTTTTTTCCCCTCCATAGAACCCGTGTACGAAATTAACCCTTAAGCGCACTTGTCCTACTAGCCCTCAAATGTAGGTTCTTGCCTGATTTGCATACACATATGCCCCCTTCTTCTTAATGAATGGAACTGGAGGGGGCCGATGCATTAGTATGCCCTAATGAAAGTATAGATGGGCGTTTACCGGTAGTTAGCACTGCCCTCCCTTGTCTTGTACTAGTGACACACGGGCGCTGGCTCTGGAGTGGTTATTTCGACTCATGAATATACCAGGAGAAGAACTGTCTTTTTTCTCCATTTCGTTGCAATGAGTGATTAATTGATTTTAAAGGTTACGAGAGGTACTTGAAGGGCTTTTTTTTTCTTCAGAAAAGGGAAATTTGCATCATAGCAAGTTAATTGTATTCCTGGTTAATGAAGTTTGAAAGGAGAGAAAAATACGCGTGAAAAAAGCCCCAAAATGCTGGATTTCTGAGCAATGTAAATGCATCGCTTTTGTACTGTATTTCTAGTTGCAGATGCTTTTGATTCTATATCAAAGCGGTAAAATTCTTGACTCCTATTATTATATTTAACTGCGTCGTGTTTAATAAGAATAGACTATAATTATTCTACGTAATCGGTAGCTTACCATGCGAAGAGAGCAGGAAATTTCGATACAGCTAGAGCTGATCTGGAGGGGTAGCATGTTTGATCGCTGGAGGTGTTTGTTACATTTAGAGCTTTTCAATGTGCCCTTTATTGAAATTCCCCGGGCTTGTGAATTCTGTGCAGTATATATGTAATATTTCCCTTTCACCTTTCCTTTATTTGCACAGCTCGCTTTAGTGAATTTGCGGGATTTAGTCTGGTGCATTTCACAATTAAATGAACGCCTGGAAACAGATAATGAAGGTGAAACAGTAATAATGAAAAACACCGAAGAAAAAAATTTGATATACATGATCTAGGAATTGATTTTTGTAGTATATTTTATATAAATGGTCGAATTAAATGGAATTAATATAATTTATGTTGCGAATTAAACTCACTTTGGATAACTTGCATGCTAAGAAAATAACATTAAATCCAAAATGAAACTTTAAAACAAATTTTTCAGTGTTTATTGAAGTTAATCAGTGGATATTATAACTAACATTGCTATGTTTTTAATCTGGAAAAGGATTTCTCCTGTGCATATTCAGTTTTGGTGCACCAACTTACGACGTCATTCCCGTTAGTACTCAGACTTTCTTTTTCTAAGTTTCATGTGGGTCTTTATCTGTATTAATAATCACTTCTAATTCACTTCTCACTTGAAGATACTTCTTAAAAGTAAAAGAAACGTACGCAATGATGAGTGTATATACCAGTGCATAAGACGCATATTTCACAAATATCCTAATTATTAATTACACGTCATTTTTAAGCATTTGCATTTTTTTCCGCATAAAACTTTGGTTATTGAGTTTGCATATGTATTTAAACACAGTTTCAAAATGTTCTTGGACTTATTTCTTTAGAATAGAAGAAAAAATTTATCTTCAGAATTCGGAAGTTGTAACAGCATTACACCATTGCTACGTAACCAACGCATTTCCTGATCAACAGTATTTAGAACAGTTTTATTCTGTATTGTGCATGCCGTACTATTCGAATTCAAAATAACTTTCACACAGCATCATTAGAAATACAATGTACAATAAAGACCGAGTTTCAGGATATATATATATTTACGCATACATACGTTATGCTTCCAAATTATAGAATAGTTTTGAAAGGCATCCTAAATTCTTGACGTAGGGATTTTCTAAATTTTTAAACGTAAAATCATACAAATTGATGCATGATTGACTTGATCATATTGATCAAATTAACATCATTAAGCTTAAAGCATATTTCTTTCCTAATCGAGTAAGTTACAGAGAGATGGTCTAAATAAAAGTTTGTTTTAATATTTCCACAAAGCAATTACCAAAAGGTACATAATTTTTGAAACTATGGTACCTTTTGAGATAAACGCAGGACATACTTATAGAAAATCTGAGGCTGTCGGAAATAGTCCTAGATCCATTCTTCATATGTGAATAAATGCACGTGTTTTAAATAAATAACTTCTAGTAATATAAAAGTTAAACATTGTGTTCTTATACATGTTTAGTTGTAAACGGTCATGTTGTTTAAATTGTTGAAAGGAAGACTCTTTTGTTAATGTTAAGTCATATCTGTTATGTATGGTGAATAATTTTAAAAAACTTCATGATAAATAAACTTTCGTAATTAAGATTGAAAATTAAATTGTAAAAGTTTACCTCTTAATTATAGTATAGTTTCCTATTACTCGAAAATTCTATGCAATGTTCTATTCTTTCACTGTCATCTACTAAATACCATCGCTTGTTTTGTCCGTTTTATTTAACATAGCATTTTAATCTTGCATAATGCTATTAAATAAGTAACTAGTACCTAGCTAGGAATGCGGAAACTAAGCTGTAAAATATGGATTTTTAAGTGGTAAATGTTATTCAAAATTCTGTGGCTTGTTTAAAAGTTCTCATACCTTAATTGTCCAACTCGTTAAAGCGTTCGTTCCAAACCGAAAAGGCATCTCGAGTATTACGCAGACTGCTTTAAATGCACTAAATGAATTCATTTAACATCATTTTTAAAGAATTACTGTGTATATAAAATTTTGCTTCAGTGTCCTTTTCTCGGAATCCTAGTGTTTGATGCCGTCTCTGTTGATGCTTTTGCTATAAAACGGAGTTTCCGCTCAGCTGAAAGCTATTATGAGATTATTTATAATACTTACTGGTCATTGTTTTTACTTGTGAAGTACTGAACCCTTTATGCGTGAATTTTTTATTATGGCACTTATAAAATGCTCTTATACTTCAACTATCTAACTATCCAGCTGTAACCAACATATATCTTACAACTTTCTGAAACTACATTTTAGATCATAAGTGGCAAACTTTTCTGCTAACTTCGAACGTCTTTCATGCATTAAACATATCGTATGAGGAGAAGAAATCGTTTAAGACTCTCTACCATACTTTGAAAACTTAGCATTCTTTTATTACCGACTAAATTCCACCGACATTTTAATTTAATGTTGCAACATTATAAAAGGATGATTTTAACTTTCTGCACGTTTCAGCTTGTCTGCGTAACTGCTTCCAAAACTTAGAAAACCCTGACAGAGGCATTTAAATGGGAAGGTCTTTCTTCTTAGTAACTTATTTAACAATAGTATATGAATTAACACAGTGTATTTAAAAGAAGCCTGAAATGTAATAAAATGATGTATCTAAAATTTATAAGTATTTCTAAATAGTAAAGGGACGCAGAATAATATAACATAAAATTTGTGATTTTTATTGGGCAATGTCAAATGATTATATTCAATTTCTGCCATTACTTGTCCTATATAATTTGCTGACTGTGTGTTAATGCCGTTTTCTTCAAATTTTCCAGGACGTAAGCAAAAACGAGTCATACGATAGATTTCCCTAGAAAGTCTTTGTGACTGAGGTTTTGCCAGTCTAATTTATAAAATGTTCTAAGCCAAATAAAAATAGTTGTTTCATTTTCGCTTCCTATAGCGAATTATTAATTCTTGAAGATTATTTCTGAAACAGAGTTGATTCAAGAATTATTGACCTTTCAATGAAACGCATATTAAAATAATCTTGCTGAGCAGGAAAGAATAACTCATTAACATATCAGTATTAGGTAACCTTGCAAATTTAGCAATTTAAACTATCTCGTCGCATAAAAGCAACAACTCTTCTGACTGCTTCAAATCATGCTGAAAGAATTTTTTTAAGTTGCACTGTAAGGTGCTAAAAAAGAAAAGAAAAAGAAAGAAAGGGGAAAGAATTTGATTAAGCCGTAAAATAGATGGTAAGTTCATGTACATTAAATAAGTTAAAATAAATACTGTAATAACGTTAACTGTATCAAGCCTATTCAAATTTCAAAATTTATTTAAAAAGAAGACATTTATTTAGGTTTAATTTACTTGTAAAGGATGTAAGTGTGTTTAGAGATTGTCAACCGATGTCGAAAATAACTGCAATATTTTAGATCCGAGTATCGGAATTTTGCTTTTTAGTGTTTATTACTGTTTTAGTGCTGAAATGCGATTAATATTCTTAAAACTACTTTTGTATTCCCAAATTATCGTTAAATCGTTATATTGACTGATTTTTAAACCTCTTTAAATATTCGGTATTTTAAAAGCTTAGTTTTAGTATTTTAAATTTTGAATTTTATAGTAGTCTTAATTAAAGAGATTCAAATTTCCAATGATTTTTCAATCTGTTCTTATGCTAAATAATTTAGGAATTTCAAACTTAGGATTAATTTAAACTAATTGATTTTCTTTTTATACTTCATTTTTAAATTTACTTTTAATTGTCTGCGTACAATTAAAAGTAACTTTAAAAATGTGAAAAACTTAAAAATATTTGGAGCAAATCTTTATACAATAATGACTGCTTTGAATGTCAAAATTTAGTGGAGAATTAGAGTTTAAGTTGTAATAATTACGAATTCGCTTTTCAAAAGAGACCTTTTGTTGTAACAATTTGAGAATCCCTATAATTTAAATTGCCTGCCATTTGACTTGATGGCATCAGAAAAGTGGCGTAATGGAAGACATTTTCCTTTTACAGAACTGAAACAGAAGCTATTTAGTTACAAATTTAAAACAGAACTTAAATAAAATCTCTCTTAATGCTGTTTTAGCTAACTATATACTTTTTGGCAAAGGAACAACTATTTGTAAAAAAACTAATAGAGAAGTTTTTCTTTCTAATATAAAAGATGATTTAATATATATTGTTAAAATGCATTTATTTCGAAATTTTTTTTACTGACACACGTGGAATTTGTATCACTGTAAGATGCACTTGGACTGAAACAGGTGTTGTTTTGAGGACTGAACTCAGCAATTTTTAAAGATGGCGTTCGTTTTAATCATTGTGAAACTGATAACAAAGATTATTTTTACTTCATGTTTTTTGAATATTCCTGATCTAGCAGTTAACTATTTTTCCATCTTTTTGTAAACACATATGAAAAACAAGGTGAAGAAAAATCTGTCATAAATATAGATATATTCTCTTATTTTCCGAGTTTTCTTCGTTTATTTTGTCTTTGCAGTAACACTTTCCTCATCGCACTCTGATAACACGATTCACGCAGACTATTCTTTTAACCCATTGCATCACTGAAGCATTTATATTAATTTCCGCATACTTCCCCAGAAGCGATAGGATGTCTACCATTCGGTTAATAGTGATACAACAAAAAACATACCATACCTTCATTGATAGCATAAAAACGTATTACGCCAAATGAGGCATGTTATTTATATAGTTGAGGCACAACTTAGAGAAAATATTATAGCGTTTAAATCTTCATAATTTATTCAAACACTTGAGAATTAAAAATCGTATCTCTGCAGGTCTCCCTCCTTTCGCAAAAATAAGGGGGGAGGGGGAGAAAGAATTTGGCTGCTAGTCGGGAGGAGATAAACCTTTTTTTAATTCTTTATTGTAGACAGTAAACGTAACGTTGGTTCTAGCTATTGGTGTTCACATTGATTTTTCTCTCTTTATTCGCGATCCATGCGCCTCGGTGCACTGCAAGCTAAAAGAGTGTGAAATAACTAGTGTTTTATTGACAGCGCCCCGATCCACCAGCGGGGGAAGGATTTCAGCAACAGCTGGTTCCTATAAAACGGGAATCTCTCATTCCATACTCTCATAATTTTTATATTTTATTCATATTTTTTTCTCGACACCTCCCTCCACCCCGTTTATTTTTTCCTCTTTTTTTTCCTTGATCTGTTATAACGGCGTAAAAATAATCAGTTTAGTTCCGGTTCGCGCTGTTAGCTGGTTTTTCCAAAGCATACTTAACTGCTTTAAAGTTGTATCAATTAATTTTATTCGCATGATGTCCTAAATAGCCCCCCTTGTCCTGATAAACTGATGTCCCACCGTCGAAGCACGGTTGGGTTATTTGTTAGTCGGTAATTTTAATTTCTGGTGCGTTTTTGTAGCTTGTTCTTCCGTTAACAATTTTAGTGTACCCGAAACGCCGAGTAATTTCTTTTTTTCTTTCCCGATAGTGCCATCTGGCGAGAGATATGCGATGCGGTAAATACTTGACAGCAGATCACATCTCATTGGTTGGATGATTCTGCTTCTCACTGATTTTTTCTCTACCTTCCCCAAGCCGGATTTTTGTGCCATTTTCGTCGAAGTTAGATTTAATATGAGGTTTTAAAGGGAGAAAAAATTTGCGAAAGTCTGCAAAAAAGCAATAAGATGCACGATTTAATCCGAGTTTCGTAAAGCAAAAATAGAATTGATAAAAAATATTATGTGCAGTCATTGTATTATCGCCGTAAAAATGCGACGATAAAAAGCATAAAAATCTTTCTTACTATGCATTTGCGCTTAAGCGCAGGAAAGTACAGTTCCAACGGATTACGCTTTCACTTTGATTTGATTGCTTGTATATTTTTTCTCAAAAACGCTACTCCGAAATCCGCGTTAATTTTCGCTAATGAATTTGTCTGCGGTATCATTAAAATTGTTCCACTAATGTAAGGAACATTACCAGATTATGTTTATTAAAATATTTTCTTTAAAGAATTCTCTAATTCCACTCAAATTCAAGTAAACTCAGTTTTACAAGATTTTTTACATTCCGATGAGAAACTATTAGATTTGACTGACTCTATTTAATTACTAATTCTTCAACTCTTTGTCTTTACTCAAAGGGAAGAAATTTTAAGCTGCGGGAGCCGACTGTTGGACGCTTAAAAAGTGAATTGTTGTTTTGTTGTTTTAATTTCTGTAGTTCCTCTTACTCGTGCGTGGGATTAACAATTTACTTCCAGCAGTATTATCTTAGATTTAGTGGGTAATGAACGACTAGGCTTCCGCAGCTCATTTAATATTCCTGCAAAATAAGTAAATTAGAAATTGTAGTAAGCTCGCCTAAAAGTTACCAGGAGCTGTTGCTCCAAAAAGTTCAACACGTTTTAAAAAAATTAATACATATGAAAATCAAACCATTTAACATGTAAAACATTAAAAAACAAAATCAGATAAAAAAGTAAGCGGAAAATGGTAAATTAGCCTAACTCGACTTCCAAACTGGCTTTTCAAGGGAAATTTTATTTGTTTGAACGTCTAATCAAGCCAACCCCATTACGCGTTTCGCCGAAACAGACAATTGAAACTTTTTCGCTACAAAATTTTTTAATTTAGACAAAGTGTCTTGGAAAAAATTATATATATATATATATATAATTGGTTCAGGAGATACTTTTAATTACCTGTCAATTGTATTTAAAGGAAATCCTGGCTAAATTTGCTTCTTATGTGATGTACAATTTATCATAATCTGTCTTAGCTTATATTCATAAAATGATATTTAAGATGTACAACTTGCTGCTTTTACCATTCCTTTCTTTCCAGTAAGGTTATAATCTTAGAAAAGAGAAATTGAAATCCTTACGAGATTAAAGGACAGTTTTAATTTTTTTCTTATTAATTTCTGAAACACACTGCAAAATTTACAATAAACATGTATCAGAATTAAATTTTCTTAACCTGAATTGCTGCCTCAAAGTACAAATATCAGTATAAAAAAAAACAACCTTAAATTTTATAATATTTTTTCGTGATCAAATTATTTGGAGATATTTGAATTGCTAGAATCATTTGCACTGAGTTCTTAGAAATAAACTTGAATGCATTTTACTTCTTTCGTATCAATATTTTGATTTCTTGATATCGGTATTTTTCTCACGCGTTATTTTTTATATTTATTTTTATAAGGGTTCAATGTTAAAAATTCAAGAATATGCACTTGCGAAGTTTCAAAAATGCTTAATTTAACTGCTGCATTATGTTTGCATATGTGCATTGAACTTGTAATTAAGCTTTCAGCAATATTAAATTAAAGAAAAAGTTTAAAATGCTTCTAAAACAAGAATAAAAACTGCTAAACCTGCGAACGCATGATAACTAATCTGAGGACAAATTATTTAAATCAAAAATATAGTGTCTAAATAGGATGAAATAAAATCGGTATTATTTTTTAATTGTGTAAATTGAATATCCTTAAAAATTATAGCTTATCGAGAAACGTTCATGGAAATAAAAACAACGTGCGCATCCTAAGTCTACTTTTAATATAGTAACCCAAATATGAATTAATAATAAAGCTTTTATTATTTCAGTTTTTCATTGTCAAATTAGGAGTAGATCATTTTAATTACGTTTCGCTTGACTGACTGAATTCATTTGGACAGCGTGAGGAAAAAAAGTAACATTGCAAGTAATTAACATGGTTCAGTAAATCTAAGACTGAATCAATTACATTGTGAAATGCTAAACTACTGCCTTGTGTGCTTGAATTCTTCGAGTCTTAACCACAAAGACTGCTGCATAAAAAAATAATAGCAGTGAAATGAACTTTGAAATAAGTATCTATCGCATGTGGCGATTAAAATGTGAGAAAGTATAAAATTCTAATGGGTTATTTTTAAATGAAACTGGAAAAATTAACTTTAACACTATGAAAATGAAGTTTATGCTACATTCAAATTTGATTTGACTTTCATTCGTGAAGTTTAGCTCTTTGTTTTGATTCATATTCTAAAGATCCTAGGTTGACTGAAAAAAATAAATCCGTAATTAAATAGATTATCTTAATAAATCTTCTTCATTAAAGAAATGAAGAGTTTTGGCACCACTCTCTTTTTTGTCTTGTAATGACCTATTTTGTTTAAATTAAAACTACTAAAACTATTCTCATGTTTGCGCATCTAAGTGTCGCTACGAAGAATGTAGCTATTAACCTGATGCACAAAACAACATCCTTGTGAGAAAAAGTAACATCTTTAATGCCATCCTTGCAAAATTTCTTTGTGAAATCGTAGCTGTCTTATAATGAAACAACAGACAGCTCTGATGGAGAATATGACTGTCATCATTATGTTTACTAAATTTTCAAAATGTTGTTTTTACTGCATGTAATTTTCGTTTTTGCTTATATTGAAATATGTTTCATTTCTGAAATACCTGTAAATGTAATTTTTAACAGTTGTGTCTTCAGAAATGATTTACGTATTTATTGGTTTTCATATATCACCGTTGTATATATGCTCATTATCATTATCAAAATATTCTTTTACAACATTCTAAATATTTTTACTACTTCATACGTTACAACAAAATCTAAAGCTAATTCATTTCATGAGCTTTCGGTGTATCAATACTCACCACTCTTATTCTCTGTATGTATGTTAAATATTAGGTACTGGTGTATATAAGAAAAGACAATTTGATGCCTTCTTATCTTTTAACTAATTGTGATTGTTTTTAGTTATTGCATCTTTCTTGAATTACATCGTTTTCTCTACACAGGGAATAATTCTGAATGTTAAATATCATTCTTATTTCAGTGTCGTAAAATTTTATAGTACTGAAATATCGACTATCATTGAAGCATTAATTATCATCATTTCATATAAATCTAATATCGTGACTGGTCTAATTTTGTGACAAATAAGCATTTTCTTCACTATCTTTTGATTTTTCATATTTAGTCAAACATTTAGAAAAAGAATGCCATTTAGAATTAGAAATTATAATCATAATTTGATATTTCAGAATAGATACGGTTTGGATATTTTGATATAATTTGATTTTTTTTAATGTATAAGTGTAATTAGTTCGCCCTAACAATGCATCCCCATATTTTATGCAAACTAGCTATGCTGGTCTATGTTTCCTTGTTTCGACAACATTACTCTATATTTCATTTTAAAATAACAATAATCTAATTTGAAAGAAAGGAAAGTAAAGGCAATCGAAGTTTCGACAACATTACTCTATATTTCATTTTAAAATAACAATAATCTAATTTGAAAGAAAGGAAAGTAAAGGCAATCGAAGTCTAAAGTTGTTGGCTTAAAAAAGTAACCATTGTTTTGTCTTTAAATGAATTGAACTTTTATAGTAACTTCCAGTAGAGAATGAATTTTTAAATTTAGTGTACAAATGAAAAAATGCGGCATTCCAATATCTTAACATAAAGCGGTATTTATATTGTTATTAATTTTATTAAATTTTAATAGTATTGCCAAATCCTGGTGTGGTACTTTTTAATTACACTGAGTTTGTTACATTAAAAAGTACCAAACTCAGTGTGGTACTTTTTAATGCGACTCATATTAAGATAGCTTGAACTGCAGCATCCGCAATACGTTTATTGCTTAACTTAAATAAGTAAAGTTTCTGCAGTTAAAATTCGTTTCTGCAGTTAAAATTCGTCATTAGTGTTATTATGCTTCAAATAAACCACATGTTCTGTAACTTAAATAAGTTTCACTTATAAGCAATTCATCAATGCCAAGGTTACATCTGCTCCTGATTACAGAAATTACAGTAGAAGTAAAATTATACATTTGCGCCCACAATTCTGATGCCATAGATTTTCTTCAAACAACTAGAAATGACTGTTATTTGTCTTTGGTTGTTCCATTCGTGTGACCAAAATAATAAGAGCTTCTTCTTCGCGTTTCTTATTGCTGTTGTTATTCGCAACTGAAGAAAGTTCTCAAGCTGTGAAATGCATTCGCAAAAAGCAAGTTGATAACTTTCGATTAGGTTTGTAATTAGGAACACAAATACGCGGAAGGGTTTCATGAACAGCGAGTGTGAATAGTTTTTGAGAGTCCCCAGTTCCTAGCGAGTATCAATGCTAGAGCTGAGTAGTTGAGCTCTCACGAAAGCGTGCTCCTTTTATTTTTTAAGACCAGGGTATTGGGCAGTATGCAAAGCAGTTTCGTGCAAGTGGGGGAGAAACTGTTGCGCGCCCGAGAAGCCTTGATTAATTCAGCGTGTTTCTTGTTTGCCAAGTTGAAATGTTTTATGGTGATTTTTATTAAAAGATCGCAAATTTTTATCTCCACTTAAACGAGGCTGGATAGTTTGTGGTGCGGAGCTACGTTTTAATTTGCAGTTGCTTTATGAATTCCGTGTTGGAAAGCGCGGGAAGACGAACACCTGGGAGCCTCAGCGCAGTTTAGCTGGAATAATTAAACTCTTGTTTTCTTCGTCTTTAGACGAAACAAGAAGAACCTATCTCCTCCGCGCAAAATGCTTTTATTACGAAATTTTTCTGCTGCTTGTCTCAAAAGGAGCTTAACAGATATTTTTGGCTTCTGATTAAGATAATCAACATCAGGATAATGGGCAGCGTAATTAAACCTCCCTGCACCCTCCCTTTTGAAATAATCAGCTTGCGCTAAGGCCTAGAGTTTGCGTTTTTAATTGGCCTGTTCTTGGCTGCGTAATTAGGAAGCACTAATATCGTAACACGTGTTGGAACACACTTGCCGGTTTTTGAAACTTTGCCCACGCGTAATTATTTTCAATTTTAGAAAATAAAAGATCGCCTGGGTGGTGGATTTCCTCTCTCGTTCTCCCTCTTATTATTAGACAGTGCTGCGCAGGTTTAAAATTTTTCGAATGCCGCGAGAAATGAACTCGCGAGAATCCCCATATTCCCTAATAGCTGAAAAAAACGAGCCATTGCTCACATTTTTGCAACCGTAAAGCTTGATTTACGACGTGCTCTAACTATGAGGGCTATTTGTTGTTTCGCCACGATGTTTTTAATAGTGTCACAACCAAACAAGGGTGCTTAGGAGAAACTCTTCTGTGATATTTTATTGAAAAGTATTGTTATCTCTCTCTTTATATAGATTTCAAGTACCACCCTTTCACACATATAGCCAGGTATTCTGTCCAATATTTCTTCTATGCACTACATGTCAGTGATATAAAGTCTCACACAAAAGAACGTTTCGAATTGCGAACAGGTTTCATAAAAGCAGGCATATCTCATTTTCATATTCCTGGCCCGAACTAAAAAAAGATGGCTGACAATACTTCGTCACCACCAGGATTTGGCAATTGGGTTCCCTAATTTCCAGTCGCCATTTAAAGAGGGGGTATATAAGGTATTTTCTCCCTCCTTTCTGCATGTATCTTACATGCAGTTCACCCATAGGTATTCTAATTTGCAGAATATTTATGCTTGGTTCTCCTAAACGGGGTTATCTGAAGTGTTTGTAATAGCGTGATGCAGTTCACGATGATGCCAGCATAAATGAAAGTATCAAAGCATCTTTTCGCATGTCTTTGTGGTGTAAAGGTAACACACATTGTGCCTATTCGAGAAGTCTAGGTTCGAGTCCTGGCAAGGGCATTGCACATTTTTCACATGTCCAGCTTCAAACTGTTACAACTATTAAGAACCCTTTTACAAATGCTTTCGCCTTTTCCAAGGGTGATACAAAATCTTTACTTTCTTTATTTACAGAAAAAAAAAAAGTGTACTTTCTTATGTTTCTGTATTATTTACAGTTCTTTCAAATTGTGTTTAAATTGCATTTTAAAATCAAATTAAATTATATATATATATATGTTTTCGAAATTCCCGATCAATCTTCTGCAAAATAAGGGATGAGAGGCTGTCTTGGCAACAAAAGATACTGTAGACTTTGATACTTTTCTATTAATCTAGCTGAGTCACGCATTGAGACCAGCTGCGTTGAACAGGTGCGCGTTGAGTAACGTTCTCTCATAGTGCTGAGATGCTATCGAAACAGATTTCAGCACGGCCTCGTTTGAACACTGAAACCCATCGAGGCAAGGTCGATCGTAAATTCGGAAACAATCGGTTTCCCATGATAGAGGGGTATTGGAATTTTTTGAACCTCATTCGTAATGACGTTAAACGAGGCTAATAAAATAACAGTTGGGGCCCTTTAATGACGTTACCCTCTGTCTGTTACGATTCTGGAAGAATATTTCGTCGTACAAATTAATAATACACCTGTGATTGCAGTAACCACCAGGTTACCACTGTGAAAAAAACAGGGTAATTGTTTTCAGCAGAGATATTCATGCGTGTGAACTTTTGCTTCTTCAAATCCGTACCAATTAAACGTATATTATACGTAATATGTATGCAGTGAAACGCTTCAAGAACCAAAAAGACTTCTGTTGATGACGGAAGCTTAGAAGAGCTTTTTAAACATTTCTTTAACGTAGTACATAACAAAAACGAAATTAGCTGCTAACAATGCTTCAAAATAAACACTGTTTAGTAAATATATATATTATGTGATAGGTATTTTGTAAAAATAAATATGATGTATCACTATCCATTTCATTACTAACAAAGTTCTTGAAATGTATGTTTAAAATATCTGGCTCTCAAGTATAAGAATATTTAAGTGTCAATGCTTTATTACAAATTAAACTAAATGTTTACTGTTACATGTGTAGGCTTCGGATTTTCTTTGTTAACTATTTGGAACAACATCCAAAATATGCTCTTAGTTGAAGCAATTTTTGTTAATTGTCTCAGCTAATGAGAATTTTCGTATGTTTAATCAAGTTGCAATAAAATTGTACCCATTTCCTTCTTTCACGCAGTATAAGTAAACGTTATTTTTCTTTCATTAGAAATTGTGCTGTAAAAATTCAGTTCTGCTATCTCAAGAAAGTACATCAACTATACCATTCTCTCGATTATTATTTTAATATCCAGAATATTTAAGAAAGCTTTTGAATCCAAATTTTATTTGTGGCGAAAGACGTCAGTTTGGATGTTACGATTTAGTTCCTTATTTTTATTCACATCGATCGTATCATTGTCAAATTTATTCAGATGATTTATTGCCTTATCAGAAGCCAAATGTTTTAGATTATCTTTAATTTCAAAAGAGCAGTAAAAGCTTTCCGGATGACTAAATTTCGATTTATCAAGAAAAACGGAAAACAAATGTTTTTAGTTTTAATCGAGCTTAGGGTAAATTATTGTTAATTCTTTAACTATTGTGTAACAAAACATGTGTTATATTAATTAAAATATAAAAAGGAGTTAAATTAAATTTGCAAAAACTTGCATTTGTCAATGCAACAGTTGTTAGACATTATGTTAGATGGCTGTATACCCCTGCATGTGTTTAATAAAGGCTGCTTGATTGCTATTAGGTACAGAAAGAAGGTCTTGGAGCCCTATATTCGACTTTTTAGGATCGCAATTGATTCCTGGGTTCCTATTCATGGACGATAACGCTCGTCCACATAGGGCTCAGTTGATCGACGGTTACCTGGAATTTAGGATATTCGTCTTATGGTTAGGAGATCTGGACCAGACCGATCTCCTGAGCTTGGGACGCCCAACAGCATGTCTGGGTACGCTCTTCGGAGGGCAATTTCATCTCGCCATCCCTTTCCGAAAAACATCCCGGAGTTGAAAAGTGCCTTGCTGCAGGAGTAAGGTGGACTGCCGCAGGAACTCCTCAACTGCCTCTTGTCTAGTATGGCGTAACGCTGAGTGACCTGTCTGACTATAAGAGGGGACCATATTACACTCATTTGCTTTTCTGTATCACAACGTCGATTTTTGAACATTCCTGCTCTATTAACTTCACTGATAATAATACGTACATAAAATGATTTTTAAATGGTACATGTGTTTCTTTGTTATAAATGCATATTCATACCAAATTTCATTAAAATCTGTCCATTAGTTTTTCAGAAATTCGACATAATGTGGAAATTCTTTTAATTTTTCTCAACAAGTGTACTTTTGATATCCGAATGCTATTCTGAAGTCATTTCAGTGTTTTAGTAATGAAACGTCAAGTCATCATACTTTTCGAACAAAGAGTAATGTGACTGTGTTTTTATTGCTGATTCATCCCTTTTTTTCTCTTACCATCATAGTGACATTCAGCACAGCTGTTAAGTTACTTTACTCTTCTATTGCCTATTTAAACGCAACTATCAGTTTTAAGTCTTATGATAGTCAATGGCATGAAATTTCATTTAAAATATTTCCTTCAACATCTATGAATTTTACCAGATCACTGTTCAGAATTATGCTTTTGATACCTTCGCAAGGAATTAATTATAAAATAAAATTAATTTTTTCGGGAGGGAAGAAGCGTTGAATAAATCCCTGATAACCTTTTATGTTTATTTTTTATTTATCTTTTATTGTTTTGATTCATCGTGTGTTACAGAACGTTTGAGGAAAGGCTATGCCGAAAATAGAGACAACAAACCTGACAATTCTCCAAATACATGTAAATAAATACCTGTAAAGTTACAAAATATCATCTGAAATTCTCACAAAAGATTCTGTCAGAAAAGAGAGATTAGAAAATTTCAAAATCAGCAAATCCAGAATTAAGCCCGCTAGCGTAATAATGAGCAGAAAATTCATTGGAATAATTACATCATTTTAATGATTATATTAATATTCAGTCCTTTGCGTTTCTGAATTCCGTTTAACTAATAGCTTGGATCAACTCCTATTTACTACACGCAATGTGAATCTCTGATGCTGATTGTTGAAGCCACACATAATAATATTATGAATGTTATACCATTCGAAATCACTTGGCCTAGATTTTGAAATTGTGCCTGGGATATCCGTTTGGATGTGCATTATTGTTTTTAACTTGATCGAGTGCAATGGAATTTCTTATTGATCTCATCATCAATTATAGTTTTCAGCAAGCAGTATTAAAAGAGAAATATAAGGGCCAAAAAGCGCATTTTCTTTTAAAATTTTTGGACATTTAGAGCTTTCAGTTTTAGGAGATATTAATTTTGCTTTTAATCGAAGCAAAGAATGCATGAATTTATAAAACTGTCCGTTCTGCAAATCATAACAGTTCATATAATTGCATTAGTGAACTAGTATGTGTGAAAAATGTCAGTTTGGTAGTTTTCATCTTAAACTTAGTAGCAATGCTTTATAGGAAAAAATAAACTACACTTAGTATTTTAAAGTGTTTATCCAATTTAACCAAGCTTTCGTGCACAGTAATATATAACTTTCGTGCACCATCGCAAACAACATTCGAAATATTGTGGTTCATTTTAGAAAGACTTTCTTTCACTTTTATGTTCTTTTCTTGCTCTAGTGGCATTCCTTTTCTATAGTTTAGATTGTAGAATATTAGCACCCAAAAGGAGATATATAATTTAAATTCTAAACTAATGTAATTTCTAAACTGCGTGTTAATGAGCTTATCCAGGCCTTTAAATGTAGGTGAAACATGCACGGTTTTGAATTAGGAAACAGTTTGAGATACTTAAAAAGAAAATATATAATTTCAACTGATCAATATAACTGACCATTACTGGATCATAACTGCACTGATGATTCAATATATGTAAGCTTACCCTCAATAAGAACATAGTAGAGCACGACTTAAACATAACTAGCTACTTTATTTTACTAATATGAAATAAAATGAATGAAAGATAAATTAGGCGAAAGTGAATATTACAGGTGGTAATCACACAACTAACGTTTCAGTCTAAACAGGATTAGATTCATGTAATGAACATTCTCACACATTATCAGTCTCTAACAGCTCTACAAGCGCGTAGGCTCATGTCTTGCGAGAATACGTCTATACTCATCCATCCACGGCTAACTGTATCCAATATTTGGTCAATAGCTTGACTACAAGGAACTTGAGCATCGAAGGAAACCGTCTGTTTCCACCAACTCTTAGAGGATACGCAAGCCGTCTGCTTACCTCCGTTTCTTTCCTCGTCTGGAAGCTATCTGCCTCTGCACGTAGAACACATGTTGTTCTCAGTACTTCCAGCGGTCGTCTGCCGCTCTACAAGCTGCGCTAAGCTGCGATGACGCCACGCCTTGTTGGGTAGAAGTAAAAGTAGAGGGAGTCGAAGAATATGCCCCACATAATATAACTGATCGAAATCGTTCCTTGGACTTTCGATTTTTAAATTCAAGCTTTTCGGAGGATATCGTTAAATATGATGAGATGATTTACAATGAATTTCATTAAATCAATCATAAAAACTTGTTGTATGTTATGAAAACTCCGGTATTATTTTGATTTCAGCGTTTTGTTAAAAAACTTTAAATAACTTGATGGTAAATAACAAGAATTAGAAATTCACGTTTAAAGCTTTTGTGTCATCATGCCAAATGAAAAACACTCAGTTAAATTGAGCTTATGTAGATTTCTGCGATTTTGCGTTAATCTAAACGGTGTCCATTCCAATTCAACTTTTTTTTATGCCTTTATTAAAGAAAGCAATTTAGATTAGCTTATAAAATATATAAAATATATCAATTTGTAAACTAATGAAAGTTAAAATGAGGCATATTTTTTCTACTTTATCTTTAGGCCTTTCAAAATCAAAATATATCACCTACACGTCACATTGTTAGATCTATACATTATTCTAAGAAAGAAAAACATCTATAGATTTATCAAAGATTAACTTACTTCAAAGCCTTTATGCATTTATCTACGTAACCTTACAGGAGAATTAAATATGAACTAAATAGAATTTTCCGGATGCCGTTATTATTACGTATGCATAAAAGATAGGCAGCTAGCCATTTCTCACTTTTCGCAGTTTGGAACATATAATATATGTCTGCGTTCATATGTTTATATATAGCCATCTCAATGTTTATACGCAATGAAATTACGTAACTTTAGGACTGAATTTGTTTTATAACTTTCAGTGGCCTTATCTAATTAACGACTAGATTTATGCTTGGATTTATGCAACTAATAACTTCTATCACGTATTCAGAAGCTGTAAAACAAAAAGCAATATGTATTAGCTTACATTTTCTGCCAGTAATCTCAAAATATTTTAAACAAATCGTAACTATTAAAGAAAGTTGATATGCTTTGCTTACAGCCCAAGGTCATACCGGCAGCCGCATGGATAAAAGAAATTTCGCCTCTGCCAGACAAATATCGCTTTTAAGTAGAACGTTTAGAGTTAAAAACAGTGTTGGTAACGTTTTATTTGGCAAGAAATAATTCAAAGAGACTTTTTTCTTGCGTCAGAAAACAGCAAACATTGTGTTTTACATAAACGCAATATCCCCGAACTTAGAAAATAATTCACCTCATTAGTCTAGAAAAACGTCGATTAAATAATGGACTTTTGCTGACTTTTCGCATAATGCAAATATTATCAAGCCTTTGAATACAAAGCAAAATGTAAATTTTGTTATTTATTCTCTTATTGGCCAGATTTGGTAACTTGAGAACTGTTTTCTGTTCCCTAAAGGGAAATTTATATTAAAGCAAACAATTTAGTAAGCTTTCTGAAATTCAGGAAAAGGTAGCAAGATTTGGCTTCTTCGGGAGCATCCAGAAGTTTTATGAAAACACCAACAAAACTTTAGAATTAGGAAAAGAATGTAGGAGGCTAAAACAAGATAAATCTGTTTTCTATAAATGTCGAATTTTTATGCATTCACTTCTAAACTTTTATAGATATAGTATGTATTCTATGCATTTCTGAACCTTTAAAACACTGACTGCAGCTATATTCTTTTCAAACTGTAGATGCTACATCCACGCTTCTGGTTTCTAAAGCAGCACAAATGACTTGAAGAATTAGGTTATCAGAAAGTAAAGTTTAAATTAAGGTGAAAATGTAAATACTTTGAGAAATTTATATGCATACGAATGGGCAATTTAAAGTTTCAGGGATCTCTCTGAAGCAGAACCTTTAGCTGCAAGAAGAAACTTAACGTTGTAAGATTTGCGTGTGCAGTGACAATGACACAGTGAAAAAAATAATTTTCTGGCTGCTTGGTGCGTTTTATAGTTCTTCTCAATAAAACTTTAAGACAGGTATGAGCTCTGTGTAAAATTACTATAGTTTTTCTAATAGGTATTTTCATACAGCTTCAGAGGTTTAATACAGAAAGTAACAATCAAATTTTATCATCGTATCTACATTTTGCATTATTCTACTTTTGTCTTTATTCGAAATTTTAAACAGAAGGGTAGAAAATAAAATTCGAATAACTGTTAAAAAACATACTAAGCCAATTATACACATAGCAAAAGGTTTTCACATTTATCAAAATATGCTATATGCCTTGTCACTAATGGTCTTTTACTACATAGTTTAGTTAGTGAAAACTAGAATGATAGCATTTAAATTTGCATAAAACAATTTATAGAAATTAGGAAATGTACATTAAATGTTGATGCAAGCATATAAGAATTTTTGAAAATTTCTGCTATATTTCGTGTAAATTTTCTGGCTATTGGGAATTTTTGATGCGAGGTTAGTTTTGAAAAATTGCTAATTTATTCATTTTTACGTTTTTATTCTTTTATTCCGCCCGCTTCTAAAAGTGATACAAATTTTCTGTCAGTAATTTCCCAAAATTTTTGGATGTAGGATTGTCGGTACAAATATGAAACAGTGAGTAAGTTTAGTATATAACTGCATAATAATTATATATATATATAAATAAATATTTCTTATGCATATATGTCCTCTTTTTATAATATCCATTATTGTTAAACGAGATCACAAAATTTCGTTTGTAATATCTAATTCAAAACTGCAGAATTTTGTAACAGCTCTTTAATTATCAGTGGAGTGTCCCAGTTAATAGGCTAAATTTGTGTACTGTGCATTTTCTTAACAACCCTGAACCCTTATTCTAGTGAAAGAAAAGCATGTATAAAATTTTTCTTGCATATAAGAAAATTAGTAAACTCATAAGTAAGCATTCTTAAATTGATTGCTGAAAAATAATAAAACTGAATTATTTTAGTGTCTTGCGTCATTAATAAATCCTGTGTAGGAATGTACTCATCCTTTGTACGAATGTACAGTCCTACACAGAAATGTATAACAATTATCTCTTCATTTTTATTGTTTATGAAACACGTTTGGAAATTGTGACCCAGAATTCTCAGCTTACAACTCGTGTATATCGGTTAAGGCTTTCCCAGAAGCATGGAGAGGGAAGGGTGAATATTTGGCTGAAGAATGGTTAAAAGGCTGTAATAGTGTGGCTTAGTAGGTCAGACGTGTACCGTCAAACTCCATCCGTTCTCACGCTTCAAGATAGAAAGGATTCTTAGTTAACGCTCTTGGGTTAGTCTTAACATGTCGGAACTAATTTGTCTTTTAAAAAAATCATTCAAAAATTTTAAAAAGTGACATTGTGAGCATATATTGATACTTTTTAAGTATACTTTTGCTGTTATTATAGTAGATTGCATATAGAAAAGCAATTTTTCAGGAGGTAAAAAAAATCAGAAAAGATTTAAAACGTTTATAGCTCCTCTAGCACGTTCTTAACGGCACCCCTTTTTCCTGCATCATATAACATTTTGCAGGAGTTAAGATATCTTAATTTTATTCAGACTGGCATTTTAATTTTAAAACGGGTATTTTTAGGCATGCGATCTATGAACGGTGACCAAATACCCTTATCAGATAAAAAAAGGTTGGGAAGCCATTAATTCAATACAGCGATACTTGTAATGGGATTTTGACTTCAGAACCAGAAATTTTCCAAAAGTTTTTGACTATTACGTTTCGTTACGCTATTATACCACCATGCATTTATAAACCACGCTATATAGCAATTTTTGCCATTGAACGAAATTTAAGGTCTTTAGTTTATCTTCCACGCGGTCTCGCAAAAAAATTAGTTGTCAGAATACTGGCATTCAAGAAGCATAAGATTTTTAATTTATCTTTCAAATTTAATTAGTCCATAACAGCTCAACAAACTCAGCTGTTTAAAAGTAATAAACATAGGTCTTATTAATATCCTTTCTTATTTTATTTTTACTAATGCCTCTAATTGTAGTTTAATATATAATCTATGTAGCTGATAGTATTTACGAGTATCTGCAGGATTTTTGCCATTAATGACAATATTTTTAATACCATATATAATATACCTCGGTAGAATTTTTTTCCAAAGAAAAAAAAAAGATAAAAAATCAGGGTTTTGTGAAAGTGAAGTGTAGTTTGCTCTGAATGACACCAAAGCTGTTTGTCCTACAAATCGAAACTTTATGTATAAGAAGAAATCAAGTAATTAATACAAATAGCGTACCTCCGTTTCGAAAGAATTCTGTACATTTGTTACCCGGCGACTACATTGCAAATGAAATAAAGCATGAATAAAATTTCCATCATAAATCTAGAAATATATAATATTGCATCCAAAACTTGTGCATGGGTGATGTAGCTTAAAAAGGTATGCCATTATTAATTCTTGTGAATAAATGTTATTAGCAATATGTAGAATTTTTTATTTAAAATATTAATTTATTAATAAATTAGTTCTTAAATTTGAAAGTTTTGTTTTAAGCCTATTCGAGAAAAAAAAAAATTCTGGACTAATTCCCCTACCCTTTGACGTCGTTTCTATGGTTTGATTCGGCTTATTTAACAATGGCAAAACACGTGAGCTTTGTCTGCTTAAGGGGAGGGATGCCATCGGGAGAACGAAGGGAAACTGGCTCCTGGGGAGTACACATTACACATAATCAAGGCTATTATACGTAGCAATCGTTGTGAGCATACGATGTTTCTTAGAACTTACTTCTTAGCGTGTTTGCTACAAGAGGATTATTAAAGTTGATGTGCGCAAGTACTTCAAACTCTTTGCATCATGTAAACAAGAGGATGCGGCAAATTAGTTTATTAAACTATACTTCTAATGTTTGTCTCACCTCGAAAACTATTATGTTAAGGGTTTACAAATCTTCTCAACATTATTTACATTTTCTGAGTTTTTATTCACTTCCCGCATGCAAAAGCAATTTTAATGGAACAAAAGGGCTTAAAATATATTCGTAATTAAGTTACTTTTCATCAATGTATAAACTTATGCAGAAATACATGTAACTAATTTGCTATCTGAATTTGTTTAAAAAATGGTCAACCTATTCCCTTTAAAGTATCTAAACGAAAATATTCCCTTTGACACTAGAAACGTTTTTAACGGATTGGTTCATATTCCGGGAGCCGTTACTCTACTTTACGTTACAGTAGCGAGTACTTAGTAATCATTCGATCTGAAAAATAGTGAATTATGCCATCCGACGTGTCAAAAGACTTAAAGAATCTGTCTCGCTAGTTACAGAGTAGCGAGTACTTAGTAATCATTCGATCTGAAAAATAGCGAATTATGCCATTAGCAAAAGACTTGAAGAATCTGTCTCGCTAGTTACAGTAGCGAGTACTTAGTAATCATTCGATCTGAAAAATAGAGAATTATGCCATTCGACGTGGCAAAAGACTTGAGAATTTAGCTTTCAAATTATAATTTTAGTTACTTTATACAATAAATGTGATTCTTAATTGTCTTTATTTAGCTTTTAATAGTATGCCTAATTGGTGTAGTTTACAGTACAATTAATTTTTCTAATTTCTAATATATCCAAAAGACGTTTCTAACACCATATTATATTAATTTTTGTTGTTTCTATGGTATTTCGCGCTTCGATTTAATTTCAGATTATTCTCTTAATTCAAGTTTTGCATTTGATATTTGTCGCACGAGTTATCGCGTTACTCTTTACTAAAACCTAAACTTTTTTCCATTTTAAAATTTTTATTACATTGCGTATAGAATAATCGCTTGGGGGTTTTTAATGATTTTGAGTTGTTGTGTGACTTACAATAACTAAATTGTGTAAATCTTCCTTTATGAAATATTTATTTGATTTCAAAATTTTCTTTGCGTAATTATATACCACAAGTTTTTAGAATAATCAATATAATATTTACAATGATTGCTCAGATTCTTAAGTATCTCACTGGGAAATGTTTTTTATAGAGGGAAAACCTTAACTTTTTTGCTGCTGCTATTGTTGCTGGCTGTAGGAATAGCTTTAAGAAATCACAAATGCTTGTTTATAAAACCACACATTGTATCATTTATCAAAAGACCTTTATCTAAATCTCCATTAATATGTAGTCTTTTTAACGCAAACAGAGTAATACTTTTCAGGAAGAATATTGGCAGCCTTATTATCCTACAAAATATAAAATAAACATCCAGTTTCTTTAACAATCTGATGTAAACAAATATATATATATCATGCAATACAAAACTGCAAAGTCTCCTCTGTTATTTAGCCTTTCTCATTACAGCAATAGTCTGAAGCATCATTTTCAAAGGCATAGAAATAAACAATTATTGCTTAAATGTCTTTAATTTTCGTAATTCTTTGTTTTCCTTCCTTCTGATATACTTCTTATATAATCAATGGCTATTTTTTGTTTAAGAAACGGCAAACCCTTTGCTAAAGTTCCTAAAGATCAAACTTTTTTTTATTTATCAAAAGATCTGTCAAATAAATTTTTCTGTCATGAAATATCATTTCATAATAGCTAAAAAAACGCTTCTTGATAACGACAAATGGAAAGGTATTTTAAGGGAGATTATGTGTGACCTTGCTTGCTCTACAAAATGTAAAATAAATTATCAGGCCCTTTTTTTATTTTGGAAAGATTGAAGATAATCAAAGCGGGAACGTAAAAGTAGGCCACTAACGGAAAAAGGAAATTCTATTCATATTTTTTGTTCACTGTGAGGGAATTCACCTGTCTCACCCCCTTTCGTTGTGGATTCCCCCTTCCCTAGGGCAACTTGTTCTCAAAAAAAATCTGAAAGAACAATAAAGAATCCTTTAAGTGTAGTATTCTATAAAGGAATTTAATTAATTGTTTAAATTAACTCTTTCTAACTAACTACTAACTAACAAAAATTTGTTCAAGTAAAAAAAATAATTCAATGTGGATAAATTTTTATTATTAAATTTATCCATTCAAAATATTTCGAGTATTTAATAATGAAGATATATGCACTTCTATTTTATTAAAATAATTTTTTTCTTGTCAAAACTTAACTTGCGTAATAATCCAACTTCTCATTTTTGTTACATGGACACTTTGTCTAAGTCTCTTAATTATTTTTTCATCCCTGAATGAATTTAAGATAAAAATACAGATTAATTTTAACTGTAATGACTCCTCAGAATAGAATAATTTTTACATAAAGTGTTCTTATTATTGAAATATAATTAAAAATTGTTTCAAAGTAAGAACATAGCTGTGAGAGGATTAAATATTAGTCGTGAAATGCTTTTATGTTCTGAATGTTTCTATCACAATGGTATTAAAAGCATGAATCCTCATAATTTTGTGTGATTATTTTTCTGTATATCCTCGTATCTCTTTTCCAATTAAAAACACTCTATATCGGCATGCTAGTGTATAAATAATTTATTTAAAAATTCTAAGACTATATAATATTTATTATCTTGTAAGTGTCAGCATACTTAAGCATAACATTGCAAAAGGATACGTTTGGAGGGTTTAATGTAAATGCAATTAAAGAATTGATTAATTACTTTATTTTTTTATGGAAACTAATCTAGTTTTATGATCACATCATAGTTCGTGCTATCACTTAGCAATGGAAGTCATAGTACATCTTAGTACTACAATGTTAATTTTTGGTGAAAGCTGAAATTCGGAATGAGGATTCTAGCTAGATTCCGAGCATCCAAAAGTAATAAAGAAGATATATGCTTTAAGTGCGACTGCCATGAAGAAAAAAATTATGAAGCTCATAAAAGTTCTAAATTAGAGACTGAGTTTGTACAAGCAGTAATAGGGGCGTTCAAAAACTGAAAGTTATGGTTTCGATCCTATCAATGGAAAGCAATGGTCGACCTTTTATTTGTTTTTTTAGTACATACATATGCTGTCGTATTATGAATTTTAATGCCCTAAGGTTTTATCCTGTTCATTAGATGTGTTTCGCACTTTTTACGACACTTAAAAATTTGCATGAAAGCCTTGAATCGACTTTGCATTTGAGCAAATTAAAGAAAGAGTAAGTGCTTTTTTGAAAGGATTTAAAAGATGTAATTCAGTTTTATAAAATATTCATTTCCTTTCTTTAAGAACAGAAAGTCATTAAATCGCCTTTTTACACTTAGTCGGACAGGGTGCCTTGTTTTGTCCTCAATATGTAAATATTTCATTTTGAAGAGAAACATTTTTTATAGTTTCAAAGTAGAAATGTTGGACTTCCGCATACAGTTTTTTTCATTTCAGCTAGTTTCTTTAAATCGTGATGGCTCGTAAGAAATATTTATATGTACTTGAAAAGATTTCTTTTGAACTTTCAAGAAACTTCTAGAAAATTAATCAGACAAATTTCAGTTTTAGTTGAAATGTTTAGTTTACAACTTGGGATTTTTTAAGAACAATGATACAAATTTTTACTTTTCGATATCAGCGATATATCCCGAAGAAAGAAATCTAAAGTAGGTCATTTTACTAGAGTATGGCAATTGATTAAATCGTGACAACTGAATGTGCCAAATAGTTGGTCTCATTTTTGACATAATCTGAGGACAGACTAGGGCATGAAATTCAGTCATCATTACGTGGACATACAGTATTGGTTTGGGAAGATGCTCTTTTTCACAGGGATGTAAATAAATAAAAAAAAACTAAATGCAGAATAATATCAAGAAGTATTAGGAGAAAATCTTCAACGAGGAGAACCCATATTTATATATATTTTAACGGATATATATTTTAACGGAAAATGCTCCTTTTTTCTTCGACTGGAAGCCTGTATCTATTCCATAACGTTCGCGAGATGGCATAGACCATCGCGTGGCCCAGATCTGAAGCCCATTGATAATTTGGGCTCTCTACAGGAACACTATAACTGCGTCAAAGTCCTATGCGCTTCTGCTTTAGATATTTAAAAAAAGTCATTTTCGAAGATTATTTCAGAATGCAGATTGAGTCGTTGCATTTTCGTTTGAGGAGTTTCTTTATTTTTATGCCGTTTATATAACAATATATATATATATATATATGACATAATTTTGAAGCACAGTCGCGATGTCTGGAGCTCTTAACAGCTTTCGATGTCCGTCATGGCTGATGCTTAAGGCATACCGATGAAGATAACAAAAACTGGATTTCTTTAAATCACCAAGCTTTATTTTTGTACATA
Source organism: Stegodyphus dumicola (assembly GCF_044657685.1). NCBI lineage: Eukaryota > Metazoa > Arthropoda > Arachnida > Araneae > Eresidae > Stegodyphus > Stegodyphus dumicola. Next base: position 74,101,800 of record NC_140780.1, read on the forward strand.
ATCAAATCATTTCTTAGTAGATAGGATATTTTTAGATCATAAGGAATTACAACATTTTTTATATGCACGTTATATCATCTTAGCATAAGAACAAAGAAGGGTATAGCAAAACAGAAATGTTTGCAAGGCATAAGCTAAGGAAAGGAATGCGGCAGAATAATGACGTAATTATTGTGTCAAGAGTATTTATACTAAGTTGATTTACTTGTATAGGCAACCTATGACTGGCTAATATTCGTTTTAGTTGCTCTTTTCCAGTAGAGTTCTATAACACACAAATATCTCGAATTTGGGACAACAAATCTAGAATCGTTAATTTTGAGGTCGCCAATTATTTTGAAAGAAGCTATCGTATTTTCTTATATCTTACACACACACACACACACACACATATATATATATATATATGTATATATTCATGCACATTTGGTTATTTATTTAAATTAAATATATTTATTAAGTGTCAGAAAAAATAAAAATGCACCTTATGTTCGAATGGGTGTTAGAAAGGAGTTTTATAAATACCTGATGAATGGAGATCAGGGCTTCCATCTTATGCTTGGATAGTTTTACTTCTATTAATAAATTTTAAGGATGTAAAGAAACCATATAGCTGAAGATTTTTAGAAATATGTTTTAGTTTAGTGAGGAGCAGAAGGAAGATTAGGAAATGAACTTTCATTAACTATTTGGTTTAAAATACAAAATTAAAAAATCTTGTAACGTTTCATGTACATTACGGCGATGATGAAAGGTTTGCTACTTGCGAGAAACAGCCGTATATTTTAGGATAGTAAGTCATTTTTCTCTAAACGGTAGAAAAAAGAAAATAAATTGCTTACTAAATTCAGTTTAATTTTTGAGGACAAAGATTAGCAGAATACACTTGTGGTGTCAGACAATACTCTGCTCCGAAACACAAGCTCGATGTTGGTTTTGGTTTGTTTGATTATGGCAAAGCACTCGAGGGCTATCTGCCTGGGGGAATGGATGCCTTCTTGGAGGACTGTCTAAGAGGAACTCGCTTGTATACAAGTTCATACATGGGAGAAAACATTAAAACGCCCATGCAGCCAGCCTATTCGCGAGATTCAAACCTTGAATCGAACTATCAGTGTTCAGCGGTTTAATCGCTCGGCCGCTGTTGGGCTCGATCCTTTTTATGTACTGTAACTGCTACTGCAGAAAGGCTAAAAAAGGTTCCAACGATAAGCCATCGTCACGAAGTTTTTATTTATCTATATCTTGCTCTAATTTTGGGTTGTCTTTCTTTAACCATGTACTTTTATATATCAGCAAGAGTCACAGTGAATTTAGAGTTCGTAAAACATTCGTTGTTCTTCGATTTTCTATCCTCTGTTCTTCCAACAATAATAGTGTACCACTAAGATCTAGCAGTGTTTCTTACAAAATGTCTCTTAGTCTTGCATTTTCAAAGCTGTTTAAGAAAAATTACTTTTAATACAATGTAATAGTTTAAAGATGATACAGAATTTAAAGTGAGTCATTTTATTTGCCTGACCTTTCAGTATAGTTCTTTGTTACATTAGTTTAAATATATGCTTAAAAGTGCGAAGTAAGATTTAATTAATACAGTGTTTGCTACTCTTTTATCAGTTATTTTTTATCACTTACTTATTTTTTTATAACTTTCAACTCAGTCCCAGTGAAAAAGATTTTAAATTTATTTTTACGGTTTAATTACCATCAACGGATCATGATAGGTTTCCCATTAGAATGATTTCGGTATCAAATGTATCTGATGCAGTGAAGGAAACAAGTTTTCTAAATAGATTTAGTGCATGCATTCATTGATATAGTGGATTTTTTGCTGAAGTTAAAAAATCTGATTCTTTGAAATATTGGACTGGACAATATCATTAACGTGGTTGGAATTTTTTAAAGTATTAATGGAAAGAAGAATTGAGCTTAAATAAATAAATAACACTGGGGAAGTTATTTCTTAATAAATTTAAACTATATGTTTAAAAATTATATTTTATTATCATTTTTTACTAATTGGATCCAATCTGCGAATAGGAAAAATTTAGCCACTTAGGGATTTTCAATCTGCTGTACAGATTGTGGCACAATTATTTTTAAACTGAAAAAAGACAGAAGAAAGAACACAAAGAAATGTTTAGCTCACGTGAACTGACAGTAATAAGAAAAATATAAAATAATCTAGCGGGATCCCGCAACAAAATTATTACACAAACGGGTTCTGTAATATTGACACTTTTTTTTTTCTTCTTCGATGAATGCAAAGAGAGACTCAAGCATTTCTTGTTTCCTGGCAGTCAATTACTACAGAGTCATCGGAGAACTGTAATTGTGTTAGAAGATTCCTATCTGCGTCCTAGACAAGTGGCAGTTTAAATTTCAAGCACTCTTGGCCGTCAAAGAAAGAACTCCAGGTTGTCCACGTGGATGCATTGTTTGGAGAAGGCTTTTTTAAAATATCTCATTACAATAGTCTGAGGCCGGCAAATCTGAAGGGGCAACGGCGTAGAAAAATTTGCTGCCCAAAATAACAACAGCAACAAAAAGTTTATCTTGCCGCAGAGGGAAAATAAAAGATTCCGTGAAGAGCAAGGGGGGCGAAAATTTGCACACGACCTAAAGTGTGAGTCCAAGAGGAGGGACGATGATCCTTCAAAAACAATAGCTCCTTCCAGCAGCCAACAAAAGCATTGTATGGCAACTTTGTTCGCCGAAGGAGCAATCCTGGCTTCTCGCTAAAGATTACTTTGCGAAATTTTACCACCTTTAAAAAATATCACTGTCTTACTAGTGGCCACTACACTCAGATACTAGCCTTCCCGATTCACGAGGAAGAGATTTTGTTTCTATTTTTAAAACAACATCGACGAGTACTTCTTACTTGATTAGCAATGTTAGTTTCAACAATCCAGGCTCACTGAGTTATTCAGACTAACATTTGGGGGATTAAAAAAAAGAAAACGGGGTGATTGTAGTGGTCCCCGAAGGCAGTTGATTGGTGCGAGAAGTGTCTAAACATTTCATATACACACAGAAAAAAACTTCCCTTTTCACAAACTTTTATATTACCAGTACTTCGGAGAGACTATACAAAAATGTTAAGTTTTTGCGTCGATCAAAACTTCTTTCTCTCTTTCTAAACTAGTTTATTTTTAATAATTTTCTTTCTATAGTTTTTCACGCACAATGTATGTTTAGGTAACAATTTTTTTCCTTTCTCCAAATTTCCTTGTTGATTTTGGTATACGTAGTCAACTTAAAGTGTATCTTTTTCAAATGTATTAGAATTTCTAAATTTTGTCCTTCCAACCATTCCTTGGTGAACGTAATCAACTGACGACTGCTCCATACAGAATTTAGTTTCGCTTAGACAGAACCCCGTTTGTGTGGAGAACTATTTGTTATAAAAATATTAGTGTTAAGTGAACTCTCATTTCTATTGTCGATAATTAAAGACATGACGTGGGCTTTGGGAATAGACTGCCCCTAATTGCTCACGGATTTCAAAATATATCGAAAATGCATCTCATCCATTTATACCGTAAAGGATAATTTAATTTTTCACTGTATTTGTACAGAAAAGCAAAACACGAAAGACAAGTTATAAAATATAACTGCCTTTTTAATACGCATAAAACTACATTAAGATAAAGTAATTAATGTATATTTAAGTTTCATTATATTTATTGTTTTTTTTTTTTTTTATTTTTAACATTGCATTTGTCATTGGGATCTTAAATTAAGAGAAAGTATATGGACTTTTCTTTATTTCTATATGGTATTGGTCTTCACTCCATATATCTGTAAATTCTTTGTAATTTATTTGATTATGCCATGCGCATTACTTTTTGTCATTTGGTACTTACACATTATTTCTGCTATTATTCTTACGTTGGCCCACTAACGGGTTGTGGATGATGGAAGCTCACATTATTAAATACTTCATTTTTCTTAAGCAAACTTATGTAACACATATATACATATGGTGTGTGTGCGTGTGTGTGTATTGAGGGTACTTAGCAGTTAACAAACTCCATAAATGCTTGCAAAACTGAAAAACAAAGTAAGAATTAAAATGCGATATAGTAATGTAATGTATAGAGCCCAATAAAGATAAATCTGTCTGTACTTACGAAAAGGTATGTGACTATTTAAGAATTAATTAGGAATGTAAAATAAACAGCATTTTGGTTAATGTTAAAACAAAAAAATAACTGGTTTTAAATTAAAAAGTAATAATACAGTTAAAGGCAAACATTATGAACTAGTATAAAACTAGTCATTAAATCATATTCTAGATATGTTTTCTATAACCTTTCAGTCTTGAATCTTAACACATTGTCGCATTAATAAGAAACTAATATTCACTCCTTAAATAATTGTTATTTACTCCGTCAATTAAAATAAAATTTGCTTCTTAAATATCATTAGCTTGAAAAAACTGCTGGAAATTTAGTAAACGGGAGTTATGTTATTACATATTAAGCTCTTACTTGCAATACAAACGATACATCATTTGATAAAGAAGAGGAGAAATATTGTTATGATATGGTGTAGTGTTCTATAAATAGCTATATCTCATCGTGGACTGTTCGAAGATGCAAGATGACCAAATAAATTTGAATCTCTGGACTGTCTTTTCCTTGAAGTTTCATCAGAGATACAGAGTACTTACCGTCCTTACCCATCGCATTACGACAACTTGGTAGGGAATTGTTGCGTCAATGCATTCCATGACAGATGCACAGCTAGAATGTGTGGGGCAGGCAAATTGATGATCATTTTGATGCTTGTTTGACTTATCAGACATACATATACCAAGGTCTGACTCTGCAAACGCTCCTCTTTGGTTCGCTATCAAATGATCCGTGGCACTGTTTTGCATTGTATGAAATAGTAACAGTGCAGGCAAGTAATTGAAAAACACTGTACTATTAAATACTAGAAATTTAATGTAATTAAAATATGAGTTTAATTAATAAAAAGTTGTTTGAGGAATTTAAGATTGGTCCTTTAACAACTAGAACTCTTACCATGGATTGGCTCAATGTAAAGTCTCTTGAATTTAGCTATTAATCTGTTCAGTGGAGTTGAACATTATAACTACTTTGTTGTGTTTACTATAAATATGCATACGAGCATGTTAAAAACAGAAAATTTCATTCCTTTATTGGCTAAAGAAGCATGTATCGCGCCATTCATAATTGAGTCTTTAATTTGCTGATGTAATGGCTATGATCAACGGAGTTGTGAATCAACTATTTGCATAGATTATCAACGAAACTTCACTTCGAAAAAAATCCACTTCTCTAAAAGTATCTAAACCTTTTAGAATATATATTTCTTTCCTTATAAAAAGGGCGATTTCTATGTCGTCTTCCGTAACTTAAAAAGTTTTCTTCATCTATTCATTCAAAAATATCATTTTCAGTCACTTTTATTAGATTTTTTCCTGAAAAATTCTTTCCGAATATCTTTGAAACAAAAATTACATACTTCAAAATTCCTTTCGTAAATTTACTAATAATCATTCTACAGCATTTTATCTTCTTCATTCGAATAAAATGTTAGTTTGCTCAAATTCAAAAGAGAAAGAATTTGCGAGACTGTTTACTTATAAATTAACATCTATTATAAAGCCTTGTGATGAATTACGCAGTGCACATTTAGTTTCGGTGATCAGCGCAATATTCTAAATCTTGCTGTTCCTTTTTACACACCAACTAATGCTCGACATTATTCGGTAAATGCTCCTTCAACGTTTACTTACAAAACAGCAACGCGCTAATACTACAGGCTTCTCTATATCAATAACGAATTCATTCAATCGCTGAAACCACTCGTCTCTTTTTTATTTCCTTCGAATGGCGCTCTCTTTCGCAGAGCTTACATGCCGCTTTATTGCCAATAAATTGCTTTTCGCAGTAACTTTTAACTCCCGCCAACTAATCTCTGTAAACACAGTTTCATCGGAGGCTTCTGAAGGAGGAACAAAGGACATCGAAGTCGTAGCAAACAAATTACACTTTAACAAATCGGAAACAAAACCGCTTTGCCTCGCGATGGTTTTATTATCTTTTATTTTGTCCAGGATCGCTTAATTTTCATATCATATCTCCTGTCTGCCGTGCAGCTGTTGCTGTTCGGCTACGCCACCGAAAGCTCTCACGCCACTAAAAGCTTCTCGCGACATTCCCTGAGGACAGCTTCTGCCATTATCAGATACATTCTGTAGCAATTTGTTATTTATCTGAGTAATATGCGATAACCTTCAGTAAGTTGGATTGCTAATTTTATCGCTTTTTATTTTAAAAAACAAGCGATATTATTCGTAATTGTCTTATTTTGAGGGAATTGATTTTTTTTTCTTTATGTTTACTTACTACGACACAAACTGGGGTTACTATGAATTATGTAAAAATTTCGCGTTTGAAGTTATCTGTTGCCCTAAATATCACCTCAGCTTTGCGATGTTTAACAGATGGTTTTATTTCTTATTAGAGTAAGAAAGTATAAATTTAATTAATAAGCCTCATTTTTCATACAGTTTCTATATGCTGAATGATTGCAAATTTCTTCAGCTTAAAAGTTTTAGAAATTTATTCATTAATTTTGCAAATTAGGTTGCCTGGTTCCATCATTGCATTTAAAAGCAGGAGCAGTTTAATACATTCCGACTGATTGTTTATAATTTAAGCTAAAAATGTTTTTTTAAATCTAAAAACGCTGTTTTCCTTTGTTGTAATAAGGTATTTTATGGATTCCAGATTATTTCATTGAACTGTCCTTTTCAAATTACATTATGGTGGATTCAATATCATCTTCGTATGCCTCTGTATGATTTAATGGGAGTTGATAGTTCCGGGTTTTGTTGTATTTCGATTTTATAAACGTTTAAGTATTGCCATTTGTGTACATTACTTTGCAGCTTAAGTACATTTCCCAAGCCACCATCTTTGACAGTTTGCAGCGTTAACCGGTAGCGCTTTGTAAGTTTCTTTCCAAAATACGTCTCAATAATCATGTTTCAGAAACTTTAATTAAAATGTAGAACTATATTTTATCTTTCTTATTATGAAGATCGGTTAATATAAAATTGTCGTAAAATTTGTAACTCTGAATTAGTGTGGGCTTTCTTCTTTTAACTAATTTTCCCACCACCCTGATATTTCAACACAATATTATTTTTCAACTTTTATTATCCCAATTTTTATATTCCGATTTTATTTTATTTTTCCAATTAATTACTAAAAGTGTTTGATGAACGCTGTTAGTATCAAAAATACTACTCGAAACTCAGCAAGATTTAAAGCTAGATAATCAGTGTAATCCTTCTTTGGTAATTTCAACAACAACAAGTATCATTACTGTGAAATTCGCACTAGTTTAAAAAATAACTGTTAAAAGAAAAAATGCTTAAAATGGTTATAAATTCGAATTAGCATATTACTATTAAAGTAAATTGCTGTTAATAACTTTCTAATATATTAATCATTGTATTAATATTATACAAATATTACCTCCTCCTACGTTCAATAATAATTTACATGACTTCCATTTTTTTGCGTGTTTCATTTTTTTTAAGAAAGAAATGAAGAAAACAGTTGTTTGATACTAAGTTCATTATACTGTTATATTATATGTAGTTATCGTTATTAATAAACATTTTTCTGAATGTTGCACTTGATCGTTATTTTGCTTCTTGTTTTTTAACTACACAAACATTTCGAAAGATATTCAACTACAAATTCATTAACAGTCATTAACCTTATTAAAATATTTTTAAATACCCAGTTTCAGAGGTCCCATACAATCATTGATCAAAGGTATAAATACAAGCGTCTAAACAGCCGTTACGCATTTTAGAGATCACACTTTAGTTTGTGATAGATTGTTCCCTTAGAGGCAGAGACTCATCTTCATCTCAAAAAGTATGCTGCGACCACAAACATCACATTAACTCTCTGCGTATACAATCGAATAAAATTTTAATGCACGTCCCCGCCCGGTATTAGTTTCAGTATATCAACTGCTAACAGTAACATCTGTGCAATTTTAGCTTTAAAAATTTAAATTGTTTAACAAGAGAAATCGAAAATTTGATTTAAATATACAGTGTTAATATTTTAGGTAATTGTTAAGAAACTTTATCTTCTGTAAATTCTTTCAAAATTTACGTAGTTTCAGCCTAAGTTTTTCATACGGTTGTAAAGTTATAAAATAGTTTAATAGCACCATAATTTTACGGCCTTAGCAGACTACGTGCAACCTGATGATTAGCTTGAATTAAAAAATGTTTAACGGCGATCAAATGTAAAATTTAAAACTGTTAACTAAGCTCGACGTAAATTGTAAAATGTAATTTATACGATACGGTAAATCATGCTACATGGCATTTAGACATGCCATATGACAGGAATGACTGTGGATAATAATTGCTTAAAATGCTGAAATTATTAATTTGGTCTATTTGTAAGCTATCTATGTAAACACAAAACTCAATATTATTAAAGTCTAATTCTTGCATTCAAATGTGTCATATATGTAATATATCATGAAATAAATTATGTTAATATTCGTGGAATTCGTTGTCTTCAATAATGAAAACAAAATTACATTTAACTGAGACAACGACTTTACTCTTCTTAAAGCCTTTCTTTTTTCGCACAGCTTTTCTTTATAAGTACTAAAATTAATCATTCTGTGGAGAATTTTTTCCAGAGCAGAATTCTGATTTATTGGGTGAGTTTTTTTTTCTTTATTGTTTTCTGTTCCCTTTCCCCCTTTCTACGCGTCTATTTCCGATTACAAGCCAGCAAAATAAATAATAAAAATGTGGCCGCGAGAAACTCAAATTTAAAAGGCTACAACCGACGAAAATGTTACGTGAGCTTACTTGTGCAGTACTTAGTAAGCTCTTTCAAAACTCATTGGGCCCTTTAAAAGAAAAGGGCAAATAAAAAGAGCTCGGAAGGATTAGGGTAGACATGCATGTCTTAATAACAATGATTGTTCCGAGCTCTTCGAAGCAGCTGCAGCTGATGGAAAGGACGCCTTTTTCAAATATGTGGAAAAATTAGATTTTGTCTTTAAAGCAGTTAGAAATACTTTCGGAAAAGCTGGCGAATAATATTGTTTCATATTCGCATTTAGTCGTTTCAACTTCATGAATATCCAAACCAGTGCAGTATAAATAAATTATGCAACCATCCCCTTATACATCCAAAATAGCATTTCTGTTGATGTGTTATTAATTCATTCTGCTACAGAAGACATCCATTGTAATTGCACTTTTTATTTCCACATTTTGCTTATTAAAAATGTCATCAAGTAAACATGGCTGAGAATTTGATAAAATAGGAATTCCTTTTTACTTCCTCCAAAAATAAAGGTAATAGTAATCAGTTTGTATTCTAAAAATGTAGTTAAATAATTGCCGATTTAAAGCATAACTTTTTTTTAAAAGAAATGTATGTTTTGTATTTTTAAAGAGACGCTATTTAACAGAATTTTCGAAATTCATTTAGAAAATATCTGAAAGTTATTACAATTATTTTCATACCTTTTTCACCTGTTAGCAACAAAGGTATTTACTAATGCACAAGAAATATAATATATCTTCAATTAGTTCTAATATGGATACAGAAAATAAGGTTCTTGTAAATAATTAACAACGCACCATTTTAAAAGGTGCAGAAATACTCGAATGCTTTTTTTTTTTTTTTTTTTAATATGAATGCATATCTGAGCAATCAACATGTTTTAGCTCTTTTTTAACACCATATGCAAATTTTGATGAAACAAGAATTTAATAACTTACGTAAAAATAAGTTCAAGATTTGGTTATTTATTGGAGATAGAAATGAGAATAAAATTAATATTTCTTGAGATCAGTTTAATGATATGACTCTCTTGGGAATAAGAAGTAGCTCAGCAAATGAATGGTTAGATTCACTTACTGTGAACTCATTTTTTAAAGGTAATCAATGTTTGAAATTTTCAGTTTCCACTTTTTAGTATCATACATGATATACCAATCTTACCGAAATTAAAAGCGTAAATGCCGAATTAGATGCAACTTAATTTTAGAACTGCATTCCTATGAAAGTTTGATTAATTGTTCTTTGAAAAACAACGAATTGAAACATAATTCCAAAAAGTTCAAAATCAGACTAAATATGCAAGTCACAAATTGGCGCGAAATTCTTCTGTACTCACGCCAGTTTTTGTCATTGCTCAAATCAAAGTAATTTAGAAAAAAGTAGATGTATTTTTACGGCTTCGTCCATGATATTATTTCCACTCCAGCAGATGGAATTTCCGATGGTAATGGGGCAGTGTGTAGGAAGATATTCATGTATCTGGAATTTACATTTACATTTCCACCATGACGCTAGGCATTTGGAAGGTCTTTGCTATTCAGAAATGCATCCAGAATGTTAGTGCGCAGATGCGTTACAAATGAAGCCTATTATATAAAGCTGTCTTCTGTCACTTGAAGAGTTGACAATGTGCCTACAGTCTTTGTGTTAAAGTACTTTCTGCTATGATTAGATATGAGTTATTATCCTGTACCAGTTGCTGTCTTGTCCATATTACATGGAACAATGTTTGCCAGAGCTTTCTCCAAAGAGAGGTTGGACTTCTACTTTCCACCCCCAATTTTGAGGAAGAGCACTCCGGCACATTTCCAAACATCCATGTCTTCTCCGGGATTCGAACCCGGGCCCCTCAATACCGTAGTAAGCTCCTCTAACCACTATACTGTCTGGGCGACTTCTGTACCAGTGGATGCACGATTTATTACAGATTGCAATTCACAGGAAGCTTATGAAATTGCACTAGAACGAAGGTGGGATATCAAAGCTATAAGTACAAGGTGTATTCAAAGATCCAAAAAAGAAGTTTCTTTGAACTTCGATTGTTTTCACTCACAAGTATTATTACTGACGAGAAAATAAAAAGTGAATGAAATGATAAAAAAAGATAAAACATATATACTTATAGTTCAAATCTAGTCTTCGCAGAAAATTCTCAAAAGCAGGTGAAGTTTTGGCCTCGATAGTGAATGCTTCAGTGCTGAAAATGATTACATCAAAAAGTACTATTATAAACTGATCTACCAAACAGTATTCAGATTTATTATAATAATAAAATTGTTAAGATTAAAATTATATTCATTGAACATGAATATAATTTTTAATAAAATTATATTCATTGAACAATGAATATAATTTTTAATAAAATTATGTTCAATGAATATAATTTTTAATAAAATTATATTCGTTGAACGATCTTCATAAAATGAAAAAAAAATATCAATATTTCTTAGTTTCATGCTGTGGAGAGAAATCGGGATAAAGAAATTCTTACTTGCATATACGCTTCATTTGTTTTTCTGTTTTTAGTATTTTTAGAACTTACATTTTTTGGTAAAAATTAAATGTAGCAAGCTTTCCGTTAAATATGAGAGAAAGAAATGTTCTTTTACAAGCAATGCGACCTAGGCTTTTGCTAGATAAACTTTTATTATATATTAAGAGATCAACTTAAAAACAGAACTTAATTTCCGTATCTTCTTTAGTTGACTAATCTAATGATTTTTCTGTAAATGAAACATTCAGTGTATATTATTATTAAAAAAAGAGAATCTGCTTACCGCAAAGCATACCTCAAGGCATTTTAGAACCCTGTCAAAACTTTCAACATACAGCGACTGAGCACTTAAGCCATGAAATAATTAACCTGTGCAATGAATTATAGTAAAAGCGAAAGTTATAGGTCACGTGTCGTCTCTCAGCGCTGTAAAATAATTTGACATACATATAATTCGCTGAAGCTTCGCATACGTATATTTATTGCTCGGGTGATATACCCTAACACCTTGCTACAGTTCTATTGATCTAATTTGATAATTCACTATTTAAATGAAAGCTTTTCATTTAATATTTTACGTTTCGTAACCAGCTTTAAAGCTCTGCAGTTACTTGATTTGGGGTTTATTACATTAAACTTAATTGTTAACAATTTCGTTATAATTATCGATTTATTTAAGGAAGTTATTAAAACTTTCCGCAGCCACAATCAATTAACGTGCACCAAATTTGTAACAATTTGGAGGAAGGCTCAGTATTTAAGAACCTGTGAAATTAAGTACTGATTTATTTTGTAAGATAAGAAAGCCACTGTAATACAGATGATTTCTTACGCTGCGTCCATAATCATATATAAAACGTAGAAGTGTGTTCATTTTAACGACAATTTATGTACGAGCATTTTATTTACATACCTTTAACTTTAGAGCGAATGAAAAACCCTGGAGGATGTTCGAACACGTGTAATTCTTATTTCCGTGGAAACTAAGCCTAAATCATTTGGTAAGATTTATTTTGTGTTAAGAGCTTTTTTTCCATCGTTCTTCTTCCTTTTAGCGCAGCCCGAGAAAGCGAACTGCAGTAAATTTATTTATGTTTGGACAAAGTTTTGGCTCTTCGAAAGATACATTTGCCGATGTACACTCGAATAACTCGAGAGTTCATAAAAATATCCTGTGTTGATGTGTACAAATTGGGTTTGAACGGTCCTAATTTTTTTCCCTTATCAAAGGCACCGTTCATTACGGAAACTAAAGAAAGGAATCTCAATATTTAAAGTCAGTCATACGCCAGAGTGGCCCCGGGACTATTTGCATATCGATCTGTAACGGTGCATTAGCAGTGTCCTCACTCATTATGTAGTACAGGGAGCGACTGTTTTACCAAAACCGTTCCAGGCACTAAGTAAATAGCGAAGGCACATATTCCCGAAAAACTCGCCTTAGCCGAAAGTGGAAAGAGCTGCAGTTTCTGTGCGAAATTCGTGTCCTCCATTTGTTTAAACCGTTGAAAATTCCTATTCATACTCTTTCTCTTTCGCTCCCTATGATCACACGTAACACGTGAGTTTTTCTGATGCTGTGTGGACAGAAATTAACGCGATCACTAGAGCGTTTTTAGAGAGAGTTTTTCCCCCTTTCTTCCTCTGTATATTATAGACTGAGATAACATATCATGAAACTTTTGAGCAATGCGAATGAAATATTCTTTTTTAAATTCATTGAATGGATTTCAGAATTTTCTTCCGCATTTGCTGTTTCCATCCAAGACAAAAGAAAGTATAATGGTAAGGGCTGTCTTGGACAAGTACTAAAACAAAGAATGAAGCATATGTGCTTGTCTTGTCAGGCGAGTCAGTCCATCTATTTACAGTGATTCTAATTCAGTTCCGTAGAATTCCAGCGTTATATAGCAGTTAATTCTGGCAATATTCATAGTCTATATATTGAGTTCCTTAAAGTTTGAATTTTACATTGTTATGAGCTTTGTCATTTCAATGCATAGACAGCTAGCCGAATATGAAATTTATGTTGAAACTTAAAACAGGCGTTTGATTTTAACTGAAGTGCTACAGAATAAATATTTTATTAGAAGATACTTTGCTTTAAAACTTCCTTCTATGAAATGCAGTTTAGATTTTAAATGATTAAGCTACGAGCAAAAGAGCTGATTTCCTGCCCATTGTTACTGTTAATGAAAATAATGAAGTTAAACACAAATGCATTTTTATATTCCATTTTCCAAAAAATTGAGAAGCTATTGGTTTCTTCTTTTTCTGGCCACTTATAATAAGCAACCTCCCTCCCTTGAAAAAAAAATGGAAAACTGATGACTTCTACCGCTATTCATGTTTAGAGCTATTTTCGGAAAATTTGACCGCAGTCTTATTCAGAAAATCTTTTAAGATCACTTGTGTCTTTCGCTCCCCATTTTTTCTATAAATATTTAATGACTTTATTTCTAGAAAACATTTGTCAATTATTTTCCGCAAAATTTTGCAGTTTTGTTAGGTAAGGAAGTTATTACAAAGTGGTCGAATTTCATTGTTTTCTTCGTATGATTTCACTTAGGATATTTTACAGTTTTATCCAAAGGAAATCTTCCTTTAAAATCCTTAGTTGCATTTTTTTTAATATAAACCACTCATCAATTTTTATTTGAAGGGAATATTTCAAAATTATGCGGATTTCCTGATTATCTTCTGAAATCGTAATAGGGAGGACTTTTCACTTCTATGAAAAAATTAAAATCTGGAAGTCAATAAACTGTGTGTATGAATTGGCTACACTGTCTTCTTACGTTCTAGGAAGACCTAAAAAATGGATGCAAGTCCTTCCGATGAGGGAAAAAAATTAGCAAAAAAAGGGTGAGGGATTGAAGACGGCAATTCCCCCCCTTTTTTTTTTTTCAAATCGCATGTGAGTTATGAGTTTGTTATATTCATTCTATTCCGTGTATTTTCTTCACTAGTACCTGGACCGTTAAACAACGACAAGCTGGAGGGGGGAATCTGTCGTGGAGGTGTTAAATTGAGGACTTTTCACTAATCGTTCGTCCCTAAGGTGAATAGCTGTATTCATTAGGTTTCGAAAAGGTGTCTCGTTATCTGCATTTATATTTTAATGGTAGAGCTTAAGGAAAAAAATTTCTTCTTAATGATATACGATTCATTGAACAGATTAAGTTTGGGAGCAAAATTAAAGAATATTTTTTTTCCTATACTTACTACTATGTTACATACTCATGCATTACAAAAGGGAGATCTTAAGATTCACTTCTGCGGTAAGGACATTATAAACAATGTATTTTTTTAATGTTTGTATGGGGTGGCCTTGTCGCTACACTCTTAGTTCTGGGAAGATCTGAAGACATTTTAATAACTGTACTAAAATTCCAGAAACGCATAAAAATCAAATAATGACTAATTTGAAGAAAAAAGATGAACATTTAACCTTAGAAATTTGTTTCAGGTTGCAAAAAAAGGTCAATTTATTTTTCAAAATTTTATAAGAAATTTCCATTTTATCGTGATGACTTTTAGGTTTATTTATTCAGAAAAACTTTACTAGCACTGTATTATTTTAAAAATATAATAAAGAAAGTGTGTGAACGAACAAGTATCTTCTTTTTATATACTGAAAATATGAATTTCTTTGAAAACGTACTATATGCGGGTACCATAAATTACTTCGTTAGCTATATTAATATTAAAATATCAAAACATCAAATGAGAAAGTTATCTTTATCATTATACTTATGTTCCAAGTTAAGCAATTTCCACGTATACAACCGATTTCTCAGATATAGTGAGAAAACTATAAATGTAATTTTTTATGTGTAATTATGAAGGTACTGATACGCTTAATTGTCATTAAGTTTATTCCCTATAACTAATTGAAAATTCTTTCTTAAATTTGATACCTAAGAGAATAGTAACTTCCTCTCAGTTCCAAAACATTCAGTAAACGAAAGAGCGCATTCGTTTGCTGTGTAATATACATTGCCATCAGAGAATGAGAAATGTATACTTTTATTTCTTTATAATGTTGATAAAAGAAAAGTCAGTTAAGCTTATTTCCTATAACCAGTTAAAAACGCGTTCGTAAATTTCATACAAATAAATATTTCATTTTCTAGCAAACATTAACGACTTCTCAAAATTTTGTATCGAACAGCATTATTAGTTAGGAACGAAATCCATCTTAAAAACTTAGTCAGGAGTTATGTGTATGTTTCAGTTCATTTTTTCAAGCTGTCAAAGGTAAAGGAGATTCTTACATTTTTCCGACTGACGATGGTTGCTGTTGATGTTGTTCGTATCAGTATTATTATTATTATCGTTGTTAGTACTAACTTTCGGTGAATATTGCTACTATTACAATTGCTAGTAATAGATTAATACTCACCTATTATTTTTAGTGTGTTTTATAGAGATTCTTTAAGCTATGATGTAATGGTTGATACGCGAATCCTCTTAAAGATGCATTAGTCAGTTTCTCAAGAAAGTCTTCATTATATTTATTGTAGCAAACACTGATTCATCCAAGTGCAATATTAAAAAATCTGATGTGGCCAGCACATGACCTCTCACCAATTTCATATTCAGATATGAAATTGGCGGAATAGCAAAGGGCTTTAAGTAACGTGTCACTTCCGTTGATCGCTTGTAAATAAAATCTAAATTTTTTTATAAACTTTATGGCTCAGTTCATGCAATAAACAATGATACCTGCTCGTGTACACGTTCGTTCTCATTATTTGACTGGAAAAATGTATCATTCATCGATCGTAGTATATCCGTATATCATGTAGTGTTTCGAATTCACAACTCAGTGATTTAACAATCACAAAATTTTTAAAAGCAGCGTGTCTTTAGAATTTCCGATAGAGCGTTTAATGTCGCCATAAATTTCTTTTTGTAATCGATAGATTATTTCTGCACTTGAAATTCACGATGTCACGTGAATATAAGGATTCTTTCATTACAGTAAGCGTGGCAATATATTTGATTATTGAACTGATAAAAATGTAACTGCTTTATATTGGCTTGATCTCTGTAATTTAATTAATTAAGGTTTGTAATAAAGTCAGAAAGAATCCTGTTTCTTTATATCAGTAAATATATAAGCTTACAGTTTACACAACACATAAGAAACTGAAATCGTGAAGACAATATATACCGGAAGGTTAAACTTATTTTTGGTTTAAATAACTTTAAATTAAAAAGAATCATAAATAATTAAGTTTTTTCGCGAAATATTTTATATAATTTGTATAAGATATATTTACTGCAATGGAAATAATTAGCTGAGGAAAAAATTATGCAAAAGGTTTTGGCCAGTCCTCAAGTTTTTTAAATCAGGGTCTAGTTAGAAATATAAGTTTCTGGACCGATTTTACTAAAACAAGGAAATTAGATCGCAGCTTTATAATCATGTATATATCATCAAGAGTAGTTTCCTGATTCCACTCATTCCTATTCTAGAGTTTTTTTTTTTTTTTTTTTTTTTTTTTGTTTTGTTGTCTGGCTTTTGTAAGAGCACTTTAAACCATTGCGAAGTATACCTTTTAGGTAATTTATTTGATACGTAAAATATTGTTTAAGTATATTATTTTCTCTAGAATGCTTTTAAAATAATAATAGATGGTACAAAATTTTAAAAAGTTTATAACTTAAATTTTAATTTCTAATGATTCGCATTTTTCTATAATAAATATGTTTAGAAAATGCTAAGAATTTAAGAAAAAATTCAAAGTGTAGTATATGCTCTTAAGTCTCGAAACTCAAGATTTTTAGTTAAGAAACAAGCGTGATTATTTTTTAAAACTATCAAAATTCTTATTTGTAAGCCATCGTATTATGGCATTTTTTTATACATTTGCTATAAACTATTTTATTAGTTTAAAATTAATGCTACCGCGGCGGTTCTCAGAAGGACATATAAAATGTTGGTTTTCATTATTATGCTGATACAAATTTAATCTTTTTTTTTTTTTTTTTTTTTTTTTTTTTTGTGTATGTTATGTAAGTACGACGATCGAGGAATTCTTCTAAAGCATTTATTATTCCTATACATAGCAATAGCAGTAAAGCAATTATTATTGTTATGTATAGGAATAATAAATACTTATTGATTCGTGTTTGTGATTTTTATCAAGTTTTTTAAATTACAAGCTTATTTTCTTTGTGATGAATTCATTTTTAATGATGAATTTATTTAGGTCCAATGCGATATCAAAAAAGGGAGCAAAGAGATGGACTACGCATACAGCTAACTACGTTTGTGCATTCCATGATATTTTTAAAAAATTCAGACCGGCCAATGTCTTAGTGGTATGGTATACCAGCCTCACATGTTATATCTTTTTGGGTCAATCTAACTAATAATTTGGATAACTTGCCAGTGTGGAACTTTAAATTGAGCAAAAATGCAACTTTAGATTAGGGTACATTTTAAATAAAGATCTGTTAATTTCAAGGGCAGTTTGACGTAGGTACATCTTAATTAAGAATAAAAAAAATAATATATATGCGTAAAAGTTTAGCACACTTAATTTAAACAGCTGAAATATCTTTTACTGAACAGCAACTAAATTAATATTTCTATCTTCTTATTATTTTTTTTTTAATGATACATAATTTTCTTGAGATCCTGGCGAAAGCTGGGTGTATGGGAGTTTTCGTGGTTTTTCCCATGTATAAAGTGAATACTGGCCAGTTTTCCGTAAACATTCTTCACGAAACACCTCTCTTATACGTGTTCTCATGGTGTAACTGTCCCCCATGTGTGCTTATGCTGTATAACTCCTAGTCGGAAGATCCGTAGTTCGAATCCGATAAGAGCATCTCGGATTTTTCACGTCACCTGCTTACGTCATCCTGGAGCGAGAAAAAAGTAATAGCTTTACTGCTGCTGTTGTTGTCTTGTCCATGAATTTCATGAAATAATGGTTGCCAGAGCCTCAAGGAGGTTGGACTTCTACTTCCACCCCAATTTTGAGGGTGAGCACCCCGGGGGAGGGTTTAAGGGGCTCCCTCCCCTCTCCCTTTTCACCAAACCCCACGAGAGGACTGTCGGCTCGTCATATATTTACTGTGCCTCCCATGACGCAAAGGTAGTATACATTTACAAACAGTCATGCCTTCTCCGGGATTCGAACCCGGGCACTTCGGTACCGCAGTAGGCTTCCCTAACTACTATGCTGTCTGAGCGGCAACAGTTCTACTTTGGCACCCGCTTAAAATGTGGTAGAATATAATTCGTTGGTACTTGGATTTGGCGCACTAGGACTCGTGTCTCTTTTCCCAATCGCTCTTAAAGTGGGAGATAACTTATTCCTGATTCCTCACAGGCTGTACCTGAGAGCATATTCATCTAGCAGTCGGAAGATCCTTCGTTTGGATCCCGGCGAGGATATCGCTGATTTATCACGTTTCTTGCTCCTAGAAATCGTAACGGCTCTGCGGCTTTAAAGCAAACATTTGTCGTGTGCTGTGCTCTAATTATCCTAACCTAATGTGTGATGCATGAAATAGAGGTATGTCGTATGTTTGCTCTTGGAGAAGAGAGTCCAATTTCTAATCGTCGCCGGAATCGGTAAAATTTATCTACACCAGGAATTCTCAGCAATTTTCTTGCATCGACCTCTTTTAAGAGATTTGTTTTCTTGATCGACTCCCTTACGTATTTCTCAATAATATACATCCTTCAACATAATCATAATACAAATAATTTCACATAAATAATTTAAAGATAACAATTGTACTAAGAATATAAACAAAAGTTTTGAAAAAATGTTTTAATGCATTTTCTCTTTATTTATTTTAATATTATTATTGCTTTTCATTTTACAAATATCAGTACAATCAATTTACAGTAATCAAGTTTTCAGAAATAAGAAATGCTAATTGCGTAAAAGATCGATTTTAATTAATTTGATGGCTGCGCTTAATGTACTGATGCAGTTTTTTTAATGTATGGCATAAAATTACTTCATTTCATTCTTAAATCCCTATTTAATTAATTAAGTAGTTCAAAATTATTCAAACTGATTCTTGTTTCCCGTGCTAGATTATTGGCTTCACTAAAGCCTTGCTTTGCACTTAGTACATAAAATATTAATATATCTAAAAAATATTACTGATTTTTAAAATATATAATATCATTGTGTATTTCCCCCTTATATTTATTTTATACGATTTCTTCCTGAATACATGATATGGCTTTATATAACTTAATAATAAATTATCAACTTAGTAATATTTTTTTAAATCAATGGGATCTTTATTGTGCTGATTAATTGCCGGTGCATATTAGGCAATCTACCTCCAATCGACACCTTGATTGTTAATGATCCCCTTTTAAAATTTCACCTACCCCGTTGGAAATCCCTGACCTGCGCCATTCTAAGGTTGCTTTTTTCCTAATTTTATAGCGGCAGATACTAATTTTATAAAAATCAAATTCTCTTCGAATTTCGTTCCTATACTGTATAAAAGAAAGAAACTGGCCTCAAATCACAATTTATATATATATATATATATATATATATATATTGAATATTTTATTAAAAAGGTAATTTAATTCAATCTTCTGTTTAAAACGATGAATTCTGCTTCGAAAATTAATTTCGTATAAAATTTATATGAAAAGAAAATTAAGTTAGCCAGCCATCAGGCAAGCTATTTTACATTATCTCGAGGAAGTTTCAAACGAGTTTATTATTTATTTTAAATTTTTTTTTTTTAAATTGTGGCTAAAGTTACTGTTTAATTCCTGTCTTGCATTTGGATGGTAATTATGTTGTCACGAAACAAAATCTAAATAATTTACTTAGTTTCTAAAGTTCGTTCCGTGATCGGGATTGGTGTTTTGAAGTCTTTCTCTTACTTCTCTTGCGCGAACAACTTGAGATGTTGCTTCCATGCTGTTGGCGCCATCTATCGGAAACTATTCTTTCTAATTCAATTTCCTTTACTTGCAGTTCACTCTGTCTTATCAAAAGTTGATTCTTTTGATAATTTGTGAAAATACTATTAGGAATAAAGAAAAGAAAAATATTTCCATCTTAGGCTTATTTTTCACTCAAGTCTAATAAGTTCTGTCATCCCATTTTATTATTTCAAAATAAAAAATACGTCAACAGTAAATTTGGATAAACGACAAAGAAATGTTATATTAATATTTCAATGATCATGGACTGGAAGAAAACCAAACTTACTCGCAAGCGAACAGCGGGTGCAGCGGTCGGCCCCGACTGTGTTTATGAGGTGGGAAGTAGGATAGGTGAAGGGGGGGAGGGATGAACCAATATGCGGAGGAAGGAGATTGGTGCCTTTTATGTGGTGTTCGGTCTATCATTCCAGAAAATATAACCGTGCTTGTCTTCTAGAATAGTAGGAATTAGGCATAATTTTCTAGTTTTTACATTACATTCAGGAATTTATTTTATGTATAATTACAATTACGATGAATATTTAGTCCAAAGGGCTTTGTCCCTGAAGGACTATTGTTTTCGTTTTTGCGATTTTGCGTTGAATCACTATAAATGTCCGTTTCACTTTTCAAACTGTTGCCACCAAATGTTAGACTCCTGCATTATATTTGAAGAAATTAATTAATGAAAAATCTCCATAAATGCATGTCTATTTCTCGCATTGTGATAAAACAACGGTACATTGAGCCATCGAATTTTGAATGGCGTAATCCTCCTACGCATGTGGAAGACCAAATTTGAAATTTGGAATTTGTTTTATTATTGATTTCATATTTTGTAAAACTTTAACGAATTTTTGATGAATAAACTCAAGGATTTGAAAGCGAGCAATGGCAACACTCTACGGAAGGAAAAAAATCTTTTCTATCTCCAGCGCGCAGAACTGTGTATCGGAAATTCTAAAGATATGCTCATTTTAAAACTATTTTGCGACTTTGCTATTGAACTGAATTTTATGGTTTAAGTGCGAAGAACATGATGTTTAATAAATAAAGGTAACACACAAAACGTTAAAAAAAATGCCCCTTTGAACTTAATTTAAAATCTGAAACCTTTCAGATTTTTTTAAGAGTTACTACTTTTATGTTTTGTTGTTTAAATTTATATTAATTAATCAAGAGATATTGATTAGGATTCTTTTTTTTTTCTTTCCTTCTAGATAGAGTGGGAGACTTTTTTTCCCCTCTGCCATGAAGTCACCTACCCATTCTGCTATACATAAAAGTTTCAAATGTTAAATAAATAAAAATAAAAAATAGTTAGGGTTTCCCGCATTGCAGCATTACATTCACAAAAAAAGAAAAAATCTGAAATGTTTCAGGTTTTAAATTACTTCCAAAGGGGCGTTTTTTTTAACGTTTTGTGTGTTACCTTTATTTATTAAATATCATGTTCTTTGCACTTAAACCATAAAATTCAGTTCAATAGCAACGTCGCAAAATAATTTTAAAATGAGCATATCTTTAGGATTTCCCATGCACAGTTCCGCGCCATGGAAGTTAAAATTTTTTTTTTTCCCCCGTAGAGTGTTGCCATTGTTCGCTTTGAAATCCCCGAGTTTATTAATCAAAAATTCGTTAAAGTTTTACAAAATAAAAAATCGATAATAAAACAAATTCCAAATTTCAAATCTGGTCTTCCACATGCCCATATTCGTAGAAGGATTACGTCATTCAAAATTCGATGGCTATATGTACCGTTGTTTTATCATAATACGAGAAATACACATACATTTATGCTGATTTTTCATTATTTAATTTCTTCAAATATAATGCAGGACTCTAACATTTGGTGAGAACAGTTTGAAAAGTGAAACGGACATTTATAGTGATTCAACGCAAAATCGCAAAACGAAAACACTAGTCCTTCACGGACAAAGCCCCTTTGGACTAAAAATACCTGTTACTTCATAAGGAGCTCGAAGTTGACATCAAAAGTCATAAAAATATCAGACAGTTGTCCAAAACTTTTACACCTTACTATATTCCACGTAGTTCGCATTCTTTTATTCGGGAGATTACTTTAAAAAAATTGAATTTTTATTTAACAGTGTATTAGAAAGGAACAGAAAGCGCATCACACGTAACAGAAATTTAAAAAATCCAGCGCTAAATCCATATCAGGAACTACATTAATTTTAACCGCTTTATGAACGTCAAAGTTTACACCTAAATTTATAAATGCTGTTCATTTTCTCAAGAAATATTTAATGTTGGTTAGAAGTGCTAATTAATTTCACAAGCTATAATGCAGATATATACTTGTCTGGTTTTCTAAAAATTACATTGAAGCATCACCGGATATGCCATTCTTCAACTGTACCTTAGGGATTTAAACATTCATTACAGTTTTCTTTGAAGTTTTCTCTGCTCCTTCGACTCTTGGCCATTACAGCTATTCACAATATCTTGATTATTTCATCTTTACTACACTTTTTATTTTTGTAACTTTTTCAATGTTGTCTGTAACAACAAATAATTTAGAACAGTTCACTAACATATATTAAATAACCTAGCGAGTTACTTTTTGAACATATGGAATTACGTTAGAGAAATATGTTCTTTCCGCTTTATAAATAGTTTTAAAGGGGCTACCTAGCCGATATGCTAACGAGGTTTCCTGAAGGCATCACTCTTCAGAGATGCCTGCAGGAAACCTCGCAGTGTACTTCAATTAACGGACAAGTGTTCAGAAGCATAAAGAGATGGAGAGGCCTGAGCTATCATATATAAAATGGGAGCATTTGTTTCTGTTTTAACATAACATTATACTAAACTTGAAGCAGTCTCACCTATTTATTTTTCATGCCGAAGGTCTCGATTCGAATACTCTTAGATTTAATATTTTAGTCGCTAGATATGTATAACTAACCCAGTTTACCACATTTTGCATATCTTGATAAATGCAAAATGCTCCATTTCAAATTTTCTTTTGTTAAAACTTCATATCAATCATTTGACTGCTCCAATTACTTCAAATGTGTGATGCATAACATTGCTGTGTACAGTATATTTTTTGAACACATACAAACTCCCCTGCACCCCAGCTGTACAACACGGAGCCTACAAAATTAAATTTATTAATCACCGCATGCGTTAGTAAAACAATGATAAAAGAGAGCAGTCTAGACTTGACAAAAACAGTCCACTCCAAAGTCCCACTCTTGTCAAAGTCATACCTAGCTTTTTCAAATCTCTCTACAGGCTAATCTAAGGTCATCAAAAATAGGACTTGAGAAAGTTAAATTGTCCACATCTTAATGTACTTTTTTCGAATACTCACGTAAGTTGCCTGATCTTCGATTGAAACGAAACTGGTAATTGACACTTTACCGTGGCCAGATAAAAACTGTAATACTTTAAAATTATTAAAACAGAAAGGCTGGGAATACAATCTATAGTTAATAGAAAGAAACAAAAATTGATGTGCCCAGCATTGTAAAATGAAGCGGAATCTCCATTGCATTTAGATAAAAATATATTATAATAAAGCACTTCTAAAATTTCTTTGGAATCCTAATGTTGTTATCAATGGGTAAAACAGTTAGCATATCGGCTAGGTGGTCCCGCTTACGGAATTAACTTTGTTACAGAAGTTCCTGAATTGCATTCTCTTCAGGGCTATGTTTGGAAAAGGGGTAAGTCAACTTATGTGATTCAGTGCTTTTCAAAAATGTGTTTTGCTGAAGACGAGTACTGGACGAATCAATGGTTCAGGGATAAAAAAAGAGTGCAATGAGGGTGAGGAGAACAATTTCCGTTTCCGCATGCACAAAGCTAGATATAAATAGGTATAACTTATATACTGTTAATAGGCTTCCGCAAAGTGAAAGATAAATGAAATCTGTAGATAATTACGTACAACACAGGTAACGATATGACTGAATTACATCGATATGCTTGGTACAGTCAGGTATGAAGTACATTAAGTGTGACAGTAAACACTTAACAGAATTACTGCTACAAGAAGTTAAAACGCATTAAATAAGGCAATATGCAGCACAATAATTCAAGATTAAATTAGAGTACATGGCATTATTTTAAAGATAATTTATATATATATATATATATATAATTAAAGAAACATAAAAAAGAGAGAATACAAATGGAAAAAAAATTAACAGAAAAGAATAAGAAACATAAACTTCAATAAAATACATTAAACGCAAGGAATATAAGGGCTGTTCTGGCGACGAGAATGGCAGCTAAAATTTACTTCAACCTGTTTTAGGTATTATATGCGATACTGACTCACTCGCGTATGTGTATCAATGTATAGCGATTTTTCAAAGTAACTTCAGCTCAAGCACGGAAATACTCGCTGCTGGCTGCCTGAAGTAATTTTCTGTATCCTCTCTGCAAACGAATACGTAATGATCCCGACCTCCTGCCATCCCGCATGACCACTGATCTTTTTCTCGTCGTCTAAGTCGATGCAGCTCCTATGCCTTGTTAAAAACTGAGTAAAGTGAGGCGAGCTGACCCTTCTGCCAGTATTCTTTGTTTCCCACATAAGTTGCCAACGCTTCAGTAATTCTCTTTCGAGCTCAGCTTTTATAAACGAGGCACATAAAATAGGCCTATAGTTGTCTAATATATTAATTAAGATTTTTTATCTTAATTAATATATTAGACAA
This sequence comes from Stegodyphus dumicola, assembly GCF_044657685.1. NCBI lineage: Eukaryota > Metazoa > Arthropoda > Arachnida > Araneae > Eresidae > Stegodyphus > Stegodyphus dumicola. The sequence goes on from NC_140780.1 coordinate 74,126,811, forward strand.
TCGCTTTGACGAGTGAATTTTTATAGCATGTGCCTTGAATTGCCTGAAGGCGAGAGGGAGAGTCTGTATATATTTTGGAATAATTATTAGTCAACGCATAGACAAGTGCAGCTTTTATTGCAACCATCTCAACCTGAAAAACTAAGTTGTGCTACCTGAGCTTTCTTTCCCAGGTCTTTATAGTATATACATAATTCCTATCCCACAAACTTGTTGTCTCCTTGAATCGGAGCACATGCACTATTGCACTCTCGCACTGAAATAACAAAAGGCAGAAGCGGCAGTCCTGAAATCACATTTAGTGTAATAGTGGGCGAGGTTTTGTACCCTCGACAAATGCTTAGGAGGAATGGTCTTTGTGCTAAGTGCAGCTAATTTTCCATAGTAGTAGCAACAGTTATACCTTACATAGAGGTCACATAGACGACAATTAGCTCTTCAGCTATCATGTACCACGTCCGAAGTATCCTCAAAGAAACTCCCCATGTTGGTGTTGCTGTCCGAAGCATGGAGTGGAATAACCTGTGATATCATTCCTTGACCTCCTTTAAATGTGGGATCCAAATGAGTGTGTCATTAGTTATAACCCAAGGAGTCTACTATTTCTAACTATTTTAATATTTTTGCCATGAAGGCTGATTCACGGTGCTCTTCGATGGTGCTTACTTGGGCTGGATAAGCATACCTTGGTTGTTTGAGTTTGTAATAATTAGTTTATGGTCCTTGGCTCATACTGTTGACGAAAGTTGAAAAGATGAAAGAGAATCAGAAGATGAATTAGAGAAGAATTGAAAATATAACGCTGAGTTTGGTTAAATTAAAATATAATGCTGATTTTGAATTCTAAATCAACACTGTTTATATATTAATTTCTTGACTTTGTAGATTACCCCAAAGGGACTTTTGGCATTTTGGTGAAGCTGATTGGTAGTTCTTTCACATTTAATGGAAAGAAATTCAGTGTACGTTTTCTATATCAGTTTTCGATCGTGCATGACACCGATGTACTTAAAATCCTCTACAAATTCCAAGAATGAGTCATTGAAGGCTAACAAGGCAGTGCTTCTTTTATCAATTTTTTTAGAAATGATCGTAGCTTAATTTTTTAAGGGTTGAAGGTAAGCTTATAAGAGACCGCCCATTTAGAGGCAAAATCCAACACAGTTTATGCTTTAAAAATAATAATGCTTTCCTTGAAAAATTAAAAATAAATCATATGCAAATGCAACTTTTAAACAACCGCGAAAGCGACTTAAAAGATAATTTATTATCATATTTTAAAGAGTAGGACTAGACACAAAACCGTAAGGATAACCTTTTACCAAAGAACGAATGTTACTTTCAGACTCAAGAAACAACTTAGCGGACCTCTTGTTTAAGAAGATTTCAAGCAGGTTATATACATTACGCGGTATTCCGTCATCTTTTGGAATTCTTTAGATGGCCAATAAGCATTATTGAAAGTACTATTGATATTTAGAAAAATAAAAACTCTTGTAAACTTCATGTGTTTGTCGTGTTGCAAAATATTACTCAGGCGATTAAGAGCATCTTTAGTAGACCTCTGAAGAGTAAGCCCCGTTTGAGAATCACAGTAATTTTTGGGGGAAAGGGAGCTCAGATACCAGTTTATTCTAGAAGAAGGTTCATTTTTCATTTTCCCAAAGCAATCTAACACATCTAATATATTCAAGATTTTTGAGTTCTTGCATCTAAAGTTTTAGAGATCAAAATAACCCGTGCTTTCTTCGATTGGATAGGAAAGACACCTAATAATAATAAAAAAAAGTTGCAAACTGTGCTGTCTACTGTATTAAAGTGCAGTATAATTTCATCACAACGAGAGTCTAATCCAATTCCTTTGTTCTTCTTTTGATTTTTAATAACACTATTAATTTCCGAAGTAGAAAATTGGATTTCAGTATATGAAATACACCGTCTTTGGCTCAGCACATATTTTCTGGCTTGCAAAAAAATTCTGAATGTCTCTACAAGAAGCACCCGAAATAAAATGTTGTGGATTATAATTCATCATCACCTGGATTGATTAATCAAGCCCCCGCCTTCCCAGTTGCCCTTTAAGTGAGGGGATAATGTAAGGAATTTTCTCCCTTCTTACTGCATATCTTCATTGTGCAATTGGAAGGACGTCCGACAAGCCTTCGGGAACTTCTGATCTCGAATGCTGGCAAGGTAGAAATGCTGTTTCTTTCTCTCTGGAATCTACGTTTAGCAACATTCACATGCTTCCTCTAAGTTCACTTTACTTTGAGCATCAAGGAGCATTGATCATTGTAGGAAGTGTGTGAACCGTGCAAGATTTTAGAGAGAAAGTAATAGTATTGTAGTAGTAGTGCACTGTAATAATGTTAGGGATAGTAATTTGAAATAGACCGTTCTCTAATTAGATATGATGTTTCTGTTTTATCTTTCATGCAATGAATGAGCTTTTAATAAATATAGGAAGCATCAGTTTTTCTAACGCAATGAAAAAATGTATGCGAGTTTATTTTTTAGATCTCTTCAATATTAAAATTTTACTTTTAACTCTCTACCGTCGTGCATCATTGCATAACTACTGTTGCTGCTCGTGTATCTCTTATCAAGCGTATTCTATTTTATTATCATATGCTAGATGAAGTCAGTTTCCTATCGGGTTGCAAGTACTAATTTGGAAAGTTTTATAATCTTGCTTAAGCATATAATTGACAATTGGTTTCTTACTCTTGTTAAAATATTTAGTAAACGACAGAAATAAAATTAGAAACAAATTCGTTTCGTATAGTTTTATTTTGAGCGTTTTCACTTTCTTTTCTACAAAGAAAATATTTACAACAGTTATGCTTGTGAAAATGGTTCTGGTAGCAAAATATCTCCGCTAAAAAAGGGGAAGGTTACAAACAGAATTCTGAAATGACTATGCAGTAAAACAGACAAGTAAAAATGTAGATATTGTCATTAATGAATTTAGAAGATTAAGTTAGTGCAGTAATTATTATTTGAATTTTCTCTGAGACATGCGTCCACATTGCTAAAAATATTTACTTTAAAAATACACTGTTTTTGAATATGCAAAAATAGGAAATGCTGTTTTACTTTGAATTATTGAAGATTAAATAAAATTCAGTTCTGATTGGTGAAGTAGATATCCCTAAGACGTCTTCAGAGAGTTAATACTTCATTCATTTGTTCATTGGTTGACTCTAAATAATTAATGTTAAAGCGACTGGCTATATCTAATAGCAATTAAAACTTATTTTTAACTAATGTTTTAACTTGTGAAATCATTTCTTTTAATGAATTTCTGATACTTTTAATATTAAGTATAGTTGCCTTCCCCTTTTCATACCTTAATAGCCAAGATATAGCTGTGATGTCTGTTTGAAGATACTTGGCATGTCTAATATTTAAAAAATGAACTGTTTTCGCTTTGGATACTTCGGCTGATTTATCTCATTTACGTTTAGGTGGTATATTCACTGATCTTTAAATTCATGATAAGCTGGCAGCAATTTCACACTGTATAAAACTTTCCAGTAAACGTCACTGCTTATCTGTGGACAAATCCTGCTATGACTATTTTTTACGCCATGTCTTGCGTTGTCGCATCTTACTTTCATATTATTCCGTCGTCGGCACTACTTTTCTTTCCTACTTTCTGTTTTTATTCTGCCCCAGCTGCGCTAATATTGGGATGATATTTTTCTTTTTTTCCCGTTTCCATCCTTGTCTCCTTTGATGTTTCGTACCCGCGGGACTGCGAACAAAAAAGGGCCTGTATGTTTACCTGGACCGGGTCGAACGCCTCCTGAGGTTTTTTTTCGTCAATCCTCACTTCCCCTAAGATCTTTCCCGGTAACACAGATGGAGGTTGCCGTCTTGCTTCACTGATCTAGATATCTGTGTTATCGCCAAACAAGCAACAACTTCGCCAATGCAGCTCTTTGGTTTTATTTTGACATTTACATAGCTCAAAATAGAAACTATTCACTCCAATATGACAAATCTACTATAATAAACAATTCACTGTATACAAAATAATACTATGGTATCAATATATCATTCTCTCATTCAAAACACAAATACAATGCTTGAAGTAACTTTGGTAAATGTTTACTGCGGTGAACATTTTTGCTTTTGTCTAGAAAACATGTTGAATATATGCATATAGCTAAAGAAGTATCATTTTTGCATCGTACGTAACGACTGCATTATCAGTAAATTAATTTATGCAATTTATTGAGTTGGTAGTAATTTCAGTTCAAATTTTACCCCAAAATTTTTTAATTTATTTATAAATAAGACTTTATCCTTCTATTTTCACGCTATACCTTACTTGTTACTTATGTTTTAAGTGTTTTATTTTTATTTAAAATTTTCAAAAAATGTATAATTTGAATTTATATATCAGTTGATTAATATGAATTATTTACATGATATTTAAATTATGAATCACTTTGATCTTTCTGAATTAAGAATTTCCGGGTTTCTCCTTTAATAAACGTGCGTAATTTGTCTTACGTTTCTTAAAGGAAAGTTATTCTGCTTCAAATAATTTTCCATTTTAAGAATTTTATATCGCACAAGTAAATTCTAGTACATAAATAAGCGACTGTTACTAGTATTGTGCTATTTGTATTACTTGTATAACCTGTAGGTTTTTATTGTCCCTTCCAATACCACAGAAACTGTGAGTAATTTTTTCACGTGTATTACATCTGAATAAAAAGCATTCTCGTCATTTTAAGAAAAATTTTAAATCATGGCCAGTGGGAAATTTTTAATTGCTTGGGGATTTCGTTTCTTCAAATTCCAAATTTACCTTGGCTTCCATAAAACTGCCAAATCTACTTAATTTACGAACACATTCAGTTAAATATAAGCCTAAACACTTGAACAAAAGTAAAAAGACATATTCGTGCCATTGATTTCGAAACAACTACTTAGCTTAGCCTGGTATCGTTGATGATTTCTTTTTTAAAATTTAGTATGACTTTATAATGTTCAGCTGCGAAGAGAAAAATACAAAGATTTTCAGCAAATTGTCCCCTGTGAAAATTTGTTTTCTTAACTATCTAGTATACATATGCTATTTTTTGCCTTAAACGTTTTGTACATTTTCGCGTCTCGCTTAGTTATCACTTTATTTCATTTGCGTTTTAATGGTATATGTATGTTACCATCAGTCCCATTGCTTTTTCAGGAGTAATTTTAGTCTTTGTTTCTGCGGGGAATCAATTTGTCAAATTCACGTAAGGAAACAGATGTCATTTTTGAGGAAATTTTTGTAATTTAAAATGTCCGCAAACAGTCTGTGAAGTTGTTTCATATTTACTTACAGTTCTTTCGTATTTATCAGCTGGCTCATCAGTTACTATGAACGTATGAGTATTAATTATTAAGGCATAAGATTAATTAATTTAAAAATACAACTTATTTTTAGTTTCTTCAAGATTTAATGATGAGATCTGTTGTATTCTGTTCCACAGAAATTTTGGCAGTGTGAAGTTTTACTTGATGCTAAAGATGAGAAAAATATGTAGGTTTTCAGTTAATGCCAATAGCATAAGTGGCTCCCTGGAAACTTTTTCCAGAACTTTTTTCAAGATTATATCAGATTTTCGTGTTTTGTTTTTGTTTTAATTTTTGTTCTAGACCATGGGGTTCCTTTTTCTAACAGTTTCTCCGATGACTTGTGGGTGAGAAACCGCACTAATGTCGCCAAGTCGGCCTACCCTTCTTTTAACATTAGCAAAACAAGAATTTTGCTTCTGAATTTGAAGCGGCGAATTTCTCAGGGGTTAGCATTGGGATTAAGCAGATGGCGCTACAAAGGCGCGTTCCCGTAACCATAGCAACAGCGCCGCATCTCATCCGCCATACTTTTCCAACAGCCCACTTCTTTCCCACTCACCTTCTTTTGCTGCTCCAGAACTCTTCTTACCCACGAGTACGCAGGAAAAGTTTTCCTCTCTGGCGAATTTAGCTCTCCCCCCAACATCCTCTTATGAACATGAATGCTTCGAGGGGGGTTCTGCATCATCGTACTTCATTCATCTCTTCTCTTAAAGTTTTCTCCGCCTTTCAGGTTCTGTGATTCTTGATAAGGGATGGACAAAAAAACGGCTGAATTTGAAGAGTAAGAAGAAAGGGGGCTCTAGTAATGGGCTGAGATTGCCGCGAACACTAATTAAACACATTTAAAGCTCGGTTGCGTTTTTCACTAACTTGTTTCGTTTTTAGTGAAGGGGAAAACATTTCCTGCAAGAATGCACATTTACGGACGACCAGCCTCATCCTATAAACGGCACTAATTAAATTAGCGATAGTTTTCCCTCTCTCACTCGCGCGCTCTTTCTTTTTTCTTCTCTCGTTCCTAGGAATTTTTTTTATCCCCCGTTCTTCGCTCGCTCTTTTACTCCTTCATCAGCCCAGACGAGCCATTAATATTAATTTATTGATATGCACGTCCCCGCACTATAGCCTGGAACACCTATACCTTCGCCGCGTTTAATGCGATATTCTACACCCGAAGATTTCAAACCTTGTCCTTTTAATTACTGATCGCTGTCAGATAATGATTTTGCGACATTCTGGTATTGATCAGTCAGCAAGAGTGGTCCTGTAATTACTTCAGAGAAATTCCTTTTTAAGCCTTCCGACCCCATCACGACGCCCTGAATAACGTCAGAAAAATGCTCCCCGACTTTTTTCCGAAATTTCAGCCACATAATGTTGACTACAATTACAAAAGTGCATTAACTCTTTCACTGATATTAACACCTTAATTTAATCACTTGTAAACAAATTTTAAGATTTATGATGGCGCCTTTGTTTCGACATAAACTAGGGTAAAACCTTTAAACAGAACTTCTTATAAGTTTGGTGTCTGAAATAAAATTTTATTCTAAAAGTGCTATTCCGTGTTCTAAGAAAGTCATATAATTCTTCTCCGTATTAATAAATATCAAATACTTGAATTATAGATCATCTGGCCTTACATAATTTCATTACAGAAATTTCACTCGGGTTTTTTGATATCACAATATTTCTCCTGTCATAAATTTAATGAAGTTCGTAATACAAACGGTTTTTTAAATTAATTTAAAACATAAAAATAAAATCTATCAAAGTCATATAAGGAGCTTAATTCGTTAATTTTCAGGTTCAGTTCTGCCCATAATCGTTAGATTATCTCAGTTCATCAAAATTTTCCCTTTCGTTTCTTCTTGTTCTATTTAAGAAAACTTTTGAATTCAAAATAACAGAAGTGCATGTAGTTACTCAGATCCGCGTCTCGTATTTTTTTAAGCTTGGAAAATTTGGGGTATATCAAATAAATTAATATGCCCTACATAAAATTAAATAATTGAATATTATATTTATTTTTATTTAAAAAAGTCAGATGAATGTGGTCTATATTACTTCCCTTTTCTCGGCTAACTGCCACACAGGTACCATTTTATGTTTTTCTTAAAAGATTTGTGAAAATTATTCCGAATCATTGAATCCTGATTGAAACAGTAATAAGAATGTTATCATTAATATGGAAATAATTAAATTTTATTTAATTAAATACCGAGCTATCAACTCCTTTTGATGATTAAAATGAGGCTATTATAAGTGGCTTTATTCTTTTGTAGGTATTTAAGCTTTCCTCTTACAATTATCTTTGAATCACACAAATTTGATCATTTTGTTCTAGTTTAAGAAAATAATTTGGAATTTTACACAAAATAATTTCTAAATAAAAGTATAGCTGCTACCAATAATTTACTTTTAAAGAAGGAAATTATTATTAAAGGACCTTATCCTTTGCTGTGTGTTTATTGTGCACAACGAATATGTCTAAAAGAGCAGCAAATAATATCAACAATGATCGTCTTTTCAAAATCTATTATATTCATAATCTATATTTTCAGCATATACCTTACGCAGTGTATAAAGTATTACAATATTTGCTATACTCCTCACATAATTTGTCACATACCAGTTTGACATAACATATATATATAGATTGCATGCATTTAATTTAATTCTTGCCTTTAATTTATTCCCTTTACAATTGAAATTTTGTTATTCATGATTTAATTCCAGCCCCCGTTAAAACATTTTTAACATTTTACTTTCATGTTACTTCAAAACATCTTTCAAAATATAACTTACTAGTATGGATTCACTCTGTTAAGATAATCCTACTATAATTAAATTTAGGAGATAATATAATCAATTAATCAATATTTAGTAAATAAATTATTATTAACTTACTTTGCAGCAATTGCGCAAGTAGTAGTAACTTGTTTTCGCACTAAATTAATTTAAGATCATACAACATTATATATATATATATATATATATATACACTATATAGGACAGACATATTAAATATATAGGACAGACTAAAAACAATCTTAACTTTCGAATCAATAACCATAGAGCTCACATTAGAAAATTCAACGCACAAAAATATAGCACTAAAATAAGTACACCATCACAAATCAATACAGCAGAATTAGAGCACTTGAAACACCATGACTTCAACTCTATTCAACTTCAGATCTTAGATATAATACCCAATCACAAAGCAAAAATTGCAGCAATTGCGCAAGTAGTAGAATAACTCGATTTCGCACTAAGTGAATTTAAGATCATACAACATTTCATATATATATATAATTGAAAAAGAAAATGTAAAGCGAACTTACCATAATCTTATCGTAGAACGTATAATTGTAGAAAATTTGAAAATGTAATAATGAAACCCATAGTTTGTTTACTACCCAAAGGAATTAGCACAACTTTTCATAATGAGAAAGTGAGCTTTTTCATTAATAAAACGAAAGCTCCGTACCAAAATGTTGACATTTTTTAAATTGAAGCTTTTGTGATAACTTCTCCGTCTATGGTAAGTAAGATGCACATCATTTTTTTTATACTTGCACACTAATAAAACGAAAGCTCCGTACAAAATCTTTTTAATTGATGCTTTTGTGATAGCTTCTCCGTCTGTGGTAAGTAAGATGCACATCATTTTTTTATACCTGCTTAACAAAACATCTTAGAAATTTTAATGCGATTTTAAATGTATTAGTTACTTTTTTTTTTTTTTTTTTTTTTTTTTTTTTTTTTTTTTGCGGATATGCGAGTATCGGTAAAATTTAACAAAAACATCTGTCGAGAATCAAGCAGTAATATAAGACAGTCACATCAAATAATAAAATGTATTAAAAGTGAAACTGTATTTTTAAAATACTCTTTCCTAAAGTTTCTAATCTCTTGAAATTATTTGAGTTATTAAAAGCTGTAAAATTAATAAACTGTTACGGAAGAGTTTTTATGATATAGAGAACATTAAATTAACTTTCTGAGCAGAAGAAACTAATTTCTGATGAATTTATTACTTCTTGTGTAAATATAAATTAAAATATTGTTATCAAAATTAAAATATTTTATTGCCTAAATTGCAGGTTGAAAGATCTAAATTCAGGTAAATGAGTCGAATGTAAACAACCCAAGCAAAGTTATAGAATAATAGAAACTTGAAGTTCACAAAAAAATCTAAATGAAAATGTCACAGCGAAAACTTTCGATTTTGATGAAAAACATGTAAAGTAAACCCCAGAGAATGAAAGAGAGAAATTCGGCTAAAAATTGATGAAAATAAGAGATGTTCCTATATAGGATGTTCCCTTCCTGTGTAACGTTTGCTGACCTAATGCTATAATAATCTTTTGAAAAGAAAGTACATTCTACTAAAGGGAAAAAAAATTACTAAAAATACTTTATAAAGTTTTTTTATATCTTATTGATTCTAGTGATGCATTTCCTCAGATGGGCTGATTTAGCGCTGTCTGAAATGTCAAGTTAGCTTCCAATATTAAGCAAGGTTTTAGTTGAAAACCCTCAAAATAAGCACAATGCCCATAACCTCTCGCTGCTGTATTATTTTTTGAAAATTATCTTCTTTGAAAGCAGAACCAATATTTATTGTGGTTTTTCTGAGTGCAAGAAGAATCTCAGAAAGTATATTGATTTGCGCTCACTGAATTAGAAAAAGTACAGAACTGGTATCATTTATAATCCATTTTTATTATTTAAATAGTTTTGAATAAACTATTAATGGCGTAACATATCGGTCTTTACATACAATTACACTGTAACAAATATATTTAAAAAGAATTTATTTTTGGTGATCTGCCAACTTGTTAGTTAAGAAACTAAACTTATAAGGTATTTATCCCGCCTTCTTGGCATTCCTTTGTGACGAAGTGTTCAGCACACTCAGCGCGTATTCAAGAGGTCCGTGGTTCGAGTCCCGGCGAAGGCATTGCACATTTTTCACCACTCCTGCTTCAAAATAACCTAATGTCTCTACAGTTGAGCCTTAACTAGAAAAAGTGGTGGATGATGATTTTCCACGACCAGGATTAGGCGATTGGGTCCCCTAATCCCCAGTCGCCATTTAAAAAGGGGAGTGTATAATTTATTTTTCCCGCCTTCTTAGCATGCCTTCGTGGTGTAGCGGTCAGCACGCTTGGCGCGTATTCGAGAGGTCCATGGTTCGAGTCCCGGTGAGGGCATTGCTCATTTTTTACGTCTTCAACATAAAAAAAAACCAATGTCTCTATAAACTGATACATGTTTTGTACAAATTTTTTCAATTATTAAGTTTCCTACAGTTAAAACAATACTTATTAAGACAGTGTTTACATATATCTATCGTAAACAGTTACGATTAAATTTATTTGCAAACTTTTGAATTAAATATGAGTTTTTTCTGATTTGTAATTCAAAGGTATAATTTTGGAATAAAAAATTTTAGTATTTAGTGTGAAAGTTTTAAACACTCATTGCCTGCTTATGTGCTTTTCAAAATTTTGTCTGCTTATGAGCTGAAACTTTTGGCTACAATTTCTAAAACTTGCATTCCTGCTTTTTAAACTTAAGTTATTAGTTGGAGAAGTTCAATAAAGAACTTTATATTCTTTGACATACTACGATTCGCCTTTCTGTGATTAAGTTTTTGTCTTATTTTTTGCGTAATTTAAATAGTTTCAGTTTTAACGGTAAGAAATGCAACTTTTGTTCAGAACAGTATTATTTCATATATACTGGTAATGAATTTTTTCCAATCTAGATTTTAACTCTCGACTTGTATATACTTACTACATAGCTGCGCTGACAAAGTGTGGCGACAATTCACGATTAAGCTCGTGCCCTTACAGATGTGTTGATCCTGAGTTTTCTCGCAAAGTAACTATAAAAGGAGATTATATTTTTAAGGCTGCTATTTTGAGATTCAAACGAATTATGTTAAGCTGCAATAGAATTTGTTTATAGTATTTAATACTGTATTTGAAATTTAGAAGTATATGCCAAAACATGATCAAATGTCAAAATTGAATTAGAATGTAATATTATGCATACTCTGGCCCTTTAGATTTTAGTTGGCATTTGAATAACTTGCTTAAAATTTATCTTTTATCTTATAACTCTCAGTATTTTTTATGCCTCAAATTTAAATTTATCTTTCATGAAGTTTCCGATATCAAATGAATTTTACTTAATGCTTTGAAAGCTAGAGGTTTAAAGGATTGGTGAGGGAAAACATTAAGACGAAATTAATCTTTAAAAGAAGTTGTGCAGTGCTTTAGAATCAGTAAAAATACACGCAAAGATGTCCACTAAAGGGAGCCAGGAATAGATATCTTAAGAGATGTCTTATTCTAGTTTTTCGGCTTTATATCAGTAGGTTTGATAACGCTAGTTTTAAAATAAACCTATTACAATACATAAAATTAGGCAAAACAGCAACCTTATCCTGATGTACATTTTGAATAAGGTTGCTGTTTTGTTTAATTTTAGGTTTTACATCGGTGAGCTTCTCTTCAAGTTTATCTATTATAATGCGTTAATGAATTTTTATAAAGAATTCATGATATTTACATCACTGGAATTTCTCGGAACTCTTTAAGCATAATAAGAATTTGTTGTTATTTTTAATGTTCTTATTATACGGTTTAATGTTTGGTGGTATTTTGCCATGCATGTTTGGATTTAATGTTCAATCCCCGTGACTGATTCTTGGGCGTTTAGAGAGAGCGCTTGTCCCTCGAAGAATCCAAATCTCTTATTTCCATGCGTCTGTAGACCATGTGCATGATCACGGGGAAGGCGTAACCTTACATCATCGAGATCTTGTTGTCAAAACAATTCATTCCTTTTTATTTACTAGAAGCCCGTGTTTTGCGTCTTTATCCCGCTATCCGGTACCATCCAGCGCACAAATGATTATTAAGCGATTCTGGAATAATTTGTCATTTTCTTCCGCTCCTCCGAACGCCAGAGATGAAGATTAGTTAATCCCGAACCGAAGGAAAGAAAGATAAACCAAAAGGAAAAGTTGCAAAATTGAGGAAAGCTGTCATCCCTTGCAACAAAGAGCGCGAGTGTGTCTATCTCCTAAGAGAACCACCACCCTCACCAAATCCTCATCTATCGCCCGGACGCAAGAAGGACGCATCCCTAAGCCGCTTCAAATTAGCAGAGCGCAAAAATGAAGCCAAAGCCAGCTTGAGCTTTACAAGATGCGAAAATTTTTCCCTCGAAAGCTTAACCCTGGCGGTCCAGGCGTCTGTCCATGCTTGCGAAGGCTGCGGATCCTAACAAGATTTGTCAGGACAGGTTCAAAGTCTGCAAAAGAAAAGTAATAGGAGCTTCCAATGAAAAGGTGAAAAGTGCGACAGTATGAGCTGCTTGTAACTAGTCCAATCTCTTGGGGAGATGTTTCGGGAGGCATAAGATTCCACAGATCAGCGAGACTTCATTCGTTTGTTCTTTTGCGATTGTGATGATGGGAGGGGAAGAGGGGATGCGATCAGAAAGTTAAGATAAGGAATAAGAAGACCAACGCAAAAAATATTTGGGAAGGGGGGACAGAATGGAAACCTCATTATTGCGCGGCAAAGCTGACGAGTTGTAATTTTGATTGCCTTCAATGCCCGGGACAAAATAGAGTTAGCCTCGATACAATAAAAGAAAGCGGAGCTAGAAAGTCCGAAATAAGACATATATATAAACATCTTTATGGTAGTATTTTTTCATCTCCTCATCATTTCTTTTGTCTTTTGGGTGAAACTATGTTTGGCAACAAAGTCGCCCAGAGGCCTTGTTATCGGTCACATCTAATTCAACCTGAAGCTGTGCTATGATCTGGAAAAAAAGTTCGGGACGTAGGCAGTTTTTTTTCTTTCTACCTCAAATAAGTTCATCTTCATAACTTGAAACATTTTTATGGGTTTACAAGATGAGAGATGTTGAAATGGTGTTTCTTCTTAAGTCCAAACAGCAGTTTCAGAATTCCTTTGATACTATCCTTTTGTTTTAAGTTCAACATATAAAGCTACCACTTGAAGCTTATTGTGAATATATTACATTTTTGAAGGTTTTGAGCTATGTAAATGAATTAGGCGGTAAAAATATTTCCCATACATTGCATACAATAGTTTTCAAGAATGTAATGAATGTTTGTCAGCGGCATTTTAATAATCTAAGTAGAATATATTTCTTAAAAGATGCTTTTTAAATCTTTATTATTATCATCTATATCTGGTTTAAATATCGTCTCCATCTTTTGTTTACGATTATCAGTTTTCTTCTAAAATGGAAGCGGATAAGTGTATGTATCAAAGGCAAATCTTATTTTTTTGCAGTACTGTTCGAATAAACTGGGGTTTCTTTTATAAAAAAAAAATAAAGTTCTCCATAATGCACTTGTATTCTCAGCATAACTAGTAAAATACAACAGGCAATGCAAATTTATAGTTAATTTTTGATATTTTCATGAAGAAAGAGAGGGGCGAACAGAAATAATCCGAAGTATCTAGACAGGGATAAGAATAAGTTGGGCGATAGAATTTGATAAAAGCCCGAAAGTTTGTCGTACCTAATATAAAATTTCCATTTTTTAAATACCTTTCGATCAAAGGAAGGTAGTGTATATAGCAATTTCCCCTTTTTTAATTAATTTTTTTTTTTATTTACAGTAGACGTGACAGACTGGTTTTGCCAGTCTACCACGATGTTTTGCCTTTCTCTTTGCTGTTTCGGAACCTTTTATTTTCATAAAATATATATGGAGAATTTATCTTTCAGATCTTCCTGCACAAGTCGGCTATGCAGCACCATGCAAGGGAAATCCACCGAGGAGAAGTGAAACCCCACCAATGCCAGCAGTGTCTCAAGTCTTTCTCCTCCAATCATCAGCTAACGCAACACATAAGGATCCACACGGGGGAAAAACCCTACAAATGCTCCTATTGTGACAGGCGCTTTAAACAGCTTTCTCACGTTCAACAACACACCCGCCTACATACAGGTACGCTTTCCTTATTTCTAATCCAATTAAAAGGGGTTGAGATCTGACAGTTTAAGCTGCAAATTGATTTGATTTAGAAAATCGTCTAACCGTTGACTGAGTGATTATATGATCACAAGGCTGAGTGATTTTATGACCACAAGGCTGAGTTATTAGGTCTTGAATAGGCAGTAAGGTATAATGATACATCTTTGCCATCGAATAAGATTAAAATACCTTTGTAAAGCAAGAAAACCTTTAATTTCAATCCAGCTTGGACACGTTTTTAGAAGGGTAAAAATTTCTAAACAACGAAGATCAAAAACAAACAAACGAACATCAAAAACAAACGAACTCAATGCTTATTAAAACTATACTTTTATCAGTCAACAAAAAATTCTAAAGGTGTTTAACATCAGAGAAAAGATGCCTTCATATACAATTTATTAAGAAAAGCGACTCAAACTCAAATTACATATTAAAAGAAATACGAAAACCTTTTTCTCATAGGTGTGGCTACATGGTTGAGTTGCGAAAGTACTTTTCAAAGTAATTTAGCTGTTTAATGACGTGAGATACTACAACATGTTTCCTATAACGGTAAATATGATAAACGAAAGCTTTTGCTATTTCTTTAACAAAATGACTTTATAAATGTTTCAATAATATAATATTAGTCATTTTGGAGTACTACTGTACAATTTTTAAAGTGAAAAAAGTTTTCTGTATTAATACATGTATTAAAACTAATTTTATAAACTGAATAAATTTAAATGAATTTCAATGAATTATAAAGAACTTGAAACATATTCAAATAAATTAAACTTTTTTGGGGTTCCAAATTGAACTTTTGACCGAATTGAAATTTTTGGTTACTGAATTGGTTTCAGCAAATTCGTTATACGGTAAATGAATTCAGTAAATTAAAAATAAAACTTAGCTATTACAGCTTTAAAACGAATGTTGCGCTGTAAATGTTTTTCTTTGACGCATATTCAAACATGCAACGGAGAAAAATTTCTAAATTCTTTTATTTTACGAAAACGTCAAAATTATTATTGTTATTGAGCAAAAGAAAAAAGCTATATATCATACGGTTAATGATATTAAAGTTGTTGATGACAAAGTTTTTAAGATTTTGTGCTCAACGAAAAACATTTCCTGTTTCGGATCAAAACTTACATTATGGGAGAAAATGTTCCTCTTCATTATACACCAAGCGTTGGTGATAAAAATCGCAAAAAGCAACATTTATTATTTTTGATGAAAAGAACTAATTTAAAACATTTCAGCCAAATATTTTCAGCCAAAGTATGTTTAAAAATTATGGCGAAAATAATTATTAAATTGTATCAATATACACGGTTTAGCTGTGATGTTAGCTGTGGTCCTTTTTTATGATTTTATCAATAATCATCAACATTTTTCTTTTAGTCAATTAATGAAAAAAAAGCAAAAGAATAAGTAAAATAATTGAAGGCAAAGTATTTGATAATAATATTTCTGTTTTGTTCGTCAAAGTGCAACGGAGTCATTTTTATTCCAGCAAAACTGAGAGGTTTTATAATTTAAGCAAATTTCAAAATTCAGTGCATATAGTAAGGTGCTTATGAATACTCACTGTAAATTTTGAATATTACTACCATTCTTGTTGTGTGCTTAAGACTGGTTATTAAAATTCTGAAACTGAACACAAATTTAAATTGAGTTGGCTATAATTGTGCTTCTTTATCCCAATTTTTACTAACAGTGATAAATAGTTTTTTATAATTTGAACTATTAATGATTAAAAGTTTTTTCTTTTGATTATACTATTAACAAAATTAAAATGTTGTGAAAAGTATCTAAAGTGTACTTTTGTAGCAAAACCAAATGCCTTTGAGCAAATAATCATTAAATTATTTTTTCATCTTATATGATTTATACATTTTTGTAATAGAAATAAGCTTTAAATTTCGTCTTCCAATACATTAGTGTTCTTAAGTTTGCAAATTTCTAGCATCGTTAAGATAATGTGATGTAAGTAATATTCTGCTCGAAATTAGGTTTCAACGATGGCATTTCTAGGGTTTAAATAATCTGTAACTGAGATAAAATTTATGGTTTTGAGTTTGGCCAATAATGGCAAATATCTGTCGTTACCCAGCAAGAGGGAGAATTTTAGCCAGAAAAGTGTCTGAAGAGGGGAAAAGTAATTCCTTTTCCCTACCTTGAGAAATAAATGATAAAGAACAGTCATCGCCGATAAGATTTCTTTCTCTTTGACGTGGTTATGTCACTCCCGAAAGACTACTTACACCAAGCCATAAGATAACCGTCTCAATTATCGTAACAAAAACTTTAAGATTCCATCAAAGATCTCTCTTTATTCTCCTCTGTTGAGTAAACGATTGAGAAAACTTTAAATCCGATTCTATTTATGTGGTTAGATTTTTCTCTTTCAGAATAGTAGTTTTATGTTGTAGGATTAAGATGTGCAGAATAAAGTGGTTTTTAAAAAGTCTATGCAAATGCGGATTTGTTTCATATTTTTCTTCGCTTTTTTGCAAAGTATAAGCTTGCTTTTAGAAAAAGAGGATATCACTTGAAATCTAACCCTTTCTCAATGGTCTTTCCAGTCAATTTCGTGAATATAATTTGGTTTCATATTTGAAGCATTATTTAGACGGATGTTTTTATCTTTTTATAACAAAAATATTTTTAGGCACATGATGATCATTTATGATTTTAAAGCTTATGTTGCTGAAATATGGAATGTTTAATAACGACTTATATTTTTAGCAACGGAAATGTTTAGCTCTATTTACTTTAAGTTCTGTTTTTATTTTATTTTCTCGAATGAAGAGTGAAAAAAAATCTTCTTTATCATTTCTTTCTTTCGATTTGTTTTCAACATCTCAGTTACGTTACAAAATTTGTATCGGAAAATAACACATTAATGTCTCATTTAAAAAATTAAATAAAAGCGCAGGATTGAAATTTTTTGTAATACTATTGATATTTAGTTGGATGTTTCCCATCTAATAGTGCATGGTAGCATTTCTTAAACCACCTTTATTATAAATGAGAAAAAAACGGAATACCCCTCCTTCAAAAAATCAGATGCAAGACCACCTCTTTGAACAAACATCCCAAAACAGACTGACTCATTAGTTTTTATTACTCGTTGCTAAACTTTAAAAGTCTAGCAAATTCTTCATTGCTAAATTTTGAGATCAAGGTATATAAAGGATTTTTCATTTTATTATACTGTTTGACTAATTGTTACTGTTTGACTGTTGCACAAAAGATTCAGAAAAGTTTTAATGTTAATAAAGTTCTCTAATTTGCGTAGGATAAAATTAAATATGGGACTTTCAAATAAAATGCGAAGAATCACATACAGAAATACATAACATCACATTTATTACTTAGCTATAACTGGTTGCTTGATTAATTATTAGAGAGCATTCGGAATCTGTCGCCATTAGGAAGAAGGTGCCTTCGGATACAATTTATTAAGACAAGCTAATCAAACTTAAATTCCATTTGTAAAAGTATACGTAAACCTCTTGCTTAGGTGTGCCTACATGAGTAAGTTGCGAAGGCCTTTTCAAAATAATTTAGCTGTTTAATGACATGAGATACACCGTGTTTCCTATAAAGGTAAATATAATAAAAGACAGAAATCGTTTGCTATTTTTAAGTGATTTTATAAATATTTCAATAATATGTTAAGAAACTAGACATTATATTAGCCATACTAGAGTACCGTATAGTTTTTAAACTGAAAAAAGTTTTCCGTATTAATACGTACATTGAATTTTATAAAATGAATAAGTTTAAATTAATTACAATGAAATATAAAGAAATTGAAACATTTTCAAATAAACTTTTTGTTTCAAACAGACCTGGTTTCTGAATTGGATTCGGTAAATTAATTATACGGTAAAGAAATTCAATAAATTAAAATTTACTAGCGGGCAAGCCCGCCAGCTGAGCGGGCTGAAGCCCGCTTTTCATTGCTTAATCTTCATGAGTTCCCATTGTAATTTCCCCGGTATTCGAAAGTTGGACCGAACTACCAGTGTTCAGCGGTTTTGCGCGGACTTCCCCCGCTTTATTCACGTTTGCATCGAGAAGATACTGCATACACGTTACACATGCGTAAAATCACGAAAATTCCCATGCACCCAGCCGGCTGGCCGGGATTCGAAAGTTGGACCGAACTACAAGTGTCCAGCGGTTTTGCGCGGGCTGCGCCCGCTTTATTACAGTATGCATCCTGAGAATATACTGCATATACGACACACATGCGGAAAATCACGAAAACACCCCTAGAGCCAGTCCGTTGGCATTTATTCGTAATTTGGTCCGAACTACCAGTGTCCACCGATTTTACCTGGGCTGCGCCCGCTTTATTCGCGTATGCATCCAAAAGACACTGCATACATGTTGCACATGCGGAAAATCATGAAAACATACATGGAGGCAGCCCGTTCGCCGGGATTCGAAATTTAGATCGAACTACCAGTGTCCAGCGGATTTGCGGTGGCTTCGCCCGCTTTATTCACATATGCATCCAGAAGATACAGCGTACACGATACACATGCGTAAAATCACGAAAGTACCCATGCAGCCAGCCTAGAACCTTATATGTACCTAGAACGTTAGATGGCCTACCTTTTCCGAAGTTAGCTTTACTTATTTACCAGAGAACACACTTTTATAACGCTATGTTAGGCTCAAAAATTCGAAAATTCGTTTTAGAAAGGTACTTAAAATTCTTCAAGCATATAATTTACTATTAAACAGTCTAAATTTATTTTTAATTTTATAAAATTCTGAATTTATTTGTAATCTAACATAAAAGTGTCGACTGTATTAAATTTAGTTTGTGCTTGCACGAACTAAAGTCCTTAGTTATTACAAATTGTTCCTCAGTTTAAAATTAAAATAAAATGAACTTGTAAATCTTTTTAAATAATTTTATTGCATTTCAGCACCATTGCAAAAAATAAAGCACGAGAAGATTCAAATATTACCAATTGTAGGAACGACTACTGACATAACAATATTTTTTGATAGGTCAAAACTAAAATATGGACTGTGCGAAAAGGCAGGATATTACTTTCAGCTGCTTCAAATGTTTCCAAGTGTAGATAACTTACTAATTCAGAAGTCAAACAACAAACTTTTGTAGATAACTTAGTTTTCAAAGACATAAAATGAAATAAATGTAACTTCAGTTCCTGTTCTTTCTCTTTAAAAAAATACACCCTGTACTATTGGCTTCTTCGTGTAATTGCTGTTGAAGAGGTGAAACCACTTTTACAGTAAAGCTAAGTCAGCCTAATAGTTATTTAGATTCAGAAATATCATGGCTACATTCGTCAAATAAGCAATACAAATTGTAGCATTTGCAAATAATTTACCCATAGGCGAAAAATATTATTTATTTAGTGAATTTTCAGATTAAACAGCAGTTTCTTCCACTGTTCTGACAACAAAATTGCTTTATGTTTATACTTTCACTGTAACTCATCAAAGTCTGTAAAATAAAAAATATCAGCAGCAATTAATTGGGAAGATGAAACTGTACTATGCGTTTTAATTTAAGTATCATTCTTACAGAACCTATATATCCTTCAGTCTTTTAAGTACTTATTTTATTTATATATGGGTAGAAATCACTTTGTTCGATATGATGTTTAGTGGTACCAGCTTCCATAGCACTGACGTGGTAGTAATTCGAATCCCGAAGAAGGCACGAATGCTTTTTGTTGTCTGTTACCCTTCTCGCGGGTGCAGTATCTGTTTACCCTCCTCACGTGGTTCGCTCTAGGAAACTTTCTCAGCGATGAAATGACAAATTCACCAAAGGTTATATCATTCCCGATTAATGCTTATCTTGATTCTCTTTGCTTAACAAGAAAATGTCCGGCCATTGGTGAGGAGGAGAAATGCACGAATGGAAGGACTCATTAGTTGATGAAAGGCTCATGCGTAAATCAAATGTATCATTATCATATTTAATGTTAAATTGGAAAAGCGCGATAGAGTATAACGCCATTAAAAGCGCGTTTTTCTGAAAATATTATTCTTCGGAAGAGCTTTAATATATACTAACAATACATTTTGAAGGAAAATGTTCCTGTTTCAAGTAAAAAAATTAAAAGTTAATTCTTCACTAGAATTGTTAAGATTTTGAGCCTGATTATCACTCACCTTAGGTTATTATGGTTTAATGTGACCTAATATTTTTACGATTTTACTGTAATTTATTTATGTAAAATGGTAAAACAGCTTTTAAAACGGTCTGGAGGAATTAATTATCTCTCAGACAATGAATTTAATGTAGCTGAGCTTATTAATGCTATGCGTAACTTACACTGAGAAAAAGGGGATAATTTGATAACAGTAACTTTTAATGTGCTTAAAAATTGTTTATCATTTGTAAAGGTTTCTGCAGCCGAAAATGCTATGGTCTTTTTCCGTCCTATGACAATTATAAAATGTATGAATACTCGTATGAAAATAACGTATTTTCTCTCTCCTTTCCGCTTGACTTCTTTGTTTAACTAGAAGCATGTCCGAAACGCAGTCGCGATGTCCGGAGTTGAAATCCTGGCGAGGGATTTCATGAGTTTCCTGGCATCGAAAAACCTAATGACTCTATAGTTTAAGATTAGCGCAACCACCAGTAAATCTTCTATACGGTTTATTACACTGTATTTATTTAAATTCAAGTCATCTTTTAGTGATTATAGTGAATTACAAAACAGCCAAACTAACTTTTAACTAACTTTTAAACTAAACTTTTAGTGATTATAGTGAATTACAAAACAGCAAATAAAGTTCATGCAGCCACAACTTGTGGGTAGCAAACTAAACATAGACTTCCGTAAGAATGATACTTAAAGCACAATATTTGCAAACTACAAATTTAAAGCTTATAAGATATTTTCTTCCTCCTTTCCGCGTGCCTTCGTGGTATAATTGGAAGCATACTTGACGCGTATTCGGAATGTCCGAAATTCGAGTCCCAGCTTGGACGTTGCACAGTTTTCATGTTTTCAGCATGACTCTACATCCTATCTTAATTTGAATACTATTAACAATTTGAGCTTCCTCTGACCAAGTGAGGCACCTGGAACGATCTAATTCTACTTATCGCATATAATTTTACAGTTTCTTCACCAATTATAACACTTAACAAACCCTGTGATAGTCCGGGTGAAAAGCAGCCCGTGGCAAGTTTAATCTGTTGTATTGTTGTGACTCCATCACTAAAAGCTGCAGTTAAACATTCGCTCTACTTAAACCGCTTATTTTTGTTTCCCGAATATTTCATTTACAGGATTTTCAAACGAGCTTAAAATCGTGCAACCGAAATAAATGTGAGATAGGTTAGTATGAAAATTAAACTTAATTGGTCAGAATGGCATACCTAGAATTTCATTCTGGGGGGGGGGGGTGCTATCAACATCATAACGTAACACACCGTTGTGCAATTGTCCTTAGTTATTATAATTTTGCTATTTAAAATTTGAATTTAATCCAAAAATCATAAAGCTGCAATTATGTCAAGTTATTTACATTATATGGCATTCTCTCAGTTGTATTTTTATTATCTTGTTATTAATAATGTAAGTTTGTTAAAATATCAATCAATAATGCAAAAATACTTACATTATACTATCAGGTTTAAAATATTTGTAAAAGCCTCCTTTTTTAATTTACACCAGATCATATATTAATGTTCATTCTGCGTTTGGTTTTTTAAAGAATGTTTGAAACTTCTTCTTCATTTAGAGGATATTTTTATATGTATGCATCAACACAATCAGTTTAAACGCATTTCGCATGGACTAAATGTTTTAGATATTTTTTTAGCCTAGAAAACGATCTTTCCAAAGTATACTTGGTAACTGGTAATGTTATTAATATTTTTAACATTTTTTTTAAATGTTGGGTAAAATGTCTTTATTGCAGATGTTTGAAGCTTCTATTACAGATCACGTGTTTTGCTCTTCATTGAAAAACTATTTTGCTCTGATGGAAAACAACTGATATTCGAAATTAGCATTTGCTGGATTCAGTTATAATATTGAAACAACGTGTTTTATTGTTTCCCAGTTGCTGAAAAGAAATTTCAAATTCTTTTTCATAGATTTGCTTCAGAACGTTCATTGAAAATGTATTCTGAGTTGTCACTAATTTCTTATACTTCTCTTAAAATATCGTCACTTAATAGAATTACTGCAGCGAGATCTATCCATTTCGATTGTAAAATTCTACTTATGGTTAGGTATATAAAAATATTTTTCCATTTGGGATTAATGCAATAACAAAGTAGAATATTTTAACAAACTCGGGTATAAAAGCCCCAGAAAATGATTCTTTATGAGGCCAGTTCTCTGTCTAGTGCAGGATACAAAAAGTTTAGTAATTCTACCATAGCTATAACAAATTCTTGTCTCTCTATCCTACGCGTGGGACAAAGTTTTTTTTTTTTCCATAGATTCTCTACTTAAACATGGGATCAAATTTATTTGATATACTCTCTTGCAAAATAGAATTTCTTTTCGGGATGTTTATAAAAGAATAACATTTTTCTATCATTCCCATTTAATTACGAATATCTTAGGTAGGACTTTCGTTAGAAATTATCAAATTAAAGGAGTGAAAAGCGCAGTGCACAAAGAAGACTGAAGGAAATATTTCTGCCAGTTTAGTTACACGCACTTGAATATGCCGGACATGGCTCGGCACCATCACAGCCATGTATTTTAAATTTAAGCCTACTGATATCAAATTATTTATAATGCATAATCAGCCAAGTCTTATTCCATGTCGCTACTACAGGGAGGAATTGTAAGAAATGTTCTATTAAAATAGTTTTCAAGTTCTTCCACATATCTCACACAAATCAAAAGACTATTACTTTCGTTTTGGCATTTTGCGTCGGACTCATATAAATGTCGGTTCACTTTTCAAACTGTTGCCACAAAATTTTAGAGTCCTGAATTATATTTGAAGAAATTAAATAAGGAAAAATATGCATAAATGTATGTATATTTCTCGCATTGTAATAAAACAACGGTATTTTTATCGTGAGTGAGTTTCATTCTTTGAGGGTTCTGTTGGCAAAAAAAGAAAAATTTCTTCTTTTAATATAGGGATTAAAGCATTATTTTTATAGTAGAAGAGTTTATCTAAAACTTTGTATGACTTTTCTTAAGTTTAAACTTTTGTGGTGTGGAAACTACTAACATAAAAAAACTTCTTTTTTTTTTTTTTTTTTTCATGAAACCAAATTTGCAGTCCTCCGCCCCCCACACACACTTCCTTTGCTACAATAAATCAGTATTTTGTATCACATTTATTTAGGCAAATCTATCCGTTATTAAAATTATATTTCCGTTTGCTTTTGGCTAAAGGGTTTTTACGAAGAGTTCCTCAACATGCTTCAGCCGTATAGTTAAAAAATGGCAATGAACGTTATGATTTCTAATTCTTTAGAGACTTTAAGGACTTTAACTCTTTAAAGATCTTTAAAGACATTGCGATTGTTCTTTAAAAAGATGGATTTGTCTTTCAGACCAAAGCCATTGTATATTAAATCGTTTAAAATACATACCTTTCACTGAAGCTCATTTATTGCATTTTCTTTCAAGCAAAAGCAAAGTTTGTTGGGTGACCAAAGATACTGCATATGAAACCGTTTTAAAAACATTTTCATCATTACGGACAAAATTATGTTTTAGCATTTATGAATGTGAATTCTCTGATTTTTTCCCATTTCAGCATTTTTTTCCCACAGAATAACATCTTTTTAGGAGGAAAGAAGAAACCTTTGATCTAAAATTTGTGGACATGCGCTATTTATAAATCAGTCAATTATATAATTACATAAGACGTTAATTTACTTTCAAAATAAGTTAACGTTTGATGCAGCTAAATCAGTTGTTGCTAATAAATTATTGCATTTGGAAGATTTTATATTTCCTTTTCATCAAAATCATTCCAAAAATGGGAAATAATTTTGGGCAAATTACTTTCTTAAATTGTGTTAGGAAATGCCGACGACCAGATGGTATGGCATTTAAATTCTGCAAATTTATAGCCTGAACATTGACTCTGGAATTTAATAATGTAGTGTTATGTTAATTTTAATTTTGTTCCGCATCTTAAACTAATTAAATTAACTTCAATATTAGCGGAAAGGAACTTTAATGTCTCTTAAGGTTATTGAATGCATCGATAGATGGCGCTGTTAGGAAACTCTTTCCCTGTTTCAAATAAGTAGCTGTAAAAGAAAATGAAACTGAACACTCAAAAGCAAACTTTAATAGTATTACTTAAAGAAAGGAATGATAAAATAGCTGTTAAGATAAAATAACATCTTGCTTTTGTGAATGATTAGATTAATGAGTAAGTCAGTATATGTGTATAGGGAAATAGGGAAGGCTGCGAGTCAAAATAATGTTTTTATCAATAAGATAGGTTCAAGAATATACCACAGGATCAGGAATACAAACTCTGACATCCGGAGAGGACTTTTGTTTCGCCTCCGGATATCAAAATAAATGTCACACCACATATAGCTCCTCTTGTGTTTGGCTTGACCCTTTCCTGTAGTTATTAATTTATTACGTCTTTAATTTAGCTTTCTCTTCTAAATATTATAGATTTGTAACTGGGAATAAATTTTACCTAGTCTAAGTTATTTAACTCTTCTTGTGTTTGGCTTGGCCTTTTTTCTGTACTTACTAATTTGTTACATATTTAAATTAGCTGCGTCTTCTAAACATTATAACTCTGTAACTGGGAATAAATTTTACCAGTCCAAGTTATTTCGTAAGTTATTGTTTCCTCTTTGATTATACTTTACTGCCGTGATATACAACACTTCATAAAGTTCATTAAATGTATATATAATTATAAAATATATATGTAATTATGAATAGTTGTATAATTATAAAATATATTATTATAAAATATATGGGTTCCCTCTTTTTTGGTACTTCTACTAAGTTTATATTAGGAGATAATATAATCTATATTTTAGTAAATTAATTATATATATATATATGTAATTATAAATTTCAATAATTCCTCCTCACCTATTGTGATGAAGAGGTTTTAAAATAAAATAACTTTTCAGTGAAATCTGCCTTTTGTTAAGATTACGCACCGTACGTATGATATTAAAATTAACTACAAAAATATTGATTTCTTCCTATATTTTTTCCTATTTTATTTCCCTCTTTTAAGAAAGGAAAACGGAAATCAGGAAAATTATACATCCTAATTCTTACTGACTTAGATTACATGTGGGAAAACTACGAAAACTCGAAGAAATCAGCCCGTTAAAGCTCCAGAAATCAAATCCAGGATAAACTCCTAGTTCTTCATAATCGGTTAAATTATTTAGAGACCAATTGCGTTTTAATAGCTTCTTGAAATTAGAGGGTTAAAAAATAAATAAAACTCAACTCGAAAAAAAATTAATCTTCTCTTAATATAAATGAATTATTCTACTACAATTCAGAGCAGAGAGCTATTTCAACTAAAATATGAGTCTCTGAATCTTTTCAAAATGCTAATTTAGATTTTGAGTTCTTGAATTAGAGCATCTAAATGTGCGCATGTGTTTGCTAATTAGATAACAACTGATTGACACTGGGAGCTTTAAAAAAGAAGAGCGAGAAAAACTGCTAAACGAACAAAAGCTTTAACCAGAGTTTTAAAATTGATAGAAGTCGATCTTTTTCACATACAGCTAACAACTTGCTCTCCACGAAGAGACAAAAATTGATAATCAATATCCAGGCGTTCACTCCTGTAAGTAAGTGCATTAAGATGGCTATTGTGTGCTACGGCAGAACTCTGCGACAACTTTAATTTTTTCCTCCTTACTTCTACTTCTTTTTTTCCCTTCAAAAGTCTAAGCCCGACTCTTCCCCTAACCGCATATTTTTCTTAGTCACAAGAGTTGTAGACACTTTTAGGGAGTAAACTAAAATTGCACGTTGCTGTATTTAATTTGTGATATTCATCAAATTAAAAAGAGGTAGATCCTAAAGAAGAAAGAATCAAGTTGCCAAAACGTAAAAGAAAATCACGTTAGTGTCAAACCAATCGCAATGAAAACAGTTTTTTAAGATATATTTGCAACATATTTCAAATGTGAAGCTTTCGTTTGATTAAAAATTCACTGTATTCATGCGTAATTCTCAACAGTATTGTACTTGCAAATGTAAACAATACTTACGTTGTTAGAGGCTAATGTATACACTCCCCTTCCATTATACTTAAGAAACATTTTTTCTTCACATTTTCCGACAGTTCTGAGAAAAGATTTTTATCTCAAACTTGGTACAGTCATTAGCGCAACATTCTTAAATTTTTATGACTCTTGTGTCACTGACTTTCAAACTTAAAATCAAAAGTCGTAAGATATTTGTTTCTTATAGCAAGTAATAAAAACTCAATCTTTAAAAAAGATTAAGTTTGACTGTAATAAATCTCTATCGCTATTCTAGGACTATAAGACTATAGCTGGTGTTTTGATTTTCTATTAACTGTGTAAAAAGTTTAAAAAGTAAAAGGAGCGAGGAAGGGAAAAATTTCCCTATGTTCCGTGTATAATTTATTTTAGACTAATTTCGAATAAGATATAGATTGGTGTTTTATTACGGCAAGTACAGCATGTCTCCCTATCTTATGAGGCATGGCTTCGTGGAGGACTTCCTAACCGAGTAAGTAATATAGCCTTTAAATGGACAAAAATTTAATTTTTAAGTTTTTCTTCAAACGCAAAATAAAAGCTGTGATTAGGGTTTTATTTTAAAATTATTTCATAGTTATTGAAAAAACAAATTTTGAATACACCTCATTCTAAATTGATGAAATGATGAAGTTATAACTTTAAAAATTCTTATTTCACAACCTAATTTATACCAGAACGCGTCATTGCAGTGGTATATTTTTCAGTAAAGGTGTAGAGACATTAGGTATTTTGGAAGCACGAGAAGTGAAAAATGAGCTATGCCTTCACCGAGATCGAACCACGGACCTCTGGAATCCTCTCCCAGCGTGCAGACCACCACACCACGAAGGCATGCTAGGCGGGAAAAATACCTTATAAAGGAATATAAGTAAATAATAAATATGACTGCATCCTTTTATTATTCAAGCGCATTATAAAATTTAATAATCGCCTGACTTCTAGAAATTTAAAATTAAGAGAAAAAAATTTCAAATATGGATTTTTGCATTTTAAGAAAAAATATTCATAGGAAATGAACGATAATAATATATATTTCAAATATAACTCAAGTTTAACTCAAATGTACTTGCTCTTGTTTTAAAAAAAAGTATATTTCGATTATTTTTCCATTCTCTTATGTATATATCACAAAATTTATCTCTTCAGATTCCTAGCAGTTCAAAATAATCTTTCGAATATGCGCTAATAATCCGACACTTAACCATTTTTATGACATAATAAGCTGTCTAAATCATTCTGAAGCTTAGTTTTGAATTTAATCGAGTTCCAAAAACTTTAAATTTGAGGGGAGTTATTTTTTGTGATTTTTGAATTTTTACTTTGAGCTCATCGCACGCGTTGACTCATGCGATTTTTTTTTTAACTGCATTAGTGTGCTTAACATGAAAAATTCACTTACTGGTGGATGAAATAGCTTCAAAATCAATATAAAGTAGCAAACATAATAATTATTTTAGTATTGTATTTGTAATTTCATATTAACTTATCATGTATCTGTATTGTCTGATTTATTTAACTCTATGTTACAATTTAAAATATATTAAATTGGAATATAAAAGTAAGTTATTTGAAAAAGCTTACTTGAATAAAAACATCTGTAAACTGAAATTAACTTTTGAATTTATATCTTTTTGTAAATGTACATCCATGTGTTAGTCAATCACCCCCTCCCCGTTACAAAGACATAAAAAAGTTATGCAGCATTAAAGTAGGTTTAAAAATGTCTTCGAGGAATAAAATACAGTCGTCAACCGTGTCTTAAGGGGGATGGAAATCAATATAAAAACATCAAAATAAAGAACTCATTATATCTTAAAATTATTCCACTTTTACGGCAAATTATTCAATTTTAAAGCCCTCCGCAAAAATGACGGAGCTTTCAAATTGGGAAGAGACTGAAAACATTTTGACGGATATGTTAGACTCTTGAAAAGTTCAGGAACACTGTCACGCCCTGATTCTAATATGTGTCGAGATATGAAAAGAAAGAAAGAAAAAAAGTAACAATTGCGAGGCGAAAAGAGGAGAACCAAGAATATTCACTGACATGTAAAGTATCTTAAAAGACGCCAGACTTGACAGCTATGCCTGGCATGTCTCAAATATAAGTGGCCCGACCGTTGCAGTTGACACTTTTAATTCGACAAAATCGGTGAACGTTTGAAGCAACAAATATAAACGGAAGATGGGAAGGGGAAGAAAAATCTCGGCAAAACACGTCATTGTTCGAATATTTAATGTTTGCGTGCAGTTCTTAATAAATGGCAATTAAGTCCCCCCCCCCAAGAAAAAAATAAAAGTAAAGCATTGCGCATAAACAAAAATACGTACTTATTAGCAATACTTAAAAGCGAAACCTACGAAGTTTCAGAAATAGAAAAAAAAAAAATTGTCCCCAAAAAGTTTCGTCCCCTGAACGCATGTAGAAAATAAAAATCGAGTGATAGGTCACTCGAGACAATCCCTAGTTGAGTCAGAGCCCTCCCGCGCGAAAATCCCAATGCCTTCCCTCCCCGTATACGACAAAGATATTAGCGAAGGCAGGCCGGCCTTCTTATATTCTCGTTAAGAAGACTGTCGCAGGCACGCTGTAAGAAGTACATCGACGGTGACCCCCAGGGTTTGGAAAAGCCATCCATTATACTCGATCCTGACGGCTGAATAAAGGCGCCCCCCTTGCCCGGGTGGGGGGGAAGCGCAGAAATCAATGCGCCATTTACTATGCACGGGCATCCATCATCGGCTGTCAAATATCTGTCACTGCTGTGATTTATGGCATGAGTGCTGGTCGCCTCTTCCCATTGGACAACGCTACCCACTGTCCACGCCCAAGGTTGCCACCGTCGAAAGTGGAAGCCAAGTTTCGCCATTTGGCATAGAAATTTCGTCACCTGCGGCGATATAGGCGCCCAAAACGCAACCGCTGTCTGCAATGTCATTAAAGAAAATTCTCGAATTTCTAAATGAAGTGTCATTTAAAAATTTGATTAATATGATTATGTCGAGAATCTGTATTTTAACTTGTGAAAAAATTATAGTTCTGATTTTTATGCAAATTAAAAAAGCGCTGTTAATTTTTTTTTAGAATTACAAATGCATGAAACACATGCATGTGTGCTTGAATAGTATATATTTTTGCTTCTTTCTTACTATCAAATTTCATGTTTGGACAAATTTAAAATTCATTAAACACTGGCGACATAAAATACAAAATTTACAATTGCCATCAAAAATTTCAACTCAAACAATCATCAGTTTTGTTCTAGTTCCTTTATATTTCATATTCCGTTACTCGTACTTTCTATGTAGAAAAGGAATAACTGCATTTTTATTTACATAAAACAGTTTTAATATTTTTTTATTATTTTTTTTTAAGTTAAAAAAATTAAGTAGTTATTTCTTTCAAATTTCTGATGTTGCTTAGATTCGGTTTATTGTTACACTACCGGGTATATATGGCACGTAACGGGAGGAAATAAAGGTGCCAGATTTTCAGCCAACATTTGCCTTAAATGAGCGATACATAGTGAATAATGGCAATCCCTTTCGCTACAAACCAAAATTCCAATGACGCCACAGACAGAATAGTGAGGGAGCGATCGGTCTTTCGTTAGATCTTCTTAGTTCTCAAAACCTTCGTGCTTCGATTTTGCTGGAAAAATGGCAACGCTCTTTCTCTTTTCTGACGTTTTCAGTGTACGTTTTTGGGGTCTTCAAAACAATTTGACTCCACCAACCCAAAAAAGGGAGAAGAAATGTACGAAGGCCAAAAAGGAAACTGATAAAAAAAATTCCTTAATTTTTTTTCCCCTTCAGATTTTTTTTTTTTTTTTTTTTTTTATACGTTTCAAGAAAGAAAAATTTCAGATCTTAGAGCGTCCTTATGATGCAGAGGTGCAACTGAAAGAGAATGGACATTCCTTGCATTATGCTATTTCTGGGAAAGAACAGGGGGGGAAAAGTATATTATAAACGGAAGGGGAAGGAAAACTCAATGTTCAGACGTGCATTAATATTTTGCCAGCTTCTGCAAATGATATTTTCCCATAATTTTATTATTATCGGTACGCTGGCCGGTATTTTTTCACGAATTTAAATTTTCTTTAAATTTATTAAAGGACTTTTTTTTTTTCATTTGATTTTAAGAAAATCAAATTTTTGATACGTTTTACTGTTTTTCAAACCATACGCTTCGGAATAATATTATTTAATATATATAAGTATCTCAAAACAACGCTAATATAATCTAAAAGAGCAAGGTCGTAAAACTCTAAAGTATACCCTGGATTCGTTAACAGCATACAAATAAGTTTTGAAATTAAAAGAGAGGAAATAAGCAAGTTTTCGTTATTTCATTACACTGGTGACATAATTTTTTCTTAAAATTTTGCATTCCTTTGAGAGGGCTCAGTGTCCCTTGTGTGTATGTGCATTTATGCACAGGTACACAAAAAGAGGCAATAATTATCGCGATGTAAGTATATACATCTTCAAAATTTAGGCTAAAATGTACTTTGGAATGGCAACGACTTGAGGGAAAACTATTCTTCAAGTAGCATTTGTGACTTGAAAAAGAGTGATCCTATTCCTGTCTTCTTTGAAATGCATATATTTTGATCGATGAAATCAAAGCAAATGTAAAGCTGATTTTTGCCTATTTTCAAACTTTACATTGGAGTGCTTCTCTTTCATGGATGTATGAGAACAAATTGCAGGAATTCTGTGGTAAATGATACGAATTTTCCAGTACTACTTTAATTTTTTTTTCATAATAATGTTATTCAATTTAAATTAATATTTTAAGAGACTTTATTACGGTAATTAAATAAAGGTACTCTTCCTATTATAGTCCCGTAGTTCAGTGATCAGCATATTAATCCAGTAGTTTGTAGACTCGGGTTCGATTCCCGGAGAGTGCACATCTTG
The DNA here is from genome assembly GCF_044657685.1 of Stegodyphus dumicola. NCBI lineage: Eukaryota > Metazoa > Arthropoda > Arachnida > Araneae > Eresidae > Stegodyphus > Stegodyphus dumicola. The sequence continues at coordinate 74,158,370 of NC_140780.1, forward strand.
TATTCGAGAATTATTCTCTCTAAAATTCGTAATGGCTGTACATTGTCAGTTCTCTTACTGCTTCGGAATTCCACTTTTTAAGAAAAATTTTAGTAAAAAAGTATGCGACATTTTTCAGTCACTGTAAAATTTCTCTGTTTAACACATTGTTTTTAGAGATTATAATAGACATGTAAAACAGCGTTCTCTTTGAAGTTTACTAGTCATTTATTAAAACTATGCATCAGTATCTCAACGAAAATTATTAAAAAAAACCACGAAAATTCCGTTAACATATTTCCTTTGCAGGTATTTGATGTAATTCAACTTTAAGTGCCTTGACCATGTAGCTTCAATTTCGTCAAGCGGTACCATATATTACACTTTACTGGGGTAATGCAACGTGCTTGTGCAATTCGTTTATGTGCCATATGTAATGCTTCAACTTCACGGAGCTCTGAAATTGTATCACGTTTCGTTCCTTACATAGCTTTGAGGTCTTTTTAAGAACATCAGGAAACTTGTGCTTTGAAAAATTACTTTATACAACACTGATATTTCAACGTAATTTTGCACATTACTTACGTTTCATGATACTTTATTCTTAATTTAAAACTTGTATTATGTCTATATTTGTTCCTTCGGTAAGAAATATTAATGTAAGTAAATTCCAATTGCAAAAATGTGCAGTTGATTGTTTTATTGCCTGAACAGAACGCCTCTTTCCATACACAAACGCTAGCTAATTAAGATTCTACATTTTAAACGCTGACCCGTCCCTTGAAGAGATTCGAACCAGTATCTGCTGAACGGTAGGCCACAGCATTGTCTTTGCACCATGCCTCTGGAGCTATTCAGTTAATGAAACAGGAAAGAAAAAGTCATTAAATTTTTTTCATTGATTTCATTTTGCAAAGTGATGCGAGATAAATTATAAGGTATTTCTCCCGTATTCTTAGCATGCCTTCGTAGTGTATTGGTCTGTACGCTGGGCGCGTATTCCACAGGTCCGTGGTTCGATTTCCGGCTAGGGCGTTGCTCATTTTTCACCACTCTTGCTATAAAAATAACCTAATGACTCTACAGTGGCCCCCGAAGTAAAAGGGTGATGGATGGTGATTCTTCACATCCAGGATTTGGCGATTGGGTCCCCTAAAAACACCCAGTCGCCCTGTAAAAGAGGGGGTACATAAGGTATTTATACCGCCTTCTTAGCATGCTTTCGTAGTGTAGTGGTCTGCACGCTGGGCGCGTATTCCAGAGGTCCTTGGTTCGATTCCTGGCGAGGGCGTTTTTATAACTCCTGCTATAAAAATATCCTAATGTCTCTACAAAATGTTCTGCACCTTTTATTTCAAACCTTCTTATTTCATTTAAATTAGTGAAAAAATGCGTAATCTTAACTAATGATAAAGCTGTTAAACCGAAGTTAATACCCGCAAAACCCCACATAGCCAGGTCTTTCCAGATAAAACGTTGGAGTACTAGTACTATAACTACTAGCACTTCTCGGATTTAACCATTTAATCACTGATCGTCCTGGATGTATTAAAAAGAAAAAAGGAACTCTTATATGCTGATTTAATTAGATTGATATATATCTATAGATTAGCGCTGGTGTTTATTAACATCGTCTTTCATCTTTTCAGTTTTTGATCTAATTTTTGTGAAATATAAATAAGCAAATAATAAAAGAAACTCTGTTTTATATTTCGTCAATCCATATGTTCTGCAGTTCTTAAATTTTGGTATTATCCCATCCATATAATATATTCATATATAGCTGCATCTGTATATATTTATACACACAGTGTGTATATGTGTATGTAAACGCTTGCGTACAAATTCAACGTAAATCTTAAATTTTGTAATATTAATCAAGAAGGCCATTATATGATTTATTGTGCCATATTTTAAATATGGAGCTAAATTCTGATAAACAAAAATAAGGCTTCTCTTTAAAGAGGATAAATGGAACGTTTTTAAATTTATAGCAGTTTTAGAAGGGTTTTCATCTTTATTTTATTTATATGAATTTGTTGTGAACATTAATTGCTGTTTCGTAAAATGTGGATCACCTAATAGAGCTTAAGAATATGTTCACTGCCTTCTGCATTTATGAAAGGCCTTACATGCACTTTTTTTATTGTCGGGCGACTAAAAAAATTATAGATGCCGCACCCCTTTTGATAAATACCCCCATCACGAAACGATGCCATTAACTACGGAGGTCGTTCTTATTTTTCCACCGGAAGCAGAGCGACCTGCTGCTCCGCTACATTCCTCTTCACGCCCCCTTACGCACACTTCATCAAACCCACTTTACCTTTTCCCATCCAGCCTTCGTTTTTCCCATTTGATAGCTAGGCGAGATATCCGGATCTATCCTCTATCAAAACGCTCCCTATTTGAGACTTGAGCACCTTTAACGCGCGCAGATCTCTTTTTCCCTCTCGCAGCCGGCCGGTCGTTACACAGTCAAAGCTCCATTTGTCACACCAGGGAATTCCGCGCCCCCTCCCGTCCCCCTCTCCTCCATCGGACTTATATTAAGGGGAAATTTTACCCTTACAAAAGCCCCATCTATTTTCTCGCCCTCTAAAGTTGCATAAAAAGCCTCACCGACGCTCATTTACTTCGCATTTAGTTGGCTCATAACTCGATGATGCAATTTTTAGCCTGAATTGGAAGCCAAAGTAAGCGAGGAATAGTTTTTTTCCCCCCTGTTATTATTTCTAGTGACATTTCGTTGTCGCGTTTCCTTGAAAGGAGTTACGCATGCGCAAAACCATTGCGTTAAGATAAATAAATCACTTCTGAGACGTTATAATAACAATTCGTTGTCAAGAAAATATGTAAATACGTTGAATAAAATATGCGGAAAGGTATAGGAAAGTTTGTTTTGTAGAAATGCGAGATATGTAAAAATGTACTTCCGACTATGAAACTTCGAAAAATAAAGTATTTGTTAAGACCTGATTACCGTCTAGGCCTACAAGTTAAATGTTTTACGAAGTTCCTAACTGCTCGTAATATTAAATTTCTCTTGTGAAAACAATGATATTGGACTATAGAGGCCTCTAAAATGTTGCCTGTGCTTACGGTCGTAGGATCTCTTAACCGAGCCCTAGGAATATCCCAGAAAACGAAAAAAAAAAAAAAAAAAGGAAGAAAGAAAATCAGAGACAGTATATAATATAAAAAATTTATACAAGCATTAAAAAAAATATCATTCTGTTATTAAGATACGAAAAGTACTTTTTTTAAATAATGGTACATATAAATTCCAGAACACAATATATATATATATATATATAAACAAAATTTTAGAAATTTCAGAGTAAATTAATGAATTATTATTATACTGCAAAATCAATTAAATAATACAGGGATAATAATCAAATCACAAACTAAATAAAAAAAAGTGTTCAGTCTTCTAATCGCAAGTGCACATATATCAAAACTGAAAAACAACACGTCAATAAAGTATAATTAATGCAACATAATATACCGTATATACCCGCGTATAAGTTGATATATGTTGTCGAGATATAAAAAAACAAATATTGTTGAAAATTCGGATTATTTTTTTTTTAGTATGTGGAATAATTATGAATTACAAAGTGAATCAGCCCTTCCCCAAAAAAGTCATCCCTATATCATCATGGTTAATATATTAACAAAAACTATGACTGAACACTGATAGAAATACTAAAACTGCTCTCCGTGAGTTTGTAAAAAAGACTGAGTCCCGTTTATCAGAATCTCTGTCCGTGTGACAGCCCATTCTCCTGCCCATTTCTTTCATCATGTCTTTTAGTGTTTTTTAGATATATGTAATTTTTAACTCTCTTATTTCAATTTATGGCGCAGCAATAGAAATATAATTGAGGAAGTAATTTGAGAACAGGAAATCAACGTTTAATTTTTAAAAATTTTACAAAACGTAACTCTCCTAATTTTTTTTTTTTTTTTTTTTTTTTTTTTTAAATTGGGGGGTCTGTTTTATGTGTTGCAGCGTTTGGGTGGATATTTTGTTTCGAACTTCTGATTTTTTTTTTCCTTTATCGTATTTGGGTTTTTTTTTTTTTTTTTTTTTTTTTTTCCCCGTCTACAATAGGAGATGGTGGCGAAAAGAGCTGGTAGAGCCGGGTGGTATAAACATTGTTTTGTTTTTCTTTTTTTTTTAATCCGCACAATTTCGCATGCAGTACTGGCGCATTTATCTTTTTATCACTTTTTATCCGCAGTGGGTTCCTCCTCTCTTTTTCGTCGCGGAGGGGAAGATTTCATCTCTTTCCATCCTCGGGAGTTTGATTCGCCTATCTCCCTAACTAATCCCTGACTGAGACTCTCGCTCCCCGGCTGAATCCAGGGTCGGGCAGCTGGAGCCAACTGATGAGGTCGCCAGTGAGGCGCGTCAAGTGCTTCGCCTCTTGCATCAGCCCGCGCATCAATCACGGGCCCATGACAGTGACACGGAATCTCCGCGGATACGTATCACACTTCCGCAGGTGGGCTCTTCCGGTTTTCCCGATCTTTTTCCTCCGGCTCCGGGAACTATTTTTTCTCGCATTAATCATGGTCATGCATATGTCGTAAAGGCCTCACCACTCCAGATTACTCCCAAATTCCTCTACTGAAGCACTGATGCTCAATCGAGAATATGTTAAGCCGCGGATTTTTTGCTCACTCTTCGAGTCATATGCAAAATACATGGAAATGCGCTACCGCTGTCGTAAGAAGCGTTCCTCCGTGTCGTTTATTAACCTTTCTCCTTTCTCTCGTGCCAGCCGAATCGGGGAACCCTGCGATGCTCGTCGGCGATTCCCAACTTGTCATTTATGAGCTCGTTAAAAATAATTTTAATCACGGAGATAATTTTATTACGTTGAAGATACTCTCGACTTAGCTTTCGCGTTTTTTTTTTCACGAAATAAAACTAATGTCTTTAGTGCGAATTGAAAAATTACAATTAATTTACATTAGATGACCGAAAAAAAAAGGGCTGCCCAAAAAAATTATGCCGCTTAGCTCGATTCGATGGTTAACGCTTAGTTCTAAACAAACGACGGAGTGACCTGAGCTTAAGATGCTTGTTAAGCATAATGGCTGGAGTCAATTATGCCCATGCTTTATCGTTTCTATTCAATATGAAGCTAACTTTTGAAAAAGAAGTTAATTAACTATTATGGTTGATTATGAGCTCATTAAAAGATTTTTTAATCGTGTTTGTGGGAGTTTTTTATGTTTATTTCGTTGAAAGTTTTCAGTTGATTTTTCTTTGTTCTTTTCATTTTAGAAACTGAAACTAGCAAATAGTATCAATTGATGAGCTTTCAAATTAAGGGCGGCTCGATTAATTTGGGGGAAAATTATGATTTCGCTTGTCCCAAAATAAGTAATAATTATGTTCCAAACTTAGAGTAAATCTATTATGTTTAGATGAAAAGACGTAATGTTTTGTGATTTCTTCTACACAGGTTGACCAATAGCGTTTCGGACATGAAACGTGGAATGCTTGTTTGCTTGTTAGTTCAGATGTGTTAGAACTTATTAAAAAGTTAAAAGCTTTTGGGTATTGCACTTTAAAATGCTGTGCACACATCACGAATATCTGATATGAATGCTTTAGTAAATGCAGTTTTATAGTGTTACTCAAATTCTTAAAGAGCCTATGTTATATACTTCATAAAATGTTTATGTTGGCAACTTATCATGATTCCTATTACTCTTTCATCAGTCTTCGATAGCTGTAATCTTGTATTTCCCTCAATCTTGTTAAAATATTATGGAAACCTCTACTTATATGCTATGAACTTTTAATAAATATTTCATGAGCCTTTCATTCGCAAAAAGAAATAATTGTGAAATGTTTATTTTTTGATCGAAGTAGGACTTTATGCCCAGAAACTCGGGTGCATTTATATTAGTTCGGTTCGGTTTATTGGTTACGGCAAAGCACACTAGGGCTATCTGCCTAAGAGGAGGGATGCCTTCGAGGAGGACTTTCTGAGGAAAACTGTCTCGTATATACGTTACACAAGGGAAAAACCACGAAAACGTCCGTGCAATCAGCCCGTTTTCCGGGATTCGAACCCCGGACCGAACTACCAGCGTTCAGCGACTTAACCGCTCGTCAGCTAGTGGACCTTACTTTATAGAGATTGTCTGATAGTTACTCATAGTATTTCCAAAACTCTAGCATGCAATGCTATCCACATTCACCCAGTTTCTCTGAAAAATGGAGGGGTCAGAGAAGAAGATAAAATAATAATGGAACAGTTATAAACAAATGTATATAATTCTTAGCAATTAATTAATAATCAGAGCATTGCGAAGTCTCAGATGTAATGCTGACAACTACACTAGTCTATCTTTTTATAGAGTAACGGAAAGGTCTTAGAGTTCAGATCGAAAAATTGTTGAATTTTTTAACCACATCCAGTAAAAAAATTATATCTGTTTAAACTTGATATCACAATTATTTTCCGCGTAATAATCAGTACACCAAGTACTTTTGATGGTTAGAAGTAGCACTTAAGATTCTTTTGTTTTACCGAGCCCACTGTAGCTATTTTTTAAGTGACATTTGTTATAGACTGCTTTATCAAGGTAAATTTTAAAAAATACGTATATTTTTTACGAAGCGAATTATTACAGATTTGGTTTAGGAAATTTCTATAACTCATTATTTCTATAAGTTCTCCTTTCTCGCCGAAAGATACTTTTCCTAATATTAGATATTAAGATATGGACTAATAAAGAGCTGCAAAAAGCTATGACAATCTCCTTGTACAAGTAGTATGTCCTTTATCCATTAGAAACACAAAGCCGTTGCTGACCTGTACGCTTAAAATACCGACCTCCTTTCTACATCCTTTCTACTTCCTAACAAAGAAGCTTCCATTAGCCTTCTAGGACACGTTGTCTGCAATAAACTGATACAATGCATTTGGGGATACTGCACCTGTTACTGCATATCTTAGAGGAAAGGAAGTAAACAAAATCGCAATCTCGGCCGTTTCGGGCAGTTGTGGTCGTTTGAATGAAAGGTTGTCTAGGGCGTTTTGGCCTTCAAAGGGTTAAATGCAGAAAATAATAGCTGTTGCTTGCAGAACTAGTTCACTGATTTGCCCTTTTAATTAAAAACGTCTTTTTGGGTGCGGTCTTTGAAATTAAGTTTTCATATCAAAGTTAACATTATTTACTTGTTTTCGATTATACGTATCTTGTTTCCTCATGCTACTAACGTATTTTAACGAGCGAATATTTTTGCAGAAGTACACTGAGTAATTTGTATTACAATCTCCCTTGTGAATGACTAACTTAAAACTCGTGATATCCTGAGATTTTGATTTCTTAAGAATCAGTGAAAATGTTTCTACTAAAACAACATCACAAGAAATGAAAATCGTTACCTAGAAAACAACCTCAGTATTGAATTTTCGTTACATCTAATTGGCCCCAATAAAACGCTAGAGACCCCCCCCTACATTTCTACTAAAAGTAACCGACAAAATTAAATGGCATATATTTCTGTGAAACTCTCTTTCTCTTATTCATATGAATTAAAATACATCACAAGAGGCTTCATTATAGAAATAAATCATTGATTTATTTTATTCGCATGTAGGTTTTGCCAATCGAAGGAAAGAGCAAATAGAATTCTGGATTATCATAATAAACATATTTGCTAACGATATTTTATATAGGCTGTCTAAATAGAATTAGCACGCTAATAGCCTTGGACGCATATTCAATTGATGAAAGTCAATAAACATCTGCAACATCAGAGCCCTTTGAAATGTATAAGTTTTTCTCTTACGTGTAGAATTTGTTTTTTCTTTCTAGAAATCATAATGAATGTCGCATGATATCCATAACAACTGAATGTTTGATGACAGTATCTATTACAGAACTTTTTAAACACTGTTGTATTGTAACGTATAGATTAAACGTTTGGTAAACAGATAGACGCGTTATTAGACAAGTCCTTATCTTCAACTTTTAACCTTCAAAACGAATACATCTGTTAAAGAATTAAATTGCGTGAATATAGAATGCTTGGAAAAGAATATACGCTTGGGGCGTTCGAAAAGAAAGTAATCTAAAAAATGATACGATATTTCCTAACAAAATTAATTATTTTTATTTTAATAATGTACTTCTTATGTACAAAATTCGCAAATGTCTGCAGTGAAACATTTTCTGTTCAACTCATCGCCACGGTTTATTTCCTAAACTACCAAAATTGCTGTTGTTTATTTTTGTAATGTTGTGAGTACTTTAGCCTGTATCTGCAATCCACTTTTTTTCTCCTCGCTTGTTCAAAATAAATCTAATGCCCTTCCAAGATGCTCAGTCTCGGTCATTTAAATCGATTTCTCGGGGTAGTAATTAGAGGTGGGCAGGCGGGTTACACTTTTTGCCCGAATCCCCTGGTTTAGTGAGGATTTACAAATGGGGAGTTATTTCGATAATTGCTTACTTTAGCGGGCTCGTCATGCGCACAGCCCAGATCAATAATAACCCGATGATGGAACCCCAAGCTTGATTGCGTATTGAGCTGGCGCGGCTTAGGACCCGGGTCCTTTTTTAATGGTGTTTTCGTGGGTACTTCTTTATTCATCATCGCGTCCTAGGGTGAACTGGAAGCTATAGGTTACCCCTGAGAAATTACGCCATTAAACTCGATACCGGAAGTAGGCTACCTACGGAAGTAGGAAGTAATACATATGTGCTTGCAGTCACGCGATAAAAACTCTTAAATCTGCGTGATAAAATATCGATTCCCGTTTTCTTAGACATTATATTTGAATCCGATCGGAGGGGAAAGAAGTGAGAGAATAATAATATTCTGGAAATGTTTTATGAGGTAGCATACCATGTCTCGAGCGAAACTTCTTGTCCTTCGTATGACATTTCTATCGAATATTTTTTATTAATCAGAAATCAAAATTTCTACTCGAAAATAATATTTTCTTTGGTCTGTGACTGGCCGAAATTTCGAGATCAGCTTGTTTAACTTGTTTAGCTCAAATGCGTTGTAGGGCTTATATTTATTTTAACTAACATTTATTTTAAGTTTAAACTATCTTTCCTGTCAAGCCTTACTTTCCCCTGGAATTGCCAATGCCAGAGTATGTAAATTTTAGTAGAACGCGCAAGGATTCAAATTGTCAGCGGAAGTAATCTGAGTTAAATAGAAGGGAAACGAGTTCGAAAGTGTGCTTTTCTTGCTTCACGAGCGTGGAGGTGGCTAGTTAGAAATTGAAGAACCACGCGTTTCGGCCTGTGTGCTTGCCTCGGCAGATTGTTAAATCTTTCAACGTAATGTTCAGAAGTTTGCTGAATTGTCAGCGGTATCTTAGAACGCGGTTAGGTTAGTTACGTTTAGAGAGCCTCGTAGTTAGTTACTTGTTATTATTCTTTTTTGAGTTTCTTATTTTTATTTTACCGCCGGGTCGGCGTAGTTTGTGAGCGTCAAGAGCACGCATCTGTAATTTCTAAAGTTGAATAAAAAGGGATTTAAACCCTTCTCAAGACTTTGTATACTTTCCAGTTCATAGCAGTCACCATTATTGTTGCGTGCAGGTTGGAAGCGCGCAACATTACAGCGTGTAAATGAATCGATGGAAGAATAATTGGTATCGATGGCAATAGTTTTTTATTGGCAAGTTAAAATTTATTGTGAAATTTTTTTTGTGATAATTTTATGAAGATAGCAGTTTTTCATTAGGAAATTTGTCAGGTAAAAACGTAAAATTGTAAATAAATGCTACTTAAGTACAACAGTTTGGTGTCTAAATTCAAATTCCCTTTAAATTATGCTATGAGTAAACTAAGAATTAAACTTATGCTGCAAATTATTTCTGTGCACTATTAGAAATAAAATCAACGTGGTTAACGATGCTATTATTCTTATATCCCAGCAGACTATAAGAAATCACTAGCGAAATAACAACTGCGTACTTCGTGCACTATTGTTCCCATTAAGATTTCTGGTGACCATTTGTGCAGAAACATTCTAGGAGATGGTAACTGACTGCACCATGTCTCTCTTCTCCTAAAACCAGCATTCCAAGAATACTTTTGCATCGACAAATTTTATGTGCCACTGTTCTGCTCAGAAAATGAAATAAAAAAATCCATCCCTTACCCAGCATTCGAGCCGAAAACCATTGGCGAGGAATCGCGTCATCTAGTTGTAGAGATCACTGGGAAATTTATTTTGAAAGCATGAGACGTGAAAAATTTGCAACGCCATCGCCGGGATTCGAACTCCAAACCTTCCTCTTACACTATGAAGGCACGGTGTAAGAAGAGAGAGAATACCCTACATAATCACCATACAGAATGAACGACTGACGAAAGCAATGAACATAAAATGAATCAAATGTAGTGATAGAAAAATGAGTTTATCATCGTCGCACTTAAACAGGTCAAGTTTTATTATTCATGCTTCTAATTAAATAATAATTTATTTTTATAAAATTGAAAAAAAGTATCATATTCTTTATGATTTGCTGTCTTTAATAGAATACTAAATGTAAAGGTGATCGGCTGTACAACTAGAGCAACTGAAAATGTTGTTGTTATTATTACTGGAATATTCTAACAGTTGTCATTATAGAATTGTACTTGCCTTCTAATGGCATCTTATCTTTGCGACTGTGATTGAGTTTAATGTTTTATGCTTATGTAAATTGTATTTCTCTAAACAGATATAATTTTAAATGCTTTTATTCTATTCCGCAGAAAACGGTAATTAGATATTTGTTTTCTAATTTTCTGCATATTAAAAAAGTACATTAAATTCATAAATATAATACACTGAAATAATATCTGTTTTTGGCTAAAAATTTTTAAAATGCATTCCCAAAATTCTTTGTTTGAGTATGAAATACCATGAAAAGTTTTTATAGCAATAAAAGTTTAAATAAACAATGGATATATACCATAGTTACTCTAAAATGCTGTCGCTAACAGTTGAGTGACACATCTTAACGTTCAAACTCAAATGTTACGGTGAGCACTGAGTGTAATAATACTAAAATGCGGGTCCATGATCGGCTATAATTTATGAAAATGCTGCTTTTCTAATTAGGGGTTTAAATATCCTCTTCCATAATTCAACGAAGTAGTTTTAATCTATTGAAATCGAAATCGCTTCAAAAGGCCACTGAAGTTCATCGCTGTGACGTGATTTGAATCGAGCTTCATTAATTATTCTCTCTGACACCAAGAATTGTTTCTCTCTTATTAAAATATGGGATACTCTAATATCTCAAGGGCACGTTGTTGTAATATATTTCGAATTGAACCTCTATTAATCAATCAGATGGCAAATAAATATTCCCTGCATGACTTTTTAAAAAACATTCCGTAAAGGCAATAGAGCTCCGGGAAATAATTTTTCCACTGCCAGTGCAATGCACGCGAATCATTTCGTATATTCCGAGATTTTAATGTATTATTATTTTCGGATATCACGCAGATGCGGACCATACACGATCCTTATGAATGCTTTCGTGGACATTGCTCAATTTTTCTAATAACTGCTAGAAAGAACGCTTTTAAGTTCTTAAACTCTTTTATTAACGAAATATTATAATTTCTGAGAAATGAGGGAATAAACAAAGACTTCCTTTTGTATTTGTAAGTGATTTCTTTTAAATTGAATTCATACGAGTCATCAATAAAAACTTCTAATGTGCGAAATAGATTTCTTTTAAAAGAATTAACTTTCTTCTTAGAACACTGCTGCCATCTGTTATCACAATAACGAATCACGATATTGGTTTCCTTTTTCTATATACGTTTCTTGATATGAATGAGATGTATTTAGGCGGCGTAAAGTGTAATTTCTAAGTAATGTACATCCAAATCATACTTTTGAACATTAAAGAGAGGAAAAGTTCTGAATAGACCGGTGTTTAAATATATTTAGAGTATATTAATATTAAAGAAATAATGAAAAACGAAAAAAGAAAATTTAAAAGTAAAGAGAGAGTGGAGAGGAAAATTATTATTCGTAAAATATCAACGTTTTCTTTAGTCACACGTCACTAATTTTGAAAGATTGCTGATATTAAGAAATGGCATGACATTAGTTCTCCATGCTTTTGTAGCTAAATTCTGTGATTTGTCATTTTAAACGTACCGATGAAATTTTTCAATACTTTGATGATACAAAATGAAAACTGGATACAGTGTTTTTAATATTCTTCTGTCTGCAGTTTGATGTAATAAAAATGTGATTTTCTGAAGTCACAGAGTTCATTTTTATGTTATCGTTGTCCCAATTTGCTTATGATTGCAGGTGATGTGACTAAAAGACAGCAGACGTTTAAAGAGCGGAAAGAGGTACTTTTGAAATACTTCTGACGACTTTCTTTTTTATGCAGAATATACTGCAAATGATTTGCTCCCAGTAGTTGAGCTAAACGTAGCTATCATTTGTCGGTATTACACTCCTAGAGACAATAGAGATAATTTTCGATTTCTCTAACGGAACCTTAAACATGTACGTTAGACTAGACTGGAGACCGGTTTGTGATCGCTGAGACACTCACTACTAGAATGATTTGATCCGCTAGTGATACAGATCAAGTCATTCTGACGATGGCCAGAATAACTTGACATATACCGCTATTCACTGCAATTTCACACTACGCATGATGTCTTTTTATGCTTACTTTCTGTTGTTTCCTCATTATCTGTAAAAGTATACAATTCATAGTAATTCACATTGCATTCATTTTTATTGGATCCGAGGCCTGTATAGAAATGTGTAAATCTAAATAAAATCTGCAAGTTACTATGCGTTTTCTAATAAGCGCAGCATTTAAATGAAAACGACCAAAAATATATATTTGTATTATTAATTACACTTGTGGATTATAAGCCAGTTCATAAGATCTTCTAAGTACGAAACGTTCATTCTATCTATGGCTTTAAATAATAACTTAAGAGTAGATTATCGACCAAATATTCATGATATGACGATATTATGCAAGACATGTGTTTCTCTTCTTTCGAGGCTTCGACCTCCGATGGCTGCCCATATAAGGATGTGCTTTTGAATCTAACAGTAAGAGTTTTTCAAGAGCGCTTCTAGTGACGTGAGCCCACATCCTGGCAAAACACCATCATTTAAAAGGCCGTCAAGCGCTCCTGAACAAAAATAGGAGCCTTATTGACAAAAGTGGTGTTTATTCTTCGAGAAAGGTAGGCCTTCCGTTTATTTTTTTGGGGGGAAGGGAACAGGTAGAAAGGGCGATGGTATCTCAACGTCGGCAGCTCCTTCCCTTAGGACAGCATCTATTATTCTTTCATAGATTAGCTCGGCACTTTCCGAATTTTTCTGTTTTAATTAAAGCTAGAGAGAGTGAGAGAGAGAGAGGAGAGAAAGAGAGAGATAAAGCGACTTATTCGGCACAAAACCCATCCGCTGGTGGATGGAAGAAAGAAGATGAAAAGCGGTAGTTCAAAGACAACGATGACGAAAAGACCCGGCGTTGTTTGTCCCTACTCTTTAATTCCCCTGTTAATTACTCCTGATCCTCGCAGGTTTGTAATTACAGAGTAAAGGGGGAGGGCCAGAAAGGGGACGGTTTGAGAGAATGCAAATCTCCATTATCCACTAATTAGTTCTATCGGTAGCTCCCCAGAAATCCCTGGCTGGGCTCTTTTCTCCCTGCTCTTACTTCTGTCTTCCCCGTACCGTGGGGGTGCAGCTGTTGCATACTGGCATTTTCTCGAAGCGGGCTTTGGTAAGGCATATCTCCTAGGCAACCGTACCAACAATGAAAGCGTGTTTGCTTATCCCTTATAAGTTAATACTCTCCAATTAACCGAGTCCGGCGATATTCAGCTCTTTTCTATCGTCACAGAGGTTTTACCTGGGCTTAACCCCCCTAACCCTTTGCGCGACGCAATAAAATCCTCGCCTAGTAACTAACTAACTAGAGCGCTGGGAAAGTGCGGGGTGTTCGATGGGGGATATTTGCAAAAGGATGAGCCCTGCACAAACACAGACGATACAAAAACTATCCGACGGAATTTTAAACTGGGAAACGCCAGGATCGACTCGACGAAGCAAACACCTACGGCAAGAGCTTAAGTCTATGATACTTTGTTCCACTGAAAAACCGGCGGAGGGGGTTGAATCAATAGATCAGGGCCGTGTTTATCAAAGCGCCGCTACGAACCGCCTCACTGCACACAACGCGCTTGGAAAGTAGACAAATATCTCATTAAGTGATTGCTCCGGCAATCTTCAATCGGAACAGAAGAAGAAAAAAAATCTTTGTAGTTTCGTCGTCACACATTCGACAAACATCATTTGAAAATTTCTCACGATTTTATGCCACTGTTAACGCATACGCAACCATGCGCGTCTACGTTTAATGGAAATTAACGGCGCCTTTGGAATTCGGAAGTGTTGTGCTCTTCAACCTCTAGCTTCCTCTATTAACCGATTTTCTTGCATTCAATTAAGATCCAATCAAAAAAGAGAGGAACGGCTTCTGTCAGAGCAAGATTTCAATGTATCAGCCGTCTTGTCCCGCCATGTTTAAATTTAATCTTCTAAATTAGTATGTTTCTCAACTTGTCTATTGAACTTGACATTGTAGTTGCAAAAACAGTCTCGGAGCAAAAACTGGCGCTCGCTTTTTAAACAAAATATATAAATTTAATGAAACAGTTTTGGGGATTGGACTAGTTTTATTTTTTTCTATCACAACTTCATGATGCCCCGCATGATTCATGTATCTGCAATTAGGAATTTGTGTAAGAATATTCTAAGCTACCATTCAGTGCCGGAACGATGACTATTAACTGGCAATTAAACAATCAAAGGTGTTGATTAGTTAGTAGTTGCTATTTAAAAATAATTCTCATGACCACTATCCTCCATATACGTACATATAAAAAATGTGTTTCTTTTATGTGTGATGTTACTTAAACATATAATTTGTTTACTAAACGTTTAAACAAGTGATTATAAACTGTGTTCTCATGCTAGCTGGTCTCTTTCAAGTGCGTTTCAAGAAAGATAGTAATCAAAGTCGATAAAAAAAGTAGCTGCACTGTGATGTGGTTGATAGTATTATATTAATTCTTAAACATTTTATCAAAATCATTCACATCTGCTTCTAATAGATATTATATGTCATGATTCGTATAGGCTAGTAGTTTTTATAAATGAAATTTCTTTACGCATTAGAAGTGCTTTTTTATTAAAAGTTCCAAAATCTCAGTTTTACATTGAATTGACTTTATTACAGGTGAAAGACCGTATAAATGCCACCTTCCTGAATGTGGTCGGGCGTTCATCCAGTTGTCCAACCTTCAACAACACTTAAGGAACCATGACAGTCAGATGGAACGTGCCAAAAATAGGCCTTTCCACTGCAACATCTGTGGGAAGGGCTTCGCTTCGGAGAGCAGTCTCCGAACACACAGATCAAAAGTAAGCATTTTATGGATTTTATTTTTTCACACATTTCTTTACCCTTAAATGAGTTTTTAAAATTACTTCATGATAAATCTGGCTTTCTAAAAATCATCTATCGCCGAATTGTAATTGAAATAAGCAGACCAGTCTTGACCTAGACTGAATAAGGCGACATCTTTCACATTCAGATGCGGAATCTAGGTCATCTTTCAACCATTAAACAGCGCGATAATCATGTAAGAAATTATGTATGCCTAATGTAGTCGAAGTGAGAAAGAGTCGATGATTATCTACGAACTTCATCAACGCTTTAACCAGCTAAGCTAAATGATTGAGCCTCCCAAAGGACCATTCTTAAATTGCTAGCATTAGATTGAATCAAACGAATTTTCTTCATTCTGGAATGAAAGTAACATTTTATAGTAAAAAAAAAAAGAGATCTATATACGTCCCTTCTTCTCTATGAAAAGCAATTTAATGTTCTGCAATGATATCAGAGGTCTTCTGATGCATTTGGCTCCTTCGGAATACATCCCGAAGGAAGAAATCCTTTTCATGGGTTACTCTGTACGAAGTTTAAAGTGTGTTCTTTCACACAAAGGCAATAAATTGCACTTAATTGCTGTCAGTCGGTCTGTGTGAGAGACGAGTATGAGAAAATTAGATTAATCCTAAAGAATGTATTGTAAGAATATTAATAGGGCAATGATTAAAAGCCTAAAAATGCCGGACTTTTACTTCAACAAAGTAACTATACAAATTACTGGTGCTTCTTACGTCTATGGGGCAAGAGACAAATGGTAGTTAAGAGAACAAATTGTAATTAATCAGCCTATTCTTTGCACAAACAAAAGCATTTTGCCACCATTTCATATCGAACTAAAGCTGATGAATTCATTTTTGAAAACTTTCAATGAATATGATTCCTGTTTTAGCTACTTATAAAATACATTCACATAAATGAGCATGAAAAATCTTAAAATACATTTTATGTAGTATGTAATTAAATTGTGTATTCTAAGTTGTTTTGAATGAGATTCAGTGTATAAAAATGTGTATTTATTTGAACACCGTATAAATGCCACAATATTTTTAGAATGGATTTGTTTATTAAATTCTAATATTACATAAAATTAAATAAATAGTAATGCATGGTTATTTTAATGTTAATGTTCATTAGTTCTTCCAATATTTGTATGGTTATACTACATATTTATAATTAATTTATATTACTATGTAAAATTCAACAGAATTGATGCCGTTTTTGAAATTAGCACCACAGATATTATCCAGAAAACTTATATAATTTTAAGGCACCCAGCGTTATAAAATGGCATTAAAATTAGTTGTTTTGATATTCTTAAACGAATTTATTAATCTTTTTTTTTTTTTTTTTTTTTTTTTTTTTATGTTTTATGTCCCAGAATCGAATGACTACAAATACTGTCGAAAAGAGAGAATTCTTCAGAAGCTCTGTCGATTATAATTTTGCATCCGCGATATTTTTTCAATTAATGATTTAACTAATCGATTATTATCTGTGACTCATTTAAATATTTTATTAGCATTAATCTACATCGTATTTTCGTTACAGTAGTTACACAAACATATAACAGAAGACATAAAAAGCTACTGAATAACAGAGAAATTAGCAAATTATTTACCATAATCATTAAGTGTTTTTCATCTTTATGTAGCCAACTGTGTCTAATTTTCAACGAAGCAATGATATGGTCTTGAATAATACGTATACTTATTCAAAAACAAATGAAATGAGGTAATAAAAATGAAACAACATTACCAGAAGACCGAAACTCTAACTAATACAAAACTTTAAAAAAGTCAATGAGAAATTCTAGAATTTAACTATAACTTTGAGGGAAGAACTAAGTGATTAATTAAGCCATTGACATCCGTCACTAACAGGCAAGCTACTTATACCAAAAAATAAAAAAATTAAAAAGGAAAGAAATGCGTTGTACCTAAAGCAAAAAAGTAACACAGGAATGAAGATATGGGTGAAAGCTATCTGGTCAATTTATTTTTCGGAAATTATACACAGAGATTTCTGTGCCTTTGGTTAAATTTGAAATAAATATTCAGAACAAAAGCCTAAAATACGCTATCTTTAAAAATCAAGAACTGGAACATGGGAAAACAAAACTCTAAAACGCATTATTAAAAATACAAGAAATGCCTAATCATGTAGCTGAAGGTCAAAGTCTGCTTCATCGCAAGTCCAAGCGAGTATAAAATATGATTTTTGCCTTCTCATTTCATGCAAAACAATAAAAGAATTTTCATAAAATGCGTAAAAATATGTACCAATAACAGCAAAATTTAGAAACTTTTATGAACCAATAATCGGCTCGGAGAAAGGAAAAGTCCCCTTAAAGATAGCTGCCATACTGTTTTGGAATAATTATAGTTATATACTAGAACACAAAATAATTCTGAGATTTAGTTGTTGGTGTCTTCTTGAGACGTAGAAAAAGATTTCGAAAAAGGAGTGGCGAGAAGATTTATATACACTGGTGTGCAAAAATTAAGGACGAGACGGTTTTTTCAATATAACTTTGTACAAAAGCTTTCCAAATCAACACGTTTAATACCGTAAGATACCCAATACGTAAGAACATGAGTAATGTAAGCAACACTTACTAAAAGAGAAATCAGAGGGATAAAAAGAAGCTTTATTGAAAAAGTAGCATGGAGCGCAATGCGACTGAAGGCCGAAACATCCCTGTGATGGGTGTCCAGCAAATAACATCCGGTCTTTAATAGGGGATATGATCTCCCCTGACTGCTAGGCAGGTTTCACAGCGTCTGCCCATGCTGAGAATGAGGGTGTCAATGAGTTGTTGAGGCATTGCTACCCATTCGTCTTGCAGCGCCAATCGAAGCTCCGGAATCGTTACTGGTGGTAAGGTACGAGCTGCCAAGCGTCTGCCTAGAAAATCCCATACATGCTCGATGGGATTGAGATCCGGAGATCGTGCCGGCCAATCCATACGTTCAATATCCTCACTCTCTAAGAGCTGTTCGGCAGCTACTGTGCGATGACATGGTGCATTGTCGTCCATGAAAAGGAACTGCGCACACATAGCGCACATATGGAAGAAGAATCTCGTTACAATAATGGGTCCCGTTGACTGAACCTGCGTCGAAGATGTGAAGGTCTGTACGACTACCAAGCCTGATGCCTCCCCAAACGAGAACACCGCCACCTCCATACCTGTCCCTTTCAATGATGTTCGAGGGATGATTGCGGCTTCCCCGCTCTCTCCAGATGAGTATGCGATGAGAATCGCTACTCAGAATGAATCTGCTCTCATCTGTAAAGAGTACTCGTCCCCATTCATTGTCTCTCCAATTCCGGTGTTCCCGGCACCACAGAAAACGCCTTCTCCGATGGGCAGGCGGTAGAGGTACACACCGTACAGGGCGTCGTGCAAACAGACCACCACCGTGCAGTCTTCTGGTCACGGTAAAACGCGATATCGGTCGTCCAGTCGCCTGTGTCTAGTGATTTCTCCCGCTGTCTGCCGCCTGTTTCTTCTGGCCTGTAAGGCAATATACCGGTCATCTGCGGATGTGGTTCCTCGTGGACGACCACTACTAAACCCCCGGATAGCTGTTCCTGTAGTTTGAAATTGTCTCCAACGTCGTGAAACGATGCTATGAGCAATTCCGAACTCTACAGCCACACTTGTCACACTGCGGCCTTCCTCCAATTTCCCGATGATTCGACCTCGGGTAAAAGCATCCAGATGTCGTCTAACAGATTGATTATTCGCCATTTCTCGCTGAGGCAGCAACTCGGTGTGATTTTAACTGCTATACGGCGTGCAATCTCTTTGCCAGAAATACTGATCTTACACCGACAACATGCTTTATACTACTCAGACACTCCCCCATTACGTCTACCTGCATATCTGCGCATGTGATACCGTACATCACCTTACTTAATCTCCTGATTGGTCTTTCTGTCCGCTCTGCCTCTTCGTTCAGCTGATATGCTAATTTTTCGACTTCGTCCTTAATTTTTGCACACCAGTGTATTAGGCCAGTGGCACAGGTAACTGAACAATAAGAAACAAACAGTAACGTTCAAAACATGAATGAAGTCAATACAAGAGTGAATGAAGTAAATTTGCACACACACATATACATATATATTAGTATGCTCTAGCAATTGTGTAAATTATTTTCCATCAATAGCATTAAAGATTGCGTTTTTTCTTACTTGTTCTAGTAGATAATTTAATTTACTTTTATAAAGAAATTTTATTTCTTGCTTTACAGCTTCAGTGCAGGTATTAGGCCTTTTTAGTGCTTGGATTACTTAATTACCTTTTAATTGTTCTTTGGAAAAATATAGTATATCTATATCTTTCTAAAATGAGACTAAAACAAATTTATAATCAAGGGGGTAGAGCTACTTAAGATTTAATTTAATAGAAATTTAAATTCTGTAAATTGGAAGAAAAAGATTAAGATTAGCATCCTGGAAAAGTTCTTTAAATTCAGTTTAAAATAGTGAAGCAAAATTTTATAACAAAGTAAGATGCAAACTGAAAAAAAAATTTTGGAAAAATTTTAATAAATTTTGAAAGAATTTAAAATGAATTATAAGGGAAGATTAAAATTAATTATTAATTATATTTTAATGCTTCAGATCGACTCTTCAAGAGGTAATAATTTAAAACATCACAACCTGAGCAATTAAGGAGTGCTGTATTCACGTTTCGTTCCACTTGACTTTTTGAACAAAATTTATTTAAAATTAAAAGGGAAAAGAAAAACAATTTCTATACAATTACATTTACACCCACTCTCAAAACGTCCAGCGATTGCCCCGACGCGATCTCGATCTAGACCTCCCCCCAAAAAAATTATTTAAAAAGGCAAAAATAATAATAATAAATATAATTTTCAACATGTCATGACATATTGAAACTAGAATTTTTTTTTTTTTTTTTTCATTTTTGTATTGTTTGTAATTTTATTTATTTTTGTCGAGACTGAAATACCGTGAGGGTAATCGCTGGTTTTTTTGAGAGTGTGTGTAAATGTAAATTGTATATAAATTGCATATTATTCCTTTCCCCTTTATTTTTTCTTTTATTTTAATTTTGCTCAAAACTTCAAGTGGATATATATTCTAAATTTTCACAGATAAACGAGGCATCGTTAAGACATAAGTATATTTGCGTGATATTTTATTATTCCGGTTTTCAATGGCAATGTTTTATGCAATATTTTTAGGTGTAAAAGTATCTTTAAGACAATTTATTTTCTACTGTGAGGTGTTGTGCGATTTCGCAGTTGTTTCATTTATACTTTACATTCATCAATTATAATTTTTTCAAACTATAATTTTTTGGTCATCTGGCGTTATGCTGTCAGAAATACTTCAGATATTTTAGGAAGAAAACAATCAAAGCTAATTGCCATTACCTGTTAAGGAATTTAGATTTTAATTAGATTTTAACTTGCAATTATGTAATTAATAATTACATTTAATCATATCATTTATAATTCCTTTAAATAATTCTGTTTAATAATGTTGAAACAGTAGTTTTAAACTTTTTTCATTAGTGATATTTGGTTGCCCAAATACTGTAATGCCTTCTGACTTAGCTAGACGAAAATCTATTTTGAAAAATCTAAAAAAAATAATATATTGTATTCGGAAACCTCCTTCCATTGCAAACGTAAACTGCGCAGTTTTTTAATTTAAAGCTAATAATTAGTTTAATGCGTTTTCTCCATAATGTTATTGGATGCGGTTTATAAAAAAGGCTTTAGGAAGGGAAAATACCAACAAACTTAATGCAAAAATTAACGCTTAAAAAATTTAGTTTTGTAAGTAATGAGTATTTTTAATTAGTCTCAGATGAGACATAATGAATTTAAACTAAAATTTCTCTGTGCCTACAGATATTTGTCATGTCGAAATTAAACAATCAGTTTAATGAAATGCGTAATTTTGATTGCTAATGTATAAAAAATGTGAGTATCTTGTTACTCTATGGATCGTAATAGGTTGATGCTAATGAGTTTGGAATATAGAAAAGGCAATTTTAGCGTCGTTAAACAAGATACTAAGATACTTATCCTGCTTGTATAAGACGTCAAAATTGTCTTGCAAAATCCTTTACGGTTAGCATTAAAAAGGAGGTAGGGCGTTTCGGATAACGGCTTTTAAAAGATAAAATTAACATACCAATTTCGGAAAAAAAAAGGAAGAATACAAGGTGCAACTTTGCGTTTCCTGTTCCCCCCCTCATACCTCATTATTTGTGTACCTTTCCTCGTGTAGGTTCTCAGTTATTCTTCAGAACGTTATAGAAAATAGTTGTGTTACGTGTATAAAAGAAGATCAGTAGAAATTTAAAATAATACGATCACTGGCACGAACTTGTAAGCTTTATAAGGTATTTCTCCCGCCTTCTTAGCATGCCTTCGGTGGTGTAGTGGTCAGCACGCAGCACGCTCGGCGCGTATTGAGGGCATTGCCCATTTTTCATCTCTCCTGCTTTCAAAAAATACCTAATGTCTACGAAGTCGTTAATTAAATGTATCTCTTCCTTTCTTCCCAAAAAAATCACAAGAGATCGTCGAAGACTATTTTAACTTCCCTGTTATTCTTGGTAATTATTATTTTAATTCACATTCACTTTTAAAATATTCATATAAAACCTTTATATCATTACCTAGATAATCTGATAATTAAGCTGAAAAATTCAATCGAAACATAACAGTTAATTTTCAAAACGTGTTAATGTTTATATATATATACTATATATATGATGAAAAAATGCGACATGAAAGAAGGAGATCAAAACTTAACCCAATTATGCGGTTTCAGCTCTGAAGATGACAGAACTCAGCAAACATAAAATTCACTTCAAAGGTTCCTGTAAATAAGTCCAAATAATAAACTATTCATTATACCTTAATAAGTTAAACACAGAAAGCTCTACATCGTATGAAGGAAATTAGGGAAGACATTCGAGGAAAACTTTTGTGGCTTAAATCGCCCTTCAGTGCCTTTATTATGTTATTTCTATCATATCCTCTCGAAATTTAGGGAGAAATAACGGAAAGAAAAGTTGTTTGTTTGAGAATTAGCTGTCCTCTATTGATCAAAATAGTAGTCGTTCTTAACTGCATAGTTAGCCCCATGAAATTATTAATTACTAATACTGCTTCAAACTCTGGACGAAAGGTAAGGAATGTTTGCATTTAATTTGTTTTTTTAAGCATAATGACCATATTACTAATTGGACCATTTACTCTAAAGGGACGATATTAAAAATTAAATTCTGTGTATACGAAATTCTCCCGGGCTTAAATGGATGTCTTCCTTTGCGGCGGAATACAGGAAATTCAAGAGATATCATATGTTTTACGTTTGGAAGATCTTTGCAGTGGTTGATATGCCAGCTTCACTTTAACGAGATATCGTACAGGCACATGATGAATCATCCGAGAGAACCGAAAGTGGGCCCTCATGCATTTTACGAACCTATAGGCAAGAGCTTAGTCAACTATGAGCACCCCTCAATAGTTGATTTTCAACCAGTTAAAGAAAATTACCAATCATGGAAGAGAATCATGTTGTTAATCTTAGTAGAGATCAAAAATATCTCTGAGATGTAAGTCGAGCTGTTTCTTCTGGTAAATGCTCAACGAATCTGGCGACGCGAAATTCTGGCGTACTTTCTGATACAAGATGACTTGCTATGATATTGTCAAGAGAGTCCTTTGATTTTACATAAGCAGTACTAAACCATCTGCTATCTTGAAGAAAATGGTTTCTTTTATCACGAGGGTATATACTACAGTATGGTTTACATTAAATGCAATCTAACCATTAAGGATACGTCCATACCTACGGCGTATTTTTTTTTTTTTTTTTTTTTTTTTTTTTTTTTTTTTTTTTTGTTCTTTCGGTACCTCAGTGATAATCTGAAGGCCATCGTGGATAGTTATATTTAGCGGAACGGTTACGCTGCACATCCGGACAATGTGGTAGTAGCTATGCTTGCAGACGAATAAATAAATATTCTAGTGTACGAAGACTTTTTTCTGTGTGGTCCCTGTCAAAGGATCCTGCCAGTATGCGTCAACATCAATGCGCTACACTATATTGCGTCAACCGTGCTATCAGCGTCAATGCGCAACATTGATCTCATTGACTGGCAGCATTATGAAGTTACAAAGCCACCTCTTATATGCCATCTACTGAGCGAAGACTTGAAAGAAGGTATCAAGGAAGGCTCTCCGCTTCTTCCATATACTTTCCATGTCATACCCATGTCTTGAGAGGCGTGTTTAAAGCTGTTACGAAAGTTTCTGGACATGTATGCAGGGCTAGAGCTCTAAATGGAGCTCTCAGAGCAAAAATTTTGGACAAGTCGAATTTTGATTACTTTCGAAACTAAGTCTGAATTCAGGGCTACGAAGTAAAGACTAAGGACGCAATGAGTTAGCAGGGTTGCTAGGATGGGCACGGTTGAAGTTCGTTATACAAGGTACCTTCTCGTGGAGACCTCTGCGTGGTCTCGTGGAGAGCTCTGGGTAAACCAGCGAAGAAATGCATTTTTCTGAAGTAAGCCCTACAACAATGTCTTAATTTTTAAAATAAACTTAGTTTTATTGAAAATGCTCAATTGTATCTTGCCATTAAAAATTTCAAGGCTCCCGAGGGCATTAAAAAAGAAGTAGAAAATTAAAAACAAAATTACGATTGATATTTTAGTCAATACAAAACTTTTGAAGGGTAATTCGTTTTCATCATACAATTTTTGAAATTTTCGTGGTTTTACCGTGCCATCACAAAATAACAAAATTTCAAGGTTTTGCGAGAAATGAAGAAATAGCTATATACTTATTCACAACTTAAGGAGGTAAATTAGGATTATACGATGCTTGTTTAACTCACTTATTAACAATTTACACATATTATTGTAATAATAAATGCTTTAAAAATGTCAAAGGTGTAATTTTCTTTGAAGCAAAAATTCAAATAGATTCCGCAGTTTAATCAGTATTCTTAGAGATAAGCCCATTTGAACACCTGCTTCTGGTGCATTTCCCATGATACAGCTGAATAGTTTTCCAGCTCAATTCTGTATAATTTCCGACCCAGCTGAATAGTTTCACTTTTAAGGTAATTTGTTCCTGCAGAGTTATTTATCGTGATGTGACTCGCCTAATAATGATTTGAATTTATCTTATAACTATGTATTTATTATAATGATTTTTAATGACGGACTTAACATCAAGGGAATTTTTTTATGTTCTTCTTTTAATTATGATCACAGTTTCTAAACGTTAATGATTAATCTGAGTGTCCAACGCACTTTCATCAATTCATGTATCTTTACTGCGGCATGTAGAAATATATTTTATTTTCAATTTTAGAAAGTGTTACTTTTCCATCACTCGCTTATTTGCCATTGAAAAACAAATACAAGATATTCCTGAAATCATTTTTTCAGTTCATTTAACACATGTTTTGAAGAATTTTGCGATTAAAACTGCACGTTGACATTACATTCTACAAATGAAAAGTTCTGGATTTTCTGCCTGAAGGTGTTGCTGCAATTTTTAAGATTCGGTCGTATTGATACTCATTAAAGTTTTACTTAAAAATGTACGGGCTTATCACATCTTCCTGTGCGTGAATTTATGGTACAAATGGCTAGCACGCCGAGCTAGAAGTTGCTAAGGTTCAAAGTTTAAAGAAGTTACATGGCATAGTTCATTTCTTAGGTTTCCAGCTTGAAAAATATAAGTCATTACAGTGTCAGTCAAATTAAAATGTTTTGGACGATTATTTGTCACCATCTATGATTGGTGAAATGGATTTTGTGCGTTTTCTGAGCCGCTGTTTATATGGGAAAGAATGTAAGAACTTACTGTAGTTCCCGTATGTGCTGTCTTACTATAAGTGTTTAGCACGTCTAAATGAGAACTGAAAGGTGAAGGCAGAATTGATTCTGCATATTTCTTAGTCCAGAATCTCTGATAACCTCTACAAACATACTGTAGTTTCAGTGTGATTGTAATGCATGAAACTACATGTGCTATAAATTTTATTCATGCACTCAATCGAACAGAAAATTCGCAAAAGTATGACTGTCACAATGAAAAATTTCATCTCATTGGAATTTGAGATTATTAAACTTTCAAGCTATGGCGCTAAGTTAATGAACTTACCCATTTTTTTATTTTAATTGATATTCATTCTTGCAAAGGAACTAACGCTCATAAATTTGATGATTATAAACTGAAACATACTCTAACATTGTCTACCAGATTAAAGGTTTATGCAGGCATCTTATCCATAATGCATTTTTTAATCTTGATAATCTCATGAGCTCTTTGTAAATTTTAGCATTAAAATGTAAGTTTTGTTTCTATCTGTTCGATAGGTGAAATTTCTGTAGGTAAAGTTAGTTGAAATGCATTTATTACTCTTCTCGATTTTATGTTTTGACAAGCATGACGTTATAACCAGGTTCTCTCTTGGATTCTATTGGATAACACTTTACTTATAACTAGAAAACTTAATTATCTCTACAGATAATTAATAATTATACTCAGGAGAAAAGATTTTGTAGTTAATTTCCCTTGTTCCATCTTTGTATTGTGAAAATAATATATTATTTTCAAAATAAAATTGAAAAAAAAAATTTTTTTTCTAAAACGTCTGCTAAAATTCTATTGCAAATGGTTACTGCCTTATTATTTATTGTTTATCGGCGCGCTGATCAATTTGTACAGGAAAAAAGTGGGTGTTGCCATTCCAAAATTTCGAAATTTCTCCACAGTAACCGTAATCGTGAGATCTGTGTTGATTTAAATCATCACAGTCTCGAGCGCATGTCTTCAGATATCTGAAATTTCATTTTGAGTGGCTGAGCGCATAGGCCGCTAGAGATTCTTATATCGAGGAAGCTTTTTCATGACCCTCCCCCCCCCCCGTTTTTCATAATAAAGAAATAGTACAATAATGACTAAGAAGACGAATGCGGATCTGATTCGATATTTAACTTAAAGTTGAATTTTAATTAATGTATCATATTTTTTATCTCACTATTTACCTTTGAGGAAGACTGGGCTTTCATTAATTGTAGAGCACGTGAAAACGATCAGTCCAGCACGAGGGTTCTCTTTATGAAAAGTTTTTTTTTTTTATCAGAAACTGACTCGTCGTCATGTTATACATAAGGAAAATCTCGAGTGGAGAGTCTTTTCGGTAAGAAATTACTTTGCATGAAAATATACAAATTTTTTTAAAGCAAAGATTTTTAAGATATCGTTTTAAACTCAGGCAGATGAAAAGAAATTCTTAGCTTTCTAATTCATTATTTAAACTATATTATAGTGTTCGTCTTGTAAAGAGATATTTTTTAATGGACGAGTAGACTGTGCTATTAAAAAATGTTACATTTTGCTAATGAAATAGTTAATTTTTTTCTCCCTTCAGTAAGTACCAAAAGTATTCTTTCCTGTAATGTTACTCTGCACTAATCGCGAATACTAAGAGAACTGTCTTTTCTTATAAACCATTTAATTTGGCTTTCTAAATTTTTACCCCATTTGATGAACACCTCTTCTGATGTAAATTCTAAATTCATAGAGGATGTGGAGGTAAAGGCTAATGCTTATGCACTCCGTAACTGATTCCTTCCTTGATCCTTGATTGCGAATGCAAGAATTTTCTTATCTGGACCAATCACAGGAAATTACAAGAGGTTTGTCAGAACTGGCTCAGACCAGTTGGAAGCAAGGGGAAACATTAAAAAAAAAAAAAAAAAAAAAAGAACGTGACGGAGAATCTGTAAAAAAAATTGTCCCCCCCCCTTTTTTTGTCCTCACACATTTCGTTTAGGCTCCACGTTTAAAAGTTAATCGACCTTGAATAAAATCACTGACCTTGAAGCACAGACTTGGGGGTTTTGACTATTCCAGATAAGACAGTTCTAGCATTTGCAGCTCCACTTGCGAAAATGAATCGACTTTGAACAAAATCACTAAACTTGAAACGCAAATTTGGGCTTTTGACTACAATTTTAAAACCGATTTGATTTTTATAAGCAGTAGCGTTGATTTTATTAAACGGTTATTTTATAACGATATTGTTTTCATTTGAATTCGCTCCTTGGGTTTTGATTTTAATAAGCGGTTGACTTTATAAAATAGTGATTTTATTAAGCGACACCCATTGTAGTACATAGAGATTAAAGAGATACGGAATTAAAAGATAGACAGAGAAAGAGAAAAGCTTCCATCTCACCTCCCCCCCCTCCACTTAGCTTGTAGTGCTGAGATGAGGAGGACGGTAGGGGAGTTGGGTAAAAGACTCTCTTCTGCCGATGGCAAAGAAAATGGGATGAACGTCATTTTGGGCAAAAAGACATATAAAGCGAAAGGACTACGTAACCGAGCATTTGGAAGGTAAGTTCATCCCCTCAGTACATAACACGGCACCAAACATATTTGCACGAGTGGAACACAAGACTCATGACCGCAAATAGAGTGTATTCATAACCAGAACGTATAATTTAGTCGGAGCCCACCACAGCTTGATTCTAAAACTTCTCAGTGTGTAAAACTACAATTCCAGTCAGAGCTCCAAATAAGATGAG
Source organism: Stegodyphus dumicola (assembly GCF_044657685.1). Classification (NCBI taxonomy): domain Eukaryota; kingdom Metazoa; phylum Arthropoda; class Arachnida; order Araneae; family Eresidae; genus Stegodyphus; species Stegodyphus dumicola. The sequence continues at coordinate 74,186,483 of NC_140780.1, forward strand.
CTCCGGTATTTAAACTTGCCATTGATTTAACTTAATGTGTTAAAATTTATTTATATTTATTAGCCCAAAGGGTCGTTAGCCCAGGAGGGCTATTAGTCTGAAAACGGCATTTTGCGTAGAATCACTATAAACGGCTGTATCATTTTTCAAATTCTTGCCACCAAATATTATCGCTCTGTATTATATTTAAAGAAATTGCATAAGGAAGAATCTGCATGAATGTTTGTGTGTTTCCCTCATTGTGAAAAAGCAACGATACCTAGAGCCATCAAATTTTGAACAGCGTAGTCTTTCACCCTAATATGGGCACCTGAAAGCCCGAATCTTGAATTTCGGATTTGTTTTATTATATTTTTTTAACTTTAACGAATTTTTGATTAAGAAACTCGACGATTTCAAAGCGAGCAGTGGCAGCACACTGTACGGAAGAAAATATCTTTAACTGCAGCGTGCGATACTGTCTATCGGAAATTCTAAAGATATGCTGTTTTTGAATATTTTTAGCCCAAATGCTTTCGAAGCGCCTATGTATGTGTAAATGGAAAACAACGCTCCTTCGATTGTAATATAATGAAAATCTGAAAACTTTCAAATTTTTTAAAAATTTTTACTCTTAATTACATTTTATTTATTTTATTTTATTTATCTTAATTTCATTTTTTATTATTCATTTTTAAAAATTTTTTATTTTATTTACCTTTTCTGACTTCATTGAGCATCCTCCATATGTAAAATATGTATACCTACCATAAAGTAACGCACACTGAATTTATTTTAAAAAATTTTCACGGAATGTGTTTATTTATAGGGTATTAGAAAAAAAAAAAACTGTGAAATGATTTAGTCTAGTTTTCTTTCAAATTAGTCACTTTTGGCTGCTGTATATTTTTTGCCAGGGCTCATAACGTTGTTGGAAGTAACCCTGCGACTCATACTTTATCGTTTCTTGATTCAACGTAGAGAAGATTTAGAGTATCTGAATTGTAGCACTTTCAGCGGGGCCGGTGCCAGAGCCGATGCAGCCGCACTGGATTAAATAAGTCAGGGACTGCGAAATTTTTAGAATTTAGAAGAAAAAGCCAGCGCCGGCTCTGGCTTAGATTTCAAACAAAAACATTCAAAGAAAATGGGCAGAGGAAGGATGGGAAAATACGACGTAAGTTCCAGTGTCGGCAGTCTGTTTCGCTAGATTCTGTTTAACCATACACTTCTATGTGTGCTATTTCATAGTGCTAAGTTTGGATGCTTTCTGGCGTTCATCTGGTAAATCTGATACTGTTTTACTGCATTATCTGATTTCACTTAACAATTTATTATTAGTTTTTTTCAGTTTTATTTAATTATGTTATAGCTGTTGAAATGAGACAGAAAGAAACATACGCATGTAGGAAGGAAATGTTATCCGGTGGAAATTTTTTTATTTAAAGAATATTGTGTTTTTGAATGCATTTAGACGTAAAGTTATCGGGAATGAATTTTCTTTGGCATATTCCTGCTACTTTTGACTTATCTAGTAAAAATGATTCATAACAAAAGCATTCAAATCAAAGATATTTACATCACGATTCTGGCCTAATTTGCACATTTGGGCTCTGAAAAACATCTACAGTTTTGGCAAAATAACACTTCTCGTATTTAAGTGCATAAAGCTAAATATGAGAGCAGTATAACAAAATGTATAAGAAACCCTTATAAGGTATTTCCACCCTTCCAGCATGCCTGCGTGGTGTAACGGTGGCTCATTTGGTGCGTATTCGAGAGGTCCAAAGTTCGAGTCCTTGCTAGGGCACTGCTAATTTTTCACGTCTCCTGCTTTTAAAAAAAAAAAAAAAAAAAAAAAAAAAAAAAAAAAAAAACATAAAGACTCTACAGTAGCGACAGAACGAAAAGGTAATGGACAATAATTCGTCCCCACCAGGATTTGGTTATTGGGATCCCTAATCCCCAGTCGCCCTTTAAAAGGGGAAGTACGTATATAAGGTATTTTCTCTCTTCTTTCAGCACGCCTTTGTTGTGTAATGGTAGCACACTCGGCGCGTATTCGAGAGGTTCAGGGCTCGAGTCCTGGAGAGGGCATTGCACATTTTTGACGTCTCCGTCTTCAAAATAACCTAATAACTCTGCACTCTTATCTATTGTCTGTTCCAATATTCAGCTTCATATGCTGAAAGATAGATAATTAAGCTTTCTCGAGATGTTAGTCGCCCAATACATGCATGCAAAGCGGAGTATAAACCCAGGAGATTATTTTACAATACCGTTAGAAGCTTCCAGTCTACCAGAGACAATTTCATAAGACGAAGTGCTGGTTTCGCTGTAAACCTCATGATAAGTGTATATCGTTATGAAGTTACGCGTATCTAATAAACTGTATTTAGTAATTCGTTTGGATTACAATTTTAAGGTACATGAGGCTACTTAACAACAAGAAATGTTTTATAATTTCACGAAAAACAATAACTGTGTTGAAATTAACTTGCCTGCCATTTATTATCACTTATCTTTCTGTTATACCCATTAGACTGTTGTACGAGATACAACTTTAAACTGCTTATGACATTTATAAATGGAAACCGTAAATTTAAATCCTGCTTTAACGATTATCTAAGTACTGCTGACAATTTTTAACGAGTTATATTAATACTTCTTAATTACCTCATTGATAATGACAGTTAATGCCTCTTAATCACGTATTAGAGAAAAAATATTTTTATGACTTTCTTCGCAGAGCATTATACATAATATATGTTTGCTATTGTTTTTCTTTGCAGCAACACGCCGCTCTAATCGGAGGGGCCAACTCGCAGTCATGTCCTGTGTGTCATAAAATATGTTTGAACGCTGAGGCCTTGATGGATCACATGCGTACCGCCCACAAGGATCCTAATGCTTCTGGCACTCCAAGTAAGAGAAAACGGGGCCGAACCCGCTTCCGCACTACTGACTCCATCATCACCTCGGTATCCAACACTGCTGCAGGGCATCCCAACCTCAGCAGTGCCAACTTCCCGAATAGCCCTAGCCTTAGTCCTTCTTCCCACCCTAACACCAGCATCGCCATGTCGGCCCCATCTGCATCCTATGGCAATTCTTTGACCAGCTCTGCTGCTAGTCTCATGTCTCAGATGGGAATGAGTATGAGTCCGTTTATGGTACCACAAGTTGTTGGGAGTCACCACCCTGGTCACTCTTTGAGTTCACATCATCTTAATCATCCCCAGGGTCACTATGCTCACCATCCACTAGCTGGCAGGACACAGCCCTCTTTCCTCAATCTCTAAAAACACTGATAGCACCATGAGTAAACATTTATTTTCGTTTCTTATTGCACTCGTTTTGCCGCACCTTGTTTACCCCCATTTTCTTTTTCGCGTGTGTGTATTATCTTTCATACGGCACATTGAGTACTGTAAAATCGCTGGAATCGAGCTTCGTAGCAGCTTAACTTTTAAAGTTTCGCAAAATATAAAACTTGGAGGACAAACGCTCAGTTCCTTTCTTCATTAGATAGTTACAGTCATTTTAAACTACATTGCATAGAATCTCAAGCCAAGTTATATTTATAATGACAATACATTTTTGTAACTGATGTTCATTTAGTAGATGCAGATAATTTTTATCACATTTCTTTTCGGAAGCAAAACATTTTTCTCCTTATAAAGCATTTCAAGACTAGGATTTAAATAGGATATTGTAAATTTAAAAACGTCTGTTTTGTATTATTCTTCTTATTATCGAGAAAACATAAAAAAAATTATTTAATTGACAAGTAAGCTTTTCTGTATCAGGAATTTTACATAGTGAGAATATAAAAGAGCAAATAACAGTAGAAAGTTTTGTGACAAATAAAGCATCACTAGATGGCAGCTCGATCCTTTTCTCTCTGATTCGAAATTTTCTCCTTGGAAAAATAACTCGGTTCCTCTTTTTCATCCTAGATGGCGACACAGATGAATTACTTCTTGTTGCTAAGGGATTTGTCGTAAATTCTTTAAAATAATTTTACTTAAATTCTGGTTTTCGGGGCAGAACACTTAAATCTGCCTGATGGTGTTTTTAAGAGCTTAAGTATATTTATTCACGGTTGTTTTTTATTCATGGAAACTGAACGCATATTTTCGCATGCATTTTTTTCATTTAAACTCATGGTGCTATTGGTGTTCTATGGTATTCAGTTACCCCATGCAGATCAAAAGCATATTCATTGAACCAAAATATTTTAACATCTTAAGTTTTCCCATAATGGAAAGCAGAAAAGACACAATTACTAAGCAAGATTTTTTTTTTTTTTTTTTTTTTTTTTCAAAATTTATGTTAATGTATGCTTTGTACTAGCAGGGGCGATTTGATCAGCAAATACTAGAATCTCAGTTTACATAAAGAAGTAAAAATAAAATGTGAATAGTACTATTATATCAAATTCTGTACTTTTTGTTCCTATAAAGAAGTTAGGTGTATTAGCCTTAGTTCGGTATTTTTAAATAAGCTTTTTTCTGCTTCAGTTCGCCCCTGTGCGTTTTATTTTATAACCTGTTGTTTTTAAATGTTGACGTCCTAGCAATTTACTGTGCTAGTAGCAAAGCTTTTAGCAGTGTGTATTGTGTTAATTGAAAAAAACGCTGGCTGACCGCGTAAGACTTTTTTTTTTTACTTAATTTTGTTTTGTATTTAATTGAATTTTTAGTACGTTTTAATTGTCAATTTTTAAGAAAAGAGACGTTGTGATCAAATACATGATCTCAGTTTGTGCTTATTAGTATACAAAAAAAGGCATAAAATTTAATAATTTCAAACGGTGCAATGATTATATAATATAAATGCTCTGCAAATAATGACATTATATGAATCATTGGGACTCATATGGTCAGTGTCTCCTCATTCGCGTTTGAAATTATGTTAATTATTTATTACAGATTTTTAGACCTAGGTAAAATGCCTTCAGATATTAGGTCATATCTTACTGCTAAGTGATTTTACTTTACATTGTTGAAATTACGTTGGCAAACGAAAGCAACGCACATGAATGTTCAAATTTTTCATATTGAATGAGATTACCATATACTCACATGAATCGCGAGAGATAATTTAATATTCACAAAACTCCAATTATTGTTGTTCGAAGTGTAAAACTAAAAATTATTTGTAAAAATGGATTGTTTTCGATTATTACACTAAAGCAACTAAATGAAAGACTATACATAAAATAATATACACAGTATTAGTGAACTATAAAAAACAAAATCTAACGAATTTATAAGGTATTTGGCAGTATTCCAGCTTTTCAAGTGTGCACGAGCATTTTAAATAAATATCATTTGTCATCTGAAATTATTTCTATCTAGAATTTACAAAATACAACGATATGCTAATATTTGTTGCGAGAGTATGACTAATATATTTGCATCACCTCTGAGTTATATATTCAACTGCTTCTTAGAACATGCAATTATGGCCAATATTGAGACTTAATCTGCATTTATTTCACAGTAAAGTAAGCAGCAAATTATTAAGGCATATTTATGAGTACTTAAAAATGTATTTAATTAGTGTAATTATAGTGTATTATTTATAATTTATTTATTTATCAAACATTAGCGTAGTTTTAAGCGCAGTTAGTCGTTTACATAATCGTGAAAAAAAATTTTAAGTTCTCTTTACAAAAAGGTAACAAGAAAATTAAAAATTATGGAATCTTTGGACATTTTCCATGATTTGTATCCAGTATTAGAGAATATTCTCATATAATTTCGGTGGAAAATTTTAAGCTGTCTTATTAATACTGAAATTATAACGAGTAATTTTAAATTACAACTTGTGAACAATAAAAAAATCTGTATTTATTATGGAAGTTTGAAGTATGTGTAACAAAATATAGTATATTAACAAAGAATAGAGATGTAGGAAGTTGATAATTGACTGAAGTTACTTGTTGCTAAATCAGTTGCACGATTGTCACAAAATTAAAATAAATTTAATGTTTCCAACAGTAAAATTGTTGCCAGTATTTAGAAAAATATATTTAAATTTTGGGCATAGTAAGTAAAAATCTGTAAAAAGAACTTAAACAGCAGAAATTTTTTTATTATTTCGTTAGCTTAAGCTTCTGTGTTGGGAAAAGCTGTATTATTTTCTGAATACTAAGAAGACAGTGCTGTTTAAAATTAATAAACATAGACGAAAAATATTCACAATTTTTTCCCTGTGTAGTTTCCTCGTCATGCTCGAAATTTTATTAATATGCAATATACTTTTTAAAATAAGTTCCTTAAATTTAAGGCTCTGGGAAAATGCAATGAAGATTTAATTTTAAACTACAAGAGAAAATTCCAAATATTCTAATAGCTATAAACGAATATTTTTAAAATGTTCCTAATATGAGTCGCACTTTATAATTATGAATGAATTAAAATTTCACCTGTTATGAAACTATGTTGCATCGTTGTATTTTTTATCATTTCCGGCAGATATATTGATTTGTTAATGTTTGAGTAGTTTAGGTGCAAATAAAGCATATTTAGAATTTCTTGATGATGGCTCTGTAAATATGATATTTTAGCAGGTTATAAATTTGTACAGTCTGTTTCGCAGCGTGGTCTTTTCGTGTACGAACTGTATATGTTAACAAAACGGTAGACTGACTGTTTTAATTTTATATTGTGACTTCAGCTTTTGTTTAAGCTTTATTTTTTGTCTGTTTCGTATTGTTGTCATTATTTTATATTTTATATTTCTTTTATTGTCAATCATTGTTGTCAAGTGTAAAGCTTTTGTTTCAAGGTTGCTTGTTAATTCTTTGCTTTTAGTAAACGTCTTTTGTCATGCAACAGAGCAATGCATTTTAATTACATCGGGTGACTTTTATAATGTATGATCGGAAATATTTTGTAATAGTTCCATTCTATAAAAAAGAAGGTTCATATATTTTTAAAATTTACTCAAAAGGATTTATAAATGTATTTTTAAAAAATTTAAAGATACATAGAAAAATATTAAATTTCGTTTGTAATGAACAAGCGTAAAAAAACTTAATACTTTATTTTACGCAATATTTACATTTACAAATTCTAGTACGTTTAATAACTTAATACTCAACTTTTAAAGTTATACTAGTAATAAATTAGTAAGTATTTAAATGTGTTGCTTTTGAGTCTTCAGGAAATATATTCTAACATTTCAAACGGTTCCGAAATTCAATAGTTCCAGACATTCTGTTTCGCTCGAAGTTTTTAAAGCATTGCTTTGTTTATTTCCTCTTTATGTTGTGCATTATGTTATTTTAGCTTTTGTTTTGAATTTTGTCCATTATGTAATCTCAGTTTCCCTTAAAGTTTTATAGTTTCCTCTGCATGACTTAAATGTGTTTCGAATGTTGTTCAGATGCATTTCATTTGAATGTTTTCATTTCTGTTACGACCAGATACATGATGTGTTCCTTATTATGAATCATAACTGCCCATAAATGTTTAGCCGTAACTAGGCCCTATTTGTAAATGCGAAGTCGCTTAAGTCGCAACATATTAAGCAGTTTAGCTCGTTTATGTAAACAATTTACTCTCCATTCATGCTGAATCTAGAACAAATAAATTTGTTCAAATACTTTTTGTGGTGAAGGATAGGCCGTCTTAGATCGCGTGCTTTATCGACTCCGCAAAGAGACCTAGTTACAGCACTGAGATGGTATATTGTTATTAATAAATCGACAAAATATTTTGGGACACAAACTTCATCGTGTGATTCCTTGTTTTGTGTACTACAAGTTCCTGTTATCACTCTGAAACTATTAAGCATATACCAAATAGAAATCATATCTTGAAACAGGGTATTAATGCTTATAATTACTTAGATTATATCAGATACAAGGTGTGTGCGAGAAGTGGATTCGCAAATAAGAAAATTTTAAAATCTTGCAAACTAAAATAATCGTTTAATTCTTCTCAAATGAAATCAAAGTGTCAGTTAATAACATCCTTTAATTATAACATTATTGGTCATTAAGCTGCATATAAAATTGCAAATAGATACGACGTTGCATCGTGGAAGTAAAAATAGTAACTCTCACCTAAAAATTGGTTAATTGATTGATTATGGCAAAATACTCGAAGGCTATCCCGTTTAGGCAGGCTATATTTGTGAAAGATTTTCAAAGGAAAGCTAGTTATTCGCGCTTACATGGGAAAACACTCACACACGCACACACACACACACACATATAACCACGCAGCTAGTCTGTGCACTGCGAATCTTATCTAAAAGTAGTTTAGAACAGTTTCTACGGCTAAGTCAGTACAGTAAGTAAAATAAAAATTTGATGATATATAAAAAAATGAAACATTACATAACTGTACGTATTTGTATGAAACTTTAATCTCAAAATCTTATTTATCGCTCTCATGCAATTAAAACCTGTTAGATTTAGCAATGAATGATAAGATATTTGTTGAAATTAAATAAAAGTAACTAAAGAAATTTAATTTTTTAACACTTATCATCCTACTAAGATAGAAGTGAATGGAACAAAATAATCATTTTTAAGGATTTCTTTGTTTGCTTTAATTAGCACGTAGCTACCTGAATGTTTTTATAAGACTTTGATTTGAATTATTTGTTTTAGTCTCGTGTATTTCATAAATATGACATTTGAATTAAAATAACATCTTTAAAATTTATCCTTCAATTTTCCCCCTTAAACAGTAAATAAATACACCTTACTTTAAATTTTTAAATATGTTGAGATAATTTTTAATGAAAAATCTTAATGTAATTTGACCCTACTTGTTTAAAATAACAAACTCAATCAGTTCCCCTTTTTCTCAAAACTGATGATTGTAAATTTTGCTCTCTGTTTAGAGAGTATATTACATTATGAAAAGCAAAGTTAATTTTTTTCCATGAATCATGTGTTTAAATAAAAAGCATATTTAATGAGCATTAAAGAGCAACTACTGGTTACATGAAGTAAAGGGGATACTAAGAAATACTAGTTTACGAATTCGGATAGGGAAATATAATGTAATAAATACTTAAGAAAATTTTAGATGAGCGTAATTCAAATAAATCTTAAAATCTCTACCCAGAGACACCCTAGGCATTAATGAAATGATTTATTATAATACACTTAACATATTTCCCTTTTATAATGATTTCATTTCTTATTTCATTGCATAACTGAGCTTTTGTTAAAAATATCATGCTATTCACTTAATTGCAAGTCAGAACAAAAAAAACGGAAATTGTTATTTCAGTTCCATACTCGCACATGCCTTTCATGCTAGCTGATTAATCCAGTCATGTATTGATGGAACAAAGCATATTCGCTCTGTCAGTTTCCATCCGTGTTGTTACTGTTTGGAAAATTCTTTTATCATTCACTTGTGAACTGTATCATTTCAATTGAGGTGAAAATCTTATCACCCAAAGAGGCTCAACAGTATTTCAGTTTATTACTTAATAAAATAATAGTGTCATGAACTGGGATATGATTTTCTTTTGCCTTATTAATTCACATCAACATGTATTCAACATTCTCAAACCCTTTGAGGAGCACTACCTTTTGAGTCCCATCTTCGGCAGATATTTTTACTAACATGCTTTGTTACTATGTGCTGTGAAAATATTAGTTTAAAAGTATGCTTTTGCTTTATATAAATACTAATTTTATATGTTTAAATTTCTTTGGCACTGCAAACTTACCTTTGCGCAGAGGAAATTATTTGTCAGCGGGTATTCATGCTGATTAATAGCAACAAGAAAGTATTCAAAAATTATATTTGTCTTTTTCTCGCAAAGCTAAGTTCGGCAGTGTGAAAGCATCCTTAATTCTATGTGGAGTTCTTGCTTTAAAAAAATGAGCACTACTTTTCTTCATTGCCTGATGTTGTTTCTTCTTTGGTCTAAGACACATGCTTTTTGATCCATGCTGGATTTATATTCGATGGACTCAAAAGGCATGTTCCCTTTGTTTTGCCAGCTGCCTCTCTGCCTTGCTAAATCCTATTGTGTCTGTCCATTTTCATGCTTGCCTGTCACAGAAGCCAAAACTCAAAGGGTTTGAAACCTCCAAGAAACCAAGAGTCAAGTCAAGAGCTAAAACTTTCTTAGTACATTATTTTAATCCGGAGCTGCATTAGAATGCATTTGAATATCGTTCTAAAATGCACTGATTCCCGTCAACTTGTTTCTAGAATATGGAAAAATTTATGCTAATTTTTTCTCGATAAGAAATGTTGAATGTTTATGGAGCTAAAATATAAGCAGTTGACAGGTATAGCTAGCTATTTGATAATTAACTAAAAACACATCTTCATCATATTGTAGCTCTCTTAACCCTTACTAATCTTGAGAGAATTTTGACATTTCATTCAGATGCTTCTCGTAAAGTAAATTAAATATAGTTAGCTACTATGTAACTTTCATAAAATTGGGAGCTACGTTTATAAAATTCCATGATGATATTTAATCAAAACAAGTAAAATTTATTAGCATTTTGCTTTACTTTAGACAACGTGACTTTAAATTTTAAATGCATATTAGACTTTTAAAAAAATATTGCATAAGATGCTCTATAATTATCAAAGCTACTTTTGCAAACTTTAAAATAAAAGGGAAAACATTTGGGGAATTTCAGGTATACGTTCAATATTCATTAAAATGTTTACTACATTTCAGTTGCATAAAGTAAAAAAATTTAAATGTGATTGCTTTGTTTCGAAAAATCATATAATTAAGTTAACTAACGAGCAGTTTTAATGTTTTAAAACTCAGTGTAAAGTCACTCAATATAAATATTTAATAAATTCGCAATTTATTGTTTTTTTAAATTTTTAATGCATTATTTTTTTATACAAAAGTAGTCATTCAGCGCAACAAATTTTGAAACTTTAAAAACTGTCTAAACCACTTTATCATTTGAGAAAATGATGTTGAATTTGCACACTCGTGCTGCAAAATATATGCACAAACTACTGTAACTGCTAGGTGGTACAGAAGTTACGAAATTTACCTACAGTAAAATCTTTATATCTAAATACATACATATATCTTAAGCTTTGTTATATATATGGGTCAATGAAATTTCAAGTTTAAAAGAAAAACTTTTTGTCTAATGACTTTTATCATTGAAATCATACACCTAATATCCGTAATTTATATTCGGAACATCAACGAAGAACTAAAAGTTTAAGTGCTCATTTTTCATTATATCCGTATGAAATACAAAATGTTGCAGCCACATAAGTAAATATGTGCTGTCTCAGCACACGTTTAAGAAAGGTAAAATTGAGTAGGCAACTATCTTTGTTATAGCTTCTTTTCTGCACGTTGTAACCCCCACAGGCCGAAGACGCACGACAAGTCATCCGTGTCCTGTATGCGGCAAGACTTACGTGAATGAAGGATCCCTGAGGAAGCATATCGCGGGGCATCCCGAGGCTTCTGGCATGACTACGCCACTCCGAATGTGGCCCTGCACCGTGTGTCAGAGTGTCTTTACACAAGAGTCAGGTAACGTGACCATTTTGTATTTTTGCTTAGAAAAGAGTTCCTACTGAACAATAATATTTTTGATTTATTTGTTTGCTTGCTTAGGTTTAATTTTCAAAAGCTTCTAATCATAAGTTGGCATGATATTTAGCATTCTAATTTTGATCTGTCATTATTAGTATAAAATGCAAAAATATATCTTTTATTAGAAGCTTGATTTTTAATGGTGAATGAATCGGCACCGTATCAAAACGAAAACCTTTTCCTTAACAGGATACTTTTTCTTTAATCATGATTCAACCTAAAGAAAACGGATTTGATTAGCAATATGTTTTTGTATATGGTCTGAAAATTATTGTTATGGAATGATTTAAGGTGCATTTATATGCAGTCTGAGAATAGATCGGATCGACCTGAAGCAGGCAATTTAGTTCCGATATTTTTGTCTTAGCAATATGTTGCATGCTTGTATGTGTGTCAAGCCTCCAACTTTTGGCATTTAGTTTAGTTGGTAACAATAATGGGAAGTTTCCGAAATAAAACTAGCATTCTCTTCCTGTAGCAATAAAATGAAATGCATCAGAAAAACGATTTTGCTGCGTCCTTTAGCTAATAGCTTGCTAACGTTACTGGGTGATTCCACACAATTAATTTTTAGGCGACTTCGCATTAAAAAAAAAGGAACTATATCAGTGCTTACTGACCTGCATATCTGTTACAAAAGAAGGCTATGTAGCCATGTCATTAAGTACTGGTAATCCACGACTGAAAGCTTGTGAAAATTTATGCTACTAGCGAAAAGGACGAGGAAGATAGTGCACTAATGCAAATAAATATCTTTAGTCAGGAAAACCTTTTCTGTATCAATATCGTAGCAGTTATTGTATTTAGAAAATTTCTTTTTCTTTAAATTTTTGTAGTTTTGTGATTAAGAGAAAATGCAAGCAAGAAGTCGTTTTATTTATTTTGACCACTGGCTTAAGATAATTACCTATAATGGAGGATGCACTTTATTTTAGCTTTCCGATTTTAAAATCTTGTGGATTTAACAGTGGTAAAGTATTTTACTAATATAGTTGAAAACCAATAGGCAAATAATTCACTTCTCCATTGCCAGTTTCTTCCAATCAAGGCTCTGATTCTAGTCTTATTTCATGAGAGTTTATAAATTTAAAAATAAATATACGACCAATTTCGGCATAATAAATGACAATGTATTGTGAATTTTATAAAATATGTTTTATTGAAAGCTTTTTAATTTGTCTCATATGTAGATGAAGTATGTATGTACTCTGCTAGATGGAAGTATGAACTCTGCTGCCGTACGTGCAGCAGAGTTTATACTTTCATTTACGTCGTATAAGAAATTGTAATTCTTGAAGAAGAGGAAAAATAATGGGGAGTCTAATATGCAAAGTATTAATATCTTTAAGACCATCCCTGAGATTTGTTTAAATTGCATTTGCAAAATAGTGGCCAATCTACTTATTTGCAGTTTGCGCTCTGCCTGCAATTCCAAATTTCCTGCCTTTGAAGTAATCAGATTTGTAATTTTTCTTTTAATGGTTATGGAAACAGTTAAATTTCATCAAACACTTCCTTTGAACGATTTGTTTCTAAGCAGTCAAGAAAACAAGGTATAGTAAAACTCTAAATATCTGGACTAATTGGGAACGCAGCGCATCCTGATATAAGCAAAAATTTTTTAATTTGCTATATTGTTTTGTGTAGGCCAAATACAAGTAGTTTTATTTTCTATTTAAATTTTATTTCAGAAAAGACAATACTGTTATAAACGCACATCCCACTTCTTATTCAAATAAAATAAAATAATAAAAGTAATTTAATTTTTTATTCAATCGAAATAATCTTATTCGGTCTTTGCTGTACTTAAAGGAATAACCAAATACATAACTTATCAAACCATGTCGACAGATTTTAACATTTGAAGCAAATCTGGAAACTGCCTCCTAAGCGTCCTTTATTACCTTCCCATTAATATTCAATTTAACACGCAGTAGAGTTGCAAGTATCTAATAGGATGAGAAGTGAAGGGTTATCGAATAACACGGAACTACCGAAGATGGGTTATTTAAGTACAACCCGCTAAATAGAAAAGAACTTTAGTACAAAATAAGTGTGATACATAAGGAACATAGTTAATGCACATTAAAATCGATATATAATTTTTCCTTTTATGTCTACAACAGCAAAATTATTTTGACGCAAAATAAAGCAGGTCCATTACAATATTCAAGATACTGTGTGGATGGTTTATAATAGAAATGGAATATATTTTGATGGATACTTGGAGTGATAATTTGTATTCTTTAAAGATGAACATCTTCTTTGCGAAAAATTTATTTGAAGTCATTGCTAGATAGTGGTCAGGCCTGATGCTATGGGAACTGTAACTCACTTAATAACAGCTCGGATAATACATCTTGCATGTCACTTACAATACAGTAATGATAATAATAACATTAACTTACAGTAAGTTTTCATGCCATGATAGATAAAACAGAATATCGAATCACCTGGGATAACTGGGATTCTACTGTGTTTTAATTTTGCTCACTGCGTCATATTTGCCTAATTTAAGTGCCTCACTCACTCTACTCTTCACACGAATCTGCAATGTATTTCTAGTCAGTAAAAACTGAAATAAGATTTTTTTTTATTGAAGTAAAATTTAAAAAAATAATTTAATTAAATTTTAACTGAAATAATGAGTTATCTATAAACACGTAAGTTAACAACAGGCTAAAGTTCGGTCTAGAAAGAATAAGAGACTCCAGCGAATGGAGTTCCATATATTTGGAATTCTAAATTATCGAAGTTCAATAAAAAATATATATAGTTTCTAACTCTTCCTGAACTTATAAAGTTCATGCAAACGGAAGAAAAGAGAAAGAGATGAAGATCACCCTTAACACAGTGTTTTTACAAAGTATCATAAAATATCTAATACTTTATCATGCGAAACGCTTAGCTTTGTGGATTGTTATCACAGTTTTTGTCATCTTGTTTTATACATGAAGAAACTTTATTACGAAAGAAAACTTCATCTAAATTTTGAAACTGAGTATATTTCCTTAAAACTGGGGGAAGAACAGAGCTTCGGCAGAGAACTTTTCTAACCATAATGATTATGGGAATAGATCATATTAAATTTACGCAACATAAGTAAAATAAATCTGTCCTAAATTAGATATAATCTTTATAAAATTCATTTTCATTATTCATGAGTTATAAAATTGAAGTAATACTACTCATTTCATCCGTCAAATATCATAAACAAAAAAAAAAAAAAAAAAACTTATCATTCTTTGTTCCTTTCATTCATTGCAAAGAATGAAATAATTTTTTTAATATTAAATACAGTCAGAAAATTATTTACAGTGAAACATTATTATACGAATGAGAACGAATTATCTGTTATCATTGCAAATCAATTTTATTACTCCTTTATCAGTCAAATGATAAAAATAATACTTACATTAAATATTTCTGAATTAATTTCAGCTGCAATTTATTCAATTATTTTTACAAAATATCATTTATACAACTGCTTATGAAGGACTTTTCTGAAAAGACTTGCAAATGACGCAGTTAATGAGAAGTTATTTCACTGATGTTTTAAGAAACAGAAATTTCATGTAGTTTATAATAATATGTTTACAAGCATTTACCTTCACTTTTTATTCATTGAAATATTTTACCACTAGGTCTCTTGCACCACATGGAAAACATGAGGATGGATCCCAAGCATCAATTTGCTGCCCAATACGTTTTGAGTAGGGCAGCCGCCGAGAGACGCCAGAAAGACGCTCCTGGCATGCCTCCGCCATTGCATGGGGGACCTGGGCCCTCTGGACTTGGATCTTTAGGGCCCATGTCTCACATGGGGCAGAATCATCCTGGACTTTCCTCCCCAAGTCACTCCATGGTGGGACACGGGGGAACTCTCGGTGGAACAGACATGCACGGTGTCCAGCCACTTCCTTTGCTCGGTCCTCACCACGGCCAGTAGCCTGTTCGAAGGGATTTTTAATTTTCATTTGGGTACAGAAACTCGTATGTGGTTGTATGAACGTTCACAAAGCACTTCAGTTCAATCCTTATGATCCAATACTCACGATGCAGCGCAGCAGTTAAGATCCTCGACAAGCATTCCTCAACGTTGGGTCTTCGGCAAATATTTTCGATGAGTGCATGTTTTGTTCTGCATTACTTAGAGAATATAAATTCTGTTTCGTCTTTCCTGATTAGAATTATGCTATTCCGAGCTGTGCAATTTTCACTTCAGATAAGATTTTATCACACAAGAGTATTAAGTATTAATTTCGAGTCAGTTTTTCTGAAGTGTAGCATATTGCTTTATCTCTTAACAATGACGAATCAGATGAAAATCATATGCATTATTCAAGTATCTAATTAAATCATGTTGTGTAAAATATTACTTAATTTTTATGTTTTTAAATCAAATTTTATGATGCCATTATAAATGCAGCTTCTTGCAAAGAAATGCTACGGTGCTTTTAATTGAGACAGTAGATATATTTGTTTCTGAAGCCAAATATTGTTTTGTTAAAGTGCAATGTTTATATTTTTCATTAGTGTTTGGAATTTGGTTATTGCGAATTGTTTTTGTATATAAGTGTGCTTCTTTTGAATGCTTTACGGTAAATTTGACTTTATGGTAAATTTTATTTAACATTTTATATTTAATTATGCATTTCATGACATTCATTAATGCTTTTTATTGTGTATTTTTGTTTAAAGTTGGAACATGAAACATAAACTTTGTATATTATTAGTGCATCTTATCTGTAAATTCCAGAATATAAATTGTTCCCAAAGGCAGCTTAATTTATGCTGTAATGTGTCACTAAAATTGTTCTTATTTATATTTTTTATTTCGTTTTATAATGCTAAAATATTAATATATTTTTGTTTCCTTGTGCTTTTAAATTTTTATTGCATTTTTATTATATTTAAATTGTTTTTATAAACGTTTTTAATAGATTTGTGTATAGCTCTTGTTCCTATTCTAAGTTCGTTGTTATACGACCATACGTGTCATACGCAGTATTCTTTCTAGATATATATATTGAACTTTTTTTTGCTTGTGTTTTCCCATTGGTCAATTGTTTGTTATAATGCTTATATATGCGTGCTAATTTTGTATGCATGGTTTTTAAAGTAGTTTGTAACGAAAATCAGCATACTGAAAACCTGCATTTTAGGTTTAAAGTATGGTCAAATTCCATGAAAGATTTTTGTTAGCTGTCACAAAATTACGGATGCACAAGTTATACTGGAAATAGAAATTCCTTCTAAGTTTGCAAAAACAAATGAGGCTTCTTCTTGACTAACTATGTTTGATTATACTTTTGTGCTTTTCTTCCCTGCCGACTGTTATGGATACAAATTAATTCACGGAAATCATACACAATATTTATCCACTCACTTATGAAATTTGCTGTGAAGCCCAACGATTCTCCTCAACGTATCAGATGTTTAAACTTTAATCAACTATCTAATTTTGTACTCAATAAATACATCTCTACATACTCTTAACATGTCAACTGTGGCACGTACTCCTTCTGCAGTTGCCTTTTCAGACTTAGAATTCAACAGGGTGAGAAGTATAATCTCCCGTAAAGCCACAATTTTAACGCCAAACTACAGTTCAGAGGTTAGTAAATTGTGTTTCTATTATGCTTTAGCTGTGATATCTGATTAACTTTGAACAATTTATTTCTCATATGTTCCGGTATAGGTTGAATGTAATGCATTGCTTTTGAGAATCTGCCGTAAACTGAAACACAATTTCGTATAGATTATAACAAAGTTCGTATACTTATTGTAAGTATTATTATTATGTGTGTGTAGATAAGACAGAGGTGTTTTGTATAGTGTAACTTCAGTGATCGTGCATTCTGTAAAGTATATATGGAATTGTGAGGAAATAACATATCTGAAATGACAGATAGGTAATTTTTGACTAACGCCTTTTCCGTCTCTTAACTGACTGCAGTTCTCATTAACTATGCATTATTCAATGTCTACTTTATTTCTCATTTATTAGTGTCTCCCCGGTTACTGTTGAATGATTGGACCGTGTGTCCAAAGTTTTTAAGGTGATGTAAATAAGTGCAAAGCACTCTAAATCCTTGACTATGAAAATTTCTTGAACATTTCATGAGTTTTCCTTTATAGAATTTATCTGTATTATTATGCTCATGTATTACAACTTTTATATATCATTCACAATTCTGCTGCATTTTCATCTTGCATTTCTTTTTATAATTGTGCCAATTTTCTTATCACATATTGTGGGATTAATGTTCATTTATTTTCTTCAGCATTTTTAGTCAATTTATAACACAACTAAATGTTTTTGTGCCAGGTTCCTAGCACGGTTTTATTGAAGCTATTAAATAGTTTTTATGCCTCCGTGACAAGGTGTTTTTCGATCTTTACAATTTTGGATTCAGCCAAAAGATCCGGTTCCTTCGAATGTTTTACATGTTATACAGTTTTATTACCGCGTTGCTGTCTTTAAAGGTATTTACAAGAATTCTGTTGTAGGATAAATATACAACTAAATTCCACTAGCGAAACAGTAACAGTTAATTCGGTTTAATGAAAGAAAATTCCTAATCTAAGAGAATTTAAACAGCAGGAACTGAAAAATCTCAGCAAATATTAATCAAAAACATGAAGACTCACGTGAAACAGTTTACGTTCTGAGACATGGTGTAGTAATAAATTGTGTCTTTAATTGTGGGGATGAATTCAGTTCTGCAACAGACGAAAGAATTCATGTGACCTTTGGTTGTTCAATGTAAGATGCGATTTATCGCGAACACAGTGAAAAACTTGATTCCTATATAACCTGCAATAAAGCTCCCGAATTTTTATACACGCTTTATGCATATATATTTTGTTTTCCTTATTACATTTATACTGTTATGCGTGTGTGTGCATGAAAATGCTGTTATTTTAAGCAGTATTTAAAAGATTTAACTGGAAATGGCTGATTCTATATTTTTAAATTTTGGCTGTTTACTAAACAGAACATGTATTTCTGTAAATAGAACTATATTTTACGTACATTATACAAATGCAAATATTATTACTTCTATTAAATTATTCTATAGCTTCAAAAATATGCTGACCCTCTGTGCTTATCGTAAACTGAATTTTAAATCCAATAAAAACGCTTGTGTTTGCGTATAGTCTGCGGTTTCTCAAAGTTTTGCCACGATTTAATATTAGCTCCTCTTGGGCGATCACTCCTGGCGTGATGGCGCCACTGCCCAAAATTCTTGTCTCATTGCAGTATGGTTTTATCGAGTAAATAAATTCTAAGCACGAAATAAACGCTTTAGACCATAAATAAAAACGTAAGGTTATCACAGCAAACCACTCCTTAAATATTTTTGGTCCGCAAAGAATATGCCATTACTTTGATTAGTTTAGTTTTGATTAGTTTTAGATATTACTTTGATTAGTTTTTTACACCCAGAATCGTGCAGTGTATAATGTAAATGATGTGTGTATATGATTCTTTGCGCTCCTCAAGTTCTTCGTGAAGTTTCTATTCCGAAAAGATACCTTTCAATAAACTTCTTTAACATTATTAGTTTTTCATAGTTTGTTGTGATAGATATATTCTGATTTTAGAATAGAAAAGTTAGGAGAAGTTTAATCTTGATATAGATATATTACCTCATATTATTAACGACAGTTAATGTAATTAAATCAGTAATAAATAATATCAGTTAACTGTTAATTTTAAATTTGATTTTATTTTTCTTCCAGTGACATACCGCGTTGGAGCTATTTTGCTCACACTTTCCAGTTTTCGTATAAATCCAACTTACAACTCATTTCGGACAGCGACTTTTCTCATTTACGACTCTTCTCATTTGCGAATTTCGTATTTCCCTGAAATGCGATTTTAGTTTCATACTTTGCTGCGCAGTGTTGATTTACAGTCTCTAAACGTGTAATCATAATCCGAGTTACAACAGTAAATTTAATATAAAAGATTTAGTTTTAATATTTAATTCTAAAATTATAATTTACCGAAAAATTACCAATCAAAATTTCAGGCTTGAAAATCGGAAATTAAAAGCTGAGATCTTTGATAAAATTTCATTGATAAATCAATGCCATTAAGATCAGTACTAGATTGTGAAATATAGCTATTTGGGCTTATGCTGATTCGGTTATTTGTACTATTGTCATCCGTTACACTCTTGAATTTTACACGAGAGTTTGAATTTTCACCCCCTTAAAATCACATATTTTTTTAAAATTTTTCTTTATTTATTTCAGAGTATTTGCTGACACAAATAAAACTGTAAATTACTAAGATTTTAATTTTTAAATCTTATAAATATTTCCGAAAGTTTTTTCCATACTTGCATTATTTTTTTCAGTCATTCGTGATCCTCAGAAATATTTTCTTAATGCTTATTAATGAAAAAACTTTTTACTGGCATATTGACAACGGAACAAACTGCAATATTTTTAAACGTGTTCGGTAGAAAACACTCTTAATTCTCATTCGCTTCTCAACATGTAAAAGAATTTATTCGATTATGAAAATATTCCAAAAAAGTGCTATATTATTTCAGGTAGCAGCCCATTCTATATATGTTATTTATTTGCATATTCTTTGCAACCTCATTGTTTCTAGAGTCGGTGGTTGCTGGAGTCGAAAAATGACTCGTGAAGTAATATATTTGCAAGCTTGGTTTCATTCAGAGTTGTAGTGTCAAGTGGCGCCATCACGTCAGGCGTCGTCCTCGATGAGGACGCAAAATATTCGTGATATATGAGAAAAATGAAGGAAAATCGCAAGCGTCATGCGTGAAAAAAAAATTATTTTCTCAAATATTTATTGTACGATAGTAAACTGCACAGGGTGTCAAAACTATTCCTCTGCAACTCTGTAAAGATGAAACCAAGCCTCTCGTTTCTGTTGTATTCTCAAAATGCATGTAAAGCTTTTATTTGAAGTATCTAGAAAAATATTTTCTGATAAAGAATTAGCCATTTCTTGATAATTCCTGTATTGTTTACTTTGGCATTCGTATCTATATAAGAGTTTGTAATTACAGTGCAAGATTATTTGTCGAAGTTTTTTATGTTAAAAGTGAATTAGTCAAAACAAATGCTACATACTTTTTGCTGTCTTGTTTTTATGTACATGTACATATATATAACATGATGTATGTTTAACTACAATGCACTGTTTTTTGAACTTCAACTCGTACCCGAAAGTGGTATTCCTAGCATAGTTTTCACTATCATCAATGAAACATTGAAGCTTTTCCTGTGATTTTTAGATGGAAAAGTCAGGTCTTAATGTAAAATAAGAGCGCTTAGGACTAATCGGAGTACTAATGTGTACTGTTTTATCGTACATCTTCCACTTGCTATAACATTTTAATCGAAGAGAAAATATCTATAGAGACAAAGTAATGGTGTTCTCGTGGTCAACTACTTAAAAGATAGAAATCGAAAGAATTTCAGTAACTATGTTTCTTCCAGTCTCATATGTTGAAGAAATTGCTCAAAGATCTGGAGATTCAATGTCTCTGTATCTGTATGTGTAAATTAAAAATGTTGATATAAAGCAGTTGCCTTGTAATTTCAACTATCTGCAATGGTTTGTTGTAAGCAGTTGTTCCTGTCTCTATTCCATACGACCTCTTCGATTAGGTTAAAGCACTGCTGATAAGCGAAAACTGTCAATATCTAATTCCGAATTCTATTTCTAGACGGATATTTATGTAGAAATGTTCTCTTTGTTAAACTGTTTCGTTACAGATATGGTTCCTTTCAGTATCGAAATGAATGCATTTCGTACATGTACACTCTTTAAAACAAAATAAAAGCCTTTTATTAAGGCATGATGGAAAGCTCATTTTTCCATAATTTTTATAAGGTATGCTGAATTTCCTGCAGTACACATATTTTTAGCTCATTTGTAGTAAATTTTGCAGCGGAGTTCCCAGATCGAATATTTCCATCAAAGAATTCCTCGTAAAATATTGATATTTCATGCCATTCCTAAGATTTATTACATAATACTATGATTAAAATTCTCAAAATAGTTTTAAAACCGCATTTTAAGGAAGTTAATTCAAAATAGAAGAAGTTCCTATTTCGTTTTTTTAATTAACACTCGTAAATTTGCTTCTCATTTGTTAGCAAAAATGCCAGGAATTTTGTACCATTTAAAGTACGTTATAGAACAAGAGTTTATCCAAACAGTTGTAAAAAGTGTACAAAATGCGACACAAAATCATTTCATTAAAAATTCTTAAACGTTTTGAAACGTCTGCGTAGTTGTTTTAAATTTCCGGAAAATCTTCACTTATAAGGTATTTGAAATTTAATTTTCTTAGCTTACCTTTATGCCGATGTTTTCATAGGTTAGGATTTCATATGTTTTGTTTAAAATATAAACGTTTTCGCTTGGAAGTAATTTGTGCTTCTAATATGAGAAGATATCTTGCCAAATAAAAATTCCTAAATTCAGAAAATGAATGAATCCACTGTAAAGAGCCATTCACAAGATTTATCTAGACTATATATCTAGGTAGAGAGTGTTTTAGAAATTGGTGAAAGAAATGCAGTCTAGCACGCGAAATAAAATGTTGGGAAAGCTTTCCCAGAGAGAAGCGAAGAAAGCATTATGCCGGTGGCTAGCTAGAAAGCAATCCTAGTTGAAAGTGACAGCAGTGGTTGTCAAATCGTATGAGAGACTATTTTTATAAGCTCAGCTACTTTTGCGTTTTCTCAGAATCATTTTCTACGTGCTCTATCGCAGTGTCTCTGTGTTAAAAATCTCCAGTGTAGCATCGCTGGATACTATGGAATCAAAAATCAAAACTCAAAGTTTCTGCCCTTTCTACACTAGTGTTAAGTTTTAACTGTCGTAGTTCGTAGATTGCTGTTGCACAATATGTGATTAGTGAATTTTTTTTCTTAAATTTGCAAGTTATATTATCGTATCTTTTGACTCATTAATTCTGTAAGTTATATATATACATATATATATATATATACATATATATATATATCGTGATCATATGTTCCTGCTGTAAGCAGCGAAACAAATGTGTCGTAGGTTCCTGTCATATCTTATGATCACGATGGCCACAATACTTGGTCAGAACTATAGGTGAGGACAAATATGTGCTACTGCAAAAGCAATAAATTTTGCATAAAATTGCAGTAACTCCTACTAATTTTTGTGTTGCCTAGTTCACTGTACTGTAATAATGACGTAAAAGAAGCCTACCAAAAATATGAAATCAGTCTATGCTATGAGAAAAGTTATTCATGAAGAAAATATTTTAAAATATAGTTGCGCAAACAGCGTATTTCCGATCAAAAAGTGCTGCTTCCAAAAATTTCGTTTAATCACTATCATTTCAGGAATTCGTAACTTAAGTAATCAAAAAGAAAGAATTGCGCATAGTGATATATAAGTTTAGCATACAATGTTGTAATTAATTACTAAATTAAAATATTTGTTTCGCTTCTGCCCTGAAAGTGATCACATCAAACGAAACGCATCTCTTTGTGTTAAAGAATTATTTTAGTTCTATTCGTCAAGTAAGCAAAGAATATGTTATTTGAAATGTTTATGTACGAAGAGAGAGGAAGGAACAAGTGTTTCATTTTTTACTGTGTGATATTAAGGTTGCTCAGCCCAGCATCATGCAGTTTCCGTTCGGAAACAATAACTATAATTGTAGATGAAGAACGCGATCGAATTAAAAGCTGTTACGAAAACTCGCTTGGATTGCGCAACTAGTTTTGTAAAACAATAATCTACATATTTTGTACTGTTGTATATTAGGCAGAACGTGTATTATAAAGATTAAAACTGTAGGTGTGTACTATTTTTGGCATTCGATATCTTTCTTACACACGATTTATTCAGCATGCCAAAAACAGGTGCACTAGCAGTTGGTGGCAAGAAGGACTGAAATTTCAGTTGTTGGTATCGGTTGCTTTTTATCCTGCTAATGCTAATGATGTTGTCTACCATAGGTGTTTTAGCGCTCTGCTTCTGTGATTGTTTGATGGACTATGCAATGTGTAGCAAGAATGTGCTTGCTTAGTCGCCATGCAATTATTGTCTTTCAGAAATTATTTCTTCTTGTGTATCCTTAGTACATAGTGTCATATTTATTTCTAGTGATTAAAATATATTGTATACAAACACACTGCTGTGTAAGCAGAATAAACGTCAATCACATTTTTAAAATAAATATGTCTTGTATCTTGATTTTTATTATTCAACGCAGCATCTATTCAAATGAATAGAAAACAAAACATTTTATCTACACTATGAACTTGATTTATTTTTATTATTTCTAAACATTTATATCTTGCACATTGTATCAAAGAAACTACACATATTTTACTAGGTCTAACTGTATACGAAATAACTGTTATTATTTACGTAAAAACGAAAAAAATATTTTAATCTTTTAATTAGAGGCTTCTAGATAAAATATAATACAGATTAGCAGGAATTTGACCCTGAAGTATGCAGCATCTGTTTAACATAATTTTAACTGCCAAATTCTGCAACATTTGAAAGTTTTTTAAACAAATCGACTCCTATCAATACTTTTGTATACATACTAAAATTAATAAAGTAAAATATGAGAGAATAGTTGTTATAATGTTTTTAGTTCAAGACTTCTAGTTATATCTATGAACAATGTACTTGTAATGTTGAAATATACCGTAATTCACTTCTTTAATGATGAAATACAAATACATACAAACATGATAAATTTTAAACTATGGATTTAAAATGCGTTTTTAATATACGCATTATTAAGTAAAAACATTTATGAAAAATTTTCATAAATCTCAGTATAGATATGATTTTCTTTGACAAAAAGAAAGTAAAAAATTTGGTTGCCTTTGAAGTTCTCTTTTATAAAAAAGTTGGAAAGGAAGCTTTGATAATATATAATAATTTTTTAAAGGAGAGTTGAAATAGCGTAACATTACAGTTTTAAAAGGAAAGTAAGATTTCCCAAAACCAGAGTAGGTGTAAATATATTGCAGCTTATAAACATTAACGAATCAAAAGTTTGCAGCTTTTGTCCCCTTCTAAAGGTTATGACATAAAAAACTCATGTAAAATAAAACATGAAATTCAAGAGTCATATGTGAAATCAAAAAATAAATGAAAGGTAAGGCGTACTTTCATTTATATTCATGGTATTAAATGAAAACACAAGCACTTTTAACATTTTTTTTTTTAATATAGAAAAGCA
Organism: Stegodyphus dumicola; assembly: GCF_044657685.1. Taxonomy (NCBI): domain Eukaryota; kingdom Metazoa; phylum Arthropoda; class Arachnida; order Araneae; family Eresidae; genus Stegodyphus; species Stegodyphus dumicola. The sequence goes on from NC_140780.1 coordinate 74,211,298, forward strand.
TGTTGAGTTTTTTCCCATTGCTTTGTTAAAACAGATAAGTTTTAAAATATACTTAGAAATAAATATATCAGAAATCGTATATAATGGATTCTTTTGCTTTAATATGAAAATGTATCGGTTCTACAATTAAAAGAAAGAAGGGTAACACCCAAATATTAAAACTGCTAAACATAGTTAAAACGATGTTTCAGTATCTCAGGATTGAAAGTTAAGTAATTAAGATACTAAAGATTTAAAATTTAGGAAAGTATTGAAAATAAAAGTTAACATGTTTATCAGTTTTTATGAAAAATATTTACTTTTTTTTTTATATCAACCTTTCCTTTCAAACTGAAACAAACAATTAAGAGTTTCGTTTGGAGATGAATATATTATTAACAGCCATAATTTCGAAGATTTTAAAAAACTTTTAAAGCAACAACACCATCTCTTTTTGTGTACATCAGCAGAAATCGAAGAAATTTTCAGAAGGAAGATTGGTCGGTTAATTGACTAAAACAAAGTACCCAACAGTTATTTGTCTAACAGGAAGAATGGCTCGAAGAATTCTCGTTATAATTAGGAAAATCATAAAAACTCTGTTCGGCAGGAATCGAACCCGAACAGATGATTCTCTAGATAACAAATCTGATGTGTACACCACATGACTTCTTTGTACGGAATATTAAATTATACGCAATTTTCCTGCATTTTATTTAAACATATTGAATTAACAATTAACCAATTCGGAATTAAATCTACTTCGTCGATAGCGCATAAACCACAATAGAATAATGCACTGTTTAAAGTTCACTATATTTATTTACCATAGCGATGCTTCGGCGCTAGGTTGATTTAACAGCGTTACATCTCATTCATTTTATAATTCAGAATGCACAAAAATTATATCATCTAAAGAATTACCACATGTTCTATTCAAATACTATAAAAAATCTAAACCGATGTATAAAACAAATTAAACAAATAAAAAAGAAAAGAGTTTTTCACAGACGATTCAGAGCCGCTTTCCTAATGCACATGTGTTACTAATTAATTCAGTTTCCACTTCAGGCAAAAATACATAAAAATTCAAAACATTTTCATTAAAAATTGAAAGATGTAGAAAAACATAAAACACCAATTACAGTTAAAAAAAAACAATTTTGACAATTAAAATTACAGTTTCTACATAAAAACAAGCTAATAACTTAAATGATAATTCCAGGATGAATTAAGCATAATTTAATTTCGAATAACAAAAGAAGACATTACTTTGTTGTTGCGAATAATAAAAGAAGATATTACTTTGTTGTTGCGAAGCTTTGTTTCTTTAGATTGGCAATAAATCCACTATTCTTCTAAGTTTCAAATGGAAACAAATATGGCTGCCATGCTAAACATAAAGTAGGCTTAGCCGCGCTTAAAAACTTTTAAATTATATATAATTCTACAATTATTGCTTGCAGGTTAAGTACAGGCATAAAAACCTTAATAAATAAGAAAATAAGAACAACATTATTCAATCATTTTTAAAGCAAAAAATGAACAATTTACAAACATATAAGAATAAAAAACTAAGCTCACTGAGCCAAGTAACAGAGTGGCAAGTAACATATATATATACTTTTGGTGCGGCCGACTGCAACCAAAATGGGAGATGCACATCTACATCTTATAGCAGTCCTATATACAAAATTTAAACGTTCTGAGGCTACTCGTTTTTCAGCTATGCGAGATACATACATACATACGTACGTACAGAAGCCACGGAAAAAAATCTCTTCAGAATTCATTTTAAATCAGTTTTATAAGGTTTTTTTTTTGCGGGGGGAAAGAGTCCTTTATTCTGTCCTTACATACGGATGTCACCCAAAAACATCATTAAATTGCATTCGATAGCGGTCAAAATGGATAATTTCGTTGAAATATGATACCCGAAATTTTTGGCGATTACAATACTTCCTTTTCACTTCGTACAAGGTAGTAAAAAGTATTTTGGTAACCAAAAAAAGTATTAAACCTTCAAATAAATTCGTAACTCGTGCAATGACACAAAATGGGCTGCACAATGGAGCATAGTGCACATCATTCATAGTGTATGAAGATACTGAAAAATGATAATTTCATTTAGTGTTTTCCATTGAACTATGACCGTTCTGAAATCTATAACTTGAAGACAAAGACTCAAATGCCAGGATTAGAGAGAGGTCATCTGATGGCATGTAAAGAAACCAAGTCTGACTGTCCAGTAGATGCGACTGTGACGCGACGAGGCGATTCAAAGGGGATCAGGAGGACTGCTTTAGAGCAAAAGAGGTGAAAGAATTAGCCACAGAATAGCGTTAAGAAGGACTGGCTTCAGCCGACTAAGTGCAAAAAACACATATTAGAATCACGGAAAGTAAGTCCAGAAATATTGTCAGCTACATGGTCTGAGATAAGCCAAGTTGAGTATTTGTGGGTATCGATTAAAAAAGACATTTTCCACACGTACCTCCCCTCTCAGTAATTGCAACCAAGGTACAAACAAAAACTACGTAACAAAAATATTTTCTATTAACTCAAACAAATAAAACAATACCAATTAGATCTGAAAATGTACTAAATTTATATATGTTTCCGTTTCCCTATTCTTAGGTCATTTTAAGATATTAATGTCTTTTTATTGTAGATGAACTCAACGTAAAATTTCTAAATTAACATATATCCTACAAACGTGAAGAGAAAGATGTCGAATCTTTCCTAACTCTAGGTAGTTTTTCAGCTGAAGATTTTAGTTATTTAATTTTTCTATTCACATGTAGGTATTTTACGTATTTAATATGTATTTTGTATATAGATTTTTCATTCACTCATTTTTCTAATCACATATAATTTTATAAATAAGAAAAGCATTGGATGTATTTATCATTATTTTAAGCGAATTTTATTGGATTCGCAAACTCTTAAAAAATAGTAAAATATATCGCTGATAAATAATTTAATTTTTCTTTTTTAAAAGAAATCCTTATTCTTGAGAGAATTTTGATTTTGTTCTGATTCCTTGTCGCTGCTGTAAATATTCTTTCAGTTGCTTCTGGTGAGTAAGGAAGACACAATAAACTTTAATTAACATAGAAATAGGAAAATATTTACGTAGGAAAATTTTTGTTCTACAATATTTTTTTTATTTTAAAAATTTACTCTAATGCACCGCGAACGAAAAATTTACTCTAATGTATTCGAATGAACACTAACTTATTTTTCTCTACTTCTATAGCTATTTTTTTATAAAATTTGGAAAATCAATTAAGTGGCATTTTAATATAAAAACAGTCTGTTTAGCATGTGTTGGAATTCGGTACTGCTTAAATTTTAATGATGGAATCTCTGAAAGTTAACTACTGAAATCTTGGTTAAGAACTCAACATAAATGAACAAATGTTTCACCTTAAAGTGTTTTAAAGTCTTAATGCATTTTTCTGTAACTTTACTTTCGTCCTAAGTTCATTTCAAAAGACCTTCTATTCTCGCCCTTGGAAATGCATTTTCTATGTCTAAAGACACCATTGTTGGCTGTATTTATTTTTTAGGTTGGCGTAATTTGTAACACATTCAAATTTTGCGAAATATTTCGTGACTGTTTTCATTTTATTTTCTACTGAAGAAATTATTAGCCGTAAAGCATTTGCAACCAAAATCAATCTAAATTTCGGTGTAATTTCTTTTGGTAGGTGCTTTCTAAGAAGTTAAAATGCGTCTTAAAAGAGTCTTTAATGCATTTAAAACTAATTTATTATATATCATCATCTGGTGCTCTCAAGTTGAGATATAATTTCATTAGTCTAACTCTCTTACTATTTTTTTTTCTGTTATTAGTCGACAGAAAGAAAGTACTAGATTTGATGGTAAATATTAAAGAGTAAGGTACAGAATTTAATGGTAACGGTAGCACTAAAAATTACCAAATGTACTAGACCTAGAACGAAGATATTAAGAATGGTTCTTCAGCCTCTAAATTTCCATTTTCATGCTCAAAGATCGTAGACTAGCATTTCGCATGACAATTAAATTGTATAAGTAGTACGATATAATTGCACCCGTTACTCAGTTGTGCAGGTGCACTGATTTTACATGTAACCTATTATATAAAATTAGACTTGCTCCTGCTTCGACTAATTTCTACCCCTAGTTACTCAGCCCAGACTGGAAAAAAAAAAGAAACAGAATTTTGTACAGTTTACACGCGATTACAGTCGGAATATTTCACGCGTTTTTTAACAGGGAAGAATTTATGCCCATTTTCTTCAAAGAACTTGTGAACTCTATAGAAATAAGAAGTCAGTGCTTGAGCATGCTGTAAAACTCTTAAATTCACTCTCGACGTTCTTTTGTAATTTCAGAACCAAAGCATTTCTGAAGAAACTGAGAAACCTACATTAAAGAAAAAAGTTACGACAGTTCCAAAATTAACTAATTAAAAATTAAAAGATATAAATCGCATTGAAGCTAAATTGAGAACACTGGCGTGTGTGCAGGGTGTGTGTACTCTTTCTGTTGTATAAGCTCAAATGATTCCGAAGAAATTCTTCCCAGGCAATTCTTCTTTCACTCGTTTGGGTGCATGCGGGTGAAATGTAATGAGTAAATGAGTAATGTAAATGTTACACTTACGATCGTCAAGTATAGTAAAAATAAGATACACCTGACTATGTTGCAATTTTCCACTTGTAGAGTCCAATAAATGAACTTCTGTCTGAAATTGAAGTAGCAGGAAACTACACAAGAGAAGGGTTAAAGTACCCTTTATTAAATCTTTGAAAATTTACAAAGCGTCAACTCGACGCTAACGAACTTCGCCTCTGCTTGGGCGGTAACTAAAAATCAATTAACGAAACTAAAAATTTGAAGATATTAAAAACAATAGAACTAGATTACAGGGCTCAGCAAGATCCCGTAACTTAAACTCCATTCGAAGTTAGTGGCCGCAAATAAAATGCAATTAAGCCACTTAACTCAGCAATAAGCAAACGTACCTACGGCGGCCAGAGCCTAATTCTCTCTTTCTCCTACCGAAACTCGACTTTTAAATACTACTTTCTACAAAGTAGAAATTTGCATTCCTTCACGCACGCTACAACATTTAACTATTCTGGCACTGACAATTAGGGGAATGAAGGCTTATAAGAAAGTTTGAACTTCAACTTTAAATTGTTAGTTAAAAGAAATATAAATCCCTACACAGTTATTAATAGTTCATTGTCGATGATTATCTGCCCACTATAAGTGTTTATGAATGACAACGAACATAGGTGTTATATAAATCTACAAAGCAAGAAGCCTATTAAAACGTTACCATAAACTGTGCTTTCGCAGTTACTTGGGTTAAAACAGCGATTAATGTAAGGAACAGTAGTCTTCCTGGCAAACAAGATAAAAAATAACCTGCTATGACCTCCGTCACGGCTTCACTGAAACGTGGTCGGCTCATGTCTTACTAAATGGCTAAACGTATCATCTGTTTCAGACGATCTTTGATAAGCACTAGCTGCTGAATATCGGGCAAAGCCTGAATTTTCGTAAAACGCAAGCTGCTTCACATCAGAATTAAAATTATATTATATTATAGGTATGAAATTGGGCTACAGCATTTGTGCATTCATACTGTTTAATACTGCATAGCATATAAATTAATTAAATGCTCGTAATAAAAAATTCAAAATCACAAACTTCTCGTCTGGTTTGGAAATCTTTTCAGTTAAGGTTTACAAACAATTTACATCGGAGAGTCATAATTCAGTTTTTTTTAATTATGCATATAGCATTATGCATAATCAGTTATTCAGCCACTGATTTATGCTACTGTTGATAAAAATCAACTCTGGTATAGCTGATGCTGATGCTGATACTAGCAAAATTAGTGAAACAGTCTTTAAATTTCACTCTTAATGTTATAAATGCTGCTGGTGCTTACATAAGAAATAAATTCGTGTGAAGCTTATTTTTTGTCTCGAGGAAATATGAAACATTCAACTCAAATAAGTTACAGAACTAATGTTAAGATTATTTGACGAAAATTAGATGGATGGAAAGGAAGAGGAAATTTCTCTGCATTCAGAAAGCTCGTTATTTCAAACTTATTATAAGAAACGAGCTCAGACATATTACAATTTCATATTTTTCAATGTACATTCCGTTTCGAAAAATCCCCCCGCTTGTGTCGGACGAGATTGTTGACTGAAACAAATTGATAAATTACTGTTTCCTTTTTATGGCATTCATGAGAATTTTTGAACTTCATTTAATAAGATCATTCTGAACAATAAGAAATATTCATGCTAAATTGTGCTTACCTTGACTTTTATTAATATGCATCTTTTCGTAACCAGGAGACTGATCAAAGCCTCTAAATAGCAGCTTTTTTCGAGAAAAATGTATATGATTTTTCAATCGAGTTAACATTTTATTGTTTTCCTTAATGAACTTTTATAAAATCTTTATATTTACATTTGCGGATATATTTACATTTACATTACGAAAGATATTTACACTTATTTACACTAACTCGCGATCAACTCAATAGACTACGAAACACTTTCACTCACTCTCGCTGGACTGACTGACTGATTCACTTCGCGTACAGGTAAGGTTTATATAGCATTGGCTTCTGTCGAGAACATTCTAGGCCAAATCGGTAAGACTTCGTTCCAGAATTTTTTCTCTGCATCCGTGGCATATTCCCCAATTTTCTCACCAAATATCGCCAAATGGGCGATTTCGCGCCAAATATGGCAACCCTGCCTTTCTTTCCCATTTTCTAGCAACCCTAAACCCGCCTTGCGGGGAAGCTATCTTACCGCGGCCGGGCATTTCGTAACACTCCCCCTTCCCAAGGACTGTACGTCCCGGCCAGTACAATCCCTTGGTCAGACGCCAAATTCTATACAAACAAAACGTAATAAAACGAACAACACTAATATAGCTACACATATATAACAACACTAATATAAAAACACAACAATATACCTAATGAAACAAATATTTACAGTATGTACAAGTTATGTACACAAATTAACCACATAACAATTTTAAATTATACAAATTAAAGTTCAGAATGAATTTCAGCGTCAGGCTTTTCATTAAGTTATACCCGGGTCAAATACTCTTTCACTGCAGTTCTCAGACGTATTTCTGTTTTGCATATCGCAGTCTGAAGATTCAGTCCTTTCAGACATTTCATCCACAAGAAGATCTGAAGCAGTTTGTTCACCACTCTACAGTTTATTCGCATTATGTGTACAGTTCACCACGGTACTTTTAGTTGGTACATGCTTATTTACCTCTATTTCCTGAAAGCCAGTTCCAATGTTTTGCATCAGAGTTATAAATAGAATCCGATCCTTTACAAACAAAAGTATAATGGTTTAGAATCAAGTTTGTGTCTGTACAAATTGTATCATGAGACACATACTTAGTTTGAGAAGTGGTTCGATCTTCTTCAATTCTGGAACACTCTGCTTAAGTTGTACATCAGCTTCTCCCATCTCTGCATCATATGGATTTTCAGATGGTTCAATACTTGCTAACTCCGACTTCATAACTTCACTATCAGTTTCTAGAACTTAACGGTCGCATTTTCGCTTTAGAACACTTCTACTTCAGGCATTTGAGAATCAGAAACTTTATTTCCATGAATTATTCCATCACCTTTTTCAGATGCTTTACTAGCCAGTTCTTTTATTTCTTGATCTTTACAAACAATATTATCACTTTGTTCCGTTTCAACTTCAGACACTTGAGAATCAGAAGCTTCTTTCCCGTCTTTTGGTTCATCTTTTCGTCCTCTTTCTTCAGTCTCGTGAGATATTTCATTATTTATTTCTTGATCTTTCTCGGACTCTTCACTAGCTACTTCTTTCATTTCTTCATACTTTGATTCTTCAGATGCCATTACTGTCATTTCCACGTTTTCTATTTTAGCTGCAATTTCTTCTGTAAGCTCTACTTTCATCCGGTTGGAGTTGCTCTAGCAGCTTTTCTTGGCCGGTTTTTATTTCTTCTTTAAATCAGTTGACGGCGCCTTCCATCTTTTCGTGGAATGCAGGAAAGGCAGTCACGAACTTGTCTTAATTGTTCTTCAATCGCTCTTGTCACTGGCATTCAATCCCACTTCTGACACCAGTTGTTGCATTTCTGCACTGTTTCGGGGAGTTGGAGTGATTGACGACAACACTTGATGAAGAATCAGACACAATTTATTTAGCCAGGATTATTCGGGACAGTTTCAAAAACACGTTTACAATCGTTGAAATCTACGATAGGCACGCTGAAACAATCAGCGACACACCCTTCAGGCTATCAGGCTATAACGATGTAGACAGCTTCACGGCAAAGCAGCAGAGTACAGCTTCCCGACTCGGTTCAGTCGTTCTCAGAACTCTACGTACTCTCGAGACTCTCCACGCTACAACTCGCGATGCACTCGACGATAAGAGTACAGCTTCCGACTCGGTTCGGTCATTCTCAGAGCTCAACACACTCAAGATAAAACTCGACGAGGCATTAACTGGCAATCAACTCGATAGACTGAGAGACACTTTCACTCGCTCTCACTAGACTGACTGACTGATTCAATTCTGTTGAAGAGGTGCTTTAAAAGTATTTCTATTCCATTTTCAGTCGCACAAAAATAAGCCCAAATTTTGTCTTGCTTGCACAACAATAATAAACTGTGCTAAATTCAATAGCAAACGAGCTTTTCCAGCTGCTTACGATAAAGCGACCATATGGAAGCTGCGCGAAACTCGCCTAATGTGGTACCTCGTAGAAGGAAAGCAGAAATTCCTTTTTCATGTGTAAAATATTTCGTCAAACGATGTTATACCTCGAAACCTTGCAGGTTTGTTTAGAACAGAAAGAAAGAAGATACGATAGAGTATTCTTCATTTCCTTTTAAATTGCTGTTTCTAAAATAGAGACCAGGGCCATTGCAAAGCTATATATTTAAAATAATTAATAAGGATTTTGCTTTACGATTTAACCTTCCAGCACGCGCGCCTGGCAATTTTACATGAGAACACGCACGTCGTATTCTTTACGACATCTGTTATTATACCGTTTTTGGCACGAAAAATGACAGAAATGAGTGAATATTGAAAATAAATTTGTTAAAACATAAAATGTTAACCTTATTATTGCAAAATACAAATGATATCACATTCAAATAACAGTAAATTATTTTTAATAACTTTATAATAGTCAGGTGGAAAAGCAATGATGTATTTCATTATAGAAATTTAAAAATGTATTATTTAATAGCCATATTTTAAAATACGAGCTAGTTTTAATATTCATCTGTCCTGTCCTGTTGGTTTATCATCGAAATAAATCTATAAATCCAGAAATAAAAATTTGTTGTAGCTCATCACAGCTCTTGTGATTTCAATTCCAGTGTCATCACTTCAGAACAATTCTTTTGCATTTAGATGGTGTCTTTTTTTTATTCTTATCATATATAACAATGTCTGTCTTTTGAGTATTTTGTCTTTTAGCAAACTTATATATTTATTTGTATATTCCAAAATTTCATCAAGCATATTTATATCAACTGTTTTAAAAATGTTCCTATTTCATCCTTTAAATCCTTGGCATGGTGTTTTAGGCCAGGTATTAATGCTCACAATATTCATCTTATTCGTCTTTAAATGTTTGCATACTTCTGTTTTCGCATCCTTACTAACATAGAATATACTCCACTGGTGTGCAAAACTTAAGCAACAGGTATTCTTTTGGCCATAACTCCACAAATAATCATCTGAGAGACATGAAATTCAGAAATGAGAGACAGCATTTTGTATTTAAACGATGACAAAAGAATAGTAGCGCAAAAAATGAATACAATGCATACAGTATGGAATCAAACAAAAAAGACTTTATTGAACTCATAGTATCGTTACACATGATTGTCTGCACAAGAGGAAGAACAACAAGCAGATGTTCCTTAGTATGGGATATGCCTTCCTGTTACTGCAATGGTTGCTTCGCACCGTCGCTTCATACCCAGCACCATACTGTCCAACAAATCATGAGGTAAGAGTATCCATTCCTCAATCAGCGTCTGTTCAGTGGTTGGGTGTTCCCCGGAGGATGTAATCGTGCCGCAAGGCGTCTCTCTAAAGCATCCCACACATGTTGTATGGGATTTAAATCAGGGGAGTACGGTAGCCAATCCATTCTAGTGATAACTTCACTTTCCTGTAGCTTCTGAAAAACAGGAGTCCGGTGTGGCCGTGTATTGTCATCCATAAAAACGAAATCTGCTCCAATGGCACCTCGGAACAGAAGCACATGGAAAAGGACAATAGCGATCTCCGGTTACAGACCCTCTGTCGAAAACGTGGAGCTCTATCCGCCCGTGCAGCATAATGCTTCTCCAGACGAGAACTCCAGGAACACCATAACGGTCTCTTTCCGTGATGTTGCTGGGATGAAACCGTGTCCCGAACTCTCTCCAAATCAACTGGCGTTGAGAATCTCTTGTAGCACTAAAACGACTCTCATCCGTAAAGAGGACTAAACTCCATTGATGAGATGTCCAAGTTTGTGCACCTTGCATCACTCTAAACGGTGGCGCCGATGGCCAACTTTCAAACGGATGCAGCGTTCAAAACGGCGGACCTTCCGCAAAAGGCTACCTTTTGCGTGTGGATACGGATACGTCTGGACACAGTTAAACGCGACACTTTTCGCCCCGTTGCTGTACACACTTGTTGAGCTATGGCGCTTGCTGACTGGTTTCGGTTTTTTGCCTTGCTTTCAGGATGATATATCGGTCATGCACAGCAGTTGCTTTCCTACGGCGGCAACCACCAACCTTTCTAAAAACTGTACCTATTGTTTGTAAGGCTTTCCAAGTGCGCAAAACGACACTTTTGTTGATTCCGAACTCTTGAGCTACACTATGCTCCTTCTCCAGCTTTCCGATCATTCTTCCACGTACGAAGTCATCCAGGTGATTTCTTCTAGCCATATTTCACGAAAGAACTCATTTCTCATTTGTACTTGCATCGAATGTCTTTAATTGCGTCTCCGTTCTTCCTTTTACTGTAGTCTCGAGTTGAGTGCGCCGACTGCGTGTGTTTTGTGTACATTCACGTCGCCTGTGACGTTTTGTTCCTGACATTTGCATACGCATTACCTTTCTACTGAATTGCGTATTCTCTTGTACTGATCGAAAGAACCCCATTTTTTGCAATTTTATGGCTATCTGATTAAAATTTACATTGTTGCTTAAGTTTTGCACACCAGTGGATCAGCATTCTATATTTCTATTTATGTATTTTATTATCATTCTATATTTTCTATATCATTATTACTATCATCATCTGAAATATATTGTTCAGATTCATTGTTTATATTATTTATCTCTATATTTTCCTCACTCGTTCCACGCTGTTATTCCTCCACGCTAGTATTCTCACTCCCAAACGTTTCCTTGTCTTTTTTTCCTTCAGCAGATAATTCTTGAAGAATGCGAGAAAAATCAGCTGGTTGCACATATTTTTTTTGCCATGAAAACCGATATAAAAATTATAGAGTTGAATTTATACAAATTAAAATAATAAACGTCAATTAATAACATAAAATTACAAAATATTTGAGAAAAAATATTTTCCGAATTTTCACCTACGAACCATGCGCGTGTCGTAACTTTTACGAAGAAGCTGCCAGGTAGTGCAAAAGCCCAGTAAAAAAACAAAAAATTCATATGTTTTCCTGTTGGTTCATTTCATGATGTGGGGAAAGGTTGAAAGAAGGAATAGAAATAACATTTAGAAGTCTCCAGCTGCGATATGCGAAAAATGTGCATTAAAAACCGAATTTGCCGTAAACTTTGTGCATAGCGCGCGTGATGGAAGGTTAATTTAAAAATAATAACTTGTTTTCCGTAATTTTAAATTTATAGGAATTTATAGGCCTGCCCTAAGACGACAGCCCTGGTGAACACCCTACCAGCTTCGCTCTATTAACTGAGATGTCGTTACAAGCTACCTTGCTATAACGATCTAACCTTTGTCGAAATCTGATAAATCCTTTGCTTTTTCTCACATTAAGCGAAACGAGATGCTGCCTAGAACATATCTTCGATCCAAATATTATATATATCTGGTTCGGAACCTAGGAGCATGTCGTCTAATGGTAATAGGATGTCGTCTAATGGCTACAATTTCTATAAGACAATATTTGTTTCTATAATTTAGTTTTAATGCTTTCACTGTTAAAATTGGATAAAGAAAAGAGAAAATAATAAACATAAATAATCGCAAGCTTTTTCTAATAATGCTTTAACATGTTCGTATTTTGTTTGAAGAAAAAGAAATCTAAAATTGGTACTCACGGAAAATCCCGTCGACCATTTTTGCCTATTAAAGAAAAAAGACGGCAAACTACGCGATTTTTCGCCAAAAATGGAAAAGTCTTCTTCAGACACGCTGGGTTTGGTGTAACCTTGATTACACGTGTTAGTTATTATTCTTGAATTAAAGACTCCTTCCCCCCTCTCTATCACGCATTTTCGAAAAAGAAATGATTAAAATTTGGGACCTGCCTACTACAGAAGAGCATGCTGTTGAATATTTACAAAGTCAGAACTTAAATTGCGTCGGAGCCCACAGGAGCCGCGCTCCGGTACTTCTTAGTTTTTGCAATAAATCCTAATTCTAAGCGGAGTGCACCGGAGCTCTAAATAAGAAGGTTCCGGTATTTCTTTTATGTAACTGAACAATTTTTCGGTAGAAATTTGATCTAAAAATTTTATTTTTAGTAATAAAATTATATCAAAAATCGTTTGTTAAATTTTAACTTATCTCTTTACATTTTATTAAATTTTAATTTTAATTATTTAATTACTTTAATCATTGATTATTTAATGATTTAAATAATTAATTAATTTTTGATTACTTTAATCGTTGATTATTTAATCGTTTTAATAATTAATTATTTAATTATTAATGATTTGATTAGTCATTTTATCTATTTGTTTATTTATATATTCTTGCTCCCCTTTCTTGACGGTCTTCCATAGGGCTCCTGCACTTAATTCTTTAGAAATTAAGCCCTGTCCAAAGTTATGGAATCTTACCGGCCTAAAAAAAAAATGTGTTAATGGACACGAAATGGTGCTTTATTTTAAAACTGAGAAGCAATAATAAATAAAAAAATACTGGAAATTTTTAATGAAAAATAAAATATAAATAAATGATAATATAATAAATTTGAAAGAAAAATAAGAATAAGATCTTTTTCTTGTATTTATTAATTTTTTTTTTTTTTTTTTGTTTCTTTGTTTGTTTGGCGTGATTGGCGCCGTCTCTTGTGGTCGACGGGATTTTCCGTAAGTACCCTAAAATTTTCTCAAGTATAAATGGCAATACTCGATATTTGGAAAGGGCAAATTTTGTTTTTGTAATAATTTCTGTACCCAGAATGCGCGGGATAAATCTCATTCGATTGCTTTCCGTGTTTTCATTCCAAGTCAGCAGATGTCTGGTTAATTTTATCGTGTTTTAATTTACTATTTGACTGCGCAGTTTTTGCTAAATATGATTAAAGCAAATTATATTTCATTTTATTGTAAAAAATAATTATGTTGGTGTAACAAAAATTAAATGTCTCAAAAATATAGTTAAGGCAAAAGCAAGGGTTAAAGCAAAGCTTTAAAACAAATTACACTGGTGTGCAAAACTTAAGCAACAACAGAGTTTTTTGCCATAACTCCACGAGAAATCAACTGAGACACATGAAATGCAAAAATGAAGGAGAGTATTATGTACATAAAGGATGACGAAAGCATCGGAGCTGAAAAAGGAATACAATGCATACGGTATGGAATCAAACAAAAACAAGCTTTATTGAACGCATGGTATCGTGACTCATGATTGTCTATCCAAGAGGAAGAACAACAAGCAGATGTTCCTTAATATGGGATATGCCCTCCCCTCACTGCAATGGTTGCTTCGCACCGTCTCCGCATACTCAAAACCAGCTGGTGCAACATTTCTTGCGGTAGGAGCGCCCATTCCTCAATCAGCATCTGTTTGAATTGTTGAGTGTTCTCCGGAGGATGTAAGCGTGCTGCAATGCGTCTCCCCAAAGCATCCTACACATGTTCGATGGGATTTAAATCTGGGGAGTACGCTGACCAATCCATTCGAGTGATATCTTCACTTTCCAGTAGCTCCTCAACAGCAAAAGTCCGATGTGGCCGCGCATTGTCATCCATAAAAATTAAGTCTGGGCCAATGGCACCTCGGAACATACGCACATGGGGAAGGAGTACCTCCTCACAATAGCGATCCCCGGTTACAGTCCCTCTGTCGAAAACGTTGAGCTCAGTTCGCCCGTTCAGCATAATGCCTCCCCAGACAATAACTCCAGGACCACCGTTACGGGGTCTTTCCTTGATGTTACTGCGATAAAACCGGGTCCCGACCTCTCTCGAAATCAAAACGCGTTGAGAATCGCTTCTGGTACTGAACCAACTCTCATCCGTAAAGAGGACATGACTCCATTGATCAGTTGTCCAGTTTTTGTGCTCTCTGCACCACATATGATATGCATATGGTAAACGGTGGCGTCGGTGGCCAACTTTCAACGGGAGGCAGCGTTCAGGACGGCGGGCGAATAGGTCCCCTTTGTGAAGGCGTCTAGCCACAGTAAATCACGACACTTTTTGCCCCGTTGCTGTACAGAGTTGCTGAGCAATGGCGCTTCCTGACTGCTGTTGGCCTCTTTTCGTCTTTCCAAGCACGCGAAAGGACACTTTTGTTGATTCCGAACTCTGCAGCTACACTGGTGACAGTACGCCCCTCCTCCAGCTTTCCGATCCACGTGTGAAGTCTTGCAGATGATTTCTTGTAGCCATATTTCACGAACTGACTCACTGGCACTTGCAGCGAATATGTTGAATCGCGTCTCCGTCCTTCCGTTTATTCTACTGTTGAACTGCGCGCGCCGACATCACGCGTTTTGTGTACGCTCACGTCGCCTCTGACGTTTCGTTCCTGATATTTGCATGACGTTTCTACTGACTTTTCATTGTACTGATCTCCAGACCTCCTTTTCTGCAATCTCATGGCTATCTGCTAAATTTTTACATTGTGCTTAAGTTTTGCACACCAGTTTAGATAAGTTGTTTCAAAATAATTTTGTATGTAAAAATGATATCACTGGTAAACAACCTGGTTAATATTTTGAAAATAATGAAAATTTTGTATGTAAAAGTGATATTAGTACTAAAAATTCTGGTAATTATTTTGAAAATAGTGAAAATTCTGATAGTTAGTTACAAAAACTGTTGAATAGTTATAATCATATATTTGCTAAAAGTAAATATGATGTTGGTTCAAAATCGTAAAAACAACCTTGTATTTTGCGTAAGTATCTTGAAACACTCAATCGATTTCGAGGGCAGCTAAAGGTCCCTCCTCATTAGGAGAAAGAAATACCTAGAAAGAAGAAAACTAAAGGGGAAGGAGTCTCAGAAACACGTGGTCCTTATCGGACCTTTAGCTGCCCTCGAAATCGATTGAGTGTTTCAATATACTTACGCTAAATACAAGGTTGTTTTTAAGATTTTGATTGTCACATTAGCGTGTTTCTTTTCTAGTCTATGATGTTGGTTGTATAAAGATTGAACCCTCTTTAGAGTTGTATTAACTTCTGAATTACCAATAGCCTATAGACCATATAGAGCATTTCCTAAGGATAATAGTGAAATTAAAAAAACATATAGATGAGTTGTTAAATGCTGGAATCATAAAACCTCCTTATAGACCTTATGCTGCTCCTGTAACTTTGGCTTATAAAGCGTAATGAATAATCTGTGACGAGGCCTTCGGATAGTTTGGTGCTGGTGCCACGAGAGAGATGTATGCAGTTTTCTAGGTTGTTATCAACGGGGTGGGATGGAATTTGTAGACAGTGTTCCTCATATTCGCCGGAATTCGTAACTCTGCCCCGATAGCGTATGCGTACTGCGCAGCCATGTGACTTCTACTAGAGCCGATTCGCGTTCTACTACTTCTTCGATGGGTAGCGTCCCCGCTAGTACGTCAAGAACAGCAGTGAGCGCGGTTCTGTATGCTTTGCATACCATGATTAGTTGTTGCCGCTGGATTGTAAGGAATTTTGTCGCATATTGGTAGTTAAATGTGCTCCCCAAGCGGCCGCTCCGTAACTCACAATTTTTTTCGCCACTGTCTTTTACCATATACGGAAGAATTTCGGTGATATGCCCCCATCTCGCTGCTATCATACGCCTCATTGTGTTGGTCAGGTTGCTGATACGTTGTTTTAACACTGATATATGCGGGAGCCAGGGAAGTCTGTGGTCAATGACTATGCCCACGTATTTGAGTTCTGGGACACACTTTATTCTGCTGTCAAGTAGACTGAGGCTAGGATTCCGTATTAGTGGAGGACCGAGCCCTATGATAAGAGCTTGCGGTTTTAAGACTGACAACTCAAGTTTGTGTTGCCTTGCCCGTGCAAATATACCGAGGCACTTCTGCATTTTGTTCTCCAGGTTGCTACGACCTGACACTGTTAATAGGAAATCGTCCGCATACGCTATTACCGTAACTCCTTCCATGTTCTCATTGAGTGCAAATACTGTATTGACCACCAAGTTACATAAAATTGGCCCAAGGCACGAACCTTGTGGACATCCTTTTATGAGGGTCTTCACTATCCGTGGTGAACCGGATAGTGAAGACCCTCATAAAAGGCCTCATAAATTCGGCACCTACTGATAAGCTACTTTTCTAGGTAGCTTATCAGTAGGTGCAGAATTGAGGCGGGACAGTGATGGTAGTCCGATTCGGCAATATCTGGCCACCACAGCGAATCGAAAGCTACTTTTATATCCAAAGGAAAGACCGCTGTATGGTAGTCTTCAGCTCTGTTGCGAGTAATAGTATCTAGTAACTTTTGCACTGCGTATAATGTATGTGGAAAATCCATCTTTAAAGCCATATTGTGAGGGGTAGATACTCTGATGCTGATTTAGGTGACACCAATATCAGCCTAGGATGACCATTTCCAAAAGTTTCCCAAAAGCTGGTAACATGCAGAAATTCCGCCAGGAAGAAACCTTTGCTAGCAGGATAGAACATTTAAGTCTCGAGCGAGGCTTATGGTATTCCAGCAGACAGGCCTTCCTTAATACCTGATCCTGTGTGGCCTGTGCTCTTCTGCGGAGTGCCCTGGTGTGGCTGCGCTCGATTTGTAACTCCTGTGACCGCCAATATGTGCGTGGTCTGCTCGTGTAGGATTTTTCAATGAAGACGTTACATTATACGATATTTCAAAGAAGTTCAAGTTTCAAGTTCGACATTATACCCCTGACCGTGATGCAGGCCTCACATTTTCGGCGCTTGGGAGATTTGATGTTCTAGATAATACCGGGCGTGTCCCGGACTTCCCGAGCAGCTGCCACGAAGCATGCGACAAATTCCTCAGCAGTGTTAACGGGGTTTCATACACTAGTGTCTTGACGTACTCCCAGAGGAAATAGTCAATGCAAGTGACGTCCGGCGATCTTGCTGGCTAATGCACCGCCTCACCCCTGCTGATCCAATGTTGAGGATACATTGCATTACATCGAGGCTGTAATGTGAGGGAGCCCCATCAGGCTGAAAACATAATAAACATGTTTTCTCAACCTGTTCGTGTCCTTCCTTTCTTGTGTTCTGTGTCGTTACTACCGTTCCAGGAAAGCATTTCCGACCATGCAGTGCTACGTGATTTCCCATCGTCTAGGTGTACTCTATTTCTCCTCAAAGTTTGTAACCGATTTGGTGAACACTCTGTATATATATGTATATTTTAGATGTTTAATTTAAAATTCAATCAAAATGACATGTTAAAATTCTTTTCTGTAATAAATGCATTAGAAGCTCAGTAACGAACTATAATGATTGTTTCAGGTGATGGCACGTTAAAAACACATTTACTTAATTGTCTATGGTAAACAAATTTGAATAATATGTGTGTGTTAAATTTGAATAATATATGTGTGTTAAGTCGGCAGCGTGGAGGTAAGCTAATAGCGCAGATAGAGTTTTGGGGTCGTGAGTTCGGATCCTGGAACATACGTTATGGAATAATTGTTTCCCTCTCTGTCTACCCTCTGCACTCCGCATTCCAACTGATATATATTACTATCTCATACAGCGATTCTCAGCCGGTGGTATGCGTACCACTGGCGGTGCGCAAAGAAACAAAATATTTTTAACTATTAAATTGAAGACTCTCATGAAGAAAAAAAACAACTGATAGAAATTTTCTGCGATCGAACTCTAACTGAAGATTTCAAAGATAACACACTTGTTAATTTTAGGCTGAACTGAAAAAAGAATTTAAAGGCACTTCAAATAAAGCTATTAAATTTTTATTCACTTTTTGCGCAACCTATTTGTGCGAACATGGATTTTCTTCTATGTTATATTTGAAAAAAAAAAAAAAAAAAATAAAATAAAAAAAAATAAATAAATAAATACAGAACAAAATTAAAAGTGGATCCTAATTTACGGTTAAAACTAAATGAAATATGACCAGGCAATAAAGAAATTGATCTCTCTTAAACAAGCCAAATTTCACAATACATTTTAGAATTAAAGTATTATGACGTAAATTTTGATAATTAAAATGGTAACCAATTTTTAACCTACTATTTTTTATGTGTGCATATTTAATACAAATAGCCAACAAGTTGTGCAAATGGTAAAATATATATATTTTTAATATTTCTATTGAGAAATTTAAATAATAATCATTGTAGTGGTACTAAAGTTTTTCAATTTTTGTTTAGATGGTTCGCGATAGTCAAAAGGTTCGGAACCGCTGAACCGCTTTATTTAGTTAAATTTTTCCCATGAAAATTGATCAATTTTTTCAGGATCATAACATATTGGGCAAAGCGAATCTTTTCCCAGAATTTTAAGTTGGTTGCTAGCTGGGGCCCCCAAGTCCCTCAAACTAGTTTCATCTGCTTTAATATCTGCTTGTGACTACTTAGAACTGGTTTAGGAAATAAATTAGGATTATTGCACCATTTTTAAGCTTGTTTCTTTGAGAAGAAGTTACATCTGCATTCTTTATGATTATGTTTTGCATTCGTTCATTTTAGTGTACTAAAAATGGATACAAGAGAAAAAAGTTTGTCGCACTTAACAATCATACATCCATCATTGTTGCCAGCTGGAGCCCGCAAGTACCTTAAAGTACACTCATGTCCATAAATTAAGGATAATGCAAAATCAGGCAAAGGAAGAGTTAGAAGCAAAACAAATTTGACTTATTTGTAAAGCTTATTTATTAAACAAAAGGTAAAGAGCAAAAAAAGATGCTATATGTTTGATATTATTAAAAAAATTAGCGATTTTTTCTCCCTGGAGGAAATTACAAAAAAAAAAAAAAAAAAAAAAAAAAAAAAACATTTACAAAAAAACCAATATTACATGGTTGGTATGATTGTTAATACATTGTATGTCTCCCAGACGATGCAATACAGTCCGTACAACGCCTAGGCATGCTGAGTATCAAATTATCGATCTGATCTTGGAGGATATTACACCATTCAAAATGCAATGCTCTCCGAAGTTCCGGTAGACATGTAGGAGGAGGTTGACGGGCTGCAACTCGTCGGCCAAGCATGTCTCACACGTCTTCTACTGGATTCAAGTCCGGTGAGAATGCTGGTCAGTCCATACGGGCGACATCCTCCGATTGAAGGCATTCGCTTACGATGTCTGCACGGTGAGGACGGGCGTTGTCATCCATAAACATAAATTGTGCGCCCATGGCGCCCCGAAACAAACGTACATGTTGTTCCAGAATGACGTCCCGATAGATTTGGCTTGTCATGGTTCCAATTTGAACATGCAGGTCTGTTCTGGAACCCAGAATAATTCCACCCCAAACGAGCACTCCTGCACCACCGTAACGGTGTCGTTCAATGATGTTTTCTTGGTGGTAACGGGTACCTGGAGCTCTCCATATGAAAGTCTGGCGAGAATCAGACTGCAAGCTAAACCTGGACTCGTCGGAAAACATCACACAAGCCCACTGTTGCGGTGTGCACAATGCATGCTCTCTACTCCAGGCTAACCGCAGGCGGCAGTGAGTTGCAGTATGTGGAACGCATCTGACAGGTCTACGAGCATATAGACCAATTTTCCCTAAGCGTGTGTACACGGTCTACCTTGAAATTGTCGTACCAGTGGCTGAAGAGAGCTCACGAGACAGGTCTGAGGCTGTGCTCCGCATGTTTCTTTTGGCGGTAACTGCCAAATACCGGTCCTCATTCGGCGTTGTAACTCTGGGGCGACCTGTGCTGTAACGTCTACTCACATTACCATCATCTTGGAATCGTTGTCAAAGCCTGGAGATGACACTCTGGGCAATTCCAAGTTCGTCTGATACTTCCAGTTGGGTACGCCCACATTCCAGACGGCCGATAATTCTACCACGTAAAAAATCATCCAAATGCGTCCTTTGTGTCATAACTATTCGGTTATTGCACTGAAATGCTTATAAAGCGCCTGCGAACAATTTTACTTCTTTGCCTGTATTCCTTACACTCTCGTCATTGTGACGTACCATCGGTGTCATCTGGTTACTTCCTGAAATTTGCATATGATTCTTAAAGATGTGTGTAGTGATTTTACAGGTGATATATTTATTTTAAAGTTCGATTTCCGCGTAAGTCCGAATTATCCTTAATTTATGGACATGAGTGTAATTTCATCTGCTTTAATGTTTGCTTGTGATTACTTAGAACTGGTTTAGGAAATAAATTAGGATTATTGCACCATTTTTAAGATTGTTTCTTTGAGAAGACGTTACTTCTGCATACTTTTTGCTTATGTTTTGCATCCGTTCATTTTAGTGTACTAAGAATGGATATAAGAGAAAAAAGTTTATCGTACTTAACAATCATACATCCATGACTGTAAAAAATATTGCTTCAGCGTTTGGTGTGGGAAACTAGAGCGTTTCTCAAATTCTGAGGAGACACAATGAAAATGGATTATTTTCTCCAGAAAGGATGAGCAAATGTGGGGAAAAAGGAAAAGAACTCCAAAATCTGATCAATTCCTACTCCAAAACGGCATTATTAATCCAACAATAACCAGCAAAGACCTTAAAAGAGACTACTGTAAAAGTCATATACATTCTCCAAAAGTGCAACGTAAAGCTCACTGCTGGTCGGAAGGCGAGAAAGTCATTAAAAGAAATGACTTTTGGCATGTCAAATGAAGCAAAGCGATTATTGTGGGCCTAAAAGTATAAACCCTGGACCACAAATGACTGGAAAAACGTCGTTTTCTGTGATGAGACTCATTTATTTGTTCAGGGTTACACATTTAACACGGCGAGGCGAAGCAAGGTGAATCAATACGACCTCAGCACATCCAACAAATTGTAAAGTACCCTGAAAAACAAATGTTTTGAGGTTTTCTCAATGCGGATAACACTGTAAATTTAATTCCTAATTACAGAATGATGAATTCAGCGATGTATGTAGATATTTTAAAACACAGGATTTTGTCATTCTCGTAAAAATTTCCAGAACCATTTCAGCATGGCTTGACGCCATGCCACAATTCAAAATCTGTCCCATACTGGAAAATAACATTATTGCGCTAGGTTGGCCTGGAATTTCACCAGACATAAATGCAATCGAAAACTTGCGGTACTTCTCAAGGAACATCTTAGCAAAATTGATTGTACGACAAAATAGCGCATGATTAAGAATGTTATGAAAGTGGGGTTCTGTATTAAAGAAGTAATATATATATATATATATATATATATATATATAAGCACGAGATTAGTACAGTTAATTCTTAAACGCATTATACAGCTCATTTATGCTAAAGAAAGACAGATTTCCTATTCATTTTATTATCATCACTGGATATGAAACTATGTACATAAATTATCATAAAAATCGCTTCGTCTCAATTAACTTGCATACTGTAGTATACAGTCAAAATTCCGGACCTCAAAGCTACAAACTTTCTGCGCATGCGCGTTTAATGTATAACCGACGGTATAAGCTAAGCTAAAATTATCTAATTATCTATTTCAGTTAATGTTGCAGATTGCGTTGTTCCTTAATCTTCGAATTGGATCCGACTTATTATTTTTTGCAGACTGTTAGAGCAATTTTATAAAAGTAAGCTTGAACTTTCGATTATGTCAAATAAAATTTCCGATTCTGGAGCTGCCAAAGGATTTACAAAGCGAAAGCATGTTTCGATGTCCATTAAACAAAAAGTGGAATTGCTGCTAAGAAATGGATAAAGGCATGAAGAAAGTGACAGAGAGGTGATTTGTTTCTCTAACCATTCCGAAACATTTTATCAATTTCATGCTGCTCTGCGGGGAGGGGGGGGACGTCGCGGCGTGCAATGAACATGTTTAATAAAGTAAACAAATAAATATTAAGCTTTTTTTTGTACATTTTGATACTCTTTAGATCACAATTGCTCTTTATTTCATAAATTACGATTTCATATTTTTAATTGTATAATTTCTGCATGCCATCTCACCAGATTTAAACTGATGATCTATAATCCGGAAAAATCGATAATCCGGAATCGCCGAAGTCAAGACGAGTCCTTTTTAAAGACTTTTGACTGTATTACTTTGAGTTCTTTTATTTATATCATAGGAAAGCGGTTTTTAAATCACAGCAAAAACATTGGTAAATTTATTACTTTCTTAAATATAGATATCTTTCCCTGTAGAAGGGTATGAATTAAAAATAATATTTTATGTGGTACGCACAAAATATAACTAATTGCGCATGGTGCATGTTAAAACATAAACGAAACTTAGTGTGAAGTTTATTTATGTTACTTAACCAGCTAATTTTATGTTCTGAACCTGTAGTGTCACTCCTCTCTTTCCATTTTCCTGCCAGAATGCAAATTAGTTCACGCATATTTAAATAAGAGTTTGAGCTTCTTTAGACAGAGTGCACATTCTGCCTGCTGAAAGCCACGTTACTAGTTTGCTCCTGTCTTCGGAGTTGCTATATATTCTTGCAGATAGTACTTTCATGCCAGAGTAAGCTTACGAGCCAACTTTCGCGTTTAGATTTTCCCTTGGCTAAGTGATACTTGGATTTGGTTTTTAATTTAAAATTCTGCTTAGAGTTCTCGCCATAACTGCTGGCTGATTTTGTAAGGACCAGGTGTGCCTTCTGTTACACTTACTGGTTTTAAACAAAAAAGGTCTTTTAAACGCTTTCTGTTTTCATGTTAGAGATAGCGATAAGTCGCTTAGTCTTATTGAGATTTTCCAAAAGTTACATTTAATAAAAGGCATATTCCTTACAAGTTGAAGAAACTGACGCTAAATTTTTATGCGGCATATTTTGTTTTTTATCTCAAAGTTGGACATAATTTTAAAATAAGACAATAAATCGCATATATTGAAAACCAGAAATATGGATATTTTGTTAATTGCTTCGTAATTTTAAAGTACCAGCTAGTATTTCAAAACTATTGACGCAACCAGTTTTAAATTAATATACTTTAGTTTCAATGATGTACTATTTACAAATATATAAAACTACTTGAAACGCAGAGAAAATGTTTTAAAGTTACTCTATAAATAGGCTTGGAAGAGATCACAAGATTCGTAATAAACATTGCGATCTTACTACTATGAAAATTATTAACACGCTTTTCCATTACTTTCACAACTGGGATAAAAGTACGAATTTATAACGGGGATAAAAGTTTAGAGAAATATTCAACTATCTCAAGGTTATTCCATCAATCAATAAAGGACATATGATGGCGATAAACGCGAACGTACTGCACTACTATAAACAGCTGGCTGCCTCCATATGCTATATGGAGGTGAATCGCGTATAGAGGCTGCCTGCCTCCATATGCTATATGGAGGTGAATCGCGTATAGAGGCTGACTGCCTCGGTGTCCGCCAATAACATCTCGGACGAAAACGTCGCGGAGGAAACAACGTAAGGCGAAAACGTCGTGCTACAAAACATCGTGGGAGAAAACATCGCAGTCCTAAAACATCGTGATACAAAATATCGTCGTCGAAAATAAAGCGGTTCAAAATCTTCGCAGTTTAAAAATATCGTCGTCGAAAATATCGTGGTAAAAAATAAAGTATCTACAAATCATCGCATGACGATAACATCGCAAACATGCTTTTTTTAAGGCTTTAATAACTGTAAATGGAAATATGGTTCTCATAAGGATTTGTGAGCGCAAGATGTAAAAAAGGATAATTTTTACTTTCACAGTTTTTTTATTGACTAATAAATTTTTGCTGAAAAAATTAAATTATTGCATTAATTAATTAAAGGCAACTTATAGATTATACTTTTCATGAAAAATTACCAGTAAAAACTTTATAAAAATGGTTTATTAATGGCCTTTGTTAGTTAACTATGTCGGTTTAAAATTCTATTCAGTGCTAATAAGTTGCATTAATTTTCTATGCTTAAGTTTTCTTCTTATTTCTCAGCAAAAATTTATTAGTGAATAAAAAATATGAATGTAAAAATTATCCTTCTTTCCATCTTGCGCTCACAAATCATTATAGGAATACCCATTTACAGTTATTAAAGCCTGAAAAAAGCATGTCTGCGATGTTATCGTCATGCGATGATTTGTAGATACTTTATTTTTACCACGATATTTTCGACGACGATGTTTTTAAACTGCGAAGTTTTTGAACCGCTTTATTTTCGACGACGATGTTTTAGGACTGCGATGCATTCTCTTTGCGATGTTTTGTAGCACGACGTTTTCGCCTTGCGTTGTTTTCTCAGCGACGTTTTCGTCCGCGATGTTTTCGGCTGTAACCGACTGCCTCCATATGCTATATGGAGGTGAATCGCTAACTGCCTCTATACGCGATACGGAGGTAAAAATTGACGCAATACATACGGACCGCACTAGAGAAAATGGGGTCATCCTAGTACAAGAGGATTCTGCTTATTTATCTCAACATAACTACAACTCGATTGAACAATAGAGTATTGAGCTGTATACAGATGAGTGATGGTTTTAAAGCCAGAAAGAACAAAGAGACTGCGAAATGCACGCAAACAAAACCACTGCTTTAATAATTTGAGCAAGGTTTATTGTCGGCGATCATAAGGATAAGGATAAGGAACGGGGGACGTGGGCACTATGCCTCTACCATACGGTTAATTAGTATAGCACCAAGTCCACCATGATCTAGAGAACCCTTAAGACAACACTAATTCAAATACGTGAGTACATTATTGAAAGTGAATGATTGATTACAAACAATTGTGGTCGATCGTACTGTCGGCGACCATACTGATCTCTTTCTTTATAGTGCCGCGACTGCAGTGCGGTAGAGAAAATCACATCCTAGTCTAATACGTTTGCCTATTTCTTGTAGCCATGCCATTTTTTTATAAATAATGCGCGAGTGATTATATTGTCGGACAGTATTCATAATCTGAACGTGCTTTGTATACTAGTACATACTTAGAAAACATCTGCTTATAACTCTCCCCAGAACTGTTGTGAGCTAAATACATATCTGTTGCGTGAATGGGTACCAGATGCTCCATATCACCCAAGATGATATTTTGCCATGAATCGATGATGTCGGTCATGTACTTCTAGAAAAGGTCACCACATTCAGATCGACAGGCCCGCAGAAGGAAAACTTTTGTTACCAAAAAATTCAATGTGTTTTAACCATTAATATTTTATTATTTATTGCTAATTTTCTTCATATTTCTCAACATTATTGTACTTTCTTATAGCCCATGATCTGCGAAAATTAGTGAGTTCGAATTCATACTTTTCTTTCTATCTCCTTATTTTGTTGCATAACTTTTGGACACGCACGTTCATTCTTCTGGAAATCTAGCCTCATTACCTGCTCATTTCTTTGGTACTTCCTTTTTCATAAATTATATTTTCTTATAAACATTGACAGCAAATCCAACTACGGTCAAATACTAATGATTACCTGTACATTCCTTTCTATACAAACTGAACCTGATTATCACCCAAATCCAGTAGGCCCTAAGGTAGGACCCCTAGGTCATCCTATAATTCCTCACAAAACATGTTTTTTGCTCAGGAAAAATGAAAAAAACTAGTCGTCTGGAGTCCCAAACTAGCTTAACAAGCAGTGCATATAAAAATAGATTTAATTAGCTTTTGTGTATCAAGTCAAACTTCTTTATTTTACTAGATGAGTCATTTGCAGTTTTGCATGGCAGTTTTGTTGGAGCTCTAATAATCAAAAATTTAAAATTGTAGTCTATGATCTCAATTGCTTTGAGAAATAAAATTGAAATAAATACATTTTTAAAATCAAAGTAATATTTGATTTCCTGAAAATTAATATAACATTCAGTTGCTATCTTTAAAAATCTTAGCACACAGAATAATCTTTGGCATGCTAACAAAGCAGACACAGTTCTTAAATAACCTTAAAACATGCTTGTAGATATACCTTGAATATGGTATTTGCAGTATGCAGTAATACATGCTTTAATATCATAATCTTCTTTTATTTCTTTTCAAATACTTTTCTTAATGAGAAAAAATGACAGGCTTTAAATTGTGCATATTAAATTTCCTACATTCTTTAGCATTTTAACTTAATTTGGGGAAGCTTAATTAAACTCATTGATACTTAAAAAAACTTCCACAGTCTTGCAGCTGCCTGAATAAATAAAATTCTATGACAAGATAATTTAAAAGAAAACACATTTATGAAAATATTTAACATGCAGACAGAGGATAAAATCAAAGCATGTTCTGCCTGCTTTAAGGCAACAATGCTAACTTTGATTCTCTAGCAATTAGAATTCTGTGGCACTAATTATTGTTATCATTAGGCTTGTTTTATGCTGATGTCGGGCAGAGCCAGCTTGCATGCTAGTTAAACTGTGAAGCCGTTAAGCTATGCTTAAATTTAATTAATTTTAAGTTAATCCATTATCTTTAATTTTAAGCCAACAGTGTTGGCTTTCATAGGCACAAGTTGGTACCATCTTGAAACAAATTCTATTTTCAACCAGAAAACTATTTACATATTTTATATTTGGAACAGCGATAAAAATTCCTATAAAATATTAATTGGATTTTTGTCCTAGAATTGTGGGTTAAGCTCATTTTAAAGGGCTCTCAGATTCTGCTTTTGACTCGTGAAAACCAAAAGCATGGGAAATTAGAGGGAACCAGATAAAAATCGGTATCTGTTTCTTGACCATTTCTAGAGATAAAACAAAATTACATTTTCGTATATAGAATTTCGTTTAAATTAGATGCAGACAAAGTATAGTAAACGAACACAACTTTTGTGTCAATATGTACCTTATTCAGGAATAAAATTGCTTTTCAAAATTTTGTTCTTATATTTTGTTGTAATAATATACATCAAAAGACAAACTATTCATTTAGACATATATACAAAAACTTGCTGATATGTTTGTCAAAACAGATATACTTTCTTATTATTTTAAAATCAATTTTCTACTCTCTTTCAAAATGATAAAAACATTATACTAAGATTATATAGTGCCAAAATATAAGGAAAAAATGGTAAACTGAGATTAATATTTTATTATACATCACTGACGTTCCACCTTGGAGGACATACAAGAGTATACAACAAAAGAGTGACAACATAAAACTTGGGGCAGCAGTGGATCAAAGGCACTAATCTTTCTCCACTAGGACTAAAATATATACAAAAATAGGTCACTGCAGTATTATTCAACATTACATTCGACAACCAGCGCCACAAAACACCTTTGGAGTACACTAAATGAATCAGCAAATAAAAATACTGGAAAAGCAATTATTACGAACTATATATGAAATGATTGTCTAATTTTCCACCTATGTATATACTTTTACATATATGTTTAGGCATCTGAATGACATTTAATACAAAGAGACAGTTAGATTTTATACAAAGTAAAATGGTGGAAATTAGACTTGTACAAGGAAAAGTGGAAAAAAATATTAATTGAATGATACCTCTATTTTAATAATAGATTGGGCATGAGATTCTAAAAAGATAAATATGACTTTACTTCAATAACTGTACTTTAGAAAATTAAATGCTCAGAAAAATGTTTTCTCTTTTGAGGCAACAGTTTTAAAATTTTAAATCATTATATTTTACACAAATACTAATTTGCTGATCATGAAAGCTGCTAGAGATATTATTTAATCATGTTAAAATATAGAAGACAAGAGTTACAGGTGCCTCTTTTTTCCCCTTTTTTGTAGGATACACACTTTAGACAGCAATAGAAAATTTTTAAGTCAATCTGTAAAATGCAAAAATTTATCATAACATGATACTACCATATAACTTACTGAATATATGCAACTTAATATGTTCTGATTATGGATCATGTGAAAATACTTAAAAATTTGAAACTTGCACAAAAATATTCGTATCTGTGATAATGTTGATTCATAGTTTTAAAACCAAACTGATCCCAAATCAATGGAGTGAAATGCAAAGCAATCTTGCATGAATTTAACTGCGGTATACATTAAAATATAATAGAGATATGAAAAGTTTAACTTGAAAACATTTCTTTAATGTGGTAAGGAATGAAAAACTTATCAGAAATGTTCACTAAAAAATTGGTCTCAAATTTCGTGAAACTACAATTTCACAATCTGGGAGACAAATATAATTTTAAAAAGCACAAAAATGTAACTAAAGTCTTGATACACTTTTCTTGGTACAAAAGTAATATATAGAAAAATATGACATTTTAAAATAATGTTGCATACTTTAAAAAATCACTACACATAGTTTTACCCTTTAACACTTCAACATTCAGTGTTTCAATTACTGAATCACACCATAAACACTCTGATGATTATGTCAAAAATTATAAATGGGGAATTTAATTTAATCTCTGTTTATAATTATTAAAGAATAAAAACAGTGCAGTACATCAAAAATACTAATTGATTTATAAGTTGAAAATGGAAAGTAAATAACCTACATAAATCAAATGTAAAATATCCTAAAAAATAATCTGACGTGAAAAAACAATGAAAAGAAATGCTTTTTTATAAGGCTTTGTTTCAGATTTATAATTAAACTTAAAAACAGATAAAACATACCACATAGGTCTTAAAAATTATTCTTATAAAATATGTGTATGAGCATTTTAAGGAGAATTATTATCTAGTATATTAGAAACACAAGCAAATTTTTATTAAGAAGGAAGTTACACTTAGATAACTTTATAAAGAAACATTTATAAATGAAAAATACAAGCTTAAAATGACATGTGTTATTTGTTCATAATAATATTTAAAATTAACTTTGAAATTTCCATTGAAGTGAAAATTAACTGATGAAAAGTAAACTATAGCTGTCCATGCTACAACTTCATTCACACTAGCAAATAAAATTGTATTATGAATATATTGTTCTACTTATTACAAATGCAATTATGAATATATTGCTCTACTTATTACAAATTCAAAACACTATATCATAGTGAAAAGTAAACTAAGAATAAAATTATAATTAAAATTCATAAAACTGTTAAGAGAGAAAACCATTTACTTAAATTTTCAAAGATGAAATTAAAAAGTTTTCAAGCAAATACAACTGCACATTTCCTCAATTTAATGTATACTCTGAAATATAATTATATCAAATATGCAGTATTATATATACAATTAAAACACAAAGGATCATAAATCACCAAGTATTTTCACATCTTTACAATACATGAAAGTAAGGGTTCAGAATACTTACAATTCTATAAACAATGGTATATGAATGGTTAGCGTTTCGAATTTTTGGATTTAAACAAATAAAAGCTAACAGCAATATTGACAAAAGGGAATGTGTCAGCATGACATCTAAGAATATACTTAAGATGCTTTTAAAAATGGAGGCATTTAAATTATAAATGACAGCTGCTATGTCTCAGCCAAGGTACAGCAGTTGCTAGACAGATTACAAGAGAACCACTAAAACTAATTTTCATGGATAAAGCGATTATAAAATGAGGAAAAAAATATTTGGCACTATTCCTCAATATTGCACCAGATGCTAACTGATCCAGAAGGAATGCTATGAGTATAAGACATAGGGATAATTAACTAATTGGACCCTCATTTATTGACACCTTATTCAGTCATAAAATATCAACAAAGAGCAATGAAATATGCTTTTGTATTTTATGCAGTACTTAAAGACAGTGACCTAGAATGAGCAAGTTTTAGAGATGAATGTATGCTTATTTAGATACTGTTCCTAATTTCCAGTTGCTACATTCTGGACAGAGCAGATATTTCTCGAAAATATAATTCTTTATGGCCAATAAAAATTGACTTTACAAAGTAATTGAAAATGATATTTTAAAATTCAGATAATTGAAAACATTTCAGAAGGCACATCATGAAAGTGCTCTGCACCGGCAAGGATATCACATTGATGTTTGACATCATTTATTATAATTGTATCACTAATAGAGACGAAACAATAAATATTCAATAAAGGGAAGCAAAACACTAAACACAATTTTGATTGCTTTAATGCCAACAGTTATAGATGTTTTCAGTAGTTGGCACAATTACCATATAAAAGCACCATTTATCAATCCATATGGCGATATTTATGGGAAGACATTTGAGAAAGGCCTAAAACTGCATGTTGACATTTAAGACAATGATAATGAGTTTGTTTTTGATTATGGTTACAATTACTTATATTACAACTCTGAAATTGAGTATATTTCTCAAATCCAGCAGCATAAATGCTGTCCATTTTTGCATGTTGCCTGCGATGGGCTACAACCTTGTTAGTATCTGTACATACAAAATCACACTTTCGGCAGTGGAAATGAGATGATTTGTGTGTCATGGCACCCAAAGTATTAAGATATACACAGTCAGGTCTTCCACAATTTACTGTAGACCTATACTGCTGAAAATCTCCCCCCATCAGAGTATCCAATCGTTCATGTCTTGCAGTATGTTGCACAAATCTAGTTTTGTCACAAAAACTGTAACCACAATCTTTTCTCATGCAATGAAAATGAGTTTGATGTTCGCGATAACCACAAAGTGGATAGCCGCAGTTTTCATTGAAACGACATCTTGAATATCCCTCTGGTATGGGCTCATCTTTAAGAATTCGTAAGGCTGCCATTTTCATCTTTTTCATTTCACTGTTCCCTTCAAGTTTCAGGGGAAAATGTCTCTTTAAATCAATGACTTTGTTACTAGTTTCACTGGCATCCATTAAAGCACCATAGTCAACTTGTGGTGAACCATAAAAACTGTCACTGCTGGAAGGAATCTGGTTTGTACTACTAATACTAATGCTGCACTTCATGGTGGGTTGAAATGGAGAACTGCTCGATGACACAGATTGCCAACTAAATAGCTGATGAGAAGAAGAAACCTGTTGTTCATCTGCATTGTACATATAGAAAAGGAATTTTAAATATAATAAAATTATCATATATATACAAGGAAAAAGCATTAAAAATGGATAGCCACAATAAAACTGCACTATTGAGAATAATGAAAATTAAGTAATACAGAAGCAGAATTTAAAAAAAAAAAATCAATATTAAAGGATATTCTTAATTATATACTGTTAAGATGAATACATAACAAATTATGTAAGGAATAAATTAAGACTTCTGAAATAACTAATATATTCACTATTGTATGGAGTTGTTCCAATCTTTTGAAATACCATATTCCTCAACTTTTCCATGCACTAATTGACATGCCAATTTTGATTTGCTCATGAAAACCCGTATTTAAGAGCACATATATGCTGGATTTGTATAATTAATAATTTTAGTCTCTGTTTTCATAAGTTTCCATTATTTAAGATGTTTTTAAATTATAAACTAATATATATCAAATGACAAAAAATCTCTTAAAAGCCAGTGATGCCACTCAGGCGGTAAAGCATTATAAGAATCAGTTGTACACTGTTAAATAGTTTACAATTCTGCAACATGAAATTAGAACAACAAAGCATTAGAAAGTATTAAAATAACAATCTAAGATAACTCGAACTCAGTAGCTATATTATTTGGACTAGCTATTAAGTTTCCCCTTTCTCTAAGAAAGAGGAACATAATGGATATTTTCTTGAAAAAAAAAAAAAAAATTGAGAAACTTCATAAATTTATTGTTTTAATTAAGTCTAGTTTTAAACAGCACATGAATGTTGTTTATTTAAAAACCCCAAAAAGTTCACATCATGCTGCACTCTCTTCATTATAATTATTATTTTTATTATTTACAGAATTAGTGAATGATTTTTGGCAGTGTAAGAAATAGAAAGAAGCAAAAAATTCGGGCAAGACACTACCCAGTCCGTATTATATTATTATTTGAAAATAAATTAAGTTATAAGATGATTCTACTTTAGAGAAATTAAAAGTGTACAAAAGAAACTATCACAGAGTAAGTGAATCTACTTGTCATCAGATTAAGACTTTAGTAACTGATAGAAACAAATTTCTTTCAATTTTCTAATTAAAGTATTTATACCATCAAGAGCTGAATAGAAAGAAATTCTCTATCTCTGAATGAAGATATTACAAAGCATAACTTAATGAAAGAAATCCCCTTAACTGAAATTGAAATATCATATTTCTTTCATTTTAAGACACATCCCCCCACATAAACATTGCTAAAAATGAAATGTGTCTTAGAATCATAGTTTTCTCAATTACTAATTTTTTTAAAACTATTAATTTAAAATAGCTGTACCATTATTGTTAATAAACGAAAATTGCTTACTACAAATAATTTAGCAGATGCATTTTATTTTAATGTTTTATTTCACTTATTTCCTTTTCTTAAATTAAAAGTTTTTTTTTTTTTTTTTTTTACTTTTTATTTATTTATTTATTTATTTGTAGGTAATTTTTATATTAAGTGATGTACCTTAGAATAGAAAAAATATAGCATATGTTAACAATAAACAAGCATGGATATGTTAACAATAAACCAGCATGGATCATGAAATACATGAAATACAATCCTACAACTATTTTTTTTTTTTTTTTTTTTTTTTTATATATATAATGTAATTCTCACATATGGATTACTTATCAAGACGATCTGTAAATGAATGAAGAAGCTGATTTTTTACTTGCAAAACAATACCGACTGAAATTTCTGTAGTGTTCCACTTTTTTATATGCTTTTTGGATTCTGAGAATTCAAAAGAACTACAGCAGACTTTGCATTTACACTGTACTTCTTCAAAATAAATTTTAGCACCTACTACTGCAACTGAATAAGTCATTTTTCTCTTATAAGAACTTTAAGTTAAAGTTTGCATTTAGGCTAGCTATGCTTAAAAAAAAAAAAAAAATTCCACTACCAAATGTATTTGAGAAAAAACTATTTAAATAATCAAATAGAGACATACATATAGTTGTCTCAAGTAGCATTGTTTTGATGAATCTAAAGATTTATTATATAAATAACACATTAATAAATAGCAAAGAAAACTGGAAATAAGAGGATAATTTGCTTTTATTATCCGAGGAATTTAATGATCACATCTAAGTCCTTTGCAAATAAAAGGCAATGTTCTTCTCTTTTCATGATAATGTAGAATGCTTTTATTAGCAAATTAAATCTCATTAAGCATTTTCCTGATACTACTCTCATTTCCCACCGCAAGAAGAAAACACGATGTTTAAAATTTACTGCACTGGCATAGAACTTTGATTCACTGAATCATAAGAGTATATTAAATAATGCATATTTGGGTAAGAAGCAGACATATTGCAGCTTTCATTAATGAACAGATTAATACCTCTCCAAGGAAATCATCTTTGCAGACTGAAAAATTATAAAAATTATGCCAATTTCACAAATATTTTCTGGTGTAACAATAAATAATAGTATATACTATAAATACACTATTTAAGTGTTGAAGCTTATTTCAACATGAAAAGATACAAAGAATTCCAGAGACTAAATTTAAAGCAAACAAACATGCACGAAGATATCATGCACACACACACACAAAACTCTACAGCAGCCATTGGTGTCTATCAAATGTTTTGCATGATCTGCTGTGTTAATTGTTCAATACTGTAAAAATATTTATCTATAGAATAAAAACTGTGGTGCCTTACTGTCATGGAAGAAAAATGTAAAATATAGCTATAAAACCGACATTCCAACCTGTAATAACTGGACAACAATGCATGTGGTTCAACTAAATTGAATCAAGAATCTTCAGAAATAAACAAATCCTAATTATTACCTTACATTCCCATTTAAGACTTCCATAAAAGAAAATACTTTCTTCCTCTCCATTTGAAAATAAACAAATAATATAATAAATAGGTTCATCCAAATACTTTGAACAATTCTTTATGCTTTATTTCAATGATATTCGAACCACAGGTCCCAACCCCATTTTATAGAGGGGTTGCAAGGTGGATAAAAATCCTAAAAAAAATCTGAACTGATGGTCCACAACAAGGAGATGATGCTCTGATCACAAAATTGTTTTTTAAGGTTGTTTGCATTTTTATGCGTTCCCCTGCCATAAAATTACAATATGACTGCTCTATTTTCATCTTTTAGAGTGTAATATATACATATACAGTACAAAATCCAAAATCTGGACCTACTGATCCACAGCAATTTTTTTTTTCGGGGGGGGGGACTTTTGCCAAAAGGGAAAAAAATGAAGAAAAATTAGATTCCAATGGTAGCATATGCTTAATCCTTCACACATGAACATTAGACATTTTTTCATAATAGAGCATATGAGAGTAATGATTCTTAATTTCACTTCGGCAGTAAATAAAACACCAATATTGAAGAAACACAATAACATAATACCATTAATCATTATGATCAGTAATTCAGCTTCATAGCCACCTTATTGCTTGGCATACATCTCAAACTAAAACATTCTATCAAAGTTTATCCCTGATTTTTATGCTTACTGAATATCATTTAGCCCTTACAACCTAGCTAATCATTTTTTTATTCTTTTTTGCTTTCATCATCACATGACTACCAACTCAGGCAGCTTAAGAAATGACTCGCACAATGATGTCCTAACCAATTTGTTTTCTATATCAGTAATTGAAAATCAAATAGCATGATAACCATTTCTGCTGACATTACGCTTGGCGACGATTACAAACTTAAACCAACTACACTGAAGTGACAAAAGTCATGGGATAGCAATATGCAAATATACAGATGGCAGTAGTATTGCGTAGAAAATGTATAAATGCGAAGTGCTTTGGCAGGGCTTTCATTTGTGTTCAAGTTATTCATGTGAAGAGGCTTTGACGTGATTATGGCCGCACGACGAGAATTAACAGACTTTGAACGCGAAATGGTAGTTGGATCTAGAAGCATGGGTCATTCCATTTCGGATACCGTTAGGGAATTCAACATTCCAAGATCCACAGTGTCAAGAGTGTGCTGAGAGTATCTAATTTCAGGCATAACATCCCACCATGGACAGCACAGTGGCCGACCACCTGCACTTAACGACCGAGACCAGCAACATCTGCGTAGAGTTGTCAATGTTCACAGACAAGCAACACTGCATCAAATAACCACAGAAATCAATGTGGGACGTACCAGGGACGTGTCCGATAGGACAGTGGGGCGAAATTTGTTTTCCTTGGGCTATGCCAGCAGAAGACCGACTCGAGTGCCTTTACTGACAGCACGACATCGCCTGCAGCGACTCTTGTGGGCTCGTGAGCATATCTGTTAGTCCCTAAATGAATGGAAAACCGTGGCTTGGTCAGATGAGTCACGATTTCAGTTGGTAAGAGCTGATGGTAGGGTTCAAGTGTGGCGCAGACCCCACGAAGCCATGGACCCAAGTTGTCAACAAGGTACTGTTCAAGCTGGTGGTGGTTCCATAATGGTCTGGGATGTTTTTACATGGCATGGACTCGGTCCTCTGGTGCAAATGAACTGATCATTGACTGGAAATGGATACCTTCAGCTACTTGGAGATCACTTACAGCCATTCATGGACTTCACGTACTCAAACAATGATGGAATTTTTATGGATGACAATGCGCCATGTCAACGGGCCACAATTGTTCGCGATTGGTTAGAAGAACATTCTGGACAATTCCAGCGAATGATCTGGCCACCTAGATCGTCCGACATGAATCCCATCGAACATTTATGGGACATCATCGAGAGGTCAGTTCGTGCCCAAAACCCTGCACCGTCAACACTTTCACAATTATGGATGTCTATAGAGGCAGCATGGCTCAATATTCCTGCAGGGGACTTCCAACGACTTGTTGAGTTCATGCCACGTTGAGTTGCTGCACTTCGCCGGGCAAAAGGAGGAACGACAAAATATTAGGAGGTATCCCATGACATTTGTCACTTCAGTGTACATCGTGAAGTGTTAATGAGTTGACGATTAAAGAAATTCATAAAAATATATTTTGTAAATAATATTCATATGCCATTTAGGATTGTCTGAATTAAGAATAACTGATCTGTTGTTCTGATCAGTCTTAAGGGTAATTTTCCCATTATGAACCTGCTATGGTTTTCGTTGCATCGCAGTTGATGATTTATTGGTCATCACCTGCTGTGCCATGTGTGGCTCGCTGTCTACAAACTATTCTAATCACTAGAAATAGTTTACTAATAAAAAACCCACCAAAATGCATGGTAGGTAGATAATGGTGCTGGCTTAAGTTTATCTGGGAATTTACTTCATCAAGACTCAGATAAGCTTAAGCATATGCAGGAACAAAATGTAAGTATAATAGCAAAACTAATATAATTCAGGTTAAATATCCTCAGCGTGATAGAAGCAAGACAAATTTTAGCAGAACAACACGTCGTCAGTGCTGCCCAGGCGGTATAGTAGTTAAGGGAGTCTGATTGCGATATCGAAGGGTGCAGGTTCGAATCCCGGTGAAATCATGCATGTAAAATTGTCTGTCCCTTCATAGGAGGTATTGGTGACTGCCTATTAGGTGCTTCCACAATAAAATGGCCACCACTTCTGGCCTTAGTAGTGGCCAATGCCATTATAGGCAAATGCCCACCACTGGGGGGAAAAATATCTTTAGTAGCCAATCTCGTGACACATCGTCAATAGTATATAATGGATGATCTTTAATCTTTATAATGATAGCCACGAATTTGAAAATTTTCAGAATCTCTCTCTCTCTCTCACACAAAAAGGGAAATTTTCTAGTTAATGGACTGTGAAGAAATGTGGAAAACTGTAATAAATGAAGATGATAGAACAGAAGTATTCCTTTGAAATGACAATGCTCCAAGTATCAGTCAACTAAAGAATGGCAAAATTTGTAGTGTTTCCAAATTCAGAAAATTTCGCTACCAATAGTAAAGAAAGTGATAGAGAGGTTTCTGAGAACAAAAAAAAAAAAAAAAATTCAGTTGACAATTTAGACAGGGTAATTACAGGACTTTGTAATTAAATAAGAAATTACATCTGTCTATAAAATTTAAAAGAAAGTATTAATACGAAAAAGAAACAACTTACCCTGAAAGAAATGCATAATAAAGCAAACAAATAAATATTTGGTGTCACCCTTTTTTTATTTTATTTTATTTTATTTATTTATTTTGTAAATTTTGATTTCCTTAAGGTCATGAATACTTCCATTATTTCACAAACAATTATTTCAGACTTTTAATTTTACAATTTCCATATGTCATCTTATTAGATCTAAACTCATGATTTAACATGCAGAAAATTCACAAATCCAGAGTTGCTGCAAGCCCCGACAAGTCCAGATCCTGGACTTTGTACTGTATTACAAGCAAAATGTTTCTAATGCTAAAACTGCAAAGGTATTATTCTTTATAATAAAAACCACTTTAAAAATTATACAATATGTAAATAACAGGCATTATTAAGCAAAATTCATTACCCATTAGTTCTTTAGTTTCTTCAGAACCAGTGTATACAGGTCCATTAGCAGGACAATGTTCCTCTAAGTCACTCATGTCCTCTGTGTCCAGTTCGTCTTCATCTGGACTGGGTGATGAAGTTGATACTTTTGTATAACCAGGAGGATATACTGGAATTGGACTTGGTGCACCAGGGTGTTTCATAATATGAGGTTGAAGGCGTGAGAAGCCAGAAAAAGCCTAGTTCAATAAAACAAAGCATGCATTTTCTATGATAAAATAGTTTTAATAAAAAAGCAAATTCTATTCAACACATAAAAAGGGTGTAGACGTCACTATACACAGTATTTTCTTCTGACTAAATGATCAATTTAAAAGTTCATGAAATAAATGCATTTGTTCATTAGATTATTATAATTTAAACACAGGAAAAAACAATATGATAAAAATAAAGTAAAAATAACAACGATATTATCTGGGTATTTAATAAATATGCATTTATTAACTACTGTGCTTTTTCATAGAATTATTATATTTTTTTACATCACTGCAATGAACAATTTTATTTTTATTCATTAAGTCTTACAGTACATTTACCCCAGAAACAGACTTGAAAATATTTTTCAAAAAAATGTTCTTAAATTTGAATGGGTTTTAGCCACATAGAAAATATACATAAAAAAATCTTGTCATGCAAAGCTGAACTACATTAATTAAAAACATGATGTGGATACCATGACTTTCTTCTATGGCCTATTAAATTATACATATTTTTCGCTGCACTTCATTTAAACTTATTTCCTCAAATTAAACTTAATTAAATGATCCCTCAAGGCAAGTTGAAAGTGACACTAAAAGCTGCAAATTGTTATACAGGAGTCAAACTTCTCATAAGTTTGTTTTTTCATAACAAGCATAAAGTTGTCCCAAATATAAGTATAGCAACCGGGAGACTGCAATAAAAGTAAGATTTTGCTATGTGTAGAAAATTATCATCTTTTTTAATTTGACATTGCCAAAACATGAATAAAAAAGGGAGGTGCATATTTAGATGTTATGGGTAGCCATTTCTGAGTTACATGAGATAGGTATGTACATATATATGTCACGAAAAAACACATTTTGAATCCATTCTAAATCCATTTTACACACCATTTTGGAATAAGAGTGTTTTATTCTGTCAGTGCATATAGACATCACGGGAGCGGGGGGGGGGGGGAACCCTCCCAAATGGATTTGAGAATGATCAAAATGGATATTTCCATTGAAATCTGATAACCGAAAAAAATTTTCTATAACAATACTTCCTTGGATTCGTACAAGGGAAGTAAAAAAATGGTGAAAGAAGACTTACTTAAGAGAATAAACAGACTTAAGTAATTATAACTTTTTCCCCCTCTCTGATAGTTAGTTTCTAAATGCAAATACTCAATGTTATCTTAAATAACTGAAGACATGAAAAAACATAGAAAACCACAAAAACTCCTCGTAGAAGATTATGAAATATTTTATCAAGTTTTACACTATGGTATCTTTTGAAAATTTTTTAATACATTAGTGAATTTTCTGAGATATTAGAAACAAAGAAAAATTAATTTTAACACTTATTTTTAAGACAGTCATTTACTACACACTAAATATGTATAATACAAGGTATTTATTCAGCCCAAGACAAAGGGTGCGTATTCAACTCCCATTCAAGGCTTGGGTGTACTTCCCCTCCCTTGCAAAGTGCAATACGGGTTGCCTTCATTGTCACCCTCTAGAAAAGTGTTGTTCTCAATGATGCAACAACTAAATGATGGGTCAGTTTGGGCATAAACTGCAATGAATGCTTAATCTGTCTTCATCTACAAGCAGAATAATTCACACATAAAGCTTGCTGCTTATCCCCAAATATTTAATAATCTGCAAGCTATGATATTCACTTATCATCAAATGCAGAATAATACTCACAACAATCGTTTGTTTAGAATATTTCTCCTTTTGCCGTATGTGAAAAATTCCACAAGCATCTTGAGAAGCAATACATAAAAAATTCAAAGCTTAAGTACATTATTAGAAAGTTTAATATTTTTGATTATTTGAAAGGTAATTCTGGTCATTATTAATTGTTAATCTGAGCTCAAATATTTAAAACAATTTCATTTTATAGTTATAAAAAAGTCCTACAAAAGAAAAAAATTCAATTAGATTTGCCAAAAGTTAGTTGTTGGGATAGTTGGTTGCTATCCCAACAACTAACTAGTTGGGTATAACCAGTTGAACGAGTTGAACATTTCTAACTGTCAGTTACTCTTAGTAGTCAGCTGTCATTTGAAAATCTCTAATTGACAGCTGAACATCTCTAAACTAATGAAGTAAAAGTCTAATGAAGTCTCTAAACTATTAGTGTATTTTAATCAGTAAGTGTCCAACCATGAGATTAAAAAAAAAAAAAAGTCTTAAAGCAGTCCTCCTTCCTCTGTTACAACATTCTGCAATTATTCTGACATGTAAATAGCAGTACACATAGGGTACTTCCCTGTTCAATATGCAAAAAAGCTAGCTTTTTATCACTGAACCACCTATATGACAAATCTTGGATGGGCTTCAAAGTTTAATCAATATTTAACCATGACAATACTTTTGCCAATAATGAGAAAAGCCTATGTATATTTTAATGATAATTTTAATCTCTTTAGAGGGAATAAATATCGTGTTAGGAATTAAGAATTCCTTAGGTTTGAAACAAACAAACAAAAAAAAAAAAAAAAAAAAGGTAAAACATACAGTAAATTTTCAAGGATTACAGAAAAATCTTTTACAGCAGCGGACCAACCTTTTAACTAACGCGTATCATTGAAACAAAAACTGAAAAACTTTGTTACATTTAAAAATTATTATTCTTCAATTTCTCAATAGAAAGATTAAAAAATATATATATTTTGCCATTTGCACAACCTCTTGGCTATTTGCAGTAAATATACACACATAAAAGAAAAAAAGGAGAGAGAGAGGCAGATAGCCCTGAAGGCTTTACCATAATTCCATATACAACACATAAAAAATATTAGATTAAAAATTGGTTACCATTTCAATTATCAAAATTCAAGTTATAATTCTTTAATTCTAAAATTTAGTGCGAAATTTGGGTGTGTTTAAGTGGGACCGATTTCTTTATGTCTGGTCTTATTTCACTTACTTCTAACCATAAATTAAGATCCACTTTTAATTTTGTTCTATATTTATCTTTCAAATATGACACAGAAGAAAATCCAAATAGGTTGTGCAAAAAGACAAGTTGTTATTTACAAGACAAAAATTTAATAGCTTTCTGAAATGCCTTTAAATTTTTTTTTTTCGATTCAGTCAAAAGTTAAGTGTATTAATTTTTAAATCTTTAGTTAGAGTTCAATTACAAGAAATTTCTATCAACTGTTCTTTTTCTTCATGACATTTTTGAATTTTATTGTTAAAAGTACTTTGCTTCTTTTATTTTCCTCTTGTGTACCACCAGTGGTGCACATACCATCGTTTGAGAATCGCTGTTCTACACCATTATCTACTAAGGCATAACAGTCTGTCGTATCTTTAAAGGTAAATAGACATATATGAAAAAGGAGAAGGAAAAAAAATGAAAAATGTAAGGTCAGAGTGCTATTTCATAAATGCAATAAATATGGAGGTATTTTGATGAAACTAATACACAAAAATTCACTATTCAGCATAAAAAGGAAATATTTAAATGCACAAATGAGAAAAATATGATAAAAATAATTAATTGGCTTACTTGATTACAAACATTACAATGAAAGTGATCTCGCTTCTTTAATTTGCAAAAGGGTCTGCCACAGCTTTGTTGTGGACTGTACAAAATATGTTTTTCAGTGCCTTGAAAGCTATTTCGATAATTTGGCCCAGGTTGCAGTAGAAGTTTACTGAGTGGTTGTTCTGTAGCATCAACATTCTGATTATAAGAAGCTTCATTCTGAATGTTATTTATGGCATCGTTATTGCTGTTTTTTTCCTCAGTCTGTTTGGGATACTGCTGATGCCCTGGAGATGAATTTGAAGAACTTTGGGGGCAATGGGAAGATGTCTGACTTGTAGAAAATGCAGACAAAGGGTAAAACGTGCCAGCTGCTTTAACAACTGTAGCTTTAGGCAATGAAGAAGAATCAGATGAAGCTGTTTTAATGACTGATGAGCAACCTTCAAAAGTATTTGACTCCTGGCAATCTTCAGCAGATGATGAAAAATGTTTCTTTTTTGGTGATGAAGGAACATAATTGCTACTTCCACTTTGCTCTTTGTGCTTCTGTTCATGAACAGTCATCGTGCTATATCGTACAAAAGAATAATTGCAATTAGCACGAACACAATGAAAATGTCGATTTATTTTATTGCTATGACAACCTTGCAGTCTACAGTCAACACTGCGATCAAAGAATACAAAGCCATCCATGATGTCAATATTGTCATGAAAATCTTTGGAGTGAAGGAGGAGTATGTCACTTCTATCAGTCACATAATAACATCTTGGTTGTGTACAGTGGAAATGATGTTGATTATAAAAAGTACACAATTTGTCTGGGCAAGGCATTTTCTCCCGAAAAATATAAAACCCTTCCTTTACCTACAAAAGAACAAGATTATCAAAATATTTCATAACAAATTTATAATCTATACAAATACATTTACTGAGGATTTTTATTGATGCTAAAATGTAAAATATTTTTTATTCGTGGCAGTTGAATTAATTGTCTGTCTAGCACTTTTAATTGAGTAAAAATTAATAAAAACAAGTTTCCTTTAAGTATTCTTCCATAAAAGCATCTTTCTTAAAAAAAAAAAAAAAAGAGGAAGAGAGATAACCATCACTTTTCAATATTAAATAACCTGATTACTCAATTTATTAAAAAGAATTTCAAACATATTTTAAAATTAGATCTAAAAAGTTTTTTAAAGCAGTAACTAACTGAAACACCAAACTGCAATCTTACTTTTAACTGTGCATATAAAATATTCCAAACCCAGAATACAATTTTTTAACATGCAAAGTTGCTTTCTCTTCTCACAATTTTTAATCGACTAAGATTTCCTTGATAGTTTTCACACTCGCATCTTTTTTAGTCAAGGACATTAATTCCAATCTAGCCCTTCCTTAAGTATTCAGAATTCTAAAATCCTAATTTTTCCCATTTCTGTTATTATTTTCCTGGATAAAGATGATGCATTCATGCTCGCTTTACTCCACTCACAGCTTTCCCATTCTGCGATTTTTTTTTTTATTATTTCTGTAGAAGCAGGATGTGTATGATCATCCTCGGAATTGATAATTTTATTTGAAAAATATATACCAAACCTCGATTACGTTTTTGCCAAATTTTGATCATAATTGATAATTTCATATTTTTATCAAAGAAAAGGAAAAATTTCTAATTATACAAATAAATGGTAAATAGTTTCACCCAGCATTTGTTTCTATGACATGAGACATAGACTTGAAAGTTTGTTCATATTTTACATCTTTGGCATACATGCGATGCATTCACTTAGAAAATCTTATAGACTGACTAACCTCCATAGCAGAATGCCTATCATAGTTTGCCACAACAAATTTACCTGTTCACCAACTATAGAAGGAAAGGAAACTTAAAAAAACTAGCCAAACAAATATTTAAATACTATCTAATTTGCTAAATTTAAGATTAAAAGAAGCATTATCTTTTCAGTTTTCGTATCATTAACATT
Source organism: Stegodyphus dumicola (assembly GCF_044657685.1). Taxonomy (NCBI): domain Eukaryota; kingdom Metazoa; phylum Arthropoda; class Arachnida; order Araneae; family Eresidae; genus Stegodyphus; species Stegodyphus dumicola. Next base: position 74,254,983 of record NC_140780.1, read on the forward strand.
CCTTTTCATGCCCTGTACATATGATTTCAGATTTTTGTAGGGAAAAATACTGTCCCTAATGCTGCAAAATGTGACAATTTATTTTCTAATAGTTCAAATAGACTAACTTACAGCTAAAATTTTTGTGGCAGTACTTAAAATAAGTAAGGCAAAATAAACTGAATAAACAAAGTTTCGCTCTTAATGTAGACAGGTCTGTACACTGTCCACAAAAGTCCTTACCTGGCCTTTCTTTTTGCAGCCATTGGTTGTAGACATATATTTGCACTTAAAAAAAGTTTTAAAAGATGCAAAGATTTGTGGTTTGTTACTTTTAAATTTAAAGAAACAAAATTTTCAAAATTTACAAAATTAACTTTTTATATTTTACTCCAATCCTTACACTTAGATTTAGAAAAATTTTGTATTCCTTATAAAACATAAAAAGTTTGTACTCATTATAAAACACAAAAAGCCTTACACCCGTACAACAAAAACTGACCAAGACATTTGGTATAGAAATCAGGAATCACATTCAGGGACCACCCACATTCAGGATGCCTGCATTTGTATGTAACTAAAAATAAAATATCACTCAGAAAAAGGTTTCTGATGTTAAGAAATTACACGACGAACAATTCTATGCACAGTACTGTGAAACTTATTGATCAATATAGTGTTTTTTTGGGGGGGGAGTGGGGAGGCTAGAAGGTCAATACAAATTGAATATGATGTCAAAGATCACTGGTTTTGAAATTAAATTGTCTCTTAACCAAATATCAGTTGAATTGATTGAGAGAGCTTTAACGCTACTATGAATTAAAAGCTGACTGCAAAAGCCATCAATTAAGTAGCAAAGTCACACCACAACAAGGTAGTACATACAAGCAAACTATGAAAAAGTACAGAAATTATAAAAGCTCCCTTCAACCTTAATCATTAACATCCAGCTTTGCATCCTGTGATATAGTGTTCACTTTTGTGTTTCATACCACCCTTTAAAAACCCTTTTCATTAATTTTTAGAAACATTCTGTATGTCCTGCTCCTTCATTCATCTATTATTCATTTTTCTTAAAACAGCCTAAAATGTAGTAATGTAGATAATAGTACCTCTCCCGCGACAAAGAGAACACACAATAAAGATTAAGGGTCACAAAGCTTTTTGTCAGAAATGGGGCTAAGATGAATCCATATCCTGTCTTTTCCTCTTATAGCTCCTAGCAATTTTTGTTTCCTTCCATTGACGAAACAAATCGGCAAGGAAGCTTTCTGTATCAAGAAATGAGTTAAAAGCAGCAGCAACAAAGATAGCATTTCAGATAACTGCAAAAGATGGCTTAGAGCAAAGAATTTCTAGCAAATTAGGCGAAGGGAAAATACATTGTCCAAGATCAGCTACTGGAATTAACTGTGGAAACTGCATGAGTGATAGTAAAAGTAATCATCCCACAAATGGAATATTTTGAAGACGGCCGACTTTCGGCATTTTAAACTATTTAAGAAATTCACATTAAGTTCTTAGAGCTACTGAATACTATTATGTATAATAAATAACTTCAATACTCAAGCCAAACATTATGGAATAGTTTGTAAAACGTACATCTTATTTACACAATTATGAATTTATCAAGGAACCAGGATTTCATTAAAACTATATATGATGTTAAGCCAAATTAAAACAATGCCATAGTTTGTACATACATCACAGGATAAGCATACAACAATTCTTAATATAATTTTTCAGAAACTTACCTCTGGCTTTGTTTGCTCATGAAAATCTTGATTTTCTGAAGGAGATGATGAAACAGGACTATTTTCTTGTTTTTCTAGATGTGGAGGAGGAGGAATTTCTAGCAAATTAGGCGAAGGGAAAATACATTGTCCAAGACCAGTTACTGGAATTAACTGTGGAATACTGGAAGGAGTTGACATCATTGTAACAGGTGGTGGAGGTAAGAGAGACACTGCATTGTAGGCAGATGTAAATGGTCCATATGATGTAGGAAAGTTATGAGAAAGTTCTGATGGCTTTGGAAGTTTAAAGCTTGTATATATTGCTTGAGGTAGATGAGAGGTACCCATTGGAAACTGAAATGTGAAAATAATTAATTATCTCAATATAATATATATATTACACCTATTAAACTCCTTAAATGAGGTATCTGCAAGAATCACAGAGCTTTTACAGATGATTCCCAATATCATAGAATACAATGAAAAAAACATCCCAGGAAGAAATGTACTAAAATGTATATTTTAGTTAAGCTGATAAAATGCATTCTTATGGTAATCACATTCCAAGAACGTTCAGATAAAAAGAACATGTACAACTTGACAGACGTTCAGTTCAAGCTAAGAGTCAAAACTTTGGCAAATTCTTAAGATCTTAATATGAATATTCACATGACAGTTCACCTCTAGTTTACTAAAGCATAGCGGATTATCACATTTATAAATTCCCAAGATTATTAATTATAGCTTGTATGAATATTCCACAATTTTTCCAAGAATTGTAGGTGCAAAAATATTCTAACACAGAAAAAAATCTTCATTCACGATTTGAAAATATACACTCAAGATCAGGATATAACATTTGAGGAGATTTAGCAATTAAAAATCCTGTGTAAGAATTCCGTAAAAGAATCGAATTAAACTTGCTACATGAAACATTACAAGTGTAATTGAATATATACGGGGGTACTTGTTCAAATTATCTGGAAGAATAACACTACCATTCTGTCTAATAAAAAGTTATTTCATGAAATTTTATTTTAAATGCTTATTGACTACGTATAACTATAATTTACAATTTTATGACTTTTTAAAATATTGAGAGCCTTACAAAACATTACTAATCCCCCAAAATAGGACATTCATTTTTAATTTTCACCTCCTGGTTGATAACACTGATGATAATGAACAGTACTGAGACTTCCCTGTTGGCGTATTATTTGTTAGCTTTTCTTAAGCCATGGGTGGATGACTTAAACAACAATGCAAACAGTGAACTGATTGTATGATGTACTTATTCCAATTGACAAAACTGATCCCTTGACACACACACCAGCATTACATGATGATGGGCTTCTCTAGTCATACTGTAGAAGTTACAGTTGTGTAATAGCCATAACTCAATATACTATGTATTACTTACTGAATGTTAACAAAGGTCATAACAAATAATGCTGCTGGGCATAAGTAATCTACAATGCAGAATTATAGTTCTCACCAGAGACATTTCCCATTACAGTAAAAACTTTATAATTTTTTATGTCTGCAATAAGACAATACATGATAAATATATAATTCCAAACATAATCAACTGCAACAGACTGGCATGTCTCAGTAGATTATAAGTAGATGATGTAGACTGATAAGCACTACATTAAATCTGAACACTTTAAACCTCTTCTTCAGAGCATGAATGCTGATGATAATTGTCAAAGTATCTTATAAACAGAAAACATAGCTTAGGAACATCTAACAGAGCGCAGATAAAACTCAAAAAGCAATTATCAAGATTTATCCACATACATATAACATGTGAAATAAGCATCTTGTAAACAGGAAATATGTCTTCAGAACATACAAAAAAGTGTAGATAATCTCAAGAAGCATTCTCAAGATTTATCCACTTACATACAACATGTCAGATTATAATGAGTTAATAAAATTAATGAACTAAAGAATTTTCTCAAGAACTCAGTCATGCTTTAACCATTTAATAGTTCCACCATTCCAATCCTCTTTTTCCTACACACTTCCGCTACACCTTTTGTTGGATATACAGGTTTCAAAATCATAAAGTGCTTATTCACCATGTGTACAAAAGGACTGTCTAAGAACACCAAAAATAATGCAATATAATTTGCAAAAATATGAAATTTTGAATTGGTAGATTTAGTTATACTTCTTTCTTATCTGATTATGGAATTCAGTAAGTCACTTATATTAGATGGTTACAACTCTGATGGAACGAGATGGCTTACATCCTAATGTGACCCAATAGATGCCTATCGGAATTAAGTGCCGCCCCACCCTTGATCAATCCACAATGTTGTGACCCCACAGAGCAAGGGCAGAGCAAGGCACCTGTGCGGTCCCTACTGAGCCCTACTCTGTCCTGAGAGCTCTCAGGCCTTCTGTGAAGTCTGCTATTATGCCCCCATGGTTGAGACTGCCTAGGTACAGTACTGCCCAGGTGTTCGCCTGAGTCAACCCCCGGGGGGTTAGATGGTTACAGAGATTATTTAAAATAAGAAATAATAAAACACATTAAATTCACCAACAGTACATAATTTATAAACTTCTTCAGTAACCTTTTAAGTAATTTAGGAATTGAACACAGAAGCAATTTATTTTTAAAACAAGTTCATATTCAAACATTTAGAACAGAAAACATTAAGGCTTTCTGCAAGGGACTCAAAACAGAAATATGAAACAAACCTACATTAAGAAAATATAAACAAATACCTCAATAAGTCGATTCTTTGGTGGACGGCCTCTCTTCCTCCGAAACATGCTGTCCATGACAGACGTCACACAACTTGAACTAGGTGGATGTTCTTTCTGAGCACTTAGCTTTCGAGAATACTTATGTATTTTATAATGATCAAGTCTTCTGAAAGGATTGTCATCGCTGCTGATGACTTCTTGACAATTTTCCTAAAATCAGATTAGGTACTACTTAACTAAAAAATTATTTCCAAGTAATAAGATGTCATGGAAGTGCATAAATTGATAACAACATTCAAAGTAGATAAAGAAGCTGCATATAGATGTCTGAGTATGAAACTTACCACTTTCAGAAAAACCTAAGAAAAATGACCAAAATAAGAAATCCTGTATAATTACCAACCTTGTAACTGCATACAGTAAATACAAAAAATTCCATTACAAAATGATGAGTAATACATTAAAAAATCTGTTTCCACTTACCTTTGATGCATTATATAAACCTTTATGCAACAGAATGTAATTAAGGATATTATTCTGCACTTTTTTTTTAATTCCTATATCACCTTCAAACCCAGGTCAATAACTTAATGGCAATATTTCACTCATTATAAAATAGACTTGTTTTATGACACTTAGCAAGTACTCATTGCTACACAGAATCCAAATACCTTTGACATTCTTACAAACAACTCAATCCTTGTATATTTGTTATTTTAGCAGAAGTCACACTCTTTCTTTCTCAATAATTTTGATAGTTAATTTTACAATACACTTAAAAAGGAAACTATTCTAGGCATCTAACAAAAGTTAAACATTAATTACCGCATACATGCTGATCTGATTATAGAAGTTAACATAAAGCAGCACTTTTCTGTGTCCTCCTTTGTGTAATATATATCACATCGAGGTTCAGTATTAAGTTCAATTACCTCCTGATTGATTCAGTGAGCAGCCACATGCTTGACTTAAAGATATGATTCTTCTCAAAATGAATGGTTGTCATATAGTTTAGAAACCAGCAGCATTTGATAACAAATGTATTTTCCAAAAAGGTATTGCAAACAACAGTAAAATACTTTCAAAAACTATTTTAATGAAAGCAAGAGGAATGACAGGTGACTTCTTGAATAGTAAAATTACTATAAATTATTATTAAATTGATGCCTTACCCATTTGCAATGGTAGTGTTTTTCTTTGGCTTTATAATGACAGTCTGGGGGACAAGCACCATTTTGATCGATTTCAACTACAGTGTAGAAAGATTTGGTTACTTGTTCCTGGTATTCATGATTGCTGAAAAGGATACGGAAATCAATAACTATCTTTCATTTTACACGGAAAATTAGCAAAGAATACTGGCATACAAAAAGAAAAGCTATTATGTTTTGAAATTGCCAATTTATCAATTATAACTGTGGGAAATCCAAGAAATTTCAAAGAATACCTGTGCACACCGTGTTAAGGAATATTTAATATATAATTTTGATGTTAATTTGAATAATATGAAATTAAAAGCAGAAATGTGTAAAATTAAATGTTAAAGTATGAATACTGTAGTGTTTTAAGCCCTTGAACTTCCTACTGTTACGCTCTTCAAGATTTCATTTTATTACTTTTTAATGCTTATCCCCTTGAGTCTTAACTTTCAAGAAGCACCAGACAGTAAAGAAGAGGTGTACTGAATAAACAATGGTGGTAGACGAAATTTATATGAACTTACCTACATATAAATCCAAATTCTTTGCATCACCTGTTCTCACAGTATGCATATTTTAAAACAAATTTCATACCTGTTATTAAATCAATCATGAACTGGTGAAGTTACAGGAACTGTGATCTTCACACCATAATGAATTATTTGGATCTCAATGGGTGTTAATGAATTTCAGGGTTGTTTTATTCTAGACTTACCTTAATCAGTTATACAAATATATAATTTAAGCCTTGCAACGGTGTGCACAACTTTACATTTTTTTTTAAGAAATGCAAAATAGAAGTAACAGTAAAAAAGCATTTATTCAGATTACATAAAATTTAACAATTGTGAAAATATTAGATGTACTACTACATTTTGGCAATTGTGTAAAACCAAAAGACTAATTAAATGCAAGTAAGACATTCAGATTGCGCAAATATGAAAAATATCTTCAGCTAAACAAGTAATTTAACTTTTAGGTTAACATTTCCATACACTAAAAAGTTTAATAAAAACATTAAAAATGTAACTAAACTAGTAAACAATCTTACCATGCATGCTCTCTGACACCTAAGATATCTTTTGCTCTGAATGTCATACTACAGTTGTCAGTTGCACAGTGGTAATGATCCTTATATAGAAATTCACACTGTTGCTGGCACACATCATTTGCTCCAAACCTGTAAATATGTAAAAAGACACATTTAATTTTGTACCCTATAAAATATTTCTTCCTTGTCATTTCAAATAATGATTTGCATTACATGTATTTTATGAATCACAATATTTAGGAATACCTTGTTAAGTAAACTTTCCACAGATCTTCAGAATCTTTAGCATGATCTACACTTAAGTCAACAGCTGAGCTTTCTTCTGGCATGTTAGTATTATCTCCACTAATACATGATGATGATGTTAAAGTATTTTCATTGGTTACAGATGCATAGTGTTGGCCATGGATATTATTCATATCAGCTATGCTATATATGCATTCCTTTTTATCAGTCTTAGAAGGATAACAATTTGATAAGGATCCATCATCAGAAATGAAACTATTGAAGTGACCAGATGAAGACATAGATGTAGGAGGCATAGAACCAGGAGCTGGACTTGAGGATGATTCTCCAGAAGAAGGCTTCAGGGGCGAAATAAATAAATAACGGTTATGTATAATTAACGTAATTTTTTGGCACTTACAAAAAATTATAAAAATTAATTCTACAACGTCAAAGATGACTGATACATTATAAACAAAATATTTTATAACAATTCTTTCTCACACTTTTTGGCACTTAAAAAATTATGAAAATTAATTCTGTGGCATCAAAGATGACCAATACATTATAAACAAAATATTTTATTGCAATTCTTTCTGACAGAATGCATTTATGTTCATATATGTTTGGTAAAACATTTTTTTCCCTCCCAGACTCTTCTGAAAGAATGGATTAATGGCCATATCAAATCATATTTTTGTGAAACTTTTATTAAAACCATATATTAATGGAAGCTTGTTTTCATATATAACTTTCATACATAGTTTCATACACGTATTTTAATTTTTATATTAATAGAAGTTTGTTTTCATATAAAATTATTTATAATAATAAGAATCTTAACATCTATCAGCATCGAAATATTTATACAGTATCCGCCGCTTATTAAATCATTTTCGCTCCAAACATATTTGAGTTTATAAAGCAACATTTAAAAATATTTGATGATAGATGGCAATTTGTATGTTGCACATCATATCAGTTTAAAACTTTATCTGTTACAACTTTTTAAGGGAATTAATAGCTAACAATTCAATAATTAACAATTCAATAACTAGCCAACAATTTCAATAACTAATCCTAAAATAATATAAAATGTTAAATTTTTTACTACTTATGCAATTTTGAAATTCCTTTTTAATTTTTTTACAAAAATACTTTCATAATTACATCCTTGATGAAGTTTTATCTGTTACAAATAATTATTCCTTCCTCATTTGTTTCATACTGTTCAACAATAGTTTTACAAAACTTATTTTTGCTTCCTTGTATGAAGTAAAGGAAGTATTATAATTACGAAAAATTTCCGGTATCACATTTCAGCAACTGAATTATCCATTTTGATCATTGTCAAATCCATTTGGACGATTTTTTTTGGCATGCCATCTGTATATATGGACTGAATAAAGGACTCTTTTTCCAAGATGTCTGTTCAAGATCCATTGCCAATTTATCAATGTCTGTTCCATTATCCAATGTTAAAGATGTCTGTTCCAGTTTCCAAGATGTCTGTCCAGAGGTAATCCCATTTCAAAGGAAAATCAGTAAAAAACTAATACAGTACAAAGTCTGTAATCGGGACGTCCATTATCTATAATACGGACTATAACCTATAATACGGAATGATCTATAATATGGACTTCAAACTTTTTTTATATGCTTTACGCATGCGCGTTTAATGTTTATGCATACACGTTTAGCACAAAAAACAAAGCAACTTAAACAACTTACATTGAAAGAAATGTTTAATAAAGTAAACAAATAAATATTAAGCTCCTTTTTTTTTGTAAATTTTGATACCCTTTAGATCATAACTGCTCTTTATTTCATAAATTACAGTTTCATATTTTTAATTGTATAATTTCTGCATGCCATCTCACCAGATTTAAATTGATCATCTATAATCCGGAATCGCTGAAGTCCCGAAAAGTCCGCATTACGGACTTTGTACTGTAATTGTTATTCACAAGTTCTTCTTGCTATGGTAAGTTAGAGGTACATTTTTGACTCCATTCAAACATCGAGGTTTCCAACTTTTGTCAATAACCGGTGCTGTCTTTTTAATTGTTTGGTCCATACTGCAAGTTAATAACACAGTAACTCATTCCTCCTTATTTTGTGGGAACTGTGAACCATGTAAAATAATGTCAGTTATCTGGGATTATCACTAACCATAGGCTCACATGGATTTGCCATAGTAAGTACATAATAGATGGTATCGCCAACCAAATTTCTGTACTCCTTGAAAGCTACTCTGGATTGTCTCTCAAGAAGAGCATAAGGATTTACCTATTCATTATAAAGCCAACTGTATGTTATATAGTTCCAGCCTAGATTTCAGTCTCAAATGCAAACTTCTACACACTTCAGGTAGTACAGAATAAGACTGTGAGAATTGTAAACGCTCATTACCTGATTAAAAACAAACTGATCCATGACGACTTGAAAATTGACACTCCACACTTCTAAACTTTATGATAATTTCTTCAGCACTGGACTTAACTGTGATACTGCAAATTTTTCAGAAGTACTTAATTACCAAATCATTCCAGATAATTTGGTCAGACCATTTGCTATCCATATGCTTTAGAGATCACAATTTCATAAGCAGCTGAACTTGCTCACTTCTAAATATTTTTTGGGTGATAGTCAAACACCGAAAATCCGCCGACTTGAAATCTGCCAACTCCTGAAATTCACGTTGCCTCTCAAAATATAAACATTCAGTTTATAGGTTTCGGAAACCGCAGCATTGAGTATGAAATATCGAACAAAAAATACTTACCAAATAATGATGTCATAATTAAAGAATAACAATGAGTCATAATGGAAATATCAAATTATTGACATCATGATAAAAGTTTTTTTCCCTATAATCTGCATCAAGGTAAGAAAGCAGATGATTCATGATTCACGTTATTGTATTTTCAAATTTTTGTTATTTCACAAGATTATTTAGTGCTGCCTTTTTTTTTATCCGGATATTTTGTGAATAAATTAAGAACATTTTTAATTTCAGTACTTTTTAATACAATTACAGATAAGAAATGCACTCATGATTTTTCTGCTTGCAATGTTGAAAAACGTAAACACATTGCATTGACGGTAATGCAAAAAATCCAAATTCTGCAAAAGATGGAGACAGGTGCATTTTATAGCAGAATCGTATGGAATTGCGATATGATTGTTTATGATACACGGAAAAATAAAGAAAAGCTGTTGAAATTTTACAGCAACAGTGATTCTAGCACTGGAATCCAAAACCAGAAATCTTTGCATGAGGTGAAATCAGCAAACCTCGATGCTGTGTATAGATAATACAATGAATAATTGAATAACATAATCAGTTTACATATGTAATAATAATTTAATGCATATAATAAGTTATTGCAATAATGTATATAATAATTTAATTAAATGTATCTAATATGCCTTATTTATTTTGCACTTTTAGTCTGAATATTATGACTTATCTTTTCTGTCCTGAAATCCGCACAACCTCTGGTCCCAAGCTTTGTGGATTTCTTTACTTCTACTGTATGATTTTTGCCTCTCATCATTTTCCATCTTATCAGATGCATCTTTGGTATCTTTGCAGTACAGGAAACAATGGCCCCTTCCTTTACTCACTTTCTTCACAATTCTTGACATTTCAATTTCTAGCTTGTTAGTCATGAGCTTTAGAAGCCTAATTTTCTTATTTACCTATCAAAGAGCCCCTCTCAGGCCACATAAACAACTTTATAAACTGTACCCATATTCATTCCTTCAGTTTCTTAAAGTAGTTGCTCTTTAAAATTCTGCTTTTTTAGCAGTCTCTCAGCACTATCTTGGGCACATAATAAATGCAATGCTATTTCATTCTACCCCTTCATTTTCCTATATGAAGACTTGAGCATTTATTAGAGCTACTCAAAAGATAATCAAGCAATTTGATATTCTATTTCCATGAACAAATACTAAAATCTGATTACAAATGAATTTATAATGTACATAATCACATAGTTTATTATCTCTTTTATTATTTAGTACTTTTTTTATTATGCTACTCTTCCCCTATTTAAATTGACAATGTATTCATTTATATATTGGAAAGAGTTACACATAAAACAGATGATATACCATGCAGTACTGCCCCCCAAATAAATGATCCTGACATCATACAACAGCTGTTTCCCATATAAATATATCATGGAAATATATTCATAAAAATATTTCAGTTCTAGTTAACAATCCTAATTCTAATCCATCTTTAATTTCAGCTTTTCAAGAAATTATTCCACAGTTGTTTCCACTTTTTGACAATAGATGGCACCTGTTACTTTGTTTCTGTTTCCTTAGCTGGAACCCTCTTGAGGTTTTTGTCTATCGTTATCATGCGAGCACAAGCTTCTCTTTCATAATTTTCCCTCCCAAAGCTGAAGAATGCTCTTTTTAACTTTCAGAACTAATACTGGAAATTTATGTAACGTGCACTGAGTCTTATTGCTATATTATCTTTAATGTTCTTTGGCATGTTATTTTAGTTAAATCTGCATATATTCAAGATTATCAGTTAGATATATTATAAATGCATGCAATTTAAGTAATATCAGTTAGATAGATACAAAAATAAAGAAAGATTTAAATTATTAAGAAATGTGTTTATTGAATTTAGAAGGCTCAGACCGTTTCTTAGACCATGTGGAAATTAAAGATTTTATGCCAGTTCAGTGGCAACACTTGACAAATCATATGCATGATAAGTGCAAATATAATATAATATAATCACAACCTAATATACTTGAGTAAGCATTTTGAAAGAAAGGCTCTGCTAAAGATGTTTCTCATGTTAAAATCACCTATTACCAGTGCATAATAAATTTACCCATAACAGCAAGAAACAATGCTAACTTACTGGTTCAGGAAGAAATGTTTGAGACAGGCTACCAGCTTCAGTCAGTGTTTTCATCATACTTTGAGCAAGCTTGAATTTTCGGTATGCTAGTTCCGTATCCCGTCTTTCATGTTTCCTTTTGTGTGAATAAAGCTGACCACTTGAATGTAAAACATATGTACAACCTGTAAAAGTAAAATATCTCAGTTCAATAATTTTTCTCTATTGAATAACCAATTAAACTACATAATATATTTAGCATACCTGGTCGAATGCAATGAATATGATTACACACACGTGAAAAGCGACAATTCTCAAATGTACAATGTTCATGCTTCATAAATTTTTTGAATCCATCTTTGTTCAGTTGCTCATCCTTAATGTGATAAGTTTTATGCTTTTCTATAAAATACATAAAGAATTAGAGAAAAACTATAAAGCAAACACTTACATGGAATTTAAATCACCCAAAAGTAAACTGAGTTAACATTATTACCCATATCTGCTTTATTTTTAAAGGTAAAACTGCATCCTGATCTTCGACAGTGAAAATGTGTTGTTCGTTGACCAAAAAACAAACAAGTGGCAGTAGCACAGTTTTCTGTTGCACGAAATCTTTGGAAGCCTTCTTGAATAATAGCTGTATCTTTTCTATGGTAATTTGCATGCATCTGTACATCTGATGTACTTATATATACTTTGTCACAACTTTCCTATAACAATAAAGAAATAAAAAATATACATTTTGCAAAATAACTAGAAAACAAAATAGAGTAAAAGATCAAAACTTTTCAATGCTTGGGAACAGAGGCTGTGCAGATTTCAGGACAGAAAAGGTAAATCATAACATTTAGATCAAAAGTGCAGAACAAATAAGGTCATACATGACACAGAACATATAAAAACATTTAGGACATATACAATAAAGACATATAAAATAATGGATATTAATACAGCATGTTTCAAACATTTTTCTGATAGAGGTCTGTTTTAAAACTTCAGTGCTCCAACTTTTTTTTGAGGGGGGGGGTTAATTATATAGAGTCATAATCTCTTGCTCTGTGACACAGCTCTTTTGTTTAAAAAAAATTTAGGTATTTTTCACCATCTTCAAAATTTTCATTAAAAAATATTATAAAATAAAACAGAGCCAATAATTTTATCGTCAGTCATCTAACATGCCAGTGTTGGCTCATTTTGGACCCATCCTCCATTCAACTATATCTTCTTCTTGCGAAGCCTCCTCATTTGTTCTTTTTTTTTTTTTAATACAGAAGCTCTTGCTTTAACTTTTGCTGCCTAGACCCTAAAACCACAAAAATTCACTGTCATCGGTCTCAGTTTCAATACGCAGAGAAGATGGTCAAATATTACGCCAGCGATTTACTAATGTTGTAAGGGAAACAAAATTCCATGATTCTGCTAAGAGATAGATGCAATCTTTGACGGTTAATTTTTTTTAATAATCACAAAGTAAAGCAGAATTCACCAAAAACGTCTAGTCTCATCCATATTAAAATTCTGTTCTGGACTAAGATTTTCTTCTACCCACAGAAAATTCATGAATAGATTCCTTTGCAGCATCTCTATTTGCTGAAAAAGTTTTGCCCCATAGGCTTTCAAATAACTTACACCATGTCTCTATTTAAATATGTTCAACCAAATGCTGCTGAAATCACACGCCTCTTCTATTTTTAAATTGGTGTGAATCTGTCTGTTTTCCCTTTTCCAGGAGTGGTCCTGAAACTTGTACCCCATCACTCCACTGCTGCTGGAACCACTCGTACAAAGACAGCATTGAGGTTTGCCAATTTCTCCTTGTACAAAGATTTCCTGTTTTGGAATCACTGTTGCTGTAAAATTTCTTTATTTTTCCATATATTATATACCGTCCATGTCACAATTTCATACAATTCTGCTATAAACTGAGGAGAAACACCTTCCTCCAGCTTTTGCAAAATTTCCGCTTTTGGCATTACCATCAATGCAACATGTTTTTTATCTGCCATTGTATTAAGAAGTGTTGAAATTAAGTATACTTTTTAACTTTATCTGCAAAAAATCAGGATAAAATGACAAAACGGCAGCACTAAAACAATCTAGTGAAATAACAAAGCTCAAGAAATACAACATATGAGTCGTGAACTTAAAAGAGAAGTTGAGTGAAATCATATGCTTCTTTACCTTGATGCAGATTTGAGGGGAAGAACTTTTGTCATGATGCCAAAGATTTTGTAAATATTTCCATTATCATGTTTGGTATTTCCATTTTCTTCGGTATTTCTTTCTCAATGTTGCGGTTTCCTGAACCTGTAAACTAAATGGTTTCATTTTGAGAGCTTGTGTGGTTTTCAGACGGTGGAGGATTTCAGGGCTGTGGATTTCCAGTATTTGACTGTAATAATTTAAAAACAAAATTATGCGACATAGCTCTCTAAGATTAGCTATTCTACAGATCATACTTTTCAGAATTACTGTAAAGCAGTGTAGTAAAAAATTTATTTTCTTGACTACATGTTCAGCAAAATTTGTTACCTTTAGACTGCTCTCTTTTCTCAATCCTCTAAGCATTATGGGTTTGGCCGTGAAATTTCAAAGTTCTTCAAAATGTCATGAATAAGTGATATTTTCTGGATTATAATTGCAAAATGACTCTCATTTTGTACACTGACTTCTTTTCCTCCGATATACATCGAATCCAAGATCGGATACATCAGGATCTGTCAGATATTTTTGTGTGTAACAAATTGGAAAGCCACCTTTTTGTATGGAATTCTACATCCATAAACCTTGGAGGTTTATAGTTATTTCAATATGCTTTATAAAGCTGACACTATCCTGTTACAACTCATTATTAAGCTTTTTCAAATATGACATGAAAATTAAAATGCTAAAGGTTTTACCATTTGTTTCAGTCCAAATAGATTCACACTTATAAAAAAATAAATTAAAAAAATTAAACTTTCTTTAAAGTATATCTTTAAAGTTCGATAACTTCAATTTAAATTTTCCCCCTTCTCTGCATAGATCACATGGCATAAAATAAAATATGGTCATATTATAGCTGTACGAAATGTATACTGAAAGTCATTTTCATAGGAGGGAAAAAAAAAAAAAAAAAAAAAAGCAAGTAAAAAATTTTAAAATATTAACCTTAAGGCAATGATAATGGGTTTGCTTTCGGTTGTGAGAACAGCCCCTAAATCTGTCTGAGCAATCATCCATAGGACTATAACGCATGAAACCATGTTGAAGCGAATCATCTCTTTTCTTATGCCATTTAAAGTGGCGAATCATTTCTTCTTTCTTTACAAAAACCTAAAAATTTGACAGTGTAATTAGACTTTATAATATCTAATTTCTTATTAAAATTAATCAAACTATAAGTAACATATCTTATTCTTGGGGATAGAAAATGTAATTACCTAATGTTCTCATATCTGATATTTAAAATTTACCATGGCACCTTCTAAGATATACATCATATTTACATTAAATGAAGTTTAAACTATGAAAATTGTATGACAGAGAAACATTCCACTATAACAAAATTTATATATTCTAAACAAAAGCATTCTATTTTTTGTTTAATTCAGTTAAAATCTACAAATATAATAAAACTGTGATGAATAGTAAGAAAAAGTTTCATTACATGACAGGCAGAATAAACTTTTTCAAACACATAAAAATAAACAAGAAAATATGATAATTATGTCTTGCTGAAACAATGAGTACTGAAATTATTTTACCTGCATTTAAATATAAATGAAAGTATACCTTTAAAATTTATTAACTGTCATATCAATAGACATTTAAAAAATGTAAACAACAATGGAATTTATAAAAGATTATTTTACTCATTTTCAAAAGTGCATTTTTTTGGCAGCATTAATAGCAAAGACACTTACTCTCGAATTACAGTCCAAACAATGAAAATGTTCTCGATAATTTAAGTCTTTGCAATAGCTACTGCCACATTCAGTTGCACTGGAAAACCTAAAAAGTAAAATAATTATTATTTACAGCTAAACAACACAACAGGTAAATTTTGAATAACAATGAACACTTTCAGAATGAAAGCACTTACCGTTTGACATATCTGGTATAGTCAACAGGCCCCAATTTATGATGCTGATCCACTTTATATGATGTTGAAATAGTACCTGACATAACATAAATATATATACATATATTATAACAAAGAAAAATTTTAAACAGAAAATACACGTATTACATAAAAACAAATTTGAATAAATATGGTTAATTTAAATTTATTAGCTATTTAATGGAACTCTCACAAAATTTTCTTATTCTTTTATGTGCAACAGATAAAATATGCAATATAACATAAATATAAGACAGGGTTCATACACATTTCTGCACACGGAAATTAAATACTTTTAAGGACCATTAATGAAAAAAAAATTAAGGACCTATGAGCAAAAGGGAACTGAATAAATTCAATTAAAAATATTATCTATGCCTGAATTTCACTTTTGTAACACCATCCTAAAAATAAAATAGATCCCCTAAGTAGTATGCATTATTACTAAACATGAATTAATGAACATAATAAGTTTGAGAATAAAATAAACTGTATGCAATTTATCAAGTAGCATTAAATATTTTACACTTATAATAGTTGGCCATATTTGAAAGAAGATAAGTGGCATTTAAGTTTTACTAACAGTTAGCTTTATGTTGATTTTTTTATGTCTCATTTTGTCACATACTTGGTCAGTCTAGAGGTTTAGTAGCAGGTATTTATGTCAAACTGCATAGGTTAAAATGAGAAGTAAGATCATAACCAGCATGATTCATAACAAAAGACTGAATGTTGTCACTGCTGCTGCTTGTCTAGAGAGAGACCTGCTAATTAAAACAAACCTGAAAGGCCTGATGTAGGCATGGTTGGCAATTTTGAAAGTTAGTTAGGCTCTGTTTGATGCAGTTAGTGTCGTAGCTTTGTGTAAAGTTCGAGGGGTAGTAACCCAGTTAATATACTTTAAGGTTCCAATAGGGCATTAAAGCCCCAGAGGTTATAAGATGTTTTGTATTACATTCACTTCCAAAAGTTAAGCACGGAGAGGAAAATGCTAATTTCCGGAAGCCAATCAGAATTGAAGAGGATGCAATTCACTGCAAAGGTAGATGGAAGTATGCAAATATGTTAGGTAACAGCCAATCGCGCTTTCATGTCAAGAAATATGCAAAAAACGCAGCTCATAAGAAGCCAGCTTTATGAACGGTTACAGAAGTTGATTATAAGTGCTGATAGAAGGTGTTTAAAACTTTCGTACAATCTGTTTTCAAGACATACGTGTTTCTATGACCTTCCAGTAGACGAATGGAAGATTCCGAGCGCTGGGGTGCTGTGGGAGACATTGAAGCAGGACAGTCGATCACAGATGTTGCTCTTTTCTTAAGGCGTTCATCATTCTGTAATTTCACGTTTATGGAAACAATTCCAAACCACACAAACAGTTGTCCGAAGGCCCGTAGCCGGTCGCTTAAGGGTTACAACCCCCCGCGGAAGATCGATATATTGCTATTGTAGCCAAGCGGAATCGCAGAGTGACCTCCACACGTGTGACATCTATGGTTACAGCGTCCATTGGTAAGGCGATATATGCAGTTACTGTACGCCGAAGATGACATATGAGTGGACTGTACGTCCGGGTACCTCGAGTTTGTGTTCCTCTATCCGTCCAATCAAGAGGGGCACGATTACAGTGATGCCGGGAACATGTCAATTGGAATGTGTTTGACTGAGGCAATGTCATGTTTACTGATGAGTCAAGATTTGCTCTGGAGCCAGATGACAAGCGTATAAGGATATGGCGTGAACAACGAATACGCAATCAGTCCCAAAACATCAACGAACATCACGCATTCCAAGGGGGAAGCATTATGGTGTGGACAGGGATTTCATTGGGATACCGCACCGACCTGCAGATCTTTAAACGGGGTTCTTTGATGGCTGTCCGGTATCCAGATGAAGTCCTAGAACCCATTGTGAGATATTACGCTGCAGCAGTTGGCCCTACTTTTGTTTTAATGGACGATAACGCACGCCCCCATAGAGTTGACATCGTCGATGACTACCTGGAGAGTGAAGGGGTTGCGCGTCAGGTAGTCATTATGGATTTACATGACCACTATTAAATTTTATTTTTTAACAAAAAAGCCCTATTAAAATCAAAATCTAATAAAATTTCACAGTTTAAAATACATGTAATTTATGACATTGATTCTTAAATGATATTAGGATAATTACACATTAAAAGCTACAAAACAAGCTTTAAACATTTATTACATTTGTAAACATTTAAACATTTTGTAGTTTTTAAACATTTGTTACAAAACATTTATGTTTTGTAATATTATGTTTTGTTACAACAACACTCAACAAAATATTTATTCGTAATTTTAATTTGAAGCCTTCCCGGACATTTTGGCTAGTTTATATCGAGTTCCTTCTCTTTAAACATATTTTCTAACAATTAAAGATTTGTCTCAATATGCAAACCAATGCTCTCGCTAGTTTCTGCGTGCTTTATCTCCTGAATTGTCAACCTCTCTACAATGTACTTATGAGGGTTTACTTGATTTGGTAAAAGTTATATAGTCCAAAACCCCCCGACAGACATGAAGCATATTATTGCTATGTCTGAAAGTAACTACAATATCAGACAAAGGTTTAACTAAACCTCTTATTTAAAAAGAACTTAGAACATAAAGGCATGTTCTGATGCTAACAAAACCAATTACAGCTCACGGTGACGTAATTAATCAAGAACAGTCAAATTCAAACTAATAATGTGGATTAGTGGTCAAAGATTATACAATTTAATTTTAATTTAATCTGGCTCAGTAACTCTATCATATCAGGAAATAGAAATGGGAAATTATAGTAAGGGCTTAAATCATAAACAATTGGGTAATTTACATAATCATAACTGCATATATCTTTGAAGAATAATTTTCTTTATGTACTCAGTTTCTTTCTTCAACATGTTTCCTTTTCATTTTAGAATTTTTGGATTTAATTAAGGATTTCTGTTATTTTAAAAAATCACTAAATGCATTTAGAATGTTCAGAAAAAGCGGCTAATTTTATTTTACTAATATGAACATTCAGAAGAAATATGAAATATATATGGCAAAAGCCGGTTACAGAGCTGATGTGGCAGAATTTTTAGAATTTAGGAACACACCGAAGGAAATCTAGAAATGGCAAAACTTTTAGAATTTAGAGCAGGCATTGGAAGCAGAATTTAGAAAGGCACTAGGCAGCAGAATTTAGGATCCACAGAGATTGCATCAGGTGGGAAAATGCCTAAGTGCCAGCTATGTGTATGATGCATTAAGACATATTAGATGAATCTTTTAAATTCTAAGTTTTCAATTTCTTTATTAATAAAAACACCCCTTTCTATAATTGCCTGCCCATGTGATAAGATTAGAAGCATTTTCGATATTTTCCATGCTTGTGTCTAGTGAAAAGTAGAGAAAATAAAGGGAAGATAAACATGTTAAGATTCTAGTATCAGAAGTAAAAGATTCAAATATTATGTTTTCATTGTTCTTCCAGACGCTCTCCAAAAAGTAAGAAATTCATTGCAAACTTTCTGTAAAATACATCCACTACGTGTTGATACCATGGAGACACTTTTAATTTTGTCACATATTTCTCGAATCTTCTAGAATCATGGGTCTATAAATCTTGCCTTCAAATCCTTCTAGACTTTCCAAGTTGCAATGTCTAAAATCCTGAAGAAAAATTATCCCTACCAATATCGTAACAGCAAAAAGCCAGAAATATTTTGGACAAAAAAAAAAAAAAAAAAGGAGAAGGAAAAAGTATAAAATTAATTTTATAGAGAAAACTGATGCATATTCTGAGAATTTTGAATATTCTGAGACAATTACATGGAAAAAAACTCTTACTACGACAAAATTAAAAAGAAGACTTTTTAATTAATTACATAACTAATTTTGCTTTTGCTAAGAGCCGTTTCAAAAATTGTGCTTTATAGCATTATACCTTGTTCATTTTTCAGATTCAAAATATTGTATAATAAGTTGCCAAAATGAAACTTTATAATAAGTTGCCAAAATGAAACTTTATTATGACAGCGAAAAATAAAAATGTTTTATTTTAATGTTATTTTTAAATATAATTTCAATATATTACCATTATTTTAATGAAATTAATCAATTTTACGATGTTTTAAAAAAATCATCGAAAAATTCTCAGATCTCGGAATTAAAAAGTTTCTATAGAAACTGATCTTAAAATCGCCAAAATGTTTAAAAGTCGCCAAATTTTGAACAGTTTAATAAAAGAATTCACACCCTCAAAAGCAAAAAGTTGTTTAAGAGCTCTTTATTAGAAAAAATGAATTTCAAAATGCTTATGTTTCACTTCTTGCGTAGAAACTCGAGTATCCCACATTTATATTAGAAATAGAAACAAAAGATAACCATATATACGTCAGTGAATTGCCAAAAATATTCCTCCAAAATGCTAAGTCACACTCAAAATGGCAGTCGTAAAAACAGACAGAAATTTCAGATGATTAAAATTAAGGACCTTCTGCTGATTTCGGCCAAAATTAAGGACTTTTAAAGACCAAAAATCAATTCCAAAAAACCTAAAGACTTTTAAGGACTCTTAAGGACCATACGAACCCTGTAAGAGTGCATTGTCACATAATTCTGCCAAATTTTTGCTAATTGGAATTTAACATGCACATTACATAGTTTGACAAAAGTATAAAAACAACTTTTCCATATAAAACCACCAATTGCTTATGTATGATATAAGATTTTGTGGGTTCTTAATATCTAATTCTCAAAACATTTTTTTGAGTAAAATTATGCTACTGAACCATATGTAGTAAAAGACCGACTATACAGCATTCATCTACGGCAAGCTCAAGTAGAATAATTTAGAATTTTAGAAACAGCCTTCCTCCAAGAAAAGACTTCTAAAACTTTTATAAAGCACGTATAGGATAGTGTAATCAAATAGTGTGATTTAGTGCCTATAATGGGTAAGCATACCATCAGAATATAATTATAAGATCTTCATCTTGTTTTTTATGTAAACCTGATTAAATCTCGATCAGCCGGGTTACTTTTTGTAAAAGAGAATATAAGTTAACTGTTATTTTATTCGTTTTTCCTTCCTATTTCGAAAAAAATGGTTAAATTTTTTATCTGCCTTGTATAGAACAGTATGCAGAGGATTATGTTCAGAGTTATCATATCATGGCATTAAGTAAGGCGTGAGTTAATGGGAACGATACATGATTTTATTTGGAAACGGATAAACAATGATGCAACGCGAAAAATTCTGATAAGCGATTTAATTTTTTATACGCTATACCCGTAACCTGAATCTATTGATTATCTAACCAAATAAAGAATGATCTATTCCTTTAAACTTCTGTCAGAATAATTAATACAAATTTGGCGAAATTGTTGTGAACTTTCATGTTGGATGAGATTTCACAATCCAGTAAGATATTTTACTTCCATACGTACGGTTTGCGAAATAAATCGGCTTTTATATCTAAAACACATTCCCCCTAAAATCTTAAAAGTATTTAAAATAATGTAATCTTCCGATATATTCAAATGGATAAGAAATAAGATGATTGTTTTTATAATTTTAGGCTAGAAATTTCTTCTACTCGTTTGCCTTCTTTACCATGTATTACACTTTTTTATACGCTCAACTGTCCGGATTTTTGACATATCCAATAGTCAGCACTTTCCAAGCTTATAGTCTTACTATAATTCTTATTTTGTATTTTGAGGAAATGTTCCTTTCATCGTTAAATCAGCACAGTTTATTAGCGAGATACTTTTCCACGCTTAAGTGAAGGGAAAATGCAATCATGTAAACCAAAGAGTTGTAACATACAAATTCTTTTTTCGGCACGTCAATTTGAACTGTTTAATGCAAATATCAGTCTGCCGAGTTCATTTTCTCTTTATTTTTTTTCCACTAGGAATTTCTCAAACAAGTTGCATATAAGGAACATACATAAAATTCCCTAACTAATTTACAATCACGATCAAAACAGCCTTGCTAAAATACAGTATCGTATAAACCCCCACCGGAATTTGGATTACATATTTACCTTCACATCACACACGAAGAAATAGAGAATTGAAGCTTGTAGCAATCTTGCTTTTAAGCAAGAAGAAAGGAGATGAGGATTTTGACGAACGCCGTTTCCTCCAGTCCGTGAGGAAATAGAGAATTAAACCAAGATCATAGCCAAAACGAATAAATTTAAATAGCTTAATGGTCTGGCATATTTTCAAAACCAATAATTGCATTTAAGCCTAATTACCAAAATTTTCTCAAAATTTATTTACTTACTTACAATTAAATGTTCATGCGAGAAAAGCAAATTAATAAAAATTGAAATATATATTCCTAATTTAAAACTGCATACCAATAAAAATGATAAAAAAAGGCTTATACGTTATACCACTATATAAGCAATGTATAAGGTATCAATAACAGCAATGAAATACCAAAATGAAAGTCTAAGCTTAATTTTAAATTTCAAAACTCAAATTTGAAATAAAATAATCCGGTACTTTTCCGTTTCGCCGGCGCAAATCTCGCCAAGCAGACTTTATTGGCGACAACACACAGTATATATATATAAAAAAAAATGTTAGCAAATGTTAGTTCTAAGAAATTTTTATTTTGAAGGCATAAAAATTTTAATATCGTTTAAAATTTTCTAAAAAGACAATAAATTTAGAAAAAAACATTAATTTAAGAATTTACTATGCTTTCATGGTACTACATCCTGATTCGCCATTTCATATCACGTGACCCCGAGTGATCTCATCTTACGTAAACTACGCTACAAAAATCTAATTCTCTCGGTAATTATCTAAGGAATTTGAAATATTGAAATACTCAGAAATTATGTGAAACCGCAGTGATTTACTTCGGTAGTGCATTATCATTACAACTGATGAATTTAACCGTTGACTTTGCCTTTTCTATATTTTCGCCTTCAGGTGAGCGGTGTGATTGCATCCTAATTGACTTAATTACCGCGAATGGCCTTAGGGCATAAAATTAAACTATCTGGTTAAAATTCTATGTAATTATATGCCAGTATTGAAAGAATCAATCTGATAAGAAATGGCTGCGACTTGTTTCGAAAATGAAGCGTAAAACGTTACTAGCGAGGAAATTCCGTTTGGCATCGGTTGTACCATTTTTGGCGACTTTACTGCTTGCGCCGGCAAAATAGAAAAGTACCAATATTCCAATCATTTACAAAGTAAATACACCATAATCAAATGAATCCACAGTTAAAGAATAAATGGCATCTTTTGTGAAATATACTTTCTGATTATTAGAATGCCACTTAAAGAGTTTTATATCATAGACTAAATACATCAATAAAAATTATATGCTTTTCTGTATCCTAAATTAAAACATTATAACATTTACTTGCAGGATGTTTTCTCCTTACACATAATGATAAGAATACAGCAACAAATCTGAACTCACTATTATGTAGGGATGACGATACAACTGGAGAAGGAGTTGAACTAACAGATCCTATACCAGATGCTGAATGATGTGGCGAGCTGGATGACATTGAGCTGCTTGGAAGAGCTGGTATACTTGGTATATTATCTGTTGAAAGCTGTTGGGAAGGCAATTTAGAGCTGAGTGCAGCAATGGTAAATATAGTAGCAACATTCTGGGGCAACATAACCTACAACACAATTATTTAATCAAATTACGGCTTGCAAACTATACGGGGGGAAACTTAAACTTTCTTTGAGTACTTTAATTAGAAAAATGGAAATTTTTATCTTTAACATGTATAGAGATATGACACTAATGCTGAATAAAATTTCAAAATATGTTACATTATTATGATAATTATGCTATGATACTATTTACATGAACATTGATTAAATAACATATTATATCATATCAAAAATCTATATGTGTCTCCAAATAAGAAAACTCAGATAAACTGCAGATATAAGAAACATACTGTTTTACAATTAATAATGTATGTCACTCTTATTAGGATAACAATTCCTTCACAATAGATAATGCGCTATACTTTTCTGGGAAGAATAGTGTTGATAATAAGCCTTACCATCTAACTGATATACAGAACAGTTTACATCAATTGAAATTACACACATTTAACTACTCCCAAAATCTGAAAGAAATGCAAAGTTCTCCTGAATTTGTTGCAAAGGTTTTATGTTAGTGATTCAATATCTACGCATAAATCAAGCCTAACCTGAAGGCGCAAGACATAAATTGGTGACATAAAATTTATTCAATACAAAAATTAAATAAATAAATAAAAAATAAAAAAAACTGCAAATAGTTTCAGCATATTGTTTGTTCTTCACTAATTTTTGCTCATTAAAAGTTATATATTATTTGTTATACTGCAACTAGCTTTGATTGCTAGCATGTGTTTCTAAGCTCCGTATACACATTATTAGGTCTTCTACACATATCTATAGATTCCCAAATGCAAGTTTTGCATCTTTCATAACATATGCAAGACACTCTCCCCAAATACCTTCATTTATTTTTTCAGCAGCATCTTTCACCTACATACCATACAAAGTACGATCAAAAAGCATTGGAACTGGTGCCACCTACTCATAGTGGGGGAATGTGTTACAAGTGTAACAATCTAGCTCACTACTTTTTTTTTTTTTTTTTTTTTTTTTTGTGAAGGAACATGAGAAGTGTCTTGTCATCACATTCACTCTGCTGAACTTTAACAGATAATTAACATCAAATTTTGCCAAAAGCTTGGTGATACCTGCATACAGACCTATACATAATTACATAAAATATATGGGGAGGAGCATGTGAGCCATACATGAGGTTATGAATAATTCAAACCTTTGTGATACCTTTATCCAGCAAAAGTGGGGAAAAACATCAAAGATGTGGGTTCGAGGTGAGCAAAAATTTGCCGCCCAGTCGGTATAATGGTTAGTGATGCTCAATGCCGAACTGATAGGTCCGAATTCGAATCCCAGAGAAGGCATGGATGTTTTCGTTTATTTTATTTGATTACGGCAAGGCACTTGAGGGCTATCTGCCTAAGGAGGAGTTTGTGGGAGATTTTGTACAGAAAACTGGCCCATATTTACATTACACATCCCGGAGAGGCATGGATGCTAACCGCATAGTATATGGCAAGAGACAAATCAAAATATACGGCACGCCGAAAGTTCTCTCGAGAAGTTGATGGTACGGGAATAAGGGTGGCAGAACCTTGGACCCCCTGACAGTTCCCCTCGAAATAGGGGGGAGAAGCTTAATAGTTAGCTAGGTTCGGCAATACCTCACCTATGTACTAGAGGTGCTGGTCTAGCTTCTACCTGCACTGTAAAACCGTAGCATTGCCACTCACGAAATAGCTGAACAAAGAGCTTAACGTAAGTTACGATTCAATTCAGTCCATTCTTACTAAAGATTTACGACTTGTGGGTGAACTTAAGAATCGTTACACAATAAATTAAAGCCTAAAGAGTAGTGCTAAACTAGCACTTTAAGTTAAGGGTAACTAGGTTGACTCAGCAACCTACTCGACGTGATAATTATTTAAATGGCCAAAAAGTCGTATCAGCAACTCCTCGTAACAACAAGGACAGATTCGCAACGTGCACTGGCTAGCGAAAACACGCTCTGAATAAACTCCAAGATTCACCCGTTTAAATATTCACCTCACTTAATTTTAAATTTTCAGCCTGGCGAGGAAATGCGAGGGGAAGTTGAGGAGTTCAGAAAAGATAACAAAAGCTTAACTAATTAGTTAACTGAACTAAGGGAAACTCTACATTAGCACGAAGAACAAAATATGGTATGAAAAAGTAAGGCTCAAATGACCGTAAATAGTATTAGTAAAGCCTCTGTTCTTTAAAAAAATTAATATGATGCTTCTTGATTTTTGAAACGTGTTAATTTTGAACGATTTTAAATGAAAGTTAAACGTTTTCACCAGTCAATTAATTCTAATAAATTACAAACATTTAGCAATAATATTTTTACTTCCAATTTGAAATTTCATGAATCATCTATTAAAATTTCCTTAAACTGACCCCTTCGGTCAGTCTGAAACATTTTGATTAATTTTCTATACGTTTCCATAACAGTAACTTCTTAATACTTTGCAGGCAGAAGACTGTGATTAGAGTCCAGAAAAGAACAAACTTTAAAAGAAGGAGATTGTGATCTCAGTTGCAGATGACTTGACTATCATCACAGTCCAAACAAAACAAATTTTGAAAGTAGAAGACTGTGATCTCAGTTCCATATTAGATAACAGTGAAACACTATGGTCTGTTGCTTTACAAGAAGCTGCGATTTATTTTGCAGTTTTACCCATTCTGAAAATCGCTTTGCATGATTCCCACACCGATGCACAACATAAAATAGTTCTGATAAATTATCAGATTATTCTTAAAGTGATAGTGAACTTCCAGATAGTAACAGCAATTTAACAATATTTAGCAATTTAACAATTCCAGATAGTAACAGAAAAAAAAAAAAAAAAAAAAAGTGATATTTTTCAAATGAAAAACTGCAGATGAAAATAATTCAAACATTGAAGATAAATTGGACTGGTGTGAAACTGACGGAAACCCAAATCTCGAAATGTTTGTTGGTGAAACGGGTATAAAAGAGTTTTAGTCTGAATCCACATATAATTTCGACGTAGATAAACTCTTTATAGGTGATTATTTTTTTTAACTATGCAATCAAATAAATACTATAACCAAAATGCTGATAAATTTTAACATGATTAACAAGGGCAATAACTGGGTAACAATAACTAGATTTGCCTACTACACGTTCAAAAATCACACATGCCTGTGGAGCATGTCAAACTACGAATACATTCAACTACAAAACCTTGAACTGGCCATTATCAGTTACATTTTCGCATCTTATTCTATTAATCCCATATTTAGTAGCATCTGTCAAAAACAGTTGGTGTTTCTCTTTTGTTAATACGAAGCAATCATCTACTGGAAGGCCACATGAAATTGGGGTAACCTGGAAATCCCCATGTGATTATTTATGTTACGTTCTAAAATTTCACAATTTAGTTTTCAGATTGCATAGATGGCGACTGTATGATTACTTATAGCTTATCAAAAATATCACTGAAGTGAAAAATAACTGATTATGAGAAAGAAATACGATGATTGAGAATGCTACTAGATATGGCGATGATATCACATGAAGTAAGAGAATCAACTACTAAATATGAGTCGCATTTTAAATTTGTTCGTAAATACATTAATTTATAACAATCGCAACTGTAATAGTGAATGTGAACTTGAACTTTTTTTAAAAGTGACATTTTAGAACTTAATCTATTATGAAAGAAAATGATTTGGAAAAAGATAAATACAACCTAAAAGTAAGAATAGATACAGGGAACATAAAAGAACTTCCCCAATATATGAACACCTAGCGGCCTACCTACTCAACCAACAGCAATGAAATCTAAGCTATCGTTATTTCAAGGTATGCTCTCGAGACTGTGATGATTTAAAATAATACGGCTCTCGAATTACGGTTACAGTGAAAAGATTTCGAAATTTTCGAATGGCAGCACCCTTTTTTTTCCTGCAAAAATTGGTCAGCACACTGAAAAATCATAAACAGCACTGGAACGATAGACGTATGACGAAAATGCCGGCTAAGACGTTTGCAAAATTATAAACAGCATTGTAAAGGACCAGTGACAACACAATAGAAGACAGGGTAATAACGTTCTATTGAATTACAAGTTTTTAAAGTGTAAAACATTTCGAAATCTCTCGTAACTTTGCAGTTTCGTGGTCACTGCGATCAATCGACATCACTCCGACAGATTTCTGGTTCTGGGGTTATCTGAAACCTACAAATCAAACCCACATTTGTCAAAATTGAAAGAACTCATAAAACGTGAAATTAATACAGGTTTCTACTGGGATGTTACGTTATTCACTGTTGTCAACAGTCTCCCGTATGCAATGCGTTATCATCTGAGAAGGAGGCCCTCTCCTATTTTGTGTTGTCATTGGCCCTTTCCAATGCCTTTTCTTTGCAAATATTTTACGCCAGCAATTTTCATTATATGTGTATCATCCCAACGACATTTATAGTTTTTCAATGCACCTATTCATTTTCACAGAAAAGAAAAGGGTCTCGCCTTTTGAAAACTTGAAAAATTTTTTCGCTGTAACCGTAATTGTGAGAGCTCTATCGTTTTCAATCAATCACAATCTCGAGCACATATCATCAAACAACAATATTTGAAATTTCATTTTGATTGGTTGAGCGGATAGGCTGTTAGGGGTACATATATCAGAGACGTCTTTTTTTTATGACCACCCTGAATATCCTCAAGCAATTTCCAACATCTATATTTGTTGCTTCAGATATAACAGAGCTTCTCTAAACAGGGAATGTTTTACTAATGTTAACGTTTTAAATAATACTGCAAAATATATCAATATTTTGAGAAAATATCTGCAGATTTTTAACAAAATTTGAATGTTAGAAACACAGATAAAATGAAGATGAGACCATTGTTTAAACTTTTAAATTTTATGTCCTCAACATAAACCATTTGATACTGATGCAAAATATTTGTGAGGCAATTAGGTGCTGCAAATGAGTTTACCAAAGCAGTTGCTAAAGAGAAGCATGATAAATGATTGACAATGGTATTAGAAAAACAAACTTGGTAAAAAACAGTGCAATTTGTGCTAAATATAGAGACAAGACACCATGACCATGAGACTACGACAACATTTCAAAGCCTATTTGTTAAAAAAAGAAAGAAAGAACCTTGATTCTATGCAATTACTATTTCACTCCCTGCCGTTCTCTCATCAAATATGAAAAATCAAAAGCAGGTTCTCAATAAATTTTGCTTTTTTATTACAGACAGTGAAAGAATGACGTTGAAGTTTAAAGCAAAATACCGTTTGACGTATTTGGAGAAGATGACAGAATGCCAATACCAAAAGTGGTTCGCAGAATTTCGTTCCAAAAATTTAGGTATTGATTTCGGCACCATGTTCTGGAAGGCACGATGAAGACAAAATAAAAGTACTGATTGGAGCAAACGGCTGAATAAGAATAAAAAAATCGCTAAGCGATTACGAAATGAACCCTTTATGATAACATGAAATGACTTGATTTAATTTTAGAGCTCGATATATGGGTTCCACGTGTTCTCAACGCCCGTCCCATTGCTGCTGGGACTGGCTTCTCAAAAAGCAAAAAGGAGAAAAAAGACCCATTTTTCAAGCGAATTATAACACTGGTAACAAGATTGTGATTGTTTACAAACAATGTCAAATTGCAAGCGATAATGCAGCAGAAGACGGTTATAAGCACTTCGAAAGTTGATATTCATAAAAAAAAAAGGTGATGCTCTCTTATTTGGTGAGATTTTAAAGATTTTTTTAAAAAACTTCAGACAATTTTACACTGATTCGAAAAAGTCCAATCATTGAGTAATACTATCACACATAGAAGTCTAGAATCGACCAACAGAACAAAGTATAGTGTTTCACCACTATGATGCCAGATCTCACACAGGATTAGTAAGCTGTCAGAAGCTGTTACAACGTAGATGGGATGCACCACCAACAGGGCCAGTGCAGTCGCACCAGACGGCAGAATTTAGGGAGGTGCAGGGCAACCGGATTTATAACCCGCTGAGATTGTACTGGGTGGCAAAAATGTCTATCGCCGGCACTGTCCATACCTCGGAATATCACTTCTTCCGTTATTTACAAAATTATTTAAACAGCAAAACATTTACTTAAATGGGGACGTCAAAAATTACTTAGATCAGGTTTTTGTAAGCAATGATGAGAACTTTTATGAATGTAAAATCAATCTCACTACAACCAGAAAGATAGCAAAAGGTATTGGACCAAAAGGATCAATACATCATTCAATAAAATATTTGTATACTACAAAAATTTCTTTTTTTCTGTGGGAAGGACGAAATTATTTTTCGAACAATTCAAAATTTTGAATACCATTTACATGATTGTAGTGATAGAATGGTTTGATGTACAAACTAAAAACAATAATATAATATGTACTCAATGCTAATGTCTACCTTATTTTTTAAATAAAATCACAAGAACATTGACTTGGGCACCAGTTCTTTTTTTATTCGTACAGTTCACAAGTTTAAATAATTAACAAGAGCAAAAAAAAAAAAAAAAAAAAAAAAAAACTAAAAAGCAAAGTTAACAGGTAGAAAAGCTAGTTTTGCAAAGAATTCTTGCACAGTACGCTTTATAATGAAATAGACCCAGTTATGGGGCTTTTGGTCCATCAGATTTTAGTCTTTCACTATTACTTGTTAAAAGAGCATTTTCTAAATCTTAAGCAGATACACATTCGGAGCTTCTTAGTTTTCGGGATAAATCATAATTCTAGCCGGGGCGCACCGGAGCCCTAAATCAGAAGGCTCCGGCGCTTTTTTTATGTATCTGAACAACAATTTCAGTAAAAATTTGATCTCGAAAATTTTATTTTTTGCAATAAAATTATATTACAAATCGCTTATTAAATTTTAATTTATCTCTTTACATTTTATTTAATTTTAATTATTTAATTACTTTGATATTTAATTATTTTAATAATAATGATTAATTTTATTTAATTAAATAATAATTGACAAATATTAATTATTAATATTAATTAAATAATAATTCGTACTAATTAACTATTTAATTTTTAAATTATTAATGATTTTAATAACTATTTTATATACACTCTTTTGCAAAAAAATCGAAGCACCATGAAGGAAGTGCTTGTTTTTGATGAAATTGAATATGCGTATAGCTCATACACAGATAATAAAATGATTAAAAAATCAATATCATAGAACCTGTTCACGGCTCACAATCACCCATTGAGTGTTCAAATTAGTAGTTGGTCAAACCGCCCCTGGCGACAATGCACGCTTGAATTCGTCGAGGCAAGGAACGGTAGAGGTTCCTAAGGTCATCCTGCGACACATTCTGACAGGCGTTCATCAGTTTTCGTTCCAGATCTGCGATATTTTGTCGTGCTCGAATCTCGCGGCCTACCATGTCCCAGACATGTTTAATTGGTGAAAGGACTGGTGACCTTGCTGGACAAGGAAGAGTATCAACCGCACGGACAGTCCAGAGATATGCGAGCGGTATGTGGCCTGGCATTATCTTGTTGGAAAATGACCCCAGGATGACGTGCCATGAAGGGTAATGCAACCGGTCGCAGATATGGTATCAACATATCGTTGAGCTGTTAAAGATATACGAAGGAAGACTAAAGATAACCTGCTGTTATACGAAATAGCATCCCACACCATCACACCAGGGGCTGTATGCCTTTGCAAAACAAAGACCGATTGGGACCGCTGGTCTCGTTTTCTCCAAACACGAACACGGCGGTCATCTGCTTCAAGAGTGAAGCGGGATTCATAGCTGAACGCTATACGATGCCAGTCTACCTCCTGTCGGTTGTAGTTTCGGGGCTTCCTTCGTGCTTTGGGCCAATAAAGGCTGCAATTACGGAGGAGTTTCCAGACACTTCGCAGAGTACCCTTGGCCATTTTCCATCTTTGGTCAGTAACTTGAGTCTTTTTCTGTCACCCATAGCTACTCTTGTGGTACTGAAATGTGGTCCTCGTTTGAGCCTTTTTGTAGGAGGATTGTTTTCTGTGATTGGACTAGGTTTAAGTTGTTTTGCTAAATGTGCTAGCTTCCTAGTTTTCAGTTACGGAGTTGTGGTCGGGATCGGTTCCAGTTTAGTAGTTGCAAGTTTGCTCTCCCAAATTGCAGCTTTGTTTACCACCCGCAAGCCTTTAGCTTTTGCCTTGTATATGTGCGGAGAGTACGGGGGCATTTGTGCTTCCTTTTCTAATCGATTTTCTTTTAGGTGAGTACGGGTGGCGCATGGTTGATGGCAGCCATGATGATCGGCTGCGACACCACTCCAGACGACTCCGCCGATGTTGTGGGGTCAAATGCAAGCGTCTTAAAAGCCTCTGTGAGCGTAATCCCGCTTCAGAAAAGCGCCGTGAGATGGTGGACAGTACCACAGGAGGCATAGACGTGGCTGTAGTGCGTTGACTAGTCGACAATGATACCGTTGGAGCGGTTCGGGCCTGGCGAACAATCATTCTATCTTGCCTCGCATTTGTGCTCCTTGGCCTTCCAGAGCCTTCATTTTGTTGGCAATTTCCTTGTAACAACCATTGCCGCCAACGTCTTTGCACAGCAATGTCTGTACGCTGCAGGTGGCGGCCTAAAGCTCGGTATGACAACCCAGCTTCACGCAACCCTACAATGCGACCACGTTTGAAGTCATTCATTTGTCTGTAAGGTCTTCGATATCGTCGTAATGGCATCTTGAGTTGTTTCTTTACGGAATTACAATGGCAGCAACAAAAAAAGATAAATTTTTCGCCTCTGTTACTAGTTTTAAATTTTGCGAATTGCGTACTAAAAATGCGCATTATGATCGCAATTCGTGTTCAACTGCCTTGAAACTTTGATCATTTGCATGTTCTATCAAGATGTTTTTGCACACCAAATTTCGTCACGATCGCAAAAGTCCTTCTTGGTGCTTCGATTTTTTTTGCAAAAGAGTGTATTTACTTTTGCTCCTCTTTGCTGACGGTCTTCCAGACGGCTTTTAATTTTAGAAATTAAGCCCATTACATTCTAATAAACATTACTTTCTAATAAAACAATTACTGATCAAGCTGATTTTTTAAAAAAATTTTCTTATATCGTACTAAAAATACCCACAAATACCAAGAAGCTGGATTAACCATCAATAAAAATAGACACGTGTTTAGGGCATTGCATGAAAAAAAAAAAAAAAAAGTATCCATTGCCATTTTTACAATGGAATGGTGCAGTTAAACCAAGACCGAGAGAGTGGGAGAAAAATAGGAATAAATTTATATGAAGGCTCGTTTAAATGCTAAGGGCCTCAAAACGTCTTAATCTAGCCTTGCCAAAGGCCCATACCACAATCTCTACTAGAGATAGCATTCTCTATCAAGGCCCACACCACAGTCATTCTCAGGGCCTATATATTCACTCTGTGGCACTGTGAATACTTCAAATTGCATTGAGATTAAACAGATCTGTGATGTTATGCAATCATCCAGTATGTATGTGTGTGTGATTATGGCAAAGCCTCAAGGGCTATCCGCCTAAGAAGAGGGACGCCTTCATGGAGAACTTTCTAAGGGAAACTGGCTCGTATACACGTTACACATGGGGAAAACCACGAAAATGCCCATGCAGCCAGCCACTTCGCGGGATTCGAACCGAACTACCAGTGTTCAGCGACTTTACCGCTCGGCCGCTGGTGGGCAATCCAGCATGACCTAATGTGTTATTATCTAATGTGCATGTTTCATGATATTAAAAGGCACCGTTAAGACAATATTCATATGTTTTAAAATTCTAAAAGAAGCAATAAAGTAGTCTATTCTCTTCCAATTATGAATAATATCAGCCTAGGCAAATATTCAAAGCTTTTACACATGCCTATCATGGACTCTCATGTAAGAGATTTCAGGCATTTTTTTAAACTTTAGACATGAATATTAATGCCTACTTCCTTTTAATTCCTTTATATTGACAAAGATTTTGACAATCCTGACAAGATTTGGTATAATAATGACTACTTCCCTAACCTTACAAAGCGTCTGAGAGACACATAATTTAAATGTACTTTCCTTTTTTCAACTATCCCCAAACATGCTAATTCATTGTTTAATCCTTTTAAAGCTATTATTTGGGGAATAAATAACAGTTTTTGCCAGTGTGGTTTTTAACATACAGGGTGATTATAATTAAAGTTTAAGTTTCAAAACGCTATAAAAAAAGAACCACTGATGAAAATGATGTGAAATTTGAAAGGAATGTTATTGAAGAAGGCGGAACGAGTATGGCAGAAGAAAAAATTTAGTTTCAAAAGTTAGCAACAGATGGCGCTGTAAGCGGCAGAATCACGACGAGAAACGAGAAATGTTTCGTAAAACAACGGCTAAGGTGGAAGTTACACATTAAAACGCATTGACAAATTAGAATTGTTGAATAATTTTATTTGCATGACTGTACATAACACATCGGAAGGGACAAATCGGTGGGTTTCAAGAGTTTTGCGGCGGCATACCGCATAAGAACCATTCATCAAAGAAGTTCGGAACTGTCGCAAAACATGTTCAATATGGTGTCCACCGTTGTGTGCAACAAGTTGAAAGCGACAAACAGCATGTTCCACAACGGATCGCAGTGTCACCGGGGTGATGTTCAGAATGTTTTGCGAAATGCGTGCCTTTAATTCCGCTAAATTTGCAATTGGAGCATGGAACACAACATCCTTCAGATATCCCCACAGCCAGAAATCACACGGAGTAAGATCAGGCGATCGGGACGGCCAGACTGTAGGGAAATGACGGCTGATAATTCGAGCATTTCCGAAATGGTGCCTCAGCAGCTGCTTCACGGGATATGCAATGTGCGGAGGAGCGCCATCTTGCATAAAAATGATTTCATTCACACATCCACGCTGTTGCAGAGCTGGAATCACGTGGTTGCGCAAAAGAGACGCATACCTCTCACCAGTGACGATTGCGGTAACAGGACCGGAAGCACCCGTCTGCTCGAAAAAATATGGTTGTATGATGACTAATGCCGTAAAGCCACACCATACCGTGACCTTTTCAGGATGAAGTGGTACGGGGTGCGTTGCCAGTGGATTTTCTGTTGCCCATATTCGACAATTCTGGGTATTCACGTATCCTGTCATATGGAAATGGGCTTATGGTCATATGGTCATATGGAAAGTGGATAATGAATGGCCGTGGAAAATTTCCAACGTCTCCCTAGCTGTCAGGTCAGAAGGAAGCAACTCCTGCACATGGCCAATTTTGTACGGATAGCATTGCAGGATGTTTCGTACCTGTCGTTTCGAATTTTTGCATCATTTTCTTTAGACCTACGACACTCATTGGACCAACGCCTTCTTTTATACCCTTCAGTGTCCTGAATTTTTGCAGAGCTACTCTTGCACAATCATCATTCTTGTAATACAGCTTTACCAGCAGAGCGCGGTCCTGCAGTGAAACACCCATGGCGAATGCCTGAGTCGCGAAATGAGGAACAGCCTGGTACCTGGCAGCTTTATAACACTGAAATTTAACTAACATTTTAATTTACGTCTTCTTCCGCTTGCAGCGCCATCTGTTGCTAACTTTTGAAACTAAATTTTTTCTTCTGCCATACGCTTTCCGCCTTCTTCAATAACATTCCTTTCAAATTTGACGTCATTTTCATAAGTGGTTCTTTTTTTATAGCGTTTTGAAACTTAAACTTTAATTATAATCACCCTGTATAGTGGCAAAACTTAGAAGAGTTAAAATTTTATACCCCCAGAATACAAATTCTAGGTCAGGAAAACAGAAATAAATCTTTCACAGCTAACTAATTTTTATCATTCTTTTAATGTTACCTCTACTAAAATAAGGCAAAAAATTTCTTCATTTGGTTATCTGGATTTCTTTGATGCCTTTCAAGTTACGCACTGGTCAAAATTATCAACTTCAATTACTAACTTTGAAACCTCTAAATGACAAAGCCTAAGTACAGTATAGTATTTATTACCTAACTTTATACAATTATTTACTTTGTCTTCAAAAACTTAAGCTACTTACAAAAAGAAAAAGACAAAATATTTTAAATGACATGGTAATATGCTCATAGTAGAAACAACTCTCACACAATCAAGTTACTTAAAGAGGGCTAATCTCAACCTAATTTTCCTTCAGATTTTTAAGAAACTAATCTAATAGTTTTTTAATCCTTTCCTTGATTTGCTCAACAGATGGTGCAACATTTGTTACTTTCTTTTTATTGTATATTTAATTTATTTCGACAATTCAAATGCTGTATTTCTGACAATGTCATTGAAGAGTATTGCTTCCTGGTTTTAATTTTTAAAATTAGAATTACGGAAGCCCTATGGAAGGCTGCCAGGAAACACAAATATAATTTAAAAAATAAAAAATTAATAATTAAATTATAATGCAAAGATATAAATAAAAAATAAATTAAATTAATGATAAATAGTTAAATATTAAAATACTGGAGCATATCTTATTTGGGACTCTGGCTAGAACTGCAGTTTCCCTCAATAACTGACAAGGAATACAGACGGGCTCTGACTAACTACTTCTAAGGCCATGACTGCTTCTTTAAAAGAAGGGGACACCCTGTCAGTCTCACTAAAATGCAGAAATTTTACAGGATGTTAATGTTAATTTAACATTTAATTTTGCTTAATTTCAGATTTAATCCTTCTAATTTTGCCCCTGATTACATATCACTTTCACAAACACTCACTAACTACCTTCATAATAATGCCTCAGTTGTGACAACACCTTTATGAAGATCAGTTTTTAACTCAAAACCTAGACCTTGTACAGTGGTACTAAAATCATTAAGTACATTGTGTTTGTCTAGCAGTATAAATCAAAAACTTAGCT
Organism: Stegodyphus dumicola; assembly: GCF_044657685.1. Lineage (NCBI taxonomy): Eukaryota > Metazoa > Arthropoda > Arachnida > Araneae > Eresidae > Stegodyphus > Stegodyphus dumicola. The sequence goes on from NC_140780.1 coordinate 74,291,396, forward strand.
ATGTTGGTTGCAAAGATTTTGGTTCAGAGAACTTCCTTTTAAGATATTTTATACAATATAATGTGACATCCTTTTCATAAAATTCTTTATTATGAGAATAAAATTACTTATGTTTGACAACAAAAAGGCTAATTTTAAAAATAAATATTTAATAGATGCCATAATGTGGTTTCATGAAAAAAGGCCATTTCAAAAATGCCTACAGAAAAAAAAAAAAAAAATCCTCACAAATGCCCACAAAATGAAAATCCACAGTGATAAAACTCATATGAATATGTATATGTATGTACTTACACAGAAAGAAGTGCATGGAGAATTAACCAATATGGCATTAAGTATTTTGAATAGCATATTTGCACGTATTGTTAAGCAATATTATTTTAATAGTAATGTACTAACAGGTGTTAATTTATAATAATTTAGTTTTGCAAAGTACAAACAAGTGTAGCTGATAAGAATTTAGTTCATTGTGAACTAATATGCTTTTACATAATTCAGCATCATTTATAAAATGAATGGTATTTAAATCACAGATTTGATTTTTAATGAATTATTGATAATACATGCATACTCATACGTCTCGAAGCATTATATTTTATCTAAGATTCACTTAAAAATTTAAATTTATGCAATTTTATCTGGAAATATTTACAACTAAAATAATTAAAATCTAAAAAACTTGAGAAATTTTCATGGGGAGAAAAGGAATGGATTATTTAAATTATGGCTAAGCATGCAAGTGTTACCTGCCTAGGCAGGGATGCCTTCATGGAGAGTTTTCAAAGGGATGCTGGTTCATATTTAAGTTACACATGGGAAAAATTATGAAAACTTCCATACAGGTAGCCATTTCTCTGGAATATGATCCTAGGTCAAGCTCAGGGCTGAACCCAAAACCAGTGTATCCGATGGCAGCAGAATTTCGAGTTGAAGAGTTGCATGATGTGACAAAAAGGTCCCCTGGTCAAACTACCATTATTCAGCAATTTTACTGTTCAGTCACTGGTAAGCTGGGGGGGGGGAGAAAGATAGTACTTCTGTGTTATAACAGAAGTTTTATCTTTCTCCCAAGAAAGAGGAATTTGTGCACTTCAAGCTTGGTAAGAAATAGATGTTTACTGATATACATAAGCAATTCACTCAATGTCTATAGTTAACAATCAGCACTTGCTACATCATACATGTGCACATAGATTATATATTTTTTCCCAGCTAGTGAAATTTTTCTTACTTCAGCATTACTAAATATTTAATATGCTCACTACCAACATGTGACCATCTTACAAAAACAATAGTATATTTTTTATAATAATACTCAAAACTAATTCCACATGAGAACATGTTCTGATCAAAAATATGACTACCATCCCAAACTGACTATATCTGGGACACAGGTTTATGAATAGTTCATTTTCTTAAATGGACCAACTGTCTCATATATGGGACATTTCTTATCACACAGACCACATACAAGCATCAATTTTGAAATGAATCTGTCGAGGAAAAAACATATTTGAAGTGAAAAAAAAAATTTTTTTATTACAATAAACATGAACTAAAAAAGGAACATCAAACAATTCACTAATAATTATAAAGCAAAACTTAATGAGTAATATTATGATATAGAGCAAAATATTTACCTGATCAATACACAACAATGGTCACTTATACATTTGATTTGTAAATGTAATATAACCTATAAACAACCTGAGAACACGTGTCACGAATATGAGTCTTTCTGCAGATAACTGCTTAATATAAGTAAAGCTGTTATGGACATCACCAGGAAATTATAAAGGGATTATGCCTCTATCACCATCCCACATTGAAGTTCGAAGTCTGCCTGAGAAAACCATATGGCTCATATATGAGATAGTCAATAGCAAATGTGTTAATATGCTTTATTTTCCATCTTCTATCTTACAGGAATCAGTAAAATGGTGAAACAAAAGGCACAGGGCATGTGGCTCTCAGCATCTGGAGTCCTACCTAGCACAGTTTACTCTTAAGTATTACACTGGCCATGGTAATGTGTTTGACACAGTATTAGCAGTAACTGCTGAACCATGGCTATCAAGAAATTTCAGTTTAAAATGAATTTCAGGTATGCTTCTATACAAAATTGAATTAAAGAATAATAAATACATATTTATATTAAACAAGTTATGTACCGTACACACTGAATTAATTATTTGTGCATATAGGTAACTGTCTCTTTCTCGAAAATCACTAAGGCACAGAAGTACCAGGAAATGGACTCATACTTATGTTACACATGGGAACATCATGAAAAATCCCATGCAGTCAGTTTCTTCATCAAGATGTGAACCTGGGTGTAAAGTACTAGTGTTTAGTGATATTACAGTGATCCCACCTCCTGATGGGGTCAGGAGGAAAGAAGGATTTTTACAGATACTTTCTAAATTGTTAATATTGATATCTATACTAAAAGTATCTATTTAACTTGTTAATACATCATGTATGTACAGTACACATAAACACATACTATAATAATTTGGAAGTCAAACAACAAAAATCAGCGTTATATTTGCAAATTTTCACGGGACCAGTTTCAATGGACTAACTGTTTGACTTTTAAATTAATATTTGTTCAGTGTTATTTTTACCTAAAACGTACTATATTACTATTAAATTTGTAATATTTATTCAATAAGTTATCAAAATAATCAACTGCCAAATGTATAATAATTTGATCAATCAAGTGCAAAGTGTATAAGAACTCTGCATATATATCTGCTCAATCATACATTTAGCCAAGTTTTTATTTATGTGGGTTTTTATGAAGTGGCTTCTTTTCCATGTGAACATTTTTCTGGGGTATTAATGATAAGTTCCCCCCTGCTTTGTGTATGTGTGTAAGTGTGCACATGCCATTATGGTTACCATTAGGTACATTCCAATTTGTGACTTTTCTTTTAGTACAACAGATTTTCCTTTTACTAATACTAATATTTATAGTAAAAATAATTTATTAATGTTAACAACTAATCAAAACTCTATTCTACTATTTGAAATAAAGCCTTTGTTCTTTCAATATCATGTCAATATTTTTATTAAACAAGTATGAAGGTCACTTGAGTTGAGAATATGAGCAAATTAACACAAGACTGATAGTTATGCAATTCAGAAATCTTTTAAAATTTTAATTATCATTATAAATAATTAAATGGAATTTTCTGCTGAAAAACTATGGTATTAATAAACAATAAAGTAAGATAAGTATATGATAAATAAATTCATCTACTAATTGTTTAAGTTCGTAAGTTTCAATGACATGATATAAGATGCAGTTATGTATATATTTTGATATTCTCATAACAGGTGACCAACACTTTATTCGTTTTCGGTTATGAGTATGAATAATGAGATTTGGCCTTGACTGGCTAGAAAGATATTTCATAGTTCAATGGTGAGACAAACAGAGGTTACTTCTAATAACACAGACAGCAGCGGCATGAACAACAACAATTATTTATTGTGATGAGTGGCCAGCTTACGGGACTCTCCACCAATATAGATACATTCACCTAATAATAAATGATCAGGCGAATTCTGTTGATCCTGTTTGTAGGGTCAATACTCTAATGACAGAATGCCTATGCAATCATACTAGAGAAAAAAATGTATCATATATGACAGGAATAACATCTATGATGCTGACCCCCCCCTTTACCCTGCCGAATTATGAAAGCGGTGTGACAACAATGGGCACAAATTTCTGGTTTCTAGGGACATGCTGAAAGAAATCACGACAAAGTTTATGTAAACAAAAAATAGAGATGACTTATCAGTGTTTTTTAGTATCTGATTATAGTAGCAAATGATGACTATTGACAAATGTGAAATAGACTGCTTCAATGCAGAGATGCCAAATGGGATTCCTTGAACTGCTTTTTTTAAATGAGTTTAAAGTATGACGACCATAAAGGCATATGACAGGTCCACATCATTGCACTTTTCTTGTAATGTTGTATAATTTAATATAATGATCTGGTAATGTAATAAAAGAAATGTATGTATAAATTTTTTGCATTTATTTATTTATATATGTACTGCTGCTTTTTCATGTGGTTTAATATGTCAACATTATTAGTTTTTGATCGTGGTTCATAGGTGGTAGGCCACCTGTCACAAGAATACCTAAATTTTTTAATTAAAATGAATTTTGGCTTTTTAAAAAAATTTACGCAAACAACTTTAAGTTTTGATCTATTTCATGAAAACGTACAGTTTGGATGATTATATGCATAACGACTAAATGAAACAAATTTAATAGCCCCAAAATATCTTTTAAAGTCTTCTATGCTACAGTCCTCAATTATTTAAAAACTAATTTCCAGCCACAGCATGAATTAGTTCTTAATTCTTACATTCCTTTTAACTTTCCAAAATATTTCAACAGCACTATATTTATGCAAAATGAACTAGGGGTCTTGCACAGAATGCTTATAAATTATGATAAAATAAGGCTGGAATTATGATAAAATAAGACTGGCCCTGTAGTCTCTCGAAATACAGTTAGCCTTAATTAACCTGCTACAACTGTTACTCGCACAGCATTGTACTTTATTGGATTTAGAATTTTGTCTTATAATATTTTTCAAATGTTATCAATTTCCATTACTTACTGATCATAAGAATTATTTCTAAATTATAAAACATAAATTACTTTGCAGAACAAAATAGTACATATGCAACAGAGGCAGATTTTATAATGTATAAAACCAGTCATAGAAAGAGTAAAGGAACATTTATTTGAATACCAAATAAACAGAACTCTATCAGTTATTCATGTTCAACAACTTTGAAATTTATTTAAAAAACATCTTGAAACAAGAAAACATTAGTTATACCCTGACTGGTTGAGAAAGGATTACCCAGCTTTGCAGATTAACTAGGTCTTGTTTAAAAAAATGTTTAGTTAGTTTATAGTGGAACGTCGGAAAAATTACAGTCACAAATCATCAGAATACAGTAAAATTTCTTCACAAAATATGGAGAGAAAGTTCATGGGATAACAGAAGTGGCAGCAGATTATATCACAATATTTAGGAATTGTTGATATCCACAACAGTATGCAATCTGACTGCACATAACTTGGAATAAATAAACACTGTTAAAAGCAAATCAAATGTATAGCCATTAATCTTCTCTTTCCCAATGACCCTTATCAAAATATGACAGTAACCAATATAAAGAAAGACAATACTTGTTTCGAAGCTCTTGCTTACAATCCTGATTTGATTTGCATGGCCAGATTAACTAATTTTCCCAATTAAAAAGCTTAAACATATCGGCAGGGCTGACATTTCAGGGGGTGCAACTGGTATGACGGCATTGGGTGGCAAAATTTTTAGAATTTAGGAAGGAGCTGGGTGGCAGAGTTTGCACCAGGTGGCACCAGCCCTGGATATAGATAAACTGTTAATAGCACTTTTTGTTATAACATAGGTTATTTATCTTTCCTGTATTTTTATTTCTGCTGTTAGATTAACTGAGGTCATAATCTATGGTATTACCCACAATTAACTGGGAGACCATTGTAAGTAAGATACCATTTTGTTCAACAAACACCATTTATAATAATTATAAAATAAAAATTACCTGAGAATTTGGAATGACACTATTTGGAGGAGCAGATGTCATTCGAGAAACATTGTTCATCATCTTTGCTCTTATAGATTCAAATAAGTTCTCATTGTTGTTCGGCAACTGTTGACTGATACTTGGAACATTACTGTTATCAGCAGTTTGTGACCATGGATTCTCCACAAAATGATTTGAGGAATCCTTAGAAAAATGATGAGCTAAACGAGCTTGATGCATTGCTTCTACATGTGCTGCTTGTTGTTGGATCATTTGCAGAGTGCTGCTTGTAGATGGATATCCTCCTAATGATGCCAGACATGATAACTGTTGAGAAGCCATTGCATCTAACATCTTTCCTGGAAAACAAAAATGCATACTTTAGAAAATATTAGCAAACAAAATCCTCTTATTCTGTCTCAAAAATAAATGCTTGCAATTTTTTCTGCAACTAACATCTTATTCGAACAACCAGTATTTAGATATACTCAAAAGTCATAAATTGCAATAAAATACAATTAGAAAGGAATAAAAATTGCATTTAAGGTACGGCTCAAGATGAAATACATACCGCTAATGTGTTCACTTATCTTATGATGATAAGTACGAAACAGGTTTATTAACCTCTATCATAAATTCGATAAACAAATTTGTTCATTTGAAACGAAATATAAATACCACACGATAAAATGCAAACGGCAGTCTGTGAAATTAATAACATTTTAATGTAATATAATATGCTTCTTACAACAAATGTTTACACTCCTGAACTAGAACGTGAGAGATGAAATTTAAAAAGAAGGTTAATTTTAGACCACTGTATGGTGGCGACATCTACATGTAAGTGAAGGAAGTAATTTCGTTTCGGTCTTTAATTTTCTATTACGTTCATCGCTGGTAGCGGCATCTATTGGTGAAAGTCTGAATGTTTTCGTAAATGAAATCGCTTCGTAATATTAAGATATAAATTTTCAAATATCATTCACACTTTCACTGTATAATGCAAGTTTAAAAATATCTACACGATGTTTAAAAATATAAATGATAAGTTACTCACAATCTTCACACGAAAATGAAAATATTTAAAACAAGAAAATGAAAAGCTATTATTAGAATCCACGCCCGAGAACATAAACTTTAATTCAACATGTTGAGTAAGTTGCCTTTTTATCATTATTAATATTATTGCATATTCTTATCAATATCATAAGAAGTTTTAGATTAATATTATCCCAAAATGATACATACCCACATACACTAAAAGCGTTTCAGAATACAATTATTTTAATCTATTTTTTCGCAAGAAATCCCCCTGGAATTTTCAGTATCGCTTATTTACCGCTGTAGAGCTTAACTGCAAGTAAGAATTTTATTTTTGGTTTCTTGGCACTGAAACTTTAAAATAAACTGCTATGAGGAATATTTATCAAAATTATTTAATTATGGCGTCTTCCCATACTACATACAAGTGTTATTAAAAATATGGAAGTAATAATTATGCGTATGAAATATAACTATTATTTTATCACCAGCTCGATCTATTGTCTGCTTCTGCGATGGAATCGAAGAATAAAATGCTATGGTAGCCACTGTAATTTGCCAGATAATTTTTTTTTTTTTTTTTTTTTTTTTTTTCTTCTTTTTTGTCGATTGCGGCGGCGCTTATGTGTACATAAGACATAAGGTACTCTCCCAAATTCAGATAAAAACCAACTGGTTGCATGCCTGTTTCAACGGTCAACGTCAGCAACTATTATAAGGATATAAAGATATACTTTAAATGCAGTAAATATTAACAAAATTAATTTTTATGAAGAATTAATTTTCATGCACAGCGTTTACTTTTTTCTTCCTTACCCAGCTTATTATTACTAAACCTATTAGTTAATTGTGGAATAAAAAATGCATTTTATCCTAGAAGCCACAAGAATAATAGACGTTAAAAGGGAGAGCAGGAGATTATTATTTCCATTATTTTAAAAAACTGCAGTTTCAGATGTTACAATTACAATAACAATTCCAATAGCTTCTTCATTTCTTTAAACTTATCAATGAGGAGTTTATTAACGATGTCGGAGAAGTAGCTATTTAACTTCATTAATTAGTTATTTCCTACACAGGTGATATTCATATTTTAAATCACGCGTTTGGCCTAACGGAAGCATACATTGTTTTCATAGATTTATAGCTTTTTTTCCTCTTCCTTTTTTTTTAAGTATTTTTATTCACAAATCTGGAAAGTATTTAAGCAAAAAACAAAAGGGATTTGCTTTCTACTTCTCAAATGAAAGGCATGAAAGAATGAATTCAATAAAAGAATTTAAAAATATTCTGAAGATTCAATTACCCCATTCAATATGTTTTCTAGAATTATTTTTCATTATCGGAGCTCTTATTTTTTTGTTAAAGTAATTGAGTTTGACAGTGACAGAGTTTTTGAGTGGGGGCTTACAGTTAACATTCAAGTTTATTACTTAGGATGGATAGCAAAGCGGATTCGTAAAGAAGATATCCCATAAAATTGCAACAAATGCCAATCTAGCATAGCACACTATTTATTTTCCAAAATTTTACGTCCTTTTTTAATATTTGATATCCCATTCTATTCGTTCCCTACAGTCTTAATTCAATGCTATACAGTTTATTATTTTTAACACATTTCGATAATTGCTTCATAACTTGGCAATTAGTAAAATAAATTAAAAAATCAAATTGATTTTAGCTATTTTTAGCTATTTCAATAAAATAATTATTCCGACGATTTCTTGTAAGCATTCAAAGGTCATTATTTATGGTCTAATACATATTAAACATGTATACATGTCATCATCAGTGTGCTAATTTTGCATTCCTCGGCATTGGGCGAAATACGTGTCGCAATTATTTAACTCTTTAGTAGTTATGTACTTTAAACTGTGGTTCAGGCTGCAGCTTTGGATATGCAAAAAAGTAACTGCAAAGTCGATTTATAAATTTAAGGCACTAAACACTAAAATGTTTTTGGTGCTCCCACCTACATTAACGTCAGTTTTTTCCCCCTATTTTTTCTCTCTCTCGATCTTAGCTTAGCTGCACCAAACATTCCCGGGCAAAATCGGTAACGCGAATTTTTTTATGCTCACTTTCCAGAGTTCCTAAACACCTTTTCATGGTACGTCCTTTCTTTGATGCCCTAAGATCGAGCTTATTTTGTTCAATGATTAATCCAGCTCTGGGTAACTGATTATAGTTAAGTATACAACAGTTATCTGCTTTGTGAGAATATCATTTTGCACGTCTTTAAAAGAAAAGCTGGCTCATATTAGAACTATGGCAAATCATAATTAAATAATCAAATGATTTGGCAAGTCTGGAAACATTACATAAAAAGCTTCCGCTCCACATCGAACTAAACACCAACCAAAACTACAAGTAAATCGCAAGTTTCGGTCCCCCCCCCCTCCTATTCGGCAATTGGTTAACTTCAGCATTCAAAGGTTTACCTGTATGGATAGAAATTATACCCACACGACGATAAAAGCAATGCAGTTAAAAAATCCAGTGTACATATAGTTACAGTACGTAAAAAAAATGTCACCGCAGAGTTCTACAGTTGCTGACTATCTTTTTGCTTTACGTCAAGGTGAAAACGGGCATAAAATGAATGCTTCAGCAGATTTAGAGCTTACAATAGTCGCCTTCACTTCTTGGGTATTTTTATAAGTTAGCCTAGTAATCTAAAACGATTTTATAGAATAATTTTCCTTAGTCCAATGGTTTCTCTCAAATTTCCAATATAAAAGAAGATTAGAAGATTTATAACATATTCCCTAAAACTGTATCCGTGTCAACACCGCAAGTTCTGGAACAGAATGCAGTACAGTTTATTGAATTTCAATTTACTTCATTTCATTGATTTACCCGTTTCTCAATACCGACTCTGAATAGCAGCCCATTCAGGATACTATGAATAGCAACAGACTTATGTACAACTTAACAAACTATACATGAGTTAACAGATATTTTAAAAGTACATTAAACCACTGTGATTAAGTCTGTATGCATTCTGCTTGGAGGGCAGTGGCATTTGTTTAATTTCAACGATACGACATTCTGTCTGTGGACAAGAGGCGTGAACTATCTGTCTTATCGTCGCTAAGGTGCTTGGCTTGATTTCATCGTCAAAAAATTTAGAAGAAGAATGTCTGTTCCTCAGTATGAGACCCGGATGAACAGCAATAATACACCTCGGCTCAGCCGAAACAAAGATTCTCCTTAAAACAAATTATGATGAATTTATTGAGATTTAAGGAGCTTAATCTTTTGAGAGTTCCTCCGATAAGCACGACGATCACAGCTAAACTCCATGTTAATAATTGTATGGTTATGGTAATTGTATGATGTAATGATATTATTAATAATCATGTTAATAATAGTATCTAGCCGATAAACTTAATGTCTGAGCATTGGTAGATGGCCATCAATGCGGCTAATGTCAATTTTACACATTTTAAAAAATAAATAGAACATTTCCAGCAGCACAACAATTTACCATCTCACGGTACTCTTGATCAAAACAGGGTTCGAACTTAGGTAGAAAGTTCTCGTGAACTTTTCCATAATTGAATAAATTAATCAACTTAGTATGTCCAGCAAACGAATGATGAGGGAATAACAAACCTCTCTGTTAGAAAAAAACTCACATGTCACAAAAAAATCTAATAAATTCAAAATTGCATTTATACTCAAAATACCCTTGAAAAAAAAATCTGCCTTACAATACTCTACGGTAAAATTAGGATTGCATTTAACTACAATTTAACAGCAATCTAAAGATTTGAGGTGCAAATTTACTTTCACATATGTTTAGAATGCAAGAAGGAACTCTATCTCATAAACTGAACAAAGTGCTTCAAAATAATATAAAATAATTATAACTGATACAAGTTCCCATCCTAAGAGTAGTCTAGTAATATAACAAATAATCTCACACCATTAGGATGACCTGAATGGAAGTCAACGGTGTTCTATGCTGAATGGAAGTCAACGTTCAGTCAGGTATAAATCTTTAAAGCTGTGTTAAAATGAGATGTGTCAGGTCATGGACTTAAAATACAGATATTAGAAGCCGAAATGACAATATGAGGTATTTTGTGAGGCTTTCTTTAAACAATAACACAAAAAACTTAAATTTCAGGCTTCTATGCTTAGTGTTATGTAGTAATCCCCACTGGAATGATGCCAGTTGTAGTTACCTTATTGAGAAAAAGAATATTCAGTGTTTAGTAAATGTTGCATAAACTGTGTTACTACTGCAGCTAAAAATTAAGTATAAAAATATATTTACTGTGTTTCAGTGAATGAAATTCTTCCAATTATTTGTTTTACGTATACGTAAATCAGTTTGCCTTATATATATGCCAAACTTTTTTAGCTTTCACCCGTGCTTCAAGCTCGAAAAAGGAAAACACTTTTAGTGGAAGTTACATCTTTAACAAAGAAATAAGCAGATATGAAACGATATTCATGACAATATTTTTTTAATAGGAGTTAGCCTTGTGCCACTACAAGGGCCGGAAGTTGTGGCCATTTCATTATGGAAGCAGTTAATAGGTGGACACCGTTGCCTCCTATGAAGAGACGGGAAGTTACAACCCCGCCTTCTCCAGGATTCGAACCCGGGCCAATCAGTGCCACTAACCATTATACCGGTTGGGCGGCATCATGACAATGATTTAGAATATCATTTTAAGGAGAATGATTTCCACCACCAAAATCCCTAAAATTAAAATTAGTGTCCCTTATTTAAAGGAACTGATTTATTAAAATATTTAAAAAATTTACTGCGCTATTCCGTCACGAATATTTTAACGCAGAAAGACAGCAAACTGTTATGACATATTTGATATTTGTTGAACAGAATCACAAACCACAAAAGGGAGGGATTATTTTTAATTCTTTCAATATTATTTGTGACAAACTGGAGTAAAAACGAAGTATATAAAAATAATATAGAAATTTTAAAAACATTCCTCAATTTAAAACTGTTGAATTTATACAAAACAGTCTGTGTAGAAAAATTAAAAGAACCTTATAAAAATGATATAGATATAATGTAGTGTGAAGGATGAATTGGAATAGTTTATTATTTTTTAACAGAAGATGAAAACAAAAAATATTTCTGCCACATAAGTATATCATGCTGCAGGACAAATACCATAAATTTTCCTAACGTAGAAATTATTTCAATTTTTCTTTAATTTTAATTTAATTTTATTTTATTAATTTTTTTCATTTTACAATGCATTCGAAGAAAGACCTTTCTCTGTCTAAAAATGGGTAAAAAAACTATTTAAGAATTCCGATGACAGAATTAAAAGGAAACTCTAGTCCATATGGCTCTAGTCTATATGGAACAAGAATAATTGAATTTCATCTATACTTAGAAAACAACTGATGAATGTACTGGCAAGAACTCAAGGAAAAAGTTATTTAACATTTTATTTAAGATTCATCAAATAATTTAATACTCAATAATTTTTTAAAAAATATTTTATTATATGTTTTAGCAGTTTAAGTTCATACTTTTCTTTCCCAAATAATATTTTTTTATATATAATTTAGTTTTCTTGTGTTTTAGTTTTGATACTCGGAGGAAATAAAAAATGCATAGGAATAAAATATTAAATAAAAAGTTTATTAAAATACTAATAGTTTTAATTAGTTACGTATATTTAGTTATTTGTTACGCTTCAGCACTAAAGCACTAGGTAAGCACTTTCTTAAGGCCACCACCAGAGACAACCTGGCTTAAAAGGATGCCTTATGAATACATTGGGAATAGACAATATTATAAATAAATTAAATATATAGAATTAGTCCCCCCCCTTTCTTTTTAAAAGCTACATTTTAAGAGCTACATTTATCCTGCAGAGAATTAGCCAAAATAAATCGGATTTCCAATCAATTTTTAATTAGAATACACACGCTTAGCTTCTTTACTTAAAAAGCGCAAAGCTAATGATAAAGATAAAAGGATTCGGAATATCAAAGAAATACTGATCCTGCAAAAGTTCAGAGTTACAGAATTAGAAATCAGAATCGCTTTCCATAAACATTGTATGTGCATATCTTTATTTTAATATTCTCAGCAAATTTTTACTTCAGTTATGCTTTTAAGTTTTACCATGACACTTTCAATTTAGATTTTAATCGGAGGACTGTTTTAAAAAATCAACTGCTTTTTTAATAATTTCATTTGTAGATTACTGGTATATCTTTGCACAGCTTACATAGCGGTTAAGATATTTAAAAAAAAAAAAAAAATGTAAGATTGCCCCTTTAACCTTCATAATCGCTTAATCTTTTACAACATTTGAGCTTGCTAGGAGATTAAAATACATTGTGACCAAGTAACATTCCAAAGGAAGGGTTTGAAGAGACAAAACAGCAAAAAGATTTTGATATTTTGACATGAAAAAAATTAAACACCTGCAACATTTATTGCACCAAATAACTCTGATTGGCACGTTGAATTATTTATGAAATATTAAAGCAGCCCAAGCGTTTCACACGAACTTAATTTCACACTCCCCTTCCCTCCCCTCAAAAATTCTTAAAAACGTTTCTAAAATGAATTACGGAAACAAGTTTGGGCATCGCTCGGAGGATAGTTGGATAAAAATAAGCCTTTATTTAAAATAAAAACAAATTACAAATAAAAATGTGTTATATAAATCAATCTTACTTTTGTATGAGAAACGTACATTCTGCGAAGCACAATGAAGTAAATAATAGCAGAAAGAATTAAGTAACAACAGTGAAAAGAAGTAAATAACAGTAGAAATATTTAGTGAAGCACAATGAAGCATCCTGAAAGCCAGTTAGTTGTTACGTCATAGTTCCTGTGCGGACGTAAGCTTAAATTCATTAAAAAAATAAAATAAAATCTCTTTGCTCCGCAACTGAAAGTCTGCTGTGCTTGTACTAAAATCAGCTGGCCAGGTGATTCATTTCAAAAAATGTGGGAAGAAATAGGCAATTTCTTTCATCAAGTGATGTTTTACGAAGATGCAAAACATGCAGATTTGGGACAGCTGTGAAATTTGTGTTTTCCAAGACTTTTAAGCCCTCTTCATTTTCCGCGGAATGAGGTCTTACGGATCATTTTCAGCCCAAGTGAAACTAAAAAATAAAAATAAATTAAACTGACTGGCATTGAGGGATGAGAAGAATCTGCAAAAAGGGCTATTTTTATAACAGGTCCCAAAATTCCAGCCCTTTCAGCAGATTTTTGAATGCATTATTAGATAAAAGTGGAAAGCTTCTGTTGTAGGTTTGGTCGACCGCCAAAAGGGTGATTCTCAAAACCATTTTAACAATGCATCGAGACAACAGTCAAGGCTCTATATTAAGAAGTACTCCGGTATGCAACACTCGGGCTTTGGCAGAGAGACAAAGAACGGGTTTTATTTAATGGCTGCTCCTAGCCCCATGCACACAAACCATACTTCAAACTGCCATTTAACAAGAGAAGGGCGGGAAGGAACTGGGGGATGCACTGAACAAACATCGAGTTCTTTTCGTTATTGAACACAGTATATCAAGATAGCTTTCAACTACGATGCGCTAGATTTATTTATCTACGGGATTTTTAATGCAACGTTCTGAAAAAAATTCTTCTTTTTACACCTCCGATTGTCAACGCAGTTCAGAAATATTATTAAGCGTTGCACCCATCCTCAACCCGTTCGTAAGTTCTTACATCCAGAAAGTAGGACAATTAACCATTTCTGTGAGGCTGAGAATTTTCAAAAGGTTTACATATTTAGAAAATTTGTTTCATGCATCATCCTCTTTCCGATCCCCGAAGAAAGAAATCTGGGACGAAATCATTTGAAATGGAAGTTGCGGAAACTGATTAAAATGAAGTCGCAAAATAAATAAAATATATATTTTTAATGCGATTTTGCCTGTGCATATGGTTTGAAAATTAGAAGAATCTGGTCATAAGCCAGATATATTTTCTCAACAGTGAACACAAAGGCGAATTTAGAATACTCTCCACTAACATTTTTAAATATTCACCAGTGAACAAATATTATTATTATTATTATTATTATTATTATTATTAGTTTCATCGTAATTTTTTATTATTATATTTTATAACTGATTGTATTTTTAATGAAAACAAAACGAAAAAGCCACTTTCTGAGTTACTGAGATACTCTGCGATTTAAATCTTGTGACTTGACGTTTGCCTTCCAAAAATTAATTCTATCCTCTATTCTTACTATCTTACTATTTAAGTGGTCATTAAATATTACGCAGCATAAAAAAACATGAATTAAAAAAAAGGGAAATCTCATAGGAACTTGAAAATTTACTAATATTATAAGACTACAGGCTTTTACTAAATGGATTTGCATGATTTTTAATTGATTATATTTTTATCATCATTGAAGCACCAGGTACGAACAACGTAGAATATGTAATATGTGTACAATACGGCATTAATCTTATCATCGGCCCACCAGCGGCCGAGCGGTAAAGTCGCTGAACACTGGCAGTTCGGTCCGAGGTTCGAATCCCGCGAACGGGCTGGCTGCATGGATGTTTTCATTGTTTTCCTCATGTGTAACGTGTATACGAGCCAGTTTCCCTTAGAAAGTCCTCCACGAAGGCATCCCTCCCCTTAGGCAGATAGCCCTAGTGTGCTTTCCCATAATTAAATCCACCACTAAACTATAATCTTATCGTCATCAATAACAGGAAAACTAATCGTCAATTCCGAAATCCTCTCAGATCGGCTTTAATGAACTGTTAATTATCCTTTTCCCGTGGGCTATACCGACTAAGGACAATTTAGTCAGCTATGTTAACAGGAAGGAGCAGAAAAACAAATCAACAGCGTAATAACTTCCTACTTCATATTAAAGAGCAAATTTTAAATCTTCGTAATTTAGCGGTATTTCTTCAGACACATTTAAAATAATGAACGTGTGAGACTATATGTCCTTGAATGTGTGAGACCTTGGAAAAGGTTATGGAATTTAATTGTTTAAACCAGTAATTACCTTACTCTCTTAAGCTGCTGGAAAACATTGCGCAAACTTATACAGTACCTTAACGCAGGTTTAAAAATCATTATGCTTTATACGAAATACACAAATTTTTTGACGTCGGCTGGTGGCTTTCCAGAGAAGTTATTGCTTCCAACAATGTGCTTCCTCATATGTTATTGGGAAGAGAATATGTGCTGATAATGAGCAATACTATCCTGAAAGATGGTTTTTTTTTTGTTTATTTAATTACGGCAAAGCACACTAGGGCTATCTGCCTAAGGGGAGGGATGCCTTCGTAGAGGACTTTCTAAGGGAAACTGGCTCGTATACACGTTACACATGGGGAAAACCACAAAAACGCCCATGCAGTCAGCCCGTTCGCGGGATTCGAACCTCGGACCGAACTACCAATGTTCTGCTACTTTACCGTTCGGCCGCTGGTGGGCCTATCCTGAATGAACTACTGCACAGAAAGGGAAGAAAGGCATTAGCAATAGTAGAGGTGTTTTAATTTTTTTTTTGTACTAAATTAGGTCAAAGAAACTACCGCTTTTCAAAACTATCCAGATGTATTTCGAACGTACATTAGAATAGGTTTTACCAAGGAATGGACCTGTCGTAAATGACAATATTCCATAAAAGACTCTGAGAAACTGATTTGTCTCATTATCACAATTTAAAAAAATGGGCAGCTTTGAATATCTTAATTCATAAAACCAACTACGACATCAAGAAGATTTAACGCCACTTAATTCTGAAAAATAAATAAATAAATAAATAAATAAATAAAAATTTAAAAAAAAAATGCACACATTTGGTTTGAGCAAATTTTGCTTCAGTACTAAAAAATATTCCAACTAAGGATCAAGCAGCAAATTTTAAGTGGTCATACTTCATATTAAACAAAACAATAATTTTGATATCACACTCAGAACACGATTGTTACAAGAGAATGTATGAGAATGTATGTATGTAAAACACAAATTAACACAGATATATCACAGTCAAAACATAAGTGTTACAAAGGAAGATTTCGAATTTACAAACACTAAGGAAAAGCTTGTTAAGTACCAACTCGATAAGACCGCATAAGAACATTGGGGGGGGGAGTGCATGAAAGCTTGCTGAATTTAACACTGATTTATCTCTAGGAAGCAATACTTGAGGTATGAAATAAGAGCACACGGAGAAAAACTAAAATAACAAGTATCGAAACGTTTCAGATTACACTACCTCCAAAAATGCCTTTTCTTAAAAGTATCTCTTGTAGAGGTCATACGGAACAACTTCAGGTTTACCTCCGAATTCACATTTCCAGTTAGATCGCTATCATATCATAAAACCAAATGTTATTATTTTTCTTTTGTTCTTTCTGTTTAGATGTTGTATGTTATATTTCAATTTGAGAAATGATCCATCCCAAGTAATTACTATATAAATCCGCATGCATTTTCTTCATTCACCAAGGTCGCTCCCTGTATTTCAGTTTTATACGTAAATTACTCGAAGTGATTTGGGTTTGACAAATATGATAATGCCACAAGTTCCTTACAGGCGTGTTTTCGGCTCTTGATTATTTTAGACCAAAATAAAGATTTGTACATCTAAAAAAATTAAAAGGCTTCCAAACTGACTAAGTAGTAGTCCAAAAACATCTTTAATCCCATCTTGCTACTGACACTTCTTGAAACATAGCTCCAACTCAGCATGATTGTAATCAAAACATGTTAATAGAGTTATTATAGTAATGCAACAGTACAATTTTCCTTTATTTTGGCAAAATGATTCTCGACTTCTGCTTTTGCGCCTATATATATGTGTACATTAACAGATTATTTAAAATTTGTACAAGCGAAATAGAAACATAATAACGAGGCAAGAACTGAGGCAGTTTGATTATAAGAAATTCATGAGTGGAAAACTCATCCAGTTATTTGCTTAATCAATTATCGTAAAACACGGGAGGAAAGAATACCATCATAGAGGACTTTTTAAGGGAAACTGGTTCGTATTCATGCTATGTATGGGAAAAAAAAAAAAAAAAAATTATTCAAAGTACTACAATTAGGATAAGGCTTTCAATTTGCTAGACACCCTGACACGTTTCGCGAAGAAGAATTTACACTAATCTGAAATACTTTTAAATTAATGAAAAAATAAATAAAATATATAAATAAAATATTATTTTCTTCTTACGGTCAGACACTTGCTGCTTAAGTGTTTGTCAGGAATTATGATCATTCCCATCCGTCATTCAGCCGCCTCAGCACCCACAAAGGCTGTTCTGGATGCACCAGAGGGTGACCCCGAAGAATAGGAAAATTTAACATTTATATAGAGAAATCTTTACGCAGAAATCGAACTTAAGCCTTGCTTATAGATTAGAAGTCAGCCATCGCCAACCACCACGCCATCTAATGCGGGTATGACTACATCATGGATTTATTATGACTATTTTATCGGCTCACGTCAAATTTTTACAGTAAGTCTCGGGCTTGCATCTCGGTAAACAGGCCTTTTCATGATTTTTCTCGTGTGTAACTAAAATACGGGCCAATTTCCCTTAAGAAGTCCTCCACGAAGGCATCTGTCCCCTCAGCAGATAGCTTTTACGTGTTTTACTTTAATTACTTAGACACAGAAACAATAATTATTGTTAATCATCGGATCCGTAGCAGTTATCTACCAAATTACACTAACAGAAAGGTAATGAATTTTTAGAATAAATTTTGATTTTCAAATTACAAATAGAATGCAGTCAGTCAAATGAACCATAGGGTAAAGCAAGCGATTTATAAATTCGAAAGTCAGTAACTGAATTGAAGTTCTTAGAAGATTAATACAAAAAGGGGAAAGGGAGCAGAAATTTAGCTTACAGTAACAGATAACTATTAAAATAGTTATTGATCTGTTGATTTAGCCGATGCCTCAACAATAAGGTTCTCAGATACCCGACCACGGTATAAACTGGTTAGATGTGAGGTTCGTTCATAATATCCTTCTAAACACTTTTCCCCCCCTTTCCCTGGGGATGCTATTCCGTGTTAAACATTCAAAGTCCAGTGTTATTATAATCGCTTGGGCTATAATGTCACTGAACCAAATGAATAATTTATTGGAAAATGATTTTTACTTTCCTTTTCCACAAACACGAAGTGTCTTACCAGTTCAGAAAAATCCCCCATTAAAAAGTTTGAATAATATTCAGACAAAATATTAACAAAAAACCTCGTGTTCCTTTTCGAATATTCAGCGTACAAACGTAGGAATAGTAGATAAAGGAACATCGCCCCCAACCTTTTGAATTATAGAAATGTCTTCCATAAAATACACACAATATTCTTCAATTTCCTTCTCTCTCTCTCTCTTCAAAAAAGCGCTTTTCTTTCTAAT
Source organism: Stegodyphus dumicola (assembly GCF_044657685.1). Classification (NCBI taxonomy): domain Eukaryota; kingdom Metazoa; phylum Arthropoda; class Arachnida; order Araneae; family Eresidae; genus Stegodyphus; species Stegodyphus dumicola. Next base: position 74,310,439 of record NC_140780.1, read on the forward strand.
CTGGACTGTATTTTTTAAACGTGCATGTCTTTGCGCCGAGATAAACAAGAATTCTCTTTTAGGGGATTAAATTGGCGGCAAATCAAAACAAAAATTGCACCCTTCCAGTTGAGTTGCTTTGTAGATCTCATTAAAGAGCAGGGTGTGAAAGACACCGACAGCGCTCGAAAAGCACAGACACATAATATGATACTTCCTGTAAAACAAATCAAACAATAAATGCATGTATCATATAAATGGAAACTTATTTAATACGTCTAAGATATACGATAGCACGATCAGAAAAATTACGCATTTATTATAACAATTAAGTCCTTGCGAATTTATGTTGTGAAATGAAATATTTATCGCGAAAGCTCGAAATATCGGGTACTAAATCTCAAAATCTTGTGACGGATTACAAATACATTCGGATTTTCTTACATATTACAATGATTATTACATACAACAACTGTTGCAACATAATTAAAATCAAGAGTTTCAAGTTTTTAATTTTACTTTTATGCAGAAAAATGATCTGTATTGAGGTATGAAATCACACAGCTCTGAGGATGAATTAGATAGCACAGGTTTACTTGAAAGTGATAATGATAGTTATTAAAAAATTTTTCTAGCATCTGATAATATTAATTTTTTTTTCAGCATTTTTTTTTCACATTGTGTAAAAATATTGGGTAAACAGTGTAAGAGCGCCAGTATTTCAAAGATTATCTTAAAGAATATACTAGGTTTATGATTTAAAACGTAGAATATCAGACAGGTTGTGTTTAGTTTTATTCAAAATAAAATTGTGGACTGCATTTCGAAAGTAATTATAGTTTTCTTAAAAAAAACTTCTTTGTAAATTTTGTAATATTTACAGTACAAACGTGCAATTTTTTGGGGAGTGATTACATGAAAAAGAAAAACAACGAGAGTGCAAATTATATTGGTTTTAAGATTTCTATAAAGTACGTTTTTAACATAATGTCCATGGTTTTGGCATAACCAATCATCTTTATTGCCGTCCCGACAATATAGTAGTTAGGTGAGCCTACTACGGTTTGGTTGGAAACCTTTAAAGACACCTTCCCAAATATTCATGAACTTAACAAGCAAATGAGTTTCTGCTTGGTAACCCGATTTCGAGAATAGGAAGCGTTCACCTTAAGAAATGTAGTGGCCACCCGTTCTATTCTGAGTTCAGACAAAGTGAACGAAGTCAGGAATAAAATGTCGCAATCACAAACAAAGAGTATGAGAAAGATCGCATCGTAATCAAATTTATGCGTTGCGAAGTAATACTCATTCATAAAAAAAATCTTTCTGCGTGGGAAAAAATCATCAAAAACTGCAAAAGAAATTTCAAGTGATATATTATTTGAAATAGTATAGGGGTATCACCCATAGAAACAATCTGCCACTGATCCATTGAAACAACGTCCATTTTGGAAGTTCCACAACTGCTGAAAAATTGATTTGCGCGACTTTTGGATGATCAGGTGTAATGCAATTGAACACCAGGTATAATACAATTGAAAATACACGAGTCTGAAAATAAATTAATGATAGTAATGTTTCAAGTGTTAAAAGGTATTTATTTGCACGTACGTATGAAGATGCTCTTTCGAAACAACAACTTTTGAGATGCGATTTTCTGAAGGGAAATATCAGAAAATGTAAATAAATAAAAGGACACGTTAGACAAGTGGATTTACGAGGTCGCAATCGCGAGGAGCTCCTTGTTCCAGAGGGCTTTCAAATTAATTTTCGAGTTAAAATAAGTAGTAAACATTCACTATATCTTACGAGGATGGATGCCCAAACGTTAAGGCGAGAAACCCTCTCCCGCTTCATACATTTGCCACTGGAAAGATACTAATCAGAATAAACATAACATTAGAAGTAAAGAATAAATAGAAAATTGCTGCGGAATTTCGAAGATATATGGTACAAAATGTCACAGTTCTTTCTAACCGCGAAAAGGGAGTTTTTATGACTAATTGTAATTTTGATACATTTCCTTTTTCCTGCTGTAAAACAACAAAATCTTCTCCATCTTCTTAATTACTGCAGTTCTTCTACAGTATGGGTTAATGTATATTTAAGCGTGTTTACTGTAAGAAAATGTCTTAATTTTAAACAATTTAAATTCATTTGAAAACTTAACAAGAAACATAAAAAAAAATTCTTTGATTAACAATCAGAGATGTCACTGCAAAGAACTGAAACAGAAAATTGCTAAGAATGGGGAGGGGAAGTAATGGAACATTCTTGTAAATGAAAAGATAATTTCGCTAAGCAAAAAACAAGATATTCTCATGTTAAAGGCAAGATTTGTGGAGGAACGAAAAGCCATTCATTCGGTCTTTTTCCCCCCGTTTCTTTCCTCGCCCCAACAAGAATTTTATCCTTGACATTCTAGATTTAAAAATCCATCACCAAAAGCAGGCGATTCTCCGAAGAAAAGGTAGACACCTGACTTGCCTGACAAAATATGAATTTACTTGACACAATGTGAGAGTTCTTTTGATTCAGTGCTAGATAAGTATCTTTCATTTGCAACACAATTAGCACTTTTATTTCGACGGACACTTTTCCCCTTCTCCCCTCCTTCTTCGTTATGGAAACTGCTTCTGTCAGCAACAATCGCGTTGATTTCGAAATATCCAGAAATAATGATCGAATGCAATAGTTGCTCCTTGATTTTAATGAGAGTAGTTAAGTTATACATTGTTTTAAGCAGTTCAGAGGTTAATTATCTACGCTGTATATTGAATTTGTACCTTGAGAATATTAAAGACCATTCATAAACTTAGGTTTGAAACAGGGAGGAGGGAATTGTTATTTCAAACATATTACTTCACATATCGTTTTACATTCATATAAAACATGTGAAACAAAAGAGAAATCAACATTCCTTAAATGGTTCAAACCACTGATCCGCACGTTTCTTGGTGTCGAAACGGGGTAACTTATAAAGAAATGATGGCTTCCCACATAGAAAATAAGCCCGGTAATCCATAATAATTCGTTTCATCCAAACTGCACCTAAGCATTCTATAAGAATTTCTTTTGCTAGGATGCTTAAAACTAGAATTTGAACATAACTTTAGTTTAAGTGTTTCACCTAATTTGCGCCTTCACATATCCTTAAGAGTCGGCAAAAAAAGAACTTCGCTCGTAAGCATTATCTTTTAGTCATTCTTATCTTTAATTCAAAAAACGGGGACTGACTATTCTCCAAACAAGGAGAGGGAGGGGGAAGAGCTCGCAGAAATCCGTCAAGATGGAGTAATTTTCCACGCAAAAATGAAATGATAGTAGTTTTATAAAAGGCATCTGACATCTAAATTAACGACTATGGGTGCCTCCAATGTGAAATTACTCTTTCAAAGTCTGAGAAAGAAAATAAATGAAAAAAGAAACGGAAAGAAAAGTTCTTTTGACTATTCTTCTCTTCTCCCTCTCTTCTGCATCTGTCAGACATAATATTCAATCTCCAACTGTAGGAAGGGTTCCCTAATACAACGCGTGAAGATGATGCAGGATATCTATCACCCATCGTACTGAAGTCAGCATTCAAATGTTAAAACCACGAAGTAGTATGCACCATGGGTTACATAATCTTTGGAAAAAAAAAATAAGATATCAACCTAGAACGACGCTGAAATGGCGGATAAATAGGAAATTTACAAAATAAGCAAAATTTCGGCGATAACGCTAGATAAATGGCGGATAAGGTTTTACTCCGATCGGATAAGTTCGCATATACTTTCTTTCATAACTACCTTGTGATTAGAAAGACACAGCAATACTTAACGTAACGAACGAAGAATAAGTTTTAAAATCAGTTAGATTTTCGTGAAGTGAAGAATCTAAGGAACACTAATGTATTATAATTTTGTTACTCTTGTACAAGACAAGAATCTTCTAGCAAAAGGCAATACATAGGGTCCTAAAATACAAATATGATAAACATCGAATAAAGAAGAGACCCAACGAAACAGGTAATTTTAATGCATGTTTATAAGAGTTATAAATAATTTTATGTATGTTCTGTCACATCGAATGTTTACTCTCTTCTCCTTCAGCTCTGAGACAGTTTCTAGTTCTTTATCAGTATTTAGTTTCTCGTAGACTACTGTCACGTTCGAATGGTAGCTTCAGATATCCTTGAAGAAATGCAACATTTCCCAAAAGTAGTTTACTATCGTTAAGCAGTCGAAGCGAAATCCACATATAATTGCAAGATCGCTTTTCTAAGAACTTGCGCATTAGCTTCTGTTTATATTAGGTTTCGGCAAAGCTACTACAGATAACAGGAAAGCGTTTCTTTAGTTATTTTTAAACAGAAGCACTGTTTGCAACGTATTCCAAACTGAATATAACGCTTCTTTTGGACACGGTCACCAAACAGTGAGTCAGTTTTCATTGTATGTTGTTTGTTTTTATATTCATTGACTGATTTGCGAATGGTTTATTCTTTATTTTATGATGAATTCCGAAATATGAAATGGACAAAAGATAAAAGCTCGTGGGTCTTTGATAATATGAAAACACATAACGACTTATCAACCGCATTTTTTTTTTCAAACAAATTTCCTTATTCTCACATTTTATGTCAAAGGTAAGCAAATCGCAACTGGCAAATCGTGGTAAATCTGACTACAATAGGTAATAATAGTATTTTAACATAACGTTACTTAAAACATCATCAGCTGGAGCAGGGAAACAGAACTTTCATACATGATATTGCTTTGGACGTCAAACAATCCTCCTTAAGTGAAGCGAAGGTATTAATCGAAAACAATATGCATAAAATTTTGGAAAACTGCAATGTAGAGAGAGCATGGATGCATAAGAAGGAAACGGATTTGAAAGATTAAATATACATATAACTGTACTGAAAAATATACACATGGCTTCTCAAATGATATATTCTGATATACTCTCGAATGATATGAATGCGAGAACATCTTCTTTTGCTGCACTTCAGTATGCTACTTTTAATAATGGAAAGATTTCAGTGTTTTAATACGAGATAGTTCAAATAATATATGTAAATTTTAGTATTTAGGAAAGAAAGCTTACAATATAATAGCAGAAGTTGATTTATAAATAAAATTAGAATAATTCAACTTTTGACTTTTAAAAAATAAGATATTCATGTTTTCTGTGTGTTCCATTTTATTAATTTGATTTTCAATACTTCATAAAGAATATCATGCATTAACTAAGACAGTATTTATTCAAATGATGCTTATTCGCATTTTATTACAAAGTGTACCCCCGTCCCTTCCCTAAGAAGCAATTAATTCTGAAACGCAATAAGAAATTCACTGAAAAGCATATTTAAAATACTTGCAGAATTTTACATAAAATCGAAAATGCATATAATTAGTCAAACGCATTTGTATTCTTCTTCCGTGCTTACAGCACTGAAGCGCCACTTTTGTAAACTGTTTCTGAGTTATACGTATCGAGTGTAAAAATAGCTCATCCTTCCCGCCATTTAAAAGATAAAACTGAATTCTCGATAACAAATTTAAAAAAAAAAAAAAAAAAAATCTGAAAGGTTTCAGATTTTAAACTACGTCCAAAGGGGCGGTTCTTTTTAACGTTTTGTGTTTTACCTTTATTTATTAAATATCACGTTCTTCGCACTTAAACCATGAAATTCAGTTCAAGAGCAATATCACAAAATAGTTTTAAACTGAGCATATCCTTTAGAATTTCCGATACAGAGTCTAGCGCGCTGGAGATAATTTTTTTTTTTTTTTTTTATTTTTTTCTTTTTTATTTATTTACAACGTTGCAATTTTGCTCGCTTTGAAATCCTTGAGTTTGTAAATCAAAAATTCGTTAAAGTTTTACAAAATATGAAATCGATAATAAAAAACAAATTCCAAATATGGGCTTCCACATGACCATATTCGCAGTAGGGTTACGTCATTCAAAATTCGATGGATTTATGTACCGTTGTTTTATCACAATGTGAGAAAAATATATACATTTATGCAGCTTTTTCATTATTTAATTTCTTCAAATATAATGACGGACTCTAACATTTTGTGGCAACAGTTTGAAAAGTGAAACGTACATTTATAGTGAACCAACGCAAAACCGCAAAACGAAAACAACAGTCCTTCAGGGATAAATTCCCTTTGGACTAAAAAAAACTTTAAAAGGCAAAAGCAATTATAAATTTTTTCTTTGTATAAAACGATCAGAAAATTTTTTTATTAAAATACCACAGAAAATAAAGCAAAAACTATGTTTTTTTGGCTCATTATTACTTTGTTTATCAAATCAAAAATACCGTTCCTTACGTTATTAAAAAATGAAAAAAAATACAAACTGAAAATAATCCGGAACAATAGTCAAAATATGCGTTTGAAAAATTAAATCATGAAACATAAAAGTTAAAAAAACGATGCACAACCAAATATCTTCTTGTTTGTCGCTACTTAATGAATTACATAAAAGTTCACTATCGATTAGGAAGAAAAAAAAAAAAAAAAAAAAAAAGGGGGAGAGATTATTCCCTGGACAGTGCCTCCATGGGATAAATTAAAATCGAATAGAATGTCAATGAAACACAGACTGAACATTAAAAAAAAATTGAAATATATTATTTCTACGCCCACTTCACATAAAATTTAATTGCACTGCACCTAGAGTTTTCGCGGATAAAACTAAATATCGACAAATTTTATTCACTCAGATGGCGGGATCATTACTAGCAGGGTCAAAAGCCGGTCGCTGAAAGTGTTTTAGAGGCTCATAAAAACTTGCCATTTCTTTTCATCAAACAGAAAGCAATCGAATATTTAAATAAAAGTAAATTAGTTAATAGAAGGAAGAAAAAAACTCTATCACATTGTAGACGTTTTTTTGCAAAAGCTACGATTTCAAAAGACATACATATGTCAGCGTTTTTATGTAAGTGGAGTTTTTGTTTTGAAATATTTTAGAATTTTAGCCTAATTAAGTATTTCGAAATTTTCGTTAATATGATATCAACGTCCTAGTTTCATCCTGAAGCAATAATATTAATGTATAGGATATATTAGAAAATTTCGTGGTGTCCAGCAGCTCCAGGAAAATTCTCCTCGTCATACGGCGCAGTAAAATTCTGGGTTCAAATCCCAGTTAGAACAGAGGTCTCCATGAGGCAGGCAGTATTTCGGATAAAAGACTACCAAAGGCAACATTTTTCATTGTTTTCATGCTGTCATCGAATTCTTAATGCATCTAAACGTAAAATAGAATGACAAAAAATTCTACTCATGATTTCATTACAGCATTTGAAAAGTATTTAATTTCGAATTAAAGCGAACTTGAGCGCATCCGCTCACTGACGCGCTATTCAGAAAACGAATCCTATTCTTCTAACTCTGCATTTGATGAACATGTAGGAAGGGACAAAAATGACGCAGCGCTGGGCATTCAAATTTCTTTTAAAGTTATTTCAACTACATTCACAGCAAGTAAACATAGATTTGGTTCTGTTTAATTCACTGGTGCAAGGAGATCCAAATAAAGATATGCTGCGTCAAACATGGTTAAATTTGCTTTTTATGCGGAAGTATCTAAATAACGGGACTTCCCGTTATCCTTTTCTTCCGCACAAGATTTCAGCTTGAATTCTGAAGATTAAGTTTTTATAATAGTGTAAAAGAAGCAAAATGAGATTATGCATGGGAAATAAAGCATTATTTTAATAACTACTACTGGAAGAAAAAGAAACATTATTTTTGTTTTATAGATTTGCAAGAATTATAGACATATCGCTCAGAAAATCATTGATTTTAATTTATTTTTGCCAAGTTCTTTCCTTTTTCTAAGTAATTCTGTGGAAAAGAGCTTGAACTATTGTAATGATTCACAACATGCTAAGAAAAAGAACTGTTTCTTGCATGACATTTCATTAGGCTGTTGTTGTTGTCTTGTCCATGTAATTCATGGTTATCCAGAGCCTCAATTAGACTGGACTTCTACTTCCACCCAAATTTTGAGGACAGGATACTGGGCGGTGATCCGGGGGTCTTTTAACCCTCTCTCCTACTACTAAAACCCACGAGAGAGCTTTCGGCACGCGACAGTGCCCCCACGCCGCAAAGACACTTTACAATTACAAACATCCATGCCTTTTTCGGAATTCGAACCCAGGCCCTTCGGTATCTCGGTAGGCTCCCCTAACCACCATACCGTCTGAGCGGCACTTATTTAGGTCCCATACCATTATGTATTTTTGTCTACAGTACCGTACATTTTCGTCATCACTAAAAATCAATACAATATAGTTTTACTTCTTTATTAGGAATAATTTTACTATTATTATTACTTTCGATATATGCATTTTCACTTTTATACTAATTTTTAGGCATCATCGTTAGAAGTATAATATACAAATTCGCCTTCAAAGATGCATATTTCCTGACCATAATGAGATAATAAAATAAATGTAATCGTATAAAATGCAAAAATGTTGGGAAAATAAACTATAATTAAGCACAATCAAGCAAGACTAAGTGAATGCAAAGCGAAATTAATGCAACACTAGAAAAATAAAGATTATGATAGCAATATTTATATTGCATCAATAAAATTTAGGAGCTAAAAGAACTAGACAAACAGGAAAACATATAACAATAGTGACAAAGACGGGCATTCGATGAAATATAAAAGGAATCTGATGTCATTTGTTCCACTGAGTTTCATTTGGAAGGAGTTAGCATTTTTGCATTTATCTCATTTAAACAGGGAAAAAATGGATTTTAAAGATATCAGCAGATTACGTCAATTACAAGACAATAAAAATATTATGAGGTTTATAATGTGATTCAAAGATTTATTTATTACGTTATGGAATAACTTAACTTAAGATTGAAATAATTGGCTTGTTTCGTAAATTTTTCAAACACTATAACGGAATGAAGAGAAAAAGGCACCTATTATTCAGCTACCTATTCTTGAGGCACAGTTACCTTGATTCTCTAGCTCCGAATTCAATAAACGGTTAGAACTTGCGACGCTTATTAGAAAGATACTTGCTTTTTAGACTGATTTCGACCTCATTGGAATAAATTGCAACAGAAGTTCCAGATCAGAGCAATAAAATTGCGGTGAACAATCAGCAACTTTGGTGGCTTTGAAAAATCCTTTTCCCTTTTCGGAATTATCTTTGCCATAGCACGATAGGATCGGTAAAATCTGGTTCAAGGCTGACTGCAATGCGTGATTACGTATTTATATTTTCCGACAAACAAAGCCAATTTTAATAAAGCAGCTTCGCTTAAAGAGATCTCAACAAAACTTTCTTCCGCCGAAACAATACATAAAAAGAATGCTCGCGTATAAAAGAAACTGCTGCCATTCGTTTGGTCGTATTGTTTTGCAGCAACTGGAGGAAAAAGACCCGACGAATGTTAAGATTAACAAAAATTAATTGTCGCTCTAGGGCAGACGTTTTATGTTCCTTTTTGCTTCTTTCCTGTTTTTTTCTTCCGATTCCCAGTATAATGTTTGCTTAGCCCATATAACAATAGCCGTCGATGCGGCGAGGTTTTTAAAGTCTTTGCCGGGCCATTTAGAAATCCGAGTCATTAGTTATTTCTTCCGTGACACAACCAATTTTCTGACGTATACACAATTTTGTTGGGCCGATAACAAACGCAATTTTCCACAAAAGAAAATGTCCTTTCTCATTCATACAATGGACTCGTCCGCGTCGCTAAGAGAGACACGTCAAAAGCACCCACTACCCCCTTTCCAGCTATGCTAATAGCGGGGCGCCATGTCAGGGCGAGACTTTTTTTTTACATTTTCTACCCAGTCCAGCCCATTGTTTCGGTTTCACGTAGACTCTTACATTTCATTATTTCGGCCCCCTCCTCACCCTTACGTAGTCCGTTCCCTCTTATTAGCCGAGTTTTATCTAAGACAGTATATTACAGAATTTCTTGCAGTTTCCGGTCATTATTTAAGACAGAGATTATTATCTTATTCATTCAGAAAACCCCTCGCTCTCGCCTCCCTAAAGCAATTATTTTTTTCTCCATGACTCTTTTAGTTGTTTTCTTCAAGCTTTTCTCTCCATCTAATGAAAAGGAGCTGACGTTGTGCATTTTTATAAATATTGGAAAAGACAACTAATTAACAGCGTCGAGTTTTCGGCTTGATTCGAAACAGTTTCAAGGGAACAAGCGCCGGAAGTTTCTGAGAGAGGGCCGTAGTTTCGTTTGAAAACAAAAGAAGAATTGTTCCGACAAGCGGTGAATTTTTTTTATCCATTTATTTACTTCTTTTTTTCAGACTCGGGCTTTGTCTTTACGCACGGCGCACAGTTTAACGACAAACTTAACCACGACTTGACTCTAATGATATGAAACAAGCATTATCGATAGCTGATAATACAACAAAAACAACTATCCGTCATTAAAAGCTCATCCACAGTTTCAACAATATACATTTTGCAATTAGATGCCAACTGATGCTCCCTTTCCAAACGGCTCAAGTGAGCAGCATAATGCAAATAAATCTTTCACTGAATTCTGGCGTAAACAGTGCATTTCTCACTAGTATATTTCATTTCTGAAACCTCAATTCAGCCTTTCGCTTAAAATACACCCTGAAGTTCGCTTTTCCAACTACATACACATGTTAGGAATATGCTTATTTTATTTGCTCCCAAGGTAAATACGTAATGATTTCTGTGGATTATTATACTACAGTATTTAAAACAATTTGTCGTAGCATCTAAATTCAGTATACTCAGTTCATCTGAAATAATAAAGGCAATCCATAAACGGATTGCTAATTCTCTTCTTGGCTACTTCACCACGTCTCTCTATTCAAGCACGCAATAAAAGCATCACTCGAGGCCGGAGAAATCGAATCATAAATCCAAATGGAAATCATGTGCGGGTCAGGTTATTTGGATTAGTCAAAAATTCGAGGAGGCTGGATACCTGTCTGGGGCATGAATGCCTTTCACAGGAGATTCTTTTAGGGATTAGTTCTTTGTATTTACGTTAAATGGAGAAGAAATTATTAAAACTGCAAGCAACTAGTTTATGTTGTTCTGTGACTTAAAATAGGCTTAAACTCTGCGATTTTATCCGCGTCGACAATAATGGAATAGCAATAACGAAAAAAGAGAAGGGGGAAAACTGTGAACCATGTTTTACAGTCCCCCCTTTTTTTAAGACACTACTCCGCTCAACTCTGTTAGGGGTGGAAGAAGGGGAGACGAATGGAAGGAAAAAGAAGTAAAAAATCTTAAAAATAAGTTATCTACACCGTTCAACATAATTAAAATTCATACTGGCACACTGAATTACAGACAGCAATCCAAAAGTATTTTATTTAGATAAGCAAGTTCACAGAAAGCAGAAAAGGTCGAATATTTTAACTTTATTCTTACCCAAATTGTTGGCTTTTATTTATTAAGTTTTTTCTCCCCTAATTAACAGAATGAGCCTAAGTTTTCATTCCTAAAACAGACTATGACTCCAGTTACTCAAAACTTCAAATTTACAAAAGACTCTCTGTAGATAACGAGGAGCTTCAGTAGGACAAGAAATGCGTCAAGAATTAATCAGGTATTTTTAGCACTACACTTTTTTTTTTTCTTCGTATCCTCACTCACCTTTGTTCTTTCCTTCCGCGCTTGCTGTCTTCGGTACAATTCAAAGTTCAAATAGAAACAACTTGTTCAGCAGGAAATAACAAATACATAACAAGCTGGTGGGGCTGTTGACTTCTTGTAATAAATACGAAACTAACATTGCAGATGGGCTTCACAAGATTTAGATGGGTTAATGCAGAGAAAGTAAGATTTCGGTTCACAAAATATGATCTCCATTTTGCGGAGATGGAGATGTCTGCTTGATTATTAAGGCTTGCAGTGCAGATTGCGCTTTTATGCTTTTATGAAACTGATGGCATCTCACTCAAATGCTGAATTACGTGCTAAATCCAGAATTAAGAATGATAGTATGATGTCAAGAGAGTCATTCAGAAATAATTTTAATTACATAAGCAATTTCAAAGGAAACAGGAAGAAATTAATATTTTACTTTTTTTTTCTACTGGAACTGACAGCTTTTATTTATTCATAATGCAAATACATTTATTTTATGTAAAGTTCATGAGAAGGCTTTTGAAGATCATAAGAAATAAAAGTCGCTTTGAAAGGATTAAAATCACTTTGATATATTTAAGATGATTCACATAATGCAATAGAAAACCTTCAAGTCTCATCGATTCCATTTATTATATTTATAAATTTATGTTTTGATGAATGATCACGTGAAAATCTAAAAATACTCATAAGCAGGTTTTCGAGCCGGCAGCAAGTACTGAATATTGGCAACAATTTTTTTATAGGAACTGCAGACATTGTGATAAATTCTTAAATAATTTTCACTTTCATACCTTTGTAATTGTTTCTCATAAAAAAGATGATACGAGCAAAATTTCTACAACCATTCTGCTTAATGGAAACAAAAATTTTTAATGAAAATGTCTGTGCTTTAGGCAACTTATGTCGACTACTGCGTCCGAACTGGGAATCAATGTTATCCTTTTGTTCCTTAGCAAAATCATGGGAAGTTCTGACTGCTCGAAGTCTCATCTTTTTCTCATAGAAACTCTTTAATTCATAAAACCCCTACCCCTTTTTATCAAACGTAGTCTCACCTTTTACATTCAGAAGGCAACCGGACGGAGTTATTTATTTAAAAGACCCAAGGAGCTCTGTGTCACAATTATAGGCTTTTAAGTGACTCTAATTACAAATTCATAGTTTAATAAAAATTTTCAATACTGTTAAATAGCGTGAAATGTGAAACCGTTTTTGACTAATAATATTAAGTAATGTTAGATCTATCGGAATCATGAAATGGCAAAGAAAGTAGCTAAAATCATTACCTTCCTTTGATTCCTGTCCCTATTGATGCAGAAAAGAAATTTTTAATATTTTTATTTTTAAGCCAGAAAGTGGCATAGCTGTTCAATTCTTGCTTGTGTCTTGGCTTCAGGAGCGTGTTGAGACAGAGCGTTAATTTGGTCTGTGCCATGATACATGGAATCGTATTATTGCAACATGAAAAAGTAACAAATGATTTCTAGTTCATCAAAGTTACATCACGACTGTTTTTTAATATGAAAATTAAAATTCTTTAAGATTTAAGAAGATTTATTACAAGAATTACAAAAGTGAAAGTGTACAGAAATACATAAAATTTGTTTGCTTTCGGAATGTAATTAAGTTATTTCTTAAAACGAATTCAAAACTAAAAGTTAGACACTATTTCGTAAAATGAGCCCCGGGCCTCTTAAGAAACGGTCGCTTAACGTCGAACACAAAAGACAAGAGAAAACAAGTAAACTAAACATACTTTAACCAGGTTTCTGGTAAGAGCGGGCGGGACACTAGCATTTTCACCATTGGTCGTACAAGTATAGTATCATTGTACTAACTGAGCAGCCCTGCTCCAATTTTGAAGGAGAACTCCGCGGGGGACGGATCCAAGGATCTCTCACCTCTCTTCCCTTATCACCAAAACACTCGAGAGTACTTCCGGATCACCAGTATTTTACTGGCCTTATCACATACAGCGGCATGCAGTAGTTTCAAAACCTTCTTCTCTTAGCATTCGCCGAAGCAAATACGCTCAGCGATCTGTTGCATGTACGTACCTGAAACATTTAAATCATATTTGCCGTTGCATAAAATGATTTATTTTTCTTGCCAAAAATATTGCTTCAAAATAGCACGCATCTTACATGCCATTCGGATATCCGGATATAGCCAATTTTAGCTTGTTTGAACCGGATCGTATAGATTTCGATCGAGCAGAATAATAGCTATTGTGTGCACAAATTCTATAAAAATTAATTTTGTCATTACAGTATCCTTTTTTTCCCGTATAGAGCATATTTGAAATTTTTCCACAAATACGCTTGGATAATGGGACCTATTTTATAAATTGGCAAAGAGTGGGTTAATGTAACAGTTGCACTATTTTTCCATGAAAATAGTTTGGACACATTGATTTTGTCCTCACTTTAATGAATAATATTTTCTTCCTCATCTCAAGTCTCATATGAACTTATTTGTATTCATTCTGCACTGAAATATAATAATAAAACAACATTATCTGGAAATATATTTTCACATTACTTCAGGAAATGTTATATTAATTTTGAAAAGAGGCAATTATTATTTTTGGAGATATATGTGGTTTCCCTTAAAGCAACATAAAAGACTACCTAAGGATTAATTCTTAACGGATAGAAAACCTGCATGTTCCAACCAAGAATAAACATAACTTTGTATTCGGTAAACACAAGACTTTGTTACAAATAAACAGGATTCCAGAACAATCGATTTTCCAGAACAATCGATGCTTCTTAAATAAATACTACGTGGCTATCTCACACACCCGTGAGATAAAAGAAATTAATTTGTTGCCATTTCAAAAAAAGAAACTTTTCATTTATCTGTTCACTAACGCGTTAAATGCGTAATCAGTCAGGTATGAAGGCCCCGGCGGCTGAACGTAGAGAGCAGAAGGGTTAACGTGTTTATAAACAGGCACGGATTCTCGGAACTTGAACTTGCATCACCGAGCAGACGAAACCACCGCTTTTTGGGGTCACGCCCGTGTTTCTAAAAACAACTAAATGCTGCCAATGCCAAGTTATAATACAGCCCTCAAATATTGAAAAATGCTAGCTAGTATTTCTCACGAAATGAGAAATTCGAGTACATTAAGTATACACGCACCTCTAATAAGTATAAACCTTGTTTGGTTGAGGTCAAATAAAGAGATCTTTATCTTCCTCATTTCGAATTCTACGCGTAATAACTCTCGCATCTGATTCCCTCAGTTTCTGTAAGACAAAATGGGTGCCCTATTGTCTTCAGCACGTACAGGTTGGGTATTAAACATCATCGAACTCGGTTATAACGAGCACGAACATAATTCAATCAGCAAAAAGACCATGAAGATTATAATTTGCATGGATTTTCATATATTAAATGTATGATGAATAATATTTACAACGAGAAAATTTTGTCGTTCTCTTGATGCTCATTATATGCATGCTACATGATTTACCATAAAATAATATCTTGAAGAATATTTTATTCTTTTTTCATTAAAAAAAAAGTGACTTTTGTTTGACTTCGGTGTTCCATTCACAAGTAATATTCGACGACTTGTGATTTCCATCATAAGCATTTTATTCTGACTTGGACCAAAATGACTTAGCAAGCGTTTTCTTCAACATCTGGAATAAATCTTCTCACCCCTCCATTATTTTTTAATTTCCTGCCTCTATCACCGCAGTTATGCTAGCAAAAGTACAATATTAATATTCTGATAATTGCTAACACGGATAGATAGTCCGGAAAGAAGTCTTGGCACCTATACCGTGAGACCAGGTCACCTAAATCTCGTGATCAGGTTACCTAAGACACATGTAATATTTCGATAAACGAATAGAAAGAGAAATACAAATTCATATCCTTAAAATTCTCTGTTTATGTAACTTATGATACCAATCAAAATGGTAAATAGGTGGCAATTAATGAAAAGATGAGGCTCTTGTTTTTCAGAAATCTCTTAATTTCAAGTTTTAAAAGAATTTTAAGAAGGATTGAGCGTTAAATCAACTGCTCTTTCTCTGCACAAGCTGCAACCTTGTTTGAAATGGGAATACCCCTTCAATGCATCTTCGAGTTATTTTTATTACTTTTTTCAGTCATTTGCTTGTACAAAGAAAATAAATAAATAAGTAAAAAATGTAAAAAGATTTCAAACGAAAGTATAAATTTTAAAGTAGATTAACCATTTTAAAAATTAAAAATTTCGGCATTTCGGACCTTCAAAATTCCTTCAACATTTTGGTTAAAGGGCTTTCTTGAGGCTATTATTTAACAATACACACCAAATAATGCGATGCTGACAATGCGATGATCCACTTTTATATATTCAAACAACTCGCATAGTCACAAGAGAAGATCCTGTTAGTCTTTTCGAACCCTCTGAGTAGTTCAACCCATGTTCACTGCAGCCGTTTAGTGAGTTCACGCACATTCAGTAGGGGATTTTAGCTCTTTTTATATCCCCCTTCGATGTCACAATCCAATTCTAACATATTTCAAAAATGTTCAGCTGGCTGCGGCAAGGGAGTTTGGGATCCAAAGCAAAGCACAGAATTTGCTTTCTTTTTCCTCCAACGAATAAATCAACAAGTGTAGGAGTTTAAAAAAAGCGTTTATTGTCTTTGGAAAGATGTAATCGCAATCATAGTAGACTTTCTGAACCTAAAGACCATTTCCACTTGCCTACTGAACTGCACTAACGCAGTCACTATAGTATAGAGGAATGGGGGGACTAATTATGCAAGATTTCCTATTACTATCCATTGCAGGTCCGTTACCCGTATTCCTTGGCCTTTATGAAATATTCGCTATTTCTAACTGTTATCTTGGTTACTCACATTAGTTCTAGATTACGGATCTTCATGCGATTCAAGGTATTTCGCGGACTTCTGCACAATGGTGTCGTATATAAAAGTACAAACACTTTTTTGCAAGTCAGCCACTATTCTACAAGACAAAAATACTTTCATAAGGGTTTCCCGACATAAAACATAGACCCTTATGACCATCAGCTGTAACTTGAAAAAAGAATTTTAATAAAAATGCCGACATTTTCCTTCTGGGTCCTTCCTTAAGGTTTTCCCCTTAAGTTATGCAATTTTACTTTGCTACTCTGATTAATAAAGTAAACAGAAATCTTACTTGTTCAATATCAAGTTCCCTACACGTTTATGAAAGTTGCTTTCTTTAAATTAAAAAACGGATCTGCTTAAGGATGGGAGCAATTTTATGCCTAGCCACTTAGTGAATATTTCTTAGCGAACACTGGCCGATTTACATAAAGGTGGCAACACTTTTGTAACGGAAAGCGTCTTGTATGGGGTGCAGCTCGAAAAGCACCGTTGTTGTAATTCGCTTTTGAGGTAGTCGTACCACCTGTCCCTTATCTCTGAGATCAAACAGGCGCGGCTACTGGCCCCCATTACTCTATTTGTCTGCAGCCAGGCTTAAGCTTGTACATATCTTCATTGTAAGAAAACATTTAGTGATATAGAAAACATTTAAGAGTATATAGGTGTGCATAATTTGTAATATCCGATATCACCTGGTATTTTATCATCGCTCCCAATTTACAGAAAGGAAGTTGTTCCTAATGTATAGTTAACGCGGTGTTTGTACATATAATTTAAAGAGATACGACACAGAGAAATCTATACTATTTCATGTACATGTACTACGAATACTCAGATACACAGATTATATGACTGCCTTTGCAGCCGTTAATGGATAGTTTGTGCAGTTACTCGATAAGCAGCAAACCTTACTGAACGCAGGAACTAACAGATATTCGAAGCAAAAGTAGCTTACAGTGATCTAAAAGGAAATTTGTTAACATTTAGTTATTCTTTTCCGAAACAATCAAAACACTGTGGGAAAAAAATTCTGCCCTTCAACCGCAGACAGGTTCATAATAACTATGCACAGTGAGGTTCATATTAACTATGCACAGTGAGGTTCATATTAATTATGCACAATGAGGTCCAAATTTCAGAAGTTCAAATTTTCTCCCATTTTTTAACATGTCCTTAAATTCTATAATTCAATTTACAAAAATATAAAATGCACGCATTTTACTGATTTTTTCCTTAATGGCCGGACACTTGTTTCTCAAGCATTTGACAGGTACGGCCGCACTAATGTATATACACTTATCATATTCCACGCATTCTAACAATGTCACGTGTAGTGTGAATCAATACAAAAAATTAAAAAATATCTGCAACGTAATTATTCACTGACTTAATTCTGATCTTCACAGATTAAACAGATGATGCTCTGTTAGTGAGTTTGCAGTAGATAAAATGATAAACGTATTTTTATCCTATCCTAAATTGGCTTACTAGAATAAATTTTAAAGGGGGAAGTATTTTGCTTTATATTATTAGTTATTATTAATAAAACTGTGTTAAATGGCCTATTTCTCTTTCGGAATAATGTTTCCGTACTTTCTGAAAGGTTAAAAAATTTCCTTAAAATTTATGCAGGGATGTATTAATTTTGATTCGTTTGAAAGAAAAAGTACGCATTCCCCAATCAATTTCAGTTTCATGAAATACGAGTTCGTGATTTCTTTGGACATAAGGAAAAGTTCACATTTACCGTTTGACAAGCAAAATTTCCTTTAAGGAAAAATACATGATAATGAGCCAATGATTTATTTTAAATTTCCTTTTGTCAAAGATTAAGAGTCAGAAATGAGAACATAATGTCAATTTTGGGCAGAACGTTCCTAAAGTTACTTGTAAAGAATTAAACTAGTTGCTTTGCCCTGTTTCTTTATTTCCTTTCTAAAGATGCAAATCGCATTCTTTTCGACCTACCAGCCAGCTCTGGCCCACCAGCGGCCGAGCATCGCTGAATACTGATAGTTCGGTCCGAGATTCGAATCCCTGCGAACGGGTGGGATGCATACGCGTTTTCGTGATTTTCCCTATGTGCAACGTATATACGAATCAATTTTCCGCAAAAAGGCCTCCACGAAGGCATTCCTCCCCCTTAGACAGCGAGCCGTCGAACGCGTCTCCTTTATAAGGTATTTCTCCCGCCTTTTTAGCGAGCCTTCGTGGTGTAGTGGTCTGCACGCTCAGCGCGTAATTGAGAAGTCCGCGGTTCGATTCCCGGCGAAGGCGTTGCATATTTTTCATCTTGCCTGCTTCCAAAAAATGTCTCTACACCGTAATTAAATAACCAAACAAAACACCCAGCTTTTAAGCATTGCTCTGACACCATAATTTGCAGAACAACAATTTGTATAACGAAGAAAAATAAATACTCAGATTAGCGCAGGTTATCTTCGGATGATAATTCAAGTTTACTAACCGTATCATCGAAATTTTTATAGCGAATTCACCACAGTAGACACAAACACATTAACACAAATTTTAAAAAATAGCAACTAATATTTTGTTCGACATGGTTGCAGTTTGTGTAAGAAAAAAAAAATAACTACAAATTAAAATCAAAACATGCATAGCAGATTAACTTAAACAACTCCCTTAGAAGAATTTTCCTTTCAAATGGCTTTTACAGCTAACTTAAACAATAAATCATAATCACGAATTTCAGTCTTAAGAGATTTATCTCAGACAACAAACTTCCAGCAGAACACTTGTAACATTCAACAACAATAAATTCCAGCTGTATCACATTAGAAAAAAATTAACATGCTTACTCACTGGACCGCAGGTTCACTCGGACAATAAGCGCATACGACCAAGTTATAAATCATTAATTATCATGGCAATGCCTTCTAAGCTGTACTTAACTACTTACTCGTCTTCCCGTTCACGAGTTCCAATCAGAACAATGTGGCGAAATTAAGATAAAAAAGAAAGCTTAGTCTAAAAATGAAAACAATTTAATATTTTAATGAATATAAATAACTTTAGCATATTTAGTAAAGACTTGCAAAGCTCTATAAAGTCTTACTTGAAACAATACATTTTTAGCAATAGATAATGTTTATGATTATTATCAAGTTTTTATTCATGTCTCTCAGTCTTTCTACTTTAAAAACCGATATTTGAATTATCATGAAAATATTTTTTTTTAAAGTTACATTAAATTACTCTTATTTGTTATTTGAACAAAGAGCCATTTTAAAAATAAATACCATCAATTAGAGATAGATTCGATTATCTTATTTTATCAAACATTCGTATGCATTCAACTTAAAATCATGTTCATTTATTAATTTTCTCAATAGTGACAAAACATTAGATTATATCAATAAAAATGAGTTTATTTATTAATTAAATTCAAAAGAAGAACTCGCTTTATAGGAATTAAAACATTTCAGAAGAGAGAAGAGTTCTAAGATTTTAAAGGCGTCAAAAAAAGAACGTCACAAACTTTTGATTCAAGTTATTCAACATCACATTTCTGACAGCTGAAAAAGTTGATATAAGAGGAAAAAGGTCTAGTTTACTCGAAGCAGAAGGAATTATTACTGTCTAGTAAATTATTAAATTATTAGCTTCAAATATTGTGTAATTTTTCTATTTAGTTGGTACAATTAACAATCGTAACTATTCATTATTTCAAAGAATTTTTACAGATAATCTTCACAACACTAAGAATAATTCGATAAACCCGAAAAAACCAAACAGGCAAGTCTGGTGATATCATCAGAGTTAGAAACAATTATCACAGCCGGTAAAAAATCTGATACAAATCCTTCCGAGGCATCCTGGTAGGTGTACCTTCCGAGGTGCGTGTCAGAAGTTTCCCATGCAATTTAGTGAATGATTATAAAGTTTTAGGATGATGACTAGAATATCAAACAAACAAGATTACGAGATTCTAATCAAGTTTCTACCTCCGCTGCTACAATTTGTACTCCTGAAGCAAAACATTTCGGTTTTTATGCAATATTATGAATCAGATTACTAATACATTTCATTCTAATTTGTAACATCATTGCCAGTTTGCAAAGGGATTAAAATGATGATAAATTTTATTTAGAAGAAATTAATCCTTTGACTACGAATTAAAAACATTACCCCGTTTTCTATCCAAGTGAACAAAATATGTCATATATACGGTAAATTTAGCATTTGGGTTTTTTTTTGACAAACGGTTTTCAAGACAAAGGTTGGGACACATATGCCTCAGCCATAGTTAATGGTGAGATACGTATGTCCCACAGGTAGCGATCGACTTACTATAAGCACACCTATTATTCTGGAAAACTTTATAATATGAAATAGATTTTACTTCGCATGGTACAGGGTATAAGCATTCTTTGCATAACCCAACATTATACATTGGGCAATTGTTCTTTTTTCTATGTTCATTTGTGTAAATGAGCACAGCGGCGCCTCGGTTTCCCAACTACTGGAAGATGATCCCCAACATTCAGGAGATTCTAAGTGCTTTTTAACCCAGCACTAATTTTTAAACATCTAGTGGGACATATATATCCCGTTAGTAGCTAAAGGGTTGAGTGAACAGTAAACAAAACAAAACAAACGTACACAGCCAAAGGGTTAAATAAACAGTAAAACATTTTCGAAGGAGAAAAAAATGAACGATCAACGGTGCCTTTCCAGGAATTCTAATGATGGATTTTCGATTTGAAGGCTGCACTTAACACTAGGAAAGTACGTATAAGAGAATGCGATACACTCGCCTCCGCTTAAAGGAGATGATGAGAGGCACGAGACCAGTCAAACCATCTTAAGATGGGGCTGTAAGAATTGTGGAGATTACTGTACAGACTTTTAAGTTTTCAGAAAGTAACAACCCTCGAGATTCGAGCAACGCATATTCCAAGTGCTAGCAGGTCAAGCTTAATTTACAAAAGTCCTTTGCGGCCCACCAGCGGCCGAGTGGTAAAATCGCTGAACACTGATAGTTCGGTCCGAGGTTCGAATCCCGCGAACGGGCTGGCTGCATGGGCGTTTTCGTGGTTTTCCCCATGTGTAACGTATATACGAGCCAGTTTCCCTTAGAAAGTCCTCCACGAAGACATCCCTCCCTTTAGGCAGATAGCCCTAGTGTGCTTTGCCATATTCTCAATACACACAGACAAAAATCCTTTGCCACGAAAAAGTGGACAAAACATACAGACAAAAAAACTAAAATCCAAGGAGCTGATGAGCTAACTCTATTGAGGTCATTTAGAATCACTAACATTAATTCAAGGCAATTCTCTGAAGAAATTCTAAATTCTTAAGAAGTAATTAATCCACCTTATAAAGTAATCCATAACTGTACATTTTATATCGCGGATAGGATCATCTTTACAATGTTGTCTCTTATGAACTCAGCTGTCAATTTCCTCGCACGCATTCAGTAAATTTATTACCCAATGAATATTACCAATGAATCAATTAGGATCTGTAACACCGAAATACCTGATAGCCTTAAAGTTCAAATTTATTTTGCAGTTAATTTGTACAAATGCTTTGTACTAACAGAACATTAAGTAAACATGTTCTATACATCATTATGAGCTGCAAACTTGTTTTGTTCCTAACGAATAATTATATCATACATACTAATAAGCTTCTACTTTTCCGTTTTTCTTTCGAAGCAGGATTAACATAATTAAAGCTCAGATTCGTCAACTTCCTTTTATTTAGTTGCGACACACTCTCGTAATACCTCCGACAAAGCTGCCTCGTCAAACGACCAAGTGCGTAAACAATTCAGCATTCAGCACGTGTTGTTTTTTCAACCCGGGCACAACGAACCTGTCACAGAAGTACAAAGTATAAGTCGATAAAAAAAATGAAGAAGAAAAAAAGAGAAGAGAAATCATTCAAAATAATTTCGCATTAAGTACTTCAACATGATTTCCCCCCCCCTCTTCTATGCAACCGAGACAAAAAAAAAAAAAAAAAAAAAAAAAAGGAAGAAGAAGGAGAGAGAGAGAGAGAGAAATTACCAAAAGCCAAGCCAGCTTCTGCGAAAACAATCCTAGCGGGCAATTAACATATCTGTCAAAAGAGAAGATCCCGATTAAACAGCAAGCAAGCTCGTCACACGGAAGACCGTCACAGGACAGCAATTGGAGAAGAGTCATTTATCTGATGATGACCCCAGAACATTGCCCTTTTCGGGACGGGTGGGAAAAGATGCCGCTGCCCATTCACAGGCGGTCCGACACTGGCAGAAGCGACTGCTAATAAAGTCGTCTCCTAAAAGGTTTAAAAACGCTGGAAGCCCACAAAAAGGAGAAAAAAAATAGAAAACATTGTCTTAGACTATTAACGTTTTTACGCAGATGAATGCGGTTTAATTGTACGCATCATTTATCATTGCCGTTCAATCGCAGGTAAACCGGTCATAAAAAGGTAAAAGATCCTCTCGCTCCAATCTCACGCGTAGCTTTAGGCCTAAGAACTCGTAGTAAATGACGCTTGTACTTTACTAAAAATCACTGATTCAATTAGAGCATGCTGATCATCAACGGGTCCTCAAATATTTTTACATTACAGCAAATTAAAGCGGTGGGGGATTTAAAGAGAAAAAAAAATTCAAATAAAAATTTGGGCTGTGCCGTATCAGTCTAATTAAAAAGGAATTCTGTGCTGCAGGGCAGCGATTGTCAACCTTTTGACTAACGTGCACCACCTAAACAAAAAACTAAAAAACTTCAGTACCACCACTACATTTTACAATGATTATTTTTCAGTTTATGAATAGAAGCATTAAAAAATATTTTGTCATTGGCTATTTGTATTAAATATGCACACATAAAAATATCAGCTTGGTAATTGGTTACCATTTTAATTATCAAAATTTACGTTATATTACTTTAATTCTAAAATTTGCTGTGAAATCTAGGCCTGTTTAAGAGAGATCAATTTGTTTATGTCTCGTCTTATTTCATTTAGTTTCAACCGTAAATTAGGATTCACTTTTAATTTTATTCTGTATTTATTTCCCAAATAGGAAGAAAATCCTTGTTTTCATAAATAAGATTGTTCAAAATGGGGGGAAAATGATTTGAAATGCCTTTATTTATTTATTTTTTTTGGGGGGGGGAGGTTCAGCCAAATGTCAAAAGGTGTGTTATTTTTTAAATCATCAGTTAGAGTTCGATCATAGGAAATTTCTATCAATTGTTCTTTTTCTTCACGAGATTTTTGAATTTAATAGTTAAAAATACTTTGTTTCTTTGCGTACCTCCTGTTTTTCTCTTGCGTACCACTGGTTGAGAATCGCTGCTCTAGGGATTACACATACAGTTTCTTGCCATGAAAAAGTGATAGAGCTATAAAATACACCGGGGTGTATGGTGAAATGCTTTTTATCAGAATTTTAACGTAAAAATGCAGTTTATGATAATATATTACATCAGTTCCTAGACTCAAAATTTGGTTATTCATATTCAATACGAATGAAACACGACTATTTCGCTTTAATCTAATTCAAATTACAATTCAACGATTAAAAATATAATTCAATTTTAATTTTTAAAACTGAGGCTATTTATTAAAAATACACTGGAATAGATTAAATTTCTTCTTAACTGATGCAATTCTTTTTGTTCGCTTATTTTTAGTTAAAGGAATCGAATCTCTATTTATGCAAAGCAGAAAAATTTGATGAATAGCACCCTTTACTTAAACAAGCAACTGAAGTTTAGATAAGGACTGCTATTCATTACACTTTTCAGCCAGACTCTATTCTGAAATTTATTACAGATTATATTCTGAAATTTTCATTTTCAGCAAAATTATTTCTTGCGCGTTCAGATATGGAAACGTATCTTGAATTTGATGTTTCTTTTATTCATAAAAGTTAACTTTGCTAAGCAAACTTTCCCAGTTTTTAAGATCCGCCTGGGTATTTCAGAATATTTTTACGGTTTTTAAGGTTTTAAAATTCTCAGTTTTAAAGATTTTTAACTCAAAGGAAGAAGATAAATTGAATACTTTGCTTAGTAACGTTGTAATCGATATCCCAATAGTTTTAAAAAATGAAAGAATTTGGAACAAATGTCAAAAAAAAAAAAAAAAAAAAAAAGTAAACGTAAGCGTGAATTATACCAGATCATGAAGTGCTATCAGTTTCCCGCAATAAAATAAAATTAAACAAATCTCATTCAAGGAGGAAAAGGATAACAAAAAAGTACGACAACCAGGCTCCAAAGGAAAAGTTTGGATTTCATGAGACTTTCTTAAGAACGACGCAGCTTATCTCAGTTTCAAGCCAAACTATATGAATTAATAGACTTTCACTTTTCACCTTTAAAAGCATTTTACGACTAAAATTTCTTTAAGATGGGAAATATAAAGTTTATAGCCATATCTGAAGCATAAGAGTACAATAATATACTTGTTCGCTCTTCGTAAAAATTTACTCTCATTTTATTAGCCAAACAATTAAGGCGTTAAATATTACCATTAACAAAAAAAAAAAAAAAAAAAAAAACTTCCATTTCCACGGACAGACTGCTCTGAGCTTCACAAAATGTTCGGATACTTTCTATTAAATTGGAAATTCGAAACTGCGATTTTGACGATTGATCTACCGAAGAACGCCCTTTAGTTCCAAAATCTGAGGGACGGATCTTTATACTCCTAACTATCTAGAGTTGGGATTTCTCCGAGTCATCTACAATGACGATGGCTCGATCCAGTAATTATCCTTAAGTCGAGCGCTACTGTAAACACTTGGACATTAAGTTGCGACTTGAACTCCAGCCTTCTACCCCCAACGCTCAGTTACTCAACACTGCGCTACTGAAGGATTTAATTCATTCGGATATTTCGTTCATTAGGATGCAATTTGAGCTTGGCGACGTGCTAGGTAGACGCAAACGTTAAAACTCAGATTTTTAAGTGGGAACACACTTTACATATAATTTCAAGCCGAAGGATATTTTTACTTTTCCCGCGCTCGTTTGGTGTATAATATAATTAAGTTTTCATGTGCTTTGCAATAATCCAGGAATCTCATAAATAATTACACTAACTTCTATACATATTAAAAATGGATAAATGATTATGCGTTAAGCGAAATGTTATTATTCTACGCACTTAATGAATGAGTCAAATCCGAGTAAGTGTAACGATAATATTTATTATTAATTGTTAATAATTAAATATATAATTAAACTATAATATTGGATAAATATTAACCAAAGATGAACTTGACCTATTTTAAGACGAGGGGACGTGCATCAAAATAAAAAAAAATAAATAAAAAAGAAAACATGTAAATAAACTATTCCTATGCCTTTTTATGCATTGTCTTTTTCACTTAATTTATTAAAAATTATCAAGCAAGCAGATTTTGGAGTTGTTTACTTCCTATACAGAAAATTGAACAATTAAGAAAAAAATGTAAATTGCTACTGATGGAAAAACTTGATAGCGAGCCAATCGTTGTTGTCGACTCCGCGCAGTCCCGCAGATGGAACAGAAAATGTTTATCGCGCCGAGAATGGACTAAATTGAGTCATACGAAAGGAGAAATAAGGATGACAAATTCCCCCCGTGCTCCAGAATTAGCTCAATGATGCAATCTTCGGCCTATCTGTGAAGAAAGGGAAAAAAAAAGGGGGGGAGTTAAACTAAAAACATAACGGAAACCTTTTAATCGTACACTATGGCCAGTTTAACTCGACTGTAATAGAATACTGGCGCCACAGAATATTAATAAGATTTTTTTTTTTTTTTTTTAAAGTTACATTTACTGGATTAGAATCTGCTATAAAACTCCCTACATTTGCACTCTTAAGTACAGAATTTTTCACGTTAAAACAAAAATATTCCGCAAGCACTGTCTGAGGTATTTTTATATTAACTTTACACCATGTACCTTAAATTTGCTAACATTAGTGTAATAATAATGATAAAATGCGACACTCTCCGAATTTAGAAGATTAATGTGATATTTGACACGGCACTGAATTTATGAGAAGTAACAGAAAAGAGGATGCGCTGTAAATTTTATCACATAAAATAGCATACACAGAAAAATGAGGCTTTTGTCTAAATGTTACTATTGCAATTAATGCAAATACATTGACCAGCCTCACAAATGGCCCTTACGTCGACGTACTGCAAGAACATTCAATCACGCCCGAACTATAAATCATCTCAATTAACAATTGTTGATAAACAGCATATGTTAATAAAAAAAAGTAAACATTCCTTTGCTTACCAGAATAAAGAAGCTCCATTCTATCACTATCTATTTCTTTCGAAACACCTTTTTAAAAACAAAATCTTTGTTTTTCTTTAACTTCTTTTTGTATCAAAATCAGCCTACTCTTTTTTATAGGCAATAAGAAAACTGCACAACAATTTAATAATATTTAGTATACTATTCTAGACATAAAGCTAGGAGGTACTTTTAGTAGCTAACAACTGTGTTTGGCTTAGCGATTAAACTATTTTTCCTTCCTTTAAAAAACATAACAATACTTTTCGCACCTGCAGAAGCTTGAGATCACATAATTTTTCAATGAGACAACCACGGATTCAACCAGCATCACAGAAAAATGGAATCCAGATGAATCACTAAGAAGACAGAAAGTATCACAAAATTCATTTTGGGATAATAGAAAAAGCTCATATTACTAGACAGAAAATATTTAATACTGAAGTATATATATAATGTAATTCGCTGAACATATTTACAAATTGAAGTTATTAAAATACTTAATTTACGCCTTTGCATAAAATTTATTTCTGATTTTCTACAACATATTTTAAAATCCACAAAACACGAAGAAATAAATGTTACCTTCCCCCCTCCCAAATAAAATAAAAGCGGAAATAAAATTCTTGGCTGGTTGGTTCATTTTATGAGCTGAATTCGATTAAGGCAAAACTGCCTTAAGTTCCATTCCAATTTAGATTTAATTCATTCCCATGGATAGATTCCAAAGGCCTCATATGCTCGTATCCCTCTTATCTCACCAGTTTCTGATATTTAGCCTTTCATGCCTGAAAGAAACAACAATCACATATGTCTACATAGTATACAGGGTTCGACCTCAAAATGAGGGAAAGAATATTCGAGATCTATCTGCGTAAGTTGATATCTCATTGAAAGATGATGAATTCTTAGTAATAAATGGTACATTAATTAAGTAAACAATGAAAAACATGTAAAATAATAAACATGCATCAACTAATATAGTATTTTTGTGTACGTATCAAAAATATGTATACAAATGTTAACAGATGTATCAACAAATAAAGTGAACTTCTGTGCATAACACAGTATTTTAGACAGGAACAAAGCTCTCCTATTTTTTTCTATACTCATACATTAATATTACATGTTTCATACTTACTTGCCTGATATAGCATAAGCGGAAGTTGAATGTAATAATAAATCTATAAGAAAAATGTGAGGCCAAAGGGGCTGACAGTTTAATCGGAAATCTAACAGCAATATATTTATGAACATCGGTGGATTCAACAGCGCACTCTAATTATATGTTTATAATTCACTTTGTTGACAGATTAATGAAAAATATTTAATCTCCCGGAGAAGAAACACGCATTAAATTTATCTAGAAACGTGCCTTTAGGTTTACTTTCAGAAAGAAGTGCAGCTTATAGCGTAATCACTTTTCAAATGGCCTTAAACCTCAAAGCATAGTAAAATCGCAACATAACGTTTTACTTCAATTTTGAAAAGACTGCTGCTTTCATTAATTATTACCCCAAAGAAACAGTCGAGAAAATTTGACTAATAAGAGGTAACTGTAATTGCTGAAACTTTTGTTTCAAATACATTTTGCCTCATTAAGTTAAAATGAATAAATTCCATTCCATATTATTATATCGCAACTACTAATAAAATAGTGAGACGATACTATTCTATTACGCAATCAGATAAACTTTAATATTTAAAATGTTCATAATTTTTAGTCAATTGTTTATTATTTTGTTTTATGACAAGCGAAATTTAGATTTCTTAAACTATAACAACCGTTTTTGAGATAAATTTGTTGAAAGAATGTATATATATATATATATATATATATATATATATACATTATATCAACAAAATTATCACAGCTTTGGGTCGTACTGACATGGTCCTGCCACTTTATTTTACGCACTAAATACCAGCAACATATTTGAATTAACTGAAGTTTTATAGAATTTTATTTTAATATACATAACTTACAGTATAAGGGAATTTTCTTGATTATTGAGTGCATTTCAATAACTTAAGATACTTTATTTCGATCTAAAATTACGCAAGAACCAAACCTTACGCAGGTGAATAATCTGAATAAAACTCAGAGATTACTTTTTTGCCCAATTTTCGAATTGATATTGACTCATTAACAATTAATGTGATACACATTAATTGTTAATGAGTCAATATCAATAAGTGGATGAAAAATACCGATAATTAGATTGCTTTTTTGCCCAATAATAACAATAATAAGATTGCTTTTTTGCCCAATTTTCGAATTGATATTGACTCATTAACAATTTCAACTTGATGTTAGTATTAGTATATTTACCCAGTGTTCAGGAAAAGCACCTACAAATTTGATTTATTTAAATACTAATCCAAGATATGTACTTCTAGCAACAAGGTTCTCCAATTAGGTATAATCAGAACAGTTTCGGCAGTGGACATAGAATTAATTATACGGCGGGCGCATAGCAAAAGTCCATTTGTTAAAAACTTTACGTTAAGATTTCATAAGATAAATACCAAAAATTATCTTCCGGTACAAATTTCACGGCATTAGTGATTAATAGTTTCAAGAAATCAGCTACATTGTTAAAAGTGAATATTGTCTTATTGTTTTGCCAAATATGGAGCCCTTAATTGCCAAAATGAGTACTTTTTATTTGTGGTTCCTCCCGAAAACTTGCGAAAATCTGACCAGAAGCACTTCGCAACAGTTACTTTTATGTAATTGAAATACGTCAGTAAATTCATCCTCAGATACTTCCTCTAATTTTACATGCAGTATGGAAATTTCATATTTAATTTATAAAGCATGCTGAACCTTTTGCCAGATGAATAATTTGATCACGGGGCCGTAACAAAAAGTTAAACTTTAATTTACTACTTTTATTAACTACTTTTCGTAATCCTCCCATTAGCAATACCTTTAATGCTTCAATAAAACTGTAAACCATATGTTGAGAAACTTATGGTTCACAGTTTTATTGAAGTATCAAAGGTATTGCTAATGGAATTGGAAGTAAGTTTGTATTGTAATATGGAAATAAGTTTAAGTAAGGACTACTATTCATCACACTTTTCAGACAAGGTAAAATATGTATGAAAAGTTGTACTATTTGTTTTTGAACAACTTGTTTATGAATCTTTAATCAGTTTAGAATAACGTGGGCAATCATTTTGATAGGAACGAGCTGGATTATGTAATTTAAGCAAAGCATACAGAAGTATCTGTCTGCCACAACACTCACCAAGAGAACCTCGGACCAAGAGCATCAGAAAAATCTCTTACCATCAGTCTATGGTGAGGACTTCTATCATTACAGATTTTAAGGGCCCTGTTAGACAAAGACTCTACATTCACAAACTTTCATGACTTAGCTAGATTTCGATAACGAACCGTAATTCAATGAAGGAGAAGTCAGCATCCTCTAACTGCTATGCTGCCCAGGAAGGCATAAGCATGATAGGAAAACTGACTGCGTTAAACCTCGACTCTGGGTAACGCATCAGATTTTGAAGTGACTAAGCAGTTTACATGGTATGCAGTACTACATTGCAAAATGACTCAATTTACAAACATACCACAATCACTTAAATTAAGTGTTAATGTTATTCTTTGATTTATATGTAATAGAATAAAAGAAAAAAAAAAAAGCTTCCACGGTTTTAAAAGAAATGCCTTCTTCACTGAAAGAGTATTATACTAGATTCATAAAAAGTAGAAACGCTACGTAAAGTAATTGAAAAAGAACAACTATTATACTTTTCTTGCATCAAGTTAGTCGAAATGTAAGGGGGAAAACATTTTTCAATTACCAACTGTCAAATTACTCTTAGCTTTCAATTTCAACGTCCCTTTTTCATTCAAAATCATGTTTGTTTTATTTCAACAATGGCTATTTATTTTTCCTTTATTTCTTTACGGTTAAACAAATTCTAAATACTTGTTATGACAGCAGTATCTTTATTTGAATTTTAAAATCTGGCGAAATTTCGCCAGTTAAAGCTGAAGTTAGTTTTATAGAAAATATCTTTTTACTCAAGAAACAAAATTTGAATTCCACAGAAAAACAGGACAACCCTATCCATGCACTGTACCATAACATCGATATAAATAGAATATTAAAATATTCCTCAATTTCTGCTTTAATTGTTATGTGTAACATCATTTCATACTGAGAAAAATGTGATACTCTAAGAATTATTTGTAGTTAGATATTTAGTCTCATTTAAAAAAAAATTACACAGTAAATATATTAATTTTTAGATTCAGAATGCATTCACATTGCTAAATCCCCTATTACACAAAAATTATTAAATAATCTAGAATTTTAAAGAGACGAATATATATTGCTTTGCTCTAATCCTTGTTAGCATTGCATTCAGAGATGGTTCGCTCACACTTCTTCATGATGAAATCTATTTTATTTGTTTTTATATTGATGAACACCGTTTATCTCATAAAAACGTTGCCTTCTGTCAGTAACAATACTTGAGTCAGAGAATTAATTGGGACAGATACGAATATTTCTGGAGATATTTATATTAAAACTTAAAGCACTCTTTAAACACTTCACATTTTAGCATCTTATTTATTTGAAAAGAGCCGTCTAATTAAAACAAGCTTCACTTGTACATTAGCCAGGAAAAAAGGGGCAAAAAAATTGCACCCCTTATCTTTAGTACATAGCTGTTTTTGAACAAGCACTCAGTTGTTAAACGAAATTCAACAAAGAATTACGAAGAAGAAGAAAAAAACCCTCTGTTACGCACTTTCACGGGCTTCTGGAGAAATAAAAAAACCGATGACCTGAATACTGCGTTCAATCAGTTCCATCCGAAGTTCCTTTTACATATATCGTGGGAAGGTTTATAATGAAAACGAGGCCAAAACCTCGCAATAAAAAATGGATGAAAAGATGATCAAAATCTTATTAGATGCTGCAGTGAAAGGGGTAAAATTTCGGTCACCGAAGTTTTGCGCTTAAAATTTTTAGCGCAAAACTTTTAGCGCAAAACTTTTACTCAAAACTCATATAAGGGTCCAACAGATCTTTTTAAGTTGGCAGCAGTGGGGAATAACCACGAAGGTCTAAAATGAATAAGCACTTAACGGCGGATAAAAAAAGATTATATACTATTTGACCAACAGTTTATTATTGACTGACTGAAGCTCTTTCTGTGTGGTGATAGTTTTTAAAATTAGTTTAAAAATAAGAAATAATAATAATAATAATAATAATAATAATAATCACAGAGATCAAACACGATTCAAACTAGAAATATACAAACTTAAACGAAGATTTCGTAAATATGGCCTTTAAATTCCTTCCAGTAATAACGAACAACATATACTACAGTTGAAATCTAAATTGTACATTGAAAGATGTCAAGGACACTGGATTTATTTTCTGTTGTGATGGAAAGGTCAGGCCAACTTTATGGCAACAGGAAGACTCGGCTATAACTCCCAGTCAGGGTACAATTCACTTTTCAAGTTTTTTTTTGCCCCCCCCCAGTAACCTAATGAGAAAATCTAATCAAACAAATTGCAGTTCGCATATCATGCTCGGAGATTTTATTTAGCCCTATAGCTAAATGCAAACTTATTGTTCGAATTTTATATTTGAAGTTTTTACGGTAGTTATCATGTTGCAACATTTCATCTCAAATGAGCTTTTAGATTTTATGTATTAACAAATAAAACATTAACAAATCAAATTCTTAAAAAATAATTACAGGACGGAAAATGATTTTGATAGTTCTCATACTTAAAATTCCTGTTTTGTTAAAATGATTACCAAAACAAGTCCTTTGTTAAAACGTTATCGTTCTCTTGCTAAAATGGTAATTTTACGACAAATGTGTCTTTAATGTAAGAAATCAGCGTAACTATATTAAAATTACGATGAACTGCTTAATTTATATTTACTGCAGCTTGAGTTGCTCTAATCATTAAGGTAAGTTATTTTTAAAAATTATTTAAGAAATGAAAGCCATTTAATCATACCATGCATAAAAAAACAGAATAAAGGGAAAAAAAGTATCAGATGTACACTATTAAAATTTACATATTTTTATTTAAACTTTCATTCCTTATTTTAACTAGTGTAATTATGAATACTGAAAACACTTTTATGTTGTACGGGGAAATAAAAAATGTAAATTCAGGTTAATATTTCTTTTACTCGTGCATTTTTAATTAATATTTAAAAAAATATTTTTATTTTGAATCTAAGGGGGAAAATATAACCGACTTTTGATGACTGGAGCAGCGTAATGTAAATATGATGGCTTAAAATATCTAAATTCAGTAATATTTAAAAATAGGTATCGAATGTTTTAAAATTTGGCAATCTCCTAACGTAATTATAAAGGCGTAAAGATTTTTGCTTTCAAAAATTGTTAATGCTCACAGAGAGAAGAATAAAAAGTTATAGGGAGGAAAAATTCGGATTTGCACACACACTCCCAAAATGCGGTCTCGAAGAGTATCTTCATTGACTACCACCAGATGGCAGCACTACATTTAATTCTAACCACACCAGTCTGCTGCAGATCCACGAGCGCGGTTAACTGGCTCAGGAGCAGTACTTTTCATCCTAGCATCTAATACAACAAATTTCTTTTCTGCCTACATATTATACGTAACAAAGCGGCAATGAAATTTAAAAACGCTTAAGCTGGGCATAAATACAAATCTTTCATCAGAATGTCGTTCTTAGTTTAGAAATTATGGTATCAGGGTGAAAAGTATGGGAGAAATGAAAATCTCCGTACTCTTTTTTCATTTTACGAAATTCGTACGTATTTACACTAAAAAGTTTTGTAATAGTCAAAATAATAACTACTTTTATTCTCATAATCTGTAATATATTGATTCGGGGAATCTAAATTGCAATGAACATGCAATGCATTTCGGATTTTGTAATTAATCCAAATAAAAATTAAAGCAGCACATGGAACCTGCATCATGAGACAACATGACACATGGGTATAACATAATATGAGTTAAATAAAACAAAAAATAACTTTTTTGCTCTTTTTCTTAATTTCATTCATTACGACGTACAGTTGCTGTCAACTTGTTTACTTTCACTTACCCTAAAACATCATTGTTGTTAACTTGAAATACTTTAATAAACTAAGAAATGATTGTTTTAAAAAGAAATTATTAAGATGAGTAAGACTCTTTTTTATCTAATTTTTTATTCATACTTTTTATCTATATTTCAGTATGATTTGGCACAAGCAAAGAACATCATTATAAAAGTTTCAGTCCAAATATATTTATGTTTCTGAATATCTTCAGAAGAAATTCCTTATCTTTGTTTAATGCCGGTTACAATAAAAGACAATATACAAAAGTTTCAAAACTAAGGTTTACAGCTGAGTATGACATTTTAGTATAGAATATTTGATGCTTTGCATGTGGCATGTCTCTGCATTACACGGAGAAACTTCAAATTTGATGTGTAGGATACATAATTGAAGCTCGAATTTGATTTCTCAAGCACATAAGAGAAGCCATTATAAGAGAAGCCATTATTCTTCAAATAACATCCATCCAAGAGCCGCACTAGTGCAAGTGTAGCTCAGATAGAATATGATCTTTCTAAACAATTCACGTTTTTACGTTACAAGTTTATGAAAGTTTAATTCTCATATAAAGATGCAGATATGCGATGAAAGAGCAACTCTTAAATGCCCTAGATTAAAAATAATGATAAGTAGCGACAGAGTTAAAAAAAAAGCTAATTGAAAAAAAGGCTGAAGAATGGTATTTCATTCACCACTGGTATTTCATCTATTTGTTTTTTCGTTCTTTAATATAATGTTTCATTTTTTGAAGAAATTAAAAAACACGTTCAGGTTTGTTAAAAAAATAAACACAAGATTCATACATTAAAGCCCCTGAAGTGAAGATTATAAAATTGTCAGATTCTATAAATAAGAATTAATAAAAAATAATATTTTATTTGAAAAATAGTTGAAAAATTCTTAGCTTGGCCACGAACTAATAAGTGTTTGAGTAAATTAGTAGCACTAGTAAATGTGTTTCTAATATATTGTCTGTCTTATGAAAGTGAACTTTGTAGTTTCCTAGAGCATTAAACTACCGTTTCATAATACCAAACTTGCCGCTAATAATATTCGCAGTCTTTTATATTACATTTAAATTAAATATGTGTCAAGGTAGTAAAATG
Organism: Stegodyphus dumicola; assembly: GCF_044657685.1. NCBI lineage: Eukaryota > Metazoa > Arthropoda > Arachnida > Araneae > Eresidae > Stegodyphus > Stegodyphus dumicola. Next base: position 74,345,440 of record NC_140780.1, read on the forward strand.
TAAGTAAGCAACAGTTTTATCTTTAATTAGGTGTATAAGAAAAAGGTTCCCCTCAATTTCTAAGCAAAAGAGTAATGATCAATAAATCATAAGTTTAATTTTATCATTTCATTCTTATAAAAGTGAATAAGAATAATTATTTTCTTTTCCTATTCTGTCCCTCAGCGAAGGAAATAAAATTAATTTAGCGATAATTATTGCACTAATTCCTGCAGAGTGTTGAATTACTTAATGTGAAACTGCACTGTAAAGTGTACAACCTCAAACACATATACCTGAAATGTAGCAGCTACACAATTATTTTAATATTCCGAAGTGAAAATGCAAACGCATTTAAAGGCGATTCTTTGGCGATTACACTGCACATTCGTGTAAAATATTCTAATAATGACCGAATTTACTTGAATTAAAGAACTAGATCCTAAACGTTATATGCAATCTGCTATCAATTAAGAAGCACTGAAAACGGAATATAGATTTATTGGTTATCGTTATAGTAGTTTGTTTGTTTAGTCGACAGTGGTAAAGGGAGAGTTATCGACTTTTATCCTTATAGCAACATATGCTTGATAAATAAATAGTTAACTTCAAATATCATTTAAATTCTGCGCACTTTTTTTAAATTTTAATTATCAGATACTAAAAAGAATAAAGTAAAAGCTTACCTTATTATTACTACATTTATTCAACTTTTTTTCATGTATTCATCTATAAAATATCACGAATTGTTTTTTCAACTAAATGTTTGATCGTATATATCAGAGTTGACAGATGCTTTCAGATTTCCAAGAAAATTTAAAGTCCCAAAAATGTGTTAAATATCACATCATAACTTCTTGAACGCCTTTCTTTTAACGTCAAATTACAAAGACAGATAGCAAAACTTGATTAAATTTTTTCGTCATCTTAAATTACTGATAGAAGTCGTTAATGCAGGATACTCACGCAAGAATCCTATTCGAAAATTTTGTTCCTCTAGATGTTCCCTTCTTAAAAATACGCTATTTAAAATAAAAACCCTTCTTTATCCAACGTACACGTAGTATGAGAATAATCTGATTAATTGCTGAGATACAACGTGCATAGATGGGCGGACATGAAAGTATGCACGTGTAATACTAAATTTTCTTCCTATTCAATAGAAAAGCTATCATCGAAAGTAGTTAATTAGTTTTAGAAACATTGCGTGCAAAACAGGATAGATGGAAGCACCTGGTAATTACACGCGCACGTTTTGTTTTCGAAGAAAACTGTTAAAATAAATGAAAAAAAATTGCTTTAACTCAAAAACACACATCAAATGTAAAATTTTACTGGCATTAACACTTACGAAAGAATATGTTTCTGAATGATCTTTCCTAGACGATCTAATTTGGAAAAGTCTCGCTGTTTCAACAGTTTTGATCGAATTGTCAACGGTAGACAAATAAACGTAGGACATGCCCTTCTTAAAAGTTGCAAATAAATGAAGATTGCATAGATTGTCATTTGAGGAACAGTAGGCATTCGTATAAAACGCACTGGCAAAACATATGTGTAGAGCGATTAGGTATTTGCTTGGAACAGGAAACAGGAAAAATTATCATTGCTCTCGCTGGGATTCGAACCCCGGACCTTCCGATTATCAACAGACGTGCTTCCAACTATATTATAAAAGCACGCGGTGAGGAAGGAAAAAAACTCCTTACATTCTTCCCCATTTACAAACGACTGGGAAGAAGGGGATTTAGTCGGCAAATTCAGGTGGTGATGAATTATCGTCCACCAAGTTTTTTAGTTCGGGCTCCACTCGCAGATACATTTAGAATTTTTGGAACCTGAAGATATGAGAAAGCAAGCTATACTTCTCCAGGATTCGAACTCCTGACTTTCCGATCTCCAGTCAGAGGTACTTCTTACTTACACATACAACTATGTAAGGTATTTAGTTTTATGATGTATTCCTTACAGTACTGTGTTTTATCTCTTGCGCTTTTATCTTCTATAAAAGAAATATTGTTAAGATCCATTTACAGAATAGGCAGTGGTGGGGAAATTTTTTACATTGAAAGACGGTATCTGATTTAACCAAGCATTTAAAGTCGCATCAACCTAATACTGTTCGCAAAATTTATTAAATAATATTATATATAAATTAAAATTATATTTTAAAAATTATATATATATTATTTAATTCAATAGTAATAGAGAAAACTAAAGGAAGGAAATTATCCGCTAGGAAGTTCGAAAAAAATTTAGATTGTAGAAGTGTGCTATTGTGGAAAAAAGAGCAAAAACGAAGCATTTTTGAATGCTAATAATAGTCATCTATATATTATTTAATATAGACAAAAAATAAGGAATTTAGAACCAAATTCACAAAAACACGATATTTAGCTAAAATGATAACAAAATCAAAATTCTCCAAGTGCCTAAATACCACAATATTTTGGCCCTTTATTAATAACCACCACTGAAGATGAGGCGCTACGTTTTCCTTTGTATCCCTTATGAAAATTTTAAAAAAATCCGAAATATGAAATTGTTGACTTAGAAAATACAGGTTACCCCCTTCATTCAAAAAAAGGGGTCATTCAAAGTACGTTGGCGTAGATGCTGAGTCAGTCAAATGTGGGGCCATTTCAAATGTGTAAGCTCCCACACACACTGAGAAGGCTTTCACATTACAAAGGAACTTCATAATACTAACCTCTGCGAAGTCAATAAATTTCATCTGTTAAAAGTTATCCAAGTTCATTGAAAATGATGAAAAAGCAATTCCACAGTGAAATCATGTTTCTCATAATAAGTAGGTACTTTGTGGTATTTTTTCAATCAGAAAAGGTTAAAAAAGAAAGACTCAGGAAAGGGTGTATGACATTTGAAAGACATTTTCTCAACTTTTTTTCTTTCATTCGTTTTATTAACCACTCATACTATTTCGAGGAATTATTCGGTTTAAAGTTCCAGTATGATAAGAAAAGTTTTCAGAAAAGAGCATCATAGTCACAGAACATGCTCCCCCCAAAAAAAATGAAAGTAAGCTAACTACATATTTGCACTGTAAGCTCAGTTTCGATGCCAGTATTTTCAAGCACGCAGACATTTCAAACCGCATTATCGTTTGTGGATTTGGTATTAAATCAAATGAAAAAGTACAGCTTACTTTTCAATTGCATAAATCTATAAACCTAAAGCGTGTTCGCAATTTACTAAATCATTCCAGGGTTATATGTCTTTGAAGGGATGCCTTCGAGGAGAAATCGCCAGAGGAAACCGACTCGTGCTTAAGTTACGAACAAAAAACCTGCAGCCAGAAAGATCAACCACAATAAATTGAACCTGAGGTCAATAACAACATAATTCACCGTTAACAACAGGTTAAAACAGTAACAACAGGTTGTTTTTCCGAACCAAGAGCAAGCTACCAGTGTTCTGCGGTTTTTACTACTCGGCCACTTAAAGGCCCATTCATGTTTAAGAACAAAAACCTGTTATAATGCATTACATTAGCTATTTGAAAAAAAGTCCATAGACGTGTTTGTTGTTTTACTTTGTTATTACACAGTACTTCTGTTATTAAACTGTCATCTTTTGTTTGGAAGTGGTCTGCTGATTTCTTTTAAAGGTCTTAAACACACCGTTAAATCACGTTAAGATTAAGGTACGCCATGGGAAAATGATATATCGAAAGAGTAGCTAAAAAAAAAAAAAAAAAAAAAATATTATAAGATATTTTTAGCACTGTGGAAGAAAAAACGAAATTTGATATTTGAAAGGTTTGAAGCGGTTTTTCAAAAGGCCGAAGGTCCCATTCCTGTATTAAAAGCCATGAAAACTACAGTGTAAAACAGGCTGTAAAACTTTATAATAAACTTAATGTAATAAGGCTGTAAAGCTTATTTTTCATAATATAATGCAGTAAGGTAAAACAGTATGCAGTTTATTAGTTTTTATCAAGAATTGTGGACCAGAGTTTAAAATTTATATTTTGAATGCATTTTTAGGTACTGTCAGGGAGATCAGAAGTATCTTAGCAGCATCTAACTCAGTAACAACATCTTTTAATCTCACAAAATGAGAAAATAAGTTTCCCTGAATGAATATATGCCAGAACAATGCAATAAGTGCAGAAGTGCAAATGCTGCAATCAGGAAGAATACTGCAGTAAATGCACTAATCAAACGCCGTCAGTTTTCTTCTATTTAAACTCTTATATAAGTTAGTCCATAGCCGAAAGAGGGAGCTGCGAATTCTCTGTCCCGAATAAATTTCTGGTAGACTAAAATAATTTTCGAGCTAAATTTTACCATTTATTTCTTCAAGATGTGTCACAATTACATTAATTTCCTGTCTAATACATCAAGATTCTATAAGCTTCCTGTCTATAAAAGAAGTCTATTTCGTAGCAGAGATAAGATCTACTTTGATTAAATTAATAAAAATAAAGGAATTTAAGAACGCCGCGTAAAAGATAAATATTTCCTTTACCTCCGTCCGTTAAAAATATAATATAATAGTTTTAAAAGCGGAAGACAAAAGGCGCTGAAAACTATGCTTAAAAAATTCCTTATTTATTTTCTTTTTGCTAAAAAAGGAACTTTAAACTTTGTAGTTACTTTAACTTCCATGTAAAAACGATAATAAACGAGGCTTTAAACACAGACGGAACCATCAAACGGAACATTTTCTAGGGTTTTAAGTACCATGTAATCAGTTTTGATGAGAAAAACGTAAAAAAAAATTACAAATTTAAAAGTTTACACCTGCATATCCCATTGCGAACATGCAAATATTACTAAACGAAGTTTTAATAAACGGGAGAAGCATATTAAAAAGAAAAAGGACATAGTGTGTAGAGACATTAGGTATTTTGGAAGCAGACAAGATGAAAAATGAGCATTCGCCTTCGCGGGGAATCGAACCACGGGCCTCTGCAATACCGGCCCAGCGTGCAGAACCACTACAGCACGAAGGCATGTTAGGAAGGCGGGAGAAATATCTTATATACTCCTCCTATTAAAGGGCGACTGGGGTTTTTTAGAGAACCCAATCGCCAAATCCTGGGTGAGGAGAACCATCATCCAACACCATTTTAGTTGGGGCGCCACTTGTAGAGACATTAGGCATTTTGGAAGCAGGCAAGATGAAAAATGAGCAATCGCCTTCGCCGCGAACTGAACCACGGACCTCTGGAATACCGGCCCAGCGTGCAGAACCACTACACCACGAAGGCACGCTAGGAAGGTGGTTGGACTGCTTAATCGTGACAAAGTATACTAACACAGTTTTGCTAAAGCAATGGAAGCCTTCGTGGAGGATGTTTTGACAGAAACTGCTTATATTTCTATAACCGAGAAGGAAATACGAAAACTCCACTCAGTCAGCTTATTCGGCTGCCTAAGAAAAAATTCGAGACGAAATGCAAGCATTTTCTAGCTTTAAACACTCATTCAAAATATTAAAATATAAGATTGGTAATCGTTATGTAAAAGGTACGATATTAATACAGGGCATTAGAAATATATTTTGTCCTTAACTCATGGCGTAAAATAGCACTTACTGTAAAATATTATTAAGAAATAGATGCAATTACATTTTAAAATGATTGGTTTTGTTACGCTGAGCAAAGCTTTTTTATAATAAGAGGGTAAAATAAAAAAAAAAAGAAAGATCTTGAATGGCCACAATTTTCAGTCTTTTTCATAGAGGATGAAAACCGTTAAAGGAAAAAAAGTAACATTCATGAGGTTGTTAATATGCAAAAATTTCTTCTTCAAACATTCTTCGATAATTCAAAAGAACCAGATTGTATCTTTATTTGTTAATACTGCTTTGTAGAAATTTTAAGACTCGCAACTATAGGCGGTGAAGAACATAATACGAAAATTATGCAAACACATTTGATTATGAAAAGATGTGTTATATATTAAGCTCAATGAACTAATAAACATTTTACTAACGTTTAATGGTAACATGAAATTTTGATACAAAAGTTCAAAATTCCATATTGTGCGACATTATTTTGAATTTATTGATAAACGCAAAATTAAGGTGAGATAGCACATCATGCAAGTCTCGCTTTATCTAAACCATGATGAAATTCAATTCAGAATAGGGCGATGAATTTCCTTCTTTAATTCTAAATTTTCGCACATTAATTATCTTCTTTTTGTTATACGCTTATCAACAATTACAAGTACAGTATAAAAAAAAGCCAGGTGGAGGTTTGAAAAACGGAAAAGAGGGCCAGTCGGTTTACGATTTCCACACCATTTCCCTCCACCTTGGGCATGTATTTTGCAACGGAACAAAAGAGACAACTCTGAAAGTAAAGGGCGGTTTATCAAAAGATGAAGCAAAGAATTTTAATAACATAGATATATAAAAAAAACGTAGAATGATAGAAAAAGCAGTTGCTTCGCTTCTTTTGCCTTCGTTAGTGACTGTTTCCTAACTAAAATATTGTATAGTCAGCGACGTGAATTTGGTCATTCTCAGCAGCTGAATTGCTCTTTTCCTCTCTCTCCTCCATACAAAAAATAAAGGAAATGAGAAATTAAGCCTGCTCGTTATTTCCTTTGAGTGGAGGAAGTGATTGGATAATGCCAATACATAATTTTCTCTATACTCTTTAGTCTATGGCCATTTACAGTTTTATCACTATGAATAAAATAAATACATCGGACATCTTCTGGAAGTGAAATCCACTACCTTGACATAACTAACTCAACAGTTTTATATGATGATGCAATTGAAACTAGTTAAACACAGGGAAAATGCAATGAATTAGCCGGAGAAATGTAGAAAATGGAAGATCTGTGATCTATTTAGAAAATCAGAATGTTTCTTGTACTTCAACTTTCACCAAGACTAAGATTTATTCTTACGATAAAGCCTGCTTTTTATTTCCACCACAGTCAAAATCTAAAATGAATATGCATCCGTTTAATTAAATAATAAACCATACTAGATAACCAAATTATGAAGAAGGAAAGTTAACTCCGTCTTCTAGTTCTTAATATAAAAGACTGGCTAAATATCAAAACTAGGATATTTATCAAAGCAAATGAATAAGGATTTTGCTACTATAATTCGAAGGAAAATGGCTGAAAATTTGAAGTCTGAAATACAAAAATCATGGATGAAAATATATTAAAAAAGAAGCATTGCTTAAAAATATGTCATGCTGCCTAGGATCAGAAACAGGTCTATTTTAGGTGGTATAGCTGTTTTACACTCGTTCTGTACGTCATTATGTATCTAGAACTATAACTAACTAAGAAATATCTAGAACTACAAGGATGATTTTAAAATTAAAACTTTACATGCGGTTATTATTGTATTATTACTTGTAAACTTCACAGAAAGTTACTACATAAGTGGTTTGGAAGGATAATTATATGCGCTATTAAATTTCTACCTAAAAAAGGGGGGCAATAAATAAATTAAAAACTGGGAAAGTCAAAATGTAGACTTCTACAAAAGGAAGAAAAAGTGATAAAATCAATTTCATCTGTAGTCTACTTGGTGACTAAATAGAGGAGACTGTTAAATATTAGTAATTCGTCCCAGGTTCGCTTCCTAGTGAATGGGCCGATTGCAATAAATTTTCAGTTACCCTGTGTGACGTAAATACCATCCGTTTTCGCTACCGCGTCCTTCCTATGACAAATCGTCACTGCGTGCTTTGCCGTAATCAGTTAAACCTACCGGCCAATTTCATGCAAGCGTCTGCGTGCGTCAAAAGCATAATTTGTTTTAAAAAGCTAAAATGATGAAACAAAGCTCTGGAAAAGTCAAAAAGAGCATCTCTTTGTAAATCTAGAGTTTCCCACTCAGCACTTCCGAATGCTTTTGAAGATCGGTAGACAGAAATTCAGGCTTTCTTAGCAGATGAAAGAAAAGAAAAGTAACAGATTCATCTGTAATGATATTTAATCTGGATTGCAAATGGTTTTTTTTTTTTTTTTTTTTTTTTTTTTTTTTGCTTATTTATTTTAATTTCAATTTAACGAACTCAAGAATATCTATGAAAATGCTTTTTTCTTTCGCTGTCTTGCCCATATCTGAAAGATTTAGATATTTAGAACTTAATATTTAGAGGTGTAATTTCTTACCTCAGCGATAATTTTTATATTAAAGTAAAGCCTTTGAAACTGTGTTACTCTATTTTAACACAAAACTTAGAAAATTTCATTTGAAGTCATAAAATGTTTCACAATTCAGAGTTTTAAAATTAAAGCTATTATAAAGTAACAAATGGTGAATAATTAAGCAAGCTGCTATCATCACTATCAAAATATCATTCAATAATAATTGTTGATCACTCTTTGAAACTAAAGTACTATGCGTAACTTAATCCCCCTTCTCCCCCCCCCCAGTTTCATACTTAAACTTTATTTAACGAATCAGCAGATCAGCCGAGAAAAAGGATCGGACTGATTTTAAAATCATCAACACCAGAAAGACACTAGATGCCACAGATGTTCTGTTGCGGGATTCAACTTCATGCTGCTTCATTACCAGGCCCCTTGTGTACTACTTTTAGGTTGCTAGGAAATACAGTAGAAACCCAATATAACCACCTACATATCAACGTATCATCGACAATAGATTATGCCCTCATATAAAGGCCTTGGAAGGAACAGAAGGGATTGAGGGAACTCTTTTTTCCCCGTTTCTCTGAGGGGGCATTTCACGAGGGAATAATCAAACTTCGAAAAGGGGGAAGAACCGAACGTAACAGATGTAGCGATAAATCTTAATAGCACGCATAAATCAAAAAGAAAAGAGATGGAACAGAAATTTGCTTCGTTTTAATCTCATAATGGATGGGTTAATTACAATAATATAATACTGATAGGCAGATAGATCATTACATCATTTAATTTTGAACTTTATTTTTTTTGACGAAACAAAAATAAACCATCAGAAAAGAATTCTAAAATGTTAAAAATAAATTTTCAATACACAGATATGCTACAGAGGAACAAATTCATAATCCAGATCTAGAAAGAAGGGCTTATAAATTTCGTTATATTTAAGAAACAAGCAAAAATTTTGTTATTATATCCATGCGTAGCATTCATTCCAATGCAATTTGTCTCTCATGAATTTCTTCCTCTTATAGTTTTCTGACGTCTTCATTCGGATAATTTTTAGGGTACGTTAAATGTCTTTACAGGAATTTGTAATACTATTCATATAGAAAATATATATCAGAAACTGAAATATCGTTTAAGAGTTTGTTAGGATCAAGAGAACTTCCGGTTATCAGCAGATAAAAATTTCGATAACTTTTCTTTAAATAGTAAATAAACTATTATTAGAAGGCTTTTTAAAATTCCGAAAAGAATGTTACAAAAATTCATTTGCGAAATATGAGACCAACAGGATTTACAAAAATGTTACATTAAATGTACTTAATGATATCAAAATCACAATCATATTCGAAGTTCAACCTGTCACAATCTCTTGATAATAATATGTACTTTGAGCAGTGTTTTCAGCGTTTAACTCCAAAGAACTGCTTTTTCACTGCGTCATAAATCTTTTGAAGAATAACCATACATCTAATCTTTCATAAAATATTTTACCCCGACTTTTGAGTTGCGATAAGAAACACTAGTAACTTAACAATTGAAATTTAACATTTATTTCATGCTAAGTTTTTATTCTTGGAGCAAAAAGAACAGTTGTATGAATTTTCTTGCAATATTTCGCAAGTAAGTAAAGGCCAGCCCGCTGCAAACTCAAACTATACTTTTGCTGTAATCAGAAACGCATATCTAACCTTTAACTTAGTTTAAAACCACTTTTGAGCTTAGAAATGTAAAAATTCTCTCTAATTAACTGTTATGAAAACATTTCTAGTTCCTTGCTATTGAAACTTCTTTCTCATTGGAAGCAAAGCAATTTCGGTCGTTTTAGTAAAATACAGTTTTCCAGTTATGCGAAGCAGTGTGACTTTGTTACTCATCTGCCAAAATAGCTTAATATATCACATTTTCAAGCAAAGAGCAGTAAAAGTAAATGCCGTAACAAAGCATCTATGCAATGAAAAGTTAACAAAACTGGGAAGAGGGCAACGGAATGCTATTAAAAAATTACACCTTTTAAAATTTTAAAATAAAAAGTATTAAATGAATATTTTTATTTAATACGCAAAGCGCACATATCATGCAAGTAACAACAACAAATGTAATTACTCTGTTCCACAAGGAATAAAAATAATTTAAAGTGCTTGCCATCCGAAATGCTACACCTTGAAGGAAGCATCCAAAAAGCATTAATATTGCGTCATGTATATATATAACCGCGATGGAATATGCAAATTGTTAGGATTTCAGCGCAAGCGCACATCATGGGGTAGTCATGATGTGCGCTTACAAATCCATATATAAAGGTAGGAAAAATTGCTCTTGACCTGCTCAAACTCCAAAGAGTGCAAAGTAAATATCTGCGCATTATTACTAACGCACACTTCTACGTGCGCAAAGACTGCACGAAGATCTCAATATTGAAACTATTGGTAAGCTTCTCAACAAAATCAATAGAAAATTCTACAAAAAAAAAAAAAAAAAAAAAAAAAAAAGCTACTACTTGTAACTATCTCATGAATTTTAACTTGTTTCAATATGAAATTCTATAAGGATAAAGAATTATGTCCTTATGCTTGCTGCACATCTCCTTAAGATACTTAAATTTTCCAACACTGTACACATGCACTCCTGTATTTGTATATTTTTCTGTCTATATCTGAATATTTTATTTGTATTCTGTGCATCTATTTTTATTAATCTCATATGCCAATCCATTAGAACACTAGTTTGATCTCTCAAACCTAGGAAAGAATGTTCTTCTGTCTTTCACATTTGTTAAATTTTTTCTTTTGGGAATCTCACTTGATGTATTTTTACGTGAGGTGTCTTTACGGCAACAATTTTATTGAGGGCAACATAAATTCGCAATATCGCGCAAAATGTTACTGATACTCTTCTGAATAACGTGAATTGTTCTCTCGTGAGATTTTCTGTGTATGCAGCTTCAGTATGACTCGTAGAATAACAAGGGCATCATTCGAACACCTTTCTGAGTTCGAACGAGGCAGAAACATCGCCTACACAGATTGTAGATTATTCTTTCAGGAAATCGGTTATCGTGTCGAACAACAAGCAACAGTTACGCAAATATAGAATAGGCGGACTTACGGACAGGAGCAATTACAACCACCTCGTTGCACAACTCCACGGGAAGACATGCATGTTATGTGCACATGGCTCTGATGGGGCGCACTGGCCACATGCGCAACCTTTATCACAACAAATGTAGCCCGTAACAGAACAATATGTATCTGCACGAGTAATTGGACATCTTTTACAGTACAATGGACTTTCCCCTAGACGTCCATTGCTTCGCTTATTTTTTAAATACAGGCGCATGCGGTTGAAATGGGGCACTAAACGGAGGAGATCGACATCAATGGTCGACTACACGTTGCAACCAAACGTTCAAGCTATCTTCTTAGCCCACCATATCGCATTGTTATCCCGGCCTGCCCATTCTCCAGATTTATTGCCTATCAAACATGTCTGATCAATTATTGGAGAGCACTTAGCCCGAAAAGCCGCTGCCGCGGGTACACAAGAAGAACTCTGGCTACGTGTGTAGGCAGCATGAGCTGCTATTCCTCAACAATACATCCAAAGTCTCTTTCAAACATCCAAAGTCAATACATCCAAACAATACATACAAAGTCTCATCCAAAGTCAGTCAGTACCGCAGCGTGTAGCAGCGGCTATTGACAAACGTGGAAACCCTCAACTCAATAAAAGCCGTGTTTCAAATCAATTAACATTGATACTATGTGTAATCTTCTGGAATAAATTTGGCTTTGATATCACTTGTCCTTCTTCGTGTTGCATTTTGGTTAACCAACAGTGTATTAAGAAGTTATGATACAGCCAACAACTTTGGTAAATAAGTCAGATTTATTAATAAATATGTAAATGAAAATTTCAACTAGTGCGAAGCTACAAAGCATTGGTAGAAAGGAAGAAAGTTGTAGGTGGTATATACTTAATGTCTGTTTGACTCTATTAACTAATTTAAGTGCTACAGAGTACTATTTAAAAATGTTGTTCATTTAAAAATTTATATTATATAATTTGCTGATGAGAAAGCGTTTCAGACAGTATAAGCTACGCTAATGGTAACTACGGAGAAACTATCAAACAGTTCTTTGCTTTATGCTTCCTATGCTTTTAAGCCAATTTCACACAAATTATTTCCATTTTTATAAATTGAAGAATTTTAATATGTCATTTGAATATTTTCCCATTGATTTTTATGGACAGTTTTAGCTCGAACATTAACATAAATTCATGAATAATATAAAACGTTTTGACAATTTCCTAACATTGGCACAATTCTGGACGAAGGGGGCAGGATTAGGTTGGAAAATTAACAGTTTATTTCATAAAACTTTAATTTTGAAATCAAATGTATTGTAAAGAAGAAATTTTAAAAATCATTCCATCGAATACTATTTGCCTGTTTTATAATCTACACAGAGAATTAAAAAAGATACTTGGTGTCTCAGTCAAACTCTTTCTTCAGTCTCTCTGTCTTTTCAGTTTTACAATTCTCTTCGATTATATATTCATAAAATCTAAGAAAAAACTTCGTTGAAAGAGTTAATTTTAAAAATCAGCTGATTTCCACAACGAACTTTTCATGATTTACTTTTAACTTGACCACAGAAAGAACAGCAATAATTTTATGCAATATATACCTACCATTATACAAATATACCGCAGTGTAAGGAGACTGCATAAACATAGTCGTAAAGTTCAACTGCGTTTTTATGATAGAAAATGGAAAACGTATACGTGAATGAATAGTTGTAGCTCAGGCAAACTCACGAAGTATTTTTAGCCTAACTGTGACAATAGCTGTCGTTATTTGATTTTCAGTGGTTTGACCATAGCAAGCGGCAATTCTTTTCCTCCCAGCACAAAAATAAAGCAGGCAGAAAGGACGCATCTGCTCGAAAAGCGACGACGCGATTTTTATATTTTAAAGCCTATCACTTTTGACACCTCTTCCTTCTATAAATAGAAAAATTTCAGGAACTAGCTTACAAAAAACTTTCCAAGAATTACCGCGACTTAACATCAAGAATATTAGGAAGTATATTGGTGGCTCCGCTAAGCCCTCCCTACCTCCTTTCCCCCGCTATTCATTGCGGTTTCTTAACTCTGAATCTACCCTTTTCCACATTTATTCACTGTTTTTGTTATTTGTTTTCCCCATCTTACGTATTTTGAGCGATAAACGTCAAGATTCACTGCGCAATTCTTGCAGTCACACGAAAAGTTTCTAGCATTCCCTAGTCTCAGCAGTCCTGCGACAGTACGCATTTGATCCAACACATCATTCTTT